>NC_084921.1:23760000-25010000 GCF_958298935.1 Phragmites australis | reverse complement strand
AGAGGTGCCGGTGCAGCCATGCAAAAAAAAAGGTGCCGGTCGTTGGGCACAGGAAGTAGAGGTGGTGTGCCTCACAAACATATATCGCTGTGTTATTGCACGGCTAGGGAACTGTCGGCTTATTAGTATTGTAACAGATATGTTAGCAGTCATACTTGAGAGAGCTAAAGAAGAATGCAAAGTTGAAGGAATTGTAACCCATCCGGTAGACAATGGGCTATCAATCCTTCAATACACTGATCATAGCATCCTCTTCATAGAAGATGATTTGGAAAAGGAGGAGAACACAAAACTGTTGCTCTGTGCATTTGAGCAGCTCTCAGGTCTAAAAATCAAGTTCCATAAGAGTGAATTGTTCTATTGGTACGGTTGAAGTGATCGATGATGTCCTAAGAGACGAGGGGGGGGGGGGAGGGGGAGGGATGAATTAGGACACTTAAAACTAATCAGCTCAAAAAACTTTACAAGATAAACCTATATCAATTTCTATCTAAATGTGCTATATGTTCATTTATTGTGTCTACTCTACCATTCAAATGTTTGCAACCTATAGCCAAACCTAGAAAACTATTCTATGAATATAAACATACAAGGATAGATTGCAAGAAGTAAATGTGGAAACATAAAGATGGTAGCGAGAGAAAACTCGACACAAGGGATTTTTATCCTATAGTATCGATAACATAAACACTACCCCTAGTCCACGTTGGAGCAGTCACCTACGCTATATCTCCCGGATGGCACCTAGTTACGACCTTTAAGACACCTTGGCCTCAAGTAGGTTGAGCCACCAAGCCATCAAGGTAAGGCCTCACACCACAAGTTTCTCTTCCGGTCACTTGCCGCCGTCTTCAATTCGGAGCATGAGCCAACACGGCAATGGTCTTATCGCCGCTCCACACCAAGTCAGAGGGTCAACAAGCTTGAGCCACCAAGGCTCAAGGTGCTGGTGAGTCACGAAGACTCCAAAGTGCCGACGTACCACTTGGTACAAGCTAGGATTACTCCTTGATTCCCTCTCTAGATAGCAACACCTAGACACAACTCTCTCTAAGCCTATTAGCACTAATCACTCTCTAATCATGTGGTTAATTTGCCTTGAATGATCACTTTAAGCACTTTGGTGGCTTGGATGTCTTCTCAAGTGTGAGCTACTATAGACTCCGGCACACTCAAATGACCAAATGGAGGGGTATTTATAGCCTCAACCCTATGGACTAGCCGTTGCCCCATAGGCTCAGCTTTACTGTATACGCTAGATGATCCGGTATAAACATCATTGTCACCAGATCATCCGACGTGTATGTCATCCAAAAACTAGCCGTTGGAACCCCACTCAAATCCTTTGTGAATACTGGATGTTCCAGCGTGTTAACCAACTCTATCGCCGGACCATCCGGCGTGCATAGCTTCTCCTGCCAGTCGAGCCATTTCTTATCTGCACAAAACAATCCAGCATGTAGAACTTCAGAGCGTCAGACCATCCGGCGTGTAGATCATCAATCTTCCACAGTTGCAACCTCCTCTCCAAGAAATACTCCGTCGCAACGTTCCGACGTGTATAATTGTGAACACCGAACCTTCCGGTGTGTAGCATTTTTGACTCCTTCCTCTAAAAATGCTCTAGTGTGCACTTGCTTCATGTGTCGGACCTTTTGACATGTTCTTTAGCTTTTCACCCATTTTGAGAGAAACACTCTAGTGTGTTCAACCTGTCGAGCGCAGGACCATTTGGTGTGTATAATTCCTGTTGGAATTCTCCAATTCAATCAATCTTTGTCCCAGCTTTGATGACTTCTTCATATATTGTATTCATAAGACCTACTAATGCATATACTTGACGAACATGTTAGTCATATTGATTATATTATCATTAATCACCAAAGTCACATTACATGTCCTAAGAGGGCTATGTTCGCTACAATCTCCCTCTTTTTGGTGATTGGTGACAACACAACCAAAGCAAGTGCAAATAAAGAATGATATCAATTTCAAATTGCACAAAGCCTTACCACTTTGCTTGAATGCATGTTCTTACCACTTAGTCCCATTTTGTTGTGGCTCCCCCTTTTCTCCATCGACACTATGTCCCTTGATCTACCTATGCAAGAGTTCTTCCTTTGTCACCCTTGCATCCCTAGGCATCTTGCTTCATTACTTGTTCTCTTCTAGATATGCCATCTTGCAACTTGCATCTTGCTTTGGTTATGAAAATTCCCCCCTTTGTCAACAATCTTCAAAAAGACTATAAACACATGTTAAACTAAAAAAAAAACGTTAGAGCACATAAGAGAGAGTTTCATGAACCATGATTCAATAAAATGATACAAATAGTAGGGATACAATTCAATGATATGGTACCAATTGAAATGAAAACACATGGATCACAATTCATTAAACTTACATAATATAATCTAAACTCCACCTATATGTGTGCATACATATGATGAGAGAGAAACATATACATTACTAGACAATATATCAAGATAGAAAGTTTAAGTCATATTATGCATGGAGATAGTTTGAAAGAACAAAAGAATTGACAATGATACAAATTGGTAAATAAGCATTGCATACCTTCGGGGACTTATAGATTACTCCATGAGACTACAAAAGATATCACTTGCAACACATGTTAGTCTCAAAATCACAACCCATAAGATATACTCCCCCTAAATGAGTGCATACAAGTGTTGAATACTCATGAGAGATATGCACTTATCATTGATAACAATAGGAAATTTATCCTATAGATTAGACTCATGACATATAATAATATCAATTGAAGAAATATGCTATGTAAAGAACTTACAACTAATAAGTTATATAGGTTGCTCATAGCTAAGAGAGAAACACAAGCAACATACCATAAGAAAAATCTATACTAGGCATTGCAATAAATTGAAATATATGCAAGCAATGCTAGAGAAGACAAAAGTATACATCAACTGAAAAGATTTTGCATCTAGTACCATTTACCTCATTTACCATTGGATAGGGGATTTGGGTATATGATGATCAAGGTCTTCATCAATGCATTCAATCTTGTACTGATGAGCCCATGGCTTCTTCGGATACGATCAATACCGTCATTAATCCTCAAATCATACAAGGTCCAATTACAAGAGCACATGCACGACAATTAGACCACAAAGTGAACTCATTTCTTGCTGCTCATGCTTCCTTGGATGGATTACAACTAAATTCTTGTGATGTTTTATTACTTAGGAACATGGGAGAAGCACTACAACCTTACCCGGACGTCACCCCTTGAAGGCCAAGTCTACTGGGACTCAAGGCTGAGCTCTAGTAGTGTTCATGGTCGAAGTCGTGGTCGTGGTTGAGTCGCAAGATAACACGTCGGTAAAACGGGTATAACTCTCTCATACGAAGTCTGTTTTAGGCAATCTTAGACATTCTGAAAAGCTTACGACAAGACCTTTCCAATGGATATGAGATCAACCAAACATTCCTTATTGTTTAGTCAAAGTCAAAGAAAATGTCCTGCACCACCGTATTGGACCCTGTTGGGTTTTGTAATCGTGTCGGGGTCGGAGTCCAGGTTGTGTTCGCCTCTTTCCACGGCTGCACAACCCTAGGTCGACCTCCTCACATCACTCCTATATACACACAGTAGCCGTCATAGTTTAGGCTTAGGTTTAGCTTAGATTATTCCATTTTAGATAGTTTCACCGTTTATCGGTTTGTTGAACCCCAACTCGAGCACTTCATTGGTAATTAGTAATATTCAGATTACATCTACCTGCTCTTGCTTGTGTTCTTGATTCACTTACAGGAAAAGCCTTCTTAGCGAGGTCAACCGCGTGTTGGCATAGTTGATAACCACGGAGTAGTGATGTAATGGTTACGAGGGTTCTCGATCTATTCTGTTTGGAGCCTTTGGATCATCAATATCGAAGCTCCACCAATCGACTTATCATATTACCTTTCGAAAGATTGGGCAAACGCGCATCAAGTGGTATCAGAGCCTTAGTTGCCTGTTAGGTACTCTCAGTTATCCCCTTTGTTTCATCGCTTTCCATTACCTAGAGTCCAGAAAATTACCACACAAAAATATTTAGATATTAGTTTTTCCGTTGTCCAAACCACCGTGTGCCTTCGCAATTTTGTTTTCAGTATTCACGTTGTTCAGTTTAAGTCCATCGTCGGTGTCTTTGTTGCTGGTCAAGTCACCATGATCTAGTTTGTAGTGTTGAGTCTGCTGTTTAGTCGTCGAGTTACTCGGCTTGCCCTATTCTGCTATAGTTGAGATTGTGTGTCTAGTCAAGTCGGCCATCAAGTCGTGTTCGACCACTAGTCATTTCACCCATCTACTCGAGTTTGACCATCTAGTCGGATCCGACCATCCTTTCGGGTTTGACCATCTAGTCGGATTCAACTATCCACTCGTTTTTTCCTCCACAACCTAGTCGGAATAGCCAAAGTTTAGAGAGAGAGAGAGAGAGAGAGAGAGAGAGAAGGCATACCCCGTTTTCGCTCCGACCATCTTTTTATTACCTTTATAACCCTGCTCTCTGGAAAAAGTTTGTGACCTACATACCTCACTGGTTTTATAAAAGGCAGTAGAAGAGTTTTTGAGTTTGTGTCACATTCGCAAAAAAAAAAGAAAAAAAGCAAGCAAGAAGCAAATAGTGCAAAAAAAGAAAGAAGCAAATACTGCAAAAAAAGAGAGAGAATTAAAAAAAAAAGAGAATCAGTTTGCATTGCGAATTTTGTTCCTTTGTGCTCATGTCTGTTATAGTTTTTGGTTTGCTTGAGCTAGTTCTAGGAATGTGTTCAAGCTAGCAACTGTGACGAGTATTGTGGACTTTTATTCAGCTTTGCTAATCTGATTTCAATTATTGTCATTCCATACTACATAATATTGCATGTCCAAGCTACACCTTCTCTCGATTAGAACGGTTTCTCCCCTTGCAACTACCTCTTTCGCACCCGATATGGTATCACGAACCAGACACTAGTTGTGCCAACTGCGGTGATTGGTAAGAACACTTGCAAGAGCGTGGTAAGATGCTTGAGAATGTGTGACTCCACCTCCACCACCTAGTAGCCGATAGGGATAATTTATCTTTCGTTGTTTTCTATCTTCAAATAACCATGGCAGGAGAAGCATCGGATGTGAAAGAGTGTGGTTTGAGGGAACAACTCACAATGTTGTTGGATGATTATCGATAAACTATTAATAACGACATTGACAAGAAGCTTGCGGGAACCAATACCACATTGCAACGACTCAATGAAAGCATTGCAATGCTCAATACACACTTTGATCGATTGGTTAATCTTCCACCGAATAATGGTCGAGTGGATCCTCAGAGTGCAGCCTTTGAACAAGAAGAGTCCGTTGCGGATGATAAAATTTTGAGACAAGAACGTGACGCCTTTGATGAATGACAAAGGAATCGATTGAACTTCAACCATCAAGGTATGAGAGGTAATAATTTTCAACAACATAACCCACATATTAATGATGATCTATTTGCTAACGTTAAGTTTACTATACCATATTTTGAGGGTGCTTAGGTTACTGAAAGGTATTTAGATTGGGAGATGACGATAGAACAGAAGTTTAATGCTTATTTAGTTCCTGAAGTGCATAGAGTTAGGCAAGCCACTATCGAATTTAAAAATTTTGCAATCACCTGGTGGAATATGGTATGCATCGACGGATTAGCTCCTACTACTTGGAATGCTTTAAAGTTGCTATGCGCAACAGATTTGTTCCACACCCTTTTTTAAAAGTGATTTGCGTAAGATATAGCAGTGCTCAAACCAAGGTGATAGATCTGTAGAAGAATATTACCAGGAGCTACAAATTAGTATGTTGCGTTGTGATATTATTGAGGATGAAGAGGCTGCAATGGCACGCTTTTATGAAGGGTTAAGGTGTGAAATTCAGGATATAGTTGATTATAAAGAATACAATAGTGTTCCTAGATTGTTCCAACTTGCATGTCTAGTAGAAAAAGAATTGCAGGGACGACAACAGAGGCCAAGGAGCAATTTTAGAAGCATGAACACTTCAAAATCAACACCGGAACAAGTCCAAATAGCTCCATGTTTAGCTACACGGTCTGCTGCCCCCTTTTCGAGTAGTGCGTGTTCAGCAGTACCTTCGACACCGTCACACGCTCCTGAGGTAAGGAGATCTGTAAGTGTGCAAGGTCCAGCCAAGAGCTCTTCTTCGGCTACTTCAACAGGCCAATTGACCGAGATTGTATGCCACTGATGAAAGGGAATATGCCACATCATGAAGGATCGCCCAAGTCAGTGAGCGTACATTGTAACAGAAGACGATGGATATGTAAGTGCTAGTGATATTGAGGATGAATATGCTTTTGCAGCTAACCATGCAAGTGATGAGGATGGTCGTGAGACGGATATCGACCATGAGTAAGTGTTCGATGCCACTGCCACGAAGGATTATTGGACCCTCATTGTGCAACGAGTGTTAAGCACTCAAATGGAGCAAGCGGAACAAAAAGTATAGGATATTTCCATGGATTTACATGCCGCTTCCTGTTCTTAGTGCACCTTGGGAGGATATTTCCATTGATTTTATTTTATGATTACCTAGGACAATGAGGGGGAGGGATAGCATATTTGTAGTTGTGGATCGATTCTCTAAAATGGCACATTTTATACCTTGTCACAAGAGCGATGATGCTACAAACTTTATTGTCTCGGATCGTGACATAAAGTTTTTGAGTCACTTTTGGAGATCACTTTGAAATAAACTGGGGATGAAGCTGTTGTTTTCTACTACGTGTCATCCTCAAACTGATGGTCAAACAGAGGTCGTCAACCGTACATTATCGACCATGTTACGGGTAGTTCTAAAGAAGAATTTGAGGATGTGGGAAGAGTGTTTACCAAGTATTGAATTTGCTTACAACAGGTTAGTACACTCCACCACAAAGGTAAGTCCATTCCAGGGTAGTGTATGGATTTAATTCCCGTGCTCTTATTGATTTACTACCTTTGCCTACTTTTGAAAGACTTAATTTAGATGCTAAGAAACATGCTAAATTTATTCTTAAGTTGCATGAAACAAATAAAAAGAATATAGAGAGCATGATTGAAAATTATAGGATTGCTGAAAGTAAAGGTAGGAAGGAAATAAAATTCGAACTGGATGATTTAGTTTGGTTGCATTTAAGGACGAATAGGTTTCCAGAACTATGAAAGTCAAAGTTGATGTCTAGAGCTGATGGACATTTAAGATAATTGAGAAAATCAATGACAATGCATACAAATTGGACCTAGCTGCAGATTTTGGGGTTAGTCCCACGTTTAACATATAAGATTTGAAGCCCAACTTGGGAGAAGAAGAAGAGCTTGAGTCGAGGACGACTCCAATTCAAGAGGGGGAGAATGATGAGGCCACGGCTCCTTCGGATACAATCAATACTACCAATAATCCTCAAATCATACAGGGTCTAATTAGAAGAGCATGTGCACGATAATTAGAGCACTAGGTGATCTCGTTTCTCACTGCTCATGCTTCCATGGATGGATTACTACTAAATTCTTGTGATGTTTTATTGCTTAGGAACATGGGAGAAGCACCACAACCTTACCTAGATGTCACCTCTTGAAGGCCAAGTCTATTCAGACTCGAGGCTGAGCTCTAGTCATGGTCGTGGTTGAAGTCGTGGTCGTGGTCGAGTTGAAGGACAACACGTCAGTAAAACATACATAACTCTTTTATACGAAGTCCTTTTTAGGCAATCTTGGACATTCTGGAAAGCTTACGACCAAATATTCCTTATAATTTAGTCAGAGTCAAAGAAAGAAGGTATTGCACCACTGTATTGGACCCTGTTGGGTCTTGTAATCGTGTTAGGGTCTGAGTCCAGGTTGTGTACGCCTTTTTCCACGGCTGCACAACCCTAGGTTGACCTCCTCACGTCCCTCCTATATACACATAGTAGCTGTTGTAGTTTAGGCTCGGGTTTAGCTTATATTATTCTGTTTTAGATAGTTTCTTCATTTATCCGTTTATTGGACCCGAACTTGAGCACTTCATTGATAATTAGCAATATTCATATTGCATCTACTTGTTCTTGCTTGTGTTCTCAATTCTCTTATAGGAAAATCCTTTTTGGTGAGGTCAACGGTGTCTTGACACGGTTGATAACCACGGAGTAGTGGTGTAGTGGTTGCAAGGGTTTTCGATCTGTTCTATTCGGAGCCTTTGGATCATCAACGTCGAAGCTCTACTAATTGACTTATCATATTACCTTTCGGAAGATCGGGCAAACGCACGTCATGTACACTTGGCGTCTTTGCTTGAAACCTCTTTTTATCTTGTGAGACAAGTCTCCAAATCTTCAATGCCGACTCGAGGCATTTAAGTCTTCTTTGGAACTCAAACCGATTGGAGCCCTTTCATGTTGGTGATAACTTCCTTAGGCACCCAAATGGGTTGGTTTCACATTCGATCCTTTCTCCCAACCATATGTGCAACCACCTTCCCATTGTCCTTCTTCTTGAGCTTGTAGTGGTTGCTCTTTGCCTTAATCTTGTAGTTGGGCTTGGTGTAGAGATTGGAGGTCTTGCTGGAGAAGTTCATTTTCTTCTCCTTCTCCATGTTGTCCTTCTTGACTTGCTTGTATTGGAAAGACTTGTGGCCTTCTTGATGGCACTTGAAGCATGTCACGATGGACCCCTCTATAAGGTTATTCACCATGTTGGCACGGTTATCTTGAGGAGGTTGGACATGTTCTTTGCCCTTTAATCTTGCCAAGTCCTCCTTAAGCTTCTCTACTTCTTGCTTGAGCTCATTATTCTCTTGTGCAATGAGTTCATTAAATGGTTCTACAACAAAATTCTAAATACATGTCTCATTGTAAAGGAGTGAGCTAGATAAAACAATTAAATCATCACAAGAAGTGGAAGCATCTACCTTAGGATTGAAATTAAAGAGATAGGTAGATTACTTCAAAGAGACCTTAGATTGAGATTCAATGCCCTCAAATTTTGCCTTAAGATCTTCATGCTTCTTGTTTAGAAATTCAAATTTGCTCAATAACTGTTTATAATTAGAAACAAAGATAGCATGAATTTCATTAAGGGCATTGAATTTCTTGATTTTGTTAGCTTGTTTCTTTAAGGCCCTTTATTGCTCATTGGTCAATTCAAGAAGTTCTTCAGAGGGTGAATCTTCATCGAACTCATCATCACTTACATCGCTTTTTATACATTTGGTCATAACACATTTATGTGATGATGACCTTGAGGAAAATTTTTTCTTGGAGGAGTGGATGGTGAAGCTTTCATCACTTGAGCTTGAATCTTTATCTTCACTCACCCATCTTCCTATGCTTGTAAATGATTTGCATCTTCTCTTTGTCTCCCTCTTATTCTTGATCTTCCTCTCCTTCTTGATATGATCAATTGTGTTGATCAAGTCTTTCATGGGGATTTGATGATTAATCTTGAAATTAATTCTCTTGATGTTCTTCTCCACTTATGAGATGAGCTTGGTGACCATGGGATCCATCTCTTCATCATTTGAGGTGCTTTGTTCATCTGCTTCATCGCTCTCTTCATCTTCATCACCATTATCTTCGCTTGAGCTTGAATCTTGCTCTTGTCTCCTCATCTTTGCCTTCATGTGTGAGCATGGTGCTTGCTTGCTTGTGAGAGCATGGTTCTTGGCATTGGATGAGGAAGAAGTTTCCACCCCCGATATTCATGGTCATCTCATGGGTGGTGATCTTGCCGAGTACTTGGCTTGGAGTCATCTTGGTGATGTCGTTGTTGTCGTAGATTATGGACACTATTAACTTGTACTGTGGAAGAAGAGCTTGAAACATTCTTCTCACCACTTGATTGTCTCCAATTGGCACAAACCTATCCCATTGATCTCATTGACAAGAATATTCAAATGTGAATACATGTCATTATCACTTTTATGGGCAAGTTGTTTGATACTATTGAGCTTAGAGACTAGCACATAATATTTTTCATTGCACACATTCTTTGTGCCTTCATGTATTTCAATGAGACTAGTCAAAATATCATGTGCATTAGCGAGAGAATAAATACGATTAAATGCATCAACATTTAAAGATGATAAAAGGATACTCTCTACCAATGTATCACATTGTCTCTCCTTGTTTGTGAGACGTGGCCTCATTCCCTCCTCGGTTACTCTCCAAACATATAAACCTTTGGCTTGGGAACAACAAGTCATTAGAATTTTCCATCAGGGAAAACTAGTGCCATCAAAGTGTGGAGCGCTATTGGTAACCATTCAAACCCTGGATATCACAACTCTAGACAGTTAAGTCTATCAAGTGCATGAGGCTCTGATACCAATTGAAGGGATCGGTGACGTTCTAAGAGGGGAGGAGGGTGAATTAGGACACTTAAAAACTTATCGGCTCTAAAAACTTCACAAGATAAACCTATATCAATTTCTATCTAAATGTACTCTAGATCCATCTAGTGTGTCTACTTTACTATTCAAAAGTTTGAAACCTATAGCGAAACCTAGAAAACTACTCTATGAAGATAAACATACAAGGATAGATTGCAAGAACTAAATGCAGAAATGTAAAGATGGTACAGAGAGCAAACTCGGTACAAGGGATTTTTATCCTGTGGTATCGATGATATAAACACTACCCCTATTCCATATTGGAGTAGGCACTTAGGCTATAGCTCCCGGATGGCACCAAGTCATGACCTTTGAGACACCTAGGCCTCAAGTAGGTTGAGCCACCAAGCCACTAAGGCAAAGCCTCACCACAAGCCTCTCTTTCAGTCACTTGCCGCTGTATTCACTTCAGAGCTTGAGCCAACAAGGTAAGGGTCTCCGTGTCCCCATATAAGAGTCTTGTTGCCACTCCACACCAAGTCAGAGGGTCAACAAGCTTGAGCCACAAAGGCCTAAGGTGTCGGCAAGTCACAAAGACTCTAAGGTCTTGGCTTACCACTTGGTACAAGCTAAGATCACTCCTTGATCCCCACTCTAGGTAGCAACACCTAGACACAACTCTCTCTAGGCCTATTAGCACTAATCACTCTGTGATCATTTGCTTAATTTGCCTTGGATGATCACTTTAAGCACTTTGGTGGCTTGGATGTCCTCTCAAGTGTATGTGAGATTCTCTAGACGTCAACATACTCAAATGTTCGAGTGGAGGGGTATTTATAGCATCAATCCCACGAATTAGCCGTTGCCCTAACGGCTCAACTTTACTATATACGCCAGATGATCCGATATAAACAATATTGTACTCATCGGACCATCTGGCGTGTACATCATCCAAAACTAGCCGTTGGAAGCCTACTCAAATCCTCTGTGAATACCGGATGTTATGGCATGTTAAACAGCTCTATCACCGGACCACCCGGCGTGCATATCTTCTTCTGCCAACCGAGCCATTTCTTCTCTGCACAAAACAGAGTGTAGGACCATCCGGTGTGTAGACCTTCAATCTTCCACAATTGCAACCTCCTCTGCAAGAAATACTCTGGCGCAACCTTCTAGCGTGTACAATTATGAATACCGGACCTTCCGATGTGTACCATTTTTGACTCCTTCCTTTGAAAATGCTCCGACGTACACTTGCTTCATGCACTGGACCTTCTGATGTGTTCTTCAGCTTTTCACCCATTTTGACAGAAACACTCCAATGTGTTCAACCTGTCGAGTGCCAGACCATCTAGCATGTACAATTCAATTCCTCTGGGACTTCTCTAATTCAATCAATCTTTATCTCGGCTTTGGTGGCTTCTTCACGTATTGCATTTATGAGACCTACTAATGCATATACTTGATAAACATGTTAGTCCTATTGACTATGTTGTCATTAAATATGAAAATCACATTACATGCTCTAAGAGGGCCATGTTCACTACAATGACACAAGATAAAAACAACCAATACGTAGAGATATTTGGATGCTCAAAGGGTGAGCTGCCCCTGCGCCATCTACATATCCCAATTCACTATCATAAAGTCAGAAATTCATACTGGAAATGAGTAGAAGAACATATTGAAAAGAAGCTAAGTACCTTACCGCAGGTGATAGTCTACTTCTTCTAAACTTAGTTCTCAGCACCTTACCCTCATACATGATGTCCTACTTCCATATCCCTCATGGGGTACTCAAAAGGCTCAACTACTTTCACTCTAGATTCTACTGTCAAAGCGATAGCTAAAAATAGAAGTAATGCTTGGCAAAATGGAAAGTTCTTTGCAAACCTTGGGACCAAGGTGTACTTGGGATCTAGGATCTCGATATATAAAACATCTCTCTCCTTTCAAAATGGTTATATAAACTACTAACCGGGGATGGGCTATGGCAAAATTTGCTACGTAAAAATTTATGGGGTCCAAATCAGTTTCACAGATCGAAGAGGCAAACCATGTGACTCTCACTTCTGGCTGGATTGATGAAAGTAAAACACGTCGTGTTCCGCTATGATACCTTCAATATAAAGAACGGTTCCAAAATTAGGTTTTGGGAGGACATTTGGTTGGGCAATTCATCCCTAAGAGACCAATACCCCCAACTTTACACTATAGCATGAATCAAGTAAGAGACAGTGTCTTCGGTCCAACAGACTAATCCCCAAAACATAACCTTCAAGTGGGATCTATATGGTCCAAAACCTTCAAGTGGGATCTATATGGTCCAAAATTGGTAGCGTGGATGGATTTATTGGCACGCCTTACCAATGTCCCTTGGCACAGGAACAAGACAAATTCTGATGGAGCTTAATCCAATTCGGAAAGTTTTTCGTCAACTCCCTATATAAGGCCCTTGTGCGAGGTGACGAACCAATTACAAACAGCCAAATATGGAAGCTTAAAATACCGCTAAAAATAAAAATATTTCTTTGGTACCTTCATAAAGGAATTCTTTTAACAAAAGGTAACCTAATTAAAGGACAATGATTAGGGAATCATAATTGTTGCTTTTGTCACAAAAGGAGACAATTAATCACCTCTTCTAGAATTGTCATTTCACCTGTTCTGCATGGTTCATAGTCCATGTGGCCTCAAATCTCTACCCACCACGAAGTGTATCGAATATGTTCGGAAATTGTCTTCGTGGTTTTAGTAAAAAATTAAAAGCCATTATACTGGCATCAACAACTACCTTTTGTTGATCCATATGACTATGCAGAAATGATGTTGTCTTTAACAAGAAGAAATTTAGTTTTTCATTGCATGCTATTTTTACATGCACACACTAGCTCCGCTCGTGGTCTGTGTTGCACCAGTAGGAGCATCACGAGCTAGTTACTATGACAATGACATGTTTAGAGTGAGTGTCTAGGAAGCTCTTTAGCTGGTTTGGATGGTAGTATCGGATACACATTGTAGCCCATCATAATAATTGTGCTTAAGAGTTTTCGTTCTAACTTGTAGGATTCCCAAATGGGTTTTTGGAATTTTGTTTTATCTTGTTTTGGCTGTGTGCATCTTAGCTATATAGAGACCGAAAGGAAACTCTTGTGTGGTTGTATCATCTCAATGTAATATTGAGAGTTAATAAAGCTTCCCTTTAAAGAAATTACGATTCCCTTTTAAAAAAAATCACGATGAGCTTGCTTTTGCTCCAGGCAGGCATATGTTTCAGAATGATCCAAGGAAGGCCGACGGAAATCAATTTTCAAAGGTATATTTTTCTTTATTACCACTGATTGTAGTGCCAGAATGTCGCAGTCAGTTGGGACACCATGCGTTGTTTGAGCAGTTGGTTCTCTTCTTCCCCACACAGGTATTGTCAAAAAGGAAGTTGGTGCATGGTTGTAGTCTCATATATATCTTATGGATCATGAGTAGTATATAAATAATATAGGTGTGCTTGCGGTTTATCTTCAAAACTATTTCCAACGGATAATTTTGTAACGGTGCATTTTGTTGACCATTGTGGTAAGGAGACACATCCCTAAAAATCTATGAAAAAAAGAAGAAAGCATATGTGTGACAAACAAGTGCATCTCTAGATAACATACAAACTCTAATTAAGCCTTAAATCTAGATCTAAACTTCAAAAAGATGCTAGCTAGGGATGGCATACTCTTACCTTAGAGAGTTAGCTCCTCCAAGGAATTCAAAAACAAAACCTCCCCCCCTTTGTTTTAAAATCTCTAGGTTGACTTTGAGCTACTCTATTTGGACAGAGCAAGCTTGGTCTAAATGGAGGTCCCTGCAGAGAGGTACTATTTATAGAGAAATTACCAGAGGTGGGTCACATAAGGAGCCACCTTTGGAAATATGTTTTAATAGGCGATTAATTATGGGGCCCACGTATGGTAATTATCCCATTACTAAAGGCGGATCATATAAGGAACTGCCTCTGAAAATGACCTTTTACATAGATAGCTTCTTATGTCGCCCGCCTCTGAATATCGTACCATTACCACAGACGGCTGCTGTATCCACAGGCGGTCCGGAACTGCAGGGGTCCCTACCAACTGCTCAGATAGTTTATCATATGAGTTGTATGTGGAAAGACACCCTGGGTATCCTGAAAAGTAGTTTTTATAGTAGTGAGATGAAAGCTAGCGATAACACCTCAACCTACCGAGTAACCAATTATAGGGGATATACTTAAAGCTTGGCATAGCCTAGTCACCAAGATAGTACATATACAACTGTCCTCAGAAAGACATTATTTCAATGAAACATACATGCCAATGGATAATTCTCAGTCAGATGCATGTATCACAACATATGATCGACAAGGATATTCCCTTTCCTGGTAAATTCTTGTGATAATTAAAAGTTCCATTGAGGATTAAAATCTTTCTTTGGTACCATGTAAAAGGTTATTTTAACCAAAGATAATTTAGCAAAACACATTTGGCATGGGAATACCAATGTCGTTTCTGCAATATGAATGAAAACATAAAACACCTTTTCTTCGATTACCATATTGCTAAAGTTGTGTGGCGAATTATGAAAATGACCCTAAATTTAAACATACCTATAAAATATTACCTATATGATAGGTGATTGGCTGGCAGAAACACAAGAACCATATCCTTGTGGTGTAGCAGTCTTAGGTTGGACGATTTAGCTTTGCTGTAATGATATCATACTTGAAAAAAAAAAATCAAACAATTATATCTTTTCTTGTAGGCACTTCACAGAGGAACATATTGACTTTGCCATTGAGGTACTTGAGTTCAAAGTCTTGGCCAAGAATGGATGGTGCTTTAATTCCATAATATATATATGCTCATGATTTCTTTATTCCTATGCACTTTATTTCTTATGTTCTTACTTAAACATGATTGAGTAATACATTCAGATTACAATGACGTACAAGGCTACTTCAAGTGCAGAGGCTGTAAACTTGCTTTCCATTCCTCCCTCCATTCAAAAATGGTTGGTATATTTTTTTTGAAAATGTCAAAATTTCTGTACTTTAACTAATATTTAATCAAATTATGAGAATGTCTAGTGTACAAAAATTATATAATTAAGTTCACAATTCAAAATGATTAAACATTATATAGGTTTTGTAGCTATACATGATATATTTTTGTGAGAAAACCTTAGACAAAATTCAGTTTTAAAGATCAAGCCAAAAAAAATTCGTCTACTATTTTTGAACGGAGAAATTATTAAAAAAAACCTACCGAGTAACGTGTTTTTATTCTCTCCGAGCAGCACACAAGCACTCAACTGGGCTTAAAATAATGCTTGAAAATTTCCCCTTACAAAGAAAAATTTGGAATAAATAATTTTATTTAATGATGCTGGCTAGAGTCAAACCTCAATGATGTTTTCGCATTATTACAAGTTAAAATCAATCTTGTTCATTTCCTATTGACCCACACAACTATCTCATTTTCCATAACGCCAGGCAATAAATTATGCACACGATTCGGCCAGCATATGGACCGACCAGAGGCTATCAAACAGCTTATCAAGCAGGGCATTGGGCCATGATCCTGGAACAAGGATGTTTGTAGTCCACCTCATTCATCTAAACTATAAAAACACCAGTCAAAACAATCCTATGCACACCCTACAAAGTGTTCACGGAGCAATCAACACTCTCAAATCTATCAACATCCAACAAATCCAACAACCAAGATTCATTTTATGGTGTTTCATTCAATCCGATGGTCAAGAATGAGTTATCATCACCCGTTGGAAATTATATATCTACCACAACAAGCGTCCACAGAACTATCCGAATCCTTAAATCTGAATCCAATGGCCAAGATTGCATTGTTCCTCCACCATTCCCTCACTCAGTTGAGAAATCATTGATTTTCATTGATTTGCTCCCTAAAATTTGCTCCCATTAATCCCAGTTGTTAATTTCCTTCCAAAAATATCATGGAATTAACTGTGGATCAGATTTAGCCCCTAATCCCTTTAAACGCGGCCAGTTTCCTATTAATTCATTTGAAATAACACGTAATCAATTCCCTTCCTATTCAACTAGTCCATCAATTTAGAAACCATAGCTTTTAGGATTTCTTCCCGAATGCACTGTCAATTTAGAAACTTGAGTAAATCAATTAATTAGCTCCCACTGGCAAACGAGCATGTCGTAGCGGCGTCCTCCTCAACACGTGTGTGTAAAGTGGATGAGCGGTGGGTGCTCTATCCCGATGATGACTGCAGTTGAAACAAGTGCCATCACGCTAGACAAGATGAGATATGTGTTAAGGTGATATACCCTAGAGGCAATCATAGAGATGATTGTATCACACGTCTATGTTCATGTATTTCTGAATAATGTGTTATTCCAACAATGACTATGGTTACTTTGATTGGCAAGTATGTGACTTGTTCATGAAACTCTTTGTTTATATCATGATGTTATTCTTAGTCGATCTCTGGTCACATATTATTATGATGATACATAAGACCAACACATGAATTGATTGATGAACATGTTTTATGGATCATAGGTATAGACATACCAAATCAATAATGTGGACATTTATGTTGTAGACCCACCTTGAGATATTGCTGGGATTGTTATTACGATGTGTCATCCGTTGTTATCTCAAATGGTGTATCTGCAGTATCCTTAGACCTGAGATCGTAATTGATTCTAGGGCTGCTAAACGCTATTCCGTAACTGGGTAGTCATAAATGTAGTTTTTGGTTTTGTCATGAAACATGTTGTGAGGTGTGAGCGATCAAGATGGAATTTTCCATCCTTGATAACAGGAGAGATATCTCTGGGCCCCTCATGGTAGTTTGATTGAGAAAGTGCATGACCGTGCCAATATGATTAAAAAGTTAATCATGATGAATCTACTACTTGATCGAGTGAATGGTTGAGCTATCACAAGGGTCGCATGTATCTCGCCTTGTGCTTGAATAGTATCGTGAGGCGAAGGGATCTATGCATGTGTATTTCAAGGTTCAGTCGATATGATCTTTTGTGTATATTCGGTAGTTGTAACACCCTAAATTTTGAATTTTTGCAATAGTTAAAAAAATTGCTAGAAATTAATAGGAGTTGCAATTTTGTTCAATATAAGAAATAATTTCGAAATTTAAATTGCCATAGGTTGTAGTTAAGTTTGTTCTATTCATGCTATCGTAGTTGCAATAGGTTTTTATGCTTGAAAAATATTTGTAAAATTCGCTAGATGTCGCTCGTTTAAAATCCCTTTTGAAAATTGTTCAAAATCTTAAAAGAAAAAGGATTTTCAAATTGGAAAATGCTTCCGGGCCAATTTTCTCATCCGGCCCACTTCTTCCTGTCCCCTCCCCTCTCCCGAGTGGGCCGCTTCCTTCTCCACCGCACTGGCCTGCTAGGCCAAACTAGCCTGCGTGCGCCCGTGTCGGCCCCCTCCCGCCTTCTCTCACCGCCATGTGCGCCCCACCCCGAGCCGAGCCGAGCCGCGCAGCGAGTCGTCGCCTGCCCTGAGCTAGCTCGCCCTCTTCTACCTCCTGCCGTCTGCTCGTTTCGCCCCAATCGCCATGCCGGTTCAAAATCCCGCGTCCCCACGCCATCACTCGTGAAAACTTTTTACCCCGTTTTCCCCTTCCCCTTTCTCTTGGATTCGACTTCGGCGCTGGTTCTTCTTCACTGTCGGTAAGGAGCTCCCCGCCACTGCATTTCTCCTTGGCTGAGCCTCCTATGACTTTGGCTCTTGTTTCTTTGGCGTTGTAGGGTCTCCTGTGAAGCTTCCCGTCTGTCCTTGGTTCTTCTTGTGCCGTCGGACACAGCCACACCGAGCTCGAAGTGCCGTCGTCCGCCATTCCTCGTCACCAGCCGCCATTGGACCTTCTCCGCCATTATGAAGCCGCAGTAAAGAATCCCCGTGTCACCCTCTCTCTTTTGAGCTATTTCCCATTGTGATCCGTGGCCGGTAGCGCGATTTTGCGCTACTCCGGTGAGGTCCCGACCACCTGCCGCCATCCACCCGTGCTTGCGCCTCCTGGTCGAGCCATCCAGGTATCATGAGCTAAAGATTCGTGCTTCAGATATTCCAAAGACGACATTTGTTACTTGGTATGGTCTGTATGAGTACACAGTAATGTCTTTCGGGTTGACCAATACCCCAGCTTACTTCATGTATTTCATGAACAAGGTTTTTATGAACTATTTGGGTAAGTTTGTCGTGGTATTTATTAACGACATCCTAGTTTACTCCAAGAACAAGGAAGAGCACGAGGAACATCTAAGAATGGTATCGCAGAAGCTCAGAGAAAACCAATTGTATGCTAAGTTAAGCAAATGTAAGTTCTGGTTGAAGGAAGTTCCCTTCCTTGGTCACATTATTTCAGCAAAAGGTGTGTCTGTGGACCCATCCAAAGTAACGGATGTTCTGAACTGGAAACTACCACAGAATGTTTCGAAGATTCACAGTTTTTTGGGTCTAGCAGGATACTATTATCGATTTATAGAAGGTTTCTCCAAGATAGGGAAGCCAATGGCAGAACTGCTAGAAAAAGGAGCAGAGTTCAAGTGGACCACTACTTGAGAAACCAGTTTCAATGAGCTGAAGAAAAGATTGACCTCAGCACCAGTATTGATCATGCCTGACACTCATAAGCCATTCTCTGTGTATTGCGATGCATCTCGTCAAGCTTTGGGTTGTGTGCTCATGCAAGAGGGTCATGTTGTAGCATATGCATCCAGACAATTAAGGAAGCATGAAGAGAATTACCCGATGCATGACTTGGAGCTAGCCGCGGTGGTTCATGCACTCAAGATCTTGAGATATTATCTGATAGGTTAAAGATGTGAGATCTATTCAGATCATAAGAGCTTGAAGTATATCTTCACTCAACTGGATCTTAACCTTAGATAACGCAGATGGTTAGAGCTTATCAAAGAATACAACTTGGGAATCAACTACCATCCATGAAAGACAAATGTAGTGGCTGATGCCTTAAGCAGAAAATCTCAGGTCAACGCTATAACTCTTCGAGAAATGAGTCCCGAGTATGCAAAGAGTTTGAGAGGTTGAATCTGGGTATGGTGTGTAACACCGAGATAGTTGCAATGAAAATAGACTCAACGCTTGAATAAGATATAAGGAAGGGTCAGCTTGAGGATGAAAAGATTTTTGAAATCAAGCAGCTGCTCAAAGTTGGTAAAGCCCTAGATTTTACTGAAGATGAGCAAGGTACAATGTGGTACAAGCACAGAATTTGTGTTTCGGACATAAAGGCTATTCAGGATACAATTTTAAAAGAAGCTCATGTTCAGCATATTCCATTCACCCAGGGCGTACCAAGATGTATCAGGATCTTAAAGATCAGTATTGGTGGTACGGAATGAAACATGCAGTAGTAGAATGCGTGGCTTTGTGTGATATCTGTCAGTGAGTCAAAGCCGAGCATCAAAGACCAGTAGGACTGCTACAACCATTGAAAGTACCTGAATAGAAGTGGGAACAAATTAGCATGGATTTCATAGTGGGGGTATCATGAACACAGTCAGGATATGATTCCATATGGGTCATAGTTGATCGATTGACAAAATTTGCCCATTTCATTCCAGTTAAAGAAACCTATCAAGGTCCGAAACTAGTTGAGTTATATATGTCTAGAATTGTGTGTTTACATGGAGTACCCAAGATCATTGTATCTGATCGTGGTAGTCAGTTTACTTCATGGTTCTGGCAACGATTACATGAATCTAAGAATACATGGTTAAATTTTAGCTCAGCATATCACCCACAAACTGACGGTCAGACGGAAAGAGTGAATCAAATCCTTGATGACATGTTGAGGGTATGTGCATTGAAGAATGGTAATAGTTGGGACAAGAATCTGTCATATGCAGAGTTCTCGTACAACAATAGTTATCAAGCTAGCGTCAAGATATCTCCTTTTGAAGCCATATATGGAAGTGTAGAACCATGTTGTTCTAGAACCAGATCGGGGAAAGTCAAGTTTTCGGTCCTGAAGTTCTGAGAGAAGCAGAAAGACAAGTGCAAGAGATCAGAGATAATCTGAAGAATGCTCAATCAAGACAAAAGAGTTATGCAGATAATCGACGCCGAGAATTGACTTTTGAAGTAGGAGACTTCGTGTATCTCAAAATATCACCTATCAGAGATCTACTCAGATTCAAGTTCAAAGACAAGCTTTCACCTCGGTTTATTGGTCTGTACCAGATATTGGGAAGACGAGGAGAAGTAGCTTACCATCTTGAGTTACCACCTCAACTCTCAGGAGTGCACGATGTTTTCCATGTGTCACAGTTGAAAAAGTGTCAAAGATTTCCCGAAGAGCAACTACCAGTTGAAGAATTGGATGTGCGAGAAGATCAATCCTACTCAGAATATCCAATCAACATTCTTGAGATGTCAGAACGGGTTACTTGAAACAGGCGAGTCCGTATGTGCAAAGTGAAGTGGGAGCATCACTCAGAAGAGGAAGCAACATGGAAAAGAGAAGATGATCTGAAGGTAGAGTTTCCCCATCTCTTCTCTGATCCTTTCGAATCTCGAGGGCGAGATTCAACCTAAGGGGGTAGGTTTGTAACACCCTAAATTTTCAATTTTTGCAATAGTTTAAAATTTTGCTAGAAATTAATAGGAGTTGCAATTTTGTTCAATAGAAGAAATTAATTTTTAGATTTAAATTGCCACAGGTTGTAGTAATGTTTGTTGCATTCATGCTGTCATAGTTGCAATAGATTTTTATGCTTGAAAAATATTTGCAAAAATTCGCTAGAAGTCGCTCATTTAAAACCCCTTTTGAAAATTGTTCAAAATCTTAAAAGAAAAAGGATTTCAAATTGGAAAATGCTTCTAGGCCAATTTTCTCCTCCGGCCCACTTCTTCCTCTCCCCTCCCCTCTCCCGAGTGGGTTGCTCCCTTCTCCCCTGCGCCAGCCCGCTAGGTCGAGCCGGCCTACTTGCGCCCGAGCCAGCCCTATCCCGCCTTCTCTCACTGCCATGTGGGCCCCGTCCCAAGTTGAGCCGTGCAGTGAGCCGCCGCCCGCCCCAAGCTGGCTCGCCCTCTTCTACCTCAAGCCCGCCCATTTCGCCAAAATCGCCGCGCCGCTTCAAAATCCTGCCTTCCCGCGCCATCACTCGCCAGTTAAAGTGCATGGCCACGATCCCCTCCCTTCCTTCACTCGATTCCGGCTGTTTCCCCCTTCATTCCTGCCTCACAAATTTGGAAACTGTCACAATTATGGAATTAAAGCCACCAGCCAAATCCTCTAAAATTTTCCCATTCCTCTCCTTCTCTCTCACATATAAGCCTTCCATCTCCTTCTTTGCGATGTTCCACACTTTTACCCCGTTTTCCCCTTCCTCTTTCTCTCGGATTCAACCTCAGTGCCAGTTCTTCTTCACAGTCAGTAAGGAGCTCTCCGCCGCCGCATTTCTCCTTGGCTGAGCCTCCTATGACTTCGGCTCTTGTTTCCTTGGCGTCACAGGGTCTTCGGCGAAGCTTCCCATCGCTCCTTGGTTCTTCTTTTGCCGCCAGAGACTGCCGCACCGAGCTCGGAGCTCCGCTATCCACCATTCCCCATCGTTGGTTGCCCTCGGACCTTCTCCGCCATCGTGAAGCCACGGTAAAGAATCCCCGTGTCACCTTCTCTCTTCTGAGCCATTTCTCATTGCGATCCGTGGCCGGTAGCACAATTTTGCGCCACTCCGGTGAGGTCTCGGCCGTTCTTCACCATCTGCTGCTGTTCGCCTGTGCTTGCACCGCCCGGCCGCGCCGTCCGCCGCCCCTTCAAAAACCAGCCGCCCAATCTCAATCCGACGTCCGAGATTAGATACCCCTTCAAACCTGTTCATCGGCTCACCGTGGGCCGGCCTCCAGGCCGTGGTCCACGGGGTCGTGAACCTATTGCAAGCGATTTTTTTTTCAATAGAAAAATAAATCTGATTTTGCTTTATGACATCATAATCAAGATTTTTAGTATAAAATATATTCGGTTTATTCTCTGAAATTAAGTAAAATTTGCAGATTAGCCCCTGGAACTTCTAAAGCTTATAACTTTTTGCTCGTAGCTTCGATTTGGATGATTTTTGCGCTCAAATGTTCATAGTGTCGTGTAGAATCTTTTTATGTGATTTTTACCTAGTTTTAGTCCTGTTTGGTGTACTGTTCTGAGTAGTTTCCCTTGTGTGTTTTCTTTCGGTTCGTCGTTAGGAGGTGATCAGTTCGAGAATCTGTAAGATCCAGTTTTTGAAGACTTCGAGCAACCCTCAGTTGAAGGCAAGTGCCCTTGAACATCTTGTTCCTATTTCAGGATTTGTGTGTAGTTATTTATCCTTCTTAGCATGCATGGGGAGAAAGAGTACAGGCTGACCTCTGGTTTGCTTGGGCAAACAAGGAATAGAGAAAGAAAATAAAGAGGCCCGAAGGAAGGAATAGAAGAAAAGAAAAAGGAAGGTGGGTTGGCTAAGTTTTAAGGCCTTCTACCCAAAGGTAATTCGGAGTTTTATCATTTTATTTCTAAATTCTTTTCCACCTAAATAAATACAGAAAGGGGAAGGGAGGCTTCTGATGCAGTCTAAAGAAGCAACATGAATGCAACATATCAAGATGCTGCCTCAGTTCTTTATTTGATTTAAGAAATTATAATTTTATTCCTACACTATTGTGATGCTAACTACACATTGTGAGCAAAATTTTAATATTTAGAAAAACTGAAAATTAGGGCATTACAAACCTACCCCCCTTAGGATGAATCTCGCCCTTGAGATGGTTGATCCTCGAACAACTGTGGAAACTCTACCTTCAAATCATCCTCTCGCTCACAAGTGGCTTCATCTTCTGAGTGGTGATGTCACATTCGGTTTAATAAAGGGACAAAACTAGATGTAAATCACATGTATGCTAGGATCAAGTTTCACACATGCAGCAACTTCATCAATGTATCACACACAATATCATTATTACAACACTTAACTTAAACAAAATAGAAAGACCTCAAAGTATTTAACTAAAACACACTAGCAAAACATAGCGAAGCTCCCATCTTCCACAGGCGATCGACCGGGGATCCACTAGCCTAGCAATCTTCATCTTTGTCGACAAAGTAGTCTAGTTCTTCTTCATTGTCTGAGCAACGTTTGATGTACATTTGGATGGAAATATCAAGTGTGAGTATATATCGTACTCCGCAAGTGTGGAAAATAAATAACATGCAAGCTTAAATAAAGGAACAAGCTGTAACAGGTTAAATTTGCATAAATGCCAACTATGCTAATGAAGAGTTATAAAAACATTCTATTTAACTATGTGATTCACCACTAAACTACCAACTCTTAGAAACATCACCGTATGTTTCTCAACTTCATGAAAAACCACTTAAGATTCCCAAACCATCCGACTTGATACCCTCCACGGGTAACCAAGAACTATCCAACCAAATCAACTAAACCAAACCAACTAATCATGTGAGGATTCAAGTCTCTCATGACTATGAGCACTGTTAATATATCAGATTTTACACTCTGCAGAGGTTGTTCAGCTTTCCCCACAAGTTGTGAATTCCTTGTTGCTGTGCCGACCAAGCATTTAACACACATCTATGGTGTGTTGCTCGGAAATCACTACAAAGCCGTTACAAATTTTCATCCAGTATGTGCACGCACGCTAGGTTTCACCACCGTCAAAGTGGTATTCACGCCACCCAGAATCCCCCTTTTGCGCCTTGTAGTTTCCAGCAAGTTTTCACCCTTTTCTTCCACTACACATCTCATACCACTAACCAAATGGTTCTAGCATTAGCCATACCCACACATCCACTCATCCATTTGGCATGCACAAAAATTGGAACCCACTAATTAATAGGCCAAGCCTGTCTCATACCAGGTCTCGTGGTTGGTACGATATTTCTTGGGTTGTCGCTCTACAAACCGGTTCTTACTTAGGTCAGTTGATTGTCCTCCGAAAATCCAGGGCTTTATTTATTTTAAGAAGTTCTTTGATCTCTTTTATTTTCTCATCCTCTAATTGCCCTTTTCGGATGTCTTGTTCTAATGTTGACCTCATTTCTATTGCGGCTGTGTCCATATTAGTGATAAAACCCAAATTTAATTTTTTTTAAATCCTTACATAATTCTATCTTGCTTCCTCGCAACTTAATCATATCACAATAACCCTTCCTGCTAAGGGCATCTGCTACTACATTTGCTCTATCACGGTGGTAATGTATTCCCACATCGTAGATCTTGATCAGTTCCAGCCATCTACGTTGCTAGACGTTAAGATCCAGTTGGGTGAAAATATATTTTAGACTTTTATGATCTGTATAAATTTCGCGGGTTATCGGCGAGGTAGTGTCTCCAAATCCTTAGGGCATGAACAACTGCGGCTAACTCCAAGTCAAGAGTCGGATAATTCCTCACGTGATTCCTCAACTGCCAAGATGCATAAGTTATGACTTGGCCTTCTTGCATCAAAATGCAGCCAAGACCTTGCCATGAAGCATCACAATAGATGCCAAAGTTTTTCTAATTATCTGGTAAGATAAGCACTAGGGCTGAAGTTAGTCTCTCTTTTAGTTTCTCAAAGCTAGCCTGGCACGCTGGAGACCACAAACTTCTTGTCCTTCTGCAACAACTCTAGGAGTGCCTCGCTATTTTAGAAAAACCTTCTATGAACTGATGATTATTTCCTACTAATCCAAGAAAACCCCGAATTTCTGAAACATTTTGAGGTGGCTTCCAATTCAAAGCATCCTTTACTTTGCTTGGATCTACCACTACTCCTGCTGAGATAACATGCCTCAAATTTCCGTATTCTCAGACTTGACCATAATGCAATTGCATCGAGCCTTTCGACTCAGTGCATTGGCGACCACATTCGCCTTGCTGGGATGATAATGCACTTCCAGCTCATAATCCTTGATCAACTCGAGCCATCTTCGCTGTCTCATATTCAGATCGATTTGAGTGAAGATGTATTTGAGACTTTTGTGATCCTTATAGATACGACACAAATTTCCTAGCAGATAGTGGCGCCAAATCTTCAAGGAATGCACAACTACCGAAAGCCATCTAAATCATGGGTTAGGTAGTTCTCTTCATGGTGCTTCAACTGACGTGAGGCGTAAGCCATAACTCTGCCCTTTTGCATAAGGAAACATTTGAGGCCTATATGGGAGGCATCACAATAGACGTCAAAACCTTTGTCCACTTCATGCTGAGCGAGAACGTGAGCGGTCATGAGTAGTTTCTTCAAGGTTTGGAAAGCTGACTCACATTCACTCGACCACTCAAACATGTTGCCTTGCTTTAATAACTCGATCATGGTTTTGGCTATCTTGGAGAAATTCTCAATGAACTGGCAGTAATAACCCGCGAGTCTGAGAAAACTACGGATGTCAGTGACACTCTTGGGCTGAACCCAATTGAGCTCACCTTGCACCTTGCTCGGGTCAACGGCGACACCACTCTCTGACAAGACATGACCCAGAAAAGCAACTTTCCTGAGCCAGAACTCGCACTTGCTGAACTTGGTGTATAGTTGGTGATCTCGAAGGTAAGCAAGTATAACACGGAGATGCTCAAAATGTTCCTCTTCAGTCTTGGAGTATATAAGAATGTCGTCGATGAAAACCACGACAAACTTATCTAGTTCCTCCGTGAACACGGTGTTCATCAAGTACATGAAAAATGTCGGTGCATTCGTCAAGACGAAGCACGTGATGGTGAACTCATAAAGACCATAACAAGTCGAGAAAGCCATCTCCGATCGGACCTTAATTTGATGACAGCCCGGTCTCAAGTCAATCTTCAAAAAAACCCGAGCACCAATTAGTTGGTCAAATAGAATATCAATTCTAGGGATTGGATACTTGTTCTTGACGGTGACTTCATTCAGCGAACGGTAATCAACACGCATTCATAGAGTACCATCTTTCTTCCTCACAAAGAGTACCGGGCATCCCCAAGGTGAGGAGCTCGGATGAATGAATCTGTTTCTTCAACTCTACCAATTCGTTGAGAGATATCTGGTAGGACCGCTTTGAAATCGGGGCCGTTTCGGGCAAAAGGTCAATCAAGAACTCTTCAGCTCTGTCGGGTGGCATTCCTAGCAATTCTTCTGGGAAGACATCAGGAAATTCACACACGACTAGAATATTCAGAAGATCCGTGGTTGTGACAACCTTCAGAGCGTAAAGGCAAAGATCAACATCCTCAAGCTTCAAATGAATCTAGGCACCAGATAGACCATTAAGGGGAATGGTCCGTTGAGCACAATCCATGACAACATTATTCTTGGTAAGACAATTCATTCCCAAAATGGTATCTATCCCTTTGGAGTCCATTACCAATAAATTTGCACCAAAAGACATCTCATTGATAATAACCAATGCTTTGATCACACATTGATTAACCAGAATGTTGGCTCCGGGTGCATCTATGAGATAAGGTGTAGAGGTGGCGCTAACTTTCAGCTTGTGATGCTGAGTATAACTCGTTGTTATGAATGAGTGAGAAGCTCCAAAATAAAAAAGAACGACTGTCGGAATGATCACTGAATTAAAATTCACAAGCAATGTACCCATTAGCACATTCGCACCCTCTTAAGATTCTTCGACGGTGGTGTAGCGTAGTCGGCCACGCTTGGGGACATGCGTGGCCTGGGAGGCTTGTGGAGCAGATGGCGTGGGTAGTTGTGGCCTTGGAGTAGTCACCATGGCTCCCAGCTTCAGAAAGGGGCAATCTCTAGCATAGTGTTCGACGCACCCACAGTTGTAGCATAGACCGCCGAGGCCACCTGTCATGCTCCCTTGAGACACCATAGGTCTTGGAGGCTGTCCTTGAGAAGCAAAGAAATATGGGCGTCTCACTATCCACATTGGCCATGGAGCAGTCGAGGCCAACATGTGAGATGGAGGAGGTTGGCTCTCCGTCCGTGCACGTTGAGAACTCCCACCCACGAAAGGTGACAGACCCTCTTGCGCTTCTTCTCCTCCTGCTAGTTCTTCAACTTGGACTCCACCATGAGCGAGGTGCTCACAAGCTTGTTGAAGTCGGCAAACTCATGCACCTACAGCTGGTCTTGCATCTTGGAATTGAGGCTGTTAACAAAATGGTATTGCTTCCGCTCATGGGTGTTGACCTCATCTTGAGCATATTGTGCCAAGTAGTTGAACACCTGCACATACTCCAGCACCGCTCTGCCTCCTTGCTTGAGGTCCATAAACTCTCGCCTCTTGATCTGCATAAGGCCCTTAGGAATATGAAAGTCACAGAATGCTTGGCGGAACTCCGCCCAAGACACCCAGTGATTGGTGGGGTGCATGGCCAGAAAGTTGGACCACCACGCGCCCGCCGCTCCTTGGACTTGATGGGCGGCAAAGAGTGCTTTCTCGTGGTCCTCGCACCGAAGGAGGGTGAGTTTCTGCTCGATCATCCTCAACCAGTGATCGGCATCGAGGGGTTCCTCAGCCCGCGTGAGGGTGGGAGGCTGAGTCCGTAGAAAATATGAGAAGTCATCTTGGTACCCAGCCCCACCTCCACCTTGAGGAGCCGTGTTACGCATGAGAGCTTCGAGAAGTGCCGTTTGAGCCTGACGGTTCTGCTCAATTTGCACGAGCACATCCGCCATACTCGGCGGTGGAGGTGGCAGAGGATTATTCTCATTAGAACCCTTGGGAAGGTCTCGGCAGGTTCTCATCCTGTTGTAACGATAAGATGAAAAAGGGAAAAGTCAAACTCTGACATAGCACACTAGCATTATCCGGATATAATTCACTTGGATCTCATAAAATAACATAATTTTATATTCTGCCAGGTGCGGAGAGTCCGCAGAAATCTTCGGATTGTTCGCAAAAATCTTCAGAATGTCCACAAAAATGCGGAGTGTCTGCAAAAATCTTTGGATTATCCGCAAAAATGTGGAGTGTTCGCATACTTTTGCGGAGAGTCCGCAGTTTGGGCAAAATTTCAGACTTAGATCTTGACAAAGAAAAATGCATTCTCAAAATGTATGGTGCAAAATGGACAAAGGAACAAGAAAGTATGCAGCCCTTATCTACATGTTTCTTTCTCGAGTGCATCTCTCCTCATAACCAAAGTGCATGCTCGATGCTTGTGGGGAGTCATTAAGGTCACAAGCATCACCCTTCGCACGAGAAAGAAGAAGTTTTCGCGTGAACGGTGCTTGTGCAACTCGCCGCACAAGAGACATTTCATACGTGGTTGCCCATGTATTCACTTCCCGTACCGTCACTGTACAGAACACATCGGGCCCCTACCTCACACCGGTTGAGCCCCCAATACATATCGCTATCGGGTTGCATTGATGCAACAGAATTAACAAATGCATCACAATGAGAAGCCACACAATGCACAAACAAACAATTCAAGTGCATCACTCAAGAATACATTACACTTAAGGGCATAGTATAGCAAGTTCATACATATTAATTATGAGGAGGCATAAAGGAAAGTTTAGTGGGTTGCTTTAGTGCATTCGACGCACTTGCTAACCTATATCCTAAGCATTTTTAGGCTACATTAGATCAAGCTCTAATGCTACACTGTAAGAAACCGTCCAAAAAGTATTCTAATTAATCTTTAAGTCGACCATTTACCTAATCACGACATCAACGATTAATCAGAATATCGCTCCGGTAGTCCCGGCACGTGTTTTGTGCACAAGATTGGAACACATGCCTTTTCAACATTTAACATCACAATACAGCTTAATAAAGAGCGAGTAATTAACATTAAATTACAAGTTTTGAAGCATAAACAAGTTATAACAATTTACAGCAAAAGAGAGCTAGGAGGAGACTAAAACCTGCTCAACTCCTAACCAACAAAAAAACTATTTAACGAAAGCTAAAGCTATAAAAAATAAAAGTAGGATGGAGCCATATGCCCTTAGGTTCCATCACAAAAGCACGCCAACTGAGTAGGATGCACTACTCATGCCTACCACCACCCTCGGTAGGCGTGAAGTAGCCAAACACCGCTTCCTCCTCACCTGCAAAACCTGTAGAGTAGCTGAGTACGAAGGTACTCGCAAGACTTAATCCATATAGAGCACATATAAATAGCTTGACTCCAAGGATTATGCATTGAGCTGTTAGCAGAAAAAGACCTCAAGGTAAAGTACATTAATATGCTTAAGCGACCTAGACATATGTGTGAGCACATAAACTTAACTAACAACAATACCATTATACCCTGCAATGACCAACTACCCATAAATGTACTAGAACCATCATGAACATGTATGTAACATGAACCATCTTCCCCATGACCAACATAGCCAACCACAAACACAACTCGTAACTCTAGATGGTGCCCATGGACAGAAGACATGCTCATGACCGAGAGCACAGTAGTTTGAACTATTTTGACACCCTGCATGAGGATACTCCTTTACACACATGACATGAGAACCATTTGGTTGGCATGACCACACAGGTCCATACAAAGGAGTACTCGTGACAACCTTTCCCAATAAGCCCCAACCATTTGATACATGCATCGCTTGATGCCGAGGTATCTAGAAGTACTCTCGGAGCAAACTAGATATCTCTACAAGCCCGCCCGCTCATATCGTCGATGTTCAGGCCTAAATGATCACAGCTACAGAGGTATTCAGCTGACCTTACCATTATATTAGCATGTGGTGAGTACGATAAGTACTAAAGCCAAGGGCAACCAACGGTCGGTGCTTACCCAATGCAAGGCAGTCTACAGTATCCACGCTCCCTCCCTGAACTACCTCGGGAACCTCCTCCAGGGCAGATGATACCCCTAACACCGCCCACATCTCGTTGCATTCTCACATCTCAACCATCTCAACAACATAATCAATAGTGTGACATATTAAGTAAGCTCTAAGCTCACGAACAAAGGCATCACCGTCGCTCGACTTCTACCGAGGACCTATGCATTGCTAAGCATGTCGAATAACTCTTATGCTAGACACCAATAATATTATTGAGGTGACAAGGATGAGGATAATCAACAACTCAAGGTAGATGCACTACAACAGAAACAGTCATCCGTGCCGCTCCATCAGTGCCAGTTATGAAAGAACCGACATTGATGAAGTATTAGTGTCAGTTCATAACTTCCCTCACTCGATCAACGATCGAGTCAGGTTGAACCGGCACTGATACTAAGTATCAGTGTCAGCTCTTAGAACAAACCGACACTGATACTTCAGTGCCGGCTGATAACTATAAACCGGCACTGATAATGAGTATTAGTGCCGGTTCATATTATGAGCCGGCACTAATAAGTCGATTGTCTATATAAGGCGTCTTCCTCTTCCCCAAGCTCTTCGTGCCAACTCTTCCCTGAGCTCTTCAGGGCAACCTTTTGCGCCCCTCTCCGTCGAGCCACCTCACCGTCGTGTCTTCGTGCCCACCGAGCACACAGTGAGCTTCGCGGGGTCATCCTCTTCCTTTCACGTGCCTCTTTTTTCCCATTCTAGTAGCCATGAATCACCTTGTCCTTGCTGGTCTGGCCCCTTCCAGTAGCCATGCTTTGTGCTCGGTTCGTGTGTGAACCCATCGCGTATTTCGATCATGAAAACTAAAGAAATACCACTCGTTATTCTTGAGCTTGGCCACCTCTGAAAAAGAAAAGCTAAGCAAGAAACTTAGTGGCATATGCATGTTCGTGGTCACTCTGAATTGATCTGACGCAGTAGTGCTAGATGTAACTAGCTAGCTTGCTACCTACTTTAACATATATTACTGATATATTCTTTTGTTCTCTTGTGCGCTATCAAACTGGAATTTTGCGATAAATAATACAATTGGAGATTTTCCTTCATGGAAAGCTCAAATGATTTGAGATGCATATATGAATTGGGATTGGGATGGAAGCTAAAAATATACTGATCGAGATACGCCACGCACGTACACTAATTCATTCATATCTCTGCCTTAAATCCATATCTTGCATGCATGAATCTTGGGATTGGGATTGGGCGTATATATATCTTGCTTTAATTACATAATTGTGGTAGAGATATAAGTGTTGAGCTGCTTATTTGTGACTTTATGAAAGATGGCTAGAAGAGAGAAGAGTTGAAGATGAATCTTTAGTGACTACGCAGCATGTGTGCTTTGACATATTGAATATGAATATTGTGAATTAGTAGTGATTTAGTAAAAAAGATTAAAATTACCTCTAAGTAGATCAACATATTGAATATGAATATTGTGTTGTAGGGATGGCAAATCCATCCGCTAGTCGCAAGCGGACGCGGCAGTATTTAGAAGGTGGGTCCTCCGACCGAGACCAAGTGCCGGAAGGTGATGGGCCATCTAACATGTAGCAATCAAGATGCGAGGTAATTCAATAAATTAGATGTGCATTTTGAAATATTGCATGGTTATCATTCCATTGGTTTTTTATTGATTGCTAAAACGTAAAGATAATCATAAATTTGCAGACAGACCGGACATGGATGTACAAGTCTGATCGTCATGGTCAAGAGTTCTTTCATGGCGTGGATGCTTTTTTGAGGGCTGCCGTGGCGTATAGAAAGCCAAAAAATAAGAGTGATGATCACTATTTATGTTGTCCGTGCGTTGATTGCAAGAATGAGAAGCAGTTCTTAGGCATAGAGAAGATCCGTGCACACTTGCTTCACAGGGGTTTCAAGCCTAGCTATATCCGCTGGACCGTGCATGGTGAACATGAGGAGGTTGTGCATGAAGAGCAGCCCACAGTCGAGGAAGACAGAGGCAACGATATGACGGTTGACGAAGACATCGATATGTCGGCGTTAGAAGATACTTTTGTCGCAATGATGATGATGACCTTCACGAAATATTGCGCAATGCGGAGGGCGACTTCACCAGTGATAGGCAACACAAAAAGTTCCAGCGCATGATGGAGGACATTAAAACACCGGTGTTCCCGGGCTGTAAGGAAGAGCACAACAAGTTGCATGTTTTGTTGACATTGCTGTAAATGAAGTCTAGCAATGGTTGGTCTGATAAGGGCTTCAACGAGTTGTTACGATTCTTGAGGGACTTGCTTCCAAAGGGCAACGAGTTGCCTAAAAACACGTATCATGCCAAGCAGATTATTTGTCCATTGGGGTTGGAAGTGGAGAAAATACATGCATGTCGAAATGACTGCATGTTGTTTCACAACGGGGATGCAGACTTGGAAGCGTGTCATGTTTGCGGTGCATCACGGTACAAGCGCAACATTGACGATATCGATAGCAATGACGTAGGGGAGAAGAGTAACGATAAAAGACCCTCGCTAAGATGGTTTGGTATTTCCCTATAATCTCCTATTTGAAGCGATGTTTGCAACAAAGCGAATGCTGAGTTGATGCGATGGCACGCCAAAGGGAGTAAGAAGACGGAAAGCTTAGACATCCTGCTGATGGAATACAATGGAGAAACTTCGATACAAAATACAAGGAATTCAAAGCTAAAGTGAGGAATATAAGGTTCGGGTTGAGTACGGATGGGATGAATCCTTCCGGCAACCTGAGCAATAGTCATAGCACTTGGCCCATGACTCTCTGTATCTACAACCTTCCATCTTGGTTGTGTATGAAGTGGACGTTCCTTATGATGCCTTTGCTGATCAGTAGTAGATTGTGTACGGGTGTGGGATGAATACAAACGCGAGCATTTCAACCTACATGCAATGTTGTTTGTAACGATCCAAGATTGGCCTGCTCTTGCTAACCTATCGGGAAATACTTTAAAAGGCTACAATGGATGTGTATGGTGCTTGGATGAAACAAGGGGGCTGTGGCTGAAGAACTGTAAGAAAATGGTCCACATGGGTCACCGTAGGTTTCTACGCTCGGATCACTCGTACCACAGGAATAAAAGAGCTTTTGATGGGGACAGTGGAGACTCATCGAGCTCCAAAAGTTCACACTGGGGAGCATGTATATAAGATGGTAAAGAATGTTAGAGTTGTCCTTAGAAAGGGGAAAGGCAATACAAAATTCCCAGCTGGAGAACTCGCTCCTATGTTTAAGAAGAGATCAATATTTTGGAACCTACCTTATTGGAAGCACTTGATGGTCCGACACGCGATCAACGTCATGCACGTGGAGAAGAATGGGTTTGACAGCTTGATTGGTACCTTACTGGACATACCTGGTAAAACAAAAGATACACTCAATGCACGGTTGGACCTGGAAGATAAGAAGCTAAGAAAAATTCTGCATCCTAAAATCCTAGGCAACAGGGCAAATGAACTTCTCACGGCTTGTAACACCCTGAGAAAGGAAGAGAAGATGAGCCTGTGCAGTTGCTTGCATGGAATCAAAGTTCCGACTGGTTACTCCTCCAATGTAAAGAGATTAGTGAACATAAAAACTTTGAAGTTAGTTGGCATAAAGTCCCATGATTGTCACATGCTGATGATACAGTTGCTTGCTGTTGCAATTAGAGGTATTCTGCCGGATAAGGTCCGAGACCCAATCATAAAGTTGTGTTCATTTTTTAACACAATTTCACAGAAGGTCATCGATCCGAGCAAACTAACAAAGCTGCAGGAAGACGTGGTCCATACTATATGCCAGCTTGAGAGTATTTTCCCTCCATCATTTTTTGACATAATGCCCCATCTCATTGTTCACATCATGCATATGTGCAGAGTTTATTTACAATCATTGATCTCTACATGAATCTGCTGTCTAAAGAATGAATGGCATGAAACTGCTTGAAATATTCACTGCAGCTTACCTAAAAGGCTAAAGCAATTAATCTTCAAGAGAGTTTATTGTACTATTTAATAGCACATTATTGCAACAGAGTTGATATCATCATTTAATTGAAAATTGGAAGTGCACAACATATGCATGGCAATATTGATTCGGAGAGCATGCAGATGCTTTTGGAGTTTAATTGGTGTAAAAAAATAGATTTGTATATTCTGATGATTTACTATTATTTGTTATTTCCTTTCTAATTAAGAATTGAATATAGAACTGCAATTGGTGATATATCTGGAACCGTCTTGTATTTCCATACTTGCAAGAGAACAATGCAACCAATGAAATGGCACATTTATTATTTCACTAGTGTAAGAACATGAAATTGACTTGTTAACGTGAACTTGCATAAACAATGGTGGAAAAATGGCAGACTTGTCATATCCTCTATTGGATTTGGCTAAATAAGGTGCTAGGTTTATGGTAACGTTTTTATTCTGTCGATGTTGCAATGACGGACTGGGACTTTGTCATATATGGTAATTTCGATGTTGCAAAAAATTTGAATAGATGTAATTTTTATGTAGGAATGGCTCGTACAAAATCAAGTCGTCGCCCACAGATGTGCCCTCCGATACAAGGCCCCTCCTCTGACCAGGATCCAGTCACGACTGATGCTCAGGAGGAAAGCCCAAGTGCATACCTCAACTTGAATCAACCTGACAATGATGCTCTGGAGGTTCTAACCACTGATGCTGCGGCGGATGGTCTGGCCATTGATGCTCCGGAGGGTCGGACCACTGATTCTGCGTCAGATGGTCAGTCGTCCGAAGGACCAAGGCGTGGCTGAGGTCCCGGTAAGATGCCTGAAGGCCAGTTTATCATCACGAAGGTCGATTCAGCCAGGGAACCCATAAAACCTCTACACGTACTTGGGCCGTTCAAGACAGCCTGCGGGTGTCTCATAAGGGACCACGTCGCAATCACTTACAGAACTAGGAGAGGCAAACAAGGTGACAAGTGGGTGGTTCCTGATACCATCAAGGATTTTATGTGGGGCAAGTTGACGCAAAAGTTTGAGTACCCTGAAGGATGCAACATGGCCATAGCAAAGCATCAGGCCCTAGTCATAATGGGTAGAATGTTTACGAATTTTAAGGGTAAATTGTACATATATTATCACTTGAATGGTCGAACGCTGGACTGGGATGATTATCTGATAGTGAAAGATTTTTGGAATGATTTTGTGGAGTACAAGGATTCTGAGGAAGCAAAAAGGATAAGTGAAGCAAACAATACTAACTCCCAGAAGAACATATATCCCCACAAAACCGACTCGCACGGGTACGTTGGAAAACTTGACCAGTGGGAGAAGATGGAAGAGGGCGTAACTAAAAGCTGTGTCACACCTGTGACGGCTGAGTTAATTCCACGAGCAAAGAACTACCTGTATGGGAGAGGGGTGACTCTTGCGCTTGATGGAACCTTATGCTTCAAAAGCGAATGAGAACCGGAAGTCACGCAGAAGATTAGAGATGCCCACGCCCAGTGTTCTCAGGGCTCTTTCTAGGCAGACAGGGAGAACAATGAGCTAACATTGGCACTGGGAAATAAGGAGCACACCGGTCGCACACGCAACAGCTGTTTGAGGCCTTGGAAGGTCGGATATGAACAAAACTCTGACACTTACAAGAAACAAAGAAAAGAAAATATTTCAAAAATGATGGCCATGTTAAAAGAAGAACTTGCCGAGGAGAGACGGATGACAGACACAAAAATAGAAGCAGCTATGCAGCAAGTTAGGCAACAAGCAAGGCAGGAGCTGTTAGCCGTCACAGAGAATGCTTTGGTGCCAAGCCCTGTTGGTTCCCGCAGCAGCTGCACATCCACGAGGCTTCCAGGAGAAGCCTCAATCCATCATCCCGTGGATGACATCACAGAAAACACACCATGCAAGCTTATCATGCGAGTCTTGGGTGTTCCCACCATGGTGGCTAGGGGTCTGGCTGAGCAATGGGTGGAAAGGACCCTCTTCAACGGTAGTCCAATACCACAGGGATACGCCAGGGTACATGTGGACACTATAATACATAAGTACCGTAAAAGCAAGCTGGATTACCCTGGAGAGGAGGGGGAAATGAGGATCTCAAAAAATGTAGGCGAAGACACAGACGAGTCTGGCTTTAGTTCGGAGTCATCGGATGCACCTAGAGGATCTCCGCCTCCTCCGTCGTCACCTCCACAGCCACCCAGAAGCTCTCCACCTCCTCTGTTGCCGCCTCCACAGCCACCCAGAAGATCTTCACCTCCGTCGCCGCCTCCACAGGCACCAAGAAGATCTCCACCTTCGTCTCCTCCGTTGTCGCCTCCACAGGCACCTCTGTCTCCTCTGCCTTTCTCGCTACAGAAGCCGGTAGCACCTACACAAGCTCAGAAGTCGATGTCATCTCAGAAATTGACTTTGTTACAACAGCGAGCAGCATCTAAGAAGCGGCAGTCAGCATCTAAGAAACCGGCATCTCCTCTGCCTTATGATTTAACTAAGGAGGAAACCAAAAGAAAAGTGAGCGCCGATGTCACTGCACACTTCAAGCGTACTGAACCATAGAAGATTCCTATGGATCCAGTAGTGGTCGGAAAGTTTCTTGGCGAACCACTGGTTGAGTCCCTATCGGAGCTAACAACCCAAATGCGGTAGAGAAATGTTCGCATTCAAATACAGATATTGTGATTTCCTCCACGGGGACAGCGAAGTCTGGATTCATTTCGACAAAATGTATCAACTGTAACACCAAGACTCCCTCAGCGTTCAACTCTTAAGTTTGTGGACTCTGTAAGTGTCTTACATGTACCATTCACAGTATATATTCTTGTGTCATTAAACTAAATGTCTTAACTTCTTGTGTATGTAGAATGGGGATACATACATGCGGTCAAAAGGGAATCACTCATGTAGGATTCCTCGAACCAATGAAGATAAACCAGACGACGGTCAAAACTAGGCCACAGGAAACCAAGGATTATGCACTTTAATTTATTCAAATGTACCAATTAAAGCGATACATACTTCTACCTTACAACTTAGGGTATGTGTTTTCCTCCATGTTTGTACTACTCTTTTTGAGCATCACGACGTTAGGATTTACGACTAATTACCTACAGTGACATATATGCAGATTTCATTAGGCTCTCTTTGTCATCCAAACTAACTACAGCTGTATCGTTGACCTCGATGGGAAAATAAATCCAATAGCCGAATACCAACCCGTCATAGACTTGTTACAATGGTAAACTAATTATTTCATTAACGCTTTAGTAAACTTCAAATTGATTGAATCTAAGTCTAGTTACGGTCAATAATCACACTAGTACAGGGTGTACGTGGGCTACGTCAAGAGGAAAGGTTGCCACTTTTCATTCCAGAAGGAATGGAGGATCGTAACAGACTTTTCTTGTAGGTTTCAGACCCAAGGCAACAATTTATGTGGCTACTATGTATGTGACTTCAAGCATGGATGGACCGAAAGCAATTATAGTGAAATTATCAAAGCTGAGGTTAGTGGTATAGATATTGATGTTTAATTTTCAGTTTCTACTAGTGTTCAAATAGATTGATTTCTTCAATTCTGGTAATTGCAGGACCTCTAGCTGGAAACAGGTATTCTCACGCCGCAGACAATCAGCGCAATTCAGGAACAACTCTGCGGGTTCATTAATGACGAAGTCATTCCAGAGTCCGTGTGGTATCAAGTTCCCAAATGGTGTATTTCGGACAAAGCCGTCCCTTCACAAGACCCGTGGAGTTCGTTACCTGATTCTTCAAAAGGCAAAAAACGTAGTTCAGGGTCCTTGGTCAATAAGAACAATTGAATGACATCGTTCCTTACCCTTTTGTTGTATACTTCTGTTAATTATGAACTTTTGTTGCAAACTATTATTAGTTATGATCTGTAGTCAATGACATATGAAATAACATTGTTACGTATGCATGAATGAGATGAGATGAGAATGAATTATATATGTGTGTGATACATTATGTGCTGAAATGATTATATGTGCATGTGCTTTATGTGACATTATTTGTGCTGTTGTCGGCAAAGGCTACATTTTGTACGGGGGGAGCAGCTATCAGTGCCAGCTTTTACTAAAAACTGGCACTGATATTCTCTGTATCAATGCTGGTTTTTATTCGTCAGTCGGCACTAATAGTCCATGACTATCAGTGCTGGTTTTTGATCCGATATTGATAATGAGTATCAGTGCCGAGTAATCAGTGCCGAGTAATCAGTGCCAGTTCAAAAACCACCACTGATGGCGCTTTTGAGCCGGCACTGATGACCATTCCTGTTGTAGTGATGATATGCAATACAACATAGGTTCTACCCATTTTTGTCCGACATCAACTCGCTACTCATGCAAACATACATAAGCATAATTTATCAAATTTTGACTTCATTCAATTCAACACAAGGGTTCAATATGCTTAGAAGCTTGCCTTGCTGCTCTGTCGGCTTCCTGATGCTACCCGCACAGAATTCACAAAAGTGGGGGTGCCTCGGTGTCACCCTCGCTCGCCTGAACTGTCGGATCGATGCTCTCTAAAAGAAACATGGGTGCAATGCATAAATAAATGAACAATGCAAAAAGGTTACATAAAATGCATGCCCAAGTAATAGTGGAGCGCTGAGACTCGAAAACATTTGCAAAAGACTGCTAAGGGACTACGGCTTCAAAGCGTGAAACCCCTGGATAAGCCAACTTAAAATGCACCAAGCCTTGAGTGGCTGGTAGTCAAACCGGCCCTGAGGTGGTGGCTAGACCGCCAGGCCTTGCCAGTAGCACCCTTGTGGGGTTGCGATGAGAGCTCTGGTGAGACTCTCAACCACAGAGGGTACCTAAATACTCTATGGGACTAGTGAAGTGTTTCTAAAGTGACTTGGACAATATTCACCGAGCTAAACTCCAAATACCCCCTAGGTTGGATCTAGGCTAGGTTGAACTTGTGTCTACATGACATGAGGGTCGAATCAAGCTCAAAAACAATGGAAAAACTATAGGGGAAGCCTCACCTTAGTTCATTGAAGCTTTCTAGCAGATGGGTTTGCTTCGGGAAGACTTCAATTTGCGGATCGGCTTCCTGAGTGGTGGTGAAGCTTGAGGTCAATGAATGGGTCTCTGGTGAGGGAGAAGAGGGGGAAGACTTGGGGAAGTCCTCCGGGAAGCTCGAGGGAGTTCCTACCTTCGATCTCCGGCCTTTGAACATGACGAATGGATCTCTCTCTCTTTCTAAGGTTTGGTGGATAGAGGGAGAGAGTGAGAGCAAATGAGAGAGTGAGAGAGTGAGAGAGGCAATCGACCACCTTAAGTTGAGCCTCTGTTTGCTGGTGGTCGGACTGTGTAAAGCGCCGATCAAACTGCAGTAAGCACATGTGGCAAGCCCACGTGGCTGCCACTTGGCGGTCAGATCGCGGGTGATCCCGGTTAGACCGCGAGAGGGGTTTTGTGTTGAATCTTTCTAAGTATTCTTGCTTTCCCTTCCCTTTCTTCTCCAAAAGATCTAGGGCTTTTCTAAGGAGCTCTAAACCATCTCTAGGGTGTTTGTGACACCTTCGACCTAAACTTGTCGAACAATTACGTAACAACACAGATGATAACACATGCGATAATGGTTAAGCAATGCTTAATTACACCTTATCTTTTTTGGGACGTGACAGATCAGTGCTTAAACAATATAAACAGTCTATGGCATCCGGGTTCATTTCCCAACCTACCCCTAGCACCGTCCACATCTCATCTCATTATCACCAACTCTTCATCCCAACATTTTTATCATTGTGAAAGTAATTAAGCCCATAGCATCGATATGAGATGATTACAGAAAGGTTGGCGCCCATCCTAACCATACAGTTTCTTTCGAAAGTAATAGACCATACAAAATTATCCAGCATGCCAGATGCATCTTCTTTCTGCACAGGTACGGAGAACCTTTCTGCGGCACTATATATAACCCTTCCCTTGCCTCCCCTTCACAAGTGAGCACAAAGTACACGACAAACGATGAAGCCTTGTCGTCCAGAACAGCCATAGTTGCCTAGTAGGTGAGGCACCAGCACATACGCCATGGGAGTCTTGGACCATCTCTCCGATATGTGCAGCATCACCGAGACGAAGGAAGCCCTCAAGCTCAGGAAGAAGCGCCCATTGCAGGTGAGTTTTGTGAAGAACACACATATGAATATGTTCTATGGTGTTTGTCGATCTCGTAAAGAGATTTTGTTAGCAGCTCTTCGAGAGGAAAAAAGAGAATTTGTTCGCCAAGTTTTGATTTTCTAGAGAGAGGAAGTGTTTTTGTTTGCTAAGTTTTTGAGTTTTGAGTGCCAATTCAAAGCTGTTTAATTTGTGGTTAACGAACTGGATCATTGGACCTGCAGACGGTGAACATCAAGGTGAAGATGGACTGCGAGGGGTGCGAGCGGCGGGTGAAGAACGCCGTCAAGTCGATGCGGGGCGTGACGAGCGTGGCAGTGAACCCGAAGCAGAGCAAGTGCACGGTGACGGGGTACGTGGAGCCGAGCAAGGTGCTGGAGCGGGTGAAGAGCACGGGCAAGGCGGCGGAGATGTGGCCCTATGTACCATACACGCTCGCCACCTACCCCTACGTCGGCGGCGCCTACGACAAGAAGGCCCCGGCGGGGTTCGTACGCAGCGCGCCGCAGGCCATGGCCGACCCCAGCGCGCCCGAGGTCCGGTACATGTCCATATTCAGTGACGAGAACGTCGACGCGTGTACCATCATGTGATGCGAGCCACCGGCGTCACAACCAGCGTCATCCGACTCCGACAACATGCATGTGGATGGATGGAGTTCAGACCTTCAGAGAAAAAAAGAAAATTAAGCAGCTGTACTGCAACTCGTTTGCTACGAAGAGTTGTATATATGTCTGGTTTTGTACTCGTGTTTTTACGCCTTGGATGAAAAATTGAAAAGCCATCGGGATCCCTACGGGTTTGTTTGGAACGCAGTTTTTCAAACAATTGCGTAGGAATTTCACACGAAACTGTCCAATTATAAGTAGAAATCGGAAAAAAGGTTCTCGTGTTCTAAACGGGGCCGACACACCTATATATTCGTGAGTAATAGAAGCTGCAGGTAAACAACGTATCCGTCCTCACTCGACCACTGCATAGGTGCAAATATAACATCGTTGAGGTAGCCATAATGTTGGGCTCTGAGCTGGTTAATTTGGTTCGTGCAGCAACGATCGGATAACTTGCTACAGGATTATTTAATTTATCCGTTCTGTAGTTTGGCTGACTCGTTCTATACAAAATCTGGAAGCCTCTGCTCGGAAAACGCCGGGATATAATGCGAAAGCAAAACATCATCTTCCCCAGCCTGAACATCTTCTTTGACTTGATCGATCACCGCATCTCTATCCATTAAGTAGGTTTTTTTCTTTGCAATCATGAAATTCGAGATCCGAGAAAACCCACGGAGTGGTTCATCTTGTTTCGGTTGATGTGTGCCGATTCTATCTATGTCGGTCGTGAAAGATTGAAGCTTGCTTTGAAGGAAGAACAGGGCGCTCTGAGGAGGAGATTTGTAAAAAGGATTTCCAATTAATTAGGATCGTTCAAGTCCAAAGGATAGAGAAAAAAATCCTATCCATCATGGTCACCAGAAGATTTTTCATCGAGACAAAACGCTGCTAACGCTGTAGTATTGGAGCTTCGAGACGACTTCCGCAGATGTTCAATCTTGCGAGGCTCGATCGAATCGAGGTATCGACAATTACATTCCCCTGCCGCGTCCGAACCATCCACAAGCCACACCCCGCCGAACCCTGAACCTGAAGCACCATCCATTTCGTTCTTGCGAGAACGAATAAAAAATGTTATTCGCTCATGCCGATTTTGGGAAGGACTCCGCATTCTCCCACAAAAGGCCAGGCCTTGAGTTTCTAGCCGACTCATATAAGTGAGGGTGTAAATTGAGTTTAGGTGACGTTTCGAACAAGGTAGCGGTCTGACAAGAGTAGCCTCTCTTTTAGCTATATATGCAAAGATATTAGTAGTAGCTTGGGCTTGGTCGAGAAAATATTCAGAGGAATTATCTACATCGTGACTCAAAGCATGGTCAAGAAAATTCTGCTGGGATCTTCGAACTGCTCGCAATCTGCTATAATTGAAAGCCAGTTCTTGCAGGTCTCCTGAATCATGTAGATTGTATGCCCCATTTTGCTACGGGCGATCAAGTTTCAGCGGAAAGCCTTTCTGGTGTGCTCATTCTGGAATTTGTCGAAACAGGTGCGCTATCCATGGCATCTCCTTCGGATGCTTATACTCTGCTTGTTCATCCTACAAAAAAACGCGTCGCGGTCAATCTATGGAGCTGGGGCCAATCAGGTTGTTACCATCGATTGCTAAAGTTTATGAAGCACATCCCTTCCAGACACTCTTGAAACAGTGAAGCATTCTTAGTCCTGCTGAACATGTATAACCTTTCGCTTTACCTAATCAATCAATCTGGATGGGACATTTTCAGACTTCCAACAACATGGTAAACACAAGTAGCTTAGTAGGGCGGAGCAAGGAATCGAACATGTGTGCCGTTGGTGGAGGGGACTCGTATCCTCTGACATCACCTAGCAATGTCACCGTGTGATATTGCCTCAATCCAGCGCACCCGTTCCCAGATCGATGGCTTCGGATTAAAAGCCCCACACTGCTAAGAATCCTCAGGTCAAATCCCCCATTAATTATCCCCTAATTAACGGATTTGTTATTTTGGTAGAAACTGCCCATCAACTTCTGTTGCATCGGCTTACCTGCTATTTCAATTTCAAATGCTTGCAAGTAGAACCAAACTAGATTGTTTTGCTTACCTGCTAGATGTAATGCTTGGCTGGGCTGAATTGAGGCTATGTCACATGGTGACATTGCTACGTGATGTTAGAGGATACGAGTCCACCGGGACTAATCTAATCTTAAACGCTAAAGCATATTTCCATACAACAATAAACAATTGGAGCATGTCAGCACGAGGCATAACTTTGTGTTCTGCAGTTTTGGAGTTCGTGGTCGTGGGCTCGTGGCTTCGCAGTCACAGATTCACAGCGATCCATCGATGCACAACAGCGTGGGCTTTCTGTGCCGGCACGACTGTGTCTCTGAGGGCGGCGGCGGCGGCGACGACGCGAATAAACGAGCGAACAGGAAGATGCGGTGGGCGTCCGAACGAGCGTAGATGAGATGACAAGATGGCTGCCTGGCTTTCTTAATCCTTGTTGGGCTACTTCCTTCCTTAATCCTTGTTGGGCTAATTACTTATTGCTTTATTGGGCTTAAGGAATAGCAGGCCCTGCGCGCCCCCTTCTCTCCGCCCAGTCTTTAACTACCACGGATTATGCGATCAAGTTGCCATCACTAAATGTTTGTGCCAAGTGCTGACAGTGCTACCGTCAGCCCTCTTGTGCCTCGGATCTGTTTTTCATCTTTAGCTTCTCGGTACCTAGTAATAAATTTAGGTGGGCCTTCGGGCGACACCCTTATTTATGCCTCTATGGCTTTTGGAACTTTGTCAACTGACTCATTTCACCGGAAACTTATAGGGCAGTGATATTATCACTTTTGGTTATAGTAATAAATTGGTAGTGAAAATCTATTATTAGTGGTGGGTAATTAGAACCGGTAGTGGTAGAATATAACTGGTATTGATAGTACCACTGCAACTAGTAATGATACTACAATTGATAGTGAAAGACTAGAACCGGTAATAATATTATCATTGACGACCGTAGTTATGAACTGGCAACAACAGTTTTTCACAGTCAGTTCATCACTTGAACTGGTAGTGATATATAGTATCACTGTCCTATATAACTTCAGCGCGCCCATCATATTCAGCGTGCGCCACTTTATTTTTGCTCCTTCATGTTCCTCGAACCACCAAAAAAACTGCTTGCCCTCCGGTCTTCGCACTCCAACCACCTGTCGCTCCTCCTCCACCACCGCCACTTATTACGCGTCCTTTATCGCCGCTACATGTCGCTCTAGCCTCTCCTCCTCCACTACCACCACCCATCACTATAGCCTCTCCTCCGCATACATGATCACCATCGTCATCGAAGGAGGCAATTTCCGATGATCTCTCCTCCTCCTCGAGCGATGATGGCTGTAGTACTTTTTAGAGGGCACTCAGCCATCATGTGCACTGAGCTCATATGAGGAAGCTAGCGTCGAGGACGATGATGCCTCTGAGGATGACGAGGAGGAAGCAAAGGCAGAGGAAGCTAGCGTTGTGGACCCCTCCTTCTCTGAAGAGAAGGAGGAGGTCTAGGAAAAACTTGATGGCTCGTCCGACGAGGAGGAAGAGGGTGCCATCGACAAGGACGATGATGATACTGACCAGGATGAGGAGGATGGAGGCAGCATGGACTGGGAGGAGCTCGAGAAGGAGATAGATGAGTCGTCGTTGAACGATGACTATGATAGCGGTGCCGTCGAAACCTTCATCATTAGCCACGCTCGCACCATAGGTGGCTCGCTGACGAAGAGGCATAGGCTAGCATGTGTATTAGCATACACTTAGTGTCTTTTGCCATCTGGATGGGTATTTTTGTGTAATCTGAACTATTTTTTACTACTAAGATGATCTTTCTTAGGGTAATTCGGAACTTATTTGGTAGTTACATTTTCATCTAATATTGCATTTTTAAGCCTAGTGATCTTATTTTGCACTTCCAAGCTTGGGCAGCACGTCCTCATTAGAAGTATGTCCCGTATCACTAACTGTTGGTGAAATAAACCAGTAATAATATACTCTTTGTCACTACCGGTTTGTAGAAAGAATAAACAATTATATACTCCTTATTACTGTCAATTTATAAAAAAACTAACAGTGAAAAGGGTATCACTGTCGGTTCATAACCTCCAACAACAAATAGATTAATAAGGCTGTGAAAACCAACAGTGATATTATCACTGCCTGTTCTAGCCAAACCACACAGATAGTAGGTTGACTATTAGGATTTCTGTAGTAATGTCATGTCCGATGGAATGAAGAACGGCTTTGAGCATGCATGGGATACTCATGCTATTTCAAGCATCGCTTTGAAAATAATTACACAACATGACCTGTCATGGCTTGGAACTTGCCGGACTCAGCAATGACGACGGAGTGCTGTAAATTGGATGTAGTCTAATACTCTGTGGCTAGTTAAATGCCTGGAAATTGAATTGGATGGCCTGATTAGCGATTTCGCTTAAGGTAAACTTTAAGGAACTAATGATAAACGATTTTGATTTGTGATCCTTAACCCTCCTAAATCTAATGAAATCCTTAAAAATAGTCTCTCCTAAATTTTGGAGGAATTGGATATATTTGGAGATGTGAGTTGATTTTTTAATAATTACCTTATTATCCTATTTTTCTAAACAGTTAGTGTTCTGTGGAAGCTAGTGTCAGATATCACATCGTGTTGCGACAATGCATGGTCAATCTTTTAGTTCTTAAGGGAAGTATAATGGCACCGACTTATAGATCTTCTTATATATTAATACATAATCTTTAAATGACTTAAAAGATAACCCCTACGAGGTTGTCTTTCCTGTTGTTACGTAATAATTTCACAAGTCCATAATTTGTGCATAGACCAAATGAATGCTATAAATTGTATGGTAACAGTAACTTGTACAATAGTATTGATTATTCTTATATAGTTTTAAATTTTAGCTTACAAGCAGTTATTTCTAGAGGCAACCACCTCTTTCTCTCACCCTCTCTCTCCTCGATATTATAAAAATATTCTGTGGCAAAACATAAGACGGCTTACAAGACAACTATTATACTTGCCCCTATGTGGGATGGGGTTGGCAGAGCTAGTGATTAATATTGGTGCTTCCTCGTAGAACGTTAGCCCTAATGTCGTCGCAATGATGCACATGGGTCTCCCGGTGTGATTTGGCTTCAAGATGTAAGGAATTATTTGCCGCAGGTGCAGTTCCACAGATTTGTCAAGAGAAAGAGCCACTTGTCGTTCTTCCCCCCTGAAGAAACAATTTGATTTTCTTCCATCAACGAATCAACTCAGAATCAGTGCTCCATTTTTTATGTGGAGTTATATTACACTTGTTTATTTTTGTGACTGCATAAGAGATCTCTTTTCCGTTTGTGATACTATTGGGCACAAACTGCCAAGTAAGCTTTCGGGATGAATAGATCGGTGACGTGCTAAGAGAAATAGGGGTAAATTAGGATACTTAAAACTAATTGGTTTAAAAAAAATTTACAATATAAACTTATATCAATTTGTATCCAAATATGCTCTATGTTCATCTAGTGTGTCTACTTTACCATTCAAAGGTTTGCAATCTACAGCTAAATCTAGAAAACTATTCTATGAAGATAAACATACAAGGATAGATTACAAGAATTAAATGCGAAAATGTAAAGATAGTAGAGAGAGCAAAACTCGGTATAAGGGGTTTTTATCTTATGGTATCGATGGTATAAACGCCACCTCTAGTCCATATTGGAGCAGCCACATAGGCTATATATCTCGGACGGCACCCAATCATGACCCTTGAGACACCTAAGCCTCAAATGGATTGAGCCACCAAGCCACCATTGCAATGACTCATCACAAGCCTTTCTTCTGGTCACTGGTCACCATCTTCACTTCGAAACTTGAGCCAACAAGGTAAGGGTCTTTGCGTCCCTATACAAGAGTCTTGCCGCCGCTCCATACTAAGTTGGAGGGTCAACAAACTTTAGACACCAAGGCCCAAGGTGCCGGCGAGTCATGAAGACTCTAAGGTATCGGCGTACCACTTGGTATAAGCTAAGATCACACCTTGATCCCCTCTCTAAGCAGCAACACTTAGACAGAACTCTCTTTGGGTCTATTAGCATTAATCACTCTCTAATCATATACTTAATTTGCCTTGGATTATCACTTTAAGCACTTTGGTGGCTTGGATGTATTCTCAAGTGTATGTGAGCTTCTCTGGACTCTAGCACACTCAAATGACGGAGTGGAGGGGTATTGTCAAACCTGTTTTTAACGAACAAAATCAGATACGGTTTTTGTGTGCCCAGGATATTTAACACACATAAGGACATCATATGTAAAATAACAGTAGCAATACTTTAAAGAAATAAACATTTAACTCTTACAAAATAACAGTAGCAATACTTTAAAGAAATAAACGTTTAACTCTTACAAAATAACAGTAGCAATACTTTAAAGAAATAAACATTTAACTCTTACAACAATTGACATATATTGTCTTCTATGAAGATATCTGTAGCGGAACGGAAGTATTGGTGCCCAACAACATTGCATATGTCCATGTATAAAACGTCACAACCTTGTCTTGATAGTCTTCAATATCTTCACTCACTGAGCAGCACCACGCATGTTACATGGCATAGGGAAAATAGCAAGTGTGAGCACATGAAGCGCTCAGCAAGCGTACAGGAAAAATAATGATATGCAAACTTATATAAAGGAGAAGCTAACACATGGTATATTTGCGCAAATGCAAATAAAAAATGACAATTGAACTCAAAAGCATTAAGCAATTATTATGTGAAAGTAACCTAATTAATCCAACATGATATCTGAGGTTAACCACCTTGCAAACTATAACCATCTAGTACCACAAGTACTATAACTAAAACCATAACCATAACCAAAACAATCTAATCATGTGAGGATTTAAGAGTCTCGCGATAGTTTGCAGAGGTGAAGCTGATGGCTGAGCTAGAGGAGGTGGTTGGCGACCTCTTCGGCCTTTAGCCATGGTCAGGCTCAGAGGTAGGTCCATCCAGAGCCTGGCGGTGATTTGCCGGATGTGAAACTGATGACTGGGCTGGGGGAGCCGCTCTTTGACTCCCTAGACCCTGAGTCATGGCCAGGCTCTGGAAGAAGGGCCATCTGGTGTCTCACGGTGGTTTACTAGAGGTGAAACCGATGGCTGGGCCGAGCGAGGTGCTCTGCGACCCCCTCAACCCTAACCTGCGGTAAGGTTCCGAAGACAAGGCCATCCGGAGTCCTACGATGGTTTGCCGGAGTTGAAGCCAATGGTTGAGCTGGGGGAGGCACTCTGCGACCCCCTCGGCCCTTAGCTGCAGCTAGGCTCTGAAGTGGGCCCGGTTCCAAGCCGAGCCACCCGCCCGCCCGAGCTGCCGAGCCGTCGGCTCGCCTTCTTCTTCATCCCGCCACCGGACGCCGACACCCCAATCACCGCGGCCATTTCAAATCGAAGCCTCCCCGTGCCTTAACTCTCCAATCAAACCACACCATTGTGATCGCTGCCCCCTATTCCCTCCATTTGAGCCGTTTCCCCCTTGAATTCCCACTCTTTTGCATGAAAACCAAAGCTTTTATTTCATTTGGGTCACCGGCCGAATCTCCTCAAATCTGGCCGTTCCACTCATCCTCTTGGGTATATAAGGGCTCCATCGGCATCCTTGTTCGGTTCCGCACCCGAATACCCCGTTTCCCCTCTCTCTTGTGCACGGATTCGAGCCGCCGCCGTCACCACCATTGCCGCCGGTAAGGAACTCGGCCGCCGCTCTTTTTCTCCTCAACCGAACCTCGATTAAGCTCGTTCTTCGCTCTATTGGTGCCGCCGGACCTCTAGGAGCTCACTCCGGCGCTTCTTGGAGCTTTTCCGCCGTCGGACGCCGTCCCCGCCAAGACCGAACTCCTCCGCCCGCCGTTCTCCGTCGCCGGCCACCTCCTGACCTCTTCCGCCGCCGACAAGCCCGCTGTGAGTCTCCCCGCGAGCTCCACGTTACTTTGTGCCAAGTACCGATTTGATCCGTGGCCGGATGCGCCTTTTGCGCATCGCCGGCGAGCCCGCCGCCGTCCCCGTCATCGCCGGCCGCCTCTCCCGCCGTTGAAAACCGCCGGTGCCACCTCTTTTGATTTCTGACCGCCGGATCCCGGTTCATCGGCCCGGATTAGACCGGCCAATGTTATACCCCTTCGGTCCACCATGGACCGGTGGACCGATGCTCTTTCAGTGGTCCACAAGCCCCGTAGACCAAATCCATGTCTTTTCCAATTGAGAAATAATTCAGTATTTGTTTTATTGCGTCATAATCCAATTTTCAGTATAAAAATAATTCGGTTTATTCTCTGGAAAACATGTAAAATTTGCAGAAAAGCCCCTACATCTTCAAAAGCATATAACTTTTTTGCTCGTAGCTCCGATTTAGGCGATTTTCACGTCAGAATGTTCGTAGTGTCGTGTAGAATCTTTTTGTAGAGTTTTTGAATAGTTTCAGTACTGTTTGGTGTACTGTTCTTAGAGTTTTGTTTTGTGTGTGCTTTTCCGGTCCGTCGTTTAGGAGCTAAGCAGTTCGGCAACCCCCAAGACCAAGTTTTCGAGGATTTTGAGCAGCAACCCGGTGAAGCAAAGTGCCCTTGAGCATTTCTATCCAATTTTAGGATTTGCAGGTGTAGTTTTTATCCTTCTATATGCATGCTGTCCAAAATGATATCCTATGCTAGTGTTTACTAGTTTTGACTTGATATTTTCCTTGTCGCCATTGATGTTTCATGTTAAGAAGATGGGTAGATCATGCTAGCGCTGTCCGGGTCGGGAAAAATGGTTAATATTGATTAATGAACTATGTAACACTGTTCGGGAGGAAAAAATGGTAATTCTTTTTGTAGCAACATGGTATAGGTCTTCCCCAACAGAATGGATGGATTGTGGTGGTGCCTATGGCAAGTTTGTGTATGTATCTGTATGGGGTCCTAAGGACCGGTTCTTGGACATGTAACCAAGTTATATCCGTACAACCACGAGGCCTATATGGGTACAGCCTGGCCAAATAATTAGCGACCACCGATTCTGTGGGCATCATTGGACGAGTATGTGGCACAAGAGGGGGCTTCTGCAGCGACTCGGTCGACTGTTAGCGGTGAAACCTTAGTGGGTGCCTACAAATTGGCGGGAGTTTTGTAAAGGCCTTGTAGTGAGACCCCGGCTCCTTACCCCGGAAGTATGGAGTAACAAGGGAATCACGACTCGTGGATCTGTGCAAACTCTGCAGAGTATCAAACTGGTCGATCAGCCGTGCTCACGGTCAAGAGCGAGCTTGGACTTCTTCAAGATTAGTTGGATCTAGGTTTTGGTATGGTTGGTCGGGTAGCCAGGTAATGGGATTATCTGGTGAGCTTTGGGTAACCGGATATGGGATATCCGGTGAGTCAAATCCTTTGGTTGTAGCAAGTGTCTTCACACTTAGTAAACAGAATGCCTGTTGTTGGAGGTATAGGTTAAGTCATAGTTTTAGTTGCTTAGTGCTAATAACCCTTGTCAAGCCTTTTTCCTGTCTCAATCCTCATACCATACTTTCCCCTACACTTGCGGAGTACAACCTTTTTGTACTCACCCTTGTAATTCTCCACCCTGCATTCTTCCGCCAATCAGAAGCTGTCTTTGAAGCTGGTGCCTTCGACAACGACGACTTCTTTTTTGTACTCACCCTTGTTATTCTCCACCCTGCATTCTTCCGCCAATCAGAAGCTGTCTTTGAAGCTGGTGCCTTCGACAACGACGACTTCGATCCCGAGCTGCTGTTCTAGGCTGTGGAGCCCCCGGTCGACGTCTTCGCCTGTGGAAGCTGGAGCCGCTGGCGCTGAAGACCCCCCTCCCCTCTTGTCTCCCACTGTGTTTTCTTTTAGACCCTCGGGTCATTTTGTATTAAGGTTAAGCGATGTAATATTTTGCACTGTGATGATAACACTAATGATGTAAGCGCATGTATGGAAGTTGTTCCTGGCATACATGTGTTGTGCATGGTTTTGTCTGCTTTAAAAACCGGGTGTTATAGAAGTGGTATCGGAGCCGTGTTGACCATAGGACGCAGCCTAGGTAGACTGGACACGCTAAGGACTTATGTTTGTACAAAATTTACTTTCACAAAATGGTATTCCTCCAGTTATTCCTTTCTCGGTCTACTGCTTTTTATAAAATGGTTACTTATTTCTATCTTTTTCAAAATTTTAGATGGCCCGTACGAAGATCACCCCGCGCAAGCGCGTGCTGGTTCCCAACGTGGAGGTTCATGCTGGTGCAGTCTGGAGGCACCAACCCCCAGCTGAGTTCTACTCCGACGGACAGCTGGAAGGGTACTTCGCTCGCACGCTGTGGTACCTGCTGCAGGGTCTCGGCTACCACAACGCTCCACTCTTCAGAGGCGTCAGAATTCCGCTTGGAGACCGTAGTTACTCCTAGACAGTGGAGGTAACCATGTTCGAGAGGCCCTCCGCCGACGATCTTCGCCGAGTTCGTCGAGTTCACGCCGCCACCGCCCTCCGAGCTACGTTCGAGGCAGGGATCGAGGACGCCGCTCGCCAGGCTCTGGCTGTTCTTTGCTGGGAGAACAGACAGCACCTCAGCAGCACCCAGTTCGGGAAGCTCCCGCAGCGCCAGTCAGGCAGCCTGGAGGTCACCTTCGCGTCCGTGGGCAACGGAGCCGACCTTCGTCTGAGGGAGCAGGTCCGCCTCACCGCCGCCTCCGAGCTGGACAGGGCACTCGACGAGTTGGAGGATCTTCACCAGTGCCATGTCGAGCACGAGCAGAGGATCTACGAGCTGGAGATGTTGCTACAGGACCCTGACCAGCACCCCGATGAGGTTCCCCTACCACCGGCACCAGCTCCTGCACCACCCCGCTCTTCTCCGCGCAAGAGGCTTCGTCAGGCAGATGTTGCAGGCCCTTCAGGCACCGCCGGCCAGGAGTAGAGTCAAGCTAGGAAGATGTCCCCTAGCAGAATAAGTCGATTAGACTCGTGTCGTTTGTAGTAGGGTGTGCTTGTGCTTGTGTCTGCTCTGGGTGGACCTTGTTTTGAGTTGGATCTTTGCTTGAGTGTTGGTGTGATGTAGGGGTTTCCCCTCTACATTTCATCAGTTAATAATAATAGTTGGGAGTCCTTTCTATATGTTTCCTTCAGTTTCTATCAGTTCTTGTCTCGTTCTCCGTCCCTGTTTTTCTCTTATGCTTCACGCACCTTGGCAACAACAGATGGTGAACACCAGACATAACAACAACAGCAACAACACCAATGACAACATCAACAACAACACTGTCAACAACAACGCTGCCAACAACAACGACCTTCCTCCCCCACCACTCCTCATGGACGCCAACCAAGTCATGACTCTTCTTCAAGGTTTGGTCCAAGCCATCAACCAGCAGCCTCAGGCTCAGCAGGCACCGCTGCAGCAACCACAGTCTAGACTCAGGACTTTCTTGAGCACCCAGCCACCTACCTTTTCCCAGGCAGTAGAGCCAATGGAGGCAGACAATTGGATGAGGACAATCGACAGCAAGCTTCAGATAGCTCAGTGCAATGGAAGAGAAAAAGTTCTCTTTGCATCCCACCAACTCAGTGGGCCAGATCAGGAATGGTGGACTGCTTACACCGCCGCTCATGAGGACCCCCAGGAGATCACCTGGGCAGAGTTCCTAAACAGTTTCCGCGCTCACCATGTTCCTACCGGAGAAATAAAGCTGAAAAGGAAGGAGTTCCTCAGTCTCAAGCAAGGCCCTATGTCTGTGAGGAAATACCTCACTAAGTTCACTCAATTGTCTCGCTACGCCCCCAGTGATATTGACACAGACGAGAAGAAGCAGGACGGTTTTCTTGAAGGTCTAAACACCGGTCTGCAGTATGCCCTCTCTGCCAACGAGTACCCCAATTTCCAGAAATTGGTGGATAGAGCTTTCATTTTGGAGAAGAAGCGCCAGAATCTAGGTGAAGAACGTAAGCGCCATCTGCAGGGTCAGTCTTCTGGCAGTAACACTCGCCCCCGTTTCAACGTCCCTGCCACTGGTCCGATGTTCCACCAGGGAGGTCAGAACCAGCCACAGCAAAACTAGCAGAGGCCGCCATAGAAGATGCAAGGTCAGATTGCAGGGTCTTACAAGCCCCTAATTCAGCAACAACAACAGCCTCGCCCCAACTTCCAGCAGCAGCGACCCAACAACAACCAGCCACAGCAGCAGAACCGCACAGGTCAGGGGTCAGGCAACATTGGTCTGTGTTTCAGTTGCGGCCAGTTCGGGCATCTTTCCAAGCAATGCCCTAAGAAGCAGCAAGGCCAGGCCCAAGGTAGCAACAACCAGCAGCAGCCCCGCCCGAACGCGATGCATGGTCGCGTCAACCACGTTGCAGTGGAGGAAGCCTAGGAAGCTCCCGACGTAGTGCTGGGTATGTTCTCTGCAAACTCTCACCCTGCAACAGTATTATTCGATTCAGGTGCTACGCATTCTTTCATATCATACCAGTTTGTGAATACTTATAAATTGCCAAGAGCATTAATGAAAAATAGAGTGCTAGTAAGTTCTCCTGGAGGAGAAATGGAATCAAGGCAGGTATGCCCTAAAGTAAATATAAGCATAAGGGGGGTAGATTTTCATGCCAATCTCATCATTCTGGAATCCAAAGGAATCGATATCATTCTGGGAATGGATTGGCTGACCAAGTACAAAGGAGTCATAGGATGTGCAACAAAGACAGTGCAGCTGACGCATACTGATGGTACCAAAGTGGAATTCCAAGCTACAACAGAGTCAGCTATCAATGCCAGTTTGAACAAAACCAATGCAGTGGAAGATAGCAGAGTGGTCAATAAATTTCCTGATGTCTTTCCGAAAGATTTACCAGGTATGCCACCTGATCGAGAAATTGAATTTGTCATTGAATTAGTACCTGGAACGGCTCCTATATATAAGAGGCCATATAGAATGGATGCCAATCAGTTGGCTGAGTTCAAGGAGCAAATACAAGAGCTACTAGATAAAGGGTTTATCCGCCCCAGTTCTTCGCCCTAGGGAGCCCCTGTAATCTTCGTTCCAAAGAAGGATGGTACCCAGAGGATGTGTATAGACTATCGGGCTCTGAATGAAGTAACAATAAAAAACAAGTACCCTCTGCCTCGCATTGAAGATCTGTTTGATACGCTGATAGGAGCATGTGTGTTTTCCAAGATTGATCTTCGGTCTGGATATCACCAGCTAAAGATTCGTGTTTCGGATATTCCCAATACTACATTTGTTACTCGGTACAGTCTGTACGATTACACAGTAATGTCTTTCGGGCTGACCAATGCCCCAGCATACTTCATGTATCTGATGAACAAGGTTTTTATGGAATATTTGGACAAGTTCGTTGTGGTATTCATTGATGACATCCTGGTTTACTCCAAGAACGAAGTAGAGCATGAGGAACATTTAAGGATGGTATTGCAGAAACTCAGGGAGAACCAGTTGTTTGCCAAACTGAGCAAATGTGAATTTTGGTTGAAGGAAGTTCCTTTCCTCGGTCACATCATATCAGCAGGAGGTGTGTCCGTAGATCCATCCAAGGTAAGAGACATTCTGAATTGGAAGCCACCGCAGAATGTGTCTGAGATTCGTAGTTTTCTGGGTTTAGCAGGATACTATCGTCGATTTATTGAAGGTTTCTCCAAGATAGCGAAGCCAATGACCGAACTGCTGGAAAAGGGAGCAGAGTTCAAGTGGACATCAGCTAGAGAAGCCAGTTTCAATGAATTGAAGAAAAGATTGACCTCAGCACCAGTTTTGATCATGCCAGACACTCAGAAGCCGTTTTCGGTATATTGTGATGCATCCCGTCAAGGTTTGGGATGTGTGCTTATGCAAGAAGGCCACGTTATAGCTTATGCATCCCGGCAGCTAAGAAAGCATGAAGAGAATTATCCAACGCATGATTTGGAGCTAGCCGCCGTTGTTCATGCACTCAAGATTTGGAGGCATTACCTAATTGGTCAAAGATGTGAGATATATTCTGATCATAAGAGCTTAAAGTATATTTTCACTCAGCCGGATCTTAACCTGAGACAACGCCGATGGTTAGAGCTTATTAAGGACTATAATTTGGGAATCAACTATCATCCAGGAAAGGCGAATGTAGTAGCCGATGCCTTGAGCAGAAAATCTCAGGTTAATTCTATAACTCTCCAAGAGTTGAGTCCCGAACTATGCAAAGAATTCGAGAGGTTGAATCTAAGTATGGTGTATAATACCGAGATGATTGCTATGGAAATAGACTCAACGCTTGAACAAGATATAAGGAAGGGTCAGCTTGAAGATGACAAGATTTTGGAGATCAAGCAGTTGATCAAAGCAGGCAAAGCCCTGGACTTTTCTAAAGACAAACAGGGTACAATATGGTATAAGCATAGGATTTGTGTTCCGGACATAAAGTCTATTCGGGATACTATTTTAAAGGAAGCTCATGATTCAGCGTATTCTATTCACCCTGGAAGCACCAAGATGTATCAAGATCTTAAGGATCAGTACTGGTGGTATGGAATGAAACGTGCAGTAGCAGAATACGTAGCTTTGTGTGATATCTGTCATCGGGTCAAAGCTGAACATCAAAGACCCGTAGGACTGCTACAGCCACTAAAAATACCTGAATGGAAGTGGGAAGAAATTGGCATGGATGTCATAGTGGGTCTACCACGAACGCAATCAGGATATGATTCTATATGGGTCGTGGTTGACCGGTTGACGAAAGTGGCTCACTTTATTCCAGTTAAGGAATCCTATCGAGGTCCGAAGTTAGCCGATTGTATATGTCCAAGATTGTATGTCTGCATGGAGTGCCTAAGATAATTGTATCCGATCGTGGCAGTCAGTTTACTTCAAGGTTCTGGCGACGTCGGCATGAATCACTGGATACAAGGTTGAATTTCAGTTCAACCTATCACCCACAGACTGATGGGCAAACGGAAAGAGTAAATCAAATTCTTGAAGATATGTTGAGAGCATGTGCACTCAGGAAGGGTAACAGTTGGGACAAGAATCTACCGTACGCAGAATTCTCATACAATAACAACTTCCAAGCTAGTCTGAAGATGTCCCCTTTTGAAGCTTTGTATGGGAGAAAGTGTAGAACCCCGTTGTTCTGGAATCAAACCGGGGAAAACCAAGTTTTTGGTCCTGAAGTTCTAAGAGAAGCAGAAAGGCAAGTGCACGAGATCTGGGATAATTTAAAAACCCACAATCAAGGTAGAAGAGTTATGCGGATCATCGACGCCGGGAACTAACCTTTGAAATAGGAGACTTTGTGTATCTCAAAGTATCACCGATCAGAGGGCTACGTAGATTCAAAGTCAAAGGCAAGCTATCACCTCGGTTTATTGGTCCGTACAAGATATTGGGAAGACGAGGAGGAGTAGCTTACCAGCTGGAGTTACCACCTCAACTTTCAGGAGTACACGATGTCTTTCACGTGTCACAGTTGAAGAAGTGCTTAAGAGTTCCTGAAGAACAGTTGCCAATAGAAGAACTGGATGTGCGAGAAGATCTGTCTTATGCCGAATATCCGGTCAAGATTCTTGAGACGTCAGAACGAGTTACCAGGAACAAGAGAGTCAAAATGTGTAGAGTGCAGTGGAAGCATCACTCAAAAGAATAAGCCACCTGGGAAAGAGAAGATGATTTGAAGACGGAGTTTCCCCATCTCTTCTTCGATCCTTCCGAATCTCGAGGGCGAGATTCATCCTAAGGGGGGTAGGTTTGTAACACCCAAAACTTCAACATTTGCAATAATTTAAAATTTTGCTAGAAATTAAATAGGTGGATTTCATTTTAGCTCTATAGGAAATTAATTTCTAAATTTAATTTGGAATAGGTTGAAGGTTTGTCGCATTCATGCCGTTGTAGTTGCAATAAGGTTTTATTGTGTGGGAAATTTTGCTAAAATTCACTAGAGTTCGCTCGTTTAAAATCCCTTTTGAAAATAGTTTGAAATCTAAAGCAAAGAAAAAGATTTCTAAATAGAAAATCCTTCTTGGGCCGTCTTCCCCGCGCCAGCCCAACCCGCCTCCTTCCCCTCCCTCTTCCCTCCCGCAGTGGGTCGCGCCCCTCTCTTCCCCGCGCCGGCCCGCAGGCCGATCCGTCCTGCCGCGCCCACCGAGCCGCCTCACCTCCGCCCGCCACGCCGCCAAGTGGGCCTAGTTCCAAGCCGAGCCGCCCACCCGCCCGAGCTGCCGAGCTGTCGGCTCGCCTTCTTCTTCATCCCGCCACCGGACGCCGACGCCCCAATCACCGTGGCCGTTTCAAATCGAAGCCTCCTCGTGCCTTAACTCTCCAATCAAACCACACCACTGTGATCGCCGCCCCCTATTCCCTCCATTTGAGCCGTTTCCCCCTTGAATTCCCACTCTTTTGCATGGAAACCGAAGCTTTTATTTCATTTGGGTCGCCGGCCGAATCTCCTCAAATCTGGCCGTTCCACTCCTCCTCTCGGGTATATAAGGGCTCCATCGGCATCCTTGTTCGGTTCCGCACCCGAATACCCCGTTTCCCCTCTCTCTTGTGCACGAATTCGAGCCGCCGCCGTCACCACCATTGCCGCCGGTAAGGAACTCGGCCGCCGCTCTTTTTCTCCTCAACCGAACCTCGATTAAGCTCGTTCTTCGCTCTATTGGTGCCGCCGGACCTCTAGGAGCTCACTCCGGCGCTTCTTGGAGCTTTTCCGCCGTCGGACGCCGTCCCCGCCAAGACCGAACTCCTCCGCCCGCCGTTCTCCGTCGCCGGCCACCTCCTGACCTCTTCCGCCGCCGACAAGCCCGCTGTGAGTCTCCCCGCGAGCTCCACGTTACTTTGTGCCAAGTACCGATTTGATCCGTGGCCGGATGCGCCTTTTGCGCATCGCCGGCGAGCCCGCCGCCGTCCCCGTCATCGCCGGCCGCCTCTCCCGCCGTTGAAAACCGCCGGTGCCACCTCTTTTGATTTCTGACCGCCGGATCCCAGTTCATCGGCCCGGATTAGACCGGCCAATGTTATACCCCTTCGGTCCACCATGGACCGGTGGACCGATGCTCTTTCAGTGGTCCACAAGCCCCGTAGACCAAATCCATGTCTTTTCCAATTGAGAAATAATTCAGTATTTGTTTTATTGCGTCATAATCCAATTTTCAGTATAAAAATAATTCGGTTTATTCTCTGGAAAACATGTAAAATTTGCAGAAAAGCCCCTACATCTTCAAAAGCTAATAACTTTTTGCTCGTAGCTCCGATTTAGGCGATTTTCATGTCAAAATGTTCGTAGCGTCGTGTAGAATCTTTTTGTAGAGTTTTTGAATAGTTTCAGTACTGTTTGTTCTGCTGTTCTTAGAGTTTTGTTTTGTGTGTGCTTTTCCGGTCCGTCGTTTAGGAGCTTAGCAGTTCGGCAACCCCCAAGACCAAGTTTTCGAGGATTTTGAGCAGCAACCTGGTGAAGGCAAGTGCCCTTGAGCATTTCTATCCAGTTTTAGGATTTGCAGGTGTAGTTTTTATCCTTCTATATGCATGCTGTCCAAAATGATATCCTATGCTAGGGTTTACTAGTTTTGACTTGATATTTTCCTTGTCGCCATTGATGTATCATGTTAAGAAGATGGGTAGATCATGCTAGCACTGTCCGGGTGGGGAAAAATGGTTAATATTGATTAATGAACTATGTAACACTGTCCGGGAGGAAAAAATGGTAATTCTTTTTGTAGCAACATGGTATAGGTCTTCCCCAACAGAATGGATGGATTGTGGTGGTGCCTATGGCAAGTTTGTGTATGTATCTGTATGGGGTCCTAAGGACCGGTTCTTGGACATGTAACCAAGTTATATCCGTACAACCACGAGGCCTATATGGGTACGGCCTGGCCAAATAATTAGCGACCACCGATTCTGTGGGCATCATTGGACGAGTATGTGGCACAAGAGGGGACTTCTGCAGCGACTCGGTCGACTGTTAGCGGTGAAACCTTAGTGGGTGCCTACAAATCGGCGGGAGTTTTGTAAAGGCCTTGTAGTGAGACCCCGGCTCCTTACCCCGGAAGTATGGAGTAACAAGGGAATCACGACTCGTGGATCTGTGCAAACTCTGCAGAGTATCAAACTGGTCGATCAGCCGTGCTCACGGTCAAGAGCGAGCTTGGACTTCTTCAAGATTAGTTGGATCTGGGTTTTGGTATGGTTGGTCGGGTAGCCAGGTAATGGGATTATCTGGTGAGCTTTGGGTAACCGGATATGGGATATCCGGTGAGTCAAATCCTTTGGTTGTAGCAAGTGTCTTCACACTTAGTAAACAGAATGCCTGTTGTTGGAGGTATAGGTTAAGTCATAGTTTTAGTTGCTTAGTGCTAATAACCCCTATCAAGCCTTTTACCTATCTCAATCCTCATACCATACTTTCCCCTACACTTGCGGAGTACAACCCTTTTGTACTCACCCTTGTTATTCTCCACCCTGCATTCTTCCGCCAATCAGAAGCTGTCTTTGAAGCTGGTGCCTTCGACAACAACGACTTCGATCCCAAGCTGCTATTCTAGGCTGTGGAGCCCCCGGTCGACGTCTTCTCCTGTGGAAGCTGGAGCCGCTGGCGCTGAAGACCCCAGTCTTGTCTCCCGCTGTGTTTTCTTTCAGACCCTCGGGTCATTTTGTATTAAGGTTAAGCGATGTAATATTTTGCACTGTGATGATAACACTAATGATGTAAGCGCATGTATGGAAGTTGTTCCTGGCATACATGTGTTGTGCCTGGTTTTGTCTGCTTTAAAAACCGGGTGTTACAGCTGGCTGCCCACTTCTTTTGGCCAAGGATGAGACGTGACGTTGAGCGCTACGTTTTACGTTGTACCACTTGCAACCAAGCTAAGTCTTGCATAAATCCATATGGTCTTTATATGTCTCTTCCTGTTCCTAATGCATCATGGGAGGATATTTCTATGGATTTTGCTTTAGGACTACCTAGGACAATGAGGGGGGGGGATAGCATATTTGTAGTTGTGGATAGATTCTCTAAAATAGAGCATTTTATACCTTGTCATAAGAGCGATGATGCTACAAGTATAGCTAATTTAGCTAATTTGTTTTTTAGGGAAATCGTTCGCCTACATGGAGTGTCTAATACTATCATCTCGGATCGTGACACAGTTTTTGAGTCACTTTTGGAGATCACTTTGGAATAAATTGGACACGAAGCTGCTATTTTCTACTACGTGTCATCCCCAAACTGATGGTCAAACAAAGATCATCAACTGCACATTATCGACCATGTTACGGGCAGTTCTAAAGAAGAATTTGAGGATGTGGGAAGAGTGTTTACCACATATTGAATTTGCTTACAATAGGTCGGTACACTCCACCACCAAGGTAAGTCCATTCCAGGTAGTGTATGTATTTAATCTCCGTGATCCTATTGATTTACTACCTTTGCCTACTTTTGAAAGGCTTCAACCCGAACAGATCGTCTCCCTTGCAATCACTACACCACAGCTCCATTGGTTATCAACCGTGTCGCGCGGTTGACCTCGCCAAGAAGGCTCAATTCCTACAAGCGTACCGAGACCACAAGCAAGAACATAGAAGATGCAATCTGAAATATTGCGAATAGAATTCAAGCACTCGAAGTTGGGGTTCCACAAACACTTACGGCAGCCTAGTCGGTCCGGAACAAGAGCGAAAATCTCACAATCTGTGTGTAGATCAATATCTAAGCAAAACCTAACCCTAATTAGGGCGGCGGCTACTGTATATAAAAGACTAGGGTCGGCCAAGGACCCCTGGACGCGTCCCTAATTGACTCCAACACGTTACACGGCCCAACGGCCCAAAAGATGGTGGCGCAGCACCCTGATAGATTCTGGACGTCCACTTGTTTTGACGATTCGTGTTGACTCAGAAAGAATTTGGACATGGGACCAGTCCCGTTAGAAAGCCTATCTCCTTAGATTTCCAACCATGTGTAGAACGTCAAAAACGGATTCCGTATGCGTCCTGGGCGACGATTTTAGTGCAGGCTGGTCCTGGATTCCGAAACGGACTCGAACTTGATTGGACCTCCACCTTGGCTTGGACGCCCTTGCTATTCTTCTCCCGTGTTCCTAAGTAACAATACATCACAATTATTCATTAGCATCCCATCCTTATCAAAATATAAAGGAACACTAAGGAACGAGCTCACCTCATGATTTAGTTGACGTGCACGAGCTCGTGTCAATGGACCTATTGTTGGAGGAATAATCGGTGTGTGTGTATCCGAAAGAGTGATGTCCTCATCACCAACCATAGTGTTTTTATGATGTGTTGTCTCTATTTGGTGTATTGTTTCTTATTTTCTAGAGATTCGATGAGCTACAAGGTCGAGACTTCAAGATATGCTAGAACCGAGTTTACGAAGATAACTGAGTAGCAGCCAGGCAAGTGCCCTTGAAACATCTTGCACCTATTTTAGGACTTTTATATTAATTATTTATCCTTCTTGCATGCTTGTCTAATTTGGAATCCCATGATTAGGGTTTACTAGGTTTTGTATGATTATCCTTGTCGCCATTGATGAGTTATGGGAAATAAAGGGTAGATATTCTAGTTGCTGTCATAGTTGGGGTAAATGTTAATCTTGACTAATGTTTATGCAACAAGAATCGAGTATCATGATCTTGTAGCAACATGGTATAGGGATCATAACTGGATCATTGGTTTGAGGTGGTGCTGCACAGCAGGTTTGTGGTTGTTCCTATGTGGGATCCTAATGACCGGTTCTTGAAGCATTTAACCAAGCTAAACCATAACCATCCATGGGACCTATATGGGTATGACCTGGCCAATTAATTAGCCACCCCTCTGATTCTGTTGGCACACCATTGGACGATTGAGTGGCACAAGAGGGGGCTTCTGCAATGATGTAATCATCTATTAGCGGTGAAAGCTCAATGGGTGCTTGCGGGTTGGCGGGAGCTTTGTAAAGGCATTATAGTGATCTCCTGGTGTACACCTTGGAAGTGTGTAAGTTCTTGGCCACCACGGCAACATGGAGACTATCACCTGATAGTGCGGGTGATGAAATCACGACCCGTGAGGAAAGATGGGCAAACTCTACAAAGTATAAAATTGATCAATCAGCCATGCTCACGGTCAAGAGCGGCTTGGCCTTCTTCTTGATTAGTTGGGATCAGGGTTCTGGTATGGATGGTCGGGTAGCCAGGTAATGGGATTACCTGGTGAGTTTTGGTAGCCGGATATGGAATATCTAGTGAGTTTGGTAGTCGGATGGGATCCGATGAGCTATTCTTCTTATTTAAGTTATATCTTCACACTTAGTAAATGGGATTCCTATTTTTGGAGTTATAAGTTAAGGTTGTTTAGTGCAGTAAACCAGTGTCTAATCTCTTGACTTAAGCCCTCATGTCATAGTTTCCTACACTTGCGGAGTACAATATGTACTCACACTTGCTATTTCCATTAATAAATACTGCTCAGTTGGAGAATACTACAAGGAGATCAAGAAAGCTAAAGGCTATAATGAAGACGCGGCATCCTAGGTCGCGTTGCCCCTTGTCGATTGCCTGTGGTGTGCCTTGAAGCTTTCATTGGTGTTCCCTCTTGTTCTTCCGCTGCTGTTTAAAAACTCTAGTATCTATTTCAATAAAGTTGTTTTGATCGATATAGAAGTGTATATCACTGATAATGTCACTGCATGTATGATGAAACTGATCCTGGCATACATGTGGAATGCACCTAGTTATTCTTTTGAAAAATTAGGTGTGACAGGAGCTCGGAGCCTTAGGGCTCCAGAGTAGCACCAGCCGATGACTTCCTGGTAATACCTATGGGCTGGGGCATTTCCCCCAATAGTTCTTATTTGGGATCTAGGTTAGAGACGATCCGGACGATCTTGGATGCCTATGCTAGGTCCACAGGAATAGTTTTTACTTCACCATGGGACTTCACGACCACCTTAGGCCTCAAGTTCTTTGTCTCCTTGTAGGGTTAGTGCTGCGTTGCCATGCCAAGACTGCTTGTCGTAGCAGAGGCTGGCTTTTGGAAAGCCCTGGACAGTAATGGCTCTCCCAGGTCCCACGATCTTGACACACTATTATGCGTATTGCATGATGGCCAAGAATTTTGCCGAAGATGGTTGCCTAAGATGGTGTCATATGCCATCTCAAAGTCAAGCACATCGAATAAAATCTTTTCTGTCCAGAAGTTGCCATGCTTCTTGAAGGTAGTGGGGAGTAATATCTGGCCGAAGGGAGTGACTGAAGATCCAGTAACTATGCCGTAAAAAGCCTAAGTAACCTACTTGATGGTAGATCGAAAGATCTACATTGCTTTTGAGTGCGCTCCTGAAGAGGATATTGAGGGAACTCCCTCCATCGATAAGCACTCGAGAGATCTTGTAGTTGTTGGTCGTAGACTCGACCACTATCGGGAAATGGCCTGGTTATACGAAGTTCTTCCGGCAATCGTCCTGGCTGAATGAGATCTCAACATTCGACCATTTTATGTCTAGCTGACCATTGGGTATAGTAGCAAAGACTTCTTGGACCACATCTTGTACTGTCGTTTGGACTGGTAGGACGTAGAGCCACTGAACATGTGGTCTACAGTCCTCTCATCCGGCTACTAAGACATCTTGTTCTAAGTCATCCTCTCTGCTGCTGGAGCTAGAGTCCCTACTCTGGATCATGACCTGGGTCTTCTTCCCCTAGGCCTTTGTGACCTCGACCTTCACCATCTTCTTCTAGAGACAACACTCATGGAGGCTATGGTTGTTGTTCTGATGGAAATCGCACCAATGATTGCCATCATATTGGCCAGTACCTGGTGTGTAGCTCTTGATCTGGGATGAGTCAGAGCACTTGTTGGGACTGGTGTTGGGCAAATCTGGAAAAACTTTGTTGGATTTAGTTTTCTTGCCCTTAACCTCCCTTATAGTCTTGCCCTTGTTTTCGGCTATGTCATTGTTGTGCCCGGGTTAGGGGTGTTTGATGCCCTAGGCCTTCTCCTTGATGAACAGGAGCTCCTATTCGGCCTTGGCTGATGTCAACAATCTTCATGAGCTCCTTGACCATCTCAGCCTCCTTCATGGCGATGTCTTCAACGAATCATCAGCTCCTAACCCCTTGAGTGAATGCTTGGTTGACATCATAATCGCTTATCTCGGGGATGGTGTTCTGGGTATTGCTAAAGTAGCACATGAACTCACGCATGGTTTCTTTCACTATTTGTACATACCTTGGAAGTTAGTTCAGAATACATCGCAGAGGTGCTCCCACAAATAGATTGTCCCTAATGATAGATTGGTTAGACAGGTTCTGGCTACCGCTTCAAGGGTTGTGGGAGGTAATATGCCATTATCATCTCATCCTAGCCAGCTCCTTGGATTGCCGTGGTGTAGATTTGGAGGAACTCAACGAGATTCGTGCTCCCATTGTACTTCTCGATTGACTCGGGGCATAACCATGCTGTCCAGTTCACATTCCATAGATCTAGAGAAAAGGAATGACACCCGTCGATAGCACGTTACTCAATCCAGGTAGACACGAGTGTTCTATCCATGGGGGTCAAAGATCGGCTCTAGCTCGAGTAGTGCCAGGACATCCTCCGATCAGACTGCTGAGGTGCGGTTGATGCTTCCTCGGGTGTCTTTGAGCACCACCACTGGTTTATAACTATGCATAGATCATTGATTGGATGATCTCTGACTGACGAGGTACCTCAGCAGTTAGTTGCTTGGTTATGTTCCCAGGCCGTCTTATTCCAGGGATTGCACCTCTGTGAGTCTGATCCATCATGAGAAGGGGCAGTGTGAGATTTCCCTCGATTAGAGCTAGTCCTGGTGATGGCTAGATGTGATTTCTTGGCCTGAATGAGAGCCTCCTTTGTCATGCCAGTCATCGAGTTGATTCGACCCTTACTGGCAGGGTCGTCAGATATGCAGTCGCAGGGCACATAAGAGCCTCTTTGTTACGTCCCAAACCCGTAATCATGTCAATAAGCATAATCATGTATCATAATTATCATGTTTAATTGTTGAGCACTGGAGTGCTTGCTAAATTCTAATGGTGACTTAACTTCGCGTTGAGTTATGAAAATACCCAACATTAGAGTTTTTCATTTAGTTTAAGTCTCCCCTAGGCTTTTAGGTGAATCCAATTTAAATAGGGTTTGTCTCATTTTTTATCGCTGCACAAGAATTCTTAAAATTTTGGAGTACTAGAGCACCCTCTCTTGGGCTTACAAAAGAGAGAAGGATTTTAAGGTGGGATAGAAATATGTTTTCAGCTGAAATTGTTTGTCTCTCTAGCATGTGGGCTCATCTGGCCGGCCCACACCCTCTCCTCTCTTTGGGTGTAGCAGTCCCACCTCTCCACCTCACTCCCTCACTCTTTCAAGTGCTCCCTCCCTCTCTTCTCCAACCGGTCAAAGGCAGCAGAGCTGCTGCTCTTCTCCTCCCTCTCAAACTCTCTCATATTCTCCCCGAAATCTCTCCTACAAGAGCAAGGATTTGAGGTATGCATGTCACACCAATGAAATTCCTAGCTCCATAGCTTCACATCCACCCAAAAATCTCCTGCATGCACAAAGGTTTTGGTGTTTTCCAATCCAATTTCGTCACCCCATATTTCTCTGAAATTTCAGCAGCAGCCTTTTTCCTCTTCCTCAAGCTTTCCCCTCCGATTTCTCCTTCATCGACGGTCACCAACCTCTACAAGGATGTACGATAAGTCTTTAGGTTTCCCCTACTGTGAATGCACATCTTGAGATGGTTGATTTCAAGTCCAGAAGCTGTGTTCTTGAAATGGTGAAGTACCATTGTGTTCTTGAGGCAACGGAGCAAGCAGGAATGTTTGGATGAGTAGAACTAGTGTTTGTGCATGTTCCGGTGAGTGAATTAGGTTTCTAACGAATGCTTTAGTTCCTATACAATTTAGGTGGATTAGATTTTAACATGCAAGTCGAATTAGTCAAAGAATCATCGCAAAACTCGTGTTCTGTTACAACCCGGAAGTTCTGGGTAATCCTAGCTAAAAATACCCGAGAAACCTACCCAGAAGCTCCGGGTTAATCGAGCAATTTTAACCAAGAACCCTCACTCGAAACCTCACCTAGAAGTTCCGACCACCTGGAAGTTCCAATCTCAACCTGGAACTTCTGGATTTAGTGTTCATCAAACATTTTCCTTTTATTGTGTACTTTGCTGATAGCATGTATATTTCGTAGTTAATTCATAGAAACTCCAAAAATCATGAGACTAGTTGAGTTAGCTTTGTATCAGTATTAACTACATGGTAAAAATGTTGAAACTCAAGAAATGCTCTCTGATAATTAATTAATTGATTAATTAAAGGTGTTTTTAGCTTAATTAAAGTGCAGTTAATACCATGACAAAAAATTATGAAACCACTTGGAAAATTCATTTTATGCCAGTGCTAACTAGGAAAAAATGTTATCATAATATGTCGCACTGCATTTTATTCATAATCATTGCATTTCTTTCTTTTAGCAATCGATGAACCAGAGAGTGACGAGGGTATTCTTGAGGTAGAACCTGATTGTGATATTGTGTGTGAAATAACTAAGCACCAAGGCAAGAATCTAAGCATACTCTACCTAATACTTTGGATCATATGATGTCTAATTTGATAAATAATTCTTTATGTATGTTATGCATGTTAGCTAGTCGATGTCGGGCCTTTATGGGTAGATCCTATTTGTTGCATTGTCTTACCTTGCGGTTGTTTATCTCTTGATCCTTTGTAACCGGGTTGTTGATATGTATTTTTCTAATGTAAAATGAATACGATGTGCTTAGCAAGCTTAGGTCCTCGGTAGAAGTTGAGTGGTGGTTTGACCATGGTTCGTGAGCTTAGGGCTTACTTATTATTCACAAAGATAATGATGAAAGAGGGGTGTGCAAGTTAGTGAGGATGAGGCAAGGTTCGAGCGGGCAATAGGGATAGCTCAAGAAGGGAGTCTCATATGCTATAGGCCCGCTTGAATCGATTAAGAACCAACCGTTGGTACAGTTGGGTTTAACACTTTCTGTACTTATCACACGTCAATATAATGGTAAGACAAGCTGAGTATCTTTATGTAGATGTGATCTTTTGGTGTGCGAGTTTCAGGTGTTGTTAGCATAATAGGCTTGTAAGGGGTATCGAGATTGCTTGGGGAGTAGTTCTAGATGACCTCCGCACGTTGAAGGGCATGTTCAAACGGTTGGAACATATTTGGGAAAGGTTGTCACGAACGCCCCTTGTGTAGACTTTAGTGGGTCCACAAGCCGAATGGTGCTTATGTCATGTGGGTAAAGATTTACCCCTTGCAGGGTGTAAGATCAATTCGAATTGCCACGCTCTAAGTTATGAGCACGCTTCTGTCCATTTATATCAATTATAGAGTTTCGATATTGGGAAGTGGTGATGGAATGTTGGGAAATGAATGGTGATGTTGACAGCAAGTTGAGATGGTTCTAATGGTAGATATGGTATGTTGATAATCTCAGGATAGAAGGGTTTTGGCTGGATCATAGAAGCCCACACTTGAGTCAAAATCGCTTTTGCATTATAAATTTAATTAACCTTTATGGCCGATTCCATGCTACACATCCTCAAATGCATTCTCCTTGGAGTCATTTTCCCATTATGGATTAAATCTTGTGAGTACCTTCGTACTCACGCTGTATTACTTTAAGGTGAGGAAGAGTTAGTGTACGGCTACTTCACACTCGCCGACGTTAGCAACGGGCAAGAGTAGTGCTACCTACTCGGTAGATGTCTTTTGGTGTGGTGCTTATGGGCACGCTTATGGGCACATATTACTAGCCATATTTTGTCGTTCATGTGTTTTTCCGCTACGTAGTGACTCTAACCCACTAGGAGATGAAACTATCTTTTTATCCTCCTAGTGTTCATTATGTAAATTATTGTGAAATTGTAACCACTTAAAGACTTGTAATCTAATTTTATTACTTGATCTTTATTATGTCTTCATATGGTGAATCATGTTGTAAAGGTATGTGTTCCGATCTTAGGCATAAAACACATACCGGGACTACCAGAATTGGATTCTTATTAATCATCATGGTCGTGATTGTAAATAATCGTCCTAATGATTAATTCGAATACAATTTAGATGGTTCCTAATAATGTGGTATCAGGGCAAGGTTTAATGAAGTAGCCTAAAATGCTTAGGATATGGGTTAAATAAAACATGTCAACTCCACTAAAACAACCCATTAAAGTTTATCTTTGGGTCCTACGTGTTTGCTCTATTTTATTCCTCATCTTGTCTTAGAGCTAATCGTACCTCTTCTTGTTGTAACATGACTAATTTTGATCTCTAACTCATCTCTTTCTTAATGGGTTAAGGATGATCGCTCTAGCATTGGTGATGGCTACTCGTGCTGAGGGTGTCGAGGGTTTTCTTGCACTCCTCCGCGAGATGCTTTGGCACGCAAATTTCACCTATGTGCTGGAGTATGCGGTTTACGCTTGAGGAGTTAGGCCTAACTTGGTGAACTAGTTGGTGACTGTGGACATTTGAAGGCGGGGCCAATCCCCACTACTTTGAAACAATTGGAACTTCAGAAGAAATGGCAGATCAAGCAATGGCATACAAGGCGATGACTATCCTTCGTAGTGAGTTGTCGGTTCTACAAGGATGGCCTTTCATCTACTTTCCCATCTGGGCAACAACATTAACAACTTTGAAGATGTTCCGAATGCAGCCCCATTGAATGAGCACTGCATGGTGGAGTTGGTTCGCTCCTTGGACCAATCCTACCATTGCATGGTGACTGAGCTGTGGGAAACGTGAAGGCGTTACAACCAGCTGCAACAAGAGATGGAGTTGCAAGTGCGTCGTGGACTTGTGAACCGCGAGGTATTGTATGTTGAGGGCCATATGACACCATATGGCATGGCACCTCAGACTCATCATTTTCCAATGGTGCAAGGCACACGGATACCTCGTCCCCGTGGCCGAGGCGCATGAGCATCCCTTTGATTGCAAGTGCCTTAGTTCCCTAGCGTTGAAGTCACAAGGCAAATGCTGTTACGCCATCGAGCCATCATCGAAACCGGAGCAGCAGGGACCCGTGTGTCCGAAGATCATTATCATGATTTTCTAGACCATCATCCCCGTCTCCAATGGTGATACTCAAGGGTAATTTCCACCAGAGGAGGAGTCTAGATCCATCATGGATTTGTCATCCGGAGTGCTAAGGGTAGGTATCTTGATAGTCTGTATTGTTGGAAGCTACGGTGGAGGATCCTAACTTATAGTGAACATCGCTTTGGTGATCTTCTTGGCAACTGAGTGGTTAAAACTTGATGCCATAGTACTTGGCGCATTGATCCATAAAATGACTTACCTCATCACTGGGGTTGTTGCTAGTTAACTATTCACTAAGGTCCACCTAATTGATCACTGGCTCATCATTGGTCGAGGGGCTAAAGTTGTTGTAGAACCCCTCATCCCAAAAGCCAGTCCTCAATGTAGGCTTGGGCGAAGTCGACGGTATATCATGTGCAGATGTTTCAACGCCTATTATCATGATCCCCATGGACGGCGCCAGTTATCGATAATTGGTGAACTGCTAATTTTATGAACATGTAGAAATAGTAGATAATGCTTAGAGTAGATGAATCACAGAGCACATAGAGGGATTTTTATACATATTAAGACCTCCCATAGGATAATAGCCCTATGTCATGTTTGTCTTGTATTATTCTCCGAGACTATTACGAGGGGGTGTGTGGCTAGTCTAGATGGATCTAATATAAATCTAAACTGTAGAAGGCTTAAAGGGTCAGAGCTTCTGCAGGTTTGAAGAGCATGTGATGGCTTGTGTCGAATTGTAAGCACTTGATTCTACTTGTCCTCCACAGGGTCCTGAGGCTTTGTATATATAGGGGTGCATGGTATGTCCTCTGGAGTCTTTTTTTCCATTCTTGGAGATAAACTTCTCTATTTATGAGATATCCTGGGTGCCCATGGGCGATGCCTATTCATCAAGGGATCCCCTTCTCAGAAATAAAATATGCCCTGAGAAAGATAAAAAAAATCCTTGGGTGTCCGAATATGGTAATTACGCACCAGTCATCGTCAAGCCTCCGACTAGTATGTGAAATTAGGCTATTATAGGTCAAACACTTGGTCAACAAAGACAAGTATTTTTATCGACCGTATCATCGAGTAGAACTCAGGTCCCGATTAGGATGATAGGTCCAACCGTGTTCTCGGGGTCCTCAGCTCAAATATTTAGGGTTCTGAATGCATCCAAGTTCTCAAGTGAGTCCTTAGGAAGGTATTCCATCCAAGCAGGATTTCTGATTCGCCTGAAAAAATATCATCTTATTATTGCGAAAGGATAGGGAAGTTAGGATTTGTTGCTGGCCGAGTTTAAAAGTTGGACTGTCACAGCGGAAGTTTTTACATGGTGGTGAAGAGATTCTTTAACTTGTCGACCGTCTCACATGCATCAGAAAATACAGTAGGTATTTGTATGCACCGAGAGGACGGCTCTTTCTTTCGACGTGAAACTGTAGGAAAATTCCCCACAGTGCATGTTTCATTAAAGAAAAGGGTAGAAAAGGTTATAAGGTTGCAAGGTTAGCAAGGAGCTTACCTAGACAAGAGAATCTAGCCAATTGTAAATACTGGGCCTAATTACATCTTTTACTCGTATTAGATGTAGAATTATAGTTTCTCTAAACTTCCAGAGCCAGAGATGGTGTGAATGCAGGGCTTGATAAAAAATCTTGGCGTTCCTTTGTTTCCATATTTCCCAGGTTGCAATGAGGAATATCTCCATAAATAAAGGGTGAGAGAACATTCAGCTCCATGTGTAATGTCCAACTGATCCCTAAGGTTCTCTAACATCTTCTGCTGAACTCACATTGAAAATATAAATGATTGATCATTTTCTCCACTTGTCTGTTGCATAGAACACAGTTGCATTGATTTGGATATGAAAATCAAGGATGTTTTCTGCGTCATAGAATGTTTTTGGTGTTCAGCCTATCTTGAAGGAGTAGCCAAGCAAATAACTTAATTCTCAAAATGCATTTAGGTTCCCATATGAGTATTAAATGCCGTGGGGCTCTTTGATTCTGAAATACTAGTCTGTAGAATTGTCGAGAAGTGTATACTTTGTTACCCAATATGAAACTCCAGGAATCTTTTGGATTCACGATTATTAGTTCATCTAACTCCCTTTGTAGCTGCAGCAATTCTTCAAAGGCCTGCTTGTCAGCGCCATATGAAAAGTACTCTTAGATTGTCTATGGATGCCAGGACTTTCTAGAAAGATAGTCTATCATTTGACACAAATGAATATAGCCTTGGATATTTGGCTTGCAGTTGAGCATCTAGCCACAAGTCGTGCCAAAACAACATTGTGTCACCTTCACCAACTGAGCACTTGGCAATGCCTCAATATACCATATTTAGTCTAAGTACATCTTTCTACTAGAACGATCCTACTTCCCTTGATGCATGAGGGACTTTGTCTTGATAATATTTGGCCCAGAAAAGTTTTACCCATGGTAGTCAGCTTTTTGGTAGATCTTATTGAGTTGTTTTATAAGCAAAGCATCAATCTGTATCCTAATATTGATGACACCCAAACGCCCTTTATCCTTTGGGATACACATCTTTTCCCATGGTGCTAAGTTCCCTTCTTTTTTGTTGATATCATTGCCCCTCCATAAGCATTGTTTTCGTGCTTTGTCTATGAAATCAATGACTCTAGCTGGCAGCTTCAATGTGCTCATGGCATAGGTCTGGAGGGAAGAGAATAATGTGTGTTGATGACAAGATTTGGTATTTATAGTGGCCATTGCAGTGGTGACTGGCTTAATGGGCAACCAAATTAGTACATCCACTGATGAACACTGCTCCGACCATGATGAACAGTACTCTGATCACATTAAACAGTAGTCGACAAGATGGATAGTACCTCCGACTAGATGGATAGAAACTCCGACCAGTGAACAATACTTTGATGACCATGACCAGTGACTACGATCAGTGGTCATAAGTGTAACATCCTGAGTTTTAGCATTTTAGAAAATAGCAAAATTCACTCTAAATTAAAAAAATTCTAATCCTTAAACCAATATAAAATTGAGGAAATATATATTTGAATATGTATATACTTGTATGTGTGTATTCAAATATATTATTTTAGCTAAATATTCTAGAGATCACTAAATTAAATTCTAAATTAATCATTGAAATAAATTGGTCATATGAATTTTGGTTTAATTATTTTTGTGGTTCTTTGTGTGGAGATTCAAATTTGAATGTGTCTCAAATTCGAATCTGTTTAAGCTACTTTCGGTAACTTCCTTTTTCAACTCAATCTGTGAAAATCAATCTTCCAATCCAACTCAAATATATAATTCAATTATTCAATTGAATTATCCCCAATTAATATTGATCAATTTGAATTGAATCTATCTCAAATCCTGGTGCTTCTAGTTCAAATCTTTCTTATTTGAATTAATGTCAAACTCAATTTCAACCTTACTTCACATATTCTTTCCGAATCAACCGCAAGTAAAACCTAAATCCTAATTCAAATGAACCTATTTGAATTAGTATCAAATCATATCTAAATTCCAGACTCATTCGAATCTTCATCGATTATGTACTTGAATGCAATTCAAATAATTCAATATATATTCAAATGATCTCCAGTTCATCATTTCGCAAATTCAATTCATTTTGTTTCAATTTCTAATTTTAAGTTCGAATCTCACAATTCGAATGCTCTTTCCAAAGTCATTTCAATCTCTAATTCAAATTCGATTTGAATTATCGCAATCTAATCCAATCCAATTCATTTATTGAAATTGAATCTTTACAATCTAGTTTACAAATTCAATTACATTCAAATTGGATCTAACATTCAATTTCTCAGATCTTTTCCCAAGATCATTCCCCTCTTTCTCTCTCTCTCACTCCCCCGTAAAGATCTGTTCTCCCCCTCACTCCTAGCTCTCAAATCTCTCTGCCATCTCTCTGCACTGGCCATCTCCCTGCAGCCACTCTGTCTCCGTGTTCACACTAGAATGGCAAAACAGTCAGCCATCACTCCTCACTCTGCCTCTGATACTTCTACCGGAGCAACCAAAGCCAACTTCTCTTCCTCTGCTCCTCTCTCACACAAGCCTACATACACACGAGCAACATCACAGCATACATAGAGCACACACCCACAAGCACAAGCAACAGCACAACGCCGCCCTCTCTCCCTCCCGCAGCCGTGCGCGCATTCTCTTGCTTAGCCGAACCCTATCGCCGTTGCTCCACCCTGATGTCCAGCCGTGAGCCTCCATCCAAGCTCGTGCACGCTATTCCGAAGCCGCTGACCCGTGCCGTTGTGCCATCGCCGGCAATCGCTCCATTCAATCTCCTTACAAAGTTTGACACCGCTAGTTGCAGATCACCCCTGTTGGCTTGGTAAGAACTTGTAAGAGTTCGATAATGGCTTGAGAGTGTGTGATTTGACATAATCACATCTCATTAGTTTGTAGGACATATACTTATGTTCTTTATTTTCATTTTTCTTTCTCCTAACAATGACAGCATCTATGGAGAATTCAGAACACACCTCACCACATTTCCTCATACTCGGGTCATCATACAACATTTTGAGTGACAAGTGAGGCTACAAACAAAAGGCCTTGAGGAGGATGTCACGAAAACAAATGAGCATCTTGCCCAACTTGAGGGTGCCCAGATTGAGACAGGTGCAACTCTCAACAAAATGAAGACTGCTCAAGGCAATACTAACACTAATCTGGTGAACATTGTGGCACACTTGACGACCTGTCAAGAACACTTGCTACTGTTGTACAAGGCCAAGCTACCTACAGTGAGATAAAAGAACAAGGTGATGATGATTACGTGGGTGATACCGAGTATGAAGAGATTATTAACCACAACACTACTCGGGATCATCGTCGGCTGCGTTAACAAGGTATGCGCTGAAATCAGCCTCGATGTGCAGTATGTAATCAAGATGATTCTTTTTCTAAGGTTAAATTCACTATACCCGCGATTAATGAAAAATATGATCCGGATGGTTATCTTAATTGGGAGCTAGCTGTTGATCAAAAGTTTTCATGTATGCTTTTCCTGCAAATAAACAAGTTAGGGTTGCTACTAGTGAATTTGGTGGAGAAAACATTTCCTTTAGCATGCCAATAACTTTCCCACAACTTGGGAAGCTTTAAAATTGCTCATGAGATATAGATTTATTCCCTCATACTATACTCATGATATGATAAATTAATTACAACGCTTACATCAAGGTACCAATTCTATAGAATAGTTGAGAATGAGGATGCAGCTATGGCACAATTTTTGGGTGCGCTGAATCATGACGTCCATGACATTCTTGATTACAAAGATTACATTTCTATTACTACATTATTTCATCTTGCTTGCAAAGCTGAACGTGAAGTGCATGGACCTCAAACGAGAACACGAGCTAACTTTTTGGCAATTCACGCAAACTCTTGGAAGCCAAGCACTGCAGTTGCACTGGCTCCCCATTCGGCTACACCGTCCCCTCCAACAGCAAACAACACACCACTACTTCAGCTCTAGCACCACAAGCTTCTGCAGCGGTCAAAGCTGCACACCATGGTTCAACATAGAGTTGTTCAGTTGCTTTTATCAGACGTACAAAGGATGTCAAGTGCCACCGCTACAAGGGCTATGGACACGTCATACATGATTGTCCAAACAAGCGAGTGCTGGTTATACATGAGGATGATGAGTATTCTTCCGCTAGTGATATGGATAATGCAACATATGCCATGCTTGCCACTGACATTGCAGGACAAGAAGTTACATTTGGTCATGAAGAACATGTTGTTGCTGACATTGCTGATAAGTATTTGAGCATTTTATTCCAACATGTACTGAGTACTCAGATTGCGAATGCGGAACAAAATCAACACCATAATTTATTTCAAACCAAAAGTGTCGTTAAGGAGCGATCAATTCGAATCATTATAGATGGAAGGAGTTGTAACAACTTGGCAAGCACATATATGGTGGAGAAGCTTGCTCCACCTGCTAGACCGCATCCCCATCCCTACCACATCCAATGGCTCAACCAAAGTAGTAAATTAAAGGTAACCCATTCAGTGAGGGTACATTTTGCTATGGGTTTATACCATGATTATGTTAATTGCGATGTTGTTCTTGTGCAAGCATGTTCCATGTTACTAGGTCGACCTTGGCAATATGATACTGATTGTGTGCATAATGGTCGAACTAATCAATATTCACTCATCGTTAAAGGAAAGAAAAGTGTTTTGCATCCAATAACTTGAGAAAAAATCCCTATATCATCAAGCACAAGAAAGGAAAAGACAATGTAATTGCTGATGCTTTGTCTTGCCGATACACTATGCTCTCATAACTAGATTTTAAGATTTTTGTGTTGGGAATTCTAATGGAGCAGTACACTTGATTTCATGGATGTGCTATTGAATAGCAAGGGTGGGAGAATGTGGAACAAGTCCTTCATGGATGATGAATTCTTGTTTCATGCTAACAAATTATGTATTCTAGAAAGTTTTGTTTGTCTGTTGTTGTTACAGGAAGCGCATGGAGGCGGACTCATGTGACATTTCAAAATCAACAAGACTAGGAAATTCTTGCTGATCACTTCTTTTTGCCAAAGATGCAATGGGATGTGGAGCGGTTTGTCGCTCGCTACCTAACATGTCAAAGAGCTAAGTCATGACTTAATCCCCATGGCTTGTGCATGCCTCTTCCTATTCCTAGCATTCCTTGTGTGGATATTTCGATGGACATTATCTTTGGATTGCCTGGAACCAAGTAGGGGAGGGATAGTATATTTGTAGTTGTTGAGAGATTTTCTAAAATGGCCCACTTCATACCATGTCACAAGAGCGGTGATGCTACTAATAATGCTGATTTATTCTTTCGTGAAATTGTTCGCTTGTATGGTGTGCCCAATGTAATAGTTTCATATCATGATGCAAAATTTCTTAGTCATTTTTGGAGAACTTTGTGGAGCAAATTAGGGACTTAAATTACTGTTCAGCACTACCTGTCATCTCCAAACTGATGGTCAAACTAAAGTAGTTAATTGAACCTTATCTACCATGCTAAGGGTTGTTCTAAAGAAGAATTTGAAAATGTGGGAAGAATGTTTGTCGCATATTGAGTTTGCTTATAATTGTTCAGTAATTCTACCATAAAGATGTGCCCTTTCCAAATTGTATGTCGTTTCATTCCTCATGCACCAATTGATTTAGTCTCTATTTCATCCTTAGAGAACAAAATTTTTGATTCTAATTAACGTGCTGACCTAATATTGATATTACATGAGTAAACCAAAGAGAACATTGAGTGCATGAATGCAAATAATAAAATTGCTTGTAGTAAGAGAAGAAAGCATGTTACTTTTTGAACCTGGTGACTTGGTTTGGTTACACTTAAGAAAGGACCGCTTCAATGATTTGCGCAAATCTAAACTAATGCCTCGTGCTAATAGTCTGTTCAAGATTCTAGAAAAAAAATGATAATGCCAACAAACTTGACCAACCGGAAGAATATGGTGTTTCTTCCGCTTTCAATGTTGTAGATTTGAAGCCATATTTTGGTGAGGAAGAGCAAATTCTATCGAGGACGACTCCAATTCAAGAAGGGGAGGATGATGTGGACATCGCTATTTCAGTTCAACCCACATTACCTGTTACTACCATAACACAAGTTAGAAAAGGACCAATCATGCAGGCTCATACATGTGAACTTAATTACGTGATTCTTTTAAGGAATGAAGGTCAAGAAGATGTCAACAAATGAGAGCCACATAAAAGGGGTGTTGCGCCACGTGTCTTTGGGCTGGGACTGTGTAATAAAGTCTTCATTTATGTAGATAGGGTAAACATGGAAAGGTTGGAAGGAGATTTTGCCTTGCCTCTTATGCTGGTCAAAATTCCCTTCCATCCTTCCTATTTATACCCATGGCTAAACTCTCTTATGCCTCGGATGTTCTTTTGTTCGGTTTAGGCATCGTGCAAACTTCTGTTCTTTAGTTGTGTAAGATGACCACATGTCAAGATAGCCATTGCTAACCTCATCTTTGTGTAGTTTTAGTTTACCTACATCTTATTCTTGCTAGTTCTTTGATTGCTCATAGGAATTGAACCTCGTGTTCTGGTTCATCGTGCTTTTCGGCAAGGTCAATAACTATTCAAAGTTGGTTCAGCAATTGCTAAGGCGCACATGACTTGTTCTGTTGTAGTCAGATCAATAGTTATCTTCTCACTGAAAGATTGAGGCAGTCTAACCCTATTAGGAGTTCCCTGAACATACTCTTTGCAAGTGCACTTGATGGGATGCAGATCTCCCAATCTGCCATCAAGCCAATTACGTAATCCTTCCATTGTATAGTACCCGAATCTTTGGCCACTCCCATCGGCCCGATATCACTCCCCATTACCTTCGGGAAGCAAACAACTTCTGGATAGAGAAAATTATGCTTGACATGGTCAACTTTGAGATGGTGTATGATGATATCTTGGGACGACCATCCCTGGCCAAGTTCATGGCCGATGTGCATTATACTTACCAATGCGTGAAAATCCCAATACATGAAGGGATCATCACCATCCAGGGTTGCCCCAAGGCAGGTCTTTACAGCAATGAAGGAAGTCTCGATATGACAGCCTAACACGAACTGAGCAAGGAACCCAAGAGCAACCAAGCAAGGATCAAGGTGACCACAACCACAACAACCACTAGCGAGCTAGGCTGGCAATAGAACCACTTCTTATAACACCCCGTCTGAGAGCTCTTGGCAGCAAAGTCAATATACTCTGCCAACTTACCCTCCTAGAGCTAGAATTCGATGCCATCCGTGACCTTGCCTGGAGCCCCTTCAACAGGTAAAGATACCTGAAGAGGTCAAAGGACAGACACAAGCCTAGGAAGGCCTCGCACAAATGTGTGATGATGCTCAACATGATAATGGAGTTGGGATTGTGGTGAATAAGTTCCTGGTCAAAGAAATTAAGCAGCTCAAGAAGGAAACTGGAAGGGGGAAGTGAAAGCCATAGTAGAAGAAATAAAGGAAAATCACCATCCAAGTACTATACAGGTTTGGGATTATGTACCCTGCCACCGGTGCGCAAGCGATTAGGGTCCGAGGAGGAATAACCTCATCGAGCTCTGCCTTCTCCAGAGCCTCCTCCATGATCTCAGACTCTTGCTAGGCCTGGATCACGCTCGCCATCTCGTTGGCGGTGGGCTCTCCTTCTCAATTTTCTTTCGGCCCATGGTGCTGGAGGAGTTAGAGGCGGAGATTTTTTACCTTGGGGGGGGGGGAGGGGGTTGGAGGTAATGGTGTGAGAGGCAAAAAGAGGATGATGGAAAGTAAACAATGACAATGGGGCAAATGATGAAGTGGGCTCTGCCTCCGCATTTATACAGAGCAACTGCTCTTGGAAATGGATCTTCAACTCATGCCGTGGGATGACTCGAGGCCATAATCTCCAACATTATTGTAACATCACATTTAATTCCCAACGCATCCGGATCAGTTAGAGCAGTCACCTGAGGCTCAATTAATATAAGACAAAAAGAACATAGGGTTATTATCCCAAGGGAGGCTCGAACCTTTCTGAAAACCCCTTTGTGATTTTCTTTGATTTGTTTCCTCAAGGAATCCCCTATCTATTCTACAAATTCATATGATTGATGGTTCACCAATCATTATGAGTAATATTGGCCTGATCTTCCGATAGGTAGCGATAAGTCGGTGGGTGGAGAACTCGACGTTGATGATCCAAAGGCTTCGACCCGAACAGATCATCTCCCTTGCAATCACTACACCACAGCTCCGATGGTTATCAACCGTGTCGCGCGGTTGACCTCTCCAATAAGGCTCAATCCCTGCAAGCGTACCGAGAACACAAGCAAGAACGTAGAAGATGCAATCTGAAATATTACGAATAGAATTCAAGCACTCGAAGTTGGGGTTCCATAAACACTTGCGGCGGCCTAGTCGGTCCGGAACAAGAGCGAAAATTTCACAACTGTGTGTAGATCAATATCTAAGCAAAACCCAACCCTAATTAGGGTGGCGGCTACTGTATATAAAAGACTAGGGTCGGCCAAGGACCCCTGGACGTATCCCTAATGGACTCCAACACGTTACACGGCCCAACGGCCCAAAAGATGGTGGCGCAGCACCCTTACAGATTCTGGATGTCCAATTGTTTCGACGATTCCTATTGATTCAGAAAGCATTTGGACATGGGACCAGTTCCGTTGGAAAGCTTATCTCCTTAGCTTTTCAGCCATGTGTAGAACGTCAAAAACAGAGTCCGTATACGTCCTGGGTGACGATTTTAGTGCAGATTGGTCCTGGACTCCGAAACGGACTCGAACTTGATTGGACCTCCACCTTAGCTTGGGCGCCCTTGCTGTTCTTCTCCCGTGTTCCTAAGTAACAATACATCATAATTATTCAGTAGCATCCCATCCTCATCAAAATATAAAGGAACACTAAGGAACGAGCTCACCTCATGATTTAGTTGACGTGCACGAGCTCGTGTCAATGGACCTATTGTCGGAGGAATACTCGGTGTGTGTGTATCCGAAAGAGTGATGTCCTCATCATCCTCCCCCTCTTGAATTGGAGTCGTCCTCGACGTAATGTCATCTTCTTCTCCCAAGTAAGGCTTTAAATCTGAAATGTTAAATGTTGGACTAACCCCATAATATGCAGGCAACTCAAGCTTATATGCATTATCATTGATCTTTTCCACAATTTTAAAAGGACCATCAGCTCGAGGCAGCAATTTAGACTTTCTCAAATCAGAAAACCTATCTTTGCGCAAATGTAACCACACAAGATCACCAATTTCAAAAGTAATATGTTTCCGACCTTGGCTACCATAAGTTCTATACTTCTCATTCATCTTTTCAATATTTTCCTTAGTCAACTCATGCATTTTCAGAATCAAATCAGCACGTGTCTTAGCATCAAAATTTAATTTCTCAGATGTTGGTAAAGGAAATAAATCAATAAGGGCACAGGGGTTAAAACCACACACTACCTGAAACGGACTTACCTTGGTGGTGGAGTGAACTGATATGTTGTAAGCGAACTCAATATGGGGTAGACACTCTTCACGCATCCTCAAATTTTTCTTCAAAACAGCCCGCAACATGGTGGATAATGTGCGGTTCACAACCTCCGTTTGTCCGTCGGTTTGAGGGTGACATGTCGTCGAAAACAGCAGCTTTGTCCCAAGTTTATTCCAAAGTGTCCTCCAAAAGTGGCTCAAAAATTTTGCATCACGATCCGAAACAATGGTGTTAGGCACTCCATGCAAGCGAATGATTTCCCTGAAAAATAAATCAGCTATGTTTGTAGCATCATTGCTCTTGTGACAAGGTATAAAATGTGCCATTTTTGAAAAACGATCCATAACGACAAATATTCTATCCCTCCCCCTCTTGGTCCTAGGCAATCCTAAAACAAAATCCATAGAAATATCCTCCCAAGGCACACTAGGAACAGGAAGAGGCATATAAAGTCCATGTGGGTTCAAGCGAGACTTAGCTTTATTGCAAGTAGTGCAGCGTGCCACGTAGCGCTCGACGTCACGCCTCATCTTAGGCCAGAAGAAGTGAGTAGCTAGTACATCCTCGGTCTTCTTCACTCCAAAATGTCCCATCAAACCACCTCCATGCGCTTCCTGCAAGAACAATAGGCGAATAGAGCTAGCTGGGATGCATAGCCTATTAGCACGGTATAGTAATCCATCATTCAGCACATATTTATTCCAAGTTCTTCCTTCTTTACAATGTTCAAAAACATCTTTAAAGTCCAAATCAGTAGCATATAATCCTTTAATTGTTTCTAAACCAAAAATCTTATGATCAAGTTGGGACAGCATGGTATAACGTCTAGATAACGCATCTGCAATGACATTATCTTTACCTTTCTTGTGTTTAATGATATAAGGAAATGACTCTATAAATTCAAACCATTTAGCATGACGTTTGTTCAGTTTAGCTTGGCTTCTAATATGTTTCAAAGCTTCATGATCAGAATGAATAATAAACTCCTTGGGCCAAAGATAATGTTGCCATGTTTCTAAAACTCGCACTAAAGCATATAACTCCTTATCATACGTCGAATAATTAAGAGATGGCCCATTCAATTTCTCACTAAAATAAGCAACGGGTTTACCTCCTTGTAGTAGCACTCCTCCAATTCCAATACCGCTAGCATCACATTCTAACTCAAAAGTCTAACCAAAGTTCGGAAGTTGGAGTATAGGTGCATGCGTAAGCTTCTCTTTCAGCGTATTAAAAGCTTGTTCTTGTGCTGGCCCCCATTGGAACGGAACACCCTTCTTTGTCAACTCATTGAGTGGGGCAGCAATGGTGCTGAAATCTCTCACAAAACGCCGATAGAACCCTGCAAGGCCATGAAAGCTTCTCACCTATGTGATAGTCACAGGGGTCGGCCAGCTCTTGATGGCTTCAATTTTAGTTTCATCCACTTCAATTCCCTGTGGAGTAACAACATAGCCAAGAAAAGCAACTCTATTCGTGCAAAAGGTGCACTTATCAAGGTTAGCAAACAAACGTGCCTCTCTCAAAGCAGTAAAAACAGCACATAGATGATCAATGTGTTCTTCATGTGACTTGCTATAGATCAAAATATCATCAAAGTACACCACCACAAATCTTCCTATGAAAGCACGTAAAACCTCATTCATCAATCTCATGAAAGTGCTAGGTGCATTAGTTAAACCAAAAGGCATCACTAACCACTCATATAGACCGAACTTAGTTTTGAAAGCAGTTTTCCACTCATCTCCCAATTTCATTCTTATTTGGTGGTAACCACTACGCAAGTCAATCTTCGTGAAAATAATAGAACCACTCAACTCATCAAGCATGTCGTCTAGCCTAGGAATAGGGTGACGATACCTTATTGTGATATTATTAATGGCTCTACAATCAACACACATGCGCCATGTACCATCTTTCTTAGGAACCAAAAGAACAGGAACAGCACGAGGACTAAGGCTCTCTCGTACGTACCCACGGTCCAAAAGGTCTTGGACTTGTCGCTGAATTTCCTTAGTCTCCTCCGGATTGGTCCTATATGCAGCGCGGTTTGGCAAAGTCGCTCCCGGGATCAAATCAATTTGGTGCTCTATCCCTCTCAATGGTGGCAACCCCGGGGGTATCTCAGCTGGAAAGACATCCTTATACTCCTGCAAAAGGTTAGTGACAGCAGTAGGCAAAGAGCTAGGTATATCATCAATTGAAAATAAAACCTCTTTGCATACCAAAGCATAGCACAAAGTATCATTATCTTGAATTTCAGCAAGGTCAGATTTAGTAGCAAGCATAACACCACCCTTTAACTTAATGCCTTCGGACCTAGGTGTGTTCTTCTCTTTCTTAGGTGGGAAAACAGATTGAGCTACTTGCTGATTTTCAGATTCCAAAACACGTTCTTTCTTTTCTTTTTCAGCTAGCGCTTTATCACATTGCACAATTTCAGCAGATGTCAAAGGAAGCAAAGAGATTTTCTTTCCCTTGTGCATGAGAGAGTATTTATTACTTCTACCATGGTGTGTAGCATCAGTATCAAATTCCCAAGGACGGCCTAACAAAAGTGAACATGCTTGCATGGGCACTACATCAAAATCAACATAGTCATGGTAGGAACCAATAGAAAAATGTACTCTCGCAGATTATGTTACCTTAACCTTACCGCTGTTATTGAACCATTGAATATAGTATGGATGAGGATGTGCACGTGTTGGCAAGGAAAGATTCTTCACAAGATCGGAGCTCAAGAGGTTGTTGCAACTCCCGCCATCAATTATGGTACGAACACGTGCATCTTTGACAATGAGGAATATCTGGAACAGATTATAACGTTGTAGCTGCTCCACTTGCCCCATTTGAGAACTCAAAACTCGCTTCACAATGAAGGTGCGTGCTGCATAACTCTCCGTGGCAGCGGTACCACTAATCTCCTCCCCCTCACTATCCATGTAATGATCGGCTGCAAGATTAGCTTCAAATGCATATTCTTCCTCGACATCACTATGACTAACATATCCACCATCTGCTGTTGCGGAGTACGCTCACTGGCTTGGGCAATCCTTCATGACGTGGCCAATACCTTGGCAGCGATGGCACACAATGCCCGTTGTACGACCCGTGGTAGCTGCACCTGAAGAAGAGCGTGGCATTGGATCCTACGAAACAGTAGATTTACTCACCTCACGTGATGATTGTGGTGCTCCTGCTGAACGCGCCCGAGTGTTGGAGGAGGGGGCAGCAGATCGTGTAGATGTAGAAGGGAATGTTGTTGCTTGTCCCGGTGGTACTCGTGAAGTAGATGTACTCCCAAAATTGTTCCACAATTTCTGCACCTGTTGTCGACCCTGCAGTTCTTTTTCTGCCAAGATAGCAAAATGGAACAACCTATTGGTAGTATTGTAATCTTTATAATCAACAAGGTCTGTAATTTCACGTCTCAACCCGGAGTAAAAACGAATCATGGTGTCCTCATCATCCTCTTGTATACTACAACGAAGCATAGCAATTTGAAGCTCTTGATAGTAATCATGCACAGATTTAGAACCTTGATTTAAGCGCTGCAATATTTTTTTCAATTCACGTGTATAATCAAGAGGAATAAATCTATTGCGCATGGCACACTTTAGTCTAGGCCATGATTCAGGTTCTAAGCCACTAGAAACTAAACCATTCCACCAAATAATAGCATAATTCGTGAACTCACAAGTGGCTAGTCTAACTCTATGCATTTCAGGAACCATATGAGAACTATACTTTTGATCGACCGTCATTTCCCAATTCAAATAAGCATCAGCATCATATGCACCATCAAAAGGAGGCATTGAAAACTTAATCTTAGAATAAGGATCATCGCGACCGTTGCGATTAACATTATTACCTCCATTACCTTGACGACGTTGTTGTTGGTCACGACGTAATTGTTCAGCACGAGGACGTTGCTCAGCACGCGCATCTTGCCCAACAAAAACCTCACCATCTTCTTGGTCACCATTATTAGTATCATCATCATCATCATGTGAATGGTCATCATCCTGTGGTGGCTGTCGCAACTCCAGGTCGTTGACTCGCGTGACGAGGTTAGCAATGCTTGTTCTAATGTTCGATTTAAACAGAGCTTGAGAGTCTTAGCAGCAGCAGCAAGCAAGCAATTGCTTGAACTCCCCACCCAAAGGGAGATCTCTGTAGAATGGATACCATGGGCCCATTCTACAGAACAAGCATTTTTGTTTTTAGTGACTGCCCACGCGTGCAACCACTAAAAACGGGCCAACATACCATGGGCCGAGCTTCCCGGTGGTACCAAAATGAACGATGCCCTTAGCTGGCGACACCCTAAGGAGCACATGGTCACCAACAACAAATTTCAACTCATGATGCTCAACATCCGCATAACTCTTTTGTCAGCTCTAGGCGACCAACAAATTATGCCGAATCTCATGCACCTTATATATCGTCTGTCGAACCACATCTGGGCCAAGAAAAGACCTCTCACCCACACCATCTGAGTAGAGAGGGAAAACACATCTCTAGCCATACAAAGCCTCAAAAGGAGTCATATTGATACTTGTCTGATAACTCCACCAAGGCCATATGGTTCACCCAACTGCCCTTCAAAGACAAAACACAAGCACAATCATATCCTCTAAAGTCTGGATGGTCTACTCTGACTGACCATCTGTCTGAGGGTTAAAAGCCAAGCTAACAGAAAGTGTCATGCCCAACACAGCCTGAGAATCTGCAAAAATTTGAAGATAAACTTGGCATCCCGGTCAAAAATAATCGACTTGGGCACACCATGCAACCTTACCACCTCCTTGATATATATAACCAGGCCAGATGTTGAGCTGTGTTGGTTGTCTTCATCGGAATAAAATGTGCGGACTTCGTAAACCTATCCACAATAACCCAAATAGCGTCACGATCACGAGGTGAGCGTGGAAAGCCAACCACGAAGTCGATACTGATATGCTCCCACTTCCACTCGGGAATCTCTAATAGCATCATCACCATGAGGCGAGCATGGCAAGCCAACCACGAAGTCCATAATGATATGCTCCCACTTCCACTTAGGAATCACTAATGGTTGCAACAACCCTACAGGTCTCTCATGCTCAGCTTTGACCTACTGATAAACTCCACACGTTGCCACATAGCTAGCAATGTCCAGCTTCATCCTTTTCCACCAAAAATTCTACTTCAAGTCACACTACATATTGGTCTCACCCGGATGTACTCTGTCAAGAGTCTAATGAGCCTCCCTCAAGATATCTATCTTCACATCTACCTTCTGCAGCACATAAAGATGCCCTTTGAACCGTACCACACCGTGCTCATCAATAATAAACTCTCGAGGTTTCCCCTCTGAGATCCTCCTCTAAACCTCCAGAAAAAGATGACCATGCTACTGAGCCTCGTGCACCCACTCAGGTATAGCAGACTGAATGAGCATCTAAGTCTCCTCTGGTGCAGTGCTAGCAAAATAAAAAGAAATTCGCATCCTGTCAAACTTCGAGATCAGGGACACCACTATTCTAGGAACACTCGTCCTACAAAGAGCATTAGCCACCACATTATCCCTGCCAGGATGATACTGGATCATCAGATTGTAATCATTGATCAATTCCAACCACCTCTGTTGCCTCAAATTTAGCTCCCGCTGAGTGAAGAAGTACTTATGGCACTTATGGTTAGTAAAGATATCACACAACTCTCCATACAAATAGTGCCTCCATGACTTCAGAGCAAGGATCACTGCTACCAACTCAAGGTCATGAGTGGGATAGTTCTACTCGTGAGTCTTCAACTGTCTGGAAGTATAAGTAATAATACAGCCTTCCTACATCAGCACAACACCAAGACCAATCCAAGAATCATTCGTGTATACTATGAAGCGCTTTGCCACTCTCAGGTAGAGAGGATAGGTGCATTAACTAGTTTGTTCTTCAACATCTGAAAGTTGGCCTCAGACTCATCTGTACAAACAAAAGGATCCCCTTTTTGTGTGATCCTAGTCATCGGCTTGGCAATGATAGAGAAAATCCTGTACAAAGCGCTGATAATAGCCAGCAAGCCTAAGGAAACTCTGAATCTCGGACACATTGGTTCGCCTCTGCCACTTCACCACCACAGACACATTCTTCGAATGAACTGTGATCCCGTGCTGACTGATAGTATGACCCAGAAAGCCCACCTCGGACAGCTAGAAAGCACATTTCTTCAGCTTTGCATAAAACTTATTCTTTCGAAGGGCATCCTGAACCAAACTGAGATGTAACTCTTGTTCCTCCTCTATTTTTGAATACACCAAGATATCATCGATGAAAACCACCATGAAAACATCTAGGTACTCATGGAGCATCTTATTCATTGCTTCCATAAAGACAGTAGGGGCATTTATTAGTCCAAAAGACATAACAACATACTCAAAATGCACATACCTTGTAGTTGAAGTTGTGTTCTCTATATCCTCATCTCTAATTCGCAGTTGATGATAACCAGAATGTAAATCAATCTTAGAGAATATCTTGGCTCCCCTTAGTTGATAAAAGAGATCATCAACACGAGGCAAATGATACTTGTTCTTGATTGTCGCTTGATTAAGTGCTCGATAATTCACACAAAGCCTCTTGGTGCCATCCTTTTTCTCCATGAACAAATCCTGAGCAGCCCAAGGAAATGTGCTCGGCCTGATAAACCCCTTAGCCAGAAGTTCATCCAACTGCTTCTTCAACTCCACCTGCTCCACAGGGGCCATCCAATGTGGGATCTTATATATAGGCCATGTACCTGGAACAAGCTCAATGTGAAAGATCTGTTCCCGCTCTGGAGGCAACCCCGAATGCTCATTAGGAAATACATCAGGATACCTACACTCCACTAGAATGTCCTTCACCCGCAACCTAACCTCGTGACCATCAACCATGGCCAACAGCAACTCGGACTTCTACATTCGCCAATTAGGAAACAGCCTGATGAGGCATCGCTCCTTCGGATACACACAAGGTGAATCATTCCTCACTATTCATACTTTCTTAGTAAAGAATATGATACTACTAAGTTTTTGTGTTATTTTGTTGCTTTGGAACATGGGGGAAGCATCACAACCTTATCTAGACGTCATCACTCAAGGGCTAAGTCTACTCGAACTTGAAGTCGAGCTTTAGTCAAACTCCAAAGTCTACTCTAAGTCCCAGTACAACTTGTCAATAAAACAGGCATACTCCCATCAAGTGGTATTTGTCGAATATCTAACTATGGGGTATATACGCATAAGGAGTATACCATATACGGATGGGGTATGTCATGTGCATACTTAATAACTCTGGATATTATGGAACCGAATCCACGATACCTGATACACTCAAAATCCAGAAGGTGTGTACTAGGAAGGCCTCGATTGTTTACCCAACTCGAGAAGACTAGTATCCAGGATAGATCTATCTACTTAGACGATAAGGAAAATGACTCTCTATCAAAAACGACTGGATAGGAGGTGCTGCATCACCCCTATATAAGGCGAGGACCTAGACCCCTAAAAAAAAGGAGAACTCTCTTTTTCTCCTGGCTACTGGAGGCAGGCATCAAGACCTTAGCGCGGGAGAAACTCGGCGACTTTAGCCCTATGATAGACTAGATCCAATCTACTCCTTCTAATAGGTTAGCCACATTGCTTGTACTCAAGTGAATACATACACATAATTATCCACACAGGATGTAGGGTATTACTTAAACTGAAGGTCCAAACCTATATAATTTGTGTGTGCCTCGGTTCATATTTGATCTTTGATCCACGAAGGTAACCCCGTTATTTCTGGGCACAACATCAAAAACAAATCCTAAACAATTGGCACGCCAGGTAGGGGACTTCTGCTTTTCAGGATCGACTATGTCTTTAGAGTACATCGGCACTGAATTCTCCGATATTGGCTTCTACGACCACTTTGGGTCAATAGCGATCACCCTCGAATCATAACTAGCCATATTGGAGATCACATTTGAAACTATGCTCTTCCACTAGGACCATCAAGGTGAACTGATTCACACCGGTATTATCGAGTCCAAGCCATTGGAAGCATATCGCAAGGTGGGACATCTCGAGTGGGATCCCAAGGAGCTAATGTTCTCAAGTGTATGGAAATTGACAATGAAGAGGGTGGCGATGATGACTCAACCGCCAGCCATAGCAGCCAAACAGATTTATTCATGTTCATGGCCAAAGGAGCTGATATCTCACATGCTGACCCAATGGTTGTATATCCCAATGCCATGGGAAACAATGGCACGGAAATTCCTGAGGATCCAATAGCGGTAGCCGCCACTCATGGTACTAGTGTTGTTGGCGATATATTGGCAGAGACATCTGTAGCTGGAGCCTTACATGGCCCTAACACAACTCTCCATCGGCAGACCATGGGAGGTTAGGTATCTCCTGGTCTTCAATGATGACTTCAGGCATGCACACCTCCACCGCTAGTGGCTCAAGCATCAAGGAATGAGCTCCCTCAGAATAGCAACCGTGGAGCATCATCGTCTCGATTATAGCCATGTCTGGGTAGTGATGTTTCTAGCACTTCGAATGCTAATATCTAGGGAGCCCATCTGATTCTAAGATCCCTTCTGGAGTTGGATCCAATGAATCCTTTACCCCTATGGTTAATCAGGTCAGGACCCTACTCGATGCGGCCAAGATCCAAACTGCTCAAGCAAACAATCCTAGCAACTCTAGGCGCCCCAGCCGACAAGGCATTGGCTCGAGGAGCCATAGATGTGAGCATCCCCATGTCAAGGGATCCCAGGCAGGAAGCTTAGGTGATCGAGCCCGAGAACCCCTTTGTGGGCCAAACTGTAAATACCCTACCCATAGGGGTGCAGGAACCAGAAAGACCTAAGGAAGCGCATTCCTCACAATCGGTATGATGTACGTACACTGATAGATAATTGTTCTGATTGAGAGAAGGTGTAGCTTGGACAGGCGATATTTAGTAGCAAGGAATGACAATAATGGAAATCAGATTAGCAAAGCTGAATAAGAGTCTACAATACTCGTCACAGTTGTTGGCCCGATCACGTTCCTAGAACAAGCTCAAGCAAGCCGAAAACTATATCAGACACAAGCACAGTGGAACAAAATTCGCAATGCAAACTGATTCTCTCTCTTTTTTTTCTCTCTTTTTCTATCTCTCTCATTTTTGCACTCTTTGCTTTCTCTTTTTTTTTTGGCACTCGTTGCTTCTTGCTTGCTTTTTTTTTTTGCGAATGTGACACAAACTCAAAACACTTCTACTGACTTTTCTAAGTCGAAAGAGGTATATGGGTCACAAACATTTTTCGGAGAGCAAGGGGATAAAGGTAATCAAAAGAAACTCTCTCTCTCTCTCTCTCTCTCTCTCTCTGAACTTTGGCTACCTCTGTTTCGGCTATGGTTGTCAGATCCGAGAAGGTGGGCGGAGTACCTGGTTGGACCCTGAGTGGGTGGTCGAAGTGACTGGTCAGAACCCCGAGTGGGTGGTCGGAGTGACTAGTGGTCGAACTCGAGTAGATGGTCAAGTCAGCTAGTTGTTAAACCCGAGCAGATGGTTAAAGCGACTAATGGTCGAAGCTAAGTAGATTGTCAACTCAAGTAGATGGTCAAACACGACTAGTGATTGAACCCGAGTAGATTTTCAAATTTGAGTAGGTGATCGAACACAACTAGTGGTTGAACCTGAGTTGATGATCGAACCCGACTAGTGGTCGAAGCGGAGTAGATGGTCGAACACGACTAGTAGTTGAACCCGAGTTGATGGTCGAACTTGACTAGTGGTCGACAGGGCCTGTGACATAATCTCGACTAAAGCAGACAAGGGCAAATCGAGATACATGACGACTAAGATAGCAAAGACTCGACACTAGAAACTAGAACACGAGGACTCGACCAGCAACAAATACACCGACGATGGGCTCAAACTCAACAACACGAAAAATGAAAAAAAAAATTGCGAAAAGCTCAAAGTGGTTTGGACAATGGAAAAACTATTATCTAAATATTTTTGTGGGGCAATTTTTTCTGGAACTCTAGGTAATGGAACAAAACTAAACAAAGGGGATAACTAAGATTACCTAACAGGCAATTGAGGCTCTAAAACCACTTGATGCTCTCGATCTTTCGAAGGTAATATGATAAGTCGATTGATGGATTTTCAATGTTGATAATCCAAAGGCTCCAACTAGAACAGATCAAAAACCCTTGCAACCACTACACCACTACTCCGTGATTATCAACTGTGCCAAGACACGGTTGACCTCACCAAGAAGGCTTTTCCTGCAAACGAATCGACAACACAAGCAAGAACAGATAGATGCAATCTGAATATTGCTAATTACCAATGAAGTACTCGAGTTTGGGGTTCAATAAACTGATAAACGGTGAAACTCTGTAAAACAGAATAATCCAAGCTAAACCCGAGCCTAACTATGATGGCTACCATATATTTATAGGGGGGGGGGGCATGAAGGGGTCAATCTAGGATTATGCAGCCATGGAAAGAGGCATGCACAACCTAGACTCTGACCTCGACTCGATTACAAAACCCGATAGGGTCCAGAACGGTGATGTAGCACCTTATTCCTTTGAATCCAACTAAAATATTAGGAATATTTGGTCGAGAATAGATCCATTGGAAATGGCTTGACATAAGCTTTGCATCAAGTCCAAGAATCCCTAAAACAGACTTCGTATGAGAGAGTTATGCCCGTTTTACTGACATGCTGTCTTGAGACTCGACTAGGACCATGACTTCGACTAGAGCTCAATCTTGAGTCCGAGTAAACTTAGCCTTCGATGGGTGACATCCGAATAAGGTTGTAGTGCTTCTCCCATATTCCTAAGAAATAATATATCACAAGAATTTAGTAGTAATCCATCCAACAAAACATGAACCGCGAGAAACGAGTTCACCTGGTGGTCTAATTGTCGTGCACGTGCTCTTGTAATTGGACCATGTATGATTTGAGGATTATTGACGGTATTGATTGTATCCAAAGGAGCCACGAGCTCATCACCTAGCTGGAGCTACTGACCAGCATTGACGATGCCGAGTGGCCCTCTGCAGGACGCGAAGGTGATATGGCGGTTGTCGACGGAGAAGACGACCACATTTTCTCTACCATCGGAGCTTCGGAGGCTCCATCACCAAAGACCTTGTCGGTGACCTGGTCAATGAATTCATTAAGATCACCACCATCTTCATCTTCCTCCTACATGGCTCATGGCACTGACTCTTGTGTTACTTGATTCGTGGTGTCGGCGTCAAAGAAACACCGGAGGCAGCGGGTATAACACCCTAAATTTTCAATTTTTGCAATAGTTTAAAATTTTGCTAGAATTTAAATAGGAGTTATAGGTTTGCTCATTTTACATGTAAATTAATTTCTAAGTTTAAATTTTCCATAGGTTATTTTTAAGTTTATTGCATTCATGCTGCAGTAGTTGCAATAGGGTTTTATGTTTGCAAAAGTTTGCTAGAAGGCGCTCGTTTAAACCACTTTTGAATTTGGTTCAAAATATATAAAAAAAGCAATTTAAATTTATAAAACCCTTCCCAGGCCGAATCCCTCCCCCGGCCCATTTCCTCATCCCTCCCCCTCTCCCTTCCTCTCCACACATTGGCACCCCTCAGCCGCCCCCTCCCTCTGTTCCGCTACCGTGTGGGCCCCAGCTGGAGCCGAGGCGCATGCCCGAGTCGCTGAGCCACCCGAGCTAGCTCTGCTTCTCCTTCCTCCCGCTGGGGGTTCCGCCCCCAATTTTCCCTGCTACCCTTTCAAATTCTAGCTTCCCCAGTCTGTTTCTCGCCAATTAAGCTCCTTTACAGCGATCCCCGCCCCGCAATTCCTCAACCCCGACCATTTCCCCCTCGTTTAACCCTCTTAAATGTGAAAACTACCGCGTTTAACGCCATTAAGGCCGCTGGCCATTTTCTCCAATTCCTGGCAAATTCTCTTCCCCTCTCACACATATAAGTCGACCCTCACCTTCTTGGCATGCTTTCACACTTTTCCCACATGCTCCAACCTCATTTCCCACTCGGAATCGTCTTCGGTGGCTTGTTCTTCTCCAATGCCGATGAGTAGCACCTCCGCTCCTTTTTCATCACCGCGAGCTCTCTTTGACCATCCTGCCCCTCTACCTATGTGCGCAGGTGTCCGTGGGTTCGTTTGCGCCGCTCCTCGGCCTCTCTCGACCGGCGGACGCCACCCGCACCGAGCTCGAACGCCGCTAGCCGCTCCTCTCTGTTGCCAGCCTCCCACCACCCCTCTCCACCACCGAGAAGCACGTGGTGAGACTCCCGTGCCCACCTCTTCATTTTGCGCCTTTCCCCATCGTGATCTGTGGCCGGATGTACAACTTCACACTTCTCCGGTGATGTTCCGGCTGTGCGCCACTGTCGCCAGTCGTCGGCCATGTCCAACACCACCGACCTGACCCCCATCGAGCCCCAGCCATTCGATCTCGATCTAACGGTCTAGATTGCATACCCCTTCATCCATTTCGTAATTGGTCCACCGTGGACATGGACCGGCCTCTAGGCCATGGTCCATGGGTCCATGGACCTATTCCATGCGTTTTCCAAGAGAAAAAATTCGGTAATTGCTTAATGATGTCATAATCAAGTTTTTAGTATAAAATATGTTCGGTTTATTCTCTAAAATTAAGTAAAACTTGCATAAAAGCCCCAAGAACTTCAAAAGCTTATAACTTTTTGCTCGTAGCTCCAATTTGGGTGATTTTTGTGCTCAAATGTTTGTAGCGACATGTAGAATCTTTTTATAGGGGTTTTCTTTTACCTAGTTTTAGTATTTTTGGTGTACTATTCTTAGTAGTTTCCTTTGTGTACTTTTTCCAATTTGTCATTTAGGAGGTGATCTGTTCGGGAATCTGCAAGATCAAGTTTTTGAAAACTTCGAGCAACCATCAGCTGAAGGCAAGTGCCCTTGAACATCTTGCTCCTATTTTAGGACTCATGTTTTGCTATTTATTCCTTCATTGCATGCTTGTCTAAACTGGAATCCCATGTGAGGGTTACTAGCTTTTGCAAGACTATTCCTTGTCGCCGTTGATGAGTCATAGGTAATGATGGGTAGATATGCTAGTGCTGTCATAGTTGGGTAAATGTTAATCTCGACTATTAATTATGCAAAAAAGAATTGGGTATGGTAATTTGGTAGCAACATGTTATAGGAATCACAACAGAATGTTTGTATGATGATGTTGCGGGAATGCACGTGTGTGTGTGTAATGCAAAGTTGGTTTGTGGTTGCTCTTGTGTGGGATCCTAAGGACCAGATCTTGAAGCACGTAACCCAGCTATACCGCACTACCATGAGGCTTATATGGGTATGACCTGGCCAACTAATTAGCTACCCCTTCAGTTCTGTGGGCACCAATGTACGGTTGAGTGGCACAAGAGGGGGCTTCTGCAGCGATAGAATCGGCTATTAGTGGTGAAACCTCAGTGGGTGCCTACGAAATCTGTGGGAACTTTCTAAAGGCCTTGTAGTGAGACCCCGACATTGCACCCATAAGTGTGAAGAAGCACGGGAATCATGACTCGTGGGGAAAGCTATGCAAACACTGTAGAGTATCAAACTGATCAGATCAGCTGTGCTCATGGTCAAGAGCAGTTTAGACTTCTTCATGATTAGTTGGGATCAGGGTTTTGGTATAATTGGTTAGGTAACCGGGTAATGAAATTACCTGGTGAGTCTTGGTAGTTGGATGGAATCCAATGAGTCATTCATTTTGTTATGGTTGTGTCTCCACACTTAGTAAGTAGGTTGCCTGTTGTTTAAGTCATAGATCATAGTTGCTTAGTACAGTTAACAAATGTCTAACCTTTCCTTGACTTAAGCTCCAATAGCATGTTTTGCCTTCACTTGCAGAGTACATTATGCACTAACACCCGTTGTCCCCTTTCTGTCATTCCCTCTGCTATTCAGAAGCCATCAATGAAGTTGCTTCCTTCGATGAAGACGACTTCGATCTGGAGTTGTTCTAGGCTGGTGTGCCCCGATTGATGCTTGTGGATGATGGAAGACACACTAGCGCTGAAGCACTCTTGTTCCACTATGTTTTCTTTTAGACTCTCGGGTCCTATTGTAATAAGTTAATATCGTTATTGTAATAATGGCACTGAGATGATACACTGATGATGTAACACATGTATGAAACTTGATCATGGCATACATGTGTTGTGCTCAATTTTGTTCCTTTTAAACTAGGTGTAACAGAATTGGTATCAGGGTCATGTTGACCGTATGACGTAGCCTAAATAGAAAGGAAGCGCTAAGGACTTATGTTTGTACAAACTACTTTTGTAAGATTATTTCCCTTTCAGTTTTTCCTTACCCTATCTATTGATCTTTATAAAACTGTTACTAACTTTCTGTCTTCTTCAAAATTTTAGATGGCTCGCACGAAGATCACTTCGTGCAAGAGTGTGCCGGTTCTAGATCAGGAGATTACCGCTGGTGCTATCTGGGTGCACTAACCTCCTGTCGAGTTCTACTCTGACAGACAACTTGCCGGCTACTTCGCCTGTATGCTGTGGTACCTGCTTCAGGAACTGGGCTACCACGATGCTCCACTCAACAAGGGAGTTAGAGTTCCGCTTGGAGGCTGTGCTTACTCCTGGTTAGTGGAGGTGGCCATGTTCGAGAAGTCCACCGATGATAGTCTTCACCGAGTTCATCGTGTCCACACTGTCATCACCCTCAGAGCTACCTTCGAGGATGGGATTGAGGACACCGCTCGCCAAGCTCTGGCTGTTCTCTGTAGGGAGAATAGACAGGCCCGTCATCTCACTCAGTTCGGCAAGTTCCCGTAGTGCCCATCCGGCAGTCTGGAGGTCATCTTCGCGCTCGTTAACAACGAGCCAGATCTCCGTCTAAGAGAGCAGGTTTGCCTCACTGCTACCCTATATGCTGAGCTTGATAGAGCCCTTGACGAGCTGGAGGATATGCATCAGCATCACACAGAGCAGGAGCAGAGCATCCGCGAGCTGCAGATTCTGCTGGAGGACCTCGACCAGTTTCCCGATGAGGCTCCCATGGCACCCGTGGCTGCAGATCGTGCAAGAAGCTTCGTCTGGCAGATGCAGCAGGTCCTTCAGGCATAGCAGGCGAGGAGTAGATTTGAGCTAACAGGATGTCCTTAGCTAAATAAATTGTTTAGTCCATATCACTTTGATTATCTGTGTCGTTTGTTGAGTCTGTGTTTGTTGTTTGTGTCTATAGTGTGAACCTTGTAATGACTTAGATCTTTGCTTGAGTGTTGGTGTGATGTGGGGGTTTCCCCTCTACATTGCATCAGTTGATAATATAATAATAGTTGGGAGTCCGTTTCTTTCTTTTGTGCTATACCTTCTCTTTCTTATTCTCTTATGTTCCATGCTCGTATCTTGGCTACCAACAGATGGTGAACACTAGGCATGGCAACAACAACACCAACAACACCACCAACAACAATGTCAACAACAACACCAATGCCAACCAGCACGATCATCCACTCCCGCCCCCTCTAATGGATGCTAATCAAGTGATGACCATTCTCCAAGGCCTGGTGCGGGCTATCAACCAGCAACCTCAAGGCCAACAAGCATCGCTGCAGCAACCATAGTCCAGGCTCCGAACTTTCTTGAGTACTCAGCCACCCACCTTCTCACAAGCAGTTGAACCTATGGAGGCTGACGACTAGTTGAAGACCACTGAAAGCAAACTATAGATAGCTCAGTGCACTGAAAGGAAAAGAGTTATTTTCTCTTCCCATCAGCTTATTGGGCCAGCTGAGGAATGGTGGACAGCATACACTGCCGCCCACGAGGATCCCTAATAGATCACATGGGTAGAGTTCCAGAACAGCTTCCATGCACATCATGTCCCTGCAGGAGAAGTGAAGCTGAAAAGGAAGGGGTTCCTTAGTCTGAAGCAAGGTCCCATGTTAGTAAGAGAGTACCTCACCTAGTTCACCCAACTCTCTCACTATGCTCTCAATGATGTTGACATCGACGAGAAGAAGCAAGACTGCTTCCTGGAGGGTCTTAACACACATGATTATAGTACGCCCTCTCGGCCAATGAGTACCCCAGTTTCCAGAAATTAGTGGATAGGGTTTTCATCATGGAGAAGAAGCGCCAGAATCTGGGACAAGAACACAAGCGCAGCCTGGAAGGTTAGTCTTCTGGTAGCAAAACCTGTCCCCGCTTCAACCCTCCTACCACAGGTCCAATGTTCTACCATGGAGGGTAGAATCAGCAATAGAAGCCACCACACAAGATGCCTAATCAGGTTGTAGTGTCGTAGAAGCTGCCAGTGCAGTCAGTGCAGCAGCAATAGTAGTAGTCGTGCCCTAACTTCCAACAGTAGTGACCCAACAACAACCAACCCCAAGTAGCAGAATCACTTAGGTCAAGGATCAGGCAACATTGGCCCATGTTTCAGTTGTGGCAACTTCAAGCACCTTGCCAACAAGTGTCCCAAGAAGCAGCACGGCCAAGCATAGGTCTAGGGAAACAATAATCAGTAGCAGCAGCCTCAGCAGAATGCGATGCATGGTTGAGTCAATCACGTTGCAGTGGAAGAAGCCCACGATGCTCCTGATGTAGTGCTTGGTATGTTTTCTACAAACTCTCACCATGCTATAGTTTTGTTTGATTCTGGTGTTACACATTCTTTCATATCATCTTAGTTTGTGAAAACTTATAAATTGCCAAGAGCATTAATGAAAAATCGGGTTCTAGTTAGTTCTCCTGGAGGAGAAATGGAATCAAGGCGTGTATGCCCTAAAATAAGTATATGCATAAGCGGATAGACTTTCTTGCCAACCTTATCATTCTAGATTCCAAGGGAATTGATATCATACTAGGAATGAACTGGTTGACCAAGTACAATGAAATCATTAGATGTGCTACGAAATCAATACATTTGACACACAGAGATGGTACTAAGGTGTAATTCCAAGTCACGATGGAGTCAGCTATCAACGCCAGTCTCAACAAGGCCAATGCAGTAGAACATAGTAGAGTGGTTAGTGAATTCCCAAACGCCTTTCTAGAGGATTTGCTAGGTATGCCACCTGATCATGAAATTGAGTTTGTCATTGAGTTAGTACCTGGAACGACTCCTATATATAAGAGACCATATAGAATGGATGCTAATCAGTTGGCTGAGCTCAAGGAGAAAATCCAAGAGCTACTAGACAAAGGGTTTATCTGCCCCAGTTCTTCACCTAGGGAGCCCTAGTTATCTTCGTACCGAAGAAGGATGGAACCCAAAGGATAGCTTTTGTTACTAGGTATGGTCTATATGAGTATACAGTAATATCTTTTAGGTTGACCAATGCTCCAACTTACTTCATGTATCTGATGAATAAGGTCTTCATGTAGTATTTGAACATGTTTGTCATCGTATTTATTGATGACATCCTGGTTTACTCCAAGGATTAGGAAGAGCACAAGGAACACCTAAGGATGGTACTACAGAATCTTAGAGAGAACCAGCTGTATGCTAAATTGAGCAAGTATGAGTTCTGGTTGAAGGAAGTTTCCCTTACTTAGTCACATTATATCAGCAGGAGGTGTATTTGTGGACCCATCCAAAGTAAGGGATGTTCTGAACTGGGAACCACCGCAGAATATTTCGAAAATCTGAAGTTTCTTGGGTTTAGCGGGTTATTACCGCTGGTTCATAGAAGGATTTTCCAAGATAACTAAGCCAATGACAGAGCTGCTAGAGAAAGGAGTAGTGTTCAAGTGGATAGCCGCTCGACAAACTAGTTTGAATGAGTTGAAGAAAAGGTTAACCTCAGCTCCATTATTGATCCTGCCTGACACCCAGAAGCCATTTTCAGTGTATTGTGATGCATCTCGTCAAGGTTTGGGTTGTGTGCTCATGCAAGAGGGTCATGTGGTAGCATATGCTCCAGACAGTTAAGGAAACATGAATACAACTACCCGACGCATGACTTGGAGCTAGCCGCAGTACTTCAAGCACCCAAGATCTGGAGACATTATCTGATAGATCAAAGGTGTGAAATCTACTCAGATCATAAGAGCTTGAAATATATCTTCACTCAACCAGATCTTAACCTCAGACAACGCAGATGGTTAGAGCTCATAAAAGGTTACAATTTGGGAATCAACTATCACCCAGGAAAGGCAAATATAGTAGCTGATGCCCTCAGCAGAAAGACTCAGGTAAATGCTATAACTCTGCAAGAGATGAGTCTTGAGCTATGCAAGGAATTTGAGAAGTTGAATTTGGGAATGGTGTGTAACATCGAGATAGTTGCAATGGAAATGGACTCAATGCTGGAACAAGATATAAGGAAGTGTCACCTTGAGGATGAAATGATTTTGGAAATCAAGCAGCTCATCCAAGTTGGCAAAGCTCCAGATTTCACAGAAGATGAGCAAGGTACAATATGGTACAAGCACAGGATATGTGTTCTGGACGTGAAGGCTATTCAAGATACAATTTGAAGGGAAACTCATGATTCAACATATTCCATTCACCCAGGAAGTACCAAGATCTTAAACATCAGTATTGGTGGTACAGAATGAAACATGCAGTGGCAAAATACGTGGCTTTCCGTGATATCTGTCAGCGAGTCAAAGCCGAGCATCAAAGACCAACAGGACTGCTACAGCCATTGAAAGCACATGAATGGAAGTGGGAAGAAATTAGCATTCATTTCATAGTCGGTCTACCGCGAACATAGTGAAGATATGGTTCCATATGGGTCATAGTCCATCGGTTGACAAAAGTAGCCAATTTCATTCCAGTCAAAGAAACCTACCAAGGTCCAAAACTAGCGGAGTTATATTTGTCCATAATTGTCTGTCTACATGGAGTACCCAGGATCATCGTATTTGATCGTGGCAGCCAGTTTACTTCACGGTTCTGGCAATGCCCGCATGAATCTATGGATATAAGGTTGAATTTTAGCTTAGCATATCATCCGCAAACTGACGGACAAATAGAAAGAGTGAATCAAATCCTTGAAGACATGTTGAGGGCATGTGCTTTGAAAATGGTAATAGTTGGGACAAGAATCTGCTATATGTGGAGTTCTTGTACAACAACAATTATCAAACTAGCCTCAAGATGTCTCCTTTTGAAGACTTATATGGAAGGAAGTGTTGAACCCCGTTGTTTTGGAACCAGACCGGGGCCAAGTTTTCAGTCCCAAAGTTCTGAGAGAAGCAGAAAGACAAGTACAAGCGATCAGAGCTAATCTAAAAACTGCTCAATCCAAACAAAATAACTATGTAGATAATCGACGCTGAGAACTGACTTTCGAAGTAAGAGACTTTGTGTATCTCAAGGTCTCACCGATAAGAGAACTACATAGATTCAAGGTCAAAGGCAAGCTTTCATCTCGGTTTATTGGTCTGTACTAGATATTGGGAATATGAGGAGAAGTAGATTATCAGCTTGAATTGCCACCTCAACTCTCTGGAGTGCACAATGTGTTCCATGTGTCGCAGTTGAAAAAGTGTCCAAGAGTTCTCGAAGAGCAGCTACCAGTAGAAGAACTGGATGTGCGAGAAGATCTCTCCTACCCAGACTATCCAGTCAAGATTCTTTAGATGTTAGAATGGGTTACCCGAAACAGGCGAGTCCATATGTGCAAAGTACAGTGGAAGCATCACTCAGAAGAGGAGGCAACTTGGGAAAGAGAAGATGATCTGAAGGAAGAGTTTCGCCACCTCTTCTCTGATCCTTCCAAATCTCGAGGGCGAGATTCAACCTAAGGGAGGTAGGTTTGTAACAACATAAATTTTCAATTTTTGAAATAGTTTAGAATTTTTCTAGAATTAAAATAGGAGTTATAGGTTTTTTCGTTTTAGAAGGAAATTAATTTCTAAATTTAAATTTGCCATAGGTTATATTTAAGATTTTGCATTCATGCTGCAGTAGTTGCATTAGGGTTTTATGCATGAAAAATGTTTGCAAAAGTTCGCTAGAAGGCACTCGTTTAAATCGCTTTTGAATTTGGTTCAAAATATAAAAAGAAAAAGCAACTTCAATTTCTAAAACCCTTTTTGGGCTGAATCCCTGCTCGGCCCATTTCCTCCTCCCTCCCCCTCTCCCTTCCTCTCCCCGCGTGGGTCGGCTGCTCACTCCCCCGCGCTGGGCCACGTCTGAGCGGGCCTGCTGGTGTACCCGAGCGGCCCCCTCCTTTCTATGTTCCGCTGTCGTGCGCCTGAGTCGCTGAGCTGCCCGAGTCGGCTCCACTTCTTCTTCCTCCCACTAGGGATTCCACCCCCAATTTTCCTTGCCACCCTTTCAAATCCTAGCCACCCCGGTCCATTTCTCACCAATTAACCCTGTGATTCCTCAACCCCAACAATTAAGTGCATACCCCTTCATCCATTTTGTAATAGGTCCACCGTGTACATGGACCGGCCTCCAGGCCGTGGTCCATGGGTCCATGGACCTATTTCATATGTTTTTCAATAGAAAAATAATTCAGTAATTGCTTAATGATGTCATAATCAAGATTTTCAGTATAAAATATATTCGATTTATTCCCTGAAATTAAGTAAAACTTGAAGGAAAGCCCCTAGATGTTCAAAAGCTTATAACTTTTTGCTCGTAGCTCCGATTTGGGTGATTTTTGCACTCAAATGTTTGTAGCAATGTGTAGAATCTTTTGTAGGGTTTTTACCTAGTTTTAGTACTATTTGGTGCACTATTCTTAGTAGTTTCCCTTGTGTGCTTTTTCTGGTTTGTCGTTTAGGAGGTGATCAATTCGGGAATCTGCAAGATCAAGTTTTTGAAGACTTTGAGCAACTCTCACCTGAAGGCAAGTGTACTTGAGCATATTGCTCCTGTTTTAGGATTCATGTGTAGCTATTTATTCCTTCATTGCATGCTTGTCTAAACTGGAATCCCATGTTAGGGTTAGTAGCTTTTGTAAGACTATTCCTTGTCGCCGTTGATGAGTCATGGGTAATGATGGGTACATATGCTAGTGCTATCGAAGTTGGGTAAATGTTAATCTTGACTAATAATTATGCAACAAGAATCAAATACGGTAATTTGATAGCAACATGGTATAGGGATCTCAACAGAATGTTTGTATGATGATGGTGCGGGAATGTACGTGTGCGTGTAATGCAAAGTTGGTTTGTGGTTGCTCTTGTGTGGAATCCTAAGGACCGGATCTTGAAGCATGTAACCCGGCTAAACCGCACAACCACGAGGCTTATATGGGTATGGCCTGGTCAACTAATTAGCTACCCCTCCGGTTCTGTGGGTACCAATGTACGGTTGGGTGGCACAAGAGGGGGCTTCTACAGCGATGGAATCGCCTGTTAGCGGTGAAACCTCAGTGGCTACCTATGGATCGATGGGAGCTTTCTAAAGTCCTTGTAGTGAGACCCTGACTCCACACCCCAAAACTGTGATGCAACACAGGAATCACGACTCGTGGGGAAAGCAGTGCAAACTCTACAGAATATTAAACTGATCACATCAGCCGTGCTCACAGTCAAGAGCAGCTTGGACTTCTTCATGATTAGTTAGGATCATGGTTTTGGTATAGTTGGTTAGGTAGCTGAGTAATGGAATTACCTGATGAGGCTTGGTAGTCGGATGGAATTCGATGAGTTATTCCTTTTGTTATGGTTGTGCCTCCACACTTAGTAAGTAGGTTGCCTATTGTTGAAGTCATAGATCATAGTTGCTTAGTGCAGATAACCAATGGCTAACCTTTCCTTGACTTAAGCCCCATAGCATGTTTTCCCTTCACTTGCAGAGTACATTATGCACTCACACCCATGTCACCTTTTCTGGCATTCCCTCTGCTATTCAGAAGCCATCAATGAAGCTGCTTCCTTCGACGAAGATGACTTCGATTCGAAGTTGCTGTTCTAGGCTGGTGTGCCCTTGGTTGACACCTGTGGATGATGGAAGATGCGCTGGCGCTGAAGCTCTCTTGTTCCGCTATATTTTCTGTTAGACCCTCGGGTCCTATTGTAATAAGTTAATATCGTTATTGTAATAATGACACTATGATGATACACTGATGATGTAACACATGTTTGAAACTTGATCCTGGTATAAATGTGTTGTGCTCAGTTTTGTTCCTTTAAAACTAGGTGTTACAGTGGGTGAAGGGTCGGTGACCTCCAACAAACATTCTTTTCTTTCTCCTCTAATGCCTTTCGATCGATTCCTCCTCGTTGGAAGAAACAATGACGACTCCCGGAGGAACCTTGGTGAGAGGCCTTGCGGTTTAGACATCCTATCTCTTCATTTTTTGGACTGAGCTTGGGAGACGACAGTGGAGTGAAGGCCATGGCTTCAAGCTCCGCAAGTTCTACTAGGTGTCTATGGAAAAAGGAAGGATATGGGTTGAAAAAACAATGGCCTCAGTTTTCTCTCTATCTATAGTCATGGAAATGGGTCACACTGTACATGCGGAGCTATCAAGATCTGATATCGTTGGGCATAAGAGCAAGGCCGCCTCGGTCGTGTGGCACATCTAGTGGAAGTCGAGGCATCACTGAGATGTTGTGACTTGTCCAATCTCTACAAAGATTGATGCGCGGTCATTATTGCATGTCAAATCAATGGCTGCGGTAAAAATGAGCATGAGCGGGAGTGGGTTTCTAATGCTCACATAGTCGATTGTTCAAATACACTCAATGACCATAACATAATCTCAACCACCCGATCGAGGGCTAGAGTCATCAAGTACGTGGTTGAGAATTGGAAGTCGGTGCTTATGCTCTACTCTCCACTTGATCCAGCTACCGAGTGGAGAGTTGGGGGCTACATCATACTTTTTTAGTGTTTCTTGCTTCACTTTCTATTTTTTTGGTTACCATACAAACCTGAGAGCTGAAAGCTACATCGTATAATGTTAATGTTTATGCTCCACTTTCTACTCAAATTCATTCATGGAGTGAAGGGACAGGGGCCACGTCAAGTATATTTTGGTGCATATGCTCTACTCTCTGCCTTGATTATCACATCAAACAGAGAGTCGGGGGCTACATTGCATACTTTCGATGCTACAGCTTTACTTTTTACTCAATCAAGTCATCGAGTAGATAGTCGAGGCCTAAATACCATACATTTTGAATAATGCAAGTATGTTCCTTTCTTTTCTTAGATTGAGTAATCTTCTCCTCGACCATAGAGTCGGGGGCTACATGATAATACCATACTTTTTTATAAATTTTGTATATGTCTGTTGCAAAATTTTATCTGGCTTTGCATCAACTGCTTTGGATAAGAGCCAATCGAGGCGTATGCTGGGTTGATGACGAACAATGAAACCTAATAAAGCATAATGACACAAGATATTGTTAGACATCCCACGCCTAATGGCTAAAAAAGGTTCTGATGTTCTAGTCGATCCCATATGTGTCCTATGTTGAGTTCATGTCTGTATACTGGTTAAGCACGCAAGTCAGTGAAATTTTGCAAAAGGTCATCATGTTTTCTGTTTCTAGTTTTACACTAAGTCTTTTCCTTATTATTGTGGTTATCTAGAGTGGTTACTCGAGAGCCATGTATCTAACAATATCTAGTTGAGTCTTTAGATGTTAACAGATACACAGTCATTTAATATCTATAATGGTTATAGCACGTACTTATCGGTTATTGCATCTACTCATGTTAACTCTATTTCATCAGCAAGGGAATAGCAGGCATTACCATGTTAGACAAGCAAAATGATAGTACTATTACACATATTCCTATATCGTAAACCAAGTTGCAAGTGTTTCAAGCTAAAAGGACCATTAGCTCGAGGGACTCCTCTCACTGTCATCATCAGCTAGGCTGAGCCCTAGTGACTCGACAAAGGTAGGGACTACAGACTCGACTAAGGAGAAAGCTTCAATGATATCCATTTATAGGAACACCACTTGAAATTCCCCTCAATGGATTTTATGGTCCTGGAAACCTCATCATGATAGGAAACTTCAAGCACGCCATAATCGTCCTGGTGGTAAGCTGAGTTCACCTGGCGGAAGCTAAGAATTTGACCAGGGTTGGTAACTCCAGGTACTGATGGTACGGCTTAAGAGGTCATGCCCATCAAAATTTATCTTTCTTTCGCCCAAGGAAGAGCCTCCCATTCTGGTGGCTCCAAATGTCATCACCAAATGCGTGGAGGAAAACTGGCTTCAATGCATTATGCTCGAGTGGATCAATTTGCTCACCAACCTTCAAAAAAAGCGCGTAAGATTCAACTAGGAGTAGTCAAGAACCACTCAAACCATGTTGCCAGATCTTGAAATCGAACATCGATTGTTCCAACGTCACCACAGCTCCCAATGGATCTCCCGAGGCCACTCCATCTAGAAAATCCAAAATATGCCACCAAAACTTACCACTAGAGATCTAAAACCACCATGGTGGTCCATTGATAACATAAATGTGCACTCGTTTGTAATCTAAAGATGAAAGCACGACATCCTCGGAACAATGATGATGAAAAATTTCTCATCCTTTTGCACCGCGAACCCCTCTGGGTCCACTTAGAACACATCAAACGAAAGCGATGGGAGATTGCAGAACCATCCGGTCATCGGGTTAGTTACCCTTTGATTTGATGCCCTCGTTCGATGATGATCAAGAGCCCGTTCGAGGCCCCAATCATCTCCCAGCTGTCGCTAACTAAACCTCAAAAATGAAGGTCACAAATTGCTTCACTTCCCAGGTGATGGACAACCACCAAGCCATCCTCGTGCATGAATGGTTCTTTTAGGATCCAAGGAGAAAATTCCGCCATCGTACGCACTTCACACCATGAGGTGCAGGCATAATGAATAAAGGAGAAATCTTCTGGATGCCCCAAGTTGGAGATAGTGTCAAGCACCCCAAAGGTAAAGTCACCTAATCGGGAGTTTCCACCATAAGATCCATAGTGAAAGTCTTTGAGTAGAATGCAAATAGTGGTGGAGGAATTCAAAGGGCGAGACTGCAGAGGAGGCAATGAGACAAAGACAATGACGGTGAAGTTTTCCCCTTAGATAATTAAATAGGCCTTGCCTCAAAATGAGACTCGGAAATTGTTTCCGCTTTGGATAAAAATTGTGTCCCTTCGATCATCATGAAAAGCGGGATAATAGAACCATGCCAATCGCCGCACGCCCATCTGATCGCATTTAATGCGCATGTACCCATTGCTTCAAATTTTGGAAGATATTTTTTTAACACTACTCAGAGACGGATATCGAGAAGTCGATATTACTAGCCCTTATTGAGTCTCAAGTGCGGATAATAGCAGGGCGCTCGACCCAACAAATTTTCCACTCGATACTCAGAATAGAGCCTCTTCTTACTGAATTATTCGACTGTGAGTTCGATCTATATTACTCGAGCAGACTTGGACTTAGCGGTACTCGAGTAGTCACCTGCAGAAATCCTCCCTGCTGAGTAGAGTTAGGGGGTACTGTAGAATATCTAACTATGGGATATATAAGCATAAGAAGTATACCATATATGGACGGGGTATGCCGTGTGCATACTTAACAAATCCATATATTATCAAAACGAATCTGTGGTACCTGATATGCTTGAAATCTAGAAGGTGTATATTATGAAGGCCTCGATTCCTTACCCAACAAGAGAAGACTAGTATCCAGGACAGATCTATCTACTTGGATGATAAGGAAAAGGACTCCCTATTGAGTACGGCTGGATAGGAGGCTAGACGTCACACCTACATAAGGTGGGGACCTAGAACTCCCCAAAAAGGAGAACTCTCTCTTCTCCCGGCTAATGGAGGTAGACATCAAGACCATAGAGTAGGAGGAACTCGGAGACTTTAGCCCTAGGTTAGACTAGATCCAATCTACTCCTTCTAATAGGTTAGCCACATTACCTGTACTCGAGTGAGTACATACACATAATCATTCGCATAAGACGTTGGGTATTACTCCAACTAGAGGCCCAAACATATATACATTATGTGTGCCTTGCTTCATGTTTGATCTTTGATTCACGAAGGTAACTCTGTTATTTTTGGACACATTGTCAGGAACACATCATCGATAATATCAGAGCTTCGGTTGCCTGTTAGGTAATCTCAGTTATCCCCTTTGTTTAGTCATGTTCCTTTACCTAGAGTCTAGAAAATTGCCCCAGGAAAAGAATCATATCTTAGATTTTCTTTCCGCTATCCAAACCACATTGTGCCTTTCACAATTTTATTTTCAGTTTTTGCGTTGTTGAGTTCGACTCCATTGTCGATGTCCTTGTTACTGGTCTTAGTCATTGTGTTCTAATTTATAGTGTCGAGTCTTTGCTATTTTAGTTCTCCAGTATTTCAGGTTTGACCACTAGTCGCTTCGACCACCGTTTGACCACTAGATGCTTCGACCACTGTCACACCCTAATTTTCATATTTCTTAAATTTCTAAAATTTTCCAAGATTATTGAATAGCTTCACCAGTAGAATAGGTTTAAAACCTATTTTCATAAACAATCAATCAATATAGGTTATTATTTGTTGTGCATTACATGCTAAGTTTTGCTGGGAGCCAGATAAATGCATTAGAGTTCTTTTTCTTTTTCTTTCTCTTTTTTTTTGAGTAAAAAAGATTTTGAAAAGGTTTTTACAAAACTCTATAGTAAAATAGTTAAGGATCTTAATGGTTGGAATTCAAAATCTTTGAATTCATCATCTATTCAATCCTTGATCATACCTGATCCTTCTCTAGTTCAATTCAAATCTTATCTGAATCCTTGTTTAAAGCCAATCTCTAAATGTAAGGGTGCGCTCGGGCTACCTATATTGGCAGAGACCCAAGGAGTCCGAGGCACAAACGCTAAGGAAGAGGGCAGCGGCGGATCTTTAATCCAACTCTGTCTCCTCGTTCAAACGTGCATGGCTTAGAGATAGGGCCAGATTCGTGTGTCGAGTCATGTTTTATCTCGTATCTGAGCTTCTGGAAGGTTTTGGACCTCAAATCAGGTCAGAATGGCACAGCATTGTCGAACCGGGGTCGGAAGGCATACGACAACTTCAGCTGGAGGAAAGGGGTGGCACTGACCAGGGGGCCTGAGTTGTCAGCGGCTGGAAGAGGGAGAGAGGGGCAGGCCAACTTGGGCTCGGCCCAGGGAAAAGCAGGTTGGCAGAGAGAGAGAGAGAGCGGGCCGGGTGAGGGAGAGAGGGTTGGGCTGGGTAGATAGATTAGGTTTAGGTTTTTTCTTTTTCTTTTACATAGCAATAAAAGAAAAAAAGGAATAAGCAAATAAAATCCAAATGAGATGCCAAATAAACCCTAAAAATCTACGAAAACTCCAACAATATTTTGAAATCATTTATAAGCCCAATAAAACTATTTTGAACTCAGGAACACATTCTGGTATTTTGAAAACAAGATTCAACTCATATAAATTCAATTAAACTCCAAAAGAGCTCAAATAAATCCAATATAAACCAAAGAAAACCTTGTTGGAGCAAGAGTTCGTCTTGCCCCAGGAAGTACGGCGAGAGTTTCTTCTAAGGAGGAGACTCAAGCTTGGAGAGAAAGTTTAAGAGGAAGGAACACCACTAATGTATTGATGGTAGAAAAAATGGATTGCTTTGGGAGGAGTATCACAGCGTGACTTGGTGTGTTTTCACCTTTTTGTCTTTTTTGCTGTCTAGCTCGTCCTCCTGCCCAGATGACCATGGTCCCCTATTTGTAGGGCCGTATGGAAGTTATCATAATGTACAGATATATGGACTCTGACCGAATTACTAGGCCTTATCCTGGATAACTACTTTCTACCCCATCAGTGGAGATAAATATCCATCGTGGTAACTATCGTAGTGCCTGCCCCCTAGAGTGCGGTGAGCCGGTCGTCAATTGCGACCCGGCGCCGCACTGTCAGGGGTGTCAGGATAGCCTCCATTACGCCAGAGTGTCAATGCGGCGTCCATTAGCCTAGGCTTTTTAATGCTGGTCACTTCCTTGCAAGCAAAGAACGACCGGTGCTCCCCTTCCGGTAGATCTTTCCTAAGTCCTGCTGACTCACCTTGTAGCCTTCAGGAAGGCAGCCCGAGCAGCCTGAGACGGGGGCCTCGGGAGGTATGGAACCAGGAGGTGAAAGCTTTGGGAAGCAGGACTCCAGAAGGCTAAGGCTTTAGGAGGCCGAAGTTTCGGGGGACAGAGGCTTCGGGAGGTTGGGTTTTGTGGGGGCTGAGCCTTCGGGAGATCGAGCTGGCTAAGCCAAGGGAAGGCTTTGTAGGTACGAAGAGGTACCATGAAGGGATCTGATGACTTTGGAGGTTGAGCCTTTAACTGAGGCTCCAAAGATCAAGGCTCTGGAGGGACTTGGATTGTAATCTTCAACTATTATCCTCAGGCTAGTTTATTTTCCCCCTAATAGTACCCTCTCATTCTCGTGTCCCGATGTTTTGGAGGGGGGAGAGGATGTAGAGGAAAAACCAACCCTAGCCTGGTATAGTATCAAGGATGCCTGATGGCAATTCCCTGTCCTTTGAGACATTTTTTTTTTAGAAACCGTGGACGTTGATGGTGAGCCCAAGGCTGATGGCGTACTGGTGGTGGCGATCTACCCAAGAGTTTGTTGGAGCTGTCATGCATGGTGTTGGGACCCTGGGTCAGAGGGACGTCGATGGATGTGGTGTACTTTTAGGGTTCATGTTGAGACCGATACAGGTTATCAGGATTCCTTCGGTATGGTTCTTCCTACCCTTTGAGGTCATTAGAGTAGAGGTTACGTGTGGGATTGGAGGATTCCATGCATTTGCCTGGCAGGATAAGACGTACCACTGCCGCGTTTTGACTCGACAATTGAGGGGGTCGTTTAGGGTCTTGTTCCCACGCCCCTGTTGAAAGGGGTTTGGGTTATTAATGTGACGGGACGTCCGTGCGAGAAATGAGGCATTCATCATGGAGTGCTGCCACGTGTTGGAGGGATGACCGGGGTATGGCCACGCCCCTCCAGGTATTCAATGGGGGACACTACGGTGTTGGTTCTGCTTCATCTTCTGGATATAAAGCTGGGGTTACCCTGCTGTAGTCTCCACAACCCCACGAGCGAGCAGTTAACCTTGACTTGAGTATGGCATAGTCTTCCTCCTTTATCCTCTTCAGAGATGTCGATGATCTCAATGGCTTCTTCGGGAGCCGAACTATTTCGGTCATTGGTAGAGGCGCCAGTGGCCACGCCGCTTCCATCTCTACAGGGGAGGCAGTTGCTCGTCGCTCCGGCCCGACCTTTGGCTTGGGAGGCCATGCCCATCGAGATCATCGATATCTCCGATGACGATGAGGAGATCAACTGGGATCTCCTGCAGGGGGAGAGTGAGCAGGCGTCTGTGGAGCCGACGGTGAAGGAGGAGGCTAGGAAGGTGAGGGAGAAGGCCCCGCCAGTGACCTCCTTGGACTCTTCCTCATCCTCCGACAGCTTGGGAGCCAGCTACTATATCGGCTTCTGCAACGGTACGCCGCAGATGAGGTGCATACATCGTCCCATGCGTGGCCCCTGTCGTACTTGGTGACGTCGTGATATATCCACGTCTCATGGTCGATCATGGCCTTGCTGTGGGCTCATGGCTTAACTTAGTCACCTTGTACTCTTTCTCACCCTGGTTTGCTCCGTAGGTATCTATCTTCTTCGTGGCTATTTCTGTACTGTCGATTTAGTATGCGTCCTCTGGATGTACCAGTTGTTAATAATATAACATGGACCTTCGGGAATGGTTGTATCTCCTTCTGTGTCGGAGTGCAAGGGGATCTTTCGAATGGGTGACCGCATGTGTGCGTGACTTCGTGCCTTCAAACCGTGCTTCTTCGTCCCCTTCAAAGGCGATTGCTAGTTTTTCTTACAACCGAGGTACCGAGCCATCGCATAAATCATAGCTGATTTTGTTCCTTCTGGGGGAGAGGTGGCCTCGGAAATCTGGTGGTAATAGATACGTAGGGAAACTATGGAGAACCGGGTGGAGAAGTGGCGACCTCGTCGTTCCCGGTTATTGCATACTCCTGGGGCTTGGCACTGGTAGGGCCTTCTTCCCAATTTGTTGCAGATTTCTGACTGAGCGAAGTCCATATGGAACCTTTGGAGACAAGCTCCGGAGGTGGTCCTTGGCCATTTGGGTTCCTTAGCGACTACCTGGGTTGAAGTTGATGGTGTGTCAGAGGCGAAGCCGAAGGCTAGGTGGGAGAGGTGGTCCGCGACCCCCTCGGCCCTTAGTCGCTACCCGGTTCTGGAGGTGCTCCGTCCGAAGCCTGGCGACAGCGCGTCGGAGGCAAAGCTGAAGGCTAGGCAGGAGAGGTGGTCCGAGACCCCTTCAGCCCTTAGTCGCTGCCCGATTTTAGAGGTGCTCCGTCTGGAGCCTGGCGATGGCGTGTCGGAGTCCAAGCCGAACGCTAGGTGGGAGAGGTGGTTCGCGACCCCCTCAGCCCTTAGCTGCTGCCCAGCTTTGGAGGTGCTCTGCTCGGAGCCTGGCGACGGCGCGTTGGAGGCGAAGCCGAAGGCTAGGCAGGAGAGGTGGTCCGCAACCCCCTCAGCCCTTAGCCGCTACCCAGCTCCGGAGGTAATCCGTCCGGAGCTTGGCGATGGTGTGCAGATGGCGAAGCCAAAGGCTAGGCAGCAGAGGTGGTTCGCGATCCCCTCAGCCCTTAGCAGCTGTCGTGAATCGTGGTCTCTGCAATGGATGGTCGAGGGTTCCACTATGTTTCCCATGCCACAAAACGTGGGCTTTTATTAAATGTTAGTATAACACTCATAATGACGTATGAAATGTGTCTTTAAGGGAGATGGTAGGGTAATGATTTTACCTTTTACCATACGTGTTTGAGTCATGCGGGTCATACCCTTCCCTATAGGGAGGGGGATTTTTATACCCCTTTGATCTGTGTGATGTGCTCTTTGGAAGTCAGCAAGTTTCGTATCCCTTCGGCATGGAGGCATTTGCCTTCAAGATGTCGGGGTACTCTTCCCATTAGGTCCTTTCAGAACCTTTCCGCCCAGTGGAGTTTTCAAAAACATCCCCATTGCGGGGTATTTTGGAAGTCTCTCCGTTTTGGCGGAGGTTTGGTAAGGCTCTCCATTTTATCGATGGCTTTTCTAAAGCTCTCCGTTGTGCGAAGGTTTGGTAAAGCTCTCTGTTTTTACCAGAGGTTTCGTGAAGCTCTCTGTTGTGCAGAGGTTTTCTAAGACTCTCCGTTTTTGTCAGAGGTTTTGTAAAGTTCTCTGTTTTTGCCAGAGGTTTGTAAGACTCTCCATTTTTGTTAGAGGTTTTTTAAAGTTCTCCATTGTGCGGAGGTTTGGCGAAACTCTCTGTTTTTACCGGAGGTTTGGTGAAGCCCTTCGTTGTGAAGGTTTTGTAAGACTCCCTGTTTTTACCGGATGTTTTGTAATACTCTCCATTTTTGTCAGAGGTTTTGTAAGACTCCCCGTTTTTGCTAGAGGTTTTTAATACTCTCTATTTTTGTCAGAAGTTTGTAAGACTCCCCATTTTTACTGGAGGTTTCGTAAGGTTCCTTGGCATGTATTAATGCCGAAGTCCCTACACACTATCGGAGCTATGCAATACCTTCCAAGGAACCTAGGCAGTCTTGCCTTCCAGGTGACCAAGGCATGCTACGCCCGTGGTGTGTAGGCTTGTCGTGCTCCCAAGAAAATGCTCGGGGTACAACGAAACACTGTCCACCAAGGATGTGCCCTGGTGCGTGGCATTTATACGACCGAGGCTATGCAATACCTTCTAGAAAACCTAGGCTTAATGCCTTAGCGGTGACCTAGCTGTGCTGCACCCGCGGTATATAAGCATGTTGTGCGGAGAGGATTCCTTGCGACAGCATTCCTCAGAGCACCGCATCCTTAGATCAGGGCAGTTCCCTGATATGCGGCGTCCAGACACTGTCGAGGCTACACAGTACCTTCCAGGAAAACTAAGTAGTCTTGCCTTCCAGGTGACCTAGGCATGCTACGCCCGCGGTGTGTGGGTTCCACTTCCTACCAGGGCAAAGCCTACCCTCCAGGAAACCTTTTCAGGTGTCCTTGGGTTTAGGCAAGTAATGCTTACTGGTGCATGGGCTTGTCACGCCTCTGGAGAAATCCCCTGGTAGCACCGCAACTACATTACCAAGGAAGTCCCTTAATAACCGGCATCTACACACTATCGAGGCTACACAATACCTTCCAGGAAACCTAGGCAGTCTTGCCTGCCAGGTGACCTAGGCATGCTACGCCCACGGTTTGTAGGCATGTCGTGCAACGAGGATTCCTTATGACAGCATTCCTCGTTGCACCGCAACTCCGCCACCGAGGACATCCCCCGGGGCATGGCTTCGACACCCGAGGCTATCTAAATGTCTTCCAGGGCACCCTGGGCATAATCTGCCTTGCAGGTGACCTAGGCATAAGCGGCGCCCACGGTGTGTGGGCCTCACTGTCTACTGAGACTACGCTATGCCTTCCAGGAAATCTAGGCAGTCTTGTCTTCTAGGTGACCTAGGCATGCTACATCCGTGGTACGTGGGCTTGTCACGCCACCCAAAGATGTCCTACAGGTGGCACTGCAACACGGTCTATCAAGGAAATCCCTTTATACATGGCAACTATACTTTTGAGTCCGCACAATGCCTTCTAGGAAACTTGGGCAGACCCTCCCCCGAGGTGACATAGGCATGATGCTTCTGCGGGAGTGTTGGGATTTTGCAAGGTTATACTAGCTAAGTTTTGTAGTCTACTGTTGGCAATAAGAAGCTAGTTGTAGCGTAAAACATAGCTAGGTTATATAACTGTTCATGCTAAATGAGAATGTAACTTAAGTTCTAGTGCTTCTATCTAGTGGCTATCTATTGTAAAAAGACTTTTAGCAGTAAGGTTGGAGGTCTCCAACAGACTCTAACCTGGCCGTATGAAAGATGGATCACTAGGTAAACTACTTGGTAGTTAATAGTGGGCGTACCTTTGTAGGAATAGGGCCTCTATTGCGAGGCTTGGTGGCCTCGAAGCCTGTGGCTAGGCTGGGAGAGGCGGTGCTTGACCCCCTCAGCCTTTAGCCGTTGCCCTGCCTCGGAGGTAATCCATCCAGAGCCTGCCGACGACATGTTGGAGGCATAGTCAAAGGTTGGTCGGAAGAGGTGGTCCTCGACCGCCTCGGCCCTTAGCTGCTGCCCGGCTCCAGAGGTACCTCGTCCAGAGCCTGGTGACAGCTATCCTCGACTCAGTTCTCGTTGCTAGGTGTGGTACCATTGGTTGTAGGATTGAGGGGCTGGGGATTTGCCCGGGAGTTTGCCCCAGGCCTCTAAACCCTACGTCGTCCATTGCTCGCTCCTTCTGTGGTCAGGTATTCTGCTTGCCTTCTAAGGTATTCCTCCCGAAAGGTCCGGAGGGTGTAGCGGTCGTTGGTGTTGTGGTCGCATCCTGGTCCGTGCAGGATGCATCCGTATGCCTCCGGGGGCGCTGGAGCTTGGAGTTGTAATTAGGGTCGCTACCGAAGGCGGTGTGTCCTGGAGCCTGTGGTTTCCCTTGGGTCTCCTTCCCCTTTGGGAGACCATCGAGGCTGCCCGGTGAACCGGCTTTTGGGGCCAAAGTGGTTCTCACTATGCCTCCCCAGATGAGGGGGTCTTCAGGTTCCCTATGTGTGGGCGGTATCGGAGGCACTAGCGGGGTCCATGCACCCCGGAGCCCTTTGTCTCCTTGGAACCCTCTTTCGCCTGAGGGGCCCAAGGAGGGCGCTAGGTGGACAGACTTTCCGAAGATGCTGGCTCGCTTGGGGTATCCCAGGTGTGATCGAAGGGCATACTTAGGGACCAAGCCCAGGTGGGAGCACTCCTAGGTTGGACCACCCAGAACCATTGGAAGGCGGCCTGCATGGCTATGGCTTCGGCCGCGTCCTCTCTTGAGGCGGTGAGTTCTTCGTCGTGTAGAGGCTGGAAGGCCTTCGCGCCGTCTGGAGTTCCTGTACCAACCCAGGGTTCTGAGTTGGCCAAGGTCAGAGGAACGCCATCCCACACAGCAGCGGGGCTGGAGCATGCATACAATGCTTATGGCTGAGACAGCCATGCATATGGTTGCATGCTTGCAACGGTGGGTATGACGGTTTTAGCTAACCCTTTGGTGGTTTTCCTAGTGGATTCCTATCCCTCTTAGCACTTTTGTTTTCGAGTCCCCACAGACGGCGCGCTATTGGAGCAAGAGTTCGTCTTGCCCCCAACAAGTACGATGAGAGTTTCTTCTAAGGAGGAGACTCAAGCTTGGAGACGAAGTTTAAGAGGAAGGAGCACCATGAATGTATTGATGGTAGAAAAAATGGATCACTTTGGGAGGAGTATCACAGCGTGACTTGGTGTGTTTTCACCTTTGTGTCTTTTTTGCTGTCTAGCTCGTCCTCCTGCCCAGATGACCATGGCCCCCTATTTATAGGGCTGTGCGTAGCTTGGCATACAAGTTATCATAATGTATAGATATTTGGGATCTGACCGAATTACTGGGTCTTACCCCAGATAACTACTTTATACCCTATCGGTGGAGATAAATATCCACCGTGGTAACTATTGTGGTGCCTACCCCCTGGAGTGCGGCAAGTTGGTTGTCAATTGCGGCCCAGTGCCGCACTATCAGGGGTGATAGGATAGCCTCCATTACGCTATAGTGTCAGAGCGGCGTCCATCAGTCTAGGCTTTTAATGCCGGTCACTTCCTTGCAGGCAAAGCACGACCGGTGCTCCCCTTCCGATTGATCTTCCCTAAGGCCTACTGACTCACCTTGTAGCCTTCGGAAAGGCGGCCCGAGCTGCCCGAGGTGGGGGCCTCGAGAGGCATGGAACTGGGAGGTGAAAGCTTTGCGAAGCAGGACTCCGGAAGGCCGGGGCTTCAGGAGGCCGAAGCTTCGGGGAACCGAGGTTTTGGGAGGTGGGGTTTTTGGGAGGCCGAGCCTTCGGGAGACCGAGCCAGCTAAGCCAAGGGAAGGCTTCGTAGGTATGAAGAGGTACTATGAAGGGATCTGATGGCTTTGGAGGTTGAACCTTTAACTGAGGGTCGGAGATCAAGGCTCCGAAGGGACTTGGATTGTAATCTTCAACCATTATCCTCAGGCTGGTTTATTTTCCCCTAACAAACCTATATGCCTATTTTCAACATGAATGCATTCAAACAATTAAAAATCCTAATTCAAAATTAAAATTTGAATTTAGAAAATAGTCTTTCTCTTATTCTAATTTTGTAATCTATCAACAAATCTTGGATAATTTTAGAAATTTGAGAAATCTAAAAATCAGGGTGTGACAAATCTACCCCCCTTAAGGGAATCTCTCCCTTGGTATTTGGGCAGATCGGAAAAGTGATAAGGGAAATTTGGTCTTCAAATTATCTTCTCGCGTTCCAAATCATTTTTTTTCTAGTTTGATCTCATTACACTAACATAGCCTGATCACTTTTCTTTTGACAGCTTCCACATCTATTGGTTGACCTTAGCGGGCCTTCTTATTCTTGAAACTTGCTGTGGCATATCCTGATTCTGAGGAAAGGGTAATTGTCCTTGATAGTCACTTCTGGGATTGGAGTATAACTTATGAATACTATTCTTCCTTTAACTCACCTTAGTTACTCCATCGAACTTTGTTAACCAGTCCATTCCAAGGATGGCATCTATACCCTTAGATGTCAAAACTGTAAGTTTTGCTGGAAGTCTACCCCCTTATTTTAAGACTCATTCTATGACACATATACTTTGTAGCTATGAAAGAATGCAAATCTCCAGAATCAAATCAAACAGACGCGGGCCGGGAGTTGTCAAGGGACATACGTACTCTATATCCTTAGCATCTTGAGATTCTCGTATGGTAATATGGTTGAACTTCCCACAGATGAAGTTCTGTTGTACACAATTGTTCCGAGCGGGGGCCTGATTTCCATTACGTGCTTGGGATTGAAACTGAGTAGACTTCGGAGTATTAATGTTGGCCAGTCCTGGATACTTCTTAGGACACATATTCAGATGATGTCCTTCTTCTCCACAATGGAAATGTCTCTTGCCTGAGGCGGGAGTAGATGGGCTGTTGTTCACTTGAGGAGTGGCTGGATTGAAGTGTTGAATAGGGGCATGAGACTGAGTCCTGTTCTGGTTGTTGGAACAAAACATAAGACCTTGCGGAGGAGCTTGAGTTCTCACTCAGGAACGTGTGTTGCTTCCTTGTCCTTGAAATGACATCTTCCTCTTCTTGTCATCTAGTTGACGGCGCTTGTGTTCAACCACTAAAGCTTTGTTCACCATAGCTTGGAAATTGGTGAACTCTTGGGGGAGTAGGGCATACTCAATTGCATCATTCAGACTTTCTAGAAAACATTCCTACTTCTTCTCATTTGTATCTACATCATTTGGGACATACCTAGAAAACTGGGTAAACTTGGTCACATCCCTTACAGTCATTGATCCTTGCTTCAAGCTCATGAATCCTTTCTTCTTCAGACTAATTTCTCCTGATGACACATGATGAGTGCGGAAACTGGATTTGAACTCCATCCAAGTGATAGATGCTGAGTTTTCATGCGTGGCACAATACGCTTTTCACCAGTCCAAAGCTTGACTGTCTAGTTGGTGTGAAGCATAAAGAACCATTTCTCTGTCATTGCACTGTGCAACTTGTAGCTTCCTTTCTATGTCCTTCAGCCAATCATCTGCATCCATAGGATCCATTGCATGATTGAAGACTGGGGGTAGAGTTCTCTTAAATTCTCCAAGTCTTAAGGGTTGATGGGGTTGAGGAACATGATTTGGTTGCTGCTGCTGTATCTGCATCATAGTTTGAGCCAGAGCTTGCAAGATTTGAGTTTGCATAGCCATCTATTGTTCCAGGATTGTTGGAGGAGGCGGGGGTGGATTCTGGTTGTTGTTGTTGTTGTCCTCATAGCTGCCACTAATATTCCTTCTTGTGTTAACCATCTGATCGCAGTTGGAAAGAGATAGGAATAGGTAAGCAAGACTAGAAAGGATTCTAGCTAAGGAAAACCCAACTATATTATATTATATAGATATTAAAGATGCAACAGTGGACAAGGTGTCAAAGCACAGGGGTGATTTTTCTTTAAAATAGACTTTTAAAATATGACCTTATGGCATGACCATTCTATCTAGGCTTGCGGTCCTACAGTCAGTATGACTCTGATACCACCTCTGTCACACCCAGTTTTAATGGACAAAACTAGATGCAGCTTATGTGCGTTCAGGAAGTTAATCACACATAAGGACATCATAGGTGGAATGACAAAAGCAATACTTTAACTTACAACCGTTAAACTTTTACATTAAAGACTCCAACTAAACAACTCTATTAGCTAATCTAAAGTAGCTAAACGACGGCATCAGGACGAAAGCATCGGTGACCAAGCACTCCACAGGCACCAACCGGAAGACACAATCCTAAAACACAAGGTCATCGTCTTGGAAATCTGGAAAGTCCTCCACTGAGCAGCATATGTATTGTGAGAGATAGCAAGGATGAGCACATATAGTACTCAGCAAGTGTGGGAAAATAATGATATTTAGGCCTTCAATAAAACAAGCTAACACATGGTATATTTGCGTAAATGCGAGTAAAGAAACGATATTTGGACACAAAAGCATTAAGCAGTTATTAAGTGAATATAACCCAAACAACCAATACAAGGCTACCCACCTTGTAAACCATAACCAACTAGTACTCCCCGTACTGTATCAAAACCATGACCATAACCAAACCTATAACCAAAACCAACTAATCATATGAGGATCCAAGTCTCTCATGATTGTGAGCACGACTGATATATCGGATTTTACACTCTACAAAAGCTGTACAACTTTCTCACGAGTCGTGATTTCATCACCCACAACCAGATGACTAAAGTCTCCATGTTGCAATGCCGGCCAAGCACTATACACACGCCAGTGGTGTGTTGCCAAGAGATCACTATGAACCCTTTACAAAGAATCCTCCCAGTATGTGTCACCAACACTTCAGGTTTCACCGCTAGGTGCTGCCACCTAGAAGCCCCCTCTTGTACCTTGTGGTTTCTGAGAATTAACTTCCCTCATCCATGCCTCCCATCTGGCCCACACAACACTGGAGAAACCCTAATTAATCGGCTAAGCCTACCCATATCAGTCTCGTGTTTGTACGGAACTTCTCAGATTGTCACTCCATGAACCGGTCCTTAATTAGGTCACTTGAGCAAACACTAAACCAACCACATAACCATGACCACTATCACCAATATCCCTATGCTCAAGGCCTAAGGTTCCATGTTGCTAAACCATTAACAAGTTAACCACCATTATTGCATATGTTCATTAGTCAAGATTATGACACTTCCCAATATCCTAAAAGCATGGTGAAGCAATCTACCCATTAAAGACACCTAAGCATAAACCACCTAGGTTCCAAGGGAAGATAAGGGAAAGACTAGGCAAAACCCTAACATAGGTGAGTACCCATCATATTGGCAGATATTACATGCAATTTTGTAAAACCAAACATTTAAAAACATAGGTTCAAGATGATCAAGGATACTTGCCTTCTCCTTACTGCTGCTCAGTGTATCCTGGCTCTTGATCTTGACGTTCCTCAAATTGATTCGGGATGTTGTTGACTAATCGCACAATTACTAGCAAAGCATACAAACAAACCACACAAAGAACAGACCACAAAACAAAATAACAACAAGACAAAACCTATCTAGAAAGATAGAGCTCAGAGAAACGAATCTAATGGCATAAGAATTGCTTAAAACGGAGCTACGATGAAAAACATATGATAAAAACAAGATTAGTGTTTATTTTATAAAAGAAAAGTACTAATTTGTAATTAACAAAAAGTTTAAGGGACCTTTTTGTAAAAATAGAGGACCTATTTGTAGTTTTAGAAAAGTCTAGGGGCCTAAGTGTAAAAAGATAGGGCTATTTTGTAATTACAAAAAAGTTCAGGGGTCTATTTCAAAACTTAATTTCTTATAATTTTGAGATTACTTTTGTACTGAAAGTCCTTAATTTGCTGACTGGACACGATGAATGGGCAAAAAGGCTGATGTGGCTTTACATGTGGGTTGACACATCATCAAGGATGATGACATGGAAGGATGAGGTGGCACGGTATAGCTGACTGGGTTAAGTGGATAGGTGGTTGTATGTGATTGGTGGCTGAAGGGGTATCCTATTGATCTAATCTTGGTCTTTGGTGATGGATCGGACGGCTGAGGGTTTCGGTAGAGGAGTTGGCGGCTCATGGCATGAGTCTGGACCGCGGAGGGTCTCGGGATACGGCAGAGACTCGCTGGAGCAGATGGAAAAACTCGTCGTTGGCTTCGGTTTACGTTGGCAATCGGCGAAATAGAATCAGGTAAGCAAGGCGAGTTTACCTAGGGTACACGTTGATGATGAGATGGTCCACAGCAGTCAGCGACGGTGAGAGGTGGTGGTGGTATACAGAAGCTTGACAGGAGCACGGTTTCGGTGGCCGGGGAACTAATTCAATGGTGGCAGGAGCTTCGGTGGAGCTTCCTGACGACTCAGCGAGGGCAATGTGGCATGAAGGCGGCATGGCTGCGTGGTTGGCTGAGTGGTGGTAATGGCGACGAGGCAAGCTAAACCTTCAACAATTCAGCGAATTAGGGCACGGAACTTGGCTACTGGCAGCGGAACAATGCAAGGGTGCACTCGAGCTACCTATATAGGTAGAGATCCAAGGAGTTCGAGGCACGAACGCCAAGGAAGAGGGCGGCAGCGGAGCTCTAATCCAACTCGGTTTGCTCGTTCAAACATGCAGGGCTTGGAGATAGGGCCAGATTCGGGTGTGGAGTCCTATTTTTATCTCATATCCGAGCTTCCGGAAGGTTTTCGACCTTGAATCAGGTCAAAATGGCACGGTGTTGCTGAACCGGGGCCAGAGGGCGCACGACAGCTTCGGCTGGAGGAAAGGGGCGGCACAGACCAGGGGGCCCATGCTATCAGCAGCTGGAAGAGGGAGAGAGAGGAGCAGGCCAGCTTGGGCTAGCTCGGCTGGAGGGAAAAAGCAGCAAGCCGGCTCAGCTCAGAAAAAACAGGCCAGCAGAGAGAGAGAGAGAGAGCGGGCCGAGAGAGGGAGAGAGGGTTGGGGTGGGTAGATAGGAATAGGTTTAGGTTTTTTTGTCCTTTCCGTTTACATAGGAATTACAGAAAAAAGGAATAAGCAAATAAAATCCAAATAAGATGCCAAATAAACCCTAAAAATTCTAGGAAAACTCCAACAATATTTTGAAATCATTTATAAGCCCAATAAAACTGTTTTGAACTCAGGAACACATTTTGGTATTTTGAAAATAAGATTTAACTCAAATAAATTCAATTATACTCCAAAAGAGCTCAACTAAAATCCAATATAAACCAAAGAAAACCTATATACCTATTTTCAACATGAATGCATTCAAACAATTAATAATCCTAATTCAAAATTAAATTTCAATTTTGAAAATAGTCTTTTCTTAATCTAATTATTTAATCTATCGACAAATCTTGGAAAATTTTATAAATTTGAGAAATATGAAAATCAGGGTCTGACAAGTATAAACCTGATCGATCAGCCATGCTCACGGTCAAGAGCTGCTTGGACTTCTTCATGATTAGTTGGGATCAGGGTTTTGGTGTAGTTGGTCAGGTAGCCGGGTAATAGAATTACCTGGTGAGTCTTGATAGTCGGATGGAATCGGATGAATTGTTCCCCCTTGTCATAGTTGTCTCCTCACTTAGTAAACAGGATGCTCGTAGTTGAAGTCATAGGTCATAGTTGCTTAGTGTTGTTAACCACTGTCTAACCTTTCCGTGACTTAGTCCCATAGCATGTTTTTCCCACACTTGCGGAGTACATTTTGTACTCACACCAGTTGTCCCCTTTCTTGCATTCTTCTACTGTTCAAAAGCTGTCAATGAAGTTGGTTCCTTCAATGAAGACGACTTCAATTTGGAGTTGCTGTTCTAGGCTGGTGTGCCCCCATTTGACGCCTATGGAAGATGGAAGACCCGCTGGAGCCAAAGCCCTCTTGTCCCGTTGTGTTTTCTTTTATACCTTCGCATCCTTTTGTAATAAGTTAATATTATTATTTTAATAATGGCACTGTGATGATACACTGATGATGTAACGCATGTATGAAACTTGATCCTGGAATACATGTGTTGTGCCCAGTTTTGTTCCTTTAAAATTTGGTGTTACAGTTAGATCAAAGAAAGAACCCCATCACACGCCACTTGTTTGTGGCTCCTCCAGAGCTTGGTGTGGAATTAGTTTTTTGCAAGGAGTTCATTTCGGGCCTTGGAGATTGGGCGAAATCGAAGGTGCATAGGTATCTATCTCCTTTGAAGCCCCCCCAGACCTCATCAAGCTCCGGATGCTGACAAGGCAATCAAGGCTAGGGACATCATAATGAACAATGAAGATTTATAAAAGTAAGATTTATTTTTACCTCTGTCTCAGTAGATGTTTAGTAGCAGTTCAACAATTGTGCATAATGACTACAAGCTAAGCAATTTTTTGTCAAACAACAAATACACAGGGCGACATTTGCATAATTTCATGAAAATCTCCCTGGAAGCTTCACAAGTTTTATGGCTTTGTCTCCTAGAAAAGAGATTGTCAAGTCATTTGCTGATGGAAAGGAGTGTGAAGGCAACTTCATCGATTCCTTTTCCTTGTTTATTTTGCAATATGAAAAAGATTTTAGGAGCCAGTGTGCAGGGTACAAAATATTATCAACATTAGTTTTGGTACATTGCCATAATTCACCTATTATCGGCAGTTTAGTAATAGTCATGTAGTTTAGTAGCTGTCCAGTAGTTTTTATTTTTTGTATTAGGAGTGACTTTTTTTCTCTTCATGCCATTTTTTAATTTTTTTCTCCCATATACCCAAAACCCTTTTTTTCAGAGTATATTTACATATTTTAATGTTTCAGTAGTTGAATGTGTTTATTTTTCTCACTGAATTTTCACGAAAGGGGGAGTGAGTACAGGTACGAGCTTTTATACTACATGTTGTTTCACAAGCTCAATAAGACGAAAAGGCCCTTCCCTAGAGGCATTGAGGAACTCAGGCCAAATTATGTGCCACAACAAGAGCCTAAACATGCAAAAGTGATGAAAGGAGCTGGGCTGTTTGGTGGTGATGATGTGTGTAGTTTGTATTATTGAAGAGGTTCCTACAAACTACTAAAGAAGTTTCTACAAAAGCCACCACGCCTGCTGATTCTAGTACCAGAGCACCCGTGTAGTGCGTGATGATGAGTGTAATTTGTAGGAGGAGTGGACTTTGGTGGATGTCGCATTTTGTGTGCGAAGTGGACATGATATGTTTTGTGTTTGCTAGTGAACCACTATGTAGCTTTATTTTGCGATGACATGCGTAGTTAACCACTATGTGCTCTCATCTGTTTTCCATAACAACATTTATAGTGAACTACTTTGTACCATCATACTCACCTTTTTTGTTAAGCAGCATGTATATATTTGTGTTCGGTAGTTTTGTCATATCCTTGCAGTGTGCAAAATACTAAATCATTCAGTACCTTCTCGGTAGATAGTCGGTTGCTCACCAGTAGCCGCTCGGTAGCTCATCGGTATTCAGTACCTATGGAGAATTCTAGAAGGTGTTAATACATGACCATACGCTAGTCGTCGATAGCCATTCAGTAATACTCGATTAACAGTCAGTACTCGTTTAGCAGTACTCAGTTAACTGCCAATATTGTCTTGTAGATGCTCGGTAGAATCCAATGATCACGGTATCTCGGTAGAAGCCATATTTTTGTGCAACTCAAAATTATGTAATGAATTATGCACAAGTGATTGTTTCTATCATTTGTTTGACAATGACGCGAACTCATCTTCACCGTCATCTGTCCAGCAGTCCTCAAGTTGATCTTCTTCAGCACCCTCTGGCATGTTTTCATCATACCTATCTTCATGAGCAATTACAACACCAATTATTCCTCCTCCATGACCGCCACACCCTACGGTACCCCTGACCCAGCTACTTCTTGGCCTGTTGAGATGGAAACCATTCAGTAGTTAATCCAACCAAAAAAAAATAGTAACTTGTTTGCTCATTCAATCTGTGTTGACTGTCCCTCAGTAGTTTCAACACTTACAATTCAGTATTCTCTGTCATGTTCACATCAAAGTCATCTTCCTCATGATCACTTGAAGCACCATTGCTTCCTCTCCCATATCTACCGCCTCTTGCGGAACCTCTGCCTCGGCTAGTCCCTCTCAGCCTTTTTGGAACCTCAACATGCTCCTTGCCACAGGTCTGTGAATTGTGCCACTCCCTCTTGCCACATGTACCACACCTTCTACAGCGCATCTTCTTCTTCTCATGTCGTGTATGAGATTCTGGCAAATGTTCAACTTCAGCAGGTCTCTTGCGGCTGCCTTTAGTAGTTGATATAGGTGGTGCCAATGCAAAAATATTTGTTTCTTCTTCTTCTATTGATGCAGCATTTGGAACAACCGATGGCCCCACATCATGTGGTACCACATCGATTATGGTGCGCGCATCCTTGATCAAAGCTATCACACCCTAATTTTCACTTTTCTCAATTTTCTAAAATTTTCCAAGATTATAAGCTAGATTGAATAATTAGAATAGGAAAAAGCCTATTTTCTAAATTCAAATTCAAATTTGAATTAGAATTATTATTGGTTAGATGCATTCCATTTGGAGTTAGGAATGTAGGGTTTTATTTTTTGTTCAGTAGAAACAACTAGTATCCAACATAGTCAGTAGTCATACCTGTGTGTTCCCAAGTCATGCACTTAGAGCTGAAAACATATTCTTCGGGGTTTTCTTTATTGATGATAGCTTTCACCCAATACTCATGTTGCAATCATGGGAAATCAGTTGGTTTCTTTCTGTGCTCTACAAACCAGTAGTTCTCTCGATCTGGATCAGGCCAGATGAGGAAAGAGGTGCTTAAAAGCATCCTCTTATTGAATTCCTTGTACACATTCCTTGTGTACACCCAGCTCATCTGTTCATCATACCCATAATGTGTATTGAGCATATTTGGACCCTACAACACAAGTATTATTCAGTAACACTTCAGTAACACGTCTCACAAAAATCAGAATGCGGTACATTTAGCAACACTCTAGTATTTTTTTCCTTTTTTACCTGAGAGTTGTAAGCCTCTTGTGCCTGATTCTCCTTTGTGTTCTCTAATATTTTGAGGATTTTTTTGGCAAATTCATGGATTGCAGTTGAGTTGTCCACATATCCGCTCTTCATAGTTGAATTAACACTTTCACTTCTCAACACTGATGTCATGGTGCTGGAGAATATCTCCTTGAAGTAAGTGGCTATCTACATCCTCCTTTCATCATAGAGGTCTTATATCGTCTTACTCTCTTGTAGGATGTACGCCTAAAACATTTCAGCCCTTGCATTCTCCAACTTAGCAGGAGTTAGCGGGTGGTTGATGATAGATGTGAGCTTATCACACAAACCTTTGTGTTTGGCATATAGCTTATTCAATGGGTCATGATATTGTCAGCACATACCATCCACAATTTCGGTGGTGTGTTTTCTTAAACACCACTGATATTGCCTTTTCTATTTCATTGTCTTGATTAGCATGAAACAGTCAGTAAATACAGGTGGTCAGTACTTTTGGTAACTGCTCAGTAGTTCAGCATACATATAGTTTTTTTTTTGTTTTTCATCATTGCACTTTATTTAATCCTTTGGAAGCAATATCATACCAGTAAATACGACTATAGGAACCTTTCCACCCACGCAAATCTGAAATTGTTGGAAGATCCATTCATATGTACCGGCGCACTCATCTCTTAGTAGTGCCACCCAAAGACAATGTTTTGGAGCAGATTGTTGCTCCCAATGAACATGGAGAGGGGCATGCTACATTGATTCGTCCTGTATGTTGTGTCAAATGTCACAACATCTTCGTAATCTGCATAACACTTCAATAGTTTAGTTGGTTTATTAGCTTTAGTATTTTTTAGTATTTTTCACCAGGTGCTGGTATTTTTTAATTTTGTACCTGCATAGTCTCCTTACTGGCTTGCCTGGCTCTATAATATGTTTCTTATGACATTTTTGTCGTTCACCTGGAACTCAGAGTTGAATTTTGGATTATTTGCCTTGCATTCTTTGAAGAAAACTTGGAGCTTCGTTATATCATCCTTGCGTTCCTCACACACAAGGGCAGCTCACCTGAGAGACAACTGCCATTTTTTGGGGTTAGTCTATTACAGAATGGCAAGAACAGAAACTGATTCAGTAATTGTTCAGTAATGTATTTTTAGGAAACAATGAAGTACCTTTTCTAGATGTCTTGCTTTGTTAAATTCAGGTTCTCTGACCCTCCAACAGAGTTTTTAAGCATGCTCATAATAGAATTGTACTTGACTTTGCTTGTATGCATTGTCCACAAGATTTAGGTGGCCTGGGTCATGTTGTTTGTGTATCCGCATATGCTTTGTCATGCGGGGTGAACGAGTCAACTTGTGGTTATGCTCGAGGATAATGTGGTTGAAGAACATTGGACCCCCTTCCTTTAATACCATTGCATGAACCATTGCCTTTCATCCTCTCCTCATTGATTTCTTCTCTCATTTTAGGTCCATGCCAGGATTTGTCTTGTGCTTTCCCTTGAACGAGCAATTATACTCCTGACCAAGGCCCTGCCTTATGTTCTTCTTTACTGGAAATCCAGCCAGATGTGCATATGATTTGTACAATATAAAGGCACTCTCCAGATTATTAAATTCAAGCTCCAAGGTTGGTATAAATTTCTGATGGAATCTCGCATCTTACACACAACAATTACACAAAAAACCAAAATGATATTTTCATCTAGTAAGCATTCAGTAGACAAAAATCAATCATGTTGCATGGAGAAAAACAACCACATATAAGTTTTATTGATTTTAGGTGTTTTCATTAGTTCAGGTGACACAGCTTACGGAGGTATCATAGCTGGCTTGTACCTCAGTGGATCTCCAAGCCACAGAGGACTCATAGCCAATGGTTGTGCAACTGTGATTTTAGGCGGAGTCAACAAAAGCAATTTAGGATCTTCCCTAGCTGCTATTTATGTCGGGGTGGCTTGTGGAGCGGCACCCAAGACCTACATTAATTCTGGAGATACAAGTGCATGGCTACTGACCAGGTTGGGGCTGGCCCGGCTTACAGGAGCATGAATAACTGCCATCTTACTGCACTAGGTCTCCTGAAAGGGAAATAACACAAACAATGAGCATGAGATAGTTGACTACTAGGCAATTTTGATAGTTAGTAGTCTTATCAGAAGTTATTGAACTAGTAGGCAAAAGCCACTCGTAGAGGTTGTTGTCGGTGCGCTTGATGCCATGCGCCTCCAGCTACTATCTGGCAACCAACAGCGTGATGGGACGATACCAAGGACATCACTGATTCAACCTCATGGCCATCGATTTGTAGCTAGGGGGTGGTGGAGCTCAATCTACCGATGAAGGAGGGGGCTTGGCAGTGTCCTAGGAGGCGACGGAGGTTTGGCAACCTATGGTGCGGTGGGGCGGTGTGAGGACATAGCCGATTCAACCTCGTGGCCATCGATTTGTAGCTAGGAGGCGGTGGAGCTTTAGTTACCGATGAAGGAAGGGCTCGACAGTGCCCTAGGAGGTGGCCGAGGTTCGGCAACCGACACATGATGAATCGCAGCTGGGAATCCTTGCAACCGTTGATTTGTAGCTAGGGGATGGTGGAGCTCCAGCTACCAACAAAGGAGGGGGCTTGGTCGCCTCCTAGGAAGTGGTGGAGGTACCGCAATCGACGGCGTGCAGGATCGCGATGCGGCTTGGCTCAGCGATCTCCAAAAGGAGGTGGAGGCCCAACTACCAATGCCGTAGTAAGGCTTGGCAGTGTTTGGAAGGTAGTGAAGCTATGACTTCTGATGGCAAACAATGTTGTGGAGATCGGGCACTGCAGGTCTCGACGGCATCCAGAATGTGGCGGAGCCACGACTACTGACGGCGGACGTCACGGTAGAGCTCGCGGCGCGGAGGGGCTCACGTTGCGATCTGGACCTACGTGGGGATACATGGTGTATTAATTCTGTATCTAGGTTGGGTTTAGTCGGGTTGGGGTGGTGGCAGTCTAGTGGATTGGTTCCTAAGTGTAGAATACATTTTATCTTATACAATTAATCTATTACTTGCTTTTCAATTGTTTTGAAATAAATGTTTCTTTTCTGCAAAAGGACCAAATAAGTCTTACCTTGTTAAAGTATTCATATGCATATTATTCCTCATAACTTGTTGAGTACGACATGTTCTCACACTTGGTATAACCAAATACTCAGTTGGGAAAGACTCTGAAGACATCAAGAAGGTGCATTCTAGGGAGGTGTTCTACATTGATCACCTGTGGAGCTATCAGTGAAGATGAACACTACGTTTAGGATCCGCTATAGAGTTTTATTTGGTTCTTCAACCCTTGAAGGTCTCATTTGTAAGATGATTTATCGATTAAGGTATGAACATTGTAATGATTATCATCAAAAGTCACTATGTGTTGAGATTGATTCCTGGGCTCAGCACATAAATGAGATCGGTTGTTTTCTTGGACTGGTCTCGACAGTCAGCGAAGGCTTCGGTGATGCCTTCGATGAAGGGTGGTACCAAAACATTATACAAGGCTAACGGAGTTCATATTTAGTCGTTTGAGCGACATGCATGAGGCCAAAAGCTTGAGCCCCATGGATTGCTTGGTGGAGCTCAGGTCTAAGCTAATGAGGATCAATTGGAGCTCAGGGATGATGGGAAAATGGTCAGGGAAGTTTTACCTTAGTGTGGGGACTCTTCCTAGAAGGTAGGCCATCTCTCGGGAGGCTTTGATTTGGAGATCGGGTTTCGGGGTGAAACACAACCTTGAGGTGGAAGAAGACATGGGGGTAGCTTTTGCAGCGAAGATGACAGTGGGGCAGAGCTCAGGGAGGCTTGGTGAAGCTTAGGGAAGCCTTCTCCATCGATCTCCAGCCGTCGTGGTGGTCGAGGTGGTGCTCTCCTGTTCTCTCTCAGTTTTGGGTGGAAGAGAAAATGAGTGAGGGAGAGAGAGTGAGAAGTGGTTGATGGGGTCTTAAGTGCAGTGAGGTCAGACTGTGGACTCAACCCATGTGCAGTGAGGTCTCCTCTTTTCCCCTTTTTCTACCAATTCTTTTCCCCTACCTTCCTAAATGGTGTTGGGTTATCTAAACTACTTCAAAACAGTTCCCACTCATAAGTATATGGTGGAAATGCGAGTCTCTTACCGATGTACATTTTCAAAACATTTGAACACTTAAAACAAAACCAAAAGCATTAAAACATGTTGTGATGATGCTTATGCATGCTTTATGACAAGGTTAGGGTTTTAGGGTGTGACATCAACGGTTGGCTAACCATGTAGAGGCACCCTGCTAGCCAAGAGGCGGCGCAAGCGGCTGGCTAATGTGGCACTAGGAACTAGCCACCAGCTAAAGTGGCAATAGGTGGCGGCGCCTGGCCAACCCAAGGTGGTGCAAGCATACCTACAGCGGCATGGCGAGCCTAGCAACGTGATGGCAAAGTGGTGATGCCCAAAGAAGGCTACCTGCCAACCAAAGAAGGCAGCACCTGGCCAACTGATGGCGATGTTGGTGGTGTGGGTGGGCGGAAAGGGGAAACCCTAACCTTAACCCTAAAACCACCTCAGGCCCTTTTATCCGAACCACCATGGGCTAAATGGGCCAGAAACAGCCCGAGAACCCGAAAGTGGCCTTGCACATGAATCTTACATAAAAGACCTTAGTTTTTCCATATTTACATGCCAGAGCTAAAAATTTAAAACCTCAATTTTTATATGTTTAAGTACTGAGACTTATTATATATTGTGTTATGTTTTATTACATAATGTAAAATTGCATTCCAGGCCCTCAGGTCTTCAGGACTTGCATGTTATTGTGTATTAGTGCATTCTTTATAGTATTACCTTAGTAATACATTATCATTTTATGTGATTGCAATTTATTACACAAGATTTCTTACTTTATTGCAATTGAATATTCATATATTTATGTATTTCCAAATTCATTTAAGCCTCAGCTTAAATACTATACAGATGATGCTGCAAAACTTTGCAGTGATTACCTTATTATTGTATTGGCATAAACACAAGGTAGTGGAGCCTATGACATTGGCTGTGACTGTAGTGTCATCCACCTTAATTGGATGGAGTCCATGTTATTGCAGCGAGTGTCTCTCCTACTACTGCTAGGTCTACACCATATTGGTGATTACTTTGAACGTATTTTCCAATGTTTTACATACAGTGAGACTATGTATTTGGTAGTGACTACATGTCACCCACTTCATTAAAAGTGGAGACCAATAAAATAGCAGCGAATATTTCGCCTGTCATGAATGTCTACACTAATAATTATTCAATACTCATATTGAATTTTAATTTTGCATTATTACCTAATATTAACATGTTTTTGGCAGTGACCGTATGTCACCCACTTCCTCGGAAGTGGAGTTTGATACATTAGCATCGAATATTTCGCCTGTCATGAAGGTCTACACCAATAATTATTCAATACTCATATTGAATTTTAATTTTGCATTATTACCTAATATTTAACATGTTTTCGGCAGTGACCATATGTCACCCAGTTCCTCAGAAGTGGAGTTCGAGACATTAGCAGCGAATTTTATCCTGTCTTGTAGGTTTACACCTAATGTCACTCTTGACATATTATGATTCACATTTTGCTTAAATAAATAGCAATTATCAGTGCAAAATATTTTTGATGAACATCTTCTATAACATTGGTAAAACATAAAGCAATGGAGAGTTTTCTCGCTCACTACTGTAAGGTCTACATCATGTTACATATCAACATGATGAATACCTTCAACATGTATAACCAAAATTTAGAGAATCGAGACTATATTTTGGCAGTGATTACCAAATCACATATTCCCTCAAGAATGAACTCTAAAACATTAGCAGCGACTTTGTCATATATATTCTATATATGAGTTAACATTGATTTACTCTATATAGTTTTTACGGGAAATAATTAGATGAAGGAGAAATTTTTTTCAGTGGACAGTTGTACTACTAACACTATATTAAAGGCGACAAATGTTTTTTTGACTGAAAGTGACTAAAATATTTCCATACTCTTAAAATGAGACAAGAAAATATTATGACTATCTCAGGATGCAATGCATTGATTGTTGGTACCCAAAAACCCACAATCATTCTTCCAAAGGGTACTCAAATATTAATCGAGGATGGACTCTTGTATCATGATTCTACATGTACTCTATTAAGTTACAAAGATATCCATCAAAATAGTTTCCAAATAGAAATCCATAATGATAACAAAGATGAATATCGAATATCACAACCAAATGCTTGAGAAAATTACTTCATTTTTATCTAAATTGTATTATACATACATTGATCCCGTATCACATGTTGCGTTTGAGATAATTTTTTAGAATCTTGATAAATTCAAGACTTGGCACGATCGTCTTGGTCATCCAGATTTATGGATGACAAGAAAAATTATTAGCAATTCTATTGGTCACAACATCATTGTTGCAAAGTTTACAAAATCCTCATATTTTGTGTACACCGCATGTACCACAGGGAAATAAATTTGACGCCCCCTCACCTTAAAATTAAAAATGAGCCACTCAATTTCCTTGAACGCATTCAAGGAGATATATTTAGTCATATTCAGCAATTATCTTAACCATTAAGGTACTTTATAGTGCTCATAGATCTACATATTTATTGCTCAAATTACCAAAATAAGAGCAAATTATCCTGAATAGGATAAAATCTATTGAAATGGACAATGCCATTGAATTCACTTTGTGGGCCTTCAATGATCATTTATGACCTTAGGCATTAATTTGGAGCATTAAATACCTTACATGCACACTCCAAATGGTCTAGCTGAAATCTCTCATCAAAGAGAGTTAAAAATTAATTTCACAACCATTACTCTATAATTTCAATTTACCAACCTCATGTTGGAAGTTATACGGTCTTACACACCACAAATTTAATTCAAATATGACCAATTGCGTATCATACGACTTCCTCGTTGCAATTAGTACATGAAAATCAAATAAGTATTTCCCATCTGTGAAAAATCAATTACACTATATACGTACCGATAGCACCACTGCAACATACATTAATGGACACTCATATGATTTACTGACAATAAAGATATCACTAAATCATATCCCTACACTCAATGCACCAAAAGTAGTGCATGTACCTAATAAAACCACTCAACTCCCAATTGAAATAAGAGGGTGAGAAGTATGATCACAAGGTATAATGCTTGTTGTTAAAAGCATCTATGGAAACAAAGAAAGTTATTCCAAAACAGTAAATACAAATAAACCTGAAGTTGATAGACACATTTTGGATACATAATATCCAAGGCCTACGAATGCTCTACATCCAAGACCTAGCACAAATGTGCACACTACTTTAGGTGCTGGAACATAGGAACACCCTATAGCTCCACTGTGTCAGAAATCACAAGGATTTGGAAGTGGTAAATGAAATATCCACAAATTATAGTGATTCAAGAGAATCACATAATAGAAAAACTACAATTGTCGATATTTATTTCTTCTCAAAATAGCCAAAAACTTCAAGGTAGATATGGAATCAAAGACCATGGCAGAGTGCCTGAAGCACTCAGACTAGATCAAATGGAAGGAGGCAATTGAGGTAGAATTATGCTCGCTTAAGAAAAGAGAGGTATTTACATCAGTAATACCTACTCCTCAAAATATCTTCCCAATGAGACCAAAATGGGTTTTCGTTCACAAACAGAGTGAAAACAATGAGGTGATGAGATACGAAACGAAGCTTGTAGCAGAAGGGTTCACGCAGAAACTCGATGTCACACCCTAAATTTATGCATATTCATGTTTTCATGTATTTCATAAGAGTTCATGAGCATTTGTTTGAATGTGTGTAAGTTTGAATTGCTTTGAATTCAAATTGAATTAAAAAGAGAAGATCACATGAATTGATAGAAATGCAATTAAATGGAGCTTTACATAGGAACTCACTTTTTCACCATATTACCAAGGTCTAGAAATAATTTTAGAAATCAGCCTATCATGTGAGAGGAATATTAGTGATTTTTCCAAAAAATTTGAGAATTTATTTGGGGCCCTAAATTCTGCTAGAAGTATTAAAAGTAGCCCTTTTGGAGAATTTTAATTCAAAATCTACATGGGCTATTGAGGTACATCCTTTTAAAATGGATTCATCATGAATAGGATCTAAAAAAATTCATGGTTTTTTGAGGTATCTAGCACCCCTGTTTGAGCAGAGAGAGAGAGAGGGAAAATTTAGTGTTTCTGTTCTGTATCGGGTTCCACTGGTCAGTTGGAGAGCAGCACACCGAACTACACAGCATCACTGCTGCCCCAAATTCACCGGCCAGTCATGAATCCATGGGGCCAAGTCACGAGCAGCTCGAAGAAAGGTCACATGGAACTCATCGCAGATCCCATCGTTTCCCCACTGTTCCTCATCAGGTTGAGCTTGCCGACGTCGTCCTCTTCAGCTCCGACGTGTCTTTCCTGTCATCACTTCATCGAGCCACCCCTCTGCCCCAACTGAGCCCATGGTGAGCATCACGGGGTTAGCCCCTTGTCTTAGCGCGTGCCAGTTTCCTTGCAGCCCGACGCCACCACATCTTTTCGCGCAAACTGAGCACCGCCTCACCTCTGCGCTCATCGCCGGCCACCTTCCAGCTCGTCCCACAGGCCCAGATCTTCTCAGAAAGTCTTGCCATTGCATGCTGGTCCTGGTGGTGTCATCTTTTTGCCAAGACCCACCGCCGTTCGCTGGCGGCAAGGTGCGCCACCGTGGCTCAAGCACACCGGCTGGCCGGACATGGCCAGGGTCTCTCTGACCTAGGTCAATCCATGTTGGCCCCACCCATGGTCTCAGTAGCTAGATCAATGCCAGTGTAAAATGTTCTCCTTATTTGTTTAATCAGCTGAAATCAGAAAATGGAAGAATGAATTAGTGTACAATGTTTAAATCAGTTGCAACCTTGCAAAATGCATTATAAATTGAATATTTCTCCAAAAAATTTGAAACCACTTCTGTTAGATCTGTATGTTCATACTCTACAGTATTCAAATTATAGTGCTCATGATTTTTTTTTTAAATTCTGTATTGATTTAATTATATTAAATCTTGTGTAAATCACTGATAATTCGTGGTATATCCAAAATGGGTGAATCCAGTTCCATTAATCTTATTAAATAGATTAGTTTCCAGGAAAATAGTGCTCAGCAAGTTAGATTAGTTTGGCCCATTGTTTTGACATATGTTTAGTATCACATTGTTAACTTCAAAAATTTGTACAGAAAATACTAAAAATAATTTAGGGTTGAGACCACTTCTGAAAATCCTTGTAAGTATAACCCTACATAGGAAAAATAACGTTGTTGTTTGGGGATGCTTTCACAGGCCCCTTCAAAACAGGGTTAAAGGCCTCTGCGACCACTGCTTACTAACAACTTATAGGTCGTTGTGGGTTTGACATGTTGCAGGAACCCTTCAGACATGCCGAAGGTACTTTGCGGATGCTCAGTGCCACCGAAGCGTGTCTGGATGCTGGTATCAGCAAAGTCATTGATGGGCTTTTGAATGTTGATCGAAGATCTTCATTGGGCTTCACGAGGGAGTTGACTGAAGGGATGTCGGAGGCAAGGTGAAGACCATCGCATGGTGTCATGAGGAAGATGACCGAGGGTGCTTCGAAGGTGCCATTGGTCGTAGACCCTCGGGAGTAGGGCGGAGGCGAAACTGATGCTGGCAACTGAGGACCCAGAAGGGTATAATTGTAAATATGGTAGATGTACTTAGGAATAATATTGTATTGCCCTTGAGGGGTAATTATTGTACATTGTGGCAGTTAGAGGGGTAATTATTGTGCATTGTAATATAGAGTGGTTAGGTACAGCCTAATCACTATAACCGAAAAGGTAGGTCATATTAACTACAATACACAGTTCCCCGTTCAGGGAGTTTCTCTCACCTTGCCTTCGGACCATTCCAGTGGGCCGAAGGTCCCTTTGTTGTTCAGTTATGAAAGTTTCCAATAGATGGCGCCGTCTATGGGGATCCAACGGATTGCGAAGCAATGCCACCCAAGAAAAAGCCGAAGGGTGTCAAAGAATCAACGCACTATATGCAACAGCTTCCAGAGGAGGGTGCCATCATGACCAACCCTTCGACAACTATGGAGCCGAACATCGCCACGATTGAGGCAAACGAAGGGGTCCAAGAAGAAGAACGCGAGGCGACTGTGGTGAGTAATGGCGAGGTTCGAAACTGCGAAGACCCAACTTATCGTTTCTCACTGCTAATGTTTCATTGGATGGATTACTACTAAATTCTTATGAATTTTATTGCTTAGGAACGTGGGAGAAGCACTACAACCTTACCCAAACGTCAGCACTCGGAGGCCAAGTCTACTCGGACTCGAGGCTGCGCTCTGGTCGAAGTCGTGGTCGTGGTCAAGTCTCAAGATAGCACGTCAGTAAAACGGGCATAACTCTCTCATATGAAGTCCGTTTTAGGCATTCTTGGACTTGCTGGAAAGCTTATGTCGAGAGCTTTCCAATGGATCTATGTTCAACAAAATATTCCTTATATTTTAGTCAGAGCTAAAGAAATAAGGTGTTGTGTCACTGTTCTGGACCCTGTCAAGTTTTGTAATCATGTCGAGGTTGGAGTCCAGGTTGTGCACGCCTGTTTCCACAGCTGCACAACCCTAGGTTGACCCCCTCATATCCCCCTATAAATATATGGTAGCTGTCATAGTTTAGGCTTAGGTTTAGCTTAGATTATTCTGTTTTAGACAGTTTCGCCGTTTATCGGTTTGTTGAACTCCAAACTCGAGTACTTCATTGGAAATTAGCAATATTTAGATTGCATCTACCTATTCTTGCTTGTGTTCTCGATTCACTTGCAGGAAAAGCCTTCTTAGCGAGGTCAACCACGTCTTAGCACGGTTGACAACTACGAAGTAGTGGTGTAGTGGTTACGATGGTTCTTGATCTGTTTTGTTCGGAGCCTTTGGATCATCAACGTCAAAGCTCCACCAATCCATTTATCATATTAACTTTCGGAAGATCAGGTAAACATGCATCAAGTGGTATCAGAGCCTCAGTTGCCCGTTAAGTTAATCTCAGTTATCTCCTTTGTTTAGTTTTGTTCCATTACCTAGAGTCCAGAAAAATTGCCTCATAAAAATATTTAGATCATAGTTTTCCACTGTCCAAACCACTTTGAGCTTTTCGGAATTTTGTTTTCAGTTTTCGTGTTATTGAGTTTGAGTCCATCATCGGTGTCTTTGTTGCTGGTCGAGTCATCGTGTTCTAGTTTCTAGTATCGAGTCTTTGCTGTCTTAGTCGTTGTGTATCTCGATTTGCCCTTGTCTGCTTTAGTCAAGATTGTGTCACAGGCCGTGTCGACCACTAGTCAAGTTCGACCATCCACTCGGGTTCAACTCCTAGTCGTGTTCGACCACCTACTTTGGTTCGACCATCAGCTCAGGTTCAACTACTAGTTGTGTTCGATCATCTACTCGAATTCGACAATCTACTCGAGTTCGACCACTAGTCGAGTCGACCATCTACTCAGGTTTGACCATCAACTCAGGTTTGACCACTAGTTGTGTTCTATCACCTACTCGAATTTGACAATCTACTCGGGTTCGACCACTAGTCCAATCGACCATCTACTAAGGTTCGACCACTAGTCACTCCGACCACCCACTCGGGGTTCTAACCAGTCACTCCGACCACCAACTCGGGGTCCGACCAGGTGCTCCGACCACCCACTCGAGTCTGACCACCTAGTCGCCGCGACCACCTAGTCGGATTCGCCCACCTTCTCAGATTTGACCACTTAATCAGAGTCGTCCATCTTCTCAGATCCGACCACCATAGCCGAAACAGAGGTAGCCATAGCCGACCACCATCTTTTTGTTACCTTTATACCCCTGCTCTCTGAAAAAAGTTTGTGACCAATATACCTCTTTCAACTTAGAAAAGTCAGTAGAAGAGTTTTGAGTTTGTGTCACATTTGCAAAAAAAAAAAGCAAACAAGAAGGAAAGAGTGCCAAAAAAAAAAGAAAGCAAAGAGTGCAAAAAGAGGGAGAAAAGAGAGAAAAAAGAGAGAATCAGTTTGCATTGTGAATTTTGTTCCATTGTGCTTGTGTCTGATATAGTTTTCGGCTTGCTTGAGCTAGTTCCAGGAACGTGATCGAGCCAGCAATTGTGATGAGTACTGTGGACTTTTATTTAGCTTTTCTAATCAAATTTCATTAATTGTTATTCCTTGCTACTCAATATTGCTTGTCCAAGTTACACCTTCTCTCGATCAGAATGGTATCTTCCCTTGCAACTACCTCACTCGCACCCGATAAGGTATCACGAACCAGCCACCAATTGTGCCAACTGCGGTGATTGGTAAGAACACATGCAAGAGCGTGGTAAGACGCTTGAGAGTGTGTGACTCCACCTCCACCATAGCGAGTAGTCGTTAGGGATAATTTATCTTTAGTTATTTTCTATCTTCTACTAACCATGGCAGGAGAAGCATCGGATGCGAAAGAGTGTGTTTTGAGGGAAGAACTCACAATTTTGTTGGATGATCATTAACAAACTATTGATGGCAACATTGACAAGAAGCTTGTGGGAACCAATACCGCATTGCAGCGACTTAATGAAAGCATTGCAATGCTCAATACATGCTTTAATCGAATGGTTAATCTTCCACCGAACAATGGTCGAGTGGATCCTCATGGTGCAGCCTATGAACAAGAGGAGTCCATCGCGGATGATGAAATTTTGAGACAAGAACATGACTCCTTTGATGAATGACAAAGGAACCGATTAAACTTCAACAATCAAGATATGAGAGGTAATAATTTTTAGCAACATAACCCACATATTAATGATGATCTATTTACTAAGGTTAAGTTTACTATACCATCTTTTGAGGGTGCTTATGATGCTGAATGATATTTAGATTGGGAGATGATGGTAGAACAGAAGTTTAATGCTCATTTAGTTCCTGAAGTGCATAGAGTTAGGAGGGCCACTAGTGAATTTAAAAATTTTGCAATAATCTGGTGGAATAGGGTATGCATTGACGGATTAGCGCCTACTACATGGAATGCTTTAAAGGTTGATATGCGTAACAAATTTGTTCCACCCTATTTTAAATGTGATTTGCGTAAGAAATTACAGTGCTTAAACCAAGGTGATAGATCTGTAAAAGAATATTATCCGGAGCTTCAAATTAGTATGTTGCATTGTGATGTTATTAAGGATGAAGAGGTTGCAATGGCAGGCTTTTATGGAGGGTTATGGCGTGAAATTCGGGACATAGTTGATTACAAATAATACGATAGTGTTCCTTGATTGTTCCAACTTGCGTGTTTTGTAGAAAAAGAATTGCAGGGATGACAACAGAGGCCAAGGAGCAATTTTGGAAGCACGACTACTTCCAAATCAACATCGGGACAAGTCAAAACAGCCCCACGTTTAGCTACATGGTCTGCTACCCCCTTCTCGAGTAGGGCACATTCAGCAGTACCTTCGACACCGTCACACACTCCCGAGGTAAGCAAATCCGTAAGTGTGCAGGGTCCAGTGAAGTGCTCTTCTTCGGTTGCCTCGACTGGTTGCACGAATGGGATTATTTGCCACCGATGTAAGGGAATGGACCATGTCATGATGGATTGCCCAAGTAAGTGCGCGTATATTGTAACAGAAGATGGTGGATATGTAAGTGCTAGTGATGTTGAGGATTTATATGCTCTTGTAGCTAACTATGCAGGTGACGAGGATGGACGTGAGACAGATATCGACTATGAGGAAGTGTTCGATGCCACTGCCATGGAGGATTATCTGATCCTCATTGTGCAGCGAGTGTTAAGCACTCAAATCAAGCAAGCAGAACAACTAGAATACCACAATTTGTTTTAGATATTCCTCAAAGTCAAGGATTATCGTGTTCGAGTCATTATTGATGGAGGAAGCTGCAACAACTTGGTAAGTTCAGATATGATCAAGAAGCTTACCTTGCCGATAAGAAACTATCCTCACCATTATCATATTCAATGGTTCAACAACAGTGGTAAGGTGAAGGTAATGCAAATAGCTAGGGTGCATATTTCTATTGGTTCATACCATTATTGTGTTGATTTTGATGTAATGCCCATGCAAGCATGTTCACTTTTGTTAGGATGACCATAGGAGTTTGATACTGATGCAACACATCATGGTAGAAGTAATAAGTACACCCTTATGTATAAAGGAAAGAAAACAACTTTTCTGCCTTCAACCCCTGCTGAAATTGTGAAATGTGAACAACGGATAGCTGAAAATAAGAGAAAAGAGTTTGAGAGTAAATCTGAAAATCAGCAAGTAGTAGAAAAAAAATTTACACCCAACAACAACAACTTCTAAGTCCTATGGAATTAGAATGAAAGGATGTGTTATGATTGCTACTAAATCTGATCTTGCTGAAATTTATGCTAATAAGCTGCCATGCTATGCTTTGATATGCAAATAGGTCTTAGTTTTACTCAAGAATATATCTAGCTCTTTGCCTCCTGCTGTTGCTAACCTTTTGCAGGAGTTTTTGGATGTATTTTTCAGTTGAAGTTCCCCCGCGATTACCACCAATTTGAGGGATAGAACATCACATTGATTTAATTCCGGGAGCAACTTTGCCAAACCGTGCTGGATATAGGACCAACCCGAAAGAGACTAAGGAAATTCAGTGACAAGTCCAAGACCTTTTCGATCACAAGTATGTACAAGAAAGTCTTAGTCCTTGTACCGTTCCTGTTCTTTTGGTTCCTAAGAAAGACGGTAGTTGGCGTATGTGTGTTGATTGTAGAGCCATTAATAATATTACTATAAGATATCATCACCCTATCCCTAGGTCAGATGATATGCTTGATGAGTTGAGTAGTTCTATAATTTTCACTAAAATTGACTTGTTATGTGGATACCACCAAATTAGAATGAAACTTGGAGATGAATGGAAAACTGCGTTTAAAACTATGTTTGGCTTGTATGAGTGGTTAGTAATGCCTTTTGGGTCAACTAATTGTGAGGAACAATCCAAATAATATTCTAATTAATCGCCAGGAGGATCATTATTCATAATCACAACCTCGATGATTAACCAGAATATCATCCCGGTAGTCCTAGCACGTGTTTTGTGCCCAAGGATAGGAACACATGCCTTCCAACATATATATCACAACATAGCTTAATAAAGATCGAGTAATAAATATTTATATTACAAGTATTAAGCATGCAACAGATTTCAATAATTTACAACAAAAGCGAGCTAGGACAAGACAAAACCCTTCAACTCCTAACCACAAAAGAACTATGCAGCGGAAAGTTAAATTTATAAACAACAAAAGAGAACGGTGCCGCATGCCCTTAGGCACCGTCTCAACATGCCACCTTCAGAGTAGGATGCACTACTCTTGCCCGCCACCTTGGTCGGCAGGCACGAAGTAGCCAAAGATAGCCTCTTCCTTGGCAACAACAATACCTGCATCAACTTAAGGGCAACACCCTGAGTACGAAGGTACTCGCAAGACTTACACAATATGGATATATAATATTCCGACTCCAAGGATTATGCATTGAGCTGTTAGCAAGGACAAGCCATAAGGTTAAGTAAAACATATGCGGTAAGCAACCTAGACATATATGTTTGAGCACCTATACTTAACCAAACATGTTGTTCTACCCTGCAAAATAACCAATTGAACATAAATGAAACTGTAACATAAATGTAACATAAGTATTTGAACATATAAAAAAACTGAACCAACTCATCCACCACCATAATAACCGAACCATCATCCACAAACGAGAACTCTACGACCGGGTGCAAATGAAACAATAGCATGCTCATGACCAAGAGCGCGACAGTTTAAACTATTTATACACCCTGCAGGGGGATACTCCTGTACCCACATGACACGAGGACCATACGGCTTGTGCCACCCACTAAAGTGCACACAAACGGGTACTCGTGACAATCTTTCCCAACTAGCCCCAAACGTGTGGATTGTGCATCGCTCGGCACGGTGGTACTAGAACTATTCCCGGAGTAAACTAGTACCACTTACAAGCCCGCTCACTCACACCGTCGATGTTCAGGCCCACAATACCACAGCTGCGAAGGTATTCGGCTTGCCTTACCATTAGATCTGCATGTGGTGAGTAAGGTAAGTGCTAAAGCCAACTACCCCGACGATCGGCCTTAAACGATGCAAGCGGTCTACGGTGCCCGGGTTCCTCTCCCGGACTGCCTCCAGGACTTTCCTTCGAGGCAGACGTCACCCCTAACACCACCCACATCTCATCTCATACTCACCACTCATCCAACTAACATCCACATAACCATATACGTGAACAAGTAGTAAGCCCTAAGTGAACAACGGTCGAACCATTGCATGTCTTCTACCGAGGACCTATGCATTGCTAAGCATTCCGATCGACTCTTAGACATTTACCACTCTACCAAGGCTACAAGGATATAGATGAACAATTCAAGGTAGGGATTATGCAATCAACATAGGTTCTGCACATAAAAACCCGACATCGACTCCCTATATATGCAAACCTATACATAAGCATAGTTTATCAATATTTAGATTTCATTCATTTGACAAAGGTGCAATATGATAAATAATTGCCTTGCTGCTTAGGTAGCTGCCTATAGTTACCCACGCAACACTCGCTGAAATCCGGAAGATCGGAGTTGTCTTCGACCACGGTTGCCTCCCGCTCTAGCTCCTTGTTAGCTAAACAAGAATGCATGCAGTGATGAGCATGAATGAATGCAACAAGGCATGCCACAATGCTTAACAATATGCTAGAAGTATAAGATATGTGAATCAATGCAATAGTAAACGATCTAAATGAAAACTGGAAAATAATAGCCATCCATAGTATCCGGATTAGTTCAGAGTATCCAGGTTTGGACCCTCCGGGTGAACCTCCAGAAAAGGCGCTCGGTTACTGCCTTTTTATTTAACTGGCCCGGAGTATCCGGGTGAATCCAGAATATCCAGGTTCTGGAGTATCCGGGCCATCCTCTGGGGAAGGCTCTCGGTTAGCCACTAATATAACTTAACCCGGAACCTTCGGGTTGGTCCGGACTATCCGGGATGTGCCGAACACTCCAAGTGAGGATCCAAACAAAGCTCTCAGTTACTCGATAGCACAACTACCCAGAGTCTCCGGATTTGACCGGATTATACGGGTGCCATAGACTTGGGATCTTCACAACTTTTCCCCTCGGGTGATTCGACTCACTTTACAAATCTGTGCTACACAAATGTGCATATGCCCCATCCAAAAGATTTTAAACCAATCTCGTACCCTAAACTCTAACCAATTTTGAAAATATTTCAATGGACCATTTCTGTTGAACCCGGAGTCTCCGAGTGAGCCCAAAATATCCGGGTCAGCCCAGAAAAGCTGTTCTCGAGTGGATTTTTGGTTGATTCGAGTTGTGATCTTTTCCAAGCCCAAAGGGAACATGTTAGGTATAGTCCAAGGGTCTTGGAACTTACTCATCAACTAGCAACATAACTCTAGAGCTCATTTTTGACCAAAACTCCATTTTTTGCTCCAAAAAGCTCAAGAACGCCAAGAACTTCAAGAACTACTCGATTCTTCCACAAAAATGAAAATGGATTGGATAGATGAGTATCTCATGAGCTAGAGAATGCAATGGTACCACATGCATACCTTGAATCCTCCACTTGAGCTCGGATTTTGGGAGAAAGGAAGAGGGAGCTTGAATGGGAGAGGGAGAGGAGCTGCTGCAGCTACAACTGAGCTATTGAGTGATGGTGTGGGGAGTGAGGGAGGAGAGAGAGGGAGTAGGTGGGGCTGCGCCATTTGGTGGTTAGGATGGTGGGCCACTTGTGGGGCCCACATGTTAGAGAAAAGGGGTATTTCCAATGCAATTTCTATTCTTTTGACTCCCAATTTTCTTTCTCTTATCCAAATGAATTTAAAAGAATTGCTCTAATGCGCTAAAATAATTCCTCTTGAATTTAATTATGACGCTAATGACATATGATTAAGCTTAATCACGTGATTACGGAATTTGGGACGTGACACTAATGCACATAGTACTTTCATGCGATTGATGAATGAATTTTTACGTGCTTTCATTGGAAGAATTGTGGTGGTATCTTGATTTATAGCCAGTCACATGAGTCACACTTTAATAATCTACGTGCTGTTTTTAATGCTTTGAGAGATTCATGTTTGTTCGGTAACCTCGAAAAGTACATATTTTGTATGGATCAAGTCTCTTTTCTTGACTATGCTATTACTCCACAGGGAATAGAAGTGAATGAAGAAAAAAATGAAGCCATAAAGAGCTGGCCAACCCCTAATACTATTACTCAAGTGAGAAGCTTTCATGGTCTTACAGGTTCCTATCGGCGCTTTGTGCGGGATTTCAGCACCATTGCTGTCCCATTGAATGAATTGACAAAGAAAGGAGTGGTTTTCAAATGGGGACCTACACAAGAAAAAGCATTCAAATTGTTGAAAGAGAAACTTGCCCATGCTCCTTTAATTCAACTCCCTAATTTTTGTAAGACCTTTGAGCTAGAGTGTGATGCTACCAGGATTGGAATTGGAGGTGTGTTAATTCAAGAAGGTAAACTTATTGCTTATTTTAGTGAGAAATTAAGTGGGCCAAGTCTGAATTATTCTACCTATGATAAAGAATTGTATGCTTTAGTTCGTGTGCTTGAAACTTGGCAACATTATCTATGGCCCAAAGAATTTGATATACATTCTGATCATGAATCGTTGAAACATATTAGGAGTCAAGCTAAATTGAATAAACAACATGCTAAATGGGTCGAATTTATTGAGTCTTTCCCATATGTCATAAAACATAAAAAAGCAAAGGACAATGTGATTTCTGATGCGCTTTCTAGGCGTTATACCATGTTATCTCAACTTGATCATAAGATTTTTGGTTTAGAGACCATTAAGGACTTATATGCTGCTGATTTGGATTTTAAAGAATTGCTTGAATATTGTAAAGAAGGCAAAACATGGAATAAATATGTGCTGAATGAAGGTTTGCTCTATCGTGCTAAAAGCTATGCATTCCAGCTAGCTCTGTTCGTCTTTTGTTGTTACAGGAGACGCATGGAGAAGGATTGATGGCACATTTTTGAGCAAAGAAGGGTGAAGATGTGCTGGCTGTCCACTTCTTTTGGCCAAAGATGAGACGAGATATCAAACGCTATGTGTCCCAATGCACCACTTGCAATAAAGCTAAATCTCGCTTGAATCCACATGGTCTTTACATGTCTCTTTTGTTCCTAGTGCACCATGGGAGGATATTTTTATGGATTTTCTTTTAGGATTGCCTAGGAAAATGAGGGGGAGGGATAGCATATTTGTAGTTGTGGATAAATTTTCTAAAATAGTGCATTTTATACCTTGTCACAAGAGCGATGATGCTATAAACATAGCTGATTTATTTTTCAGGGAAATCGTTCGCCTACATGGAGTGCCTATTACTATCATCTCGGATTATGGCACAAAGTTTTTGAGTCACTTTTGTAGCTCAGTTTGGAATAAATTGGGGACAAAGCTGTTGTTTTGTACTACGTGTCATCCCCAGACCGACGGTCAAACAGAGGTTGTCAATCATATATTATCGACCATGTTATGGGTTGTTCTAAAGAAAAATTTGAGGATATGGGAAGAGTGTTTAACACGTATTGAATTTGCTTACAATAGGTCGGTACACTCTACCACCAAGGTAACTCCGTTCCAGGTAGTGTATGGATTTAATCCCGCTCCTATTGATTTACTATCTTTGCCTACTTTTGAAAGACTTAATTTAGATGCTAAGAAACGTGCTGAATTTATTCTTAAGTTACATGAAACAACTAAAAAGAATATAGAGAACATGACTGAAAAGTATAGGATTGCTGGAAGTAAAGGTAGGAAGGAAATAAAATTTGAACCGGGTGATTTAATTTGGTTGCATTTGAGGAATGATAGGTTTCTAGAACTAAGAAAATCAAAGTTGATGTCTAGAGCTGATGGACCATTTAAGATAATTGAGATAATCAATGATAATGCATACAAATTGGACCTGCCTGTAGATTTTGGGGTTAGTCCCACATTTAACATTTCAGATTTGAAGCCCTAGTTGGGAGAAGAAGACAAGTTTGAGTCGAGGACGACTCCAATTCAAGAGGGGGAGGATGATGAGCCCATGACTCCTTCGGATATGATCAATACCGCCAATAATGCTCAAATCATACAAGATCCAATTACAAGAGCACGTGCACGACAATTAGACCATCAGATGAACTCGTTTCTCGCTGTTCATGTTTCCTTGGATGGATTACTACTAAATTCTTGTGATAGTTTATTGCTTAGGAACGTGGGAGAAGCACTACAACCTGACCCAGACATCACCCCTCGATGGCCAAGTCTACTCGGACTCGAGGCTGAGTTATGGTCAAAGTCGTGGTCATGGTCGAGTCTCAAGATAGTATGTCAGTAAAACGGGCATAACTCTCTCATATGAAGTCCGTTTTAGGCGTTCTTAGACTTGCAGGAAAGCTTATATCGAGCCCTTTTCAATGGATCTATGTTCAACCAAATATTCCTAATACTTTAGTCAGAGTCAAAGAAATAAGGTGTTGCATCACCGTTCTAGACCTTGTCGGGTTTTATAATCGTGTCGAGGTCAGAGTCCAGGTTGTGCACGCCTCTTTCCATGGCTACACAACCCTAAGTTGACCCCCTCATGTCCCCCTATAAATATATGGTAGCCCTAATAGTTTAGGCTCAGGTTTAGTTTAGATTATTCTGTTTTAGACAGTTTCTGAACCCCAAACTCGAGTACTTCATTGGTAACTAGCAATATTCATATCGCATCTACTTGTTCTTGCTTATGTTCTCAATTCGCTTACAGGAAAAGCCTTCTTGGCGAGGTCAAATGCATCGTGGCATGGTTGATAACCACGGAGTAGTGGTGTAGTGGTTGTGAGGGTTCTCGATCTATTCTGTTCAGAGACTTTGGATCATCAATGTTGAAGCTCCACCAATTGACTTATCATGTTACCTTTCGGAAAATCAGGCAAACGCGCATCGGCATGTGTTTGATCTTTAGCATAGGTCACACGCAGGTGATCCAGAATCACCACTCTCCATTGCCTTGCAGAACCAACCGTGGCTTTCGGGTTTCAAGATGCCAAGAATGGTTATGTTTGATGGAAAAATAGCCCCAAGGGAATTTGTCATGAGTTTTGAGGTGGCAGTTGAATCTATCATTGGGGGTGACTCAACATTGGCGTAGGCCTTTGTGCTGGTGATAAAAAGGATAGCAAGATCTTGGTATTTCGTCTTACCTCCGGGGTCCATATACTCATGGGAGCAGTTTTGTGACGCCCTTTTCTATAACTTCCAAGGACATTGAGCCGAGAAGATCATAATCAGAGACCTCTTCACAGTAAAACAATAGCCGACTGAGTCACTAAAAGACTATATGTGTCGCTTCGTACATGTGCGCTGTCAGGTGAAGGGCCTGAGCAAAGACATGATTATTGATGCCGTTATCCAAGGCATCAGAGGAGGGCTACTGGCAGGAAAGTTGACGCACAAGAGGTCACATAATGTCCATAAACTCTTCAACAAAATGGATGAGTATGCAAGGTCTGAGGTCGACCATCATCGAAGGAAAAGCAAAATGAAAGCATCGAAAACATCAAAGACTTACCCCACAAACAGGGAAACAAATGCTAGCCAGCCAAAGGATAGGCGAAACACCCAAAAAGAACAAGGTCTTCGGGTATAACTCCAAACAAAAAGAAGTTAATCAAATAGAAGCTGGTTCAGAAGATGCCTTTATATAGGTCGTTGAGACCCACGGAGGTGAAACCCGTGGAGGCTGAAGCAGTAAAGGCCGCGGAGGCTAAAGTGGTCAAGGAGGATGAGCTCTGTGTAACCCACGTTGTACTATGAGTTACATGGCGAAGGTGCTAGCCATATGACAAAGCTGTGTCCACATGTTGTAGATATGAAGGAAAGCCTAGAGAAGCAGCTGCCACACCCAAAAATTATAATTTTGCGTTGTGAGCATTTTAAAACAATAAAATAATATTTTCTTGGAATTTGAAAGCTTTTCCAATTTTTTCAGTTTAAAAATAATTTATTTTTTGTGACGAAAAAGGTATTTATAAAATATTAGAATAGGTTAACGAATTTCAAGGTTGGATAAATCTTTGTCCCATTTTCCCCAATATCATAAAAAAAATCCTCCATGGACAATCTCATCTCACGTCCTTTTGATCCAACACAATGTGCACTGTCTTTCCCTAATGTTTTTCTATCTAGCCTGTGGCTCCAAACTAGCAACATGCCATCAATCTTGCAACACATTGGATTGCTATCTGGACGGCCCACATGTGTGCTAAAGCCATCCCAAACCAGGTCACTTGCATGTGCATGTACCTGTCAATTCCATCCACCTCCAAACTACATCGTCCCTTCACCTGGCAGTCATTGCTGGCCAATTAAGCTCGAGTAAATGCACAATCAAAATGCATTGACATCCATTTATCCTCTTTCAATTCCTAGAAATTCATAAAGAAAACCGATGCTTTAATGGCCAGAATGACAATTGAAGCCGGCCGCCGTTACTCCTTGTCGCTAGTCTCGTCTTCTCACGTAGTTTCGGAGTTCAAGAGGACCTCAAATGCAGATCTTGGCAATACCAAAGTTGTAGGTCTCGTCGAGATATTTGCACCTATGGAACTCCCCCATTCAGATAATGGAGCTAGGAGTTATGGCCCTCGAAATCAGTGCTGCACAGATTGGTCTGAGTTCAAATAGTTTATCTTGCGAAGCATTTTTGGAAATCAAGATGCTGTTTTCAGAAATTCCAATGAATACCAAAGTTGTAAATATTTTCGAGTACTATAATATAGAGTCCAAAAACGTCCAATTTAGAGTACGTATGGTAGAAATATCGTCATAGAACCTGAGCTGTATGTTTCATCTTCCACCCAGCCGTTTCACCTTCCATCTCCGGTCGTTTCCTCTCCCCACCTTATGGTTAGCAGTCCCTAGCCCCATAAAAAGGGACCAGAACACCCTCCCCTATCCATTTTCTACATCCACCAAACCCTAGCCACCGCCCCCAACCTACCAAGCAACGTTCACCATCCCGAACAGCCACGTTGCCACTGATTACCATCCGTGTTCTTGGCGATCTGTCCAGGAAAAAACCTTGATCTTTCGCCAAGATATGCCCCGGATAGTCACCCAACATTTACCAAAACCGTTTTGTTGGAGGAGGATAGATGACACCGGGATCTACGTCGTCATCTGTGCTGCTCTGTGTCTAGTCGCGTCTAGGGCGCAAACCAAAGAATCCATCAGCATTCCCGATGATCCAGCGAAGGTCTGACCAAGCCACCCACATCACCATGCAGAACATCGCGGGAACATTAGGATATCTGAAGGGCTTGACCATATCTTCCACGGTGCTATGGGAACGTGAGCCAGAATTCCAGAGTCTCCGTGAATTCTTCTTCACCGATCGTCGTAGCCAGGTGAGGACTCAGACCAGTTCCTTCCCCTCCTCTTTTCCTCTGTATGGACACCATTTGTGATCCTTAACCGAACCCCCAGCCTGGCCAAAGCCGGATCTATGCCGCCATGGTCGTCAACGTCACGGACAGCATCGATGTTCCCCAGCCGATCGGAGGTCGGATCGCCATGCCCTTTGACTAGAATGTGCCCCTAGATGTTCCCCATGTCCTCACCAATGAGATCTGATATTAGAGCCCCGACAACATCAGAATCTACATCAGCGTTGCCACTGCCCCCTGTTCGGATGAGTTCTACATGTGCACCGCATGTTTAATTCACGTTCTCCATCGATCCAGATGTAGTATGGATACATTGACCATGTCACGGTGTGTTCCATCAAGCCATCGACATATCCACAGGATATCTTGGTAGGATCTGTAGAGACGACACCAGGAACACGATCCTAACTTCCATGTCTTTGCATAATCTCACCAAAGTACCAACCGATCGATCTCCTTCTCAAGTGAAGTTCTATCCAAACCTCTACCCTAGCATTATGTTCCTAATATATATGAAGCTCTGTGTTTAAGTAATTTCATTGAATTCATAATCTGTCTCTTGGAAGCGAGTGCCTTTGTTGCTACGTCTATTCGCGATCACCACCAAACCTAGAAGTGTCCGTTGTTGTTTTGCTGCTACCTCAAAACACCCCTGCCTTTACCAACAATACCACAAAGCTTTCCTTCTTGCATTATACGTCATGGTTTCCTTTTCACTAAAATGCCACCAAGGCCCAGCGTCGATGTCAGTGGCCACGCGCCTGATTGCCGCCTTCGATGAAACCTGATCCCCTCTGCCGTGCGTGCACCTCCGCGTGTCGCAGCCAAGGAGAGCACCTCCTCGAGTGCACAATGATGTGGCCACATGTTCTAGGCCAACTGCCACTATCGCCCATGTCCTCCATCACCGATGACGCCAAGAGCCCACCTCCATCCATCGCCTTGTTCCACTATGTTCCAATTGCCAGTTAGGGTTTAATAAGATCTCACATACCATCTTGATCAGACATCCTTTTTGTGTTATATCTAGCATGACCTTAAAATTCCGACATGCCATCACCATATCATTGTCGCATGCACCGAGCCCTTCATTCTTTTTCCTACCAATATCATGTCATTGCCATAGTTAGGGTTTTCCTTTGATAAATAATTGGTTAAGAATATTTTTAGGGAATATTCTGGCTCCTTTTTCTTCAACCCTAATTTGTTCTTCTGAGAACATGTTCTCCTCCATCTGAACTCTGATTTGGGCGGTTCTTGTGCCCAAATTCTTCTAAAATCATATCCTATCCAACCATAGTTTTTTTGTGATATGTTGTTTCTATTTGGTATATTGTTTCTTAGTTATTTTTTTCTTTCTCTTTTGTCGGTAGATCTTGTCAGCGGAATATGGCGTTTCTAGAGATTCGATGAGCTACAAGATCAAGACTTTGAGATATGCCAGAACTGAGTTTATAAAGATAACTGAGCAGCAGCCAGACAAGTGTCCTTGAACATCTTGCATCTATTTTAGGATTTATATGCTAGTTGTTTATCATTCATGCATGCTTGTCTTAATTGGAATCCCATAATTAGGGTTTACTAGCAATTGTCTGAATATCCTTGCCGTCGTTGATTGAGCCATGGGAAATAAGGGGTAGATATGCTAGTCACTGTTTTGGTTGGGGTAGATGTTAAACTTGACTAATGTTTATGCAAAATGAATCGGGTATGGTAATCTTTTGTAGCAACATGGAATAGGGATCTTAACAGGATGGTTAGTATGTGGATGGTGCATGAAGGCGCATGTATTGTGCCGCACGGTGGGAATGTGTCTGTTCCTGTGTGGGGTCCTAAGAACTGGTTCTTGAAGCTTGTAACCCATCTAAATTGAACAACCACGAGGCCTATATGGGTATGGTCTAGAAATTAATTAGTCACCCCTCTGATTCTATGAGCACCATTGGACGGTTGAGTGGCACAAGAGGGGCCTTCTGCAGCGATGGAATCATTGTTAGTGGTGAAACCTCAGTGGGCGCTTGTATGTTAGTGGGAGCTTTGTAAAGGTCTTATAGTGATATCTCGACGCACACCTCAGAAGTGTGTAAGGTATTGATGTGTATCGGCAAAAGAGTTGATCACGACACATGGGTAAAGTGTGCAAATTCTGCATAGTATAAAGCTGATCGATCAGTCGTGCTCACAGTCAAGAGCGGTTTGGACTTCTTCTTGATTAGTTGGGATCAAGGTTCTAGTATGGATGGTTGGGTAGCTAGGTAATAGGATTACCTGGTTAGTTATGGTAGCTGGATATGGAATATCTGTTGAGTTTTGCAGTCGGATGGAATCGGATAAGTTGTTCTTCTTATTTTTGTTGTGTCTTCACACTTAGTAAATAGGATGCTAGTTTCTTGGAGTTATAGGTTAAGGTTGCTTAGTGTAGTAAAATAGTGTCTAACCTTTTCTGGACTTAAGCCTCATGTCATGCTTTCCCACACTTGCAGAGTACATTATGTACTCACACTTGCTATTTCCAATAATAAATGCTGCTCAGCTGGAGAATACTACAAGAAGATCAAGGAAGTTGAAGAATACAATGAAGATGTAGTGTCCTAGGTCACATTGCCCCTAGTCGATTGCGTGTGGTGTGCTCTAAAGCTTTCGTTGGAGTTTCCTCTTATTATTCTGCTATTGTTTAAAAACTCCAGTATGTATTTCAATAAAGTTGTTTTGTTCGATATAGAGAATGCATCACTAATAATGTCACCACATATATGAGGAAACTGATCCTGGCATACACCTGGTTATTCCTTTGAAAAACCAGGTGTGACAGCAGCCCTTCAATCCTGGCAGTTTCAGCAGACCTAGGATCAAGCTCACGGCCAAACCCTTTGGTGTTTGCTTCTCAATGGCGATCAAAGGCTTCGACAGAGCCATATGTCCCAGCACCTTTGGCTCCACCAAACCAATCCTATGGTCAGTCAGCGGTTTTTCATGCAGCATTCCCACCCCTTCTGCCAAGGCCTGTAATCGGAGCCCTACCAATCATTAATATGAGCTACCTTCTGTCCATCTGTCTTTGGGTGATATACCGAGCTAAAATTCAACTAGTAGATCAGTGAACACGATAACCCATGGGTTGAACGTAGTTTTGGCAATCACTGGTGGCTCAAACAAGGAAATAGAGTCTACGAGACAGCGAAAAGAGTATGTGCGAAGGGTTAACCATGTAGGTGTAAACCCTCCTTAGATTCGCTCGAAGTGGTCCCATATCCCCATCACATTCTCACAAGAGGACATGAGGGTTTTGAATTACCCACACACAGATACTTTTGTCATCACTGCTAACATCTCAGGAAGCGAGGTCCATAGGATCCTGATAGATGGTGAAAGCTCGATAGATATCAAATTCACCAATGCCTCCGATAGGATGGGACTAGAGTGAAGTGTCTTACAGCAGATTGGATCACCATTTCTAGGCTTTGGAGGAAAATCAATCAATGCTTTGGGCAAGGTATAGATACCGGGCTCTTTCGGAGAAGGGTCCAATTTTTGGACAAAAGATATTACCTTTGATGTGGTTTATATGAGCTATCCATACAATGAGATCTCCAGACCATGGTTATCTGTGCATAAAGATGCCTGGCCCTGGAGGCATAATATTGGTGTTGAGAGATCAACAGGTGGTGCATAGAATTGAAGTGGGATACACTCCAGGCAGCTGCAACATTCATGTCATCACAGAACCGTTGTCAAAGCCCCAGTTAGTTGATGCTTAGTTGCAGGTACAAAAGTTTTGAGGGCCAATCCCGACGGCTAGACAAAGAAAGTGTTGTTGTGTCAGGATAGGCCAGAAAAATCAGTGGTCATCGGAGCCGAAATGACAGAAGAAGTCAAATGAAGGATGATAAATTCCTCTGCAACAACGAGGATGTCTTCACTTGGATGCAAAGGGATATACATGTGGCCAGTTGAAATATCATTGAGCATAATCTGAATGTTGACCCAAACGCGAAGCCAAAAAAATTAAGGCTTTGAAAAACTTCCAAAGAGAAAGAAGAAGTAGCTAAGGTTGAGGTACAGAAGCTGCTCGACGCCGGGGTCGTGCATGAAGCATTGAATTCAGAGTGGTTAGCAAACGCGGTGTTAGTTAAGAAAAGTAACGCCAGTTGGAGAATGTTGTCGAGACTGGTTTAAGGAAACAAACCAATCTCTTCTGTGTGCTGAGCCAGGAATCAATCCCAACACATAGTGAGTTCATTGATGATAACAACTACAATATCCATACCTTAATCGAATTAAACTGTATTACACAAATGAATTTTGAGAAAAAACAAATAAACTACAACAGAACTAAATGAACTATAACTACTCTAATACTTTACGACTCTTCCACATGCATTCCACATAGAAAGCATCTTAGAATGATCCACCTTCAGTGTACTCCTTGATACCTTCTCCAACTGAGTCTTTGGTGACAGCAAGAGTGAACACATGTCGTACTTAGCAAGTTGTGAAGGAAATAGTATGCATATGAATGTTTTGACAAGAATATGGCTAAATTGCTCTTTTGCATAAACATCATTTAAGTATAAACATTCGAAAAGCGATAACAAATGATCTCAAGATTCCAACTATCTTGACTTAACCACAGAACTAACCACAAGATTCCAACTATCTTGACTTAACCACAGAACTAACCACAAGATTCCAACTATCTTGACTTAACCACAGAACTAACCACAAGATTCCAACTATCTTGACTTAACCATAGAACTAACCACCTCAACCAAAGTTCCATGCACTAAGGTTGAACACCTCAACTATGATCCCCCACCACAGTTGACCAACTAACCAAAACATCAAGTTCTAATCATGGTAGATTTTCAATCCTGCTCGTGACTGTGAGCGTAGTTGAATATTAAGTTTTAACACTCTGCAGAGGTTGTACACTACCCACAAGACATTTCTTCCAATTTTGCTAAGGACCCATCGGCGAATGGAAAACTCTTACACAATACTAAGGTGCGCACTAGGAATCCACTACAAAGCCTTTACAATGCCCCTCTCAGCACATGTCTACCTACTAAAGTTTCACTACCGCGTGATTCCACCTCAACAACAGAAGCTACCTCTTACGCCTTTCGGATCTAAGGAAGTACACCCTTCCATTCCCCGTTTATCTGCTCGATCTACACTATGATGAGAGTAAAGAAAATTACTTGGCTAGGCCCGTTCCATACTAGGCTTGTGGTGGTACTGTAAACACAGAAAGTTCACCCCATGAATTGGTCCTTAGATTTGAGTAAGACTACCACATTTCCATCGTACATCCCATATCGATCATACCACATGCTTAAATCCCTATGCCATGTTTCTACAAAAAAAATTTCATCATATTTTATCATTGTTGCATAGAACCATTATCATGTTCATGGAATAATTACCATGATTACCATCCCAAAGCAAGGCTAAGCATCATCTACCCTTTCATAACCTAAAACCATACTATAGTGATAAGGATGATAAGGGAAAACTAGGGTAAAGCCTAAGTCATGGGATTCCCAACATATTATTGTTTGTAAAACAAACATTTGTAAAACTAGGATAAATATGATCAAGAACACAACTTATCTTCACAGAACTTAGTTGGGTCTTCAAAATCTTGATCCTACAGATCTTCTAGCTCCTCCTAAATATTGGCGTCTACTCGCAACATACACAAAAACAACAACACATAAACACCAAGATCTAAAAAGAATCAAATATCACACAACAAACATTATCACATACAAGATCACACTTTTTCCAGGTAGTCCGACAAAAGAACAGGTCAAAACCGAGCTATAATTAACAAGTTATGATTTTCTAAAGATTAAAAAAATACTAAAAAGATTATCTACAGATGAAATTATGTTGCTAGTAATTTTCTAGAATTTTTCTAAAGCCATCTATGATTTTTTTGGGATTTTTCTGGATTTTCTAGAATTTATTTGAATTATAAAATTATTTAAAACTGTTAAACATAATTAAATGAACATAATAAACTTTATTAAACATTATTAGAAATTAATTTCCTAATTATTATTATTTTTGGAACTATTTTAACACATGAAATCTATTTATTGCGCAATATATACTAATTATGACATCAACACAGAATTAAAACAAATAATAGAAAAAGAAAGACTGACTGGGCTTGACACGTGGCTCTTTAAGCTAAGGTGGCTTGATGACATGGCGGGCATGTCAGGCGCATGCGCCTACGTGGTTGCCACATCATTGGCTAATTGGGATTAAAACCGAAGGGGTATGTAGATCTAATCACAACTCGCAGCACTCCTGTGCTCGGCTCCAGCGAAACAGAGGTGGTTCGGTGGCGGAGGTGGCTCCCGCAGTGGAACTTTGCCAGATCCTCGTCAGAATGGAGCTCCGGTAGCCCAAGGTCGACGGCGAGCGGCCGAACAGAAGCACATGCGCATGGGGAACTCACCTAGATCCTCGTTGTAGCTCAGGAAACCCTCTAGCTAGGTTGGTGACGGTGCACGGCGGTGGTTCTCCTTGGTCGGCGTCGTAGACGAAGCTCCAGTGATGAATGGCGGTCGTGCTTGCCTCTGGAAGCTTCCCTCTGCTCCTGTGATGCTAGCGAACACTTTGGCTATGGTGATTGGGATACGGTAACTGAGATCAATGGCATCAGCTTTCTTCACCGGCGTGACGGCAACGAGCTACTCGATGACTCTTGGCTCTAAACCGGTTGCTAGCTTTGGGATGCTTTAAGGGAGGGGTCTCGGGTGCTTTATGTAGCCAGAGGAGATAGTGCTCGTGGGTGACTCAGACTCGATTGGAACTCGGTTTGAACTTGATTCCATTCGAGATAAGGCATCTTCGACCATGATTCTTGCTTATCCGTAGTTGGCGAGCTTCTAGAAGTCGTCATCCTTCATATGCACGTCGGATTTGCTCCTTGGCCTGTGGCCGGCTTGGATTCTGTGGTGGCGCAGCGCGGCAGCGCATGAGAGAGAAGGAGAGCTAGAGGTAGGGGATGAGCTGGCAGCCATGTTGATTAGCTGGGCTGAGCTGAGCTGAATCAGGCAAAAATAGAGAGAGCGAGAGAAAGGAGAGGTGGGCTTCGGTCTTTTAGCACAAAAGCTTCTCTATTTCTATTCTATTATCTCTCATGTATTTACACATGTATATTTATACATACAACATATATACCACATGTATATTATATATTAGCTCACACAATCAAGCAAACACATAAACACATATACTCACATATATGTATATATGTATAAAGGCACACATACACCCTTTAGGAATTTATTTAGTCTTCAAAACTCTTTTATTTTCTTTAGAATTTTTTTTAATTTTCTTGGTTCTTAGAATTTGGGCTGTTATGAAACCTACCCCCTTTAAGTGAATTGTGTCCCCTATATTTAGGCTGATCTCCAAATAGGTGTGGAAACTCTGCCTTTAGCTCTTATTCTTGTTCCTATTTGCTTCATCTTCAGTATGGTGACTCCATTGTACTTTGCACATACATATTACTTTTCTCTGAGTCACTCGCTCTGCCGTTTCCAGAATCTTGACTAGATATTCTAAATAAGTCAAAATCTCCTATGGTTCTACTTCTTCCAAGGGTAACTATTCCTCTGGTACTCCTAAACACTTCTTTAGTTGCGATATGTGAAACACATTGTTCACATCTTCCAGCTCGGGCAGCAATTCCAGCTGGTAAGCCACTTCTCCATGTCTGATACTCACTTTAAACAGTCCAATGTACCTAGGTGCAAACTTTCCTCTGACCTTAAAATAACAAAGTCCTCCTAAAGGTGAGACCTTGAGATACACATAACCTCCTACCTTGAAAGTTAACTCTTAGCGTCGGTTGTCCGCATAACTCTTCTATCTGGATTGGGCTGTCTTTAACATTTCTCCTATTGCATTGACTTGTTCCTTTGCTTCCTTGAGTATTTTTGGTCCAAACACTTGACCTTCACCAATCTCACTCCAATGCAGAGGTGTTCTACACTTTCTTCCATATAATGCCTCGAATGGGGTCATCTATAAACTGGACCAATAACTGTTGTTATACGAAAACTCTGCATACGTCAAGTTCTTATCCCAACTATTGCGATTTTAAAGAGCACATGCTCGCAGCATATCCTCAAGTATCTGGTTTATTCTTTCTGTCTGTCCATGTGCTTGTGGGCGATATACCGAGCTAAAATTCAACTTCATGTCTAACAATTCATGAAATTGCCACCAAAATCTTGATGTAAATTGTGTCCCTCGATCTGACACTATTCTCTTTGGAACTCCATGTAAAGACACAATCCTGGACATATAGAGCTCTAGAAGTCGTCCTCCTTCGTATGTGCATCGTATTTGCTCCTTGGCCTGTGGTCGGCTTGGATTCTATGATGGTGCAGCGCGGCGATGTGTGAGAACGAAGGAGAGCTGAAGGTAGGGGATGAGCAGGTGGTTGGCTTGATCAGCTAGGCTGGGCTGAGCTGAATCAGGCCGAAACAGAGATAGGGAGAGAAAGGAGAGGTGGGCTTGGGCCTTTTAGCACAAAAAACTACTCTATTTCTATTCTATTATCTCTCATGTATATACACATGTATTATTATACATACAACATATATACCACATATATATTATATATTAGCTCACACAATCAAGCAAACACATAAACACATATACTCACATATATGTATATATGTATAAATGCACACATACACTCTTTAGGAATTTATTTAGTCATGAAAACGCTTTTATTTTCTTTAGAAAATGTTTTTAATTTCTTGGTTCCGAGAATTTGGGCTGTGCGTTGATTTCTCAGACTTAAACAGAGTCTGGCCGAAGGATTATTTTCCTTTCCCACACATCGATCAGCTTGTGGACTCTGCAGCTGGTTGTGAGATGCTAAGCTTTCTGAACCCATATTCTGGATACCATCAGGTCTAGATGGCGAAGCAGGATGAAGCAAAAATAAGTTTCAGAACCTCCTTCAGAATATATTGCTATGTAAGAATGGCCTTCGGCCTTAGGAATGCCAGAGCAACATTCAGCAGATTGGTCCAAATTGTGCTGAGTACGCAGTTAGGAAGAAATGTATCTGCATACTTTGACAACACAGTCATGAAGAGCAACAAGGAGAAGGGTCATATGGATGACCTTGAGGAACCTTCACTAATCTGCGAAGTGTGGGATTAAAATTGAATCCAGAGAAAGGTTCATTTGGCGTGTGCTCAGGGGGATTACTGGGATTTTCAGTGTTGAAGAGAGGCATCGAGATAAATCCTAAAAAAATCCAAACAATACTTGATATGAGGCCTCCGCAGAACAGAAGAGAGGCACAGAGGTTGGCAGCAAAATTGACAGCTCTAGGCTGGTTCATAGCCAAGTTTGCTAAGCTAAGTCTGCCTTTCTTCAAAACCCTCAAGGGTTGCAACCCTTTCAGATGGAGTGCAGAGCAACATAATGCTTTTAACGAACTGAAAGAGTATTTGATGAAGCTCAAAACTTTGACTAGCCTGGATCTGAAGGCCAAATTATTTCTTTACATAGCAGCTTCCCCTTCAACGGTAAGTGTCATGCTTGTGCAAGAAAAGCAACTCAATGAGAAGCTTCAACAATTTCTAGTGTACTATGTGTCACAGGCATTGGTAGGGCCAAAGAAGTTCTATTCTGAATTAGAAAAAATGCTATACATCGTGAACATGGCTTCGCGAAATCTTTGGCACTACTTCATTGCGCACAAGATAACGGCACTACACCCCTTCACGATATGTTTGAAAATCAAGAAGCCACCGAAAGAATTGGAAAATGGGCTGCGGTGCTTGCACCATTCACGCTAACCATCATCGCAAGGATGGCGATAAAATCGCAAACCCTTGTGGAGTTTTTGGCAGATTGGACACCAAAGAACGAAGGCCCGGAAGAAACACTGTTAGACCCGATATGGGTCATATATTGTTATGGAGCTTGGGGGCTTCAGGGGCTGACGCAGCAGCAGTTGTGTCTTCACCTTCGGGTGTGAATCTGCAATACACAGCCAGAATTGATTTTCAGTTGACAAACAATGTCACATAATATGAAGCGGTTCTCCTCGATGTTTGTAAGGCACAAGCTCTGGGTGCCCGAAGGGTGCTGATCAAGACAGACTCTCAGGTGGTAGCAGGCCAAATAGACAAAAACATTCTAGGCGAAGGAGCCAGAGCTTGCAAATTATATAGCAGCCATGCAAAGCATAAAGAAACATTTCCTGGGGTTCACCATCAAGAACATATCAGGAAATAATAATCATGAGGCCGATGACCTCGCCAAGGCTGCGGCACGAAGTCTGCCACTCCCTCCGGATGTCTTTTATCAAGTTTTGAGGACAACAGCCTTCGGATCCCCTCAGCAGGTGGCACGAAGTGTCACCATCATTGATAGCAAAGATGGGGGCTCTTCCATAGTGGCTTACCTTCGGGGCCAATACGAGCCCGAAGATCACATGGAGGCGAAGCATATGATGCAATGAGCCAGAAACTACAAGATTGTGGGAGCTAACTTGTATAATATGGGAGTTTGTGCACCAATGCTTCGATGCATATCCCAAATAGAAGTACATAATTTGCTCAAGGGAATACATGAAGGATTGTTTGGCTCACACATTGGCACTAGGGCACTTATCAGAAAGGCATTTAGACAGGGATTCTATTGGCCAAAGGCCATCTATAATGCAAAGAACATGGTGCGAAGTTGTGCGAAGTACAAATACATGGCCAAGGGCTCAAGCAGACCTTCTTCAACAATACATCTTATCCCGCAAGTTTGGCCTTTATCTCGCTAGGGATTGACACCATTGGATAGTTGCCAACTGCTCTGGGAAACCTTCGCTACGCTGTAATGGCTATCGAGTACTTTTCCAAATGGGTGGAGACAACTCCGTTGGTGAAGATAACATCAATAAGTGTACAAAAATTCTTGTCGCAAACATCATTTGCCATTTCGGTGTTCCACGGGAAGTAACAGTTGACAATGGGACACACTTCAATAGCGAAGGCTTCAAACAATTCTGCAAAGACATGGGAATTAAAATCCACTTTACTTCGGTATACCATCCTCAGTCGAATGGAGTTGTGGAGAGAGCAAATGGCATCATCTTGATCGGAGTGGCAAGGTGCTTGCAAGGTTTGCCGAAGGGATAATGGGTTGAAAAGTTGCCAAAGGTATTGTGGTCATTCAGGATGATAGCAACAAGACCAACGGGTTTCACGCTGTTTTGTTTGCTCTTCGGTGAAGAAGCTATGACTCCAGAGGAATGTAAAAGAAAATCATTTTGTGTGACAACTGAGATGGATCAAAATGAAGAGATGATAACCGAAGATGCACCAGAGGAAATGAGAATGCAGGCTATGGAAAACCTGTCGAAGTACTAGGAGGTAAGAAGAAGATGGAGGAACAAGAGCATATCTCCAAAGAAGTTCGTCCCAGGGGACCTAGTGCTCTGAAAGCTTCCAAATGCTTCGACTGTGTAAAAACTTCGAAGCAAGTGGGATGGACCTTTCTTGGTCAAGATTTTGAAGAGGTCGGGGTCTTATCACCTGGCTACTCTCGAAGGAGAAGAGATTCCGCATACTTGGAATGTTGATAGCCTTCGCAAGTAACATGTGTAATCAAAGACATCAAGAGAGACCTTTGTAGTTGTAGGCGTAGTCCCTTACTTTCGTGCATTTTTATATTTAGCATTTCAATTCATGTACATGTGTTGTACTCTTTTCCTCAAAGGGGGCACCCTTTCCTACGGTGTAAGGTTTTTAACAAGGCAGACACCTTTGTAAACCCTTATGATTATAAAAAGTAACCCCCTAGAAAGCATATGCTCCTATTGAATTACTACATAATTCATTGTTGAAGTGGTGTAAGCCTTCTATTGAAGGATGCACACCAATCGACGAAGTATAGCGGGCCACAGCCAACTAGGAAAAAATCAAGGTAAAGAATGTCAGTGTGCCTGACACCTTGCCCTTCAAGTTAAAGATGGGTACGAACCCTCAAGATAAAGCCGAAGTGTTGCTTGACCTTAAGCAAAGAAAGCACACCTCTCAAAACAAAAGATGATGGCTAAGAGAGCATGTCCTCATGCCAAAGACTAAAACATGCCTTCAAATCATAAAGAAAGACAAGGGCTAAGAGAGCATGTCCTCGCGCCAAAGACTAAAATATGCCTTCGGCTCAAAAAGAAAGACGAGGGCTCAAAGAACCTGTTCTCGTGCCGAAGACTAAACATGCATTCGGATCATAAATAAAGACAAGGCTAATTGCTAAACAAATCACAGGCTAAGTACCTTCACAAGTAAAAGTTAAGGTGTCGCTAGACCTTAAGACAAAAAGGTAGCACACCTCTTGAATTGGAACAAAAGATGAGGGCTAAGAGTTCCTGCCCTTGCTTCGGAGACTATCAACTCTTTGGATAATAAAAAGTTGGGGCCTAAGTATACTAGGTTTGCACTGAAGTCAAAGCAGACAATCAGAAGGGAATAGTCAAAGTGTTGCTTTACCTTAAAGCAAAGCAAACAAAACAAACTCCTTGATTTCAAAGATAACAAAAGAAAATGAAGCCAAAGTGGGGGCTACACAATTCGGTACCAATGAAGTTGAAGTAACGCTCAAATTGCATAGAAATGCAAAAACCACATTTTCATCAATATACGTGTGGCATTCAAATAAAAAGTGTATAAGCAAATGTACTATGGATACTGAAGCAACACGCTCGGATAGAAGGTTCCTGCTGAAGGTCCCTGCAGCTTGAAAGTTGGGGGACGATGATTTTTGACCGATGCTTCACGCACGTTGCTGCCGAAGGTCCCTACGGCTTGAAAGTCGAGGGAGCGGCATTTTTCAATCGATGCTTCCCACACGTTGCTGCCTCCCTGTGGCTTGAAAGTCAAGGGCGGCATTTTTTGAACGGCACTTCGCACATGTTGCTGCTGAAGGTCCTTGCAGCTTGAAAGTCAAGGGGGGAGGGGACGACGTTTTTTGATTGATGCTTCACGCATGTTGCTGCCAAAGATCCTTGTGGCTCAAAATTCTGGGGTCGAGGACTTATTGAGACTTCAACAAAGGATAACAAATTTATTTAGCAAATTCATTGATGTCAGGATCTACAAAGTCCTTATACAATTGGTTGCGATCAAAGTGGAAAGCAATGCCCTGACTAGCATGAAAAGACTATGTTGGATCTAACGAGGATCCGATATAGCTGTCCGAAGAGGTGCTAGGTGAACTCACAGACAAGGCACTGTGATCCTCGGTATATAGTGTAATGTGCAAAGGACCTGTACCTCAATGATAACAAAATTGAAAATGTCTGAGCGGGGATCCATAGGTTTCATCCACTGGTTTAGTTTTTGGCTCGACGAAAACAAGCGGAGGCTCATAGTCTTCGCATGCTATTCTGCAGATTTCCTACTCGGCCCTCTGGGTCTCTTGGTCTGAAGAGCAGAACGACTCCCAAAACACTTTCGAGTTAGCGTTTCTTGTCTCATACAACCTAGCCTTTGCTCACCAATACTTGTCAAACTTTATGGCAGGATGGCGACAATGGAAAGAATCCCAACAAGTTCAAGACATGAAAAAATTATCCCACATCATGGTGATCGGTACAACATCTTTGGCTACCTACAAAGTGTCCGAAGGCAGGATCTGCACAGGAAGTGAAAGTTATCAAAATATTTAATAAGAAGTTAAGAAAACATGTATATTACATGCTTCAGGCATCATAGAGCATTTCAAACTAGTAACATAAATTGTCTTTCCCATTCTTTCCCCCGATCCCGCTACGAAAAAAGACGTTAATTTCTTTTGAACATGAATGGTAGGAGCTCCAACATTCGATGGTGGCTTATCTCCAGCCCGTGAACTTAGCGGATACTATGATAGCACCGAATTTTGCCAATTTGGTCATGGCTATTGGGAACGAATCAAATCAGATGGTTCTATTTCTCAACCTTTCTAACTTGCTCCTACGGAACCAAGGTAGAAAGGATTGAAAAAGTCAGTCATTGATTGTCTCCAGAAAGATTCTAGAGTCCTCTTTCCATTAGAGTGATTGAAAGCAAGTGAGAACCTTTATAGCCAGTGAGCTAGTAAGAATCTGCTTTCGAGACATCATAAGAAAAGGTGGCTAGGAAACTTATATCTACTTTTTTTTATTTTCCTTTTGGCAAAAATAAAAATTACTAGATTGGAAAATAGGAAAAACAAGGTGAAATCCGAAAACCCAAGTGTCTCCGAGGAATCCAAATAACCTCCGGGTTTTTTCAGATTTGGTGAGCGTAGAATAGAATGTGATACGATGAGATAGAATGCAATAGAAACAAGGCGGTTTTGAAACTCTTGGCTTAAACAAAAGCCTCTGCCTGACGTCTTTCATCTATTAATTCAGTAAGAAAGAAGTAAGAACCCGACGCAAGCAAATAGAAACAGAATACTTTACTTTCTTCATTCATTTCATTTCTCATTTCCTTTTGCTAAACAAGCAAGAGGCAAGGGAAGTTGGAAAAGAATATCTCTCTTCGCTACAACTACTACACCTATGGGCAAAATTGACAGTATAATACTCTAGAAAGGGAATATGCGTAGAGAAAAGTGTTTTTCTTTTGCCCAAGGCTTTCCTGAGATGACTAACTTGACTTTTCTTACTTAGACACTGGTGAAACTACATCGCTCGTCGCTCACACTTGCTCGTCGCCAATGCTTTGCAAACGACCAGACTGTAGGGCTCCTTGAGTAGAGGGTCTCACAGAAGACAAAGCACCTTTGGTCTTCGTGGCAGCTCATAGCGAAAACAAATAAAAAATATACGTAGAAATGATCAAATAGATTCGAAGGTGTACAAAAAGAAATGTACTTGAAAATGGTTATTCTTCGCTGCTTGAAGGGCCAGATCACACCCATGCTTACACTAGTAATTGATGGTAAATGATATTACAGAGGCCCTCGATGCCTTCAACACCGCTCCAATGGATAAATCCGGAGGCTAACAGAACGATTGACTCTGAAGCTCCTTGTGATGGTCGCAGCCAGTAAACTCAATTGATTTTATGAGGCTCCAAGCCAATACCATGGCGCAGAAATCACCATATAGTCGGGTTGCAGTTTTAAGGTTGCCAGAAGACTCAGCGATCTAATTGAGAAGGTCACCCAAATCAACTTCCTTGAGTGTTGGAGGCACAATCGAAGCACCTAGTTTTTCAATAGTCTGGCTGATAGCTTTGCTAACCTTGACTTCCCTCGGCTCCAGGACCTCTACCCACTCTTTAATGGCATCGCAGGAGAATTGCTTCGCCTCTTGCAGTGCTTCGGGCAACCATTGGTTTTCATCTCTTTCAACGTCGTGAGGAGCTTGAAGCTCTGATATGCTCGCTTTGGATGCCTTAGAGCTTGCGCAAAGGGTCATTACCTTTTATTCAAGGTCTCGCGTACCCGAGCAAAGATTGGCCACTTCTTTTTCAAGCTCTTGTGAGTGTAGAATGGCCTCCTTCATTTGCCAGACGTAATCCTTTTGCTTGGCCTCGGCTTCTTCTGCTCGCGCGAGATACATGGCCTTCAAGGCCTCCGTGACTTCGCGTGACCCTCTGCCTACTCTGCTTGTTTGCGCATAACGCATGAGAAGTGTGACCTAGGATAGTACAACAATATAAGAATGGGCATGCAAAGGATAGCCAAATGACATGTCAAAATACCTTTGCAGCTGCCATGCTAAAGGTGTCTATGAGTTTAGAGGTAGGTTTTCACACCAGTTGTATCTCAAGCTCAAGAAGGATGAAACTGTTGAATATTTTCTTTGCATCTTTCACCTTCCTGGAACTCAGTTCAAATGAAGAAATATTGAATGCTTCGGTATCGATTACCTTAGCATCGCGTGAGGTGCTAATAGACATGAGACATTGCCGGCGTGATGGGATCAAGGTGGCAAAGTGTTCCCCTCTTCTTCGGTTTCTATGGCTCTATTAGCTTCGGCCAAGCTGGAGCTAGAGGTAGAGTTGGGGAATGACTCAATTCCTGCTCCTTTGGCGTTGTTAGGCTCCTCTGTTTTCTTTGTTTCTTCCACTGCTGGTCCCGTAGCAACTTGTGGGTCCAACATCTTGTTTTCTTCACCATCAGTGAGCAAGAGGGAGGCAGGATTCACTTGCGCAATAGTAGCATACTTCTGTGAAGCTACAGGGACTTCTAGTGCGTCCTGTGGGGGCGCCTTGTCAAAGGGATAATGCAGGAATGATTTGGAACCCCTGAGGTCTTCTTCAACCCCCAAATCATCGAAGGCCATTGGGCGAGGCCTTTTCTTCAGGGCCAAAGCTTTGTTCTTTCTGGCTCCTTCAGCTGGAGGGTCCCCATTTTTTCCTTTGAATTTTAGTGGTAGAGGCTTCGTTGATGTTAGCGTTTGAAGAGCGACCACCTTCGGCATGGGCCATTGAGGACCTGGATAGATTTGGCCTGTCCTGGTAAGCGAGCTCCGGTAGCTCAAAAATCCAATTGAGCCAATGGCTGAGGGCCTGTTCGGTGCAAATTTGAGCCTGGGCTTGGATGAATTTCCCTAGAAGAAGCATGGATTCAGCTTCTACCTTAGCTACTATCAAATCTATTACACAGGGCAAAACATAAGAATGGTAGAAAATTGAAGAGCAATAAAAAAGAAGGGCTAAGTGAACATACCGGTAAACCCTCTAATGTCGAGCTGGGGAAGGCAGAGTCCCTCTGGTCCTTTCGAGCCAAAGCCAAGTGTGGACCACCCTTCGCTCAAAGGCCACACCCTAGCTTCCACGAACTCTTCGACGACATCGCGCACACTCAAGTACTTCACGCACCTTGTGAATGCCTCAAAGGCTACCCGCTGGGAGTCCTTCAATAACACATCTAGGGCTCAATTCCCTTTGTACTCTTGGTACTTGGATACAAGGTACTCCTTTTTGTCCATGGTAGAACCACCATTTCATCTAGTCCTTTGTCCACTTATTCTTGTAGGCCACGACAGACGTCATCAGGCCGAGTCGGTAGGTAAAGTTGACACATCCATACTGGGCCTCGCTTTGCACGCTGGCTTTGAATACTAGCTTCAGCTAGTGGTGGAGTTGGTGAGCTGTAATGAGGGCAGTGGCATAGGCCTTCGCTCCCTCTAACTGCGTCGCCTAGGCGAAGTGACTGAGTTGTACGATGGCATTCGGTGTCAGCTGATGAAGGAAGACTTCAAACTTTTTAGAACCTTCGGGACAATCTCATCGCATGGAAGATGAGCCCGGCCCAAAAGTAGTCCAAGAACAGAACGGCATTGTCTTTTTCTGGCGTAGGAAAATTCTGGTCCTTCGAGAGCCTGACCTTGGAGACATCACTAATAAGGCCTTCTTTGATCAGTTCGGCTAAGGCTTCATCATCTATTTTAGATCGCCCAATCCACTATGTCTTCAACCTGCCATATTTGCTATTTGGAGCCATCGTGTTAGCCTATCTAGGTTGTGTGTACAAAAGGGTTGCAGATGCCTTCGTGCAGGGTGAAAAGAGTTGTGATGTCAAGATTGAAGCAACAGAGTTCACAGTGAAAATGACCTCAGGGGTGAAATATATAGTGGTAAAAAAGTTTGAGGCCAGTTGAAAAGACGTCGGTTTGGGATCCAAACCACCTTATTTATGGTAGTTAAAGCATCGGTTTGAGGTCCAAAGCGTCCCTAGTGGCAGTTAAGGTGTCCATTTAGGATCAAATCGTCTCCTTTGTGGCAGTTAATGCAAAATGGTTTCCCAAAAAAACACCACAAAACTTGAGCCATTTTGCCAACAAACATTACAAGCACAAAGTTATACTGACCAAACGCAAAAGGGAGCGCCTTCACTAAAGGCAAACCTTAGGCCGAGAGTCCTTCGACGAGCCCAAGGGGACATTGTTCGATGCTGCTGTCGGAGGATTAACTCCTGTCGCAGGGATCCCGAGAGACCCCTTTTTAGAGATTCGGCCGGGGGGATGATCCTGAATAAGTTCGCCAGAGAAATGAATGAGACAGGTTCGGGCCGGTGGATGGGGGTGATGATCTAGTGCAAAGAGGAGTAAATGCATCAGAAATTTAGACAGGTTCGGGCCGCACGGGGGCGTAATACCCTACTCCTGTATGGGTGTAATAACTGTCCTGAGGAAGTCCCTCAAGGATGTTGCCGGTTACAAGAATATTGTGTCTAACTAAGAGCTCGAGACTCCTTGTTCTTGGGCTGGGACTATGATTCGGTTCTTGGTGCTTTTGTGTTCGATGCTTGCGGTCTCTCTGGGTTGGGTTCTCTTCGTCGATCTTCCGTCCTCCTCCCTCTTCTATGCTGCCGGCCCCTTTTAAGCACTCGCCGGCTGCCACATGCCCCGAATGGGAAGGAGGGGGCACAAGTTCCAAGACGCCATGACTGGGAAAGGCGTCATCATTTCTTCTGGGTGAAGTGACCGGGGGGTGGAAAACGCGGCGCACGCCCAGTCACCTATCACCATAAACGCCCTGGCAACGGGCACCGTAGAGAGGGCCCACCGGGCAGCCACAGAGCAACCTGGCGTGCCCGCCCTGTCTTGTTCCTATGCCACAGCAGGGTGGCGGACGGAACGCCTTGATCCTGGCGATGTTATCCCGAGACACACCGGATGATACGGGACGGGACCCGTGTAATTAATGGTCCCACGCCTCTCTGCCAAAGCATGGTAGGGACTAACACTGCGGCGGGAGCAGTTGGGGATGTCAGGCCGCGCACGCTCATTAAATGCGGCCTTGGACCTCTGACTGATTGACACCTCATCGGCGGGCCCCTCGGGGCCTTTCTGGGTCGTTGGGTCACCGAGTGCTTGGGGGTACTGTTCACCTCCCCGAGCACTCTCTCCCGAGAATGCCTATCCTTGCCCTCGGGGTACCAGGTGCTCGGGGGCACTGTTTACCTCCCCGAGCACTTTCTCCCGAGCACTCTTGCACGATCCTTCGGGGAACCGAGTGCTCGGGGGGCTGCCACATGCAACCCCAAGCACTCTCTCCCAAGCACTTTTGCACAGATCTTTCGGGGAACCGAGAGCTCAGGGGCTGCCACGTGCAGCCTCGAGCACTCTCTCCCGAGCACTTTTGCACAGATCTTTCAGGGAACCGAGAGCTCGGGGGCTGCCACGTGCAGCCCCGAGCACTCTCTCCCGAGCACTTTCACACTGACCCTCGGGGAACCGAGCGCTCGGGGGCTGCCGCATGCAGCCCTCGAACTTAGCTCCTCTGGGCATCGGGGGACTAGGGTGCTCGGGGGTGACTGGGCAGCTCCCTAAGCACTTTCTTCCTGATACTTAGACTCTGCGGATCATCGGGGAACTGGGGTGCTCGGGGACCGGGAACTGTGGCCCCGAGCACCTTCTCCCGGGACTTGAACTTTCCTCACCCCGCAGGAGGGACCTCGCGGGATGGTGACACGTGGCGGATGGCCGGCCGGGCCTCGGGACTCAGGGACCCCCGGTTCCTGATACACCGACAGTATCCCCCGGGCCCATTGGCAGGCGATGGTACGGAGATTGCGGATGGGCCCTTCGTCGCGAACGAGGCTGAGGCTGGCGCGGACGCCACGTGGCAAGCTTTCAAGAGGTGGCCCTTTAGATCCGGGCCTTTGGTACGGCCCAACGGGGAGACGAGTGGACGCGCGTCCACACAACTCCCGAAGGGCATGACAACGGGATGGACGGCATGTGCGGCTGACATGCAGATCGAGGAAAATACTTCTGGCAGCCGCTGACGCCGCACGACTAGCAGGAGATTCGCCTAACAGCTGCATCGACCGAGGAAACTGTCACGCCGAGTGCACCACTGGCAGGGGACGTTTGAATTCTCCGAGATATAAGAGGGGGAGGGGATCGATCCGCCCCCCTCTTTACGCCATCTTGCGATCTTACTTTCGTTTCCTTCACGCTCCTGAGCCCCTAGAACCCCTTGGGCGATCAGAGCGCTTCTCCTTCTTCCTCTCCACCACCAGACAACCTCCCCTCCCGACGAGATGCCGAGAGCCGGAGGAAGCCACCGTGACAGGACTCTGGACAGCGTGCTGCCGGTGTCTCGCTTGAAGAATGAGGAGGCGGCGGAAAAAATCAAGAAGCTGCTGGTCCCCGAGGGCCAGCAGGGGGCCTCGATGGTGACGCCGGCGAACTTCCCGCTGGCGACGACCATCCCTAGGCGCATCGTCTTATTCACATCCTTCGTGGCGGCGGGACTGGTGCCGCCGTTCTCGACATTCCTCCTCCAAGTCCTCGACACCTACGACGTGCAGTTGTGCATTTGAGCCCCAACTCCGTCGTCATGCTAGCGGTGTTCGCGCATCTGTGCGAGATGTTCATGGGAGTGGCGCCTTCGGTGACGCTTCTTCGAGATTTCTTCGTCCTGCGACCGGCCGGGAAGAAGAGGGGGTACTCCACGGCGGACGTCTCGGGGTGCTGCAATCTTCGGCTGCGAGACGACATGAGGGAGCGGTACATCCCCCAAGTGCTGCGAAGCAAGTGGGAGGAGTGGCGGCAGGACTAATTCTTCATCGATGTTGACCCCCATGACCGTCTTGCCCTACCGGAAGTGGCGGCGGAGCCCCAGAAGTCGACGTGGGAGGCGCCACCACCGGAGGACGCGAGGTTGGAGCCGGTGTTCGAGTGCATCAGATTCATGCGCGACGCCGGGCTGACCTCGGTGATGGTGGTGGCGGACTTCCTGCGCCGCCGCCTAGCGCCCCTGCGGGAGCGGGCCCGGCCGTGCTGGCTCTACACCGAGCCCGAAGACAACACCCGGACCCAAATCGGTGCAAGCTGGGACCTAGGTTCAGCGGAGCTGAGGGGCATGATCCGTGTGGTGACCGGCGTGGAGGATGCGAGCCGGGCGGAGCTTCCATGGGTCCCAGTGCTGGAGCCGCGCCTCGTTAGGATGGGGCCCGATACGGCGCCCAAAGAACATGCAGCAGCCCCGCCGAGCCCCCGGCGGAAGAGAAGAAAGGAGGACTCCGGGCCGGCATTGACGGGCCCGGAGTTCAGGCTCCCGGCGGCCAAATGGCAGTACCGGGGGACTGCGACCGCGTAAGTCTCATTCTTCGTTCTTTCTTGGGCGTGCTTCACCCAAACTAAGCTTCGGTTTTGATCTTCGTCTGTCTCCTGCAGGCCGCCCACGAGCGCCGCCGAGGTTGAAGGAGCACCGGCGCCGGTGCCAGCACCCGAGCCAAGCCAGCCGATGGAGCCGAGGCAGGCAGACGCGGCGATGGAGGCGGGCACGGTGGAAGCAGCGGCCGTGCCAAGGCCAGTAGACGCGGCGACCGAGGCAGGTACGGTGGAAGCAGCGGCCGTGTCGGGGCCAGCGGACGCGACGGCCGAGGCGGGGACGCAGCAGTCGCCCAAGCGCCCGGTGCCGGTCGAACCTACCCCGGGCGTGCCGAGCCCGGGGCGGATGATGGCGCTGCAGCCTTCGGGGTCCCCTAACCCCCCGGAGGAGGCTCACGGGGAACCCAGCGCTCGACCGGCGCCTGGCCGGCCTGCCGACCCCTTCCTGGTCGCGATCGAGTGCGTCCACATGGCGGTCGAGCGGCTGGGCGTGGCGGTGGACGTGAAGGAGGAGCAGCTTGAAGCAGAGCGAGCCAGGCTAGACTTGGAGAGGGCGCAGCTTGCGGCCGCCTGGCGCACCTTCGAATCCCGCCCCGCCGCGCAGCGTGCCGCCAACGAGGAGGAACAAAACGCCGTGGAAGAGGCCCGCGCGGTGGCCGCGCCGTAGCAGAAGCTTTTGGAGGATACCCGTGCGGAGATCGCGCAAGAGCGAGAAGACGCCGCCCGCCTGGCTGAGGCATTGCGGCAGCAGGCTGCCGAGGCCCTTGCCAGGCAGAGGTGGGAGCAGGAGCGGGAGGAGGCGGTCGCGAGCCACGAGATGGCGGCGGAGTTCCTCGAGGCCGACCTGACCTACCGGGAGGGCGAGGCCGCCCGGGCTCACGTCGACTTCCAGCGTTGGGCAGCGAGCTTTAGAGCATCGAAGGCGACCTCCGACGCTGGGAGGAGGACGTCACCATCCGGGAGTTCGACGCCGAAATCACGGCGGCGGACCTGGGCGCCCGGGAGAACTTGCTGTCCCGCCGAGAGGGTGAGGCTGCTGAGGCGGCGGTGGCCGTCGCTGCCAGGGAGGAGCAGAACGCTGAGCACGAGGCGGAGCTGACCGCCTGCGAGTGGGCTCTGTCCGAACTGGTGGCGCAGGCGAAGCAAGCCGCCGGCCCTGCACTCGACACTGGCTCTTCTGGCGCAGTCGGGGGCCAGGGTCTCGAGGAGCAGCTGCGGGCCACGAAGGAGAAGCTCGAGGCTGCCTTTGCCGCGCGGGTCAACCTGCAGCAGATGTTAGAGGACGTACTCCGGCGGATGCGGCGGTCCGTGGCGAGGGCCGGCCTTGGGTGACTCATCGTGGACGAGAAGGGCGATGCCCCCGGACGACATGCCCTAGGCCGTCCAGGAGCTTGCCGCCCAGGAAGGACGCGGCTTGGCCCAAGCAGTGGCCGAGCACGTTCTGGCCTGCTACCGGAGCAGAGACTTGAACTTCCCGCTGGAGCCAGCGCGGGAAGGAGTAGTCGAAGCCGAGGGAGAGGCCGCCCAGGAGGTGGTTCGGAGCACCACTGCCGAGTTGGCGGCCGGCTTCAGGCGGGAAGTGCCGCCGTCGCCAGCCCCCGGGGATGGCCAAGAGGACTCCAACGCCAACTCTGCCTCTGATTAGGCTTTTGTAGTAGTTTCCTCTTCTTTTATTTTTGTCTTGATGTAAATACGGCAGTGATCCCTCAGAAACGCTTGTATTCCCGTTGTAAATATAATGGAAGCTTTTCTTTGGGCTCGCAACTCCAATATTCTCGAGTACTTAGTGCTTTTTCTGATGTTTTACCTTGATGTCCCGGGAAGTACTTAGTCGGTCCGACCCCGACCTTTCCGTCCCCGAGAACGAAGTCATCCTGATCATCCTTCTCAGCGCGTTCAGCCCCCGAGCCCTCGCGAGTCCGCATCGGCTAAGTCAAAAGACAGAGACACGAACTTCCTTGCTTGGGAGATAGGTCGATCCAACGTGGAGCACGCCGTGACCGGTGAACACTTTTTCACCTTGCGACCATTCAGTCAGCAGACCGGAGACACGCGCGGGCGGAAATGCGACCAAGAGTCCCCATGGTTCGGTGGTGCCCGGGCTTAAGACGGACCGAACCGAGCACCGACAGCCCGCCCCTGAGGCTTAGGCTCCGGACTACTCGAGTGGCTCGAGCGATAGGATTACCCAGGGCGCCCAGGGACTCGGTAGTGCTCGGGGCCCTTAAAAGCGGACCAAACACCACGACCACCATGAAAGACTTCGATCGAACATTACCGTACGCATGGTGCACCTTTCTACGGACCGTTCTGTCGTTCTAGGAAAAAAGTGGACGCACGGTAGGGTTTTGTGCGCGAGGAGACCATCTCATCGGGTAGATTAGAATGCGAGGGCCCCCGAGGAAGACTCAGGGACAAAATATTATTGAATGTAAATTTTCCTGAATTTAACCACTCACCGGACAGCTGTCGGCCTTTCGGCCAACCGATCCAGGAGGGGCGTGCGCTCCAAGCTCGGGGTGCCCGGGGACTTGGTTCCCTCAGCCGGGGCGCCCGAGCATCAGGGGGCGCGCGAGGAGCCCGGGGTCGGGTGATCTCGACCACTCATGCTTAAGTGGTAGGACCACCCGAGGACCCTTGGGGCCGAGCAGCGACCTAGGCATCGAGGCCCTCGCGGTCGAGCTGCCTTTGCTTCGATTGTTGATCTGTAACTTAAGAGAGAGAGGAGAAAATCCTTGTTTGGTGCGCTCTGTTAGTGCGGTACTTGTTATAGACTGCTCTCGTTTTCGACCCGAGACCTCTCGAATACCCGGACCAGTGGACAAGAGCAGGCAGAGGCATAACCCAGAGGTCCTATGGTTCGGTGGCGCCCGGGTATGACAGACCAGACCGAGCACCGACAGCCCGCCCCTGGGGCCTGGGCTCCGGACTACTCGAGCGATAGGATTACACAGGGCGCCCAAGAACTCGGTAGTGCCCGGAGATCTGCCACGACACCGAACACCACAGCCTACCACATCGGACGTAAGTCAGCGGCAGCTGCCCGCGCGCATACCGATCGGGATTCTTTTATCAGTGGGGAAAAAGAGAGAGCGAACTTTTCTCGCACAATCGAGCATCTCACCAGACAGATTAAACATATGGAATCCAGAAAAAAGAAATTTTACACATGATTGCACATTAACATTTATACTGAATTGACAATTTTTACAAGGTTGGGTGACTTACCAAGCTAGTGGTAGCCCCCCGTCAACTTGGGCGGGGGGGAAGCCCCTGGCCTGGTTGACCTGAGCCGCGAGCATGGCCATCTACGGGTAGAACCTGCGCAGGTGCTCGATGTTCCACGGGTTGGGGAGCGGTTGCCCGTCTTATGCCGCCAACCTGAAAGAACCTTCTCGTGGGACCTCGATCATGGTGAAGGGACCCTCCCACATAGGGGACAACTTATTCTTTCCTTCGCGCGACTGGACGCGTTGGAGAACTAGATCCCCCACCTCAAAGGACCGTGCCCGGCCATGGCGCTGGTGATAGCGTCGCAGGCTTTGCTGGTAGCGGGCCGCTCGGACGACGGCGCGCCGCCGGCGCTCCTCCAAGTAGTCAATGTCGTCGCTTCGCTACTGTTCCTGTTCGCCTTCAGAATAGGCATGCACCCGAGGGGAGCCTAGGGTGAGCTCAGAGGGGAGGACCGCCTCAACGCCGTACACGAGGAAGAATGGAGTCTCCCCGGTAGCATGGCTTGGCGTGGTCCGATTAGCCCATAGCACGGCGGGCAGCTCGTCCACCCATCCCTTCCCGTGCTTTGCGAGCACGTTATAGGTTCGGGTTTTGAGGCCCCTCAGTATCTCCGTGTTGGCGCGCTCAACCTGCCCGTTACTCTGAGGATGAGCGACAGAGGCGAAGCAGAGCTTGATGCCGAGGTCTTCGCAGTAGTCCCCGAACAGGGCACTTGTGAACTGGGTGCCGTTGTCAGTGATGATCCGGTTCGGGACACCAAAGTGACTGGTGATGCCGCGGATAAACTGGAGCGCCGTGTTCTTGGTCACCTTGATGACTGGGACCACCTCCAGCCACTTGGTGAACTTGTCGATGGCGACGTAGAGGTACTCATAGCCCCTGATTGCTCGAGGGAGCGGACCCAGAATGTCCAACCCCCAGACCACGAAAGGCCATGACAGGGGGATGGTGTGGAGAGCCTGAGCTGGCTGGTGAATCTGCTTTGCGTGGAACTGGCACGCCCTGCAGCGCTGAACCAGCTCGGAAGCATCCTAGAGGGCTGTAGGCCAGTAGAAACCTTGCCGGAAGGCCTTCCCGACCAGCGTGCGGAACGAAGAATGGCCACCGCACTCGCCCTCATGGATCTCAGCGAGGAGCTCGCCGCCTTCTGCCCGGGAGATGCATTTTAGGAGTATACCGCCTGCGCTACTCCGGTAGAGATCCCCATCTACTATGGCATTGCGTTTGGACTGCCGCGCAACTCTTTCGGCAGACGCCTCATCCCCGGGAAGGAACTTTTCCTTCAAGTACCCTCGGATGTCGTCCATCCACGAGGCATCTTGAGAATATTCAGCAAGTGCAGCGCACTCGCCGGACGGCGGCACCCAGACGGGGCTTCCCACTGAGGGCACCGCCGGGGTCCCCTGAATTAAGTTCGAGGTTTCCCCTTCGTCCTGTTCGGCAGGCAGGACGGAAGGCCGTGTGAGTCTTTCTTCAAAGACTCCGGCAGGGACGCGCGCATGGGAGGAGGCCAGGCGGGAGAGCTCATCGGCCAGAGTGTTGTCGTGGCGAGGGATGTACCGCAACTCCAGGCCATCGAAGCGCCTCTCCAGCTTCCTAACTGCTGCCACGTACGCCGCCATTTGAGGATCCGTGCACTGGTACTCTTTGGATACCTGGTTAATCACCAGCTGGGAGTCCCCTTTGACCAGTAGGCGATGAAACCCGAGGCCCACCGTGGCTCGGAGGCCGGCGATGAGACCTTCATATTCCGCCATGTTGTTGGATGCGCGGAACTGCAGCTGCACGACGTACCGGAGTTCTTGACCCGTTGGGGAGGTGAGAACCACTCCGGCCCTCGCGCCTTTCAGCGAGAGGGAACCGTTGAAATGCATGACCCAGTACCCAGGCGTGTCGTGCCCGAGATACGCAGAAATCTCTTCTGGGGCGACCTCGGGGACGGGTGTCGACTCTGCCACGAAGTCGGAGAGCGCCTGGCTTTTGATCGCCTGGCAACTGACAAAGTGCAGGTCGAATTCTGCCAGCTCCACCGCCCACTTGACAACACGCCCGGTGCCTTCTCGGTTCCGGAGGATGGGTCCCAGTGGATACGTGGTAACCACCGAGACCTTGTGCGTTTGAAAGTAGTGGCGTAGCTTCCGGGAAGCGATGAGGACGGCGTAGAGTAGCTTCTGAGCCTGGGGGTACCTTTTTTTGGCCTCCCAGAGGACTTCACTGACGAAGTACACCAGTTGCTGTACCCGGCGGTCCCGGACCGCAACCTTACCCGAGGGGCTGTCGCAGCCCCCAGGCTCGGCGGTGTGGTCGGGCCTGACCGGGTGCTCGGGCTCGACTCCCTGGTCGGGAGGAACCAAGTGCTCGGGCTCGACTCCCTGCTCGGGGGGAGCCGTGAGGACTGGGGAGGGTCGGGGGGCGGCCGGGAGCTGGGACCCAGCACCTGGCCCCGCGCACTCGTCGCGCTCCACCACCAACATCATTCTTACGACCTGAGGAGTGGCCGATACGTAGAGTAAAAGGGGCTCGCCGGGTACCCGCGGGAGCCACCAGCACGGGTGGTGAGGTGAGGTACTTCTTCAAATCACGAAAGGCCTGCTCGGCCTCCGGCGTCCAGTCGAAATGACCGGTCTTCTTCAGGAGCTTGAAGAGAGGGAGTCCCCGCTCTACAAGTTTGGAGATGAAGCGCCCGAGGGCCACCATGCAGCCGGCGAGGTGCTGGACCTCCTTGAGTCGAGCTGGGGGTCGCATCTGCTCGATGGCCCGGATTTTCTCTGGATTGGCCTCGATTTCTCGGCTGGAGACCAAGAAACCGAGGAGCTTGCCCGCGGATACTCTGAAGACACACTTCTTGGGGTTGAGCTTTAGGCGGGTAGTGCGTAGACTGTTGAAAGTCTCAGCAAGGTCGTCGAGCAGGGTGGCGCGATCTTGGGACTTAACCACGAGATCGTCGATGTAGGCCTCGACGTTGCGGCCAACCTGCGAATCAAGGGTAATGCGAATGGCACGCTGGAAAGAAGACCCAGCATTGCGCAAACCAAAAGGCATAGACATATAACAGTAAGTCCCCACCGGGGTGATAAAAGCAGTTTTTTCTTCGTCCTCTACGGCCATGCGGATCTGGTGATACCCAGAGTTTGCATCTAAAAAACATAAAAGATCAGATCCTGCAGTTGCATCTACAATTTGGTCTATGCGGGGCAAGGGAAAAGGATCCTTAGGGCAAGCCTTATTTAGGTCGGTGTAATCCACACACATGCAGAGCTTGCCGTTGGCCTTCGGGACGATAACTGGATTTGCCAGCCAGTCGGGGTGGAGGACCTCTCGGATAAATCCGGCGTCAAGGAGCTTGCTGACCTGCTCCCGGATGAATTCCTGGCGCTCGGGCGCCTGCCGCTGGACTTTCTGCTTCACCTGGCGCGCGTCCAGGCGCACAGCCAAGTGGTGCTCAATCACCTCCCTAGGGATCCCGGGCATGTCAGACGGTTGCCAGGCAAACACGTCGGCGTTAGCCCGGAGGAAGGTGACGAGCGCACTTTCCTATTTGCTGCCCAGGTCACCGCCGATTCAGACGACCTGGGAAGCGCCTTCGCCCACCACGACCTCCTTCGTAGGAACAGAGGCGTCGGCGGCGAGTCGGGGTTTGGATGAAGAGGGTCCCGGGCCCCCTGTGCAACCTTCGACCTCGGCCTGGGCTGAGACCAAAGCCATGTACGACTGCTCGGCGCAGGAGATGGCGCCACCGGAGTCGGCGGTCACGGAGATGGGGCCTGCTGGGCCCGGCATCTTAACTGTGAAATATGCATAATGCGCGACCATCATAAATTTGGTGAGCGCCGGACGCCCGAGAATGGCGTTGTAGGGGAGGGTAGCTCCGCGACGTCGAAGAGGACATTTTCTGTGCGGAAGTTGTCCCGACTCCCGAAGGTTACGGGTAGCTCAACCTGCCCGAGGGGCAGGGAGTGCCCGGGCGTCACTCCGCAGAATGGAAGCGACGGCTTTAGGCGCCTGGAGGACACCTGCAGCTTTTCGAAGGCCTCCTTGGAGAGGAGGTTGAGGCCTGCACCCCCATCGATCAACACTCTGCTGACCTTGACATTGCAGATGGTGGGGGACACCACCAGGGGTAGTCGCCCCACGGCTGCAGTAATGGCGGGATGATCAGCTATGCTAAATGTGATCGGAGCATCCGACCACTTCAAGGGCCTGGCGGCCTCTTTGCTCGGGGTTGCCGAGCACACCTTGCGCCGCATGGTCTTGATGCCATGCCGCGAGGAAGGCGTGTAAGCGCCTCCGTCGATGAAGGCGATGGTATGCTCGGGCTCTTGGAAGCCGAGCTCGGCGTCGGCGGCGAGTTGGGGTTTAGATGAAGAGGGTCCCGGGGCCCCTGTGCAGCCTTCGACCTTGGCCTGGGCTGAGATCAAAGCCATGTATGACTGCTCGGTGCAGGAGACGGCGCCGCCGGAGTCGGCAGTCACGGAGATGGGGCCTGCTGGGCCCGGCATCTTAACCGTGAGATATGCATAATGCGCGACCATCATAAATTTGGCGAGCGCCGGACGCCCGAGAATGGCGTTGTAGGAGAGGGGGAGCTCCGCGACGTCGAAGAGGACGTTTTCTATGCGGAAGTTGTCCCGACTCCCGAAGGTTACGGGTAGCTCAACCTGCCCGAGGGGCAGGGAGTGCCCGGGCGTCACTCCGCAGAATGGAAGCGACGGCTTTAGGCGCCTGGAGGACACCTGCAGCTTTTCGAAGGCCTCCTTGGAGAGGAGGTTGAGGCCTGCACCCCCATCGATCAGCACTCTGCTGACCTTGACATTGCAGATGGTGGGGGACACCACCAGGGGTAGTCGCCCCACGGCTGCAGTACTGGCGGGATGATCGGCTATGCTAAATGTGATCGGAGCGTCCGACCACTTCAGGGGCCTGGCGGCCTCTTCGCTCGGGGTTGCCGAGCACAGCTCGCGCCGCATGGTCTTGATGCCACGCCGCGAGGAAGGCGTGTAAGCGCCTTCGTCGATGAAGGCGATGGTATGCTCGGGCTCTTGGAAGCTGAGCTCGGCGTTGCCGGGGGCGGCCTCAGTGTCGCCTCCCCCGCGGGACTCGTTGCGCTCCTGCTGGCGCTGCTCGATGAGTCCTTTAACCATACGACACTCTGTGAGATCGTGCCATCTGGTCTGGTGGATGGGGCACCATTTGCCTGGCTCGCTGGAGCAGAAGCCCGGGCGGGAGCCGGGGCTCTTGCGGGAACTGGAGCCCTTGCAGGTGCCGGGGCCCTCGCGGGCGCGGGCCGTCTGTCGGCGGCCGCCCGACGTTCTTGCCGGTGGTTGGGCTCTTGGGCCGGCCTATGGGCGGGGCCCTAGGCCGGCTCGACAGGAGTGGCTTCACGCTTTCTTCTCTTCTTCTTTTCCCGCCTGTCGGAACAGGAAGAACTTGGCTGGTCGGCGGCGGGGCGCGGAGCATGCCACGTCCGGGCCTCCGCCGCCTTGGCGCACTTGTCAGCCAGCGTGAAGAGCTCTGCAGTGGTTTCGACTTCGTGCGTACCTAGTTTTTCGAGCATCCGCTCGTCGCGGACGACCTGCCGGAAGGCGACGATGACAGCGTGGGGGGCTATCCGCGGGATGGTGTTGCGGACCTGGCTGAAGCGCTGAATAAAGCGCCGCAGCGTCTCCCCCTCCCGTTGCTTGACGGCGTGGAGGTCGCACTCCAAGCCGGGGCGCGTGAATGTGCCCTGAAAATTAGCCACAAACTGGTGGCAGAGGTCATCCCAGGAACTGATAGATCCTGGGGGTAAGTTCATGAGCCAAGAACGGGCAGAGCCCCTAAAGGCAACATGGAAATAATTTTCCATCACCTTTTCACTGCCTCCGGCCGCCTGGACGGCCGTAGTGTATATTTGGAGGAACTCGACGGGGTCAATGGACCCGTCGTACTTCTCCGGCAGCTCAGGGCGGAACTTGGAGGGCCATTTGACCCGTCGGAGCTCACTAGAGAAGGCGCGGCAGCCGGTGCCGTACCCCGTGGCCCGGGCGGCGCTCCTTGGCGGTGAACGCCGGTGAGCCGGGGAATCCTGGCGATCATGGGCCGGAAAAGAGGAAGCTTGGTCCTCAGCCTCGGCCGCCTGCCAGATCTCGCGCTAGCGCTCGTGAGTGACGCGCGCATCTTCGTGGCCCCTCCGCTCGTTGAGACGCAAGCGGAGGTCCTGGGCTTCGGACGCGGACGGGGGGTGGCGAACGTTGCCCGTTGATGGGCCGGTTCGTGTGGCGCCACGCTGGGTGGTGGCGCGAGAATTGCCGGCTAGCACCTGGCGGCGAGTAGTGCCGACCAGGGCAGCGACTTCTTGGATCCAGCGACCCTCCAGGGTTTCCGGAGTCGCCTGACCAGGCGGATGCTTGAGGAGACCGTGCGCCGCAAGTAGTACGCTCCCGGGGCCGGCCTCGCTGAAAGCGAGCCTACGCCGAAGAGGCACCCGACGCTGCCCAGAGGCGGACCTGGCGGCCAGAGTCTCGACCACCTGCCTGGGGTCGGAAGGTGCACCGGCGGTGGTGGCAGTGGCCCTGCTGGGCCCAGCACCTTGGTCCCCTTGGGAGGGGAAAGCCGCACGTGCAGATTGCGGCTGCTGCTGGGACGCAGCAGCGGCTAGGACCTCCTGTGCGAGGGGCTGCATTTCCTCACTGGAAGTGGAGCCGAAACGCTGGAGGCGGTGTCCACCGGCCATTCTTTCTTGTGGAAGAAAACAAACAAACAGATTCAGGGATATTCCCCCCTACCTGGTGTGCCAGCTGTCGGAGGATTAACTCCTGTCGCAGGGATCCCGAGAGACCCCTTTTTAGAGATTCGGCTGGGGGGATGATCCTGAATAAGTTCGCCGGAGAAATGAACGAGAGTAAATGCAACGGCCGGTGGATGGGGTTATGATCTAGTGCAAAGAGGAGTAAATGCACCGGAAATTTAGACAGGTTCGGGCCGCATGGGGGTGTAATACTCTACTCCTGTATGGGTGTAATAACTGTCGTGAGGAAGTCCCTCAAGGATGTTGCCAGTTACAAGAATATTATGTCTAACTAAGAGCTCGAGGCTCCTTGTTCTTGGGCCGGGACTATGATTCGGTTCTTGGTGCTTTTCTGTTCGATGCTTGCGGTCTCTCTGGGTTGGGTTCTCTTTGTCGATCTTCCGTCCTCCTCCCTCTTCTGTGCTGCCGGCCCCTTTTAAGCACTCGCCGGCTGCCACATGCCCCGAACGGGAAGGAGGGGCACAAGTTCCAAGACGCCATGACTGGGAAAGGCGTCATCATTTCTTCTGGGTGAAGTGACCGAGGGGTGGAAAACGCGGCGCACGCCCGGTCACCTATCACCATAAACGCCCCTGGCAACGGGCGCCGTAGAGAGGGCCCACCGGGCAGCCACAGAGCAACCCGGCGTGCCCGCCCTGTCATGTTCCTCTGCCACAGCAGGGTGGCGGACGGAACGCCTTGATCCTGGCGATGTTATCCCGAGACACACCGGATGATACGGGACGGGACCCGTGTAATTAATGGCCCCATGCCTCTCTGCCAAAGCATGGCAGGGACTGACACTGCGGCGGGAGTAGTTGGGGATGTCAGGCCGCGCACGCTCATTAAATGCGGCCTCGGACCTCTGACTGATTGACACCTTATTGGCGGGCCCCTCGGGCGCCTTTCTGGGTCGTCGCGGCACCGAGTGCTCGGGGGTACTGTTCACCTCCCCGAATACTCTCTCCCGAGAATGCCTATCCTTGCCCTCGGGGTACCGAGTGCCCGGGGGGCACTGTTTACCTCCCCGAGCACTTTCTCCCGAGCACTCTTGCACGATCCTTCGGGGAACCGAGTGCTCGGGGGCTGCCACGTGCAACCCTGAGCACTCTCTCCCGAGCACTTTTGCACAGATCTTTCGGGGAACCGAGATCTCGGGGGCTGCCACGTGCAGCCCCGAGCACTCTCTCTCGAGCACTTTTGCACAGATCTTTCAGGGAACCGAGAGCTCGGGGGCTGCCACGTGCAGCCCCGAGCACTCTCTCCCGAGCACTTTCACACTGACCCTCGGGGAACCGAGCACTCGGGGGCTACCGCACGCAGGCCCCGAGCACTCTCTCCTGGAACTTAGCTCCTCTGGGTATCGGGGGACTAGGGTGCTCGGGGGTGACCGGGCAGCTCCCCGAGCACTTTCTTCCCGATACTTAGACTCTGCGGATCATCGGGGAACTGGGGTGCTCAGGGACCGGGAAATGTGGCCCCGAGCACCTTCTCCCGGGACTTGAACTTTCCTCACCCCGCAGGAGGGACCTCACGGGATGGCGACACGTGGCGGATGGCCGGCCGGGCCTCTGGACTCAGGGACCCCCGGTTCCTGATACAGCGACAGCTGCCATCTAGTTCATGGGTAATGCCCATCAAAGAAGAGCCTTGCCCGTGGGGGGCTGTTGTTGGGGGATGGTTTCACAGGGCCCTTTAGAAAAGGGTCAAAGGCCTCTACAACCGCTTCTTACCAACAGCTTGTAGTTCTTGTGGGTTTGACATGTTGCAGGAACCCTTCGAACATGCTGAAGGTACTTTACGGACACTAGGTACCACTGAAGCGTGTCTAGATGCCGGTATAGCAAAGCCATTGACAGGCCTTTGGATGTTGGCCGAAGATCTCCGTTGGGCTTCGCGAGGGAGTCGGCCGAAGGGATGTCAGAGGTGCCATCGTAGGTGAAGCCCTCAGCAAGCCTTTGAATCTCATGGTGCCGAGAGGAAGATGACCGAGCATGCTCGAAGGTGCCATCGGCTATAGACCTTCGGGAGTACGACGGAGGTAAAACTGATGCTGGCAACCGAGGACCCAGAAGGGTATAATTGTAAATAGGGCAGATGTACTTAGGAATAATATCGCATTGCCCTCGAATATGCCGGGAATGAGGTAGTTAGAGGGATTGTTACAGAGAATGGTTGGGCATGGCCTATAAAATACAGCGGCAATGTAACCTACAAGGTGGGTGACATTATTGCAATACATCGTTCCCCATTCAATGATTGTCTCTCACCTTGCCTTCAGACCATTCCAGTGGGCCAAAGGCCCCTTCCTTATTCGGTTACAAAAGTTTTCAACAGTTGTCATGTTATGTCTTTCCTAAATATAAGTTGTTTTAGTGTACCTTCTTTTAATTAAATTGATAAATAGGATAGCACCTCACTTTTTTGTATATACCATGAGCTTCTGATCTTTTCTTTGGGAATCTTGTTCTATCATGTTCTTAGTGCATTACCTTGATGTGCATTTTCGTGGCATTTGGATCACATTGCATTGCATATCCCTCATGCTCATCGCATTGCACATGCTCTTTCTTGAGAGAACGAAGAGATGTAGAGCAACACGGGCATGATTGAGGGAGGTTATTGCTATGGATTGTGAAGTTGAGAATCAAGGCAAGAATCTATGCATTTTTTACCCCTACTTTGCATCTATGTGTAGTTTAGTTTTGATAAATTATTCCTTTATGTATGTCATGCATGTTTAGCGAGTCATTGCCGGGTTTTGTGGGTAGATCCTATTTGTTGCATTGCCTACCTTGACTTTGTTCATCACTTGATCCATTGTAACCCGGGTGATATAATGTAATTGCCCAACTTAAAATGAACGTGTTATGCTTAGCAAGGCATAGGTCACCGGTAGAAGTCGAGCGGTAGTTCATCCATCGTTCGTGAGCTTTAGGATTTAATTGTGTCTCATTGAACTTAATCTTGAAGGGTTAATGAATTTGTGAGGATGAGATGAGATTTGGGAGGGTAATAGGGAGGGTTTGGGAATGGAGTCTCAAATATCATAGGCCTGCCTAGATCGATTAAGCACCGACTGTTGTTTGCCATTAGCTTAAGCACTTTTCGTACTACCTCATATCTTAATAGGGAAAGGATGAGCTGACTATCTCATGCTATACCGGTTGTTTGGGCCTCATGATGTGAGTGTGTGACATGTGTGGGTGTGGATTGTGGATTTGTGGATGAAATGGGGAGCCTAGTGTGTGCCTCGATGAGGAGATAGGTGGTCCTTGGCACCGTTGAAGAAGCTCAAGAGGGTGCTAATGTGCTAATGGGTACACTCTTAATCAATTCTCATCCCACCATCATTCTTTTCGATTTTGGAGCTTCTCATTCCTTCATAAGAAAGAGTTATGGCTTCCATCATAAGCTAAAAGTGAGCACCACCTCTACACCTTATCTCATAATAGTACCCAGATAAAAAATCATCACCAATCAAATCTAAGCAAGGGCATCAGTTCTTATTAATGGGAATTCCTTTTCCGCAAACTTTCTAGTAATCGACACTAAGGTGATAGATATCATATTAGGAATGAATTGGCTCAACAAAAACAATACCATCATCAATTGTGCTCAAAGAACAATTACCCTTGATGATTCCTCCAGCATCCAAGTCCCTCTCAACCTTAAAGAGGGAATTCTTGTCTTTATGCCTTGGAAGGTGCCACGACCATGGATCTCTTGGATGTTCCCGTGGTGTCTGAGTACCCGGATGTCTTTTTTGATGAATTGTCAGGAATGCTGCCTGACTGGGATATCAAATTTGTCATTGAACTCTTACTCGGACTGGCCCAGGTATCTAAACGACCCTATCATATGCCTCCAAATGAGTTGGTGGAGTTAAAGATTCAACTTAGGGAATTGCTAGAGAAAGATTTTATTGAATCAAGCTCCTCACCTTGGGGATGCCCGGTTCTCTTTGTCAAGAAAAAATATGACACCTTGAGAATGTGTGTTGATTGTCATCCTCTTAATGCAGTCACTGTCAAGAATAAATTATCCTCTTCCTCGAATCAATATCTTGTTCGATCAATTGTCTGGTGCATGTTTCTTTTCTAAGATTAATCTTAGGTTGGGCTATCACCAAATAAAAATTTGGTCGGAGGATGTTCCCAAAACAGCCTTCTCTACTCGATATAGTCTCTATGAGTACACTGTTATGCTTTTGGCCTAACCAATGCACCAACCTACTTCATATATTTGATGAATACCATCTTCATGGAAGGACTCAATTCCTTCATAGTAATCTTTATCGATGATGTCCTCATCTATTCCAAGAACGAGGAGGAGCATGCCCAACATCTTGGGATCTTTCTTGAATGGATCCGAGAACATCGTCTTTATGCCAAATTTAACAAATGTGAATTTTGGCTCAAAGAAGTCGCTTTCCTTGGTCATATCCTCTCCGAAAATAGAGTTGCAGTTGACCCAAGCAAGGTGCAAGATGTGTTCAATTGGGTGCAACCCAAAAGTGTCACCGATATCTAGAGTTTTCTTGGATTCACGAGGTACTACTGTTGGTTCATTGAGAATTTTTCCATAATTGCCAAGCCCATGACCAAACTCTTAAAGAAGACTGTGGCTTTCAAGTGGTCCAACGCTTGTGAGCAAGCTTTCCAAACCTTGAAAAACTTATTACTACCACTCTCGTTCTTGCTCAACCGTAAATGGTTAAGGGTTTTGATGTCTATTGCGATGCTTCTTGCATAGGTCTCAGTTGTGTTCTCATGCAACAGGGCCGAGTCATTGCCTATGACTCCCAACAATTAAATTGCCATGAAGAGAATTACCCAACTCATGATCTAGAGCTTGCAGTCATTGTGCACGTTCTAAAAAATTTGGCACTATTATCTCCTAGGAGATCTTTGTAACATCTACACCGACTACAAAGTCTCAAGTATATCTTCACCCAAGCTAATCTCAACATGAGACAAAGGAGATGGCTTGAATGATCAAAGACTAATTCATTATCATCCTGGCAAGGCGAATGTTGCTGTCGACGCCTTGAGCCGGAAGGTTCAATGCAATTGTCTCTCGCTCAAGCCCGGAATTACCACACTTTGTGATGAATTTTGAAGGCTTGGACTCAAGATGATTCTGGAGGGATTTTCTGCTAACATTGAAATCAAATCCACCCTCCTCGTCCAAATCAAGCAAGCCCAAAAGGATGACAAGGGCATGGCCTGAATTCATGACAAGATGAAAGAGGGCAAAGCTAGTTGTTTCTTTATGGATGATCAAGGTACTCTATGGTTTGGAAAATGACTTGTGATCTCTAAGGACCATGAGCTAAGAAGAAGATTTTGGATGAAACCCAGGATTCTTTATTGTCGATTCACTCCGGAAGCACAAAGAGGTATCAAGATCTCAAGCACAGGTTTTGATGGACTCGCATGAAGGGGGAAATTGCTCACTATGTTTCTAAATGCGATGTTTGTGAAAGGGTGAAAGTGGATCACCTCAAACCGGTCGGTATGCTACTTGTGAGGATCCATGACATTGTAAGAGGGGGGAGTGAGTTAGGACACTTAAAACCTAAACCAAATTGGCTCCAAAAACTTCACAAAATAAACCTATCTCAATTTCTATCTAAATGTGTTCTAGGTTTATCTAGTGTGTCTACTCTACCTTTCAAAAGAGATTGTAACCTATATAGGAATGTAAATACGGTAGCGTAAATAAGGTAGAGAGACAAACTCGGCATAAGGGATTTTTATCCCATGTATCGATGGCATAAATCTCACCCCTAGTCCATGTTGGAGCACCACCAAGCATATGCTCCTACTTAGCATTCGGTCACGGCTCTTGAGCCACCAAGGAATGGCCTCAAGCCCGATGAGTCGCCAAGCCACAAAGGTAAAGTCCTCACCACTAGCCTCTCTTCCGGTCACTTGCCTCAGTGATCACTTTGGAGCTTAAGCAACCAAGGCAAGGGTCTCCACGTTCTTGTACACGTGTCTTGTCGCCGCTCCACACCAAGTAGGAGAGTCAACAAGCTTGAACAACTCTGACCCAAGTTGTCGATGACTCACAAAGACTCCAAGGCATCAGCATAGCACTTGGTACAAGCTAGGATCACTCCTTGATCCACTTTCTAGGCAACAATTACCTAGCAACGCTCTCTCTAGGCCTATAAGCACTAATCACTCACTAATATGTGCTTAATTGCATTGGATGATCACTTTAAGCACTTTGGTGGCTTAGATGTCTTCTCAAGTGTATATGGGTTTCTCTAGACACCCACACCTTCAAATAACTGAGTGGAGGGGTATTTATAGCCTCAAAGTCGTGCACTAGCCATTAACCCAACGGCTTAGAAAAGTTGTTAACACCGGATTGTCCGGTGACAACAGTAGTACAATCACTAGACAATCTCGTGAGTACACCATCAGAAACTAGCGGTTGGATACCACTCAAAGTCATCTTGAACACCAGACACTCTAGTGTATACATTATCTCCATCGCCAGACTATCCGATAAATACATTTGAGCCATCCAAGCCTCTGCACCCTCTCTATGTAAATTGCTCATGTGTAAGCCTCTGGTGCACACAGCACCTATCACCAGACCATCCAGTGAGGTATTCTTCGATCTACAACTCTTGGTAATGCTTCTGCAGGAAATACTCTAGTGTGAAGCATCCAGTGTGTACAACACAGGTACTAGACCTTCCAGTGAGTTGATCTTCGTTCTTCTATGCTTAGATTCTTCTCTACAAGAATTAGTCCAGCATAATCCTCTGGTGATCACCGAACCATCCAGTGAAGCCATCTACATTCTCCCTTTGTCAACAATGCTCTGCTGCTTCTACCCATTTGACACCGGACCATCTCGTGAGGTAAAGCTGCCTCTGGACACAAAGCTCCAGTACCCATAATTCTTCTACCACCAAACCATCCGGTGAATATATTTTTCCTGGGACTTCTCCAATTCAACCAAACTTTATTCCGGCTTCGGTGGCTTCTTGATGTATTGCATCCATGAGACCTACTAACATATATTCTTGATAAACATGTTAGTCCCAATGACAATGTTGTCGTTAATCACCAAAATCACTATCATGGTATAATAGGGACATTTTCGCTACAATCTCCCCATTTTTGGTGATTGATGACAATAAAACTAAAGCAAGTGGCAAATAATAAATGATACTAATTGTAAAGAGCACAAAGGCTTACCATATTGCTTGGATGCATGTTCTTACCACTTAGTCCCCGTTTTTTTATGGCTCCTCAATTCTCCATTGTCACTATCTCCCTTGATCGACCAATGCAAGAGCTTCTCCATTGCAAGCTTTTGATACTAAATTTAGATGAGTCCCTCTTTGTCAACCTTGGCATCTTGCTTGTTCTCCACAAGGCATGCCTCTTGCTTTGATCGTCAAACTTCTCCCCCTTTGTCAACAATCGCAAAGAGGGCTACAAACACATGCTGAGCTCAAAGAGTATTAAAGCACATGGGAGAGAGCTTCATAAATCATGATCTAATGAAATGATATCAATTGAAAAGATATACCAATTGTAAGAATATGAGGCATTGATATCAACTGAAAAAGACAAATAAGGATCATAATTCATGAAACTCACATAATATAATTTAAACTCCCTCTATATGTGTGCATATATATGATAAAAGAGAGACATATGCACAACTAGACAATTATGTCAAGATGGAAGTTTAAGCCATATTATGCATGGAGGTAGCTTAAATGAACAAATGAATTGACAATAATTGCAATTGAAGCATTTAAGCATTGCATACCTCCGGGGACTTGTTGATAGCTCCATGAGACTACAAAAGATATATCTAATAACACATGTTAGTCTCAAAATCACAATCTATAGGATATGCTCCCCTAAATGTGTGCATACAAGTGTTAAATACTTATGAGATTTATGCACTTGTTATTGATAACAATGAGGAATTTATCCTATAGATTGAACTCATGGCACATAAAGGATATCAATTGTAAAACTAATGCCATGACAAGAACCTACCACTAATAAGCCATGTGGATTGCTCATGGGTTAGAGAGAAGCACAAGCAACCTACCATAAGATAAACCTACACTAGGTATTGCAATAAATTAAAATATGCATATGCAATCCTAGACAAGACAATGGTTCAAAAAGCATGAACAAAAATCTAGCTACCATTATTTCATTACCTTTGGATGAGGATTTGGATATATGGTGATCATGATTATCAATGTGTCATATCTTGTACACTTGGCTTCTATGCTTGACCCTTCACTTCATCTTGTGAGCCAAGTTTCCAAATCCCCGTGCCAATCCATGGGCTTCAAGTCTTCTTTGGAACCTAAAATGATTGGGCCCCGTCATGCTGGTGATGACTTCCTTAGGCACTCAAATGGGTTGGTTCCACCCCCGCTCCTTTTTCCCAACCTTGTGTACAACCACCTTACTATCTTTCTTCTTCTTGAGCTTGTAATGGTTGCTCTTGGCCTTGATCTTGTAGTTGGGTTTGATGTAGACATTGGAGGTCTTGTTGGAGATGTTCGTCACCTTGTTATTCTACTTGGTCACCTTCTTGACTTACTTACATTGGTAGGACTTGTGGTCTTCTTGATGGCACTTGAAACATGTCACACTGGACCCCTCCGCAAGCTCTTGTGAGGATCGGTGACATCCTAAGAGAGGGGTGAATTAGGACACATAAAACCTAAACCAAATTGGCTCTAAAAACTTCACAAGATAAACCTATCTCAATTTCTATCTAAATGTGTTCTAGGTTTATCTAGTGTGTCTACTCTACCTTTCAAAATAGATTGCAACATATCTATGAAGGTAAATTGCAAGAATGTAAATATGAAAGCGTAAATAAGGTAGAAAGAAAAACTCAGCATAAGGGATTTTTACCTGTGGTTTTGATGGTATGAATACCACCCCTAGTCCATATTGGAACTCCACCAAGGATATACTCCCGGTCGGCACCCGGTCATGGCTCTTAAGCCACCAAGTCAAGGCCTCAAGCCGAATGAGCCGCCAAGCCACAAAGGCAAGGCCTCACCACAAGTATCTCTTTCTGGTAACTTGCTGTTGTGATGACTTTGGAGCTTGAGTCATTGAGGCAAGGGTCTTCACATCCCTGTACATGTGTCTTGCCACCGCTCCACACCAAGTCAGAGGGTCAACAAGCTTGAGCAACTCTGGCTCAAGTTGCCAGCGAGTCACCAAGACTTCAAGGCATCGGTGTACCACTTGGTATAAGTTAGGATCACTCCTTGACCCATTCTATAGGCAGCAATCACCTAGCAACACCCTCTCTAGGACTATAAGCACTAATCACTCACTAATCTTGTGTTTAATTGCCTTAGATAATCACTTTAAAAACTTTAGTGGCTTGTATGCATTCTCAAGTGTATATCGGTTTCTCTGGATAGTCACAACTTCAAATGACTGAGTGTAGGGGTATTTATAGCCTCGAACTCGTTCCCTAGCCATTAACCCAACAGTTCAGAAAAGCTGTTAACACCGGATTGTCTAGTGACAACAGTAGTACAATCACCAGACAATCCACAATCAGAAACTAGCCATTGGATTCCACTCAAAGTCATCTTGAACACCGGACACTCCGGTGTATACATCATCTTCATCACCGAACTATCCGATAAATACATTTGAGCCATCCGAGCCTCTGCACCCTCTCTATGTAAATTACTCTGGTGTAAGCCTTCAATGCACGCAACACCTATCACCGGACCATCCAGTGAGGTATTCTTCAATCTTTAACTCTTTGTAATGCTTCTGTAGTAAATACTCTGGTATGAAGCATCCGGTGTGTACAACATAGGCACATGACCTTTCGGTGAGTTGATCTTCGTTCTTCTGTGCTTGGATTCTTCTCTGTAAGAATTAGTCCAGCATGATCCTCTGGTGATCACCATACCATACGATGAAGCCATTTACATTCTCCCTTTTGTCAACAATGCTTCGCTGCTTCTAGCCATTTGACACTGGACCATTCGGTGAGTATATTTTTCCTTAGACTTCCCTAGCTCAACAAAACTTTGTCCAGCTACGGTGACTTCTTGATGTATTACATCCATGAAACCTACTAACATATATTCTTGACAAACATGTTAGTCTCAAAGATTATTGATTAATCACCAAAATCACAATCATAGCCTAATAGGACTATTTTCCCTGCATCCAACCATTGACTATACCTCGTGAAAATGGGAGGAAATCAGCATGGATTTTATTGTTGGTTTACCCAAGACATCCTAAGATACAATTCTATTTGGGTCATTGTTGATTAATTTACCAAATACGCATACATCCTTCCTGTCAAAACTTGATATAATGCCTAGGACTATGTGGAGTTATATCTTTCTAGAATTGTTTGCCTTCATGGAATCCCTAAGAATATCGTCTATGATCGAGATACTCAACTCATCTCTTATTTTTGGAGAAGCCTCTACAAAGCTATGGGTACCGAATTGTTCCATAGAAACACCTTCCATCACCAAACTGGAGGCCAAACTGAGAGGGCTAATCAAATTCTTGAAGACATGTTGAGGGCGTGTGCTCTCACATACGGAAAGAGGTGGGAGATTTGCTTCCCATTTACGGAGTTCACGTATAATAATAGCTATCAATCAAGCATAAAATGTCTCCTTTTGAAGCATTTTATGGAAGAAGGTGTCAAACGCCGCTAAATTGGTCCAAATCCGGTGAAAGACCATTCTTGGGTCTCGGTCACAGAAGCAGAAGAGTATGTAAAGACTATTCATAAGTGTTTGCTCGTGGCCCAATCTCGCCAAAAGAGCTATGACGATCATCATCGGTGAGAGCTCTTGTTCGCCATTGGAGATTTCGTCTATCTCAAGGTCGCTCCTCTAAAAGTGACACAACGGTTCTAAGTTAAAAGAAAGTTGGCGCCTCGTTATGTTGGCTCTTTCCAAATCATTGCCCAGCGAGGAGATGTGTCCTATAAATTGGACCTACCTCCAACACTCTCCACCATGCACAATGTCTTCCATGTTTCTCAATTGAAAAATTGTCTCTGCGTTCCAACTGAGGTTGTGCCATTGGATGACCAATACCTTCAACACGACCTCACTTATTGCAAGCATCCGATTCGCATTCTTGAAGAAGTCAAACGCAAGACACGATGTTGTTCGATCAAGTTCCTCAAGGTCCAATGGAGTAACCACTCTAAACATGAGGCTACGTGGGAACAAGAAGATCGACTTTGTACCGAGTTTCCGTAATTTTTCTCCTCCATGTGAGTAATGTTGGTGATATTTGTGCACTAGCCTTTTCTCTGCACTTGTGATGTGCATCACCTACAAGAGTAGTATTTCTATCACCCACATACACCCTAATTGTGTTCTTGATACAAATCAAACATTTCTAGGTTTTTAGATATGCACGCAATCACCATCGAATCATCGAAGGATTTACCCAACCACCTTGTACCAATTCTTAAACATAAGAAGGGATAATCATCCCTATCATGTTAGTGAGCTGAAAAGAAAGAGGATGATAACAATGTTAACACTCAATCAACCCCACCCTTTCTTTGATAGGTCCTATGTTGAGGTTGTTCACATGTCTAGGTGAATATGGCATTAAGAAGCCTAGGAGTTTTTCCCTATCTATGTTGCTGAGTTCTAACTCTCGATTACATGATGGAGAGAAACATTCAGACCACCTAGATATCATCTCTTTGTTACCATTATTGATCTATTTATAAGATTCATGAATATCCCTTTTTACTCTCCCCTTAGCTCCTCTGAATCTTGGGACGAGATTCTTTTAATGGGGAGGCTTATCACGCCCTAAATTCATGCATATTCATGTTTGCATGTATTTCATAAGCATTCATGTTTTTTAATGTGTGCAAGCTTGAATTGATTTGAATTCAAGTTGAATTAAAAAGAGAAGATCACATGAATTGATAGAAATGCAATTAAATGGAGCTTTACATAGGAACTCACTTTTTGTAATACCCTAATTTTAATTTCTCAAATTCTTAAAAATTTTCGTAGATAAAACCTAATTTCTAAAACCAAATTCAATTTTGACTTAGGATATATTTTGTTTGAAAGCATTCATGCTGGAGTTAGGCATTTAGGGTTTTTGTTTGGCTTTGTTTGTTTGGTGTTTGCTTTAGAATAGAAATAGAAATAGCTTGGAATAGAAATAGGAAAGGAAATAGAAATCTTAAAGCCAGCCGAAACCCTTTCCTCTAACCCAGCCCAGCCATTTCCATCTCTTTCCCAAGCCCGCTCACCTCTCCCCTCGGCCTGCTCAGCCCGAGCCAGCCCGACCTCCTCCCCTCTCCCTCGCACTCCTCCCTTCACTTCCCGCCTTGGCCGCGCCTCGCGCCACCCCGAGCCGCTACCTCCCCATGCCTGGATGTGCCCTAGCTCAAACCTGTTTTCACCCCGCACTCGCGCCTGTCTTCTTCAACTAGAACGTCGCCTTTGCCGTTGAATCCGAGTGGGACTCGAGACCGCCACCGCCTCTAGAGTCCCGGACCGCCCTGAGAGCCCCGAGCCTACCCATATATACCCCCACCCCTCCTCGTTCAATCTCCAACCCGCTGAGATCTTGAGCTCTTCTCACCGAGTTTGAGCTCTTGCCACCATTGTCGTCGCCCATCGTCTAGCCCCACCGCTAAGCTGTTCCCGTGCAGCCTTGCCTCCGCCGAGCTGTCTCCAAGCCTCGCCGCTGCCAGCTGAAGCTCGAGTCACCCTCGCCTTGCCTCCACAGTCGTGAGAGCCACCTCCCATCATGCCCCCGAGCTCCTCCACCGTCTACGCCATCGTCGAGCCCGTTCTGGTGCCGCTCCACCCTCGGTAAGCCCCAAAACTGACTCCCCGTGAGCATCTTTGTCTGTGCTACTGGCAAGCCAGAACTTGATTCCAGCAGGTTTTTGGCAAGTCCACCGCCACCTTTCCCTCGGTGCCACTGTGCTCCCTCTCTCCAGTCGCCCCCTTCACCCTGAGCCGTTAGATCTATCACATGGGGTCACGATTAGAACCTTGCATACCCCTTCGCCAGCCAGTAGAAAGTCGCCGCGTGGCACACATAATCCCAGTCAGCCTTTTGTGCCACATCAGCCGCCACATCAGCTGCCACCTCACCCTCTTTGCTTACGTGTTAGCCTAGCCAGCAGCCAACGTGGTAAATAAGGTTTTCCAATGTAAAAATAATTCTAGATAATCCTGATAATTGGTAATTTTGTAGAGAAGTCCTCGTTTAGTAAAACCATCATAACTTTTTCTTCGTAGCTCCGTTTTAAGCAATTCTTGCGCTGTTAGATTCATTTTTTAGAGGTCTAGCTTTATAGTTATATTTTGTCTTGTTGTTATTTTATTTTGTGCTATGTTCTTAGTATGTTTTTTTGTGTGCATATCAGTTAGACATCTGACTCGCATTTGTTGGGGTACCAGGATCTAATTGATGGACCATGCTTCGTAGTGATCTCTTGACGGCACACCACTGGAGTGTGTTAAGTATCTTGCAAACAAGGCAACATGGATATCACGACTCGTGGCTAAAAGTTGGACAACCTCTGTAGAGTGTAAAACTGTTATAACAGTCGTGCCTGCGGTTATCGGAGGCTTGGATTCTCACACGATTAGCTGGTTATGGGTATGGTTTGGTGTTGGTTAGTTGGTTATGTTTTGCAAGGTGTTGTTCTCGAATAATAATAGTTTGGGTCATATGGGCATAATCACTTAATAACTACTTAAAGCTTTTCAATCACATTACTAATTTCTTTACTCGCATATATGCAAATATACCTTATGTCAGCCTACTTTTTATAAGCCTGCATATCATTATTTTCTTTTCCCTATTTGGTCAGTACTCCATGTCCTCACCCTTGCTATCTCCCCCAATACATATTGCTCAGTGAAAGACTTTCAAGGCGATGACCTAGAGTACTAGGAGTGTGTTCCCTAGTCGGTGCCTTTGGAGTTGCTGTGGTCGCCGATGCTTTCGTTCCGTTGCTGTCGTTTATAAGCTATAGTTTGGTTAGTAAAGTTGTTTAGATGAAATCTTTGTACAAGAGTTAAACAATTGTAAGTTAAAGTATTGCTTTTATTACTTCACTTATGATATCCTTATATGTGCTAAACTTTCTGATCACACATAAGCTGTACTTGGTTTTGTCCGTTAAAATCATGTGTGACACTTTTTCACCGTATTACAAAGGTATACAAATAATTTTAGAAATTAGCCTATCATATGAGAGGAATATTAGTGAATTTTACCAGATTTTAAAAATTTATTTGAGGCCCTAAAAATTACTAGAAGTATCAAAAGTATTCTTGTTGGAGAATTTTAATTCAAAATCTACGTGACGTATTCAAATCAATCCTTTTAAAATAAATATATTATAAATTATAGGAGCTAGAGAAAAAGTTTTATAGTTTTTGAGGTACCTAGCACCCTGTTTGAGCAGAGAGAGGGGAGGGAAAATTGGTGTTTCTATTCTTCTGTCGCGGGTTCCACTGGCCAGTTGGCCGCTTCTCTCTCCCATCGCCTGGACAGAGCTCGACCGCTGCATGGCCGTCGTCGATAGCCGGCTGTGGGTGGTGCCCAACCCCATTCAGTCGCCCCTCCACCTTATCCCTTCCCCTCCGCTCCCTTCTCCCCTCTCGCTCCCATGATCCCATCCATTTTCCCTCTGCCGCACACTACACACAGAGATGGAGAGCATCACACCGAGCTACACCGCCCCGCTGCCGCCCCAAATTCGCCGGCCACAGGCACGAATCCACGGGGCCAAGTCACGAGCAGCTCGAAGGAAGGTCACAGGGAGCTATTCTGCGCTGATCCCATCGTTTCCCCACTGTTCCTCATCGGGTTGAGCTTGCCGACGTCGTCTTCTTCGGCTCCGGCGTGTCTTTCTCATCATCACTTCATCGAGCCACCCCTCTGCAACTCCTCCGCCCCAAGTGAGTCCACAGTCAGCATCAAGGGGTTATCCCCTTGTCTTTGAGTGCATCGATTTCCTCGCAGCCCGACGCCAGCACGTCGTTCTGCACAACCCGAGAGCCGCCGTACCTCTGCGCTCACCGCCGGCCACCTTCCGGCCAGGCCCACCGGCCGAGATCTGCTCAGAAAGTCTTGCCATCGCACGTTGGTCCTGGTGGTGTCCTCTTTTTGCCGAGACCAGCCGCTGTTCGCCGGCAGCAAGGTGCACCGCCGTGGCTCACGCGCGCCGGCAGGCCGGACATGGCCAAGGTATCTCTGACCTAGGTCAACCCATGTCAGCCCCACCCGTGGTATCAGTAGCTAGATTTGTGCCGGTGTAAAGTGTTCTCCATGTTTGTTTAATCGGCAGAAATCAGAAAAATGGAAGCATGAATTAGTGTACAATATTTAAATCAGCTGCAACCTTGTAAACTGCATTATAAATTGAATATTTCTCCAAAAAAATGTGAAACCACTTTTGTTAGCTCTGTATGTTCATAGTCTACAGCAAAAAAATGATAATGCTCATGAAAATTGTTGTCTAAATTCTGTATTGATTTAATAAATTAAATCTTGTGTAAATCACTGATAATTCATGGTATATCCAAAATTGGTTAATCCAGTTCCATTAATCTTGTTAAATAGAGAACTTTCTAGGAAAATAGTGGCCAGCAAGTTTGAGTAGTTTGGCCTATTGTTCTGACATATGTTTAGTATCACATTGTTAACTTCTAAAATTTGTACAGAAAATACTAAAAATAATTTAGGGTTGAGAACACTTCTGTAAATCCTTTTTGGTATGACCCTACATAGAAAAAAATAATGTTTTCCATGTTAGGTCATTCCAAAATATAAGTTGTTTTAGTGTACCTTCTTTTAATTAAATTGATAAATAGGACATCACCTCGTTTATTTGTTTATACCATGAGCTTATGTTCTTTACTTTAGTGCATTTTCGTGGCATTCGGATCACATTGCATTGCATATCCCTCATGCTCATCGCATTGCACGCGCTCTTTCATTAGAGAATGAAAAGCCGGAGAGCAATGCGGGCGTGATCACGGGTGATCCGAAGGTTGTTGCTGTGGATTGTGAAATTGAGAATCATGGAAAACATCTCTTCATTCTTCACCCCTATTTTGGATCTATGTGTTATTTATTTTTGATAAATTATCGATTTATGTATGTCATGCATGTTTAGCGAGTTATTCTTGGATTTTGTGGGTAGACCCTATTTGTTGCATTACCCTACCTTGACATTGTTCATCACTTGATCCATTGTAACCCGGGTGATATAATGTAATTTCTAACTTAAAATGAACACGTTATGATTAGCGAGGCATAGGTCATTGGTAGATGTTGAGTGATGGTTCATCTATCGTTCGTGAGGTTTAGGGTTTAATTTGCATTGCCCTAGTGTGTGCACTACTACAGAAAGGGTCATTCGTGCCCCTTCTTCACTGCCAGTTCAAAAATAACTAGGAGTGATATGTTATCAATGCGGGTTCGTAAGCTTCAGTGCACATAAAAAGTTGAGCCAGCAAGAACCGGTAGTGATGTTAGCTCTTCAAAAGACATACTTTTTATAACCGGCAGTGATAATGGCTATCGCTGCTAGTTGTGTTTACGAACCAGCAATGATACTAAAAACCCGTATGACTTCATGTGCGCGCCTACCAAGCTTCACGTGCTCAACGGCTCGATCATCTTCCCAGTGACTTTAAATGTTTGCTCACTCTCGCTCGCTCTATCACTCTCCCTTACTCTCTTTCACGTGCTCTCTCTCTCTCTCTCTCTTTCTCTCTCTCTCTCTCTCTCTCTCTCTCTCTCTCACTGTCAGTCGCCTCCACCTCCCGTGCAATCCATGGACGATCCGCTGCCGCCTCCACCACCTTCTCCGAGGACGCCTCCCACACCCGCATCCTTGTCCAGGGAGGAGGAGGCCCCGTCGGATGAGGTGCCCCCAAACCTCCGATTTTGGCATTTCGTCGGGATCCCCCTCGTCGGACGATGAGGTGTAGGATGTGTTCATCAATTAGCCACCGAGAGCCAAGAAGGTCCAGATGAGCTCGGAGGAGGAGGACGGGCACGAGGATAACAGCGATGACGAGGATGATAACAATGACAATGATAACGACAATGACAACGAGGATGATGATGACACGATGGCGATGACAGGACGATGAGGCCACATACTTCCTTTCGTGCATTGAGTTTCATCATGACCACAACTAGTTAGCTAGGGTTAGTCGACACGGGCGTTAGGGTTTTTGCACTATCTTCTGCGTGACGGTAGCTTTTGCTGTTATTAGTATAAACTCTATTAATATGATCATTAGTAATGCTAATCTTGTTTAAATTAATGCATGAATGTTTAATTTTTTATTTTTTATCCTAGATTGAGTATCACTGTCGATTCGAAGCTGGAACCAGCAGTGGTAAGTATACAAATGAATCAGAATAAGATCAAGAACCAGTAGTGATATGTATAATTACTGTCAATCAGCAGTGATAATTATGGATTATCACTACCGTTTATTCACTGCCGGTTCAAAAACTAGCAATTATGTCAATTTTGAACTGGCAGTGATGACCATTTCTGTAGTAGTGGTGCCTTGAGAAGGAGCTAGGTGGTCCTTAGCATCATGAGGATTGTCCAACCGGCCAGGGATGGATGAGAGAAAGGTTGTCATGGGGGCCAATAGGATGGACTCATGTCATGTGAGTAAAGTTGTACCCCCTGTAAAGTGTAAGATCAATTTGAATTATCGCGCTCCCAGTCTTAAGCATGCTTATGTCCATCTGCATTAATTGTAGAGTGTTTGATGTTTGGGTGTATATGGTTGTAAGTGGTATGTTGGGAGTAGCTTGTGTATGTCTATGTTGAGATAAACTTGTTCACTTGTTGGCTACGTTTATGTACATGTTGTCTCATGAGGATAGTTTCTGTTAGATGCCTACACCATGTGTCTTTTAAATTCTTTTCACTTAAATTCAACTACACCTTGTGGCTTACTCCTTACTACTCATTCCAATTATATAATCCTTGGAGTTGGGTTATTATATGTAACCATATGAGTTCTTGCAAGTACCTTCGTACTCATGATACTATCGTTGAGTTTTTGCAGGTGAGGATGAGTTAGTCTATAGCTACTTCATGCCCACTGATGTTGGTGATGGGCAAGAGTAGTGATGTGCTACTCTTGATGGCTCAGTGGTGCCTTAGGGCAAATGGCGCCACCTCTTTTTGCTAATTTTAGTTGATATTTCTGCTGCGTGGTAATGATCATGTGATAGGTTATGAAATTGATGTATTTTACTTAGTCTAGCACTTAAATTGTTGTATGCTGAGAGCCTAAACTTATTATTTGGGCCTCATCCTCTAATTTCAGCATGTAGTACTTTAAGTTGTGGAACTTGTTATAACTTTAAAGTCTTGTAATATATTTAATTTACTTGCTCTTTATTATATCTTGATATGATAAGGCTTGTTGTATAGGTAAGTGCTCCGATCTTGGGCATAAAACACATACTATGACTACCGGGATTGTATTCGATTTAATCATTTGTGTTGCGATTGTGGCTTTGAGATGTGGGTTAGCACATGGCATGTCAAGAGATGGGCATGTGCTATCTCTCATGTTATTGGATGAATCGCTGATTTGATTAATTTCAATACGATTAGGACAGTTCTCACACCCAACATCCATTTTGATGTAATATAACCTCTAGTTATGAGTGGAATAACATTCTGATATTTAATATTATAGGAATGAGCTCACCTCATGATTTAATTGACGTGCACGAGCTCGTGCCATAAGACCTTGCAATGGCACAACAACAACTGATTCTAGACGATTACTTGTAGTGCGCGTATCCACAATAATGATGTCCTCCTCATCCTCCCCTTCTTGAATTGAAGTCATCCTCGATGATAACTCATCTTCTTCTCCCAAATATAGCTTTAAATTTGTAACATTACATGTTGGACTAACACCAAAATCTGTTTGCAACTCAAGCTTATATGCATTATCATTAATCTTCTCAATACCTTTAAAAGGGCCATCATCTTGAGGCATCAATTTAGACTTTCTCAAATAAGGGAATCTATCTTTTCTCAAATGCAACCGAACAAGATCACCAGGTTCAAAAGTAACATGCTTTCTTCCTTGATTGCCGCAAGTTTATACCTAGCATTCATGCACTCTATATTCTCCTTAGTTGTCTCATGCATTTTTAAGATCAATTCAGCAAGTTGCTTAGCATCATAATTTACCTTCTCCAAAGATGAAATAGGTAATAAATCAATTGGAGCATGAGGTACAAAACCATAAACAATCTGAAAAGGGCACCTCTTTTTAGTAGAATGCGGCGAATGATTATAAGCAAACTCAATATGAGGTAAATATTTTTCCCATATTTTCAAATTCTTTTTCAACATAGTCCTAAGCGTTGTAGATAATATTCTATTAACAACTTCAATTTGTCCATCAGTTTAGGGATAACAAGTAGTAGAAAATAACATCTTTGTCCCCAATTTTGTCCATAAGGTTCTCCAAAAGTGACTAAGGAATTTAACTTCACGATCTAAAACTATAGTATTAGACACACCATGTAAGCGAACAATTTCATGAAAGAATAAATCAACAACATTTGTAGCATCATCGCTGTTATGACATGGAATAAAATGTGCCATCTTAGAAAATCAATCCACGACCACAAAGATATTATCCATCCCCTTCTTGGTTCTAGGCAGTCCTAAAACAAAGTCCATCAATATATCTTCCCAAGGAGTAGTAGGAATAGGGAAAGACATATATAAACCATGTGGATTAAGTCGTTGCTTTTTGACATGTAGTGCAGCAAGCAACGAATCGTTCAACGTCCCGCCTCATCTTTGGCCAGAAGAAGTGTTCAGCAAGTATGTCCTCCGTCTTCTTAATACCGAAGTGTCCCATTAGCACACCACCATGTGCTTCCTATAACAACAAAACACAAATGGAGCTATCTGAGATGCATAGCTTGTTAGCGCAAAATGCAAAGCATTCATTGATGAAGAACTTGTTCTAGGTCTTTCCCTCTTTGTAATTTAGCAAGATATCATTGAAATAAACATCATGAGCGTATTGATCTTTAATCGTTTCAAGTCCAAAAATATTGAAGTTAAGTTGTGAAAGTATGCTATATCGATGTGACAATGCATCAGCAATAACATTTTTTTACCCTTTTTGTGTTTGATGACATAGGGAAAAAGACAATGAATTCTCAACCCACTTAGCATGCCTATGATTCAGTTTGCTTTGACTTCTAATATGCTCCAAAGACTCATGATCAAAATGTATCACAAATTTTTTAGGTCAAAGATAATGTTGCCATGTTTCCAAAGCTCAAACTAAAGTCGAATAGTTCAAACTAGGCCCACTTAATTTCTCATTCAAATAGGCTACTGGTTTTCCTTCTTGCAATAAAACACCACCAAGTCCTATACCACTAGCAACACATTCAAGCTCAAACATTTTATTAAAATATGGAAGCTGCAGCAAAGGAGCGTGTGTCAACATGTCTTTCAATATGCACTTCTCCAGGTTACCAAACAAACACGCATTTCGTAGAGCATTAAAAACAACATGTAGATGTTCAACATGTTTGTCTATAGATGTGCTATATATCAGAATATCATCAAAGTGTACTACCACAAATTTGCCATTGAAATTACTCAAAACCTCATTCATCAACCTCATAAAGGTACTAGCGGTGTTGGTCAGACCAAATGGCATAACCAGCCACCCATATAAACCAAATTAGTTTTGAACGTTGTTTTCCATTCATATCCTAATTTCATGAAAATTTGGTGATAGCCACTACGCAAATCAACCTTAGAGAACACAACAGAGCCACTCAATTCATCAAGCATATCAACTAACCTAGGAATAGAATGACGATAACGGATAGTAATATTGTTGATAGCTCTACAATCTACACACATACGCCATGAACTATCTTTTTTAGGAACTAGAATAACAGTAATAGCACATGGACTAAGTGATTCATGCACATGACATTTATCAAGAAGCTCTTGTACTTGTCGCTGAATCTCCTTGGTCTCCTCTAGATTTGTTCAGTACAATGCATGTTTGGGCAGCGAGGCACTAGGGATTAGATTAAATTGGTGCTTAATCCCACGTAGCGGAGGTAATCCTGTTGGTACGTCTTTTGGAAAAATCACTATACTCCTGTAAAATGTTAGTAATAGCAAGAGGCAAAGAAGGAATCGTATCCTCAAATAAAAACAAAGCTTCTTTGCACACAAAAGTATAGCAAACAGAATTACTAGCATCAAATTCATGCATATCAGATTTGCTAGCAAGGGAACTCAAACCTTTTAGTTTAACCTCTTCTTTCCTAGCTGTAGCAGGTTATCTTTCTTCTTATGTTGCTCAAATTATTTTGCTACAATCTGATTTTCACTTTTATATGACTCCTGATTCTTCTCTCTACTAGCTCTAGTAAGATCATCTTTAACACTCTGTCCGGGAGCCATAAGATGTAACACAATTTTGTTTCCTTGATGCATTAGAGAGTATTGATTAGTTTTACCATTATGCACACAACATGTATCATACTGTCATGGCCTACTTAATAACATAGTACAAGCTTGCATAGGCACAACATCGCAGTTAACAAAATCATGATATGAACCCAAAGTGAAGTGTACTCTCACCGTTTGTGTTACCTTAATCTTACCGCTGATATTGAACCATTGAATGTAGTATGGATGTGGGTGTTATCGTGTAGACAATGCTAACTTCTCTACTAAATCGATGCTCGTCAAGTTCTTATAATTTCCTCCATCGATAATGATGTGAATCAAATGTTCATTGATGACACCTTTGATTTGGAACAGATTGTGCTGCCGATTTTGCTCCACACGGGTTGGTTGAGCACTAAGCACTCATTGTGCTATAATGCTCAAATACTGGTCAGCATCATCAGCATGGATGTGTTCTGCATCATGATTTGTATCACGACCCTCTTCTTCATTCGCAGCAAGCATAGCATAAGTTTCCTCATCAAAATTGCTTGTTGAATCGTACTTGTCATTCTCACGAATAATCATCACTCATTTACTTGGACATTCCTTCATCATGTGACCAAAACCTAGGCAACGACGATATTGTGTTTCCTTCGTCTTCTCAGTAGAAGCAATAGAAGATGAACAACTCTTAGTTATTGCTACGGAGGACTTTTCATCGGTGCAGATGCCCTTTTCTCTGAAGTGGATGTAGGGGAAGATGGTTTGCAGTCTACAGCATTTGATGTCATGGTACGATTGGACGGAACAGTGGAGCCACGAAAGCTCCATGGCATACTCCGACGTACAGAAATATTAGTATGATTCCTGTTTTGGTGTCTCTGCACTTGACGTTCAGCTTTACAAGCAAAATGGAACCAACGGGTCATATTGTTATAATCTTTAAAATATAATATGTCCTAAATTTCACGGTTTAAACCACCCATAAAATGAGCCACCATTGCATCTTCATATTCATTAAGACCACAACGAATCAAACCAGTTTGTAACTCTTAATAATACTCTACTACAGAATGTGTTCATTGATTTAATAGTTGCAACTTATTCAGCAAATAACAAGCATTATAAGAAGGCACAAACCTATGACTCATTTGTTGTTTCAAGCCTTCCCAAGTGGTATGAATAGCATTAGGGTGTGCACGACAATGTTCATGCCACCAAACAGATGCAAAGCCTGTAAATTCACTAGTGGCAACCCTAACTCTTCTTTTCTCAAGGTATTCATGATAAGCAAAAAATTTATCAACTAGAAGCTCCCAATTTAAGTAAGCATCGATCAGGGTCGTACTTGCCATCAAATGAAGGCATTGTAAATTTTGCCTTAGCATAATCATCATTGTTACGTACCTCTCAATGTGGTCGTTCTCGTCCCATACCATGGCGATTTAAGCGTAGCCTTCGACAATCCCAATCATTGTCCAAGTTGATGTCGTCTTCCTCCTCTGAATCTTCAACATATTCAACAGAGTTATCTCCTTCTTGCTCATCTCTTAGCGCATCCAAATCATTGGGGTTAATGCTTTGTTGGACGGTGGCACCCATCATGGTGGTAGTTCTGAGCACCAGGGTAGTATGGGGAACTCAATGGGCTCGCTAAAGAAGTTGTTCAGCTGGTATAGAAGGTATAACAACCTGAGATCCTCTTGCAGGCACAGGTAAATGAGACAATGTAGCTTGAAAGGTTGCATTAGTTGTGTTTTGAGTAGGCTTGATTGCGTTAAGTCTTTCTTCCTGCAAGGACATCTGTTCGTTGGTTAAATGGACATCCTCCGTAAGGCCTTATGTGGTTATCTTCATTTGACGCTCAAAATGTGATATGATGTCCTCCGTCCGGGGTGAGTGTTGATGTAAGTCATCATCACCTGACATGGTTAATAGAAACAAGAAAATAAAACAATAAGGTATGTATATTGTTCCTATGTACTACTAGGTTGTGGTGACAAGTCACTCAAACTCTGAAGCTGTTCACAAATTCTTACAAGTTCTTAGCAAGCAAAACATGGGGTGATGGCCGTTGGCAGTGTCAAAGTTCTCCTGAAGATTGGATGAAGTGATTGCCCGGTGACCAAACAATCCATATGAGGTAGAATTTTTGAGGAGTTAGGACAAGGCTTTCAGTTGTACCACTAGCAATATTCACATCAGCAATGAACATTGAAAATTAGCTCAAAGTACTAGTCAAGGTTACTAGTCCTAAGCTAAACTGGGCTAGAGACACGAGCCTGGCTACAAATGATATCACGGTGCAACACAGCCAAAAAAGGCGATAATTCAGATTGTGGAAACGGTGCGAAACAATGAAGCGAAAAGATGGTAATGTGTAGCATTGAGAAACCTGCATGACAAGGAGTTGGAGGTACTTTCAAGCACATTGGAAACAAAATTGGAAACAAAAATTCAAGATCAAACCTTCACAAAATTTGAAATCAACTTTCCAAACATATTTCACCTTGAATTCCTTATCAATTTTGATTCTCCTTCTTTTCTTTTCCATTTTTTCTTTTTGCTCCCCCTTTTTTTTACTCTGAAACAACTCTTTCTTTTTTCCCTTGATCTGTTTCTATTCCAAAATAAAAAAATTCTCTTTCCTTGTGCACAATATGATCAATTGAACAGCAAAACACAACAAGATGAGAATAGCAAAGTGTGGAGCGGTTGGTGTTGAGCACTACGCAACGAAGATGTATGAGCGGAAGCAAACTTTTGAGTGGTGCGTGGAAGTGGTGATGATGGTGTGTGCATCAACCTTGTGATGAAAACATGACAAGAACTTGAAACTCTAAAGGCTAGACATAAAGACCAGCAACTTGACATGACGATGCAGCAAAAGTTCAACAATGCAAATACCAAAATGAAATTGCAAGGTACAAAGGGTTTGGACAGTGGATGATCTAACACAAATATATATTTTTAGCCTTTTTATGGATTGTAGGTAAAAGAAACAACTAACTACGAGAAAAAAGTTCTCTCACCGATTAACTTGGAAATCTGATACCACTTGATATGCACTTGATATGCGGATGGGTGTCCCGATCTTTGATGAGAAACACATGTCGGTTTGGTGGAGATGATTTTGACGATCCAGCTACACTCGTATGACGACGGAGCGCCTTGGCAATCGCTAAACCAATTCCTGGATGTTACTGACCTTGCCATAGGTACACTTAGTCTGAACACGAAGTTTTTATCCCTGCAAGCAACCGAAGAACAGGCAAGAATAATTGAAGGAAATCTGAAATTGAGAATGTATGAAGAACGATATATTGATATGGTAGAGTTCTGTAAAAATAGTCGACTAGGTGGTCGCAAGACACAACTAGAGATAATGTTGTTTGGTCCTAGGTGAAACTATGCTTCAACAAAACTCGAATAATTCTAGCTGCACCTGGCCTCTATTTATGGGCATGCAAGCCTCCTAAATGCTACAGAACAAACTAAGGAAACAAAATCTGACTCTAACTCTATATGTTACAATGTTGACTCGTTTTGAGATTTCTAATCGCTCACGAGGAATTTGTTGATGGGGTTACATCCGTTGAAAATATCACGACGTAATCTTTCCAACATGTGGCTAAACACTTTCATTGGAATCCGTATGACAAAAATATCTTCCTTTTGTTGCATAGCTATTTATTGAATCCAAGACGAATTTGGAATCCGAATAGTAATTGCCTTGGAACCCAACTAGCTAGTCCCTACTCGAGATTCCGACCTTCCCACTATAGGAGAATGAGTAGGAACTAAACTTGTAGTCTGACAAGCTCCTAATAAGCTCTGACAATCTCCGATAAGGGTCCGACTCGAACTGTCTTCTCTCATATTTCTGTGTAACAAGATATCACAAGAATTATTTAGTAGCATCTCATCCTCATAAGTATGGTTATAAACACAGAGGAATAAGCTCACCTCATGATTTAATTGACATGCACGAACTCGTGTCATAGGACTTTACAATTGTGCAGCAACAATCGATTCTAGACGATTATTTGTAGTGTGCATATCCACAACATGACATCCTCATTATATCATGTCGTTTGACTTATAAGATGTGTGATATAAAACTTGTATGGTGCTAGCGATTGGCGTTGTGATTCAGTGTTTTCCATTTTAAATTATGAATTCCTAATCAATATCAGTATGTTCTATCTGATAACATCATTTTTAATATTCCCATAGTATCGGCGTCGTACTTATTTATGGCATTATCATTTTCGACTCCACTCTTGAGAGAATATGTGAAACTGAAAATGGTTTAAGCATTTTTTGATTGTTTCCGAACTGTTTTGACACCGTATTAGGAGTGGTTTTGCCAGGTTGGCACCAACTCGATTGTGTCGTGGTGGCATTCCACATCACCTGATCTGCATTCTTCGGAGGGAAAGAGCAAGTCGCAAAAAATAAAAAAGCACTTGTCATCTAATCAGAATTTCAAGTGACAGGTTTCTATTCTTGTGATTTCCAAAATTCACGAACCTAAGTTGCAATTTCCCATTTACATAATATTGTTTAAAAAAAATCTGATGAAACATAGATGCACAGATGACACTGCCCAGGTTGCAGCGCCAAAATTACAGGCCAAGCCAAAGGCAGCTTCTTCTATAGTAATTTTTTCAATCCCAGAGATGTTTGTCAGACACAGTAATATAAGATGTACACAAAGTAAATGCTACAACCGGTATTCACCTTCGAAAGTATGCAATAAATTAACTTGGCAAGCGGATACACAAATTCGGACATCCACCAATGCAAACTTTGCAAAAGAACGAGAGAGGCATAGGGTAATGGAGGGAGCAAGTTAAAAGATAATACATGGCATTAAAATGATGTACCCAAAACTCCTATATATGCTACAAAACTCCCAATGGTAACGAAACAGCTCATAAGGCATGAATACAATAGGATTTCTGAAATGTACAACAAAGTGAAAGCACATGCCGCCCCTGGTAAAAGATTCCTCAGGCTTCCTTGTCTGATCTATTAAAGTTTAGACTAAACCACTTCTTTTTACCAGATTTATCTCTGCCATCTACGCTACCATTCTCGGGACTCTCATGAATGCTGTGCTCAGTGGTATATCTACTACTGCTGCTACCTCCAGTACCAACAGGGTTTACCATACTTCGTTCGGTTGTGAATGAGCAATGGATATTATCCCTCTCTCTCAACATATCATCAACCTGCAAAGGATGCAACTATTTAGCAACATGTTCTAACAATTGTTCAGATTGAATGCCAGAAAAAGGACATTATTTGCCACTCTTTAGCAATATGTTTTGACAAATGTTCATATTCAATGTCAGTGGGATGGCCTTCTTGTTCAAGGTGTACATTGATGTCTATACTGAAATATTAAACAGCCACAGTATTACTAGATTAATTCAAGTTCATGAGTAACCGCACATCTAATAAGATTAAACAAGTTAACTCTAAATAATTAGTATTTAAAAATTCATGTGCTCCTATTCGTCATGTGCAAGCATGCCTGATTGACCATGCAGGCCTCATTTTAACTTATATGAATCTAAGTGGACATATGAACATTTCATAAAAACCAACACTGCTGGAAATCAAATATTATTTGCATTATGGCTGGATTTGAAAACATCATGGGACCAAGTCACTTGCAAGTACAGCAACAATGAGAATGAGAAGCACAACATGAAATCACATTTTTTTTCTTGCATATATTCAAATTGCAAAACTAGCACAGCATGACAAGAAATATCCAAATGAAAAAAAAAAACATGACCGTCAAAAACACCCAGATTATAAACTTTGCTGTAGAAAGATGTGCCTTTGCAGCAGCTGGCTATAAGCCTATAACAAGTGTAAGATGCATGTTGTGGCTACTTCGAATTTATTTAGTCAATAGGTTACTGCATGTAGTCAGTTCAAACAGACACATTGTCAGTACATAAATATAGTTGTAATTATACCTATACAATCTTCAAATCGTGATTAAAAATAGCTGCAGCAGAAACTATCCAAAATCATGGTACCATATATAACATTAAGTTTCATAATTTTTGAAGAGTGAAATAACATAATACCTACAAGAATCATATTTACATTTCAAGTTCCAACCTGTCAACACAAAGGCTACCACAGTATCCATAAAATGGTGACAAAACAGTAGGACGCCTCATACTTGGCAACACAATATCCATATCATGGGGATATATGCATACCGCTTCTCTCTCTTGCGTATATCTGTTGGTGACTTCTTGAAACCGTGCCAAAGCCTGCAAGCCATATTGCTCGATCAAAGCTTTCTCCAAATGCAGAAACACACCAAAAACTATATTAGTTTTTACATAAGAAAAATTTAGTGACCGACTTTTCTGTACTCGGATTCAAATTGACGCAGATCATTTCTCTTCGCTAGAATTTTAGACTCTATTTCCTTTAGCCTCTCTGTTGTGTTTTTGTAACTCTTTGCACACATTGCTTCAATTATATAGCTAGCTGGCTTGAAAAAATTGTCACCTGCAAAAAATCAATTAGGATGGCTCAATGCAATGGAATGTCATCAATACAAAGAGAGGTGGTAAGAATGCAGACCATATACAGCAAATATATGTGTTCCAGGTTTGAGAGCCGACACTTCGCAGGGTTGGAGACCTTCCAATCTTTTAAAGAAGGCAGCCTCTGGATCTTTGGCCATTGCCAACTGTAGTAATAAGAAAAAAATCCTCAACATCAGTTACAATGTGCATATTAACTGAAGGTACACAATAGAATATACATACCGCATTCACTGTTGAGTCCATTCGGTACACCTGAAAATGCAAGAAATACATGCCTGCAGATGTCATCTTGCCAGTCTTCTGACTATCTTCCTGAAGGTCAAAGGGAAAACTGAAGATAATATTAAACTAGACCTCTGAATGTATATCTTCTCTAAATTGAAATTCTTATCTGAAATGTACCATAAGAAAATACAAAACAGAGTTGCAGACTAATTGAACAAATACCAGTTACTCCAGTATCCATTCATACTACATAACTTCACCGTGATCTTAGAAATACCAATGCAAAATTAGGAGTAGCACTAGAAAAACACAGTAATCGTGTTCATCAAGTTGACATAACACTTTAACACATCTAGAGGAACATAAACAATGTGCCTGGTGGTAATTTAATGACAGGATTAGTTGGCATGAAGATCACAGGTTGCGTAGCACTTTCTTGAACACATATAAGCAAATAAAAATTAGTGATGATAATGATGACAGCAATTTTAAGTTCTCTAAAGCTGCATTAAAGATTTCTTTCACCAGAGCTAACTTGCTAGAGATATAGAGACCTTCATTAATAGAGCATTCATACAGGAAAAGCGTAAGTCCATAAAATGGGAATTATGCATGAAGCCGATACAATCTATGGTGGATGCTATCCTATTGAAAAATACTGACAATCTACAAAAGCATATTAACAACGTAATAGTCAAATTAAAAATTACCAGCAGGGCGAGTCCATAACCTCCATTAACTTCTTGTTCGAAGTGAAGAAGCTGTATATATTGAACAAATTAAAAAATTGAAGAAGACACAAAAGAAAGCAACACAGCAACGCTCTAGTACCAGAGCATGTGAACTTAATGAAGAAAGAAAAATCAACCTCATACCTTAAATTTACTTTGTGCAGGTGAAGTCACTCTGACTACTATTCCTGACTGAGCTTGTTCTTCACTTATTGTTACACCAAAAAAATGAGCACATTGCTTATCAACCTATAAATAAACAAGTTATAAGATAGCAACCACATTATTAATATTGTCACAAGAATTGTAGTATTGGAACCTTTCCCGTAGCTGATGTTCCAACTGGGAGTGGTCTTACTGTAACTGTCCCATTCATAGCGTCTTCCAGAACGGTAGGAGATACTGTGGTCTTGATAGGAACACCAAGCTTGCTTAAAGTGGTAAAAATTATTAGAAAGTAGGCAATTGTGAATCTTCTATTAGTTCTACAAAATAATTCAAACTGATTCTATGATTACCTAAAAAGTGCTGCAAACATTGTGTTGACAGTTCCAAGATTGGACAAATCAATCTCCATATCCATCCCTTCATTTTCTAATGCCTGACACACGCGCACACGCACGCACACACACACACAAAATGTAACAAGGGTCTCATACCTTGTTCTCATTTTCAACAATTTCTACAAGGGATCCATTCCACTGCTGAATAAATGTAACATAGCAATCACGTATAAAATTTGCATGCCAGCAAAATAATAAGCACCAATGTCAATTTTCAAGTTTGCAGTCCTTCATCAAGGTGCCAAAACTTACTTAAATTTAATTATGCTTCCCTAAATTACTACTTTAAGAAAAACCTCAGTCTCTGAGCGACCTAGTACAATTATTATCTTATAGAAAAAGGTATCTGGTCAGGTAGATGGTACCAAGCTGCCTTAGTACCAATTTGCCATTGTTGTGCTGTGCAAGGTTGTCATGGGACACTGGCAAGACAACTCGCTTCTCAGTCGACAATTAGGCGACCGATTAAATTTAAATATAGTGATAAAGTTTTATTAAGACAATTATAGAAAAACATGTGATATTCAAGTAACTCAGTACTCCCAAATCAAACAAGAGTACAAGACCATCCCAACAGTAAACGTTTTTTTTTTTTCACAAGGATATGGCTGACCATTGATCTCCCTCCCTCCCTCTCTCATTCCTCATCTTGTTTCCATCTCCTTTCCCTCTAGATCTACCAGATTCCCCTGTTGCCCAATTGACCTGACTCCTGTCCTCCTCCCCTTGGTGAAATCTACAATTCTAAAATACTAGCAGCAGGGTTTTCTTTCCCAGACTAACCCGGCCACCAACAGCTACACCTATGGCAGCTAGTGAACGATGGCGGCTAGGCTTTGCTTCCCACTTCTGTTAACCCAACGCCTCCAGTAAAATGTAAAATTTCACAATCCAGTGAAAGGTAGGATTTATTAGAGACCACAGTTCAATTGCCATGAACTGAAGCTGACATTTCTCGTTACTAACATAATAATTACACCTACATAGACAACATCCAAATCTCCATGTGCTAGCATTTTGTCAAGTAAAAATAGACATCCACAAATAAACAGTTGAGCTAATATTCAAAAAAATAAATTAAGTTACACAAAGAAGCATTAAGACTCCAATCCCCAAAAAAACACATTTTCATAAGTTTATACAAAAGAAAACTTCCCCTAAAAAACTATTACTGAAACTCAAAATATATAAAAGTATTAAAGAATTCCGGTACCCTAAGATGTTGGAGTACATCTAACGAACAATGTTGGGTTAAGTAAATGTTATCACTTTGACACATTGGGGTTAATGAACAGTAAAAACAAAGTATACAATGATTAAAAAAAACTAGTATAGTATGGTAGATTCAACAACATGAGAACAGCACCTCAAAACCAGCAGTGTCATATTGCCTCCGTTTCTCAGGATCAGACAAGATGCTATAAGAATATGCAACTTCTTTGAAGAGCTCTGATGCGTCTGGGTTGCTAGCATTTTTGTCAGGGTGGTACCTGTCAACAATAATAGGAACTATGATGATTATTCTAGAATGGGGTAGGGATTCATCAACATTGCATGGTGCAGGCATAACAAGCATAATTCTGAAAGCATTATGCAAATAGCATAGCTAATTTGCTAATAAGATGGGTGTAATGGGATGATAGTATCTAGAATGATACATTTAAGGTGCTATGGAAATAACTCATAACTCAAAGAATGTGAGCCACAAAAGGATAGTAGCATTAAAAATCTTGCAGGCAATGCGCAAAATACATTATTACCATGAACACTAATACTTACCTTATATCTGACAGAAACAATGTTTCAAAAATATGTCTACTCACCCGAGCACTCATAACAGACCATGTCACCTGTTACAAGTACGCAAAACACCAAGTAGTTAACTTCTTTAACAGATCTGGCATTTACTTGGGTAACCGGGTTAACGGGCCATTTAAAACGTGGTTAGATACTTCTGTCCACTCCAGCCCATTAGTATTCACCGCAGCCATTCTCCTTTCTCATGTGAAAAGAGAGTCACAGAATGCACGCACATGATGTGGTAGAGACGCAGCATAAGTGTGCATGAAGATTTGGTTGAGAGGCTTTAGTGCTATGTCGATTTCTAAAGTAATCTGAAAATAGAAGTTCCTACCCTGCTGTTACCTATAGCTTTTCCTAGTAACTTTGTCGTTTGTATAAATATTGCTATTGTCTGGAATGTATCTGAGCACATATATATATCCAAAATTTAATGAAAAAGGCAACGGTAACAATGTCCATTACCATATACCCTCTACATAGTTTGGTTACGAGCAAGTACCTGCTACCAAGATATAGAACCTAGGATAGAAACAAGAAATTTGTACTAATTTCCGTTGCACTGTATGTCACACTAATGCTCTTGCTTTCAATTCAATAATGATTAAAAAAACATAAGCTATACTAGTACACACAATTTTTCAGTAATATTCATTTAGCAAGAAAAAGGAAAGCATAATGTTATCCAATGTTTTTTGTTTGGATCTGCACTGTTCGATTGAAAGCAGCGCAGCAGTTTCCGACTCAAACAAACTAAAAGGGTTTAAGAGAGATCTTTCGAACGATAGAGATCTTATTCAATACAATAACAAATGCCATCATTAAATCCTATGAAGCATATGCTTCTGAAGCCTGAACACAGTTCATTGCATTGACTTGAAAATATTACAGTTCCTATGTTTTCCATTGCTTTCTTATCGAGAAGCAAATGGGAACTACATTATCATCACTTGAGTACACCTCCCATGAGTATTATTTCCACAATGATGTAACTTCATTTCAGCATTTCTAATGGCTGGATGAAAAGAGCTTAGTGATAATGATACAATGGTATTTTTTTTTCCACCTATCGCACTGAACAGCACCATAGCATTGACTTGCCTACTCGACAGATTACCAAACCGGAGCTAATTCATTCATTAATTGCTCACGAGTCCGTTTCCAGGTACAAATAATCTTTAGTATAAACTGAACCACCTACCGTCTCGATAGTACTGGCATACACACAAGCCACGTGAGTTCCCCCGCAGCCAACTAACCCAGGTAACACATTCTACAAAACTAGTCAGTAGTAATTAACTAAAGGAGCAGCATCCGTTTTTCTCTCTTCCACGGCGTAAATCAAAACAGCAGAGCAGTACGAACAAAAGCGACGACGAGGGAGGGAAGCACGGACTTGAGTGCGAGCTTGCGGTAGGCGGACTTGATCTCCTGGTCGGAGGAGTCCATGGGCACGCAGAGCACCTCGTAGGGATCCCGCCGCATCGCCCGCGCCGACGGCCCTTCCATCCTTCCCGACGACACCATCCCGCAACACAACCCTAACAGATGGACCACCAAGTTGTCAAAAGCCAAAACGCTCGACATCTGGTCAAATTGACACGAGTTAGGGGGGAATGCGTCTCACCTCACCTCGCCGCGGGCGCGGCCTGACCTCGCCGCCTCCTGAGGAGCACGAGATGGAGCTTGCAAAGGGATTTTGAGAAAAGAATTCTGATCTTCTTTGGGCCTTCACCTGACCTTGGATTCGGTGCTGCTTGGCGAGTCGAGGTCGCGCAGCTTTGAGGGGCGAGGGCTCTTTTGAAAGGTTTCTTTATTGCGTCACGGAACGGGAGTTTCTTGCTTCTTGGTCGATCTGAAGTCCACTTTTGAACTAGGAGTGCCTTGCTTGAACTTGTGCCCGAAAAAGAGTCATGACAGGGTGAAGCCCTGGGCCTGTCTCCGTAGAGCTTCGGCTCCAATAAATTTTAGATTTTTTTGGTAGGAATATAGCTCTAAGAATTGTTGGAGTTAGGTATTTTTAGTTTTATAAATTTATAAAGCTAGAGTTGTAGGTATATTCAATCTGTTTATACGAGCTATTTTGTTTTTATTTTAGACAAAAATAAATTTTAAATAATTTTATTTTAGTGCATAAACTTTAGATTTGAGATAAAACTGAGAGCTGAAGTCCTATCAAATATAATCTTAGAGCCGGTATGCTACCTCTAAAAATTATGGTGGGCTATGATGCTATTCGTTCACCATGGCAATTGATGCATGAATATGCATGGCCCATATGGGTAATCATCATTGACTTGAGACTGATTCCAGGGCAATATAATATTGATACTTTGTCTGAAGCTGATTGGAAGGAACCTTGTCACCGGGCACCAAAGGCCAAGCTAGAGGATGACACTAAGGGAGTCCCGCTACGCTCGAAAAACCAAGAAAAGTGCATTCATATTAGTGCAGAGCTGGTGCTAAGGACCGAAGCTGATTTGTTGGCCACCCACCGTACCAATGAAGACATCTTCACTTAGTCACCCCAAGACTTATCGAGCCTCAATCGTGAGTTGATTGAGCATCACCTCAATGTCGCATCAGGAGCAAAGCCCAAGAAGCAGAAGCTCTGTAAAATGTCCCTAGAATACTATGAAGCTACTAAAATTGAGGTGAGAAAGCTCCTCAAGGCTAGAGTGATACATGAAGTCATGCACCTAGAATGGTTGGCGAACCCAGTGCTGGTAAAAAATAGCATAGAGAATTGGCGCATGTGTGTGGATTTTACTGATCTAAACAAGGCATTTCTAAAGGATGACTTCCCTTTGGGTCGAATAGATCAGCTACTCGATGCCACCGCAAGATCCGAAATGATGAGCTTCCTTGATGCGTACTTCGGGTACCATCAAGTATGAATGGCCAAAGAATATGAAGTGAAGGCGAGTCTCATAACACCCTCTGGAACCTATTTCTATGTTTGGATGCCATTTGGCCTACGTAATGCTGGGGCAACCTTCGTGCGCCTAGTTAGCAAAGTCCTCAAGCTACAACTGGATTGCAATGTCACAGCCTACGTTGATGATATCTTTGTTCATAGCCAATGCAAGGGAGATTAACTGATAGACCTAAAGGAGACTTTCCATAACCTTTGGGTACTAGGGCTATGCCTAAACCTAGAGAAGTGCACCTTCGGGATCCGTTCAGGCCGTTTGTTAGGATTTCTAGTATCGTGGAGGAAATTGTAGCCAACTCGGAGAAAATACGATCCATCATGGACACAACACCTGATTGGAAGGATGACTTCGTTGAATCGTTTCTTTGTCTGGTATGCAGAGAAGAGTTTACTGTTCCTTTGAGTCCTCCGATGTTCAGACCCATTCCGGTGGGCTAACGAGCAACAAACAACCTTCGAAGCCTTGAAGGAGTATCTTGTCGCCCTCAGTACCTTTGTCCAATCTTGAGCCTAGCTCCAGCCTTCTTTTGTGCATTGCAGCCTCACCTTCAGCTATCAGTGGAGTACTGGTTCAGGAAAAGAAAGTCAAGGGTGGCCTTCACCACTTCTGGTATATTACGTCTCCAAGGCTTTGAGTGGTGCAAAGGAATGATACACTGAGTTTGAGAAAATGGCATATGATGTGGTCATGGCATCCTGGAAACTGAAACACTACTTTGTAGCTCACCCGATCATTGTTCCAACTTCATACCCTCTAAGGGACATCTTCATAAATCGTGAAGCCACTAGGCGCATAGGAAAGTGGGCCACCGAGATCTCCCCGCTATGCATCACCTTCGTCGTGTTCACATCCATCAAATCCTAGGTCCTGGCTGAGTTCATTGATGATTGGATGCAATGTGTTGGAACACCGTCTAAGCCAGAGCTGACCCTATATGAACCATACACACTAACAGAGCTTAGGGAGCTTTCAGCACATATGCGACGACCATGGTTATCTCTTCTGGAGGGTCGAAGCTGTGTTACATAGTGAGGCCACACTTTTGCAAAACGAACAACACGATGGAGTACAAAGAAGTGTCACTGGGTCTTCAGAAGGTGAAGGACTTAGGGGCCAGGCACGCTTTGATAAAAAAACTGATTCACAACTTATCATGGGCTAGGTTGACAAGTCCTTCCAAACCAAAGATCTAGAGCTTGCCAAGTACTTTCAGTCAATGATGTGAATGCAAAAACATTTCCTAGGTTTCACGCTGAAGGCTATACTAAGAGGTGAAAACCAAGAGGCCGATGCTCTAGCGAAGGCTGCGACCTAGGACGCCCTTATACCCCTAGAGGTATTCTTCAAAGTCCTCAAAGCTCTGTCCATAGAGCAATATGAACATTCAATACATGTGGTAGTCATAACAGAGGTGAATTAGCTTACCCCGTTATTAACCTATCTGCAGGATCAGAGGATCATCGAAGATGAAGCCGAAGCAAGGAGGATAGCATGTATGGCGAGAAACTATTAGGTCATTGAGGGCAAGCTATATAAGAGGGAGTGTGTGCGCCAATTCTACGGTGTGTATTGAAGGCAAAAGGCCAAGAGCTGCTTCAGGAAATGCATTAAAGGCTTTGTGGATCTCACATCGGTCCCAGGGTCTTGGTATCAAAGGTGTTTCGGTAGGGCTTCTATTGTCCCATGGCAGCATTGGATGTGGAGACCATGGTTTGAACCTGCTCGGGGTGCCAATGGATGGGGAGGTAGTTGCACGTTCGCCCAAACCCTCTACAACCAATCCCTCTGGTGTGGCCATTAGCACATTGGGGAATTGACATTGTCAATCCATTCCCTCATGCACTAGGGGACCTCCGATATGTGGTGGTAGGAGTGGAGTATTTCTCCAAATGGATCGAAGCCACACTTCTCGCCTGCATCACAACATAAAATATCCAATGTTTCTTCTAGCAGTCAGTTGTGTGCTGATTTGGAGTACCTCACAAAGTCACATTGGACAATGGAACACAATTTGACTCCTCACTCTTTCAGAAGTTCTACGAAGGCATTAGGGTAAACTTGTGCTTCACATCAGTCGATAACTCGCAGTCCAACGGAATGATCAAGCGGGCCAATAGAAGTGTATCCATCGTGTTAGCAAAAATGTTGGTTGGGCTTCTGAAAGGTAAATGGGTCAAAGAGTTACCGATGGTCCTATGGTCCCTCCACACAACTTCCACCCGACCAATGGGATTCACTCATTTTTGCCTATTGATTGAGGATGAAGCTATAACTCCGTAAGAAGCGAAGACCCAATCTATGTGGACTCTCTTTACTGCCCCCAGCGAAGAATCCCTTTTGAAGGACCTAATGGAAGAAGCTCGTCTACTAGCAGTGGTGAATCTCGCAAAGTATCAACAAGAGACTAAACGATGGGCAAATAAGAAAATCATTAACAAGTCATACCACCTGGAGACCTTGTACTTCATTAGATGCTCAACCATAACAGTTGGGAAACTCCATGCCAAGTGGGATGGACCTTTCCTTGTGACAAAGTCCCAAAGGCCAGGATCCTACCGCGTAATCACACTGGAAGGCGAAGCACTCCTGCACATGTGGAATATGGATGCGTTTTTGCAGGTTTTGGGTTTGATGTCAAGCTTTGTCTGCTAAAACTAGCTACTCCACTAGACAATAGGTGTAGATACGTTGTTTGTTTATTTTTCTTAACATGTAAAAGTAGTTTACTTTGGAGTTGTACTCTTTTCCTTGCAAGGGAAACCCCACTTTAGGGGCCAAGGTTTTTAACAAGGTAGCCTCCTTGTGTAACCCCACATGAATGAAGAAAATATGTTACCCGCATTTCACATTACTTCATGCCTATGAACAAGGAGGTGCAAGTTCTAAGGACTCCCTTGTGGCCGAAGTCCAAGGACTCGCCACTCCAACCGTAGGACTAAGTCTATCTGAAGGCTGAAGTCCAAGGACTCGCCTATGACGAAAAAGGTGTGATGTCTAAGGTCTCCTCCATGGTCGAAGTCTACGGACTCGGCGCCCCGAAGATGCAACAAGCCCAAGGGCTCCCGAAGGCTGACGTCTAAGGACTAGCCTATGATGATGTAGGGGCAAGGTCTAAGGACTCCCCAACGGTCGGAGTCCAAGGACTCACCACCCCAAATACGAGATAGTCTAATGACTCCCCAAGGCTGACGTCTAAGGACTAGACTATGATGAGACAAGAGCAAAATCTAAGGATTCCTCCATGGTTGAAGTCATGGGACTCGCCACCCCCAAATACAAGACAATCTAAGGACTCCTGAAGGTTGACATATAAGGATCGTATATGATGAAAAAGGGGTAAGTCTAAGGACTCCTTGTTTCCGAAGTCTAAGGACTCACCACTCCTATCACGGGACTAAGTCTAAGGGCTCCCAAAACCCCACATCTAAATACTTGACCCGTCGCTAAGGTCGTCTTAAGGTCGACGCCTTCTCCTGACCAATCAATAGATTGGTGCAAATCCAAAGACGAGGACACCATGAAGGTTCCAAGAGCAGAAGGCTCTGGTTGTTCTATAGGCTCCACCTTGGGAATCTGGAGGTCTTCCATGATCGGATGTAGGGTGAGCCTTCATTCCCTCTGTTAAAGCCCATAAAAAATTCCCTAGTGTCAACATTGTGAGAAAATTAGATAGCGTCATGCTCCGCCCAATAATGTTCGAAGCCTCTATAAGGATTTTGGCATATGAACCTATACCAAGTCGCACCAGGTGCGAAGAGGTCATTCTGTTCAAAGGCCAATGGGAACACATCCAGCGAAGGGTGTTTACTCTTCAACCTAGGACCTAAATTCATGGTTTTCTCTCATCCGTAAGAAGGAAGGGGGCCTCGCTCTGCTGTACGTTTCACCCAAAAACCAAAATTCTAAAATACAAAGAAAGTATATAAACGACAAAGCGAATGTAACTTTTCATTAATAACGATAAAGTTTTTACACCATTGTAAGGCTCCGTGTGAACCTCCATAGTCACCACTCGATCCTATCGGGGTGGCTGATCCCGAGGTGCCACTGCCTCCGTAAGAAACTTCGGGCAGTCATGATGGCATTGTCGCACCCGCGCACAAACCAATACTTCATGAAGAAGGCATGACATGCCCTCTTTATCCTGTGGTCGACGATTAATGACACTGTCTTTGTTGGGAACTCAAATCTGGGGTGGGAGAATGCCTCAAAGTGTGAGCACCCAATGGCCTTCACAGTAGCCTGGGCACATAAATCCCTAAAGGCCTAGGTTCCTACCTTTAGGGCACCTACTACATCCCAGAGCCATGAGAGCATCCCGCGAAGGTTGTGGCCGTGGAAGGGTAGGGATGGGCACCCAACCCCAGCTCATGCGACGCGGTCATCTCTGTGGACATCCCTTCTATATCCCCTTTGATGTCGTGCTGCAACTCCACCCAAGCTTGACATCCTAGTTTCAGGCCCCCTTCTCCTACTCGAGGGCAGCCTTCAAGCCATTAACCTCTTCAAGGTGCCACTTCTTCTCCTCTTCAAGGGTGGCCCTTAGGCTTGCCACCACCCCTTCGAGCTACCAGCCCTTTGATATCGCCTCCTCCAACTGGGTGCTCGCCTGGTCGATTGCCCTCTGAGCATAACGTGACAGAAGCACATCTTGCACATAACAAAGGGATTAGCGAGAAGAAGACATTATGGGATCCTGAGTCAAAATGGGTTCCAAAGGTGTACCTTCATTTGGTTGGCGATGACATGCTCGAGGAGGATAGAGGGCAACATGTTGGCGACCCGAGCTTCGATGTCCACTAGGGGAACTCTCCCTGTGAGGGCAAGAGGGACGCTTGTACCTCATACCACCCCAAGAGGTTTGACAAGTCAAAGCCTTTAGAGGGCGAATTACTACCGCCTTGCCAGTGGGGCATAAGCGTCGAGAAGAAGAGCCCTTCACCCTTTGCGATACGTGTGGAGGGAGGTCCCGAGGAGAAGCGCTCTCTACTATCTAGAAGAAGACAAAGTTAGTACATCCAGAACTAGTTGAAGATATACAAGTGAAGTCTTGGAAGAATTATGTACCTAAAGTCTCATGCCCGCTTGAAGTCTCGAGCTGAACCTTTGGGCCAGGTGCTTTGTCATATGAATATTCATCTTCATTACACGATAGCTTAGAGTCACCTTTTGCCATGAGACAAAAAGGTGTGAAGAAAAGTGAAGGTGCCTCCTTGATTGCTACACCGGTAAGACCACTTTTAGATGGCTTTATTCATCAGAGTCTGAGTTTAAGCTTGCATCTAAATCCCATTCTACATAGCATGCTTGGCCATATTTCTTCTTCTTGTAGAATTTCTTGAAGACTTTCTTGCCATCACTTTCCTTCTTCTTCATGGTTTATTTCTCTCCTTCTTTGTTGTTGCAATTTGTGGCAATGTGTCCCTTTTCGCCACACTCAAAACACCTTCTTTCTTCAAAGCGGGTTCTTTTGGATGATTGTCCATTTTTACTATATCCACATTGATACCTTTTCTTCTTCCTGAATTTCTTGAATCTCTTCACAAATTAAACTATGTCCTTATCATAATCTTCATCATCGCTTTCTTTCATTTTTATCTCTTGATGCTTGAGTCTTAAATGCAACATTTTTTTCTTTACTTTGGTAGCATCATCATAAAGATCTTCTTGTAACTTCTTGTAAATGTCATGAGTGACAATTTCACTCAAGATCTCCATTGGAGATGTATTCTTCAAATTAATCTCACAAGCAAAGTTACAGTAGTGTCATATTTGTTAGGTAAAATTCTAAGACATTTATGAGAGAAATCAACATCAGATGCATCCATACTAAGCCCCTTGAGCTCATTTATTATATTGTTCAAACGATTGAACATTTCGGTAATGCTCTTATTTGTTAACATAACAAAATTTATGAGAAAAATAAACATCTGATACATCCATACCAGGCCTCTTGAGCTCATTTATTATATTGTTCAAATGATTGAACATTTCGGCAATGCCATAACAAAATTTTCAATTTACCCTTTGTAGACAAATTTTTTTTATCCTTCATCATGGTTTTCCCTTCATGAATCTCCTTGAGCCATTCCCAAATTTTATAAGCGGTCTCAAGTTTGCAAATGTGGCTGAATTCATTGAGATCCAAAGCACTACATAAAACATTCATAGCTTGAGCATTAGCAAGAGTATTTTCTCTATCTTTAACGGTAAGATTATTTAGATCAATGATAGCAAAATTTTATCTAGAATGACACATAGCCTACCACCTATAGTATTAAGATAAACGGTCATTCTACCCTTCCAATAGGCATAGTTCGAAAATTCGAAGAACAGTGACTTCCACACATTGTCACATTGTCATGAGCGTCACTAGCCATAATCCTACTCCAAGATGATTAAATTCGTTAAAAAAAGAGTTCTATGCTCTGATACCACTTGTAGGATATAGGATACCGATTAGAGGGGGGTGAATAGGCGGTTTAAAAACTAATTTCTAAGCGATCAATAAAACTTGCGGAATTTAAACTAGAGATCACTAGAGAAATATAAAGCAACTACAACTATGTCAAAAAGGGATAAGTTTTGTAATCCTAGGTTAACATGAAATAATTTATATTCTAGGAAAGTAAATTGTATTAATGTAAATTTAGCACAAGAGATACCACATGAAAGAGAATGAATTTTATTCTGTGGTTTTAGTGATTTGCCGATCATCCCTATTCCATGTTGAGGTGAGTTCAAATTTCTAACTACTCCTCTATCAAGTATACAATTCTCACCACGAGAAAAGGATCACCATGAGTAACTTGATCTTGAGTAGAATTAGTGTAACGAACTACTCTATACCTCAATTCCACTAGAATAGCACTTTACCGCTCCGGTGAGACGTGCTCAAAACCTCTCACAATCACCACCAGGGATCCTTCACAATCTCTTTTGAAGGGCTCAATGGTGCCACCACCTCCAAGCCGTCTAGGAAGCGGCAACCTCCAAAAGTAATAAGTCGATGATGCTTGCTTGAAGGATCACTAGTGCCACAAAGCTCAAACACTGCAAAACAATGCACTAGGTGCTCTCATATTGCAAGCACTAAGACAAGAGAGGGAGATGAGAATGCCAACACTACTAAAAAGGGTCATCACTCTCGGTTCAAAAACAACATTATTGTCGGTCTTTGAACTGGCAGTGATAATCCAGGATTATCACTACCGGTTACAAAACCGACAATGATTGTATATATCACTACCGGTTCATGTAAGAGACCGGCAGTGATAGTCCCAGACCCCCTCCCCAAAATCTAGCTATTATGGATAGTAGCATATTAGAAAAAACAACACATATACATACATAATTCATCACATATCTTTGTAGCTCGACATATTTCATTCAAAAATCACATATATACATACACAATTAACATGTCATTCAAAAACATTTCTTGGTTGGTTGGGACAGAGCTTAAATTCTTTAACTCACAATTTGTTTAAGAAATCTTAGGGTTCACTTGAAACATTCTTGCAAGGAAAACAAATAAGCAATTCAACCTCTCTTGCTATCCGAAGTTGTTGAACTCGACAAGTCATGAGTGGTTATTGAAAGTGCAGGTTTATATGCTAGCTCATAAAACCTAACAAGTTTTTCTTGAATGGTGTTGAGCTAATGATGCAAAAGTTTACTTGTGTTCAACCTAATTACCTGTCATTAGAAAAATTGAAGAAATCAATCCTACATAATATGTGTAGAAACTGAGAAGCTCGCATCAATATGTATTTACATACCTCTGCATCATTTTGGAGCACCCTGTCTCCAGTGAATGTGTGCATGAACTAACATACATAGAAGCCATAAAGATTGTTGCCATGTTCCTGCCTGTCACAATTAAAAAAGATATTAAACATTAGCGGCATGTAACTAGTCATTTAGTAGGAGTTTGAGATATGAATATTACATAAGTATTGGAAAGTTGGTTCAAACAATGAAGGTCTTCTTGTATGGATGGAATCAAACACTATCCATACAAATATCATGTGAATGCCCTATGCATGATTATGAATAGTATTACTAGACTTGGATTCAATAGAATGGAAGATTACTAGAGAGAATAATGAAATGATCAACTTAACCTATGTAGCAAGTCTATTATAGGTTGAAATTGTATATATGGTCTCCTTTGTGAGTCAAATACAACGATCTTGCTGATGTCAGGCTGAATGACAAGGAGGATCTAGTGATATCTACAATACACGCACACAAACGCATCCTAACATCAAGTTGCGCATAGAAGAGTAGAACAAGCATGTAGGGAAACGCTTACATAAAGTTGCAGGGTAAAAGTATGTATGTCTTGTATTGTAGCTTGATCATAGGCTTCCACACATGGATCTCTATATCATCTGGCTATGTCAATTCCACTAGAGTAGCACTTTACCACTTCGATGAGACATGATCAAAATCTCTTACAATCACCACTAGGGCTCCTTCACAATCTCCTTTGAAGGGCTCAATGGTGCCACCACCTCCAAGATGTCTAGGAGGCAACAACCTACAAGAGTAATAAGTTGATGACGCTTGCTTGAATGATCACTAGTGCCACAAAGCTCAAACACTACAAAGCAATGCACTAGATGCTCTCACACTCTCAAATATGCAATCACTAAGCTAAGAGAGTGAGAGGAGAATGCCATGCATGTGTTCAAGAGATCATAATGTGCATGTTATAGCTTTCTTGGACCAGTGGGGGAACTATTTAAAGGCTACAACTCGAAATGTAGCCGTTACATGAAGTCTAACAATTCTGAGTCCCTCGTGGTTAGACCGCAGCACATATGGCGGTCAGACCACCGCTAGCCTAACGGTTACATCAGAGAAATGATTGCTCTGATTCTGAACAACTTTTGATATGACCGTCAGATCGCCATCGGTCACAGTCGGACCATGAGCCCTGAATAGAGACCCCAAACTCTCTTTTCCTATTGTAGTTAGACCGACATGCCCATGGTCAAACCACAAGCCATAACAAAGAGTCCAAACTCTTTGTTCCCTATGGCAGTCAAACTGGCATGACCATGGTCAAACCGTGTGTCCATATTACTTGAGATATTGCCCTTGCGCAGATGGTGGTCAAACCACCGACCCCTGGCGGTCAAAACCGCCAAACACCCAAGACATACAAAGGCAGGTTTTTCTGGTTTCTCTCAAAATAAATTCATCTTTCGAGTATGAGATGCAAATTTGAGAAATATGGCACTTTTGACACCTCAAGAAAACAAGCATCAACTCCTCTTAATAGTACGAAATTTATCTTATGAATCCAATCATTTGTTCTCTAATCACCATTGACTAGCAAAAGAAAATACCCTACATTTTATACCTTTGCCTTGAGCTAGCCATTGTCATATCTTCTACACATACCTTTTCTAGCTCCTCAACAATTATTGGACTAAACTTTCTCATTACTCAAATAAACATGTTAGTCCCCATGTAAATATTGTCATTAATTACCAAAACACAAATTAGAGGTCTAGATGCTTCACCCCTAGAGAAGGATTTTCCCCTTACCCTTCGATAATCTTAGCGCATCTCGTCCTTTTTGGGGCTCAGGCCTGCGAAGGTCCCGCGTTGCCACATTTGGTCTTTGGAGCCAAGGTGGAGGAGACGCTGGTCCCTAGGGGCTATCATCTTCTTCCACCTAATAGCCTCTGGAGGCAGCGATCGGGGCCTGTACTGAATGCTGTGAAGATCTGTTTTGTGGTTTAATTGCGAGAATTTCACCTTCCCTATCATCGTGTCATGCTTGGACTTCATGTACAAGCCAATCAAGGCCTCAATGGTCACCTCCACCGCTTCGACGCTGGCTGCTGACAAAATGAAGAGTTAAAGTAAAGAACATAAATGTAGCAAGGTTTCAAAGATAGTTGAGTAATTGCTCTCACCAGGCACATCCCCACAATCAAGAATGGGGTGACGAAGGCCATCTTCAACTAAAGGAGACAAAATAGAACTCGATGCATTTTAAATGTGATGTCACTCAAGGATGGAGACAAAATAGGTGGACGGCACTTGATGCTACTACGACTAGAAGTTTTCCATGGTCACATGGGTTTCTTGGATTAGATTTATCAATCGAATGGGTTGTTTGACTGGGTTAATGTCCTGGTCGGATAGAATTCTTGACTAGGAGGGGCGTGGTATGGTCATGAGCTATTTTCCTAGTAGCTAAATCTTATCATGGAGGAAAACCCCAACATAACACAAGACTTAATGAACTTGTAAGCAAGATTTCCATAAAAGTTGCGAATATATTACATCAAAAGGGTGTGATTTATTACATCACAAAAGGATCTCGAGTCCTAATCCTAGCAACTTGGACCACCTATGACTACAACCTACACTAGACTACGTCTTTTATTCCCTCCTACGCAACTAATGGCAAAGAAGGTGCTAGTTGTGCCATTGTCGTGTCATCATCATTGGAGGAGGAAGATGAGTGTCACACCTAGTTTTAAGATCAAAATCAAATGTAAACTATATGTATGCCAGGATCAGTTTACACATATATATAGCAGACACAATGTTCCATATTACAACGTTATTTATTACAAAATGACCACACACGGGTCTGAAGAAAATAACACAGCAGCGGAAAAGAAACACAACATAGCTCCATGCCACATGCGGTCGACTGGAAGCTCTACAAGCCTACAACTCAGCATCATCTTCAGAAAATTCTTCAAAAGCTTCACCTTTTGAAAAGCAAGCGTGAGTATTTCCAATACTCAGCCACTGGGGGAAAATATGACATGGTGGTTTAACTCAAGGTTTCCTATTTTCTAGGGTTTTATTTACATAAATGCCAGTTTTAGTCCTAAATAATGGGAAAAAAACAGTTTTATTTTAAAAAGAGAAAGAAGTACAAAAGATCTTCTTTAACCTCTGAGAATTCAACCAATTCTCTTCCATGGAAAACACCCACCTGACTAATCATGTGAGGGTCCATGCCGCTCATAACTATAAGCACGGCTGAGTATTCAGTTTGACACTCTGCAGAGTTTGTACACTTTACCCATGAGTCATGATCAACTCTTTTACCGATACCCGTCGGTACCTTACACACTTCCAAAGTGTGCGCTAAGAGATCACTACGAGGCTTTTCCAAAGAGTCTCCCAGTATGTATTTGCCCACTGAGGTTTCACCGCCGTACATAAGTGGAGTAACCCTCCACCCCAGAAGCCCCTTCTTGTGCCAGGTAGAATCGGGAAGTTCCCCTTCCTTATCTACACATCCAACTAGCTCATACGCTACTGGGAGAGCATCTAATTACTAAGCCAAGCCATACCATATTGGTCTCATGGTTGTACTATTGTCATGGGTGGTCGCTTCATGAATTGGTCCTTAACATGGTCTGGGCAAGATCGCCAACTATCCCATAAGGGTAATCACCGAACGTATCCATTCAAGGCGACCATTCCTAGAACACATCAACAGGCACACACCAACATACCCTTCTTGCCCAATACCTAGATTCCTTGTTGCTAACTCCCTTAACAACATCAAATTTTCATAGCATACTTTCTATCTCAACTTTTAGTTTCATAACTCATGATTCATCACCTAGATACTACATGATCATATAAAAGCATGGCTAAGCATAAACATGATATTACTTGAGGGTAAAACATCTACAAGATTTAAGCCTACATCTAAAACGAGTGTTTGCTATACTACCCATTTCATCATAAAAACAGCATGCATGTTTGGTAAAGTCTACTTTTGTATCAAAACTAGGCTCACAACATGGTCAAGACACTTGCCTTCATCAAGGTGATGCACGTTTCCTTCAAAGTCATAGTACACCAAATAGTACTAAATTTGATTAAAACCCTATAAAAAGATTCTACATGTCGCTATGATAATTAGAGCGCAAAAAATGCCTAAATCGGAGCTATGAACAAAAAGTTATAAGCATTTGAAGTTCCAAGGGTGTTATTGCAAATTTTACTTATTATCAGATAATAAAACTAATTATTTTTTACTAAAAAAAGTTTGTTGCGCAACGATGATGTCATAAAACGGAAATGAATATTTTTGTTACTGAAAAAGTTGTAGACCGGATCCACCGGGCGGTGAATTGGCCAGGATCCTTCGGTCCACGATCCATTGTGGGCCAATGGCCCTGGTGTAACACCCGGTTTTTAAAACAGACAAAACCAAGCACAACACATGTATGCCAGGAACAACTTCCATACATGCGCTTACATCATTAGTGTTATCATCACAGTGCAATTATTACATCGTACTTAACTTTATTACAAAATGACCTGAGGGTCTGAAAGAAAACACAGCGGGAGACAAGAGGGGTCTTCAGCACCAGTGGCTCCAGCTTCCACAGGCGAAGACGTCGACCGGGGGCTCCACAGCCTAGAACAGCAGCTCGGGATTGATGTCGTCGTTGTCGAAGGCACCAGCTTCAAAGACAACTTCTAATTCGCGGAAGAATGCAGGGTGGAGAATAACATGGGTGAGTACAAAAGGTTGTACTCCGCAAGTGCAGGGGAAAGTATGGTATGAGGCTTTAGACAAGAAAAGGCTTGACAGGGGTTATTAGCACTAAGCAACTAAAACTATGACTTAACCTATACCTCCAACAACAGGCATCCTATTTACTAAGTGTGAAGACACTTGCTACAACCAAAGGATTTGACTCACCGAATATCCCATATCCAGTTACCCAAAGCTCACCAGATAATCCTATTACCTGGCTACCCGACCAACCATACCAAAACCCAGATCCAACTAATCTTGAAGAAGTCCAAGCTCGCTCTTGACCGTGAGCACGGCTGATCGACCAGTTTGATACTCTGCAGAGTTTGCACAGATCCACGAGTCGTGATTCCCTTGTTACTCCATACTTCTGGGGTAAGGAGTCGGGGTCTCACTACAAGGCCTTTACAAAGCTCCCACCGATTTGTAGGCACCCACTAAGGTTTCACCGCTAACAGTCGACCGAGTCGCTGCAGAAGCCCCCTCTTGTGCCACATACTCGTCCAATGATGCCCACAGAATCGATGGTCGCTAATTAGCTAGGCCGTACCCATATAGGCCTCGTGGTTGTATGGATATAACTTGGTTACATGTCCAAGAACCGGTCCTTAGGACCCCATACAGATACATACACAAACTTGCCATAGGCACCACCACAATCCATCCATTCTGTTGGGGAAGACCTATACCATGTTGCTACAAAAAGAATTACCATTTTTCCACCCGGACAGTGTTACATAGTTCATTAATCAATATTAACCATTTTTTCCCCACCCGGACAGCGCTAGCATGATCTACCCATCTTCTTAACATGATACATCAACGGCGACAAGGAAAATATCAAGTCAAAACTAGTAAACCCTAGCATAGGATACCATTTTGGACAGCATGCATATTGAAGGATAAAAACTGATGAGGACATCGACACCTATATATCAGCCCAGACGCCATCCACTCCAGCCCAGGTGCCATCTCCATCAGCCCAAGTCCACACGCCATCTCCATCAATCCAGGCGCCACCAGCTAGGCCAATGACTCGGGCCCGTGCACGAGAATTAAAGATTGTTTTGGTGCTGAAGAATGAAGGCCCAGAAGCTCAGTTTGACCAACAGAAGGCCTAAAGACTGATGTGGACCAACTTGGGCCAATCTGGCCAAGGCGGCCCAAAGGAGGGCGCCCCTAGGGGTGCGTGCCTCTCCCTCTCCTAGCCGGCCCTAGGGGCTGCGCCCCCTCTTTTCCACCCTATAAAACCAGGGGCTGCGCCCCCTATTTTACTTGAGTTTTGTTTAATTGATAGCCTAGCTACAATCCGTCCTTCGACGTGAATTCAGAACTCCACCTTCGTGCAATACATCAGATTGCTCGCCTCTAATTCTTGCTCGTTCTTCGATTGCTTGCAAGAATTGATCCTCGTGATCAGGTTGATCTTGTTTACCGCAAGGTTAATATCCATCGGAAGTTGGTTCAGCGATTGCATTGGCGCTTCGGGCTTGCTCGTCGTAGTCGGATCGTGAGGGTCGACGTCCACTAATCGAAATTATCAACACTCGCCGAAAGATCGGTCACTCTACACCTATCAAGTGGTATCAGATTCCAGGTTTTCTCGGTGAGTTTATCGTGTGTTTTTCGTTCATCCTAGTCCACATAAACCAAAAAAAAAAATTTAGGTTAGATCTTTGTCCCAGCACCCTTTGCGCCTTGCACTTTCTTTCAATAATCTGCATTGTTGAGTTTTTTTGTGCTTACGCGTTCAATTGTTGCTGGTTACTTGTGTCTTTCTCTCCATCTGTTCTAGCCGCCCCAATCTTCCCTGCCGTGTGCGCCACGGTCTCTTGACGCGCGCAAGAGTCCAGCTCGTTTTGGCTACCGCGCGCGAGAGTCCTGTTCGGTTCCGTTTGCCGCGCCACGCGATCCGGCCGTTTCCTACCCGGTTGCGCCGCGTCTTTTGCTCGTCCAGATCCGCCGCGACAAGCACAAACCAGCTCAAATTTTGACCCTACTCTAGAGAGAGAGAGAGAGAGAGTATCTTTTAATTACCGTTTTACCCCTGCCTCTACAAAAAAAAAAGTGTGTGTCATCAATTGCTCTTTTGAGGTCTCTTTGTTCATATATTCAGATTTTACGTTCCCCTGAAGAAGAAAAAAAAAAGAAAAAAAAAGAAAAAGAAAAAGAAAAAAGGGGTTGTTTATCTTGACCGATTACCACTCCGTTTTGCTCGTTGGTTTGTTGGAAAGATCGCACTCGCCTTGGTTTCAGGCACGTCTGGCAATCGGCCATTAGTTTTCCACCGGCGGTTCCTACACCTTTTACTAGCCTTTCGCACTTGTGCCGGCAGCATCTGTTCGTGTTTAGCACTATTATTCAACTTTGCAGTTATTGTTTGAATTGTGCTAACCCTTGGATTGAGTGCAGCCTCCTAGCTCCACAAATTTTCTACTACGAGCAGGTTTTTGTTTCACCACGCAATCGCTCCTCCAATCTTCCACCGGTTTTACCTGTGGTTGCAGTTCACGCTTGCGTGCTTGATAAGAACGGGTAAGAGTTGATAACAGCTTTCTGATTGAGCTTTTTCATCCATTACTCACCTCTCGTCGTAGGATCTTTTTTTTGTGGTTGTTTTTGTTGGTGTTTCGATGACAGAAAAAGGCTCGCAGTCGGAGGAGCTCTCCCTCCAGGATGTCCAGGCGCAGGTTGATGGGCTCAAAAACGACATGAAGACGATGCACGAGAGATTTGATTCTACGATCACTTCGTCGAATGCGCGTTTTGATCAGCTCGACCTCGCTGATACAGCTGCCCACACCACGCTCGAGTCGATAACGACTCGTCTTGAGGCCATGACGACACAGCTTCGGACCATGTCGACACAGCTCACGGAGTTGCAAAATGCACGTGACTACGGCGCCGACACCGAGCTAGATGAAGACAATCGTCGTGGTCGTGCTCGTAGGGTACGTGTTCCTATTAATGATTCTTTTGCCAAAATAAAATTTAAGATTCCTACTTTTACTGGCAAATATGATCCGGCTGCTTATCTTGATTGGGAATTAGAAGTTGAACAAAAATTTGCCTGCCATGATATTCCTGCTAATTTACAAGTTAAGGCTGCTATTAGTGAATTTACTGAATTTGCTTTAATTTGGTGGCGTGAGTATAGACAAAAATATCCTGATAATATTCCAGCCACTTGGACGGCATTAAAAGCTGCTATGCGTCATCGTTTTGTGCCGTCATATTTTGCTAGAGATTTGCTTAATCAAATGCAGCGTTTTCAACAAGGTTCGCTTTCCGTAGAGGATTATTATCAAGCTTTGCAAAAGGGTATGATTCGCTGTGGTTTAGTTGAACAGGATGATGCTGCTATGGCTCGTTTTAGAGGTGGTTTAAACCGTGAAATTCAGGACATTCTTGATTATAAGGATTATGATGACATGACCACCTTATTTGAATATGCTTGTAAAGCTGAACGCGAAGTGCAGGGACGGCGATCTTCGACACGCACTAATCATTTTGCAGGTTCGAGCAAGGCTCCTACACCAGCCCCACGGTCGACGCCCCCTACTTCCTCTTCCACCCCGCGCGAGTCGACCTCTTCATCGACCGCACCTTCGCGCGACTCGTCGGCCAAGCCGACCGCGCCTCCGGCCAAACCCGCGCCGTCATCTGGACGTGCTCGCGATATACAGTGTCATCATTGCAAAGGGTTTGGTCATGTAATTCGAGATTGCCCCAACAAACGGACCATGCTGATTCGTGACGACGGTGAGTATTCTTCCGCTAGTGATTCTGAGGATGTTCAACATTCTATGCTTGCTACTGACCATGCAGATAATACGGAGCTTCATGTCGACTCTAGTGCCGCCGACAGGTATGCAAATCTTGTTGTGCAGCGTGTTCTTAGTACACAGGTCGTTCAGGACGAAAAGAATCAGCGCCACAACATTTTTCATATGAAAGGCGTCGTGCAAGAACGAGCGGTCCGTATAATCATCGATGGTGGCAGTTGCAACAATTTGGCTAGTACGACCTTGGTGGAGCAGTTGTCATTGCCAACAAGGAAGCATCCACATCCTTATCATGTTCAGTGGCTTAATGATGGCGGCAAAATAAAGGTAACGCGCTCGGTACGTGTTCCTTTTTCTCTTGGCGCCTATTCTGATTTTGTGGATTGTGATGTTGTTCCAATGGAAGCATGTTCTTTGTTGCTTGGCCGTCCTTGGCAATATGATGTTGATAGTGTTCATCATGGTCGTTCCAATTGTTATTCCTTCATGTTTAAGGGTCAGAAAATTGTTATTCATCCTATGACACCTGAACAAGTTCTAAAAGATGATATTGCTAGAGCGGCAAAAGCTGCAAAATTGATTAAATCACCTCCTGTTGCACCTGTTCAACCTGAGATTAAATTGCATAACCCTATCTTGCTTGCTACACGTGCTGATTTTGATGAATTACATGATGCTAATTTGCCTTGTTATGCGCTCGTTTGCTCTCGTATGCTTGTTTCACTAGATGAGGCGCCTACATTGCATATTCCTCCTGCTGTTGCTAACCTTTTGCAGGAATATAAAGATGTCTTTCCCGCTGAATTGCCACCGGGTCTTCCTCCTATTCGTGGCATAGAACATCAAATTGATTTAATTCCAGGCGCACAGCTTCCTAATCGCGCTCCGTACCGCACAAATCCTGAAGAGATGAAAGAAATTCAGCGTCAAGTCCAAGCGTTGCTTGACAAAGGTTACATTCGTGAGTCTCTTAGTCCTTGTTCGGTTCCTGTTTTGCTTGTTCCTAAGAAAGATGGTTCATGGCGTATGTGTGTCGATTGTCGTGCAATTAACAATATTACAATTCGTTATCGATATCCTATACCACGCCTTGATGATATGCTTGATGAACTTAGTGGTGCCACAATTTTCTCTAAGGTTGATTTGCGTAGTGGTTACCATCAGATTAGAATGAAACTAGGAGATGAATGGAAAACGGCATTTAAAACAAAATTTGGCTTGTATGAATGGTTGGTTATGCCGTTTGGTTTGTCTAATGCTCCTAGCACTTTTATGCGCTTAATGAATGAAGTTCTTAGGCCTTTCATTGGAATATTTGTTGTTGTTTATTTTGATGATATTCTTATATACAGCAAATCCATGAATGAGCATTTAGATCATTTGCGTGCTGTTTTTGATGCTTTGCGTGCTACTCACTTGTTTGGTAACATGGAAAAATGCACTTTTTGCACGCAACGTGTTTCGTTTCTTGGCTATGTTGTCACTTCACAGGGAATTGAGGTAGATGGCAGCAAGGTGGACGCCATTCAAAGTTGGCCTCAACCGACGACGGTTACACAGGTTCGCAGTTTTCTTGGTCTTGCAGGTTTCTATCGTCGTTTTGTGAAAGCTTTTAGCACCATCGCTGCACCGTTGCACGAATTGACCAAGAAGGGTGCGCCATTTGAGTGGGGCGCACCACAGGATGAAGCCTTCAACACTTTAAAGGAACGGTTAACTCATGCTCCTCTCTTGCAATTGCCTAATTTTGATAAAGTGTTTGAATTGGAATGTGATGCTAGTGGAATTGGGTTAGGTGCTGTTTTATTACAAGATCATAAACCCATTGCATATTTTAGTGAGAAGTTAAGTGGTGCTGCTCTTAATTATTCTACTTATGATAAAGAACTTTATGCTTTAGTGCGAACTTTGCAAACATGGCAACATTATCTATGGCCTCGCGAGTTTATTATTCATTCTGATCATGAAGCTTTGAAACATATTCGAACCCAAACTAATCTGAACCGTCGTCATGCTAAGTGGGTCGAATTCATTGAGTCTTTTCCGTACATCATCAAACATAAAAACGGGAAGGAAAATGTGATTGCTGATGCTTTGTCTCGTCGTTATACGATGCTGTCCCAATTAGACTTTAAAATCTTTGGTTTGCAAACTTTGAAAGATCAATATGTTAATGATGCTGATTTTCATGACATTGTTTTACACTGTAAAGATGGCAAACCTTGGGGCAAATTTCATATGCAGGATGGGTTCCTGTTTCGTGCTAACAAGCTGTGTATTCCAGCTAGCTCGGTTCGTCTTTTGTTGTTGCAGGAGGCGCATGGAGGTGGTCTGATGGGTCACTTCGGCGTTTTCAAAACACACGAGGTGTTGTCCGACCACTTCTTTTGGCCACGGATGCGCCGTGATGTTGAGCGCCTTGTTGCACGTTGCACTACATGTCAGAAAGCTAAGTCTCGTTTGGGTAATCATGGTTTGTATATGCCCTTGCCTGTTCCCTCTTCACCTTGGCATGATATTTCGATGGATTTTGTTTTGGGATTGCCTCGCACTAAGAAGGGGAGGGACAGTATTTTTGTGGTCGTTGATAGATTCTCTAAAATGGCTCACTTTATACCTTGTCATAAAACTGATGATGCCTCAAATGTTGCTGAATTGTTCTTTAGAGAGATTGTTAGATTGCATGGAATTCCTAAAACAATTGTCTCTGATCGTGATGCTAAATTTCTTAGTCACTTTTGGCGTTCTCTTTGGAATAAATTGGGAACTAAGCTGCTGTTTAGTACTACTTGTCATCCTCAAACTGATGGGCAAACTGAGGTAGTAAATAGAACTTTGTCTGCTATGCTTAGAGCTGTTCTAGATAAAAATTTGAGACGTTGGGAAGATTGTTTACCTCATGTTGAATTTGCTTATAATCGTGCTACACATTCTGCCACTAAGATGTGTCCTTTTGAGGTTGTTTATGGCTATATTCCTAGGGCGCCTATTGATTTGTTTGTTATTGATGTTGAAGATGAACCACATGTTGATGCTCTTGCTCATATTGATCACATGAAACAATTGCATAAAGAAACACAACAAAACATTGCTGTTGCTAATAAAAAGTATCAAGTTGCTGGTAGTAAAGGTCGAAAACATGTTTCTTTTGAACCTGGTGATTTGGTTTGGTTGCATTTGCGTAAAGATAGATTTCCTACTTTGCGTCGTTCGAAATTGATGCCTCGTGCTGCTGGTCCTTTTAAAGTGCTAACCAAAATTAATGATAATGTTTATGTTCTTGATCTGCCCATGGAGTTTGGTGTTTCCACTAGTTTTAATGTTGCAGATTTGAAACCATATTTGGGCGAGGATGATGAATTGCCGTCGAGGACGACTTCACTTCAAGAAGGGGAGGATGATGAGGACATCGACACCTATATATCAGCCCAGACGCCATCCACTCCAGCCCAGGTGCCATCTCCATCAGCCCAAGTCCACACGCCATCTCCATCAATCCAGGCGCCACCAGCTAGGCCAATGACTCGGGCCCGTGCACGAGAATTAAAGATTGTTTTGGTGCTGAAGAATGAAGGCCCAGAAGCTCAGTTTGACCAACAGAAGGCCTAAAGACTGATGTGGACCAACTTGGGCCAATCTGGCCAAGGCGGCCCAAAGGAGGGCGCCCCTAGGGGTGCGTGCCTCTCCCTCTCCTAGCCGGCCCTAGGGGCTGCGCCCCCTCTTTTCCACCCTATAAAACCAGGGGCTGCGCCCCCTATTTTACTTGAGTTTTGTTTAATTGATAGCCTAGCTACAATCCGTCCTTCGACGTGAATTCAGAACTCCACCTTCGTGCAATACATCAGATTGCTCGCCTCTAATTCTTGCTCGTTCTTCGATTGCTTGCAAGAATTGATCCTCGTGATCAGGTTGATCTTGTTTACCGCAAGGTTAATATCCATCGGAAGTTGGTTCAGCGATTGCATTGGCGCTTCGGGCTTGCTCGTCGTAGTCGGATCGTGAGGGTCGACGTCCACTAATCGAAATTATCAACACTCGCCGAAAGATCGGGCACTCTACACCTATCAAAAACTACACCTGCAAATCCTAAAACTGGATAGAAATGCTCAAGGGCACTTGCCTTCACCGGGTTGCTGCTCAAAATCCTCGAAAACTTGGTCTTGGAGGTTGCCGAACTGCTCAGCTCCTAAACGACGGACCGGAAAAGCACACACAAAACAAAACTCTAAGAACAGTACACCAAACAGTACTGAAACTATTCAAAAACTCTACAAAAAGATTCTACATGACGCTACAAACAATTTGACGTGAAAATCGCCTAAATCGGAGCTACGAGCAAAAAGTTATAAGCTTTTGAAGATGTAGGGGCTTTTCTGCAAATTTTACATGTTTTCCAGAGAATAAACCGAATTATTTTTATGCTGAAAATTGGATTATGACGCAATAAAACAAATACTGAATTATTTCTCAATTGGAAAAGACATGGAATTGGTCTACGGGGCTTGTGGACCACTGAAAGAGCATCGGTCCACCGGTCCATGGTGGACCGAAGGGGTATAATATTGGCCGGTCTAATCCGGGCCGATGACCCGGGATCCGGCGGCTGGAAATCAAAAGAGGTGGCGCCAGCAGTTTTCAATGGCGGGAGCAGCGGCCGGCGATGACGGGGACGGCGGCGGGCTCGCCGGCGATGCGCAAAAGGTGCATGCGGCCACGGATCAAGTCGGGGCTTGGCACAAAATAACGAGGAGCTCGCGGGGAGTCTCACAGCGGGCTTGTCGGCGGCGGAAGAGGTCCAGAGGTGGCCGGCGACGGAGAACAGCGGGCGGAGGAGTTCGGTCTTGGCGGGGACGGCGTCCGACGGCGGAAGAAGCTCCAAGGAGCGCCGGAGTGAGCTCATAGAGGTCCGATGGCACCAATAGTGCGAAGAACGAGCTCAAACGAGGTTCGGTTGAGGAGAAATCGAGCGGCGGCCGAGTTCCTTACCGGCGGCAATGGTGGTGACGGCGGCGGCTCGAATCCGTGCGCAAGAGAGAGGGGAAACGGGGTATTCGGGTGCGGAACCGAGCAAGGATGCTGATGGAGCCCTTATATACCCGAGAGGAGGAGTGGAACGGCCGGATTTGAGGAGATTCGACCGGTGGCCCAAATGAAATAAAAGCTTCGGTTTCCATGCAAAAGAGTGGGAATTCAAGGGGGAAACGGCTCAAATGGAGGAAATAGGGGGCGGCGATCACGGTGGTGTGGTTTGATTGGAGAGTTAAGGCACGGGGAGGCTTCGATTTGAAACGGCCGCGGTGATTGGGGGCGTCGGCATCCGGTGGCGGGATGAAGAAGGAGGCGAGCCGATGGCTCGGCAGCTCGGGCGGGCGGGCGGCTCGGCTCGGAACCGGGCCCACTTGGCAACGAGGCGTGCGGAGGTGAGGCGGCTCGGTGGGCGCGGCAGGCTAGCTCGGCCTACGGGCCGGCGCGGGGAAGGGAGGGGCGCGGCCCACGGCGGGAGGGAAGAGGGAGGGGAAGGAGGCGGGTTGGGCCGGCGCGGGGAAGACGGCCCAAGAAGGATTTTCTATTTAGAAATATTTTTCTTTTTTTAGATTTCAAACTATTTTCAAAAGGGATTTTAAACGAGCGAACTCTAGCGAATTTTAGCAAAATTTTTCCACACAATAAAACCTTATTGCAACTACAACGGCATGAATGCGACAAACATTCAACCTATTCCAAATTAAATTTAGAAATTAATTTCCTATAGAGATAAAATGCAATCCACCTATTTAATTTCTAGCAAAATTTTAAATTATTGCAAATTTTGAAGTTTTGGGTGTTACACCTGGCCCTTGGGGCTCCAGGTTGGCGGCCAGAGGGGCTGCCAGACTTGTCCGAAAACACAAGCTGGTGAGCGGGCTTCTCCGGCGAGCGGCAGAAGAGAGGGAGGGAGGGGTGGCGAGCTCACCCCGAGTGTCACGGAGACCGAGGCTACGCCAGAGAGGCCGAGCGATGGCGAACACAGCGGCGGTGGTCAGTGAGGCGGCGGGGAAAGCGTTCCGGTGGCGGAACTACGATGGCAAGCCAAAAAATCAAGTCCGCGGTGTCCTACAAAGTCGAGGAGTGGGTCAATTTGGCTCGAGATGGTTCGGTTGCAAAGAACAGCGACGATGAAGCTTCTCACTGGAGTTGACGAAGAAGAGGCCAACGATGGTGAAAATGCGAGCAAAAAGGGTGTAAGCTAGTGCAGGAACTTTGCCAAGGAGAGAATGGGCGGCTTAAATAGAGAAAAGGGAGATCAGAGTGGCCAGAATTGGAAGAGAAAGGGGTGGTGGCCATGGATTGATGACCGGCATTTTTTTCTTGCTTTTACTACGTAATAGAGAGGGGGAAAGACGGGGAAACAGTCAAGGGGGCCTTAATGGGGGTTTAAGCGCTTGAATCCGGCCATTGTGGAAGAGGAGAGGACTTGGGAGAAGAGGAAATGGCTGGCGGCCATGGAGCACGGGTGTCGTCTAGAGGAAGAGGAGCCGGGGCAGCGGGGCTCAACTCGCAGCGCGGCTTGGCACAGGTCAGAGAGGGCGGGGCGGCTTAGGAGGGAAAAGCCGGCTCAGGGCACGGGCTCGGGCCAAAAAGGAGGGAAAGGAGGGTGGGGCAACTGGGCTTCGGCCCAAAGGAGAGAAGGTGAGAGGGAAAGGATTTTGGACTGGATTTACAAGGAGATTTGGCCCATGTTGCATTTCTTTTATTTCTCTTTTCTATTTCTTTTCAAAATCTATTTCTAATTCGAACCTAACCTGAATTCAAACAAGTTTTTAAAAATATTTTTCACCTAGAAATTGAGAGTGAGAGAAAAAGGGCCTACTGCAACTACAGAACTAGCATGAATGCTATAGATAAAAATATAACCTAAGTTATTTATTTGATTTATGAAATTGTCATTTTAATCCTATGCTAATTGTGATGCTATCAACTAATTTGTAGGTAATATTTTAATAATTCAAAAAACAAAAAATTAGGGTGTTACAAACCTACCCCCCTTAGGATGAATCTCGCCCTCGAGATTCGGGTTGAGCCTCGAATAGCTACGGAAACTCTGTCTTCAGATCATCTTCTCGGTCCCAGGTTGCCCCAATCTTCCGAGTGATGACTCCTCCGAGGTTTACACATTCTAATAGCCTTTCTTCTTGTTGTTCGCTCTACAGTGTTCAAAATTCTGATAGGATATTCTGCATATGTTAGATCTTCTTTAGGGTCCACTTATTCTAAAGATAATTGTTCCTCTGGCACTGTTAAACATTTCTTTAATTGAGATATATGAAAGACGTTATGCACATCGGCCAATGCAGATGGTAGTTCCAACTGATATGCTACCTCTCCAAGTCTGGCAACTATCTTGAATGTTCCAATATACCTGGGTGCTAACTTTCCTTTAACCTTGAACCTGCGAAGACCTCTGATAGGCAAAACTTTCAAGTACACCATATCTCCAACTTCGAAGGTTAATTCTCTACATCAATTATACGCGTAACTCTTCTGTCAAGACTGTGCAATCCTCAAGTTTTCTCGTATGGTCTGAACTTGCTCTTCTGCTCTTCTAAGAACATCTGGTCCAAACACTTGGCTTTCTCCAGTCTCGTTCTAATACAATGGAGTTCTACACTTTCTTTCATACAAAGCTTCAAATGGAGACATTTTAAGGCTGGCTTGATAGCTATTATTGTAGGAGAACTCTGAATATGGTAAGCTTTTATCCCAACTCTACTTGTACTTCAAGGTGCAGGTTCTTAACATATCTTCCAATACTTGGTTGGTCCTCTTTGTCTTCCCATCAGTTTGAGGGTGATATGCAGAACTGAAGTTCAGCTTGGTGTCAAGGGTTCATGCAACTTCTACCAAAAACGAGAGGTACATTGGGTACCTCAATCTGACACAATCTTTTTGGGTACACCATGTAGGCACATAATCCTTGACATATACAGCTAAGCAAGTTTTGCACTTGAATATGTTGTCTTGACTGGGATAAAATGCGCAACTTTTGTTAAGTGATCCACCACTACCCAAATAGAATCATAACCTGCCTGGGTATTGGGTAATCCGATGATGAAATCCATATCGATTTTTTCCCACTTCCACTCGGGAAACTTCAAGGATTGCAATAATCCTGCTAGCCTTTGATGTTCTATCTTTACTCTTTGACAGGTGTCACGTAAGGCTACATGTTCTGTGACATCCCTCTTCATACCATACCACCAATAATACTCTTTCGAATCCTGATACATCTTAGTACTACCGGGGTGAATGGAATTTGCAGAATCATGTGCTTCTCACAAAATCAAATCCTTCAAAGCTTTCTGGACTGGTACACAAATTCTTTTCCGAAACCACTCTATTCCTTGACTATCTTCTGAGAATCCCGGAGCTTTGTTTATTTTCATGAGTTCTTTGATCTCCTTTATTTTCTCATCCTCCCATTGCCCTTTTCAGATGTCTTGTTCCAATGTTGACTTCATTTCTATTACTGTTGCATCCATGTCAGTGACAAAACCCAAATTTAACCTTTGGAACTCCTTACATAATTCCTTGCAACATAGCCATATTGCAATAACCCTTCATACTCAGGGCATTTGCCACTATATTTGCTTTACCAGGGTGGTAATGTATTCCCACATCATAGTCTTTGATCAATTCCAGCCATCTACGTTGCTGAAGATTAAGATCCGGTTGGGTGAAAATATATTTTAGACTTTCATGATCTGTATATATTTCACATCGGTTGCTGACAAGGTAGTGCCTCCAAATTTTTAAGGCATGAACTACTGCGGCTAATTTCAAATCATGGGTTGGGTAATTTTCCTCATGCTTCCTCAACTGTCTGGATGCATATGCTACCACATAACCTTCTTGCATAAGCACACATCCTAACCCTTGTCGAGACGCATCACAATACACTAAGAATGACTTTTGGGTATCTAGCATAATTAGAACTGGAGCTGAGGTTAACCTTTTCTTTAACTCATTGAAACTAGATTCTCGTGTGGCTATCCATTTGAATTCTGCTCCTTTCTCTAGCAGTTCTGTCATTGGCTTTGCTATCTTGGCGAAACCTTCCATAAACCGACGATAATATCCTACTAGACCCAAGAAACTGTGGATCTCTGAAACATTCCGTGGTGGTTTCCAGTTCCGAACATCCATCACTTTGGATGGGTCCACAAACACACCTTTTGATAAAATAATATGACCAAGGAATGATATTTCCTTCAACCAGAACTCACACTTGCTCAACTTGGCATATAGCTGGTTCTCCCTGAGTTTCTGCAACATCAACCTTAGTGATCTTCCTCGTTCTTGGGGAACACCAGTATATCGTCAATAAATACCACGACAAACATGTCCAGAAACTCTATCAAGACCTTATTGATCAGATACATAAAGTAGGCTGGGGCATTTGTAACCGAAAGACCATATCGGGTAAAAAATGCGGTCTTTGGAATATCTGAAGCACGAATCTTCAACTGGTGATATCTGGACCGAAGATCAATCTTGGAGAACACATATGCTCCTTTTGTAACACTCTGATTTTCAGATTTCTCAAATTTCTAAAATTTTCCAAGATTATTGAATAGCTTCACTAGTAGAATAGGTTTAAAACCTATTTTCTTAATCAGTCAATATAGGTTATTATTTATTGTGCATTACATGCAGAGTTTTGTTAGGAGCCAGGTAAATGCATTAGAGTTCTTTTTTTTTCTCTTTCTCTTTGGTGTTTTGAGTGAAAAAGATTTTGAAAAAGGTTTTTACAAAACTCAGTAGTGGATAAGTTAAGGATCTTAATGTTTGGAATTCAAAATCTTTAAATTCATCATCTATTCAATCCTTGATCATACTTGATCCTTCTCCAGGTCAATTCGAATCTTATCCAAATCATTGTTTAAAACCAATCTCTCCTCTTTTTCAAATTCAACCCAAATCCAAATTCTAATTCAAATTCCTCATCTAATCCTAATCTTATTCAACCTCATCTTTTTTGTTTCTCTAAATTCACTCCAAGCTCAATTCAAATTCAAACCCTATTCAAATTTCACTGCAAAAGTTTCTTTTCTAAACCCTAAATATACCTAAAGTGTCTTTGGGCTCAATCTTGCTCAAGTCCAAACCCTTAGCTAAGTTTTCTAGAAGGCCCAACAAAGGATCCACGAAATTTGTAAATTTTTGTGGAGTTCTAGACAGCCTCATCTTCTCATGAAGTTTCGGAGATCAAAACGGCCTCAAATGCAAATATTGACAATATCGAAGTTGTAGGCCTCGTCAAGAGATTTGATTTGAACCTATGAAAGTCCTCTTTTGGATAATGGAGCTAGGAGTTATGGCCCCCGAAATCAGTGCTGCACAGATAAGTCCGAGTTCAAATAGTTTATCTTGTGGTGCATTTTTGGAAATTAAAATGATGTTTTCAGAAGTTCCAATGACTACCAAAGTTGTAGAGTTTTTTAAGTACTACAATTTACAATTAAGAAACGTCCAATTTGGAATCCGGACGATGGAGATATCATCCTTGGAATAGAGAGCTGCGAAAAAGGAAATCGTAACCGACTCGAACTCGAATCCGATTCATGTTCGGTACGGACTCCACCTCAACCAGCCACCCCTAGACCTATAAATATGAGTTGCATGCCCTCTGCTACCCCTATTCCCAGCCAACTATCGAAATCAAGGTTGACATACCCGCTGTCCAGTTTCTGGACGCGTTCTGCGCGTGCACCGGATTTGCATTCGTGTTCCCCATCAATCTGAAAGCCATATGGATGCACCAACTGTGTCACAGCATGTCCCATCGAGTCTTCTATGAGACCCTAGGAGCCCATCCCTATTTGCGCAGCGACACAACCAGGACGCCATTACCAACCACAGCACGTCGCAGCCATTATCCGTCTCATCTCTACTGATCGTTCTTCCTCTCAGTGGATGATCTACCCAAAACTATGCCATAGCATTGTGTTCCCGGGATATATGAACATTTTTGTTCAAATGGTTTCATAAATTTCATAGCCAATCTCTGGGAACGCGAGCGTCTTCGTTGCTGCATCTGTTCGCGGTCACCACCAAACCTAGCAACAGTCATCGCTGTTTTGCTGCTACCTTGGATGACCCCTTCCAAAACCATTCATACCATTGAGTTAGTCTTTCCACGTTCTACGCTATGCTTCCCTCATTTGACTGAAACCCGACATCGATGTCAGTGGCCACGCGCCCGATCGCTGGCTTCAACGAAACCCGAACCACCACTGCTATATAGAGTCACCAGTAGTATCCTTAACCTAGAAGCGCAACCTTCGGCCTTTTTGATCCATCATAGGTGGTCGAGACTAGATCTCTGCGTATCCCTTCTTTAATCCAAGATGGTACTTGCATAGCATATCAAGTCAGCACCACATCATTCTCCTTATCCTAGTCAGCGAAGTATGGTCTGCCCTACACTTCTTGAATCTTGCGCAATAATGTTGTTAAGCATGACACAATGATTGCGCAATAAACTCTTTTCCTATAGGAAGATAACTCCAATAAACTAGTATTTCCTTTTTAGTCTAATCCATCTCCCGAAAGCTGTTCTCTTTTCATCTTAACTCCGATTTAGACGATTCTTGCATCTAAATGTTTCTAAAATCATCCTTATCCAATCATAGTGTTTTTAATGTGTTTTGATGATGTTTGGTATATTGTTCTTAGTGTTTCCTTTGTGTTGTTTGTCGGTAGTTTTCGCGATTAGTCGATAACGTTTCGGAGCAGATCGATGGACTTCAAGATCAAGATTTTGACAACACTGAGCAGCATTGGGTAAAAGGCAAGTGTCCTTGATCATCTTGAACCTATGATTTAAACTGTTTTGTTTTACAAAATTGTATGCAGTGTCAATATGATGGGTAGTCATCTATGTTAGGGTTTTCCCTAGATTTTCTCTTATCATCTCTTGGAACCTAGATGGTTTATAGTTAAGTGTCTTTTATGGGTAGATTGCTTAGCTATGCTTTTGGGATGTTGAGAAGTGTCATAATCTTGATTAATGAACATATGCAACAATGGTTGTTAATGTGTTAATGGTCTAGCAACAATGGTCGTTAATGTGTTAATGGTCTGCAGAGGTTATCCTAGGCCTTGAGCAAAGTGGTTTTGATGGTTATCATGGTTATGATGTTGGTTTAGTGTTTGCTCAAGTAAAATAAGTAAGGACCAGTTTGTTGAGCGACAACCCAAGAAGTAACGTAACAACCACGAGGCTAATATGGGTAAGGCGTGACATACTAATTAGAGTCTATCTAGTGTGTGTATTGTGTCAGCACAAAAGGGGGCTTTTGGGTAGGAGTTTAGCTTGCGCAAATCCTGGTGGTGAAACCTAATGGGCAGACATATACTGGATTAGTCCCTGGTTAGTGGCAAATGTCATTTAGTGATTCTTGGTGGCACACCACTGGCGTGTGTTAAGTGTTTCGTGAACACGACAACATGAAATTTACTGACTCGTGGGGAAAGCTGGACAACCTCTGCAGAGTGTAAAAGTGTTATAACAGTCGTGCTCACGGTTATGAGAGACTTGGATTCTCACATGATTAGTGGGTTGTGGTTATGAGTTTGGTTGTGGTTATAGTTCTGGTACAGGGAGTACTGGATGGTTGTGGTTTTGGTTATAGTACAGGAAGTACTAGACGATTATAGTATGAAAGGTGGAGAGCCTTGTATGCTGCGTGTTGGACTGTATGAGTTACATTCACTTAATAACTTCTTAATGCTTTTGAGTCCAAATATTTTTTTATTACTTGTATTTACGCAAAAATACCATTTGTTTGTTTATTCTTGATATAAGCCTGCATATCATTATCTTTCCCACACTTGTTGAGCGCATCATGTGCTCACACTTGCTATTTTCCCTACCTCATGCGACATTTGTGATGTTGCTCAGTGAGTGGAGATGTTGAAGACTATCAAGATGAGGTTATGACGTTCTAGGTGCGTGTCTCCCGGTCGGTTGCCTGTGATGTTGTTGGACACGAGTGCTTTTATTCCACTACAGATATCTTCATAGAAGACAATATATGTCAATTGCTATAAGAGTTTAATGTTATTTAATAAAAGTATTATGTTTGTTACTTCACCTGTGACGTCCTTATGTGTGTCGAACATCCTAGGCACACATAAGTCGCATCTGGTTTTGGCTGTTAAAATCGGGTGTGACAGAGGTGGTATCAGAGCCATAATGATCTTAGGACGCAAGCCTAGATAGAATGGTCGTGCCATAAGGTCATATTTTAAAAGCCTATTTTGAAAAACCCATCCTCGTGCTTTTCTGACCTCTCAGTTTCTCTCTCTACTTACCTAGTCCAATCTATTGGGCAAAATGAATTTCCAATGCTTCCCTTTAAGATATTTTAGTTGTTGAACCATCCCAGTTACTCTGTTCGAGGAGGATGCACTTGAAGATCGCTCTTGGTACTCCCACCTTGTGTGAAGATTTATATGATAAAGATGAAGATTCATCAGGACAAGGAAGATTCATCTACCACAACACTGAAGACATGAAGATCTACCTCTGCGCCACTCCCGGTTTTAGTTCTTCAAGTTATAAGAGTATTTCCCTAATCTTAGTAAATGTTAGAGCGCTGTTAGTAGTGTGTGTTTGTGTTGTATGCCTTGTGTGATTTGGTTTTCTGTTTGAGTGCTGGAGTGCTTTGTGGGATGCTTTAGCATCTGGTAACAACGATATTCCTTATATATCTCTATAGTTAATAGTATAGTTGGGTTTTCTCCTTTTAGTCCCTTCTTTTCTTGCCAAACCTTCTACCTCAATCCCGATGAGATGGTGAACACAAAGAAAGATCAGCTTGGTAAAGGTACCAACAATAATGACAACAACATCCAGTAGATGCCTCCTCAATTCAACAAGGAACAATTTTTGGAGACGCAGACTCAGATCTTTCACAACATGGCTCAGAATATGGAAAGTCTACTACATATCGTTAAAGCTCTGAGTGCAAAAGAGGAGTGTGGAAAGCAAGACAACTACAAGAAGAGGAAGTAAGCCTTTGAAGACCATCAAGCAAACAACAGTTCTTGGTTACGTTCCACTCCTAAACAAGCACTTTGTTCTATCAACTAAGAAGTTTCATAGGTTGAGAGAAAATTTGCAGAGTACCCCTACAAGGAAGGTGTGTTTTTGCTATGAAGAAGAAAAATACTATGCCAATCGATGTCCCCTGAGGATCCTTGTACCTAACGATAAGAAGGTGAGTGTCCACTCTGGAGAACCTACGCACTGGGTCAAAAGATGTCCCATGAAGCACCCCGCACGGAACTGGATCAACCCCAAATCCCATATGAAGATCCCAGTCTAACATTCACACTGTCACAACTTTCAAGTTGTAACTCAAGATAGCTAAGATCAACGAGATCCCATCAAGCTCACAGAAGCTCAGTAGGCACCAAAAAAAAGAGTGATATATTCCATGTCAAAGGCTACAAGTCTGTCTACTTCTCAAGAACTGGAAATATAAGTCAGAGAAGTCCGCTCCTTTTTAAGGAGGGTAGTCTTCCTATTTAATCTCTTGGTTCTGAAACCTAAAAATAGATATTGGAAACAGCTAGTCAGCAAAGGTAATGCAGTAATAAAGTGTGCTAAAGGAAGCACAATACCCAGAAGCTGCACTCCGACCACACAAGTGATTGTTAAGAATAAGTACTCTTCCCTTGGAATTAGGATATGCTTTACTAAATCTTCAAGGATAAGAAGGTCTTCCAAGTTTAATCAACAGATAAGAAGATCATTAAAAAATAATAATAAAGGAAACTTATCAGGAGAGCCGAAGCTACAGAATTCTCAGAAATCAGAAAGCACTAAGATGTACCATGATCTCAAGGATTGTTATCGGTAGTATGGAAACAAGAGTGGTGTAGCAAAGTATATGGTCCTATGTAACACATGTCAAAAAGGTTAGAACAGTACATCAGAGACAACTAAAATCGTTGAAGATACTAGGAATAGAATATCCCAGAAAATCCAACATACTAAGGGTAATCAATCAAGGTTTTTCGAGACAGTTGCGAAACCCGTCAAAAGCAAAGTGCGAGGAGTATGTCAGGGCAATGAGGTTAACACTGAGAAGAAAAAGCAATTTGGAAAAGCGAGAAGAAAACTTGAAGATCAAGATCCCTTATATCGTTTTCGATCTACCCGAATCTCGAGGGTGAGATTCCTTTAAGGGGGTTAGATTTGTAACACCCTGATTTTCAGATTTCTCAAATTTCTAAAATTTTCCAAGATTATTGAATAGCTTCACTAGTAGAATAGGTTTAAAATCTATTTTCTTAATCAATCAATATACGTTATTATTTCTTGTGCATTACATGCTGAGTTTTGTTAGAAGCCAGGTAAATGCATTAGAGTTCCTTTTCTTTTCTTTCTTTTTGGTGTTTTGAGTGAAAAAGATTTTGAAAAAGGTTTTTACAAAACTCAGTAGTGAATAAGTTAAGGATCTTAATGGTTGGAATTCAAAATCTTTAAATTCATCATCTATTCAATCCTTGATCATACCTGATCCTTCTCCAGGTCAATTTAAATCTTATCCAAATCATTATTTAAAACCAATCTCTCCTCCTTTTCAAATTCTACCCAAATCCAAATTCAAATTCTTATCTACTCATAATCTTGTTCAACCTCATCTTTTTCGTTTCTCTAAATTCACTCCAAACTCAATTCAAATTCAAACTCTATTCAAATTTCACTGTAAAAGTTTTTTTTCTAAACCCTAGATACACCTAAAGTGTCTTTGGGCTCAATCTTGCTCCAGTCCAAACCCTTAGCCAAGTCTTCTAGATGGCCCAACAAAGGATCCACGAAATCTGTAAATTTTCGCGTTGTCCTAGACAGCCTCATATTCTTATGAAGTTTTGGAGTTCAAAATGACCTCAAATGCAAATCTTGATAGTACCAAAGTTGTAGGCCTCGTCGAGGGCTTCGATTTGAACCTATGGAAGTTCTCTTTTGGATAATGGAGCTAGGAGTTATGAGCTCTAAAATCAGTGCTATGCAGATAAGTCCGAGTTCAAATAGTTTAATTTGTGGTGCATTTTTGGAACTCAAAATGACGTTTTCAGAAGTTCCAATGACTACCAAAGTTGTAGATCTTTTTGAGTAATACAATTTATAATCAAGAAACGTCCAATTTGGAGTCTAGATGATAGAGATATCATTCTCGGAATAGAGAGCTGCGAAAAAGGAAACCGTAACCGACTCGAACTCGAATCCGATTCGTGTTCGGTTTGGACTCCACCTCATCCAGCCGCCCCTAGCCCTATAAATATGAGCTGCATGCCCTCTTCTACCTCTATTCCATACCCTCAAGCCCTAGGAGTCGCTGCTACCATGTCCGTGTGTTGCCGGAGCGCCGTCGTTCGCTGGAGCTACCGCCGCCTGTGATGCGCTACGTCGTCTTCTCCGCGAATCCTCCTTTTTTGACCATTAAAGCAAGGTGAGGACCCCTTCTTCTCCTCCCTCACTACTGTTTTATCATCATACTAAGTCCCTAGCCAAGCCCTATCCCCGGCCAAAGCCCGATCTACGCCGCCACGGTTGTCGCCGTCGCGGACCGCTTCGGAACAGCCACACTGTAGCCGATTGGTATCAACGTTCCCGATCAACTAGTTCACCGTTTGTCATGCCCTTTCACCAGCACTTGTTCCATGATGTTCCCCACGCCCTCACCAATCAGGTCGGCCAGTAGAGCAACCAAACTATTGAAATCAAGGTCGACATACCCGCTGTTCTGTTTCTGGACGCGTTCTGCAAGCGCACCGGATTTGCATTCGCGTTCCCCGTCAATTCGAAAGCCGTATGGATGCACCAACCACGTCACGGTGTGTCCATCGAGTCTTCTATGTGACCCTAGGAGCCCATTCCCGTTTGTGTAACGACACGACCAGGACACCATTGGCAACCACAACATGTCGCAGCCATTATCCGTCTTATCTCCGCTGATCATTCTTCCTCTGAGTGGATGATCTACCCAAAACTATGCCATAGCATTGTGTTCCTGGGATATATGAGTTCAAATAGTTTCATAAATTTTATAGCCAATCTTTGGGAACGCGAGCGTCTTCGTTCCTGCATCTGTTCGCGGTCACCACCAAACCTAGCAGCAGCCATCCCTGTTTTGCCGCTACCTTGGATGACCCCTTCCAAAACCAACCATATAGCTGAGTTAGTCTTTCCATGTTCTATGCTATACTTCCTTCATTTCACTGAAACCCAACATTGATGTCAGTGGCCACACGCCCGATCGTTGTCTTCAACGAAACTCGAACCACCACCGCTATATAGAGTCACCAGTAGTATCCTTAACCTAGAAGTGCAACCTTAGGCCTTTTTGATCCATCATAGGTGGTCGAGACTAGATCTCTGCGTATGCCTTCTTTAATCCAAGATGGTACTTGCATAGTATGTCAAGTCAGCACCACATCATTCTCCTTAGCCTAGTCAGCGAAGTCTGGTCTGCCCTACACTTCTTGAATCTTGCACAACAATGTTGTCAAGCCTGACACAGTGATTGTGCAATAAACTCTTTTCCTATAGGAAGATAACTCCAGTAAACTATTATTTCCTTTTTAGTCTAATCCATCTCCCGAAAGCTGTTCTCTTTTCATCTTAACTCCGATTTAGGCGATTCTTACGTCTAAATATTTCTAAAATCATCCCTATCCAACCATAGTGTTTTTAAAGTGTTTTGATGATATTTGGTATGTTGTTCTTAGTGTTTCCTTTGTGTTGTTTGTCGGTAGTTTTCGTGATTAGTCAATAACGTTTCGAAGCAGATCGATGGACTTCAAGACCAAGATTTTGACAACACTGAGTAGCATTGGGTAAAAGACATGTGCCCTTGATCATCTTGAACCTATGATTTAAATTATTTTGTTTTACAAAATTGCATGCAGTGTCAATATGATGGGTAGTCACCTATGTTAGGGTTTTCCCTAGATTTTCCCTTATCATTCCTTGGAACCTAGATGGTTTATGGTTAAGTGTCTTTTATGGGTAAATTTCTTAGCCATGCTATTGGGATGTTGAGAAGTGTCATAATCTTGACTAATGAACATATGCAACAATGGTTGTTAATATGTTAATGGTCTAGCAACATGGAATCCTAGGCCTTGAACAAAGTGGTTTTTGATGGTTATCATGGTTATGATGTTGGTTTAGTGTTTGCTCAAGTAACCTAAGTAAGGATCGGTTTGTGGAGCGACAACCCAAGAAGTAACGTACCAACCACGAGGCTAATGTGGGTAAGGCGTGACATACTAATTAGAGTCTATCAAGTGTGTGTTGTGTCAGCACAAAAGTGGGCTTCTGGGTAGGAGTTTAGCTTGCGTAAATCCTGGCGGTGAAACCTAGTGGGCAGACACATACTGCATTAGTCTCTGGTTAGTGGCAAATGTCATTCAATGATTCTTGGCGGCACACGACTGGTGTGTGTTAAGTGTTTCGCGAACACGGCAACATGGAATTTACTGACTCGTGGGGAAAGCTGGATAACCTCTGCAGAGTGTAAAAGTATTATAACAGTCGTGCTTACGGTTATGAGAGACTTGGATCCTTACATGATTAGTGGGTTGTGGCTATGAGTTTGGTTGCGGTTATGGTTCTGGTACAGGGAGTACTAGATGGTTGTAGTTTTGGTTATAGTACAGGGAGTACTAGATGGTTATGGTATGCAAGGTGGGGAGCCTTGTATGCTGCGTGTTGTACTGTATGGGTTACATTTACTTAATAATTATTTAATGCTTTTGAGTCCAAATATTTTTTCATTACTCGTATTTACGCAAAAATACCATTTGTTAGCCTATTCTTGATATAAGCCTGCATATCATTATCTTACCCACACTTGGTGAGTATGTCATGTGCTCACACTTGCTATTTTCCCTACCCCATGCGACATGTGTGCTGCTAGTCAGTGAGTGAAGATGTTGAAGACTATCAAGACGAGGTTGTGACGTTCTAGGTGCATGTCTCCCGGTCGGTTGCCTGGGGTGTTGTTGGACACGAGTGCTTCCATTCCACTGCAGATATCTTCATAGAAGACAATATATGTTAATTGCTATAAGAGTTTAATGTTATTAAATAAAAGTATTGCTTTTTTTACTTCACCTGTGACATCCTTATGTGTGTTGAACATCCTGGGCACACATAAGCCGCATTTGGTTTTGGCCGTTAAAACCTGGTGTGACACCTTTCAACTGATCAAATAGATCTGAATGCGGGGCAACGGATATTTGTTCTTGATGGTTACTTCATTGAGAGCTCGATAATCTATGCACATTCTTTGTATCCTATTTTTTTTGGTACAAAGATGACTGGGGCTCCCTAGGGTGAAGAACTAGGGCGGATAAACCCTTTATCTAACAACTCTTGGATTTGCTCCTTGAGCTCAGCCAGCTGATTGGCATCCATTCTATAGGGTCTCTTATATATAGGAGCAGTTTCATGCACTAACTCAATAACAAACTCTATTTCACGGTCTGGTGGCATACCAGGAAGATCATCAGGAAAGACATCCCTGAACTCATTCACCACATTGATCTCTTCCAAAGGAATACCCTTCACTTGATTGAGTGAGCATTTCTCTGCTGAGGGAAAAGTTGCAACGAACTCAACCTGTGTGCCTTCACTGTTGGTCATTTGAACTGCTCTTCTAACAATAATGCCCTTGTATTTTGCTAACTAGTCCATTACCAAAATAACATCAATTCCACTGGACTTCAGAACTATAAGGTTGGCTAAGAAGTCTACCCCCCTTATATTAAGGCTTAACTTAGAGCATATATACTTTTTCTTCATCTCTCCTCCAGGAGAGGTAATTATCATTTGCTCATTCATAAGCACAATTGGCAGATTATACTTTGCAACTTATCTTGTAGTGATGAAAGAATGCGATGCCCCTGAATCAAATAAAACTAATGCTGGGTTTGAGTTGACAAAGACATACCAAGTACCACATCTTGCACTTCTTGGGCTTCTTCTATAGTGACGTGGTTGACTCGCCCACGTGCGTAATTCTATTGAGCACGATTTTTTGGAGCCAATGCTTGATTTCCATTGTGGCCTGAAGCTAGATATTGACCTGGCCTTGGAGCATTCCCATTGCCGTTCTGCTTCGGAGTATTGTAGAGTTGCTTCTTTCGGGAATTTATTGGCATAATGCCCTTCTTCACCACAAACAAAACACGCTCTTTCGAAAAAGGTGTAGATCGGGTCCATCGAGCGGTGAATCAGCCAGGATCCTTCGATCCATGGTCCACCATGGACTGATGGCCCTAGCCCCCGGGACAGCCACGAGCTGGAGGTGGGTTGCCGGAGGGGCTGTCGGACTTGGCTGGAAACACGCGCCGGTGAGCGGGCTTCTCTGGCGAGTGGAGGGAGAGAGGGAGGGAGGGGTGGCAAGCTCACTCCAAGCGTCGAGGAGACCAGGGTAGCACTGGAGAGGCCGAGCGACGGCAAACACGGTGGCAAAGGTTGGTGAGGCGGCGGGGAAAGCGTTCCGGTGGTCGAACGGCAATGGCAAGCTGCGAAATCAATTTCGGGGTGTCTTGCAAAGTCGAGGAGCGGGTTAATTTTGCCAGAGATGGCTCGGTTGCAAAGAACGACAATGATGAAGCTTCTCACCGGAGTCAATGAAGAAGAGGCCGACGATGGCGAAAACAGCGAGGAAAAAGGGTGTAAGCTAGTGCAAAATTTGAGGAACTTTGCTAAGGAGATAATGGGCAGCTTAAATAGAAAAAAGGGAGAGCGGAGTGGCTAGAATTGGAAGAGAAAAGGGTGGCGGCCATGGATTGATGATCGGCGGTTTTTTCTTGCTTTTACTGCGTAATAGAGAGGGGGAAAGAGGGGGGAAACGGTCAAGGGGGCCTTAATGGGGGTTTAAGTGCTTGGATCTGATCATTGTGGAAGAGGAGAGGGCATGGGAGAAGAGGAAACGACCGACAGCCATGCAGCACAGGCGCCATCCAGAGGAAGAGGAAGAGGAGCCGGGGCAGCGGGGCTCGGCTCGCAGCACGGCTCGACGCAGGCCCGCAGGTCAGAGAGGGCAGGGCGGCTCAGGAGGGAAAAGCCAGCTCAGGGCACAGGCTCGGGTCAAAAAGGAGGGAAAGGAGGGTGGGATGAATGGGCTTCAGCCCAAAGGAGAGAAGGGGAGAGGGGGAAGGATTTTGGACCAGATTTACAAGGAGTTTTGGCCCGGGTTGCATTTCTTTTATTTCTCTTTTCTATTTATTTTCAAAATCTATTTCTAATTCGAATCTAACCCAAATTCAAATGAGTTTTTTAAAATATTTTTCACACAAAAATTTAGAGAGAGAGAAAAAGGGCCTACTACAACTACAGAGCCAACATGAATACTACAGATCGAAATATAACCTAAGTTATTTATTTGATTTATGAAATTATCATTTTAATCCTATGCTAATGGTGATGTTATCAACTAATTTGTGGGCAAAATTTTAATAATTTATAAAATTGAAAATTAGGGTGTTACAATGAGGTGGGACCGGAGAGTCTGTCGCCGTGTTTTCCCACTTTTTCTTCCTCTTTTGCATTGTTCTTGAGAAGGCTCCAGTCAATCTCCTTGTAAGGACCCAGCTCACCAAGGTCAAAGAGCTCCTCTGGCCAATCAAAGGACACCACCTCACTAAATGAAAATGCATCTAGGTCCCTATTGTGGATTTTGATGATTGATGACAAGTGATTAAGGGACTAATGCATTCAATTGAGCATGTGAATAGGTGAAAGTCCTAATAACATAAGGGAAATGACATTGGCAACCCTCAAAATGAAGAAAGAAGATGGCCTATGACTATTCTGTGTGATACACTCTTTTATTTATAATTGAGTTTAGGAAAACACTGTACTATCAACATGGATGCAACGCGGCATTACCCAGTCAAGTCTCAGTGCTCAAAGTGCTCATATCTTGTGCTTAGATGATACACAAGTCACAACACAAACACCGAGCTAAAAAAGGAATTTGTCATATCGGAAGATCCGATGGTTATATCGGAAGTTCCGGTTGAGTCAGAATGTCTGATATTCTCGAATCTAGGGCTCTTGGATTCTCTTTTTTGATTTAATTGTAAGTTCCAATCGTGTGGTTGGAAGTTCTGATCGAGTCAGAATATCCAATTTTCAGGAATCTAGGGCTCTCGGGTTCTCCTTTTTGATTTAATTGGGAGTTCCGATCCAGTGGTCGGAAGTTTCGATGTGGTCGGACTGTCTGATATTCTCGAACCTAGTGCTCTCAGGTTCTATGTTTTATTTAGTCGGAAGTTCCAATCCAATGGTCAGAAGCTCCCATGTGGTCGGATTGTCTGATATTCTAAAATCTAGGGTTCTTGGGTTGGTGTTATTTATTTAATCAGAAGTTCTGATTGTTTGGGTCGGAAGTTCTGATATGTTCTATACATGGTTTGGGTAGAGAAGGTCGATGGTGTTATTTTTCACACACCGGAAGTTCCGATTTGGGATATCGGAAGTTTTAATGTGGACTGAGTCTAAACATAACGGCTAGATTTTGGGGGTTCCTTTATACTCCCTTACCCTCTCCTCTTGAGGCTTGCTGGTTCCTCGAAGGAGAAAAATATTTCTAGAGCCTCAAGAGCACCTCTCCTCTCCCTTTCTTTGTGATTCATCTTGTGAAAGGGATTTGAGTGAGAGATCGAGTGAAAGTGAAATTGAGTTCATCTCCAAGATTTCCTTCATATGCATTTGTTACTATTGGATATTGAGGTCTCCTAGATGGCTAGGAGTCACTAACGAGCCCCAATTCGATTGTTGTGTGCTGTGAGAAGTTTGTGAAGGACAGATTCAGCCTTCGAAAGGTAAGGAATACCAAGTGGAGCCGAGGAGTGCTTTGTGCAACCTCGAGAAGTTTAGGGTTGAAAGAGACCTGACTTTGTGCCCCTCAACGGAGACGTAGGATCCCCTCAAGGATTTGAACTTCGGAAAACATTTCGTCGAGTCCTCCCTCCTTGATTATCTCTTAGTTCTTATATTATTTTGAGCAATTCGTTTGTCATCTTGAATTGTGCTTCGTGATTGTTAGTTCTACATTAAATTGAGTAGTTTTATACCCTGCTTTACTTAGCATTTTGTTGTGTAACTCATCCTTGCTTGAAATTCTAGCTAGGGTTACTTTCAGTCAATCAGAAGTTTCAATCATTTAAACCAAAACTTCTGGTGTCAATCAGAACATCCTATCCTACATCAGAATATCTGATCTGCTTCCGCACATCTGATTTAGTTTTTAATAAAAAGCACCTATTCACCTACCACCCTCTAGGACACTCTCACGATCCTACAATTGGTATGAGAGCCTAATCTCCCAATTAGACTTAATCGTGTGGAGAATTCAAGATGGCCAAGAAAGCGGATGGATCTAAGGTGATGGAAAATGGGGATGGAGCTAGAATTCCATATGATTATCCAAATGCATCATATCCTTACATATCAAGTTGTAAGTATTGGTGATGTCCTAAGAAGGGGGGTGTGAATTAGGACACCTAAAACTAATCATCTTCAAAAACGTTACAAGATAAACCTATATTAATTTCTATGTAAATGTACTCTAGGTTTATCTAGTGTGTCTACTCTACCATTCAAAAAAGTTTGCAACCTATAGCCAATCTAGCAAACTACTCTAGGGAGGTAAACAAGCAAAGGTAAATTGCTAGTATGTAAATACGAAAATGTAAAGATTGCAAAGAGAGCAAACTCAGCACAAGGGATTTTTATCCCATGCTATCAATGGCATAAACACACACGTAGTCCACGTTGGAGCAGCCACCTAGGCTACAGCTCTCAGACAGCACCCGGTCACGACCCTTGAGCCACTTAGGCCTCAAGTAAGTTGAGTCACCAAGCCACCAAGGTAAGGCCTCATCACAAACCTCTCTTCCGGTCACTTACCGCCGTCTTCACTTTGAAGCTTGAGCTACCAAGGCAAGGGTCTCTGCATCCTCGTACAAGAGTCTTGCCGTCACTCCATACCAAGTTAGAGGGTCAACAAGCATGAGCCACCAAGGTTCATGGTGCTGGCGAGTCACCAAGACTCTAAGGTGCCGACGTACCACTTGGTATAATGTAGGATCACTCCTTGATCCCCTCTCTAAGAAGCAACACCTAGCAACAACTCTCTCTAGGCCTATTAGCACTAATCACTCCTTCATCTTATACTTAATTTCCTTGGATGATATTTTAGCACTTCAGTGGCTTGGATGTCTTCTTAAGTGTCCATGAGCTTCCTTGGATTCCAGCCCCACTCAAATGGCCGAGTGGGGGGGGGGGGTATTTATAGCTCAAACCCACGAACTAGCCATTGCTCTAACGGCTCAAAAAAACTATGAATACCAGATGATCCGACGTTAATAATAGTATAAATACCAGACCATACGACATGTACAGCATTATAAACTAGCCGCTGAAACCCCGCTCAAACATATTGTCAACACCGGATGTTCCAGTGTAACCTTGAACTCCATCACTGGACTATCCATTGTGTATACTTGAGCCAACCAAGCCACTTCTCTCTGTGCATTGTTCCGGTGTGTATAATCTTCTAATCACAGGACCATCTGGTGTGTACAACTCCTCTCTTCACTGAAAACCTTTTGGAAAATGCTCTAGTGAAGCCTCTAGTGTACAACTCCTCTGCTACATGTCCTAGAAAATGCTTCAGTGTGTACATCACCTCAACACCGGACCATCTGGTGTGTTATTTAACTTTTTCTTATGTATCAAAACACTTTGGCTTGTATACTTATCTGAACACTAGACCATCCGATGTGTTATCTTTTCTGAACATTGGACCCTCTAGTGAGTGTAATTTTCTCTGAACTCGTCCAATTCAATCTTTCTTTCTTGAGTTCAGCTTCAGTGGCTTCTTCATGTATAGCATCCATGAGACCTGTTAAAGTATATACTTGACAAATATGTTAGTACCATTGACTATGCTGTTAGTAATCACCAAAATCACATACATACCTTAAAAAGGTCATGTTTGCTACACATACATCTGATGAGAGTGAAACATATGCACAACTAAATAATATGTAGAGATAGGAAGTTTTAATCCATATTATGCACGGAGGTAACTTTAATAAACAAATTAATTGACAACAGTACCAATTGACAAATAAGCATTATATACCTCCAGGGACTTGTAGATTACTCCATGAGACTACAAATGATACAACTTGAAACACATATTAGTCTCAAAATCACAACCCATAAGATATTCTACCCCTAAATATGTGCATACAAGTGTTGAATACTTGTGAGAAACATGCACTTGTCACTAATAATAATAGGAAATTTATCATATAGATTGGACACATGGCACAAAAAGTATACTACATGAAGAAATATGTCATGTAAAGAACCTACAACTAATAAACCATGTAGGTTTCCCATAGGTTAGAGAGAAATACAAGTAACATGCCATATGAAAAACTACACTAGGCATTGCAAAGAAATAAAATATGGACATGCAATCCTAGACAAGGCAAATGTACTAGATGTAAAATAAAAAGTATTAACAAAAATCTAGCTACCATTGCCTCTTTTACCTTTGATGGGGGATTTTGGATATACGATGATCAAGATTTTCATCAATGCGACCAATCTTGTACACTTGGCTTCTTGCTTGAACATTTGCTTCATTTTGAGCTCCAAGTCTCCAAATCCTCCGAGCTGACTCGTTGATTTCAAGTCTTCTTTGGAACCTAAACCGATCAGAGCCCCTTCATGTTTGTGATGATTTCCTTGGGCACCCAAATTGGTTGGTTCCACCTTCAATCTTTTCTCCCAACCATGTGTAACCACTTTGCCATTGTCTTTCTTCTTGAGCTTGTAGTGGTTACTCTTGGTCTTGATCTTGTAGTTGGGCTTGGTGTAGATGTTGGAGGTCTTGTTTGAGAACTTCATTATATTCTTCTTCTCCTTGATCACCTTCTTTACTTGCTTGGAAGGAATTGTGATCTTCTTAATGACACTTGAAGCATATCACCGTGGACCCCTCTACAAGCTTCTTCACCATGTTATCATGAATATCTTGAGAAGATTGGACATGATTCTTTCCCTTTAATCTTGCTAAGTCCTTCTTGATATTTCCCACTTCTTACTTGACCTCATCATTCTCTTGTGCAATGAGATCATTACATGATTCTACAATAATACTCTCAACACATGTGTTATTTAAAAGAGGCGAGATAGATAAATCAATCAAATCATCACAAGAAGTGGAAGTATCTACCTTAGGATTAAGAACAAAGAGAGAGGTAGATTGCTTCAAATGGATCTTAGGTTGAGATTGAATGCTCTCAAGTTTTTCCTTAAACTCTTCATGCTCCTTGTTTAGCAATTCAAATTTGCTCATTAAATGTTTATAATTAGACATTAAAGTAGCATGAATGTCATTAAGGGCATTAATTTTCTTAAATTATTTAGCTTGTTACTTTAAGGCCATTTGTTGCTTATTGATCAATTCTAGAAGTTCTTCTTTAGACGGTGAATCCTCATTGGTTTCATCATCACTTACGTCGCTTTTCATACCTTTAGCCATAACGCACTTGTGTGATGACGACCTTGAGGAAGAGCTTCTCTTAGAGGAGTGGATGGTGAAGCTCTCATCACTTGAGCTTGAATCTTTATCTTCACTGACCCATCTTTCTATGCTTGCAAATGCTTTGCCACTTCCCCTTGTCTCCCACTTATTCTGAGTCTTCTTCTCCTTCTTAATATGATCAATTGTATTGACCAAATTTTTCATGGAGATTGGATGATCAATCTTAGCGTTGATCCTCTCAAAGTCATTCTCCAATCTTTAGATGAGCTTAGTGATCTTAGGATCCATTTCTTCATTAGTTGAGGTGATTTGCTCATCTTCTTCATCACCCTCTTCATCTTCATCACCATCATCTTCGCTTGAGCATGACTCCTGCTCTTGCCTTCTCATCTTCACTTTCATGTGTGGGACATGAGCTTTCTTGCTTGTGAGGGTAAGGCTCTTGGCACTGGATGAGAATGAACCTTCATGTTCATGATCATCTCATGAGCAACGATCTTGCCAAGAACTTGACTTGGAGTCATCTTACAAATGTTGTTATTGCCGTAGATGATAGACATAATAAACTTGTACTTTGGAAGAAGAGCTTGAAATATTCTTCTGACTACTTGATTGTCTCTAATTAGCGTCAAACCTAACGTATTGATCTCATTGACAAGAATATTCAAATGTGAGTACATGTTATTAGCACTTTTATGGGGAAGTTGTTTAATGTTGTTGAGCTCAAAGACTAGCACATGATATTTCTCATTGCACGTATCCTTTGTGTCTTCATGTATTTCAGTGAGGTTAGTCCAAATATCATGAGCATTGGTGAGAGAATATACTCGACTAAATGCATCAATGCTTAGAGAATATAAAATGATACTCTTCTCTAAAGCATCAAATTATCTCTCCTTGTTTGTGAGACGTTGCTTCATCCCTTCCTCGGTGACTCTCCAAATATCTAAACCTTTGGATTGCAAATGCGAAGTCATTAGAATTTTACAATGGGGGAAGTGAGTGCTGTCAAAACGTGGAGCACTACCGATATCCATCCTTACCATGGACATCACAACTCTCTAGGATATGAAGCCTATTAATAGCACAAGATTCTAATTACCAAATGTAGGGTTGTCAGAACCGACTCTGATACCAACTTTAAGGATCGATGATGTCTTTAGAGGGGGTGAATTAGGACACCTAAAACTAATGGGCTCCTAAAAACTTCACAAGATAAACATATATCGATTTCTATCTAAATGTACTCTAGGTTCATCTAGTGTGTCCACTCTACTGTTCAAAAATATTTGTAGCCTATAGCCAGTCCTAGAAAACTACTATAGGAAGGTAAACATGCAAAGGTAGATTGCAAGTATGTAAATGCGGAAATGTAAAGACGGTACAAAGAGCAAACTTGGCACAAGAGATTTTTATCTCATGGTATCAATGGCATAAATACCGCCCATAGTTCACGTTGGAGCAACCACTTAGGCTCTAGCTCTTGGACAGCACCCGGTCGTGGCCCTTGAGCCACCTAGGCCTCAAGTAGGTTGAGCAACCAAGCTATCAAGGAAAGGCCTCACCACAAGTCTCTCTTCCGGTCAGTTGCTGATGTCCTCACTTTAGAGCTTAAGCCACCAATGCAAGGGTCTCCGTGTCCCCGTACAGGCTTCTTGCCGTCACTCTACACCAAGTTAGAGGGTTAACAAGCACGAGTCACCAAGGCTGACGGTGCCGACGAGTCACCAAGATTCCAAGGTGAAGGCATACCAATTGGTACAATGTAGGATCACTCCTTGATCCCCTCTCTAGGCAGCAATGCCTAGCAACAACTCTCTCTAGACTTATTAGCACTAACCACTCTCTAGTCTAGTGCTTAATTGCCTTGGATGATCACTTTTAGCACTTTGGTAGCTTAGGTGTCTTCTCAAGTGTTCATGAGCTTCCCTGGACTCCAGAACACTCAAATGACCGAGTGGGGGTATTTATAGCCTCAAACCAGTGAAGTAGCTGTTGCTCCAATGTCACAAATAGACTGTGAACACTGGATGATCCGACGTGAATAGAAGTACAAACACTGAACCATCTGGTGTACAACAGTAGAAGCTAGCCATTGGAACTAGCTGTTTGACCCACACTCAAACTCATTGTGAACACTGGATATTCTGGAGTAACCTTGAACTCCATCTCTAGACTATCCAGTGTATATACTTGAGCCAACCGAGCCACTTCTTATTGTTCATTTGTCCAGTGTGTATAATCTTCTGATCATCAGACCATCCATTGTGTACAACTCCTCTTTTCACTGAAAACCTTCTGGAAAATGCTCCGGTGAAGCCTTTGGTGTACACTCCTTCTGAGCACCATACCATCCGGTATGTACAAATCTTTCTTCTGAAGATCTGCACAAGTTCTGTAAAATACTCCAGTGTGCACAACACCTAAACACCGGACCATCCGGTGTGCTCTTCAACTTTTTTTGTGTCAAAACACTCTGCCGTGTTATCTTTTCTGAGCATCAGACCATCCAACGAGTGTAATTTTCTCTGAACTCGTCCAGTTCAAACTTTCTTGGTAGCTTCTTCATGTATAGCATCCATGAGACTTACTAAACCATATACTTGATAAACATATTAGTTCCATTGACTATGTTATCATTAATCATCAAAATCACATACATGCCCTAAAAGGCCATGTTCGCTACACAAGTTCTTCCGGTAGAGCACCATACTTTGATGGTACGCATTATGCTGCATACAAATATTAGATGAAAATGCATTTAAAATCTATTAACCCCTCTATTTGGTGTATAGTGGAAAATGGCTATACTGTGGAGGATACAAGCAAGCCCACCTCTGAAGATGATGTCAATGAACACAAGAACGCCCAAGTTGCAAATGCAATCTTTAGCATGTTGTGTAGAGATGAATTCAACCAGGTGGAAGGGCTTGAGAGTGCGAAGGAGATGTGGGACACACTCTGTGACACCCACGAAGGCACTTCAAGCGTCTGAGAATCAAAGATTGAGTTATTAAAGGGAAAATTGGATCGCTTCACCATGGGCATGGTGAGACGCCAAGTGAGATGTACAACCGTCTACTCATGAATGAGATCAGGGGCTTGGATGCAAGGATATGACCGATAATTTCATAGTCAAGAGAATGCTTCGAGCCATCACTCCAAGGAATATCACATTGGTGATTCTCATCCGCGAGCGAGAATACTTCAACACGCTCAAACCTCATGACATTCTTGAAAGGATCCTAGCACATGATTTGATTCAACAAGAGTCCAAGGAAGTCTATGATCTCAACAACCAAAGCTCAAGATCAAAGAAACAAGATCTCGCATTGAAAGCAAGAAGAGAAACCGAATCAAACACAAGTGATAATGATAGTGAACATCACCAAGATAAGGAAGACATGACTCTCTTTGTGAAGAGGTTTAGCAAGTTTCTCATGACGAGTGGCTACAACAAGGGTGGTAGAAGGATGACCTTTGGCAAGTCAAAGGGAAGGCACTCATCAAGAAATACTATGAGTGTGGCAAACCGGGTCACTTCATCACCAAGTGTCCAAACAAGAAGGATAAGAAAGATGATGAGAAGAAAGAGAAGTACAAGAAGAAGGACAAGAACAAGTACCGCAAGAAGAGCTACAAAGGTCATGCTCACATTGGTCAAGAGTGGGACTCAAATGACTCCGACACCATCTCTGATGAGGATGAAGGTGTTGCCACCTTTGCTCTCGCAACCACTCCACTGACTAAGTCGCTCTTTGATCATTCAAGCGACGACAAGGCACCCATTTGTCTCATGGCAAAAGGGTGCAAGGTATCATCTACTACCAAATCCCATGATATTGATGTTACTAGTGAGCATGGTAGTAGTAGCAATAGTGATGATGACTTGCTAGATGATTTAAGTAAATTATCTTTATCTAGTATGTGTGAGTTACTTGAGACAATAGAAGGGCAAGAGGAAACTCTCGAGAAGCAAGAAGAATTGCACATTTTTGACAAAGAGAGAAATCTTGATCTCGAGAAGGCCCTTGCTACAGAAAAGGAGAAAAATAAAAATTTGGCTAAAATGCTTGAGTTAGCCAAAACATCAAATGCTAGTCTTGAGAGCTCAAAGTAAATACTTCAAGAGAAATTTGATTTCTTGGATAAAGTTTATAAAATTCTTGAATTAGATTTTAAAAATGTCAAGAATAGCACTTCCCTCTCTAATGTTGAACCTTGATCTACTAGTGTCTCAAATAGCATTGATTGTTTTAGATGCAAAGATAATGATATTGATGCTTGTGCTACTAACTCTAAATCTATGCAAGCATTAACAAATAAAAATGAGAAGCTCATGGGACTCCTTCACAATGGACTTCTAAAGTATCATATGGTTAGTAAGGCCCTCAAGGAGCACCTTGGTTATGAAAGAGGCAACTTCAACCATAAAGGGCTTGAATACTATCCTCCCAAAGGAAAGAAGGTTGAAACCTTGGTACAAAAGCAAGGCTTCATCAACTTTTTCAAAACCAAAAGTATCCAAAACCATAATTATGCACCTCAAGCTACTTTTGATGCATTATGTGTTCTTAGGAAAGATCATCATGGTAAAATTGTTGCTAACTATGTTGGTGTTAGGAATAAGCATGTTTCTATTAAAAAATCTATATGGGTACCAAAAATACTTGTGACTAATGTGAAAGGACCCAAGAAAGTGTGGATACCTAAAGTTAGAATTTGATCTATTTTGTAGGACTATATCTCTGGTGAAAAAAGTTGGGTAATCAATAGCGGTTGCACAAATCACATAACTGGAGAGAAATCAATGTTCTCATCATTTGACACAAGCGGATCATCACATAAGAATATTGTATTTGGTGACAATGGTAAAGAAAAGGTAAAATGTTCAGGTAAAGTTGCAATTGAAATGACCTTTCCATATCTAATGTCTTATATGTAAAATCTTTGAATTACCATTTACTTTCCATATCTCAACTTTGTGAAATGGGTTTCAATTGTTTATTTAGAAATGTTGATGTGATGGTCTTTAGAAGAGATGATTCTTCTATAGTCTTCAAGAGTCGTATAAAAGACAAACTTTATCTTGTGGGTTTCTCTTCGGATAAAACCAACCTTGAGACTTGTTTGATGCTAAGTCTAGCATGGGTTGGTTATGGTATCGTAGACTAGCCCATGTCAGTATGAGGAATCTAATCAAGCTTCTAGAGGGCGAGCATATTTTGGGACTAATAAATTTTTCTTTTAAGAAATATAGGATTTGTAGCGCATGTCAAGCCGGAAAGCAAATTGGAGCATCACATCCCGCCAAGAACATCATGACTACATCAATACTGTTGGAATTACTTCATATGGATCTTTTTGGTTATATTGTTTATATAAGCATTAGCGGTAACAAATATGGCTAAGTTATTGTTGATGATTATTGTCATTTCACTTGGGTATTGTTTTTGCATGATAAGAGTAAAACTCAACGAACATTCAAGAAATTTGCAAGAAGAGCCCAAAACGAGTTCAACTTGAAGATCAAGAAACTTAGAAGTGACAACGGGAGTTAATTCAAGAACACTCAAATTGAAGAATTTCTTGATGAGGAAGGAATCAAGCATGACTTTTTGGCACCCTACTCCCGTCAACAAAATGGGGTAGCCGAAAGAAAGAATTGTACAGTCATTGAGATAGCAGGAACAATGCTTGATGATTACAAGATCTCCGACCATTTTTGGGTAGAAACTGTGAACACTGCGTGCCATGCCACAAATAGGTTGTATCTCCACTGGCTCTTGAAGAAAACACCATATGAACTCCTCACCGATAATAAACCAAATGTTTCATATTTTTTTGTTTTCGGGAGTAAGTGTTTTATTCTCAACAAGAAGCAAAAATCCTCTAAATTTGCATCTAAAGTAGATGAAGTTTTTTGCTTGGTTATGGATCAAATACGTATGTGCACCGTGTTTTCAACAAAACCACCGGTGTTGTTGAGATCGCACGTGATGTAACATTTCATGAGACTAACGACTCTTAAGTAGAGCAAGTTGATGCTAATGCACTAGATGATGAAGAAATTTTAAGGGAAGCAATCAAGAATGGCAACTGGTGAGATAAGGCCACAAGAATCTCAAGAAGATTCAAATCAACCATCTTGATCAACTCAGGTGAAGATGCCCACTTCAACTCAAGATCAAGATGCCTCCAATATATTTCTAGATTAGGATGGGAAGATGAAGTTGAACCTCAATCACAAGTGCCACACCCAGGAATCCATCAAAGTGTGCAAACCGATCACCACACCAATAATATACTTGGTGACATTAATAGGGGAGTCTCTACTAGATCTCGAGTAGCTAACTTTTGTGAGCATTACTCTTTTGTCTCTTCTATTGAACCTCTAAAGGTAGAAGAAGCACTCGAGGATTGGGATTGGGTGATGGCCATGCAAGAAGAGCTGAACAACTTCACCCTAAACAAGGTGTGGTCATTGGTGAAAAGGCCCAACTAAAATATGATCGGCACCAAATGGGTTTTCTGCAACAAGCAAGATGAGAACGAGGTCATGACAAGGAACAAGGCAAGACTAGTTGCACAAGGCTTCACACAAATCTAAGGTTTGGACTTTGGTGAGACTTATGCCCCCATTGCTAGATTAGAGTTTATTCGTATATTACTCGCTTTTGCTACTCACCATGATTTCAAGCTTTATCAAATGGACGTGAAGAGCGTATTTCTTAATGGACCCATCACATATTAGTATATCTTGAGCAACCACCCAGTTTCAAGGATCCCAACTTCCCATCTCATGTCTATAAACTCCATAAGGTGCTCTATGGGCTTAAGCAAGCACCAAGAGCATGGTACGAGTGCCTTAAGGATTTTCTAGTAAAGAATGGTTTTGAAATTCAAAGTTGATACTACTCTCTTTACGACGAAGCTTGATAATGATTTATTTGTATGTCAAATATATGCCAATGACATTATATTTGGCTCTACTAACAAATCTTTTAGTGAAGAGTTTAGTAAAATGATGACCAAGAGGTTTGAGATGTCAATGATATGGGTGAAGTTCTTTATAGAATTTCAAATCAAGCAACTCAAGAAAGGGATGTTCATATGTCAAACAAAGTATATCAAAGATATGCTCAAGAGGTTTGACATGGAGAACGCCAAACCCATTCGCACTCCCATGCAAGCCAATGGCCATCTCGACCTCAACAATGACGGCAAATCCGTTGATCAAAAGGTATACCATTCCATGATAGGCTCATTACTTTATCTATGTGCATCTAGGCCCGATCTTATGCTTAGTGTGTGCATGTGTGCAAGATCTCAAACTGCTCCAAAAGAGTGTCACCTAGTGGCCATTAAGAGAATTCTTAGATATCTTATTCATACACTTAATGGCTATGGTATCCCAAGGGTTCGAGTTGTAATCTCATTAGATATTTCGATGCGTTTTATGTGGGTTGTAAAGTGGATAGGAAGAGAATCTCGGGTACATGTCAATTCTTGGATAGGTCTGTAGTGTCATGGTCTTCTAAGAAACATGTAGCCCTATCTACCAACAAAGTGGAATATGTTTCCGCGGGTAGTTATTGTGCTCAATTGCTTTAGATGAGGCAAACTTTGAAAGATTATGGAATTCATATCAACAAAGTGCCTCTCTTGTGTGACAACAAAAGCGCAATCAAAATAGCCAACAACCCCGTCCAACACTCTTGAACCAAGCACATAGGTATCTGGCATCACTTCCTTCGAGATGACTCCACAAAAGGAGATATAGATATACAACACATAAGGACGGAAAACCAAATAGCGGATATTTTCACCAAGCCCCTAGATGAGCATAGGTTTTGCGAGTTAAGAAATAAACTAAATATCCTAGATTCTTGAAATGTGGCTTGACTCCTTGCATACATTGTCTGCATTTGCCTAAGTGTTTGAAAAAAGTTGGTGAACATATCTTGGTAACATATTGCTCTTTCAATGAGCAAGCACAAACCACATGATGTAAATAAATCGATATATTTGCATTTTAAGTGATTTTTGAATGACTTATGTGCAAATAGTGAATCCAAGTGCTAAGGGATCTCATTATAAATGAATTTTGGTCCTAGTACAATAGTTTGATTCATACAAGCCCGGATTTATTGGTCTTTCATCACACCAATTTATCAATTTTTGATCTTTGGATCATGTCAATTTACTTGTGATCATTGTTTTGATTGTATGATTGTTTGCTGATCACAAGAGAAAAGACTTCTAAACTGTTCAGCTGATCATTCTCTAAAATTCAATCAAAATCTCTAGTTTCAAATCTCTCTAGCTGCTGATCTGCTAGAAATTTTCACATATCGGAACATCTGGTATTTAGACCAGTGCATCCAATCTGGTGAAATTCCTAGATTGTTTCCTGGAAAAATATAAGTGTCAAAACTTCTGCTATCCTATATCGAAACTTCCGATTTCAGTGCTTTTTCTGAAATTCCTGCATATTGGAACTTCCGATTGCTGGATAGGAACTTCTGATGTGGGAAAAATTACAGTCTATTTAACCCCACGGTGAACCATTTTACTCCCTTTTGTTCTTTTCACTGTTGGCTCCTGTAACACCCAGTTTTAAAGAACAAAACCAGGTACAACACATGTATGCTAGGATCAAGTTTCCATACATGCGTTACATCAGCATTGTATCATCATAGTGCCAATTATTACAGTAACATTATTAACTTATTACAAAAGGACCTGAGGGTCTAAAAGAAAAGTATAGCAGAAAAAGAGAACTTCAGCACCAGAGGGCCTTCCATCTTTCACAGGCATCAACCGGGGGCACACTAGCCTAGAACAGGAGCTCTGGGTCAAAATCGTCCTCATCGAAGGATGTAGCTTCATTGACAGCTTTTGAATAGCAAAGGGGGTGCAAGAAAGGGGACAATAGGTGTGAGTACACAATGTACTCCACAAGTGTAGGGAAAACATGCTTTGGAGCTTAAGTCAATGGAAGGTTAGACACTAGTTAACTGCACTAAGTAACTGTGCATTACCAATATAAGCCTCATGGCTGTGCGATTTAGCCAGGTTACATGCTTCAAGAACCGGTCCTTAGGTTCCCACACAGGAACAACCACAAACCAACTGTGTATTACCCACACGCGTGCATTCCCGCATCATCATCACACAAACATCTTGTTAGGATCCCTATACCATGTTGCTACAAAATTACCATACCCGATTCATGTTGCATAGACATTAATCAAGATTAACATTTACCCAACCACAACAGCACTAGCATAACTACCCATCATAACTCATGGTTCATTAACGGCGATAAGGATAATCATACAGAATCTAGTAAACCCTAAAATGGGATTCTAATTTAAACAAGCATGCATTGAAGGATAAACAGCCACATAAATATCCTAAAATAGGAGCAAGATGTTCAAGGACACTTGCCTTTAGCTCAAGGTTGCTCGAAGTCTTGAAAGGCTTGATCTTGCATATTCCCGAACCACATCCTAATTGACACACCAAAAAAGCATATAAGGAAAACTACTAAGAACAGTATACCAAATAGTACTAAAACTAGGTAAAAATCCTATAAAAATATTCTACACATCGCTATAAAAATTTGAGAGCAAAAATCACCCATATCGGAGCTTCGAGCACCAAGTTATAAGCTTTTAAAGTTCTTGGGGCTTTTCTGCAACTTAATTTAAGAGAATAAACATATTAATTTTTATATTGAAAAATCCTGATTATGATGTCATAAAGCAAAAGGAAATATTTTACTATTGAAAAACCCACAGAAAAGGTTCATGGGCCCATGGACCACGGTGTGAAGGCTAGTCCATGGTCCACAGTGCACGGATTACATATGAGTGAAGGGGTATGCAATATGGGCTGCTAGATCTTGATCGAACGGCCAAAAATTGATGCGGGAAAAGAACTCAGGATGGTAGTGCTGAGCTTGGCTGGTGGTCGGCTGACGACAGCGGGTGGCCGGAACTTCGCCTGAGTGGCGCAAAAATGGGCCTCCGGCTATGGATTTTGACGAGGAGACACGTAAAACAAAGAGGAGGATGCGGGGATCATTACTGAGGGCTTCACAATGGCAGAGAGGGGCGGTGGGTGGCCGACGATGATGAGAGGTGGCTGGCGGGGCTTGAGCTCGGTGTGGTGGGACTCTGTGAGTCAGGTGACGCTGGGAAGCGACCGAGAGCTTCTCCAGTGTCCCTACGAAGCCGAAGAATAGGAGAAAAGGCGTTAGAAGGGCTCAGCCATGGAGAAAAGTGCAGCGGCAGAGCTCTCACCGAAGTTGAAGAAGAAGACGGTGCCGACGGTGAATCTGAGTGGGAAACGGGGTGAGAGAGGTGTAAATGAGGCGAAAATGGCTGGGGGTATTTGATTGAGGGGCAAGGATCGCGGCCATGGCCTTTAATTGAAGGGAAACAACACGGGGAGGCGCAGATTTGAAAGGGTGGCAGGATTTTTTTGGGGGCCGAGTTCATGGCGAAAGGAAGAAGATGAGCCAGGCGGGCGGCTCGGCGACTCGGCTTCGTTGATGCGGCTCCAGCAGGGCCTGTGAGGCAAGCTGGTCCGAGGCCCAACGGGAGAGGGGCGTCCCATGCTGGGGGAGAAAAGGAGAGAGGGGGAAGGGAAGAGTTGGGCTGTTACACCCAGTTTTAACAGCCAAAACCAGATGCAGCTTATGTGTGCTCAGGATGTTCAACACACATACAGACATTACAGGTGAAGTAACAAAAGCACACATAAGCCGCAGGCAACAGACTAGGAGACACGCACCTAGAATGTCACAACCTTGTCTTGACAGTCTTCAACATCTTCACTCAGTGAGCACCATCATACATGTCGCATAAAATAGTAAGTGTGAGCATATGACACACTCAGCAAGTATACAAGAGAATAATGATATACAGGCTTATAATAAAGACAAGCTAACACAAGGGTTTATTTGTATAAATGCGAGTAAAAAAACTATGTAACTTTAAAAACATTGAGAAATTATTAAGTGAATGTAACACAATTAATCCAACCATTGAACTTCACCTAAGGCTAACCCTCTTGCCAACTTTAACCACCTAGTACCACCAGTACTACCATACCATAACCATAACCATTCCACCATCATACCCCAAACCAACTAATCATAGGAGGATCCAAGTCTCCCATAACTGCGGGCACTACTTTTATAATAGTTTTACACTTTGCAGAGATGGTTCAACTTTCCCCACGAGTCGTGATTTCCATGTTTCCGTGTTAGCAAGACACTTAACACACACCAGTGGTGCGCCGCCAAGAGATTACTATGAAGCATCGACAATTGGTTAGGTCCTGGTACTCCAACGAATGCCAGCCAGATGTCTAACCAATATGCTAAGCCTTACCCATATCAGCCTCATGGTTGGTGTTGGAGCAAGAGTTTGTCTTGCCCCAGCAAGTACGGCGAGAGTTTCTTCTAAGGAGGAGACTCAAGCTTCGAGACGAAGTTTAAGAGGAAGGAACACAATGAATGTATTGATGGTAGAAAAAATGGATCGCTCTAGGAGGTGTATCACAACGTGACTTGGTGTGTTTTTACCTTTGTGTCTTTTTTGCTGTCTAGCTCATCCTCCTGCCCAGATGACCATGGCCCCCTATTTATAGGGTCGTGCATAGCTTGGAGTACAAGTTATCATAATGTACAGATTTCTAGGATCTGACCGAATTACTGGGTCTTATCCCGGATAACTACTTTCTACCTTATCGGTGGAGATAAATATCCACCATGGTAACTATCGTGGTGCCTCCCCCTGGAGTGCGGGGAGCCGGTCATCAATTACAGCCTGGCATTGCACTATCAGGGGTGTCAGGATAGCCTCCATTACGCCAGAGTGTCAGAGGGCATCCATCAGCCTAGGATTTTAATGCTGGTCACTTCCTTGCAGGCAAAGCACGACCGGTGCTCCCCTTCCAGCAGATCTTTCCTAAGGCCTGCTAACTCACCTTGTAGCCTTCGAGAAGAAGGCCCGAGCAGCCCGAGACGGGGGCCTCGGGAGGCATGGAACCGAGAGGTGAAAGCTTTGGGAAGCAAGACTCCGGAAGGCTGGGGCTTCAGGAGGCCGAAACTTTGGGGGACCGAGGCTTCAGGAGGTCAGGTTTTTCGGAGGCTGAGCCTTCGGGAGACCAAGTCGGCTATGCCAAGGGAAGGCTTCACAGGTACGAAGAGGTACCGTGAATGGATCTGATGACTTCGGAGGGTTGAGCCTTTAACTGAGGGTCCGGAGATCAAGGATTCAGAGGGACCTGGATGGTAATCTTCAACCATTATCCTCAGGCTAGTTTATTTTCCCCCCAACAGTACCCCCTAATTCTCGTGCCCTGATGTTTCGGAGGTGGGAGAGGATGTAGAGGAAAAACCAACCCTAGCCTGGTATAGTATCAAGGATGCCTGATGGCGATTCCCTGTCCTTTTAGAAGTTTTTTCATTTAGAAACCATGGACGTTGATGGTGAGCCCAAGGCTGATGGCGTACTGGTGGTGGCGATTTGCACAGGAGTTTGTTGGAGCTGTCATGCGCGGTGTTGGAACCCCGGGTCAGAGGGACGTTGATGGATGTGGTGTACTTCCGGGGTCCATGTTGAGACCGATATAGGTTATCCGAATTCCTTCAGTATGGTTCTTCCCGCCCTTTGAGGTTGCTAGAGTAGAGGTTATGTGTGGGATTGGAGGATCCCATGTGTTTGCCTGGCAGGATAAGATGTACCACTGCCGCGTTCTGACTGGACAATGCGGGGCATCGTTTAGGGTCTTGTGCCTACACCCCTGTCGCGCGCCAAAAGGGGTTTGGGTTTTTAATGTGACGGGATGTCCATGCGAGAAAATGAGGCATTCATCGCAGAGTGCTACCACGTGTTGGAGGGACGACTAGGGTATGGCCACGGCCCCCCAGGTATTCAATGGGGGACACTGCAATGTTTGTTCTGCTTCATCTTCTGGACCTGCGTGGCTGTTTGGCCTGGGTATAAAGCTGGGGTTACCTGGCTGGAGTCTCCACAGCCCCACGAGCAAGCAGTTAACCTTGATTTGAGTATGACATCATCTTCCTCCTTATCCTATTCGGAGATGTCGATGATCTCGATGGCTTCTTCGGGAGCCGGACCATTCGGTCGTCAGCAGAGGCACCGGTGGCCACGCCGCTTCCATCTCTGCATGGGAGGCGGTTGCCCACCGCTCCGGCCAGACCTTTGGCTGGGGAGGCCATGCCTATCGAGATCATCGATATCTTCAATGATGATGAGGAGATCGACTGGGATCTCCTGCAGTGGGAGAGCGAGAAGGCATCCGTGGAGCCGTTGGTGAAGGAGGAGGCTGGGAAGGCGAGGGAGAAGGACCTGCCGGCAACCTCCTCAAACTCTTCCTCGTCCTCCTACAGCTCGGGAGATGGCTACTGTATTGGCTTCCACAGCGGCAGGCCGCAGATGAGGCCCATACGTCGTCCCATGCGTGGCCCCTGCCGGGGCTCGTAGGAGGTGAAGGCGGTAACCGAGATGGTGTACTTGGTGATGCCGTGATATATCCATGTCTCATGGTCAATCATGGCCTTGTTGTGGGCTCATGGCTTAACTTAGTCACCTTGTACTCTTTCTCACCCTGGTTTGCTCTTTACGGATCTATCTTCTTCATGGCTATTTCTGTATTGTTGATTCAGTATGCGTCCTCTGGATGTACCAGTTGTTTAATAATATAACATGGACCTTCTGGAACGGTCATGTCTCCTTCTGTGTCGGAGTGCGAGGGGATCTTTCGAATGGGTGACCGCCTGCGCGCGTGCCTTCGTGCCTTCAAACCATGCTTCTTCGTCCCCTTTGAAGGCAATGGCTAGTTTTTCTGACAACCGAGGTACCGAGCCTTCGCATAGATCATTGCTGATTTCATTCCTTGTGGAGGAGAGGTGGCCTCAGGAATCTGGTGGTGATAGATACGTAGGGTAACTAAGGAGAATCGGGTGGAGCAGTGGCGACCTCGTCTGCATACTCCTCGTGCTTGGCACTGCTAGGACCTTTTTCCCAATTTATTCCAGATTTTCGACTCAGTGAAGTCCATCTGGAACCTTTGGAGACAAGCTCCAGAGGTGGTCCTTGACCCTTTGGGCTCCTTAGCGACTGCCCGGGTTGAAGGTGACGGTGAGTCGAAGGCGAAGCCGAAGGCTAGGCAGGAGAGGTGGTCCGCGACCCCCTCGGCCCTTAACCGATGCCCGGCTCCAGAGGCACTCCGTCCGGAGCCTGGCGATGGTGTGCTGGAGATGAAGCCGAAGGCTAGGCGAGGGAGGTGGTCTGCAACCCCCTTAGCCCTTAGCCGCTGCTCGGCTCCGGAGGTGCTCCGTTCGGAGCCTGGCGATGGCGCTTCAGAGGTGAAGCCGAAGGCTAGGCGGGAGAGGTGGTCCGTGACCCCCACGGCCCTTAGCTGATGCCCGGCTCTGAAGGTGCTTCGTCCAGAGCCTAGAGACGGCGCGTCGGAGGTGAAGCCAAAGGGTAGGCAGGAGAGATGGTCCGCGACCCCCTCGACCCTTAGCCACTGCCCGGCTCCAGAGGTACTTTGTCCGAAGCCTGGTGATGGTGTACCGGAGGCGAAGCCGAAGGCTAGGAAGGAGAGGTGGTCCGTGACCCCCTTGGCCCATAGCCGCTGTCGTGAATTGCGGTCTCTGCAATGGACAGTCGAGGGTTCCACTATGTTTCCCGTGCCATGAAGCATGGGCTTTTTTTAAATGTTAGTATAATACTCATAATGACGTCTGAAATGTGCCTTTAAGGGAGATGGTAGGGTAATAATTTTACCTTTTACCATACGTATATGAGTCACGCGGGTCATACCTTTCCCTATAGGGAGGGGGATTCTTATACCCCTTTGATCTGTGTGCTGTGCTCTTTGGAGGCCAGCGGGTTTTGTTCCCTTCGGCACGGAGGCATTTTCCTTCAAGATGCTGGGGTACTCTTCCCGTTAGGGCCTTTCGGAACCTTTCCGCTCGGCGAAGTTTTCCGAAAACATCCCCATTGCAGGGGTTTTTGGAAGTCTCTCTGTTTTGGCGGCGGTTTGGTAAGGCTCTCCGTTTTGCCGGAGGTTTTGTAAAGCTCTCCGTTGTGCGGAGGTTTGGTAAAGCTCTCCATTTTTGCCAAAGGTTTCGTAAAGCTCTCCGTTATGCAGCGGTTTGGTAGAGCTCTCCATTTTTACCGGAGGTTTGGTGAAGCTCTCTGTTGTGCGGAGGTTTTGTAAGACTCTCCATTTTTGTTGAAGGTTTTGTAAAGTTCTCCATTTTCCGGAGGTTTGTAAGACTCTATTTTTGTCAGAGGTTTTGTAAAGTTCTTCATTGTGCGAAGGTTTGGTAAAGTTCTCCATTTTTACCGAAGGTTTGGTGAAGCCCTCGTTGTGCGGAGGTTTTGTGAGACTCCCTGTTTTGCCAGAGGTTTGATAATACTCTCTATTCTTGTCGGAGGTTTTCTAAGGTTCCTTGGTATGTATTAATGCCGAAGGCCCTACACACTATCGGAGCTACACAATACCTTTCAGGAAACCTAGGCAGTCTTGCCTTCCAGGTGACCTAGGCATGCTACGCCCGCGGTGTGTAGGCTTGTCGAGCTCCCGAGGAAACTTCCAGGGGGCACATCAACACTGTCCACCAAGGATGTGCCCTGGAGTGTGGCATTTATATGACTGAGGCTATGCAATACCTTCCAGGAAACCTAGGCTTGATGCCTTAGTAGTGACCTAGGCGTGCTGCGCCCCGAGGTATATAAGCATGTCGTGCAAAGAGGATTCCTTGTGACAGCATTCCTCAAAGCACCACATCCTCACATCAGGGTAGTCCCCTGATATGTGGTGTCCACACACTATCGAGGCTACATAGTACCTTCCAGGAAACCTAGGCAGTCTTGCCCCCCAGGTGACCTAGGCATGCTATGCCCGCTGTGTGTAGGCATGTCGTGCAACGAGGATTCCTTGCGACAGCATTCCTCGGAGCACCGCAACTCCACCACCGAGGACATACACCGAGGCATGGCTTCGACACCCGAGGCTATGCAAATGCCTTCTAGGGCACCCAGGGCATAATCTGCCTTGCAGGTGACCTAGGCATAAGCGGTGCCCGCGGTGTGTGGGCCTCACTGTCTACCGAGACTACACAATGCCTTCCAGGAAATCTAGGCAGTCTTGCCTTCCAGGTGTCCTAGGCATGCTACATCCGCGGTACGTGGGCTTGTCACGCCACCCGAAGATGTCCTACGGGTGGCGCCGCAACACGGTCTATCAAGGAAATCCCTTGATATGTGGCAACTACACTTCCGAGGCTGCACAATGCCTTCCAGGAAACCTAGGCACACCCGCCCCTAGGCGACCTAGGCACGATGCATCTGCGGGAGTGTAGGGATTTTGCATGTTTATACTAGCTAAGTTTTGAAGTCTACCATTGGCAATAAGAAGCTAGTTGTAGCGTAAAACATAGCTAGGTTATATAACTGTTCATGCTAAATGAGAATGTAACTTAAGTTCTACTGCTTCTACCTAGTGGCTATCTATTGCAAAAAGACTTCTAGCAGTAAGGTTGGAGGCCTGCAACGGACTCTAACCTGATCGTATGAGAGACGGATCACTAGGTAAACTACTTGGTAGTTAATAGTGGGCGTACCTTTGTAGGTATAAGGCCTAAATTGTGAGGCTTGGTGGCCTCGAAGCCTGTGGCTAGGCTGGGAGAGGCGGTGCTTGACCCCCTCAGCCTTTAGTCGTTGCCCGGCCCCAGAGGTAATCCGACCGGAGCCTGGCGATGGCATGTTAGAGGTGTAGTCGAAGGCTGGTCAGAAGAGGCAGTCCTCAACCACCTCGACCCTTAGCCGCTACCCAGCTCCAGAGGTACCCCGTTCGGAGCCTGGCGACAGCGTGTCCCTAACTCAGTTCTCGTTGCTGGGTGTGGTACCATTGGTAGTAGGGTCGGTAGTGACAGTGCAGTGTTGAGGGGCTAGGGATTTGCCCGGGAGTTTGCCCCAGGCCTTCGAACCCTGCGTTGTCCTTCGTCCGCTCCTTCTGCGGCTAGGTATTCTCGTTGCCTTCCAAGGTATTCCTCCCATAAGGTAATGAGGGTGCGGCATTCGTTGGTGTTGTGGTCATGCCCTAGTCCGTGCAGGATGCACCCGTGTGCCTTCGGGGGGCGCCAGAGCTTGGAGTTGTCACTGGGGTCGCTGCCGAAGGCGGTGTGTCCCGGAGCATGTGGTTTCCCCAGGGTCTCCTTCCCTTTTGGGAGACCATCGAGGCTTCCCGGTGAACCGGCTTTTGGAGCCGAAGTGGTTCTGATTATGCCTCCCCGGACAAGGTGGGCTTGGGGTTCCCTGTGTGCGGTTGGTGTTGCGAGGGCGGCGTTAGAGGCGCTAGCGGGGTCCGTGCACCCCAGAGCCCTCCGTCTCCTTGGAACCCTCTTTCGCCTAAGGGGCCCAAGGAGGGCGCTGGGTGGACATACTTTCCGAAGATGTTGGCTCGCTCGGGGTATCCCAGGTGTGGTCGAAGGGGATAACTCGAGACCAAACCCAGGTGGGAGCACTCCTAGGTTGGACCGCCCAGAACCATTGGAAGGCAGCCTGCTTGGCTGTGGCTTCATTCTAGCTAGAATGTCCTTAGAAACTTGTCCATTTTTTAGCTAGGCTTGCGTCCTACCATCAACACGGCTATGATACCACCTCTGTCACACCCGGTTTTAGAAAGGGACAAAACCAGGTGTAAACAACATGTATACCAGAATTAAGTTTCATATATGCAGCGACTTCATCAATGTATCACACGTAGTGTCATATTACAACATTTAACTTGAATAGAAATAGAAATACCTCAAAGTCTTAAACAAAAGCACACAAACTAAACACCGCGAAGCTCCAACTTCCATAGGCAATTAACTGGGGAAAACGCCAGCCTCACAATCTTCATCTCCATCGACGGAGAAGTATGGTTCTCCTTCAATGTCTGAGCAGCACTTGGAGGACATTTGGAAAGAAACAGCAAGTATGAGTACAACTCGTACTCCGCAAGTGTGGGAAAATAAAATTCCATGCAAGCTTAAACAAAGGAACAAGTTGTAATAGTTTAAATTTGCATAAAATCCAACTATGCTAACGAAGAATTATAAAAGCATCCTACTTGAGTAGGTGAATCATCTGTAGACTTCCAACTCCTAGAAACATTTCCACATGTTTCACAACCACCTGAATTCCACATCAGGCTCCCAAACCAACCAAACCAAACAAAACCCATCCAACTAATCATGTCAGGATCCAAGTCTCTCATATTCATGAGCACGGCTGATATATCAGATTTTATACTCTGCAGAGGTTGTCCAGCTTTCCCCACAAGTCGTGATTTTCCTTGTTGCCGTGTCCGCGAAATACTTAACACACGCTAGTGGTGTGTCACCCAAAAAGTCACTACAAAGCCGTTACAAAGTTTCATCCAGTATGTGCATGCCCGCTAGGTTTTACCGCCATCAAAGTGGCATTCACACCACACAGAAGCCCCCTTTTGCACCTTGTAGCTCCAGAAAGTTTTCACCCTTCCCTTCGACTACACATCTCATACCACTAACCAAATGGTTCTGGCCTTTGCCGTCCCCACACAACCACTCTTCCGTTTGGCATGCACAAAATTGGAATCAACTAATTAATAGGCTAGGCATCTCCCATACCAAGTCTCGTGGTTGGTGCGATACTTCTTGGGTTGTCGCTCCATGAACCGGTCCTTACTTAGGTTGCTTGAGCAAACACTAATCCAACAACATAGCCATCAACATCAACAACACTACTTTGCTCAAGGCCTAAGGTTCCATGTTGTTATACCATCATTAGTATTCCCAACTCATAGTTTCATTAGTTCATTAGTCATGTTTAACCATTAACCCTTCCATCCCCTTGTGCAAAGCTAAGCATAACTACCCATCATATCCTTTGCTAACAACTAGGTGACAAGGAATTATATGGAATAGGATACTATAAGTACATAGGAGTCAGAATTAACAACATGTCTGTTTGAATTAAAGAATGCATTTAAAAAAATTAGGATCAAAATGTTCAAGAACACTTGCCTCTCCAACCTTGCTGCTTAGAATCTTCAAATACTTGGTCCTGGAGATTCTCAAACTGCTCCTCGTCTGCTCTTGAAACACATCAAAAAAACACACAACAAACTAACTAAGAACAGTACACCAAATAATAGATAACATATATGAAAAAGGTACTAAAAGATAGTACACATCGCTACGAACATGTGAGCGCAAAAACCATCTAAATTGGAGCTAAAACGAGAAAGTTATGCTATAAACAAGATTAGGGTTAAATCTGAAAATTAAAGGACTTAATTTGATAAAAAAACGGAGAGGTTAGGGGCCTTTTTGCAAAAATAGAGGGACCTATGTGTAATTATGAGAAAGTTTAGTGACTAAACTGTACAAAGACATAGGCTTTTATTTAAATATAGGGAAGTCCAGGGGCTTATTTGCAAAATTGCCATTATTCCCGAATTAAAACAAATAGGAATAATGACTGGATAAAGGCGTGCTAACGTGGCATTGCCACGCGGGCTGATCCGCTGAGGTGGCCGGCTTATGCGGGCGATGACGTGGCTTGCTTTGCTGACTAGGATTAAGTGGCCACATGACATCACGTGATTTGAATGTTGAAAGGGTATATGAGGCTTCTAATCTTAGCCATACAAAATAGATCCAACGGCCATGGGGGAGGGACCGGTTGGCTCCAGAGAGGAGAGGCGGCGGTGGAAGGCTTGGGCTCGGCGGCGCTTTTGCCGGAGAGGCGACGGACCTTGTCGCCGGGCATGGGGGTCGACGATGAGCGGCGGCGGAGAAAGAAGGGTACATGGGGAGTCTATTTTAGCGCGTACCTCGAGCAGCAGGGCTCCGAATGGCGGTCGGCGGTGGGGTAGACAGTGACTACCTCGGGTGAGCGCCGGGGAGGAAATTCCGATGGCTAAAATGCGTCGGCGAAGTTACCAGCGGGTGCAGAAGGTGGTGGAGGTGCTCAAGGGCGGCTCGGCTACGGCAAATGGGCAACAGAATAAGCCGGAGCGAAGCTCGGCCGAGTGGCTATGGCGACGGGCGGAGGAGCTCGAGTTTGCGCCGAAAATAGATGGGAACAGAGGGAGTGCTTGGGTGTTTATATAAGCAGGGCACGTGACTTGCGGATATGCTCGAGTTGGTTAGGATATGGGTTCGAAGAGGAGGCGGCAGATGGCTTCGTAAATTATGCGGACTCGGCCCGCTCGGATACGGGCACGAGGAGGAAGATGGCGCGGGAGGGGGTGCACCGGCGCTCGGGCGGAGATGGCTTCGGCCAGGGCGCCAACGGGAGCGGCTCAGTGCTGGCTGGGCAGTAGCCTTCGGCCGGCCCAAGCGGAGAGGCATGGTGAAGGGAGGAGCGGGCTAGAGCTCGACCCGGGAAGGAGAGAGGGGCAGCATGGGCTCAGCCCAAGAGGGAGAAAGGAAAAGAAAAATAGGCTACCCGGGAGTAAAGAAGAGAAAGGAAGAAAAGGAAAAAGAAAGGGAGCCGAAGAAAAGAAAAGGAACTTTTCTTTTTAGGAAAAATTTTGCAAACTTTTCCAAAAAACTTAAACGGCGTGCCTCGGGGTTTTCAAAACTTATTTTTTACACAATAAAAACCCTAATGCAGCTATTCCAGGATGAATGCAACAACCTTTAATATAAGTAGTTTAATTTCTTAGTTTAGAAAATAATTTCTTTCTCCTAGGGTTTTGAGACAAAGACTAACACCCTATTCTAAGGAGAAGAATATTTTATTACTATTTCCAAAAAGTAGAAAATTAGGGTGTTACACCTTTCATACAACCCACATTATTGTCATTGTGTTTGTAAACAATAAGTAGTCCCTAAGATCGTGAATAATGATTGCACGATCACTCGACTTCTACCGAGGACTTATGAATTGCTAAGCATTTCGAATAACTCTTAGTTAGACATCAACAATGTTATCAAGGCTACAAGGATTTGAATCATCAATAACTCAAGGTAGAGGTAATGCAAATAAATATAGGTTCTACCCATATAAGCCTGATATCAACTCGCTAACCATGCAAAGGTACATAAGCGACAACTTATCAATTTAGACTCCATTCAATTCAAACAAAGGTGCAATATGCTTAGATGCTTGCCTTGGTGCTCTGGTAGTTGCCTGATACTTCCAGCGCAACACTCACAAAACTCAGGTAGATGGGTGTCGCCTTCACTTGTTAGGACCATCGGCAACACTCTCTAAACGAATCAAGAATGCATTGCATAAATAATCAAATGATGTTGAAGTGTGCATATGATGCATGCTTGAATATCAATAGAGCATCGTGTTTTGAAAATATTTGCAAAAGACTGCCAAAAGATTAGGGTTTTATAGTTTGAAACCTCAGACGAGGTAACTTAAGTACATATAGCCTTGAATGGTTGGCGGTTAGATCGACATGGAAGTGGTGGTCTGGCCGTTATCTTGTAGAAGGTTTTGGCATCTGGCGGTTAGACCGACGGTATGTCAACGGTCAGACCTCGAGACTCTGGCATGAGCTCCTTTTGAGGCCACCGGCAAAGGCTCTGGCAAAATCTTCGACCATGAAGAGTACAAAAATGCTCTATGGGACTAGTGGAGTGCTTCTAAAGTTATTTGGACAACATTCACCGAGCTAAACTAAAAATATCCCATGGATAAGCCCTATTCTAGTGTTAAGCTTGGGTTTAAATGGAATAGGAATCGATTAGAGCTTGGGAACAATGGGAAAATGGCAGGGAACGCCTCACCATAGTGTAGGAAAACCTTCTATTGGTGGGGATCACTCCGGGGAAGCTCCGATTTGGAGATCCGGCTCCGGGGTGGTGTAGGAGCTTGAGGTGGATGAACGTGCATAGGAACTCCTCCAACGAAGAGGATGAAGGGTATGAGCTTGAGGAAGCCTTCGAAGAGCTCAAGGAAGTTCCCTCCAATGATCTTCGGTTGTCGTGGACATCGAGATGGTCTCTCCCTCTTTCTTTGTGTGGGTGAAGGAGTGAGAGTGAGAGTGAGAGAGAGAGTGAGTGTGAGAGTGTTGGCCAATTTCCTTAAGTGGAGCCTCTGAGCTGTGGTGATCAGACTGCGGGAAGCCCACCTGGGAAGACCACATGACTACCCCCATGTGGTCAGACCGAGGGGAATCCCAATCGGACCACGAGAGAGATCCTTTGCTGAATTTTCCTAAATTTTTGCCCCTCTTCCCTTTCTTCTTCTCTCAAAGACGCTTGGGGCTTTCCTAAGTGTCTCTAAACCACCTACAATGTATTTTGGAACACATTTAAACCCAATTTACCAAACGAATAGTATAAATATAATGTCACGATGATTATGAATGCTTAATCACACGATTAGCATTTTGGGACATGGCAACTCTGATTCATAACATTGCATGGCAAGCTGGACCTAGACCAAGGTTTGGAGTTTTTGGTCCAATCAAACCATAGCCAGAAAAGGTGGAGAGCACAACTAAATTTCTCCAGGTCAAGAATGCCTAAGCCTCCGAGGTTACGCGGTTGACATGATCTAGCCTAATTTACCAAGCAGTGTCCAACATGAGAGTTGTCCATGCCTTTCCAAAGGAAGGATCTCCTGAACTTTATTAAGCTTTTTCAGCACCCCTTTGGCTAGTGGGAAAATGGTGAGGTGGTATGTTGGGATGAAGGAAAGAGCTAAGCTTATCAAAGACAAGTGCCCTGCCTTAGTCATGAGTCGACCCCTCTAGCAGCATAGCTTGGCTCCCATTTTATCAATTATTGGTTGAAGGTGTGTCTTAGTTAGCATTCGGTATGTTGTTGTAGCCCCAGCACTACTACAAAACCCCTCATCATTGCCGGTTCAAAAGTTGTTTTACTGCCAGTTCTTGAACTAGTAGTGCTAATCATGGATTATCACTATCAACTCAAGAACCAGCATTGATACTCACTATCACTGCTGGTTCGTAGCTCCAATTGGCAGTAATAGTTTCTATCACTACTGGTTCTTGGCTCCAATCTGCTGATTGATATCCCTTATCACTACTGGTTCCAGCTATGAACCGATAGTGATACACAATCCTGGTAAAAAAAGATCAAAATTGAAAGCGATAGGCCATAATTAATTAAGTTTTATATTACTAAACTAGAATCACTATTCTTTATCACACTAATTACTAAACCACAGCTAGCACTTGTCATTGTACAACCAAAACAAACATCTAGCTGCGCACACAAAAGTAACACTAAAACTACAATTTGGATCACCGTCACAAAAGAAACACCCACTGCGCACCTATGCCTACCACCAATTGGAATTGTCGACAACGAAGAAGTAGTCATTAGCATCCTCCTCTTCATCTGCACCCTCTTCCTCTTCTTACTCCTCCTCCTCTTCACATCGGCGTCTCTTCAGTGCCGAATCATCAATGAAGTAGTCCCAGATTTCGTCGATGGGCTCAGAACCCACCAATCTGGAGTCAGAAGACTACACCTCATCCAAACTCTCCGACATCATAGCTTCATCGTCGGGCGAAGCATGAGGGTGGGTCGAATGGACAGAGATGATGGTGGCGAGGGGGACTGTTGTTTGGCTAGAGATGGTGGTGAAGTTTCCATGGCAGAGAAGGTCACAGTGGTGGTGCGGTAGAGAAAGAGAGGGTGGAAGAGATCGAGAGAGGGAGAGAGAGAGAGAGAGAGAGAGAGAGAGAGAGAGAGAGAGAGAGAGAGAGAGCATGTGAGTGATCGTTTAGGGAGGATAATTTATAAGGCTTTCGAGAGAAGTTGAACCGGTAGAGTGTGGAAGCTTACTGGTAGTGGGCTATCACTGTTGGTTCGTAACTCCAACCGATAGTGATACTTCCTTATCACTGCTGGTTCTTGTTATGAACTAGTACTGATACATCACTACCGGTTAGGAAAACAAACCAATAGTGATAATCGACTTATGATTGCCAATGTGTAGCTAGAATTGGTAGTGATGTATTAGTGCTAGTTCAAAACAATAATCGGCAGTGATAATCACTATCACTACCAGTTCTTGATAGCTCGGTTTTTTATGTGCTAGTTGAGCTTTTGAACTGACAATGATTGTTTATTACAGTTGGTTATAACTAAATCGGCAGTAACAATAGGGCACGAATGAACCTTTCTGTAGTAATGCAGGCAGCAACATGGAAAATATTTGATCTCCCCAGGAACTACTATGTGAAAATAGTGGGGTTGATCTCATGACATCTAATTGGGTGAAGGAAGCATTTTTGGAGATTTGTCATCAGATCTGCTATGAGGCCAAAAGAACTTAAGATTAGGCGAAGGGTGTACAGTTCATTTGGGTTTTGGTTAATGAAAATAGCCACGTCATTCGCGTAAAGGGACAACTGAATATTTACCACTTGATTGCCAATTGGGGCTAAAATACCATCCTCAGTTGCCTTGTCAATGATGTGATGCAAAGGGTCAATAGCAAGGATGAAGAGTATAGGGGAGAGTGGATCACCCTGATGGATCCCATGTCCATGGTGGACACTATTTCCATGGATGCCATTTAGTAGAATACGAGAGGGATTCAAAGGCCTTCGCTATGTCCAATTTAATGAAGATCGTCGGGGTCATTGATCTGTGTACCCGTTAGACCATATTTTGCATGTAAAGGAAATTATCCTAGATGCACTTTTTTTTATGAAAGCACCTTGATAGTTAGACACCATGTCATTGAGGAAAGATGTTAGCATGTTGGCTAGCAGCTTGGAGAAGATATTGGCAAAGCTGTTGGCTAGGTGATAATTGGACACACAAATAGCATCTAATTTCTTGGGGAGGAGGTTGATGCATGTTGAGTTTAGGAGTCTGAATTGTCCAGCTGTAGTTCGTGAATGCTTCTGAAGGCCTCCGTGATATCATGCTTAATAATGTCCCAAGCTACTTGAAAGAAAGAAATGGTGAATCCGTCTGGCCCCATGGCTTTGTCATGCGGCATGGAGAAGATGGTGTTTCTAATTTCTTCTTCTCTCCTACTTAAAAAACAGTAAGGTGTGATCCATCCACCAGAATATCCTTCTGGGATTCCTCTGCTCACCCGCTCTGCTCCACACTGTGTCCTCCGATCGCTCACTTTCGCCCAGTCATCTGGTCTCCTTAATTCACCCAACGAATTGTGCGCGTTACGCGTCCGCTCCTCACCCCGCTACCACTGCCGCCACCTCCCCTCCTGATCCTCCTCCTCATGCTCACTCTCGCCCTCCTCTCCCCATCCTCCTCCTCCACCTCCCACCTCTCCATCTCCCTCGCCTCTGCCTTCGATTCCACTTCCTCCTCGCCCACGGGCCGCCGCCCCTCCCACCCCCGTCAAGATCTACATGGTGGTGGTAGCGGGGAATTGGGATGGGGGTGGGAGGAGGGGTGTCGGTGCTAGTGCTAGCACCGACGGTGGTAGAGGAGGCGAGGAAGGAGGGGGAAGGGGAGGTGATGCGTGAAGGTAAAGCTGAGCAGGGTGGCGGTGGTGTTGTGGGTGTTGGCGGTGGCGGCGTTATAAGCGAGGTTGCACTAGCGCTTCTGGCGCATGGCGTTGCGCAAGACGGAGGAGGGGCTCATCAGCATGTGCGAGGAGTGCGCCCGCATGCTGCACGACCAGTTCGCCATCTCTGTCAATCGAACGCCGAGCTCCACTACCAAAGTGAGCCTCTTGCGGCTTCACGATATGTGCTTTGATTCTTTTCTACTAGCAGTGCGAGTAGTGGTTTCTGCTCTGTGCATGTAGTTAATTTTGTGTCCGCATGAGTCGTCCCCAATGCAGGACGAGTACTCACCGGTGATCTACTCGCAGGAGACCGTCTCCTACATCGAGGGGCTTGACATGATGTTCGGCGAGGTCTGCAGCGATACTTTCGTTCATTTCTTGGGTTGAGATTGTTCTATGGTGGTGTTGGTTCAAAACTTTGGCGTGTGGTCTATTATCTATGATGCCGCAGGAGGACCGGGAGAACATCTTGAGGTCGAGGGAAACTGGGAAGGCAGTTCTTACGCGCCTGTTCTAGCTGATATCGAATCACCTGGGTGTTGTATTGACGTTTCATGTCTATCTTGTGGATCTTCCTGCTGATGCCAAGGTGGAGGATTGTGTTGCTACTACCGCAGGGTGAGGTTCAACTCTGTTTTTCAATAAAGGTTTGCCATTTAGTTGCCTGTGGCTGTTCACACTCTGCAACATTATGTTATGTTTTAGTGGTGAAAGGCTGAAAGCGCAATGCTCTCATTGGGCACTGGCTAAAACAGTTGTTATTGACTCTAGAATTGAAAGCAGGGCTGTGAGATACTCATAAAGAACAAACTTCAATAGAAATTATGGTCAAAGCCACAATAGAGCTATTGCATGTGTTACCATGTCAGAAAACCAAAGGTTTACAAATACATAACTATTCACATTAGTATTTGTAGTACATCATGGGCAAAAATGGTAACCTTGCTGTTATTTTTTAATAATATTTCACTATTTATTCCTCAGATATCTTGGGGGTGCTTTTGACGTAGAGTCATTAGTGGAAAATTTGTTGAGGCAGCTAGCAGGCAATCAAGAATGGGTGGTGAATGTTTATGATGTCACAAACAATTCAAATCCTTTTTTCATGTATAGGTCTGAAGCTCCTCTTGGTAGCGCCTCACCATCGCACATTTGCATGCTAGAGTTTGGCGATCCATTCAGAAAGCATCACATGATTTGCAGGTAATGTTTGCACTGATGATTGATTTTCTCATATGATATTTTGAAATGATATAATTTTATATCCCATCTTCATAAATATTTGCAGATATAGAAAAAAATCTCATGCCATGGTCCGCAATTACTACACTTTCTGGTGCCTTTGTTATATGGATGCTTGCGGGCTACATATTGTATGCTACTTGGAGACGATATGATAATGTCAAGGAAGATTGCTGGAAAATGGAAGAGCTGAAAAAAACAGGTAGAAGCTGCCGATTTTGCCAAATCTCAGGTTTAATTCAGTTGCACCAAACTTTTTTATCTAAAATGCTCTTGTTTATCAATGATAGTTCCTTGCAACTATTTGTCATGAGATCAGAACGCCCATGAATTGTGTCCTTGGTAATTCTTTTGATCCAACAACACATTTGATCTTAGTGTTAATGTTACTCTTTTCATAAACGGAAATGCGATGATGAATCCTTTTCTTGTTTGTGTAGGAATGCTTGATATGTTATTAAACACAGACCTAAAGTCAACCTAAAGGGATTATGTGCAAACTGCTCAAGTCTGCGGAAAAGCATTAATATCTCTAATCAATGAAGTACTTGATAGAGCTAAATTGAAGCTGGCAAGTTGGATCTCGAGTTGGTACCATTTGACGTGAGATCCATCCTTGATGATGCCATCTCGTTATTTTTTTCCAAATCAAGAGAAAAGGGGATTGATGTTAGTCCAACTGACTTTAGTAATGATTGGAGAGAGAGCACATGGCAATAAGGCATTACCATGCATCATTTGCATCAACATCTCTTAATTTAGCCGATTTCCATAAAGCTCTTTGCACTGTTGTCATGCATCCTGCATGTTTAACCTCTTGTCTTGTCCTTACTAATTTCCTTTTACTCTGCAAAATTATAGCTTGCTTATATTTCTTTGAAAGAGTTCCTGAAATCGTTTTGGGTGATCCTACAAAGTTTCGACAGATAATTACAAACTTAGTGGGGAACCTGATTAAGGCTATTTTATCTAAATATGAATGGAACAACTCTGTTTTATGAAAATGCTGTACAATGTTTACTTAGTACACTAAAGTTCATTGCTACCATAAGTTTACATTTGATTTTTTGTTTTTGTACCGTCTTTATTTTGTGACAGTTCACTGAAAGGGGACATACTTTTATACAAGTTCATCTAGCAGACCACTCAAATCCTGCAACAGAAGCCAAAGTTGAACCAAAATCTATCAAAAAAAGTTTAGGTTTTTTCGTACTGTAAAAAACTTACCTTTTTTTAGATGATTTCTCTTTCTAATACTCCACTTTTGAGGGTCTTTTGTTTCCCTTTCCTCTATGTCATCTACTTTTCTTTCTTTCATCTTTTTTGCATGCAATTTCACATCATAGTTTGAAGGCATGAATCACACTGTCAATGATTGCAGTATGCTATTAACCACTTTCCCATGTTTTCTATTTACAATTGTTGCATGTCGCAGTTAATTACTCGTCAGAGAGTAAAAACATGATGTTTTGGACAAGGTTCAATCAAACTTTAAAAACTTTGACTAGCAATAGCTTTCAAAATATTTAGTTTGGAACATGAAAAATCATATTTGTAGATTTGTCTAGAAAATGATTTCATAATATCACAAAATTATTGGATTTTATAAACATATCCTAATAGAAGACAACAACTGCAACAACGAATCATAGGCGTCAATCTAGATAGGGAACACAAAACCATGAGTGGAAAAATAACTGCTGAATGGAATATATGAACAAAATGTAATCTGCATGTTTTTGCCCTTCCTCTGAAACTAAAGCAAAAGTAAAAGGCTATAGGTCTTCAGAATTTCTTTAGAAGTCCTGCCATCCAAAATTTGCCAAAGGTAGGCATCTCGATCCATCTTCCTTTATGTATTTCTCATTGAGGTCTGGTATTGGTGTGTAATCCAGTATTTTAATTCTCTTGCATCATGTACTCAAAAAGGTTGTGAAGGATTTTTTGGGTATTGAAGGCATTATTTGAAGTGTTCATTTGGATATTGTATTTATCTATCATCTTCTTAATCTCCAGTATATAGTTCTGACAAATTTGAATATTACTAATTGTTTGTCATGGCATGTTCAAACCCAAACCATTTTTCTGAATGTTCCAATGTTTTTTATGTGAACAAGCTTAGTTAATTTGATAACAAAAATTCGTTCTTATTGGTACATTTAGGTAGCTGCAATTGGTGACAACTGATATAACACCGAAGATATTAGGATTTAAGGATCCAATGCTAGATTTATAAACTATAGTTTTCATACGATGCAAAGATGAAGTGCTCGCACTACCATGAATATTTGCATTCCCGTCAGTCCACCTGTGAGTACAATGTACATCTCTTTGGCACTTTGACACTGTTTCCAGTCTGACAATACCTCAATGTTCTTTTACCATGGTTGTGTCATGCCACTTTTGTTTAATAAAATTTTGACACCCGTTACAACGCATAGGCAAAAAACTATATCTTAAAAAAGCAATAAGGTATGTTTCGTCCACCCAGCGTATTCCTTGCCGCCACCCCCCATCAGATTCTTCTGCCCATTCCGTTTGTCCGCCCGACGCACACTGTTCGATCTCTTCTTCGCTTGTCTACCTGCATTGCTCTTACTCTCCCAAACGGCACCCCCACTCCTTCGCCACACTCCCAAAATCGCCGCCCGCCCCATCCGCTGCCAGCCCCGCCCCCATCTTCTCCGCCCAGACCCTCGCTCTCTAGACCCCCCTCGCCAACTCTAGATCCTCCCTTTCCACTCCACACTCTACTCCACGCTCGCCTCTCGCCCCTCATTTCCTCCCTTCACTCCGCGCTCACCTCCACCTCAACAGCCTCCACACTCATCACCATCGGCGAGGGTCGCTTCTTCTCTAACAGCCTTGACATCGGGTGGGGTGGGGACGCTGTCAAAGTTGCCCTACTCCTCACGTGCACAATTCTCGCACGCATCTGAGAATGCGCACCCCAGCATCCTGTCACACCCCAAATTTCAAAATTTGCATGTTTAATATTGAACATGCATCATTAGCTTCATATTTGAATCTGGATAACTTTCGATCGCCAGATTGAAATTTGAATTGCGAATTCGCAATTAGGATTTCCTAAGGATTTAAATCACAACATGAAAATTTCACGAGTTTTTGGAGCTCCACCGTACCTCGATTTGGATTAATGAGGGGAGCGGAAAGAAAATTGGAGAGAGAATTGAATTAGAAGCAAAATCGGACTTTCACTCTAACTTGTGGGGCCCACATGAAGGAAATATCTCTCTCTATCACTCAAAAGGGGCAGCCCACCCTCTCTCTCTCCTCCCTCACTCCCCACGTGCTCCTCTCTCTCTCTCAAGCTCTCCCCATTCCCCCTTGGTTCCCGCCACTACAAGCGAAGCCGAGGTACGTGTGTGGTACCCACATGACCACACGCTCAAGAGCTACTCATCCATCCATTTGGTTTTCGCCGTTTCAAAAGATTCGAGCTGGTATTCACCATTTTCTTCCCCCTAGGCACGCCCACCTTCCGGAAGCTGGAATTTGGAGTTTGGAGCTTTCCGGCGGAGAAGTGATTCGCTAGAAAGTTCTCCAATGACAAGGTGAACATCCCGATACCCTCTTTCTGTATTTTCGCAGTCGAATCGGTCGGCATCTAGTTTTTCGCCACGGAACCCCACTTTTCCAGTTATAGATCTACTTTATGGGTTCTACACGTTTGGGCCACGGATGTCATCCAAATGTCCGCGTGAAACCTTCACATACGTCCTAGAGTTATTTTAGTCCAAACCGTTTTCAAAATTTTTGCCGAAATCTCCGTCGGCGGCCCCTCAAAAGTCTAGAGTTTTAAAAAGGGTTTCTGTCGCCGTGCTGGCAGTCTGACCGCTTTTGCCACTGAGTTGTGGCGGTCCAACCGCCCATTGGGTCGGTCTGACCGCCATGGGGCGGTCTAACCGCCACAAAAGGCCGGTCTGACTACCGAGGGCCAGAACCTACTGAGTGGGGGAGGTCTGACCGCCACAAGGGGCCGGTCTGACCGCCAGTACACAGAAGCTAGGGTGAGTTAGGGTTGCTTGTTTGGGGTTTCGAACTTCGGAACCCTAACACTTTAGTGATCTTTTACATATGTAATTGAGCCTTGGCACTCTACCACCGCTAGAACTCGCATATTTTCATGCATTTACATTTGTTCGTATATTTATACATTCCGGAGGCCGAAGGCGATCCCGTCGTGCCGTATCTTTCTGATCCAGGGCAGTAAGGCAAGCATCTATCATATTGCACCGTGTTAACTTAAAAGTCTAAAGTGTTATCTATGCTTATGTATGTATGCATGTGTCGGTTATCCTTCGGTAGAACCTATGCCGTTGCATTCTTCTACATTGGTCATGAGTTCATGTGTGTTCCTTGAAGCCTAGAGGTTATGTCGATGTCTAAAGGTCTTTGCTATGGTTAGCAATGCTTAGGTATTTTGGTAGAAGTTGAACGACAGCTTTCTCCGTTGTTCGCGAGAATAGGATCTACTACTGTTTACAATTACATGTTGTTGGTGATGGTATGGTTGGTGAGTGGTGAGTATGAGACGAGATGTGGGCGGTGTTAAAGGTGTTGTCTGCCTCGGTGGAAAGTCTAGGGGGTAGGTCGGGAGAGAAAACCCGAGCACCATAGACTGCTTGCATCGTTTAAGGCCGATCATCGGGGTTGTTGGCTTTAGCACTTACCTTACTCACCACATGCCGATCTAATGGTAAGGTGAGCCGAATACCTTCACAGCTATGGCATTGTGGGTGTGAACATCAATGGTGTGAGCAAACTGGCTTGTAAGTGGTACTAGTTTGCTTTAGGAGTAGTTCTAGTATCGCCGCATCGAGCGATGCATGCCCCCACACGGTTGGGGCTGGTTGGGAAAGGTTGTCACGAGTACCCCCTTGTGTGCACTTTGGTCGGTGGCACAATTCAAATGGTCCTCGTGTCGTGTGGGTCCAGGAGTATCCCCCTGCAGGGTGTATAAACAGTTTGAATTGTCACGTTCTCAGTCATGAGCATGCTATTGTTTCATCTGCACCCGGTCGTAGAGTTCTCGTTGTGGTTTGTGGATGATGGCATGAGGTTGATGGTTGGGCATGTGATTATGGTCTGGGTATGATGGTTGGTGGTTGGTGGTTCGAGTTGGCACTTGTTCACATTGATATACTTACTGTTACATTTACATATGCTCAGTTGTTGGTTATGGTAGGGTAGTTTCATATAAGTTGGTTAAGTTAGTTGCTCACACCTATGTCTAGGATGCTTACCGCTTAATTAACTTAACCATTTTTAAGTCTTGTTACCAGCTTAAATGCATGATACTTGGAGTCAGGAATATGTGTACCCATATTGTGTAAGACTTGCGAGTACCTTCGTACTCAGGGTGCTGCCCTTAAGTTGATGCAGGTTCACAGGTCGGCGAGGAAGAGGCGTTGTTTAGCTACTTTGTGCCTGCCCATCAGGGTGGCGGGCAGGAGTGCACACTCTACTCAAAACTCAGTGTTTTGGTATGGAGCCTAAGGGCATGTGGCTCCATATCCTTTTGTTGTATAGTTTTCTTCCGCCGCGTAGTTGTTGTTTTCTTTTTGTTGTAAATTGTGGAAACAACTGCATGTCTAAAGACTTGTAGTATAATGTTAATTACTCGCTCTTTCTTAAGCTTTGTTGTGATGTATATGCTGGAAAGGCATGTGTTCCATTTTTGGGCATAAAACACGTGCCGGGACTACCGGGATGGCATTCTGATTAATCGTCGAGGTTGTGATTATGAAAAATGATTTGCCTAATGATTAATTTGAATACCGTTTGGATGGTTCCTCACACATTCCGAGCTCTCCTCCCCCGCATTCGACACCGTCCAAGCACGTCAAGTCCCCGACAGCTACCGGCGCCAAGTCTACTTCCGATAAGAAGAAACTATCCATGCCCACGCCTGTCGTACCGCCACCGTGGGACCGGGAGCGGCGTTTCCTCATGGTGAAGGTGGTCATGCGGCAGAGGCACAACGTCGAGAGTGTCGGAGGCGACGGTGGGGGCACGGGCGAGATCGATTTTGACAAGTGCCTTGAGGCCATCTATGAGGCACTGCGTGCATCCCAGGAGGAGTTCTTCTAGGAGGAGCACGCCGCGTCCACCGCTGTCGATGAGCAATTGCATCAGGAGGAGAAGGTGACTGAAGAGGATCTGAAAGGTGGTGCCCTCGAGGAGGTGCAGGAGTGGAATGGAGTAGAATTGGAGGGAAGCAGTAAGGTGAGGGCATTGAGGATGAAAGCGATGGCGATGAGCAGCGTTGCTGTTTTGGATTAGCGTTTGTACCGGGCTAAATTTGTAGTGGTTTGTGTTTGATTTGATATTTTTAAAGGGAAATTTGGTTAGAATTTGTCAGCTTTGCGTCTTGGAGACTGATTAGATAATTTTGGTGGTAAAGTTGGGAATTCATTTGATTTAACTTTATGTGCCAAATTTAGCTGTAGGGTGCTCAACTGCTGCTTTTGCTTTTGGAGTGTTGTCCTGTAAGATTATCTGCATTGGATTTGACTGTTTGTCTGCACAAGTCAAATTTGAGTTGATCTTGTTTGCCAAGTGGAATTATAAACAAAAATTTGATTTGCTTAAACAGGCCATAAGTTTTAAAACACTTACTGCTTAGCAGCTTAGTTCTGTTTGTCCCCATGAGTAAGACAAGGGTGTGGTTAACAATTGCTTGAGAACGATGATGGATACTGAATTTTGTTTGTTCATTGACTTAGTTGCAAACTTGCATCCCTTCTGCACACATGAAAAGGACAAAGTTTTATTGTGCCTTTTAGTGATTGATTGGGTCTTGTAAGATTTTTTTGTTTAATTGATTAGAGAGCAAGAATTGTAGTTACATTTTTACATTGATATGCAAATATGAATTGTTTCTCTCTGCTATATAGGTCCAAGAGTGCTATGAGATAGCTGCCGAGTATGAAAGGAATCATGACTATCAAAGGCTCGATGAACTTGGCAACATGTTGATGAGTTTGGATCCTCGTGACTCAATCATCATTGTCAAAGCATTTTCACACATGCGTAACTTGGCCAACTTGGCTGAGGAAGTCCAAATTGCTTATCGGAGGAGAATCAAGCTCAAGAAGGGTGACTTTGCTGATGAGCACTCGGCACTGACTAAATCTGACATCGAGAAAACTTTTAAGAGGCTTGTAGTTGATCTGAAGAAGTCACCGGTAGAGATGTTTGATGCCTTGAAGAATCAGACTGTTAACTTGGTTTTGACTGCGCATCCAACACAATCAGTAAGGAGGTCCCTGCTTCAGAAGCACTCAAGGTAAATAAGAATGCCTTGAGGTCTAACATGAATGCATGACATAATTTCTGTTCTCTAATTTTCATGCTCCAAATTAGATTATAGGATAAGGAATTGTTTGGTTCAACTGTACTCGAAGGACATCACACCAGATGACAAACAAGAGCTTGACGAGGCTCTCCAGAGGGAGGTAACACAGAGAACCTATATTCTGAGAATCTGACTTATGTTTTATAAAAGATAGCACCTTCACTATGTTTCGAATTTCTTCAGCTCTCGTTTGTTAAACTGTGCATTGATCTTATCAGCATATATATAGCATATAAATTCTTTTTAGCCTGAGGCTCAAGATAGAAGTTATTATGTTCTTGTACACCACCTAAGTTTATTGGTAGTTTAATAATAAAATATGATTTTTCATCCCTTATTTTCAGATTCAAGCAGCCTTTAGAACTGATGAGATCAGAACAACCCAGCCCACTCCAAAAGATGAAATGCGGGCTGGTATGAGTTACTTCCATGAAGCGATATGTAAAGTTGTTCCAAAGTTTTACACCGTGTGGATAACTGGATACTGCCTTGAAGGACATTGGAATAGATGAGTCTGTGCTCTATAACGACCCTCTCATTCAGTTCTCTTCTTGGATGGGAGGAGATCGTGATGGTAAGCAAGCGGCAACTTTATATTGTTCTCCTGCGATTGCATTGTCTGTTCCAGTCTAACACTTGTAACCAATTTAGGAAATCTGAGAGTGACACCAGAGGTTACAAGGGATGTCTGCTTGCTCACTAGAATGATGGCTGCAAATCTCTATTGCTCACAGATCGAGGATCTGATGTTTGAGGTAGAAATGACTTAATTTCTTCTTTTATCTCTTGTTACACTTACATGAACTAACAAGCATTGCATACTGAAAATGTTGTGCAAATTCTCACAGTTATCTATGTGGCGATGCAATGATGAGCTTCGTGCGCAAGCAGATGAGTTACACCGCTCCACAAAGAAAGATGCAAAGCACTATATAGGTAAGTGTCGATTAAGGATTCTAACACTGTTTGCTATTTACAATTTTTCACACAATATCAAATTTTGGTTGGCTTTCCGCATAACCAACACAGTATTATGATACTAACCTTTGTTTCTTTTTGTAATATAGAGTTCTGGAAGAAGGTTTCTCCAAGTGAGCCATATCGGGTTATTCTCGATGATGTAAGGGATGAGCTTTAATACTCGCATGACAGTTATTATCCAGTGGATATTATGACATTCATGAAGAATCTACTCTTACTAATGTTGAGCAGATCAACTTTGGACTGTATAATTTGAACTGTGTGTTTGTTTCTTTATTACTTTTTCGATCGACCATTTACCTGAGCAACTGTCTCTCTTGCAGTTCTTAGAGCCTCTGGAGCTATGCTACATGTCCCTCTGTGCTTGTTGTGACTGTGTAATTGCTGACGGAAGCCTTCTAGACTTCTTGCGCCAAGTCTCTCTACCTTTGGCCTGTGCCTTGTGAGGCTTGACATTAGACAAGAATCCTAGTGCCGACGGTGGTGGTAGTAGCGGCGGCGCTGTCGGCGGCAGCGGTGGGGAGCTTGTGAAGAAGAAGAGGGGGAGGTCGAGGAAGTATGGCCCGAACGGCAACGGTGGGGAGCTCGTGGGGAACTACTGCAGCCCAAAAAGGCATTGCCGTCTCGCCAAAGACACAGGGTGGCGTCGCCTTCTGTGCCTTTTGTCTCCATCTCACCCCAAGGGCCTTAGCCTCCGCAAGATTCCAAGTCACGGCGATGGCGTAGATGGTGACATCGATGACATTGGACATCGCTAAGATCATCTCCGATCTAACCCTTCTCTTATCGCCGGAGACCCCAGATGACGATAACGGCCATCACTGCATCTTGGCCACTTTGGCCACCGTGAGCACCAAGCTCGATCGAGGTGGGTCGGGGTTGTTGGCCATCGCCGGCACTCCACGCGCAATCACCTTCCGGCGGCGGCTCCTCCCCTTGGCTTGCCTCGCCCTCATGGACCATCCCACACAAGCCCAACTCAAGGTACCCCGTCTATCCTCCCTATCGTCTGTCTTGTTCTCCCTCCCGTGCCTCTAATCCTCTTCCCTACTCTGGAAATTGCAATGCGCCTCTGGATTTATTTGTTTCCATGTGTAATTTCAAAAGCATGGTTTGGGCAATGACGTGCCTCTGAAGAAGCTCGATCGGTCTGTCTCCTCATTTGCGCAGCTCCTAAGGCATTCAGGTAAACTCCACCTACTACGGTCAATGAACAACAACGAAAGAATCAACAATGGGTTTGTTTGTCCTGAGAAGGCACATGCTGTTGATGGATTTGAGGAGCCTATGGGTGAGATGATGGTATTGAAAATCTTGGTGATCTCGTTAAGGAGCTGGGTTTGTACATGATGGAGCTTGGGATTTTTGTTGCCCGAGCTTGTGACACTGTTATCGGTGGAGGCCAGTTAGAGCATAGCATTTATTCGTGACTGCAAAGGCAAGGCTCCTTCACTACCACTCTGAGTTTGATAACATTGTTATCAAGGAAAGCAGCACAAAGAGAAAAGATTTGGTAAATAAAGTGGCAACAAAACCTTATCAGTCATGTTCTCCAAGTAGGTCTGGATCACCACACTCGACTTGCCTTGAGTCAGGAGATGAGACTACGGCAAAAATATAAAATGGTTCCAAGGCTATCTCGACTTAGGATCAGGGTGGCGCGATTTCCCTCTTGAACCTATGGCAGGAGTGGCACTATGACTATGGAATCTTCACTATTCTAACGGCACCATTGTTCTCGTGTGCCTCCGTTGGAGAAGAAAGTTTGATCATCCAGTATGTGGCATTTTCCTTCTAAAACAAGCTCAAAACATTGCGTTGCTTGCTCTTTCCAGCAATATGTTGAACGCGGTAAGAATTTGTGATGTCAGCCTTCCCATATTCTCTGTGCCATCACTAGATATTTAGTATACATCTATCCAACATATTTCTGAATTAATGAGTATAGGACATATAGCACAATGCTCAGAGGATAATATTACAAGTTTAGGCGAATGCTTATTAAGTTGAATAAGAAATTGTGAATCACATGTTTTCTGGTTGTTTATATTTGTAGTGACAAGTGTTACATAGTTGGATGTTTCTTGAGCCTGTTGTTTGTAGTGGACCCCAGACTATCTAATAGACTTTTATGCACCAAATCATCTTTTTACTGTTTAGGATGTCACATCAAAAATAATTGTGGTTGGAAATGAACATGCAAGCCACGATGAACTTGCTGAACTACGGGATGGTCTAGTTTTAGCTGTTGGTTATGATAATTCTGTAGATTTTTATTTAAAAAACTTTTAGCATCTGTTGCGAGGCACAGGTAGAAAACTAGTCTTCTGAAAAAGGCTCTTCGATGCGATCAAGATTTGTGGGCTGGATATTCAACGCGTTCCAATCCAACGTGCGATGTCTAGTGAAGGGTGGGCTGAACCGCTGGCTCAAGTGGGAGAGGAGGGCCTGAGCCTTATCCTCTGCAGAGTAGATGGGTCCATCATCCGACCGAAGTACTTGGATGTAGTTTTTCCTCTGTCTCGCAGCTGCATGCAATTGAAAGAATTTAGTTTTAGTGCCGGCCTTGCGAATCAAGTAAGCCTAGATCTTTGTTTCATATTGATTTTTTTCAATCACCGCGAGCCCTATACTTCTGGTTTTTAGCTTCCTTGTGAGGTCTACTTTCGCTGCAGTTAAAGCTTCCGCCGCATTTTGACATCTATATTAGGCCTACCGTACCTGTTACGAAGACGACGACCAACTGGCATTTTCGTTTTCTATGTTACTGTTGAGGAATAGAGTCGAAGGAAGGCTAGAAAATTGTTATACGTACTCTTTTGACAAAAAACATACATCCATTTAAAGCTTTTTGATATACAGATCTATTTCAAGCTTTAAAGGCAAAATAACCAAACATTTAACCTTGCTAGCTTCACTTCCTGATGTATTAATTGCTCGTCTTTTTCCTGCATAGGAAGGTAAGGTGACTAGGTGAGTACTCAAGGGTTGCGGGTAGGCTACGCTAGCATAAAATAAATTTTCTCTACCGCATTCAACCAGGAAGCCATGCGAGTAGGGGATCATGAATCGTTACCACTTGATGAGCAGTGCAGCGGAAGAAGAGTTGGAGCAGACCAATCCAACGTCGTGCGCGTCAAGTAGTCGACCGTCAACCTCGTCCCGAGCACGTCCCGAGCAGATCAGCACCGCAATAGTAGCAGCGCCTCTACGGTATCCACACGTACAAGGATGGAATCGACGTGCGCCAGTGTGCTAGCACCGCGCGCCCGGCTAGGGTTTCGAAGGGAGTTCGGGAATAGGAGGCGGCCAGGGTTTTTGATGGCAATATCTGTTTTTCTGAAAAACTCAATGCGCCTTGGCCCTGCCTATTCTTATATAGAGCACGCTAATGGGCCTTTAATCAACATTAAAGCCCATTATGACTCTAAACCCTAATGGTCCTTTAATCAACATTAAAGCCCATTAGCAGATCCAATCCGCAAACTCGATCGCCTCTAGGGTATATTACCAACAAGTACCACAAAGCAGACTGTCGTAGCTATAAGAAAACGAAGTAAATGATTAACCAATATAGTCAAGTTTAATCAAATGACAACATTTCTTGATTAAACTGCTGGTTTCATTGCCATTTTCTACAAGAAATGCTGGAACATAATAAAAGAGGACTTGATCGCTGTGATAACAGGCTTCTACAATCTGAAAACTAAAAGATTGTGGCTGGCAAATTGTGCAAACATTTTACTTCTTCCAAAAAAGGATGGCCCATCAAGAGTTGAGGACTTCATACTGATTAGCCTCGTTAGCATTGTTGCGAAGATCATCGCAAAACTAATGGCAAATCACCTGGCACCAAGGCTAAATGATTTGGTCTCAAAAAGCCAAAGTGCTTTCATAAGGTGCATACAGGACAATTTTCTATATGTGCAGAATATGATAAAAGAGCTTCATAGGAAAAAACAATCAGCACTATTTATTAAGCTAGATATTTCAAAAGCTTTTGACTCAATCAACTGGGCATATATGCTGGAGGTTATGCAGGCTTTAGGCTTCGGTCAACATTGGAGAAATTGGATTGCAAACCTTTTTGCAACTACAACTTCAAGAATGCTACTCAATGGCAAGCCCGGAAATGTGATTAAACATCAAAGAGGACTCCGACAGGGAGACCCCCTCTCTCCAATGCTCTTTTTACTTGCCATTGATCCGCTTCAGCGTTTGATAGCTATGGCAGGAGATAATAGGATCTTAAGCCCAATTCTACCAAGGGTGGCACAACTGAGATGTTCACTATATGCGGACGACGCTGCAATTTTCGCAAAGCCTGACCAAAGGGACCTAATAGCACTCAATGAGATTTCAAAAGCCTTTGGAAAATGTTCCGGACTGGTCACTAACTTAAACAAAGCAGAGATCCTACCTATATGTTTGTCAGGACCTTTCTCTAAGTGCAGTCCTACATGACTTCCCTAGAAAGATAAACGGATTTCCCACAAAATATCTTGGTCTCCCACTACACACAAGAAAGCTCAGGAGAGCAGATATGTAGCCACTTCTGGACAAGATGGTAAGTAGACTGCCGGGATGGAAAGGAAAATGTTAACAACAGCGGGGAGAGAAACCCTTGTAAAAACGGTGCTATCCTCGCAACCCACATATCATCTAACTGTTTTCCCCCTTCAAAAGTGGCTGGCGAAGAGGATTGATAGAATAGGTCGGAGTTTTCCCTAGAAAGGAGAGGAACCTGAAAATGTTAGCAGAGGACACTGCCTGGTAAATTGGAACATAGTGTGCAAACCAAAAGAGCTAGGAGGGCTTGGAATTTTAGATATCCAAAAAATTGCAAGAGCCTTAAGACTAAGATGGATGTGGCATCAAAGTCGGTAAATTGGAACTTATTTCATGCTTCCACCATGGTCACTATAGGTGATAGCCGGAAAGCATCCTTTTGGCATTCCAGTTGGGTGAATGGTTAGGCCCCTAAAAACATTGCCAAAACCTTATATGGAAAATCAAAAAGAAAGAATGCGACGGTACACAAAAGTCTCACTGATCATAACTGGGTTCCACACTTAGGACATCTATCCACTCGTCAAGAACTCGAGGAATTGGTGTTGCTATGGGAAGAAATTAATGAATACTCCATAAGCCCTAATCTTAGGGACACAATCACATGGAGATGGACCCCACACGGAGAAAACACATGCAAGAGTGCTTACCGAATTCAGTTCATAGGTTATTACATCAGTTTTGATATGAAATCAGTTTGGAAAGCGAAAACCGAGCCAAAATGCAAATTCTTTGCATGGGTACTTATCCAAAGTAAAATCCTAACAGCGGATAACCTTGCAAAAAGAGGTTGGCCTCATCGTCAACACTGTAAGCTCTGTCTAACACATGAAGAAACGCTGAAACACTTATGCAAAACCTGCCATTTCACTCATCAAGTTTGGTTGTACAATTGTAGCTTGGATGTCGTTTACAGGCCTGCCAGAGCTCCAAGCCTACAACACTGTCGGATAATGGTGGAAAAAAGCACGCTTGAAAGTTGAGAAGCACCATCGGAAAAAATTTGATGGAGCAGTTTTATACTTCTAGTGGAACATTTGGAAAGAACGAAATAGGAGAATTTTCGAAGGAGAAAGCATAACTGTGCTGGAGGTGGCGTACAAAATAAAAGGGGACATTGATATGCATACCTTGGCTTTTGCTCATATTTGAGGCGATCTAAGTTGTTAGTTTTTATTGTCTTGTAAATGTTGTTTTTAGCGCTTCCTAGCTCTCTAGCTATGTTTTCCCATGGTATGGGAACGGTTTGTCCTCAAGGCTTGGATGAGTTCCTACTCTCTCTAGGAGCCTTGATGTTGTACTGAACCTTTGTTTTTTTTTTCTTTCTTTCTCCTAATATATACTCGGCAATTCTCTTGCCGTCCCTTAAAAAGCAACATTTCTTGACAATAGCCTTTAATTTCAGTATCATTGCGATAAAGAAAGCCATCCTCGAAAATCATGTCGCACTTCGACTTAGATTACACAAAAGTCGCACTCTAGATTGACTTTATTAATCTAGGCAACAAAGACAAGCTCCAACCTCTTTATTTACTAAATATTTTCTTATTGCACATTTCATTTTAGTTGTGTCCTTAATATCTCTCTAATGTTACATGGAGCAAAAGAAACTGTAAGTAAAAATGTGGAGTATGTTAAGTCTAGAAGCAAAAATAACCTTGCTAAAATGACATGCTCTGGAGATACAAGTATTTCTTACCGAGTACCTAATAAGTCATATATGTTTTGGATGCAGGAAATATAAGGAGCAAAAAATAAATTTTCCATCGATCACAAAATGAAATGACAGTAGATGATTTTAGAATCTTTCATTTATTATCTAATGTACCTTTTTTCCATGGAATATGAGTAGGAAGGAGAATAGTTGTCAAAGGCTTCTCATCTATTGAAACAAATTGAAGAATTTGTTAGAGTATATGATATAGATATATAAATATTCGATTGTTATAGTAAGATATGATTAGATTTCATCTTATCTTTAAAGATGCTTGATATTCAAACCATTTGTACTTTATGTATTCAATCCTCGAGACTCAATACAATATATCAACCACATTAACCAATTCTCATATTTTTTCATAGTATCATGAGTTTAGGTTCTAATCATATACCACAAAACCTAGCTACCACTAGCTTTTGCTCCGTGCACCCCCGGGAGATCGATCTCCAAGATCTCCACCGGGGGTGGCGCCACCCGTACCTAGGATTTGTGTCACCGATCGTGTTGATCAGCCATCCTAGATAGTCTTTTCTTGATCTGTTGATCGGATTTTTCTCTCTCGTCGGTCATTCATCGACGTTTCTCTTCGGTTTTTCTAATCCTAGATTGGTTTGCATCGCCCGCTGCCTATCATCATCGCGTGCCTCTGCTCTAACCTAAGCACGACATCACTGTCTCCTCCACGCGTCTGGACTTCATTGGCTCCGTGCACAATGCGCCATCTCCGTCCACATGCATGCACCCTCATGCTACAGTGACCACGTGCCTGGCAGGTTGCCCGGCCTAGATCTACGTCGCCCTTCTCCACACGTACGCCTCCCACGCCTGTCTGTGCGTCATCCATCTCTGCCTGCCTCGATCATGCGCCCTTGCGCATGTCTACGCGTCACCTGCCTTGACCATGTCAACTGCCCACGCACCTATGTCACTTGACCACTCCGTGCGCCACACTGTTGGGCCTCCACGTGCAACTTTGCGACGTGCTAGAGAAGGACGTGTGCTCCTGCTCACTCCATCCATGCGCCTCTGTCCGCCGACCACGTCAACCAATCTGCCTGTCCCTCCATGCACCTGGACCTAGTTGCTTGTCCATGCAATAGTCGTTTCTCGCCTCAACCACTCGCGTGTCCTCGACCACGTGCCTGGCTAATCGATCATGTCACGTCGCCCATCCATGCCTCCATCGACTTGGCCATCTGCGACCATGGCTGGGCATGTAGCGCTACAGGGATGCCCTCACGTGTCATTGCCTCGCCACTCCGTCTGTATGGTTCTCCATGCCGGTTTGTCAATGCCTTCACCTCTTGAGATGCCTCTATCATGACAACCTTGGCGCACCCTTGGTCTGATCAGCCGATCGCGCACAACTCCTCCTGGCCAATCAACATTGGCTTCTGTCCTCCTCAAGTACGCATGTACCATCATCTCGAGCACTAGGGCTACCTCTGTGTTGCTTCGAGGTGCAATGCTGCCACCCATGGCCGTGCCTCCTCAGCGCTACCGCGCCCTCCCTGGCGTGGTCCAGCCGAATGGAGGATCCCGCCGTCACCCTTCATCGCCATCCCATGCACCACGACGCTTCGATCGACCAGCGTTGCCTCTCTCAGTGCGTCATCGCCTCAGTCGTCGGCACCCTTGGTCTTCATCACGCCGATTGGGTGTTCTTCGCCAGCTTCTTCGAGCAATATCGTCACGCTCTCTTGGACACCGGCATCACCGCTCCAGGCCGCTAGTTTTGCCTCCCTCTACCGCATTCGTCTAGTATAACCTCATCGCCAACATCGCAGTCTCCTCCTGACTTCTTTGTTTACTTGAGGAACTGCGGGCTGCATTGGCGCTCTCCTCCTCGCCGCTCTGCACACCGCGACCGTTGAGGCCTTCTCTGCTGGTCCCTTAGACACTAACGTATGGATGGACTTCCTACCTTCGTACGCCTAGTACTGGCAATACCAGTGTGTGCCTTCATCCCCGATGTGTTCCCGGGCTTGGCAAACCTGGTGCACGCCTCGACTATATCGACTTCGGCATCAACCTCTTCTCAACGATCACCTCGTTCGTGTTCGCGTCCTCTTCCCTAGGGTCTCCTTGCACCCGTCTCCATGGTGCCTCTTGTGCCAGTGGCTTCAAGTGTGGCTCCCTCGACCATGGCAATCCCGACTACGGCTACATCGATAACAACTATCTCACGCGTGGCATTCTCGACCACGACTACTAGCCTCGCTCTCGACTACCTTAACTTCAGCACAAAGTGCTACCTTTTGCATGAGCAACTCGTCGGTTTCTCCAGTCACAGCATCTACATCATGTTGTTTCGACTGTGAGGAGATGACATTCGTCTTCCTCTCCAGTCTCATCGTCTGTGACGCTCCCACTACAACCGCGGGAGATATTAGAGTATATGGTATAGGATATATAAGGATCCGGTTATTATGGTAGGGTAGGATTAAATTTCATTTTATCTCTAAAGTTATTTGATATCCAAATCATTTGTACTTTATATATTAAACCCTCGATGTTCAATACAATATATCAACCACTTTAATCAATCCTCATGTTTTTTCAGAATTATTGTTAAACAGCTATAGTGTAACAAAATAAATTGCTGATATGAAAAGTGGAGTCTTAGTTATCGTTAAACAAAATGAATTAGCACTGAGTGGCTGCTAACAGATAAGCATGAGATCGAGGAGGTGATAATCTTCTGCTTCTTTTCTGTTCTTTCCAGTGTTGGCGGTAGATACCGGCGCGCGGGCTGCCCACGGGACGTGGAGGCCACGCGCTGCGGCCTCCTCTAGGAATCTTCTTCTGACGTCAGATGTGCTCTCCTGCGCCGTGGGGTCCGCCAGAGTTATCTCCATGCAACGAACTTCACTCGGTAGTTTCCAATCCAGTTGAGCTAGAATTGGAGAACTGGAATCGCCCGCCCCGATTGCGTGCCACCTAAGCACATCTTGGTGGATTACATCAATGCTGCTCACCACGAACTCGTGAAGCCACCTCGTTTACTTGGGACAGTAGCAAATCGCCAATCGGTCTTGCAGTACAAGTATATACAACATTATAGAACAGGCTCGCAGTACAAGTATCCCCGGCCGCTAGTTTGTACACCAGGAAAGGATCCATCCATAGGACGCGAAGGAGTTGTTTAAAATAATATTATTTTATCAATTTTTTTTATAAAAAGTGTCAACTAGTATTTATTTCTGTAAATATCAGATTTTAAATATTATTTTTATAATTTTCTAATAAAATAATATTATTTAAATAACACACGGTGGGCCCCGCAAGCACGCTCTTGCTCCATCCATCCATTCCGCCCCGCGGCGCCGAATCCGCCTTGCTGAGCTACTCTCCGGAACCACTGGCGCCCGCCCAACCCAGTTATAAAATCAGCCCACCCTCTCTCGTCCCCGCTCCACCATTTTCATCATCTCACATCAACACCAATACTTCCATCGATCTCCAACAACTTCGGCGCCAAGTTTATAGGGTGGGAGGGAGTCTAGTGATCTGCGAACCGAAGATGCGGATGAGCTGCAACGGGTGCCGGGTGCTGCGCAAGGGCTGCAGCGAGGGCTGCACCATCCGCCCCTGCCTGCAGTGGATCAAGACCCCCGAGGCGCAGGCCAACGCCACCGTCTTCCTCGCCAAGTTCTACGGCCGCGCGGGGCTGCTCAACCTCCTCGCCGCCGCGGGCTCTGACCACCTCCGCCCGGCCGTCTTCCGCTCCCTGCTCTACGAAGCCTGCGGCCGCATCGTCAACCCGGTCTACGGCTCCGTTGGCCTGCTCTGGTCGGGCCAATGGCAGGCGTGCCAGGCCGCCGTCGAGGCCGTGCTCAAGGGGGAGCCCGTCGTGCAGGTCTCGTCCCAGTGCGAGGCCGCCCCGCCGCCGCTCGGCAGCAGGGCCTGCGACATCCGCCACGTCGCCAAAGACTCCGACGCCGCCTCGGCCACCGACCTCCTCCGGGTCGCACGCGGGGGCCGCACACGGTTCAAGCGCGCGTCGTCGTCTTCCACGTCGAAGCCCCACAAAGGCAGCGCCGGTGGTGCTAAGCCCAACAAGCGCGCGTCTCCCAGCTGCACTCCGAGGCAAGATCATCAGCCAGAGGAGCTCCAACCTGAGCCGATGGTCGTCGGGGGGAGTAATGACGAGCACGACGACGGCCTTGCGCTGAGGCACGAGGAGGAGTCCGCCGGCAGCCACGAGCACGTGGAGGACGATGACATGATGGCGTTGCGGGAGGGGTCGGAGGACACCGAGGTGGACGCGGGCTCCCACGTGAGCCAGGCCAAGCAGCAGAGCCATGTGCCGGCGGTGAGCCAGGTGGCGGATGAGGAAGAAGAGGAGGTTGGGCTGGAGCTGACGCTCGGGTTCGAGCCGGTCGCCGTGAGGCAGCAGGCGCGTTCGGCGCGCTGCGACCTGAGCGGGTTGAGCGCAGCGTCGAGCCTCATCGGCCTGCGGCTCGAGCTGCCGGCGTGAGCTGACAGTGTCTTTCTCATCTCACCTAACAGGGGCATAGGAGACAGTTTTGGTACCGTGTCAGGAGGAAAACAGCATATCAGAAAAAATAGGTTTCCTAGGTTTCGTTTATTCTTTTTTACCGTTCCTTTTTTTATTGTAAAGGTGGACTGCACAGCCTCCTCGTAGGATTTCGTTCTTTGTTTCTTCAGTCCTACACTCGCTCATGTAATGATACTCTTCCAAGTTTGGCCCTGGCTGTCACAAAAGTTGTTTAATCGAGCAACAATCGACGAAATCACAAAAGTGAAAAATGTGATCTAAATTAACTTGGGTTGGTGTCCCTCCCTTTTGGAATAAGAGAATAGTTTACCATGTTTACTAGCACAAACTGATATAGTTGTAAACCAAAAAAACTCACTTAATAGTGCTTATGCGGGTTACATTTTTTATTTGCGTCAGCGAATAACGATTTGACTAAATGTCACATAAGCCTGTTTGGGAGCCCTGTAAAGTATCTATTCAGAGTTTTTCCATGTGCACAAACGAAATCACTTTAATTCAGCCGAATTGTTTACTCTTATAAACACAATCTTATTATGTTTGGATATTGAAGAGAAGCAGTGTGTGGCACACGCAAAAGCATGTTATGGGCTATGGCACACGTAGAAAAAGAATCGCGGCTGCAGGTTTGCAGCTTGTCACCTGAGCCTGGTCTTGTTAGTCAGAAATTTGCACGATAATCTAAACAAAATTTGTAACTGATATTTGCACAAACTGTACTCATGAGAAACAAAAGTCTAAGGACCCGGATGTCCCGACTTCACAAGTGTGAAGTGAGTGACATATATTAACCAGTAGTTAAATACTATTCACAGAATACTATAATACTAAATCTTATCTATCCTTTTAAGATCCAACGACTCGCAACGGAGTGAAATCATCGTGACTCCACTCCACATGAAGACAGGGGATCCTCATCTATAGTCTAAAATACTAGTCTGTCAGACATCATATCGACAGAACATCTACTATTTTAGAAGACTAGTAACATTCCTGTATGTATAAATGCAGCATTTCCTTTTGCTGGACTCAACCACAAGGTCGGAGCTACAAAGCAAAATGTACTACTGAACAACATATTTTCACACCTGACTTGTGCTCTTGAGTTGATAGGTGCATGAGTTTTGCAAAAAAATAAAATAACCAATTATTATTATGGTGCAGCCAGCAAGCTAACCTTCAAGGTAGCCGCATCACAAACGCATTAAGCGTTGCTCCAAACAAGCAATATTGAAACTGTTCAAACTGTAACAAATGCAATATAGAGGGTAAAGACAGCAGAACTTATGTCGAGTCAACTAGGCTCCAATCTTCCTGACTTCATTCTTCAGCCACAAACCACGCAGCCTCGATTAACAGCACATAAAAGTCACTCAATGGCATTTAACATCATCCATAGCATTTACTTGCTTTATAGTTACAGAGTGCATGCAATGTGAACAGTTATATAGTTGACGACTGAAACGAGAACAAAGCCGTAGTTTAAGGTGGACCTTTTCGACTCTAAGATGATGCCAGGAGTAAAATGATACAAAGGATACGGCGGTAATAAATAAAAATAGTGACGAAACAAAGAAGCTGAGGGAAATTGTTCTACTGCTGTTGGAAATACACAAAGTTGCATTGATTTAAGAAATCAAATCATGCCTACTTAAGACATCAAGCTAGAGCTTAACTGAGTTACAGCCCGTGCTATAAGAACACTACCACGGCTAAAAAGTTGCCAAGTAATCAGCATCATATATGCTACTTTGACATGCAAGTATCAGCTACCACTAGTACACCTTCAAGACCTAGTTCTCTCCATCTTCTTCGCCGATGCGGAACCGGGTGAAGTCGGAACATGAGGTGTTAGGATCTCAATCACAAGATCACAACACAATGAATATTTTATGGTATATTAACTGTTTCTACCATCACATAATAGGGTGTGGTTAATTATAGTCATACCTTAACCACTCTAATTCATATTACATTAGTACCCTGTTTCTGGTATGTTCTCAAAATATTCAATGAATATTACTGTCACTATTTTATTACAAGCTGTATCATCTCATGATGCCACATATGTTTGCTAGTACACATGTAAGTCGGCCCTTCAACGAAGTGATTGACCACCTTCAAGCCTTCTTTATGCCTCATTCCCTTTGAGCCCTTTGTCCTGTCTCGAGTGGTCCTTCGCTCCTTGTCCACACCTTCGAGACCTTTACTCCTCGTCAAGTGGCGCTCTGGGCCCCTTCAACACCTCTGGTGACCCTCACCATTCGGGACTGAGGACTCAGCTTTTGGGTCCCTCGCTTGGTGTCAACTGTCCCATTAGTTCTTTCTCTGTAATACAACTTCAGAGAACATTGTTATATTAGCCCTACCACTTCTTATCTGTGGTCGCCCAAGGTTAGCCAAAGTCAAACAGGGAGGGACTAACATGGTACCATTCCCCTAACAGTGGCCCCATACAGTTGAGGTCTGACTTCGAGGGGCCAAAGCCTAGAATCTTTAGACAGTGGGGTGGTACCCTTTCTCTCAGTCCCCCCCCCCCCTTTCGGCCAACCGAAGTCACCCCCAAGCAACGGTTAAATGTAATTCAATGATTTTAATTAACCTTAATCCAATGATTAAAATAGTAGAATTTAATCTCGTTACAATTTTAATCTTAATTAAGCAATTAAGCATTCCTAATTAATTTTAATTAACCAATGGTTTCCATGTTTATTGCCGGTGATTTAAATTTGCGACATGTGCCAAGCTAGTATTCTCTGTCCACGCGCATCGCTCGATTTTCTCGCTCGCACATCATCTGGTTTTTTCGCTCGCACGTCATCCGGTTTTCTTGCTTGTGCATGCGGGGATCAATATAAATAAGGCTTTACGCTCCCTGCCTATGGTAACTCGATCATTTCTTCGCTCTCTCGCTCTTTTTCACTCCTTCATACCTTCATTTGGCTCCCGGCGACACCTTCGGAGCTCACGCCACCACACCTTCAGAGCGATGATCCTATTTCTGAAGTGATGTTGAGAGAGAACTTCCGAAGTGATGTTGAGCGATAAGCTCCCTTCGACGCCCCACTTCAGGCCTTTGAAGTTCACCAAAGAGACGCACGCTCTACTCGTGGAGTGCGGTTAGCTTCGATAGGCTGAAACTGCGCATGTGCCATCTCTTGGGGAATCGAGACCCAACCCGTGCAACAGCGAGGTGGTAGTCTTCATCGAGATCTTCATGGCATGGCTGTGTTTCCTTGGACGAAATTCCTCAGTGGTGTGTTGGAGCGCTACAACTTGGATATCCAACAGCTGAGTTTGAACGCCATTGTCCGCCTTGCTACCTTTATCTAGGCCTCGTGGGATGAAGGGGTAGCCCCTGGCTCGGGCACGCTCATTGTGTGGCACTATGTGCACTGCCAACCAAAGTGGATGGAGATGAATGGGATGAACCACATCGTCGCCTTCGGTAGCCTCTCCTTCATTCCCTATGGGACATTAGAGCTTTCAGTGAAGGCCTACCAGAACGGCTGGAGCACCAAATGGATGGACTATTGTTTCTACCACAAGTCTTCGGAGGCCTACTCAATGCACTCCAAAGTTGAGGAGATTTTGTTCCTTTGGAGGCCTGAAGTTACCTTGATACCTGAGAAGGTCCAGGTTTGGCAATGATTTCCCGGCGTCTCAGAATTCACGACCTTGTTGAAGAATTCTACGCCTCCTGAGTTTGGCTCCTCATCATTGTGTGGGTGTTCAATGAGTCATCATCCTCTTTGATTGTGGATGGCCTTCACCATATCAACATCAATTGTGGAAGAGCATTTGGTAAGAACAATTACCTATCTTTGATATCTTATTATATTTTTATGGTCCTTGCTTAACTTGTTTGTTTTATCAATAGCCATCGTCGCAGACGTGGAGGTGGCTGCAGAGGCCTTGATCAACCCATACACATGGGTCTAACATGAGGAGCTGACGGAGAAAGTGAAGTTCTCGCAGTTGAACCGCATTATGGATCTTCGTGGTCTTCACAATGGGCCCCCATCTATCACCTCTAGAGCTCATCTGGTGAAAGAAGACCCTCGATGTGGGAGCCGATGGTGTTTCTCCTTCGCACTGAAGACCAAGCGCGGCGACGGTGGGACTTTGCAGGCCCCATCCCTAAAAAGACCAAGGCTGGCTGAGACCACCGAAGGCTAAGGTGAGAGCACTTCGCTGATAGTTTGGGTCACTGAGGAGATGATCTGAAGGGCCCTCCGTGCCAGAGGTTCTAGCACGCCTAATGCCCCATATGGTCACCGGAACAGCCCCGATTGCTGCTTTGCTCCTCTCCTCCATTCTGGCCTCCGAGGGTCCAAACTTCAATGTGCCAAACATCCTCTGCACGTTCTTTGAAGATTTGGAGGATACTCCGAGGGCCCAGCATGAGGCCTCGAGCAAGGGGGGAACATTGGGTGCGTCGCATATCAATTTAGTTCATGTCTTGTAAGCTTCGTGCCTACTAACATCTTTCTGTGGCAATAGAGAGCTCTTTCTGTGCCTTGACCGGGGAAGGGGGAAGGAGATTTCTTTTTGGCACGTGTGGCCCCTCGCTCAGACGGCATCGCTTTTGCTTTCAAAGTCTTTCACAACTCTGATCTTCTTGGGCGGCCCTAGTCTCGAGTGGCCCTCCTTGAACTTGGGGGAACTCTTCCCCAATTGGCACCGAAGGCCTGGCCGCCAACCTATCTCCCCCCATGCTCGTTGAGCACCTCGTCACCCACTAAGTAAAGGTACCCCTTCAGAACCCACCTTAACCCAAGCTACCGTATCGTTTTTGTCTTGTTGATCACTAAGTTGTGTGCATGGCCTTTGACGATGGGTTGTGTAAAATAATGAAGGGGAAAAGAAGCTTTGCCTCGAAGAGGTTTCTGGCTTGAAGTCTAGCCTTGATGAGGAGAAGAAGAAAAGCCTCGAAGAGATTGGCGGCTTGAAGGCTGCGCTCAAAGAGGAGAATGTGGCCCGAAGCTAGGAAGTCTCCACTATCGAAGGTGCTAATGAAGCAATGTTCGTTGAGATGACCGCCCTCCTTCATGAGCTAAGGCTGGATGGTAGGCCCTTCCCATCCAACGAGCTGCGCAGGACTCTCGCTTGAATTCAGGGCACTGAGAGAGCCCTCAAGTTTGGAACTCTAGCCTTCTGGGACTTCTGTGTCAGAGGTGCTATGAAGGGCACCCTCAGTGTCTTGAAGGCCACTAGGTGTTCTCACTTTGAGGCTCTCTTTGTCCCCAGCTATGAGTTTCCTCTGGAGCACACCTTCTTCAAGAAGTATTGATTTGCCTGTGGCTACGTTGATGCCATCTTCACCGCTCAGAGTGCTTGCACAAGCGGTAGTGCTTTGAGATCGGTCGACTTGGGCGATCATGTGGGTGTGACGAAGGATTCAAAGAAGGAGGCAGCACTAGCGGAGCCTAGGTGCGAACCCCTTGGGCCCTGGCTCCGTCATGTTAAGTCATAGGCCTGAAGCATAGTTTCATTCTTTTGTAAAGAATTTCGTGTCTTAGGTCTATAATTTTTGTAGAAATTGCTATCTTATAAATAAAAGATCAGTGTTTTTACTTTGTTGTTTGTGTACTTCGCATTCCAGCATTTCAAACATATATAGGGGTGAGGCCGTCGTCCTCACTATGGGTTGGAGAATACTTTATCTTCACGACCTGGGCCGAAGAGCCAACACTCTTCTATAGATGCACTTCTGTTGGCAATTAACTGTGAGAACCTGTACATGCTTGGTGCGACCTGGTAAAGATTCTTGCTTTGGCATCCTGATGGTGACTTCTAAGACTACATGATTGAGCGTAAGGCCCATCAGATCGTTGTAAATATTGACACCTAGGAATTTTGGTAGAACTTCGATAGCTCAGTGCTAGTAGCTCGAAGCGAACAAAGGGTTGCACGATGCCTGATCACGAAAGAGCTCCTAACTCCCAAGGATGAGCTAATAGAATAACAAGAGTCCTTTGCCTCTGGTGCCTTCATGGAGTCCTCATCTTTAGAATTGCCATGCTCGGAAGACTGGTTTGACGAAGGCATCGGCCTTGAGGCATCCTTTAAAGCTAGGCACGACTTCACTTTTTAGTTAGCATGAAGCCGTAGGTATAGGGAGAAGCTCGTGCAAGATCCTTTGGGTTCCATGGATAAATATCCATTTCTGTTGTAATTTGCAATTTGTAACTCTGGTTAGTTACTAAAGTTCACGTGATTGGTTATCTTTTGGATTTATTGAATTATACCTTCATAACAAAAATATGGGTTTGTAAGCATTTCACCTTAGGAATCATTAGAGTTAATCCTACGATAAGAGCAGAGGATCCATAGACTTTGGCCACATGGGAGTCCTTATACTATGATTCTTCACCATCATAGGCGATCCCTTAGGCTTTAGCCTTTGGACCCTTAGGTTTCCCTTGTCGTCAAAGTGGTGAGTCCATGGACTTTGACCATGAGGGAGGCCTTAGACGTCACCCCTTTGTCATCGTAGGGGAGTCATCAGACACCAGCCTTTGGGGGCCCTTAGGTTTCCCTAGTCATCAAAGTGGCAAGTCCTTAGAATTTAGCTATGGGGGAATCCTTAGATGTCACCCCTTTGTCATCGTAGGTGAATCCTTAGATATCAGCCTTTGGGGCCCTTAGGCTCAACCGGTCTTTGAATTGGTGTGTCCTTAGACTTTGGCCACGAGAGAGTCATTAGATCACGACCCTTCACCGTCATAACACAGTCCTCATACATCAGCCTTCGGGGCCCTTAAGCTCACCCGGTCTTTGAACTGGTGAGACGTTAGACTTCGGCCATGGGGGAGTCCTTAGACCGCGACCGTTCGGGAGCTAAGCAATGGGAAGTATGAGGAATGCATTTCTTCATTCATTAAAGGATTACACATGGAGACTACCTCACTAAAAACCTTGCCCCCTATATGGGGTTTCCCCTGCAAGGAAAAGAGTACAGCTCCAAACAAAACTACTTTTACATTTTAGGAGAAAGAAATAAACATACTAACTACATCTAACTATTCAAGTAGTTGGTTTTGTTGGACGAAGGTCAACATCAGACCCAAAACATGTAGAGCGAATCCGCTTCCATGTGTACGAGAGTGCTTAACCTTCCAACGTGGCTAAGTGGTAGGATCCTGTCCTTCAGGACTCCATCACAATGAAGGGTCCGTCCCACTTGGATTGAAGTTTCCCAACTGTCTCATGGTGTTAGGGGGAAAATAAACCAGCCTGAGGATAATGTTTGAAGATCACCATCGAGGTCCCTCCGGAGCCTTGATCTCCAAACCCTCTGTTAAAAGCTCGATATCCGATATCATCAGATTCTTTCATGGTACCCCTTCGCACCTTCGAAGCCTTCCCTTGGCTCCACCGGCTTGACCTCCTGAAGCCTCGGCCCTCCAGGGTCCCGCTCCCCAAGGCCTACACCTCCCAGTTCTATACCTCCCAAGGCCCTCACCTCGGGCTAATCGGGCCGCCTTCCCGAAGGCAGTGGGGTGAGTCAGCAGGCCTTAGGAAAGATCTGCCAGAAGGGGAGCACCGGTCGTGCTTTGCCTGCAAATAAGTGACTGGCATTAAAGACCTAGGCTAATGGATGCCACTCTGACACCTCGGCGTGATGAAGGCTATCCTGACATCCCTGATAGTGCGGCGCCAGGCTGCAATCGGCGACTGGCTCGCCCCTTTCAGGGGGTAGGCACCACGATAATTACCATGATGGATATTTATCTCCCGATAGGATAGAAGGTAGTTATCCAGGATAAGGCCGAGTAATTTGGCCGAATCCCAAATATTTGTACATTATGATAACTTGTACGCCAAGCTATACATGGCCCTATAAATAGGAGTCCATGGTCCTCTAGGCAAAGGACGGACACAGTGGGAAAGAACAAGCAAGACAGCGAACGCTGTGATACTCCTCCTAGAGTGATACATTTTTCTATCATCAATATATTCGTGGTGTTCCTTCCTCTCAAACTTTGTCTCAAAGCTTGAGTCTCCTCCTTAGAAGAAACTCTCGCCGTACTTGCTGGAGCAAGACGAATTCTTGCTCCAACAGTGGAACCGACCGCGGGGATCGAATACATAAGTGCTAAGAGAGGTAAGAATCCACCAGGAAAACCACCAAAGGATTTGCTAAAACCATCATACCCACCGTTGAAAGCATGCAACCATATGCATGGCTGCTCAGCCATACGCACCATATGCATGCTCCAGCCCCGCTACCGTATGGGGTGGTGTTCCCCCGACCTTGGCCAACTCAAAACCCTGGGTCGGTACAGGAGCTCCAGACGGTGCGGAGGCCTTCCAGTCTCTGCACGACGAAGACCTCACCGCCTCAGGAGAGGATGCGACTAAAGCCACGGTCAAGCAGGCCGCCTTCCAATGGTTCTGGGCGGTCCAACCCAGGAGTGTTCCCACCTGGACTTGGTCCCCAGGTATCCCTTCGACCACACATGGGATACCTCGAGTTAGCCAACATCTTCGGATAGTCTGTCCACCTAGCGCCCCTCAGGCGAAAGCGGGTCCCAAGGAGACGGAGGGTTCCAGGGTGCGCGGACCCCGCCAGCACCCCCGATGCCACCCTCGCAACGGCAACCACGCACAAGGAATCCCTAGACCACCTCATTTGGGGATACATGGTTAGAACCATTTCGGCCCCAAAGGTTGGTACACTGGGCAGCCTCAATTGTCTCCTAAGGGGGAAGCAGACCCGGGGGAAACCACAGGCTCCGGGACACACCGCCTTCGGCAATAACCCCAACAATAACTCTAAGCTCTGGCGCCCTTGGAGGCACACAGGTGCGTCCTGCATGGACCAGGGCGCGGCCACAACACCAACAACTGCCGCACCCTCATGACCTTCCGGGAGGAATACCTCGGAAGGCAAGCAAAATACATGACTGCAGAAAGTGAGGGAAAAGGACAATGCAGGGTTCGGAGGCCTGGGGCCAACTCTCGGGCAAATCCCCCGCCCCGAACCCTGCATCGACGCTACCAGCCCTACAGATGGTACCACAACTAGTAACAAGAATCGAGTCCCAGACACATTGTGGCCAGGCTCCGAACGGGGTACCTCCGGAGCCGGGCAACGACTTAGGGCCGAGGGGGTCGCGGACTATCTCTCCCGACTAACCTTCGACTACGCCTCCAACACGCCGTCGTCAGGCCCCGGATGGGCTACCTCCGGGGCTGGGCAACAGCTAAAGGCTGAGGGGGGCAAGCACCACCTCTCCCAGCCTAGCCACAGGCTTTGAGGCCACTAGACCTCGCAATAGAGGCCTTATTCCTACTAAGGTACGCCCGCTATTAACCACCAAGTAGCTTACCTAGTAATCCGTCCTTCATACGGCTAGGTTAAAGTCCGTTGGAGGTCTCCAACCTTACTGCTAGGAGTCTTTTGTCAATAGATAGCCACTAGGTAGAAGCAATAGAACTTAAGTTACATTCTCACTTAGCATGAACAGTTATATCACTTAGCTATGTTTTATGCTACAAATAGCTTCTTATTGCCAACAGTAGACTGCAAAACTTAGCTAGGATAACCAAAATCCCTACGCTCCCGCAGACGCATCGTGCCTAGGTCGCCTGGCGGTAGGTCTACCCAGGTTTCCTGGAAGGCATTGTGCAGCCTCGGAAGTGTAGTTGCCTCGTATCAAGGGATTTCCTTGATAGACCATGTTGCGGCGCCACCCGTAGGACATCTTCGGGTGAGATGACAAGCCCACGTACCGCGGACGTAGAATGCCTAGGTCAACTGGTAGGCAAGATTACCTAGATTTCCTGGAAGGTATTGTGTAGTCTCGGTAGACAGTGAGGCCCACACACTGCAGACGCCGCTAATGTCTAGGTCACCTACAAGGCAGATTATGCCCAGGGTGCCCTGGAAGGCATTTGCATAGCCTCGGGTGTCGAAGCCACGCCCCAGGGGATGTCCCCGGTGGCGAAGTTGCGGTGCTCTGAGGAATGCTGTCGCAAGGAATCCTCGTCGCACGAAATGCCTACACACTGTGGGTGTAGCATGCCTAAGTCACCTAGAAGGCAAGATTGCCTAGGTTTCCTGGAAGGTATTGTGTAGCCTCGATAGTGTGTAGATGCTGGTTATTAAGAGACTTCCTTGGTAATGTAGTTGTGGCACCCCCGGGGGATTTCTCCAGAGGCGTGACAATCCCACACACCAGTAAACATCGCTTGCCTAAACCCAAGGTCACCTGAAAAAGGTTTCCTAGAGTGTAGGCTTTGCTCTGGTAGGAAGTGGAGCCCACACACCGCGGGTGTAGCATGCCTAGGTCACCTGGGGGGCAAGACTGCCTAGGTTTCCTGGAAGGTATTGTGTAGCCTCAATACTGTGTGGATGCCGCATATTAGGGGATTGCCCTGATGTGAGGATGCGGTGCTCTGAGGAATGCTGTCGCAAGGAATCCTCTCTACATGATATGCTTATATACCGTAGGTGCTACTTATGCCTAGGTCACCTGCAAGGCAGATTATGCCCAGGGTGCCTGAAAGGCATTGCATAGCTTCGGTCATATAAATACCTTGCGCTAGGGCACATCCTTGGTGGACAGTGTTGCGGTGCACCCCGGGCGTTTTCTTGGGAGCACGATAAGCTTACACACCGCGGGCGTAGCATGCCTAGGTTACCTGAAAGGCAAGATTGCCTAGGTTTCCTAGAAGGTATTGCGTAGCTCCGATAGTGTGTAGAACCTTCGGCATTAATACATGCCAAGGAGTCTCGCAAAAGCCTCTGACAAAAATGGAGAGTCTTACAAAAACCTCCGACAAAAACGGAGAGTCTTACAAAAACCTTCGGTAAAAGCGGAGAGTCTTAAAAAAATCTCGGACAAAAATGGAGAGTCTTACAAAAACCTCCGACAAAAGTGAAGAGTCTTACAAAAACCTCTGGCAAAAACGGAGAGTCTTACAAAAACCTCCAACCAAAACGAAAAACCTTACAAAACCCTCTTGTAAAAATGGAGAGCTTTACCAAACCTCCGGCAAAAACGGAGAGTCTTACCAAACCTCCGAGAAAAATGGAGAGTCCTACCAAACCTCCGGTAAAAACAGAGAACCTTACCAAAACCTTCGGTAAAAATGGAGAGCTTTACCAATCCTCTGGCAAAAACGAAGAACTCTACCAAAAACTTCTGGTAAAAACGGAGAACTTTACCAAACCTCCGGTGAAAACAGAGAGCTTTACCAAACCGCTGGAAAAAACGGAGAGCTTTACTAAACCTCCGCACAACGGAGAGCCTTACAAAACCTCCGCACAATGGAGAGACTTCCAAAAACCCCCGCAATGGAGATGTTACTTCGAAAACTCCGCCGGGCGAAAAGGTTTTGGAAAGACCTAACGGGAAAGTACCCCAGCATCTTGAAGGCTAATGCCTCCATACCGAAGGGGTACGAAACCCGATGGTCTCCAAAGAGCACTATACACAGATCAAAGAGGTATAAAGATCCCCCTCCCTACAGGGGAAGGTATGATCATGTGACTCAAACACGTACGTAAAAGGTAACAACATTACCCTACCATCTCCTTTGAAAACACCTTTTACATGTTATTTTATGAGGGTTATACTAAAATTTAATAAAAGTCCATGCCTCATGGCATGGGAAGCATAGTGGAACCCCCGACTATCCATTGCAGAGACTGTAAAGCCGGGCAGCGGCTAAGGGCCAAGGGGGTCACACTCCCCAAAGCCTACACCTCCCAGTTCTATACCTCCCAAGGCCCCCGCCTCGGGCTAATCGGGCCGCCTTCCCGAAGGCCGCGGGGTGAGTCAGCAGTCCTTAGGAAAGATCTGCTGGAAGGGGAGCACCGGTCATGCTTTGCCTGCAAAAAAATGACCGGCATTAAAGGCCTAGGCTAATGGACGCCACTTTGACACCCTTGCGTTATGAAGGCTATCCTAACACCGCCAACAATGTGGTGTCGGGCCGCAATCGGTGACCAGCTCACCTTGTTCAGGGGGTAGACACCACAATAATTACCACGGTGGATATTTATCTCCCGATAGGATAGAAGGTAGTTATCTGGGATAAGGCCCAGTAATTTGGCCAGATCCCGGATATTTGTACATTATGATAATTTGTACGCCAAGCTACGCATGGCCCTATAAATAGGAGGCCATGGTCCTCTGGGCAAAGGACGAACACAGCGGGAAACAACAAGCAAGACAGCGAATGCTGTGATACTCCTCCCAGAGTGATACATTTTTCTATCATTAATATATTTGTGGTGTTCTTTCCTCTCAAACTTCGTCTCCAAGCTTGAGTCTCCTCTTTAGAAGAAACTCTCGCCGTACTTGCTGGAGCAAGATGAATTCTTACTCCAACACATGGTTTAGTCTCTATTGAAGGATGTTTAGACTGATATGTCTTGCCACTAATCTTCGTGTTTGCCCATCGTTTGGTTTCTTGTTGGTACTTCGCAAGGTTTGCCACCACTAGTAGGTGAGATTCCTTTATGAGGTTGTTTGATAGAGATTCGTCACCGAAGGTAATGGAGAGAACTCACAGGGATGAAGCCTTTGCTTCTTTTGGAGTTAAAACTTCGTCCTCAAACAATATGCGAAAAGGAGTGAACTTGGTTGGTTTGGTGGTTGTTGTGTGGAGAGACCACATTACCTTCAGCAAGTCCTCCACCCTTTTGCCCTTAGGTAGCCCAACCAACCATTTGGACAAAGCAGTGGAAATGCTTCCTTTGGCCCTCTCAACTGCTTCGTTGGACCGCAGGTGATCGGCCGATGCAAAACATAACTTCACCCCATATCTTTGTAGAATCCTCTAAATAGTGAGGACCAAATTGTGTTCCATTGTCCAAGGTTACTTCACGTGGCACTCCGAACTGGCACACTATTGACTGCCACAAGGAGTGTTGGATATTCTTTGCTGTGATACAAGCGAGGGTTGCGACTTTGATCCACTTGGAGAAATAGTCTTTTGCTACACCAACATATCAGAGGTCTCTGAGTGCACTAGGGAATGGGCCAACAATGTCAATTCCCCATCGTGCTAAGAGCCACACCGGAGGGATTGGCTATAGAAGGTGTTGGAGGACGTGTGACTGTCTCCCCATCCATTAGCACTCTGGTCATGTTTGAACCATGGCCTCCATGTCCAAAGCCACTGTGGGACAATAGAAGCTCTATTGAAATGCCTTCAACACGAGGGCCCTAGGGCATGTGTGAGATCCACAAAGTCCTTGATGTATTTCCCTCGACACACATCGTAGCTTCAGTGCGCACACTCCCCTCTTATATAGTTCACCATCGGTAACCCGGTAGTTCCTCACCCTGCGTGATATTCACCTTGCTTTGGTGTGATCTTTGGAGACTGTTTGATCTTGCTATTAGGCTAACAACGGGGTACGCCAATCCACCTTCGTTACCACTAACACTTGTGCTGAAGTTTCATCTAGCCCTACCACTAGAGTCTTGAGAACCTAAAAGAATACCCCAGGGGGTAGAGAGATTCCTTGGGCCACAGCCTTCGGTAGGGCATCGACTTTCTGATTTTTGCCCCTCAGAATGGTTCTCAGCATGAAGCCGAAGAAGTGTTTTTCCATCTGCACCACCAACTAAAAATATTTGGAGAGCTCCGGATCTTTGGTCTTGAAGGACTTGTCAACTTGGCCTGCAACAAGCCACGAGTATGTTTTTAGCAAAGCATGTCTGGCCCCTAGGGCATTCGCATTCTGAAGACCCAAGAACACTACTTTGTACTCTGCTATGTTGATTGTCGTGTGAAAGCATAGTCTGACTTCACAATATAGCTTTGACCCTCTGAGCAATATGATGATGGCTACCGCACCTACACCCAAAAGGCCCTAAGCTCTGTCGGTCTATATGGTCTATATTGGGTCCAGCTCCGACTTAGTTGTCGCTCCGGTGCCCGATGTCCAATCAACGATGAAGTCTGCTAGGACTTGGGACTTGATGGCCGTGCGCGCGACGAAGGTGATGCACAGTGGGGAGATTTAGGTGGCCCACTTCCCTATCTACCCAGTGGCTTCGTGATTTGCAAAGATATCCTTCAAAGGGTACGAGATGGAGATCGTGACTAGATGAGCAGTGAAGTAGTATTTCAACTTCCACGATGCCATGAATATAGTATATGGCATCTTTTCAAGTTCATAATATCGCTCCTTCATGCCATTCAAGGCATCCGAAACATATTAGACTAGAAGTTGTTAAAGACCCTCCTCCATTTTCTTTTCTTGCATCAGGACCACGCTGACTGCCGAAGGTGCTGCTGCGACATATATTAATAAGCTAGCGCCAGGATCTGAACTGGCTAGGGTGGTAAGGGTGACCAAATTTCTTTCAAGGACTCAAAATCCACTTGCTGCTCATCGGTCCATTGCATGGGTCCGAGTCTATAAGGACTCAGAGAAAAGGTAAGCACTTCTTTGCTGATCGAGTGATAAAACGATTCAACGAGGTCATTTTTCCAACCAGACGCTACATGGCCCTAATCAACTTGGGGGGTGCTGTGTCCATGAGAGCATGCATTTCTCTAGGTTAGTTTTTATTCCCCTTTGGGATACCAAAATTACCAATAACTGGCCTGAACTGATGCCGAAGATGCATTTCTCTTGGTTCAATCGCAGCCCTGTTGCCTGGAGGTATTCGAAGGTCTCCTCCAGGTCCACCAGATGGTCTCATTTGCACCAGCTATGAACAACGATATCATTAACGTAAGCTGCTACATTACGATCTAGTTGCAACTTAAGAACTTTGCTGACAAATCGCGTGAAGATCGCTTCGGTGTTGCAAAGTGCGAACAGCATTTAGACATAACAATAGGTTCTATAGGGTGTGATAAAGATCATTTTAGCTTCATCTTCTTCGGCCATCCTAACTTGATGGTACCCAAAATATGCATTGAGGAAATTATCATCCGAGACCTCGCATTTGCATCGACTAAATTGATCTATTCGAACATGCCTTGATGAGATTGTTGAAATCCACACACATGCACCATTTTCCATGGCTATTCTTCACCAGCATAGGGTTCACCAACCATTATAAACGTATGACTTCATGTATCACTCTGGCTTCAAGAAGCTTCTTCACTTCAACCTGAGCGACTTCTCGACATTATAGGGACATTTTTTTATTGTAGTTTCTACTTCTTGGGCTTCGCTCCCGATGCCACATTAAGGTAAATCTCTATCAATCCCCGGTTGACACCTAGTAAATCTTGCGGTGACTAAGCGAAGATGTCTTTGTTAGCGTGAAGGGTGGATAGCAGGTTAGACTCTTGTTTACGTGCCAGCTCAGCACTAATGTGCACACATTTGTCTTGGTTTTTGGGATGAATTGGAACTTGATTGGTATTGTCCCTTGGTTTGGCCTTCGGTGCCTAGAACCCATGTTCTTTTCCATAAGCTTCAGACAACATGTGCACCTTTTGCTGCCGTAGAATTTGGCCATGTTCGATCATTCGAGCCACAGCTAGGCCCCCTGTCGACGATTTGTGAATCGCTGATCTAACAAACTTGTTGAAGAAATAGAGGATGCTTTGAGTAGATGAAATGCTAGAGAACACATGTGGGGTTTTTATACAGGATTGAGCCTTCCTGAGGATAAAAACCCGGTGTCATGTTTGTCTTGTATTGATCTAAGCCTGTTACAAGGGGGTGTGTGGCTAGTTTAGATGGATATAAACCTAGTCAATGACTTCCTTGCTCGGCTTCTGTTGGCTTGTGTTGCTTTGTCTTCGCATGTGTTTCTTTGGTTCAACTTGTCCCTCCATAGGGTCCCCTTGCACCGTATATAGATGGGGTTGTTGTACGTTCTCTGAACTCCTCTTTCTTATTTTTGGAGATAAACTTTTACGGTTACATGAACCTTAGGTACCTATGAGTGTTTTTCTTTCATTCAGGGATCCCCTTCCTAGAGATAAATATATGCCCGGAAAATTCTAAAAAACCCTAGGGAGCCCGAATATGGTAACTATCTATTATTCATCATCATCCCCAAACAATGATAACTCCTTCCAGGCTAGGCATCTTCATGCACAGATAACCCTGATGGATGACTGCACCGAAGCCAGCCAAGGCTGCCCTTCTAAATATTGCATTTTACTGGTATGGAACATCCACCACGTTGAATAGTATCTCCTCTGTTCGAACATTTTGCCCACCTCAGAAGGTATTTGGGAGTGAAATTCGCCTGAGGGCCTCAATCAGCTTACCCTCGAAGACCAAAAGCGGGGTACCCACGAGTCCAAGCAGCTCCTAGCTATCCTCATTTTAACAAATACTTCAGTGAATAAAAGTGTTGGAACCTAAGTCCCCAGACAAGGAAGGCCTTCGATCTAGAGGGGAAGCCGAAGGCTTCGAAGTTTGACACGTATCAGAGGGTGAAATAATCTAATTCCTCTCTCACCTCAGTTATAGTGCTAGCCTATTTATAGCCCGTACTCAACCACTCCACGCTAGGATTTACAGTTTCACCCCCCAACTGCCACATTCCCGGCATATTCGGCGGTATTATGGTACCATCAAGTACAACTACACATTTACAAATATACCCTGAGCGGCTACACGGGCTTTAACGCCCACCAGGCACCTTCAGCCAGCCTCAGTGTTGTACCCTGAGTCACCCTTCGGTCTCCATCCGAAGGTTCGCCAGAGTCTTCGCCTATTCTGATCCTCAGCACCGCGGGTCGACCTTCAGGCTCCGACCGAAGGCCCGCTAGAGCCTCGCCTATATGACAGTTGGGGTCATGGATCGACCTTCAGTCTCCGTCCGAAGGCCTGCCAGAGCCTTTGCCTGCACTTCCTGAAACACAACTGCAATATTCATCAGTGCTCAACCACCGGCGGACTTTGACTCGCCATCCAAAGGGGTACAGGCGATCATCCCCCAACAGTAGCCCCCTACAGTTAAGGTTCATCTTTGAAGGGCTGAGCCTATAAATCGGATGATATAGCTCAATGCCGTCCCCTTCGGCCCGTCGAAGGCCCACGAGGGCTAGTTTAACTTTTTAGCAGATTGCCCCCTCATGTTGTTCATTTTGACTATTATTATTATTATTATTATTATTATTATTATTATTATTATTTGTTTTATTTTTGTGTTGGTATGACCATTCTACCCCTACACAACCATCGGATCGAGGATGTTTAATGTCTTCGCTTCATGCCGAAATGTCTTTTACGACTCCAGTTCAACTTCCGATTCCAAAACTAATCTTGAGAGTAGCGATAAGGAATAAAAACTGACGATCAACGCAGCAACTTTTGCACCATTGCTGACATGAGCATCTGTCTCGCCTCTCGCATACTTCCTAGTCCTTTTCAGTTCCTGCAACGATTTGCAAGTATGAATCATTGATCCGGTATCAAATACCCATAAATCATTAGGACGTGTAGCAAGATTAATTTCAATAACATTTATACCTAAAGTGGAAGTTTTACTCCAAGTATAGCTTGTTGTTCCTTCGCCAATGGCCAGGCTTATGGCAGTGTGGTAAGCATCAGAAGTAGTAGGGCTAGCCTTGGTCCAACAGGTTTAGGCTTTGAGCTCGAGATCTCATCTGATGCTTTAGCTTTTGCCTTACGCTTTCTCTTATTGCTATCCTTCTGATCCATCATCACATAACTAGAGCTTTTCTTAATGCTTTCCTCAGCAGTCTTAAGCATCTCATGCAATTTGCCATGCTCTTCTCCATGTTATTCATATGAAAATTCAAAATGAATGGCTCGAAGCTTGTAGGGAGCGACTAGAGAATCACATCCGTATCCAACTTATCACACCCGGTTTTAACGGACAAAACTAGATGTGGCTTATGTGTGCCCAGGATGTTCAACACACATAAGGATGTCACAGGTGAAGTAACAAAAGCAATACTTCTATTAAATAAACATTAAACTTTTACAGCAATTGACATATATTGTCTTCTATCAAGATATCTGCAGCGGAATAGAAGCATTGATGTCCAACAACACCGCAAGCAACCGACCGGGAGACACGCGCCTAGAACGTCACAACCTTGTGTTGATAGTCTTTAACATCTTCACTCACTAAGCAGCACCACACATGTCGCATGGCATAGGGAAAATAGTAAGTGTGAGCACATGACATGCTCAGCAAGTGTGGAAAAAATAATGATATGCAGGCTTATATCAAGAATAGGCTAACACATGGTATATTTGCGTAAATATGAGTGATGAAAATATATTTGGACTCAAAAAACATTAAACAATTGTTAAGTGGATGTGACCCATACAGTCCAATACCCAGCATACAAGGCTCCCCACCTTCACTATAACCGTCTAGTACTCCCTGTACTATAACAAAAACCACAACCAAACCCATAACCACAACCCATAATCATGTGAGGATTCAAGTCTTCCATAACCATGGGCACTGCTGTTATAACAGTTTTTACAGTCTGCAGAGGTTGTCTAGCTTTCCCCACGAGTCAGTGAATTCCATATTGCCGTGTTTGTAAGACACTTAACACACGGCAATGGTGTGCCCCCAAGAAATCACTAAATGACATTTTCCACTAATCAGAGACTAATCCAGTATGCATCTGCCCACTAGGTTTCACCGTCAGGATTTACGCGAGTTCAACTCCTACCCAGAAGCCCCCTTTTATGCTGACACAACACACTAGATAGACTCTGACTAGTATGTCATGCTTTACCCATATTAGCCTCATGGTTAGTACGTTATTACTTGGGTTGTCGCTCCACAAACAGGTCCTTACTTAGGTTACTTGAGCAAACACTAAACCACCATCATAAACATGACAACCATCAAAACCACTTTACTCAAGGCCTAAGGTTTCATGTTGCTAGACCATTAACAATTTAACCATCATTGTTGCATAAGTTCATTAGTTAAGATTATGACACTTCCTAGCATCACAAAAGCATGGCTAAGCAATCTACCCACCAAAGATACCTAACCATAAACCATCTAGGTTCATTAGTTAAGGGATGATATGAAAAATCTAAGGAAAATCCTAACATAGGTGACTACCCATCATATTGATAGATATTGCATGCAATTTTGTAAAACAAAATAGTCTAAATCATAGGTTCAAGATGATCAAGGACACTTTACTTTTACCCAATGCTACTAAGTGTTGTCCACTACTACAAAAACTATTTTTTGAGACACTTAGGGTAATTTTCTACAGGCGGATTATTTGAAAAACCGCCTGAACAATTGGCGAGGGTCTCCTGAGGTTACGGACCGCCTGTGGAAATATATTTTCACAGACGGTTCCTTATGTGAACCGCCTGTGATAATAGATTATTATTACAGGCGGTTCATATAAGGAACCGCCTGTAAAAATGGTCATTTCCACAGGCGGTTACTTGTGTGAACCATCTCTAGAAATGATTATCCATTAAAAAATTTATAACTTTTGTATATGAAGTCAGATGAGGAAAAAAATCTATATGAAAATTGTAGCCCTCGATGAGATCTACAACTTTGTAGTTGACAGTTTTTTTATTTGAAGTCATTTAGATATCCAAATAATCATTTGAAGTTTCAAACGATTATTTGGGCATCTAAATGACTTCAAATGAAAAACTTTTCAACTACAAAGATGTAGACCTCGTCGAGGGCTATAACTTTTATATAAATTTTATCCTCATTCGACTTCGTAAGAAAAAGTTATGAATTTTTGAAGATAAGCTATCACTCATTTTCATATGCGATTCCTTATGTGAACCGCCTGTAGAAATGACCACATTATCGCAGACGGTCTGTTTAAGGAACCGCCTATGCAAATGGGTGATAGCTTATCCTTAAAAATTCATAACTTTTTCATACGAAGTTGGATGAGGATAAAGTTTATATGAAAATTGTAGCTCTCGACGAGGTCTACAACTTTATAGTTGAAAAGTTTTTCATTTGAAGTCATTTAGATGCCCAAATAATCATTTAAAAGTTTGGATTGCAGAGATCAAAAGAATTACATATGCTCATATGTTCAGTAGTCATTCTCTGGTGTGATGGTGGGGAAGGATTGCGCGACCCGACAGGTTTTTGTAGTTCGAGTGCCAAAAACCGCGTAGCGCGCGTATTTCACGCGAAAAAACACGTGACCGTGGGGTTCCTGGTCGGTCAATTTTTTTTTTTGCTTTTTTCGGTTCAAAAAATATCGATTGAGGGACCGACTATCGCAGGCGGTCCGCTTAAGGAACCGCGTGTGGAAACCTATTTTCCCAGGCGGTCACTTTTGCGCTTGTGAAAATCATTTATTTCTATAGGCCTTCGATCACAGGCGGGTGCACTAAACGCCTGTAAAAATGAGTTACCACCCGCCTCTAGAAATAATTTTTGTAGTAGTGGTCGAGATCTTGGTCTTGAAGTCCCTCGAACTACTCCGGAATGTTATCGACTAATCGCAAGAACTATCGACAAACAACACAAAGGAAAAAACTAAGAACAACATACCAAACATCATTAAAACATTTGTAAAAATACTATGGTTGGATAGGTATGATTTTAGAAACATTTAGACGCACGAATCGTCTAAATCGGAGTTAAGATGAAAAAAGAATGAGCTTTCGGAAGATGGATTAGAATGAAAAAGGAAATACTGATTTACCAGAACTATCTTCCTATGGGAAAATGCTCCATTGCACAATCACTGTGTCAGGCTTGACAACATCATTGCGCAAGATTCAAAAAGTGTAGGGCAAACCAGACTTTGCTGACTAGGCTAAGGATAATGATGTGGCGCTGACTTGGCATGCTATGCAAGAACCATCTTAGATTAAAGAATGGATACACTGAGATCTAGTCTTGACCACCTATGATGGATACTACTGGTGACTCTATGTAGTAGTGGTGGTTCAGGTTTCGTCGAAGACAGCGATCGGGCGCGTGGCCACTGACATCGATGTCGGGCTTTAGTGGTGTTTTAGCAAAACTAGGGAAGCATAGCATAGAATGCAGAAATATTATCTCAACGGTATGGTTGGTTTTGGAAGGGGTCATCCGAGGTAGCGGCAAAACCGCGATGACTACTGCTAGGTTTGGTGGTGATCACGAACAGACATAGCAACAAAGATGCTCGCGTTCCAGGAGATTGGTTATGAAATTTGAGAAACAATTTGAACAGATATGTTCATATATCCCGGGAATACAATGCTATGGCATGGGTTTTGGTAGATCATCCACTGAGAGGAAGAACGATCAACAGAGATAAAATGGGTGATGGCTGTGACATGCTGTGGTTGGCAATCGTGTTCTGGTCGTGTCGCTGCACAAACGGGGATGAGCTCCTAGGGTCACGTAGAAGACTCTATGGGACATTCCGTGATGCAGTTGGTGCATCCATACAACTTTCGGATTGATAGGGAACACGAATGCAAATCTGGTGCGCGCGTAGAACGCGTCCAGAAACCAGACAACAAGTATGTTGACCTTGATTTCGATGATTTGGCTACTGTACTGGCCAACCTGGTTGGTGAGGGCGTGGGGAACATAAAGGGACATGTGCTAGTGAAAGGGCATGATGAACGGTGCACTAGTTGTCTGGGAACATCGATGCCAATCTGCTACATCGCGGCTGTCCACGACGGCGACGACCGTGGCGGTATAGATCGGGCTTTGGCCGGGGCTAGGTCTTGGCTAGGAACTTAGTATGGTGGTAAAACAGTAGTAAGGGAGGAGAAGAAGGGTCCTCACCTTGCTTCTAAGGTTCAGGAAGGATTATTCATAGAGAAGACGATGAGGTAGTGCATCACGGACGGCGGCGACGGCTTCGGTGAATGGTGGCGCACGGACAGGGCAGCAGCGGCGTCTAGGGCTTGGTGGCATGGAATAGGGGTAGGAGAGGGTGTGAAACTCATATTAATAGGGCTAGGGGTGGCTGGTTGAGGTGGAGTCCAAGCCGAATACGAATCGAATTTGAGTTCGAGTCAGTTACGGTTTCCTTTTTCGTAGCTCTCTATGCGAGAATGATATCTCCATCGTACGGACTCCAAATTGGACATTTCTTGACTCTAAATTATAGTACACGAAAAAATCTACAACTTTGGTATTCATTGGAACTTCTGAAAACATCATCTTAATTTCCAAAAATGCACCAGCAGATAAACTATTTGAACTAAGACTTACTGTGCAGTACTGATTCCGGGGGCCATAACGCCTTGCTCAATTATCCAAAAGGGGACCTCCATAGGTTTAAATTGAATCTCTCGACGAGATCTAAACCTTTGGTATTGTCAAGATTTGCATTTGAGGCCGTTTTAAACTCTGAAACTTCATGAGAAGATGAGACTGTCCAGGACTCTGCTAAAATTTGCAGATTTCGTAGATACTTTATTGGGCCATCTAGAAGACTTGGCTAAGTGTTTGGACTTGAGCAAGATTGAGCCCAAAAACAGTTTAGATATATTTAGGGTTTAGAAAAGAAACTTTTGCAGAGAAATTTGAATAGATTTTGAATTTGAATTGGGCTTGGAGTGTATTTAAGAGAAACGAAAATGAGGTTGAACAAGAATAGGAGTAGATAAGGAATTTGAATTTGAATTTGGGTAGAATTTGAGAAAGATGAGAGATTGTCCTTAAACAAGGGTTTGGATAATATTTGAATTGAGCTGGAGAAGGATCAGGTATGATCAAGGATTGAATAGATGATGAATTCAAAGACTTTGAATTCCAACTATTAAGATCCTTAACTTATTCACTACTGAGTTTTGTAAAAACATTTTCAAAATCTTTTTTCCACTCAAAACACCAAAGAGAAAGAAAAGAAAAAGAACTCTAATACATTTATCTGGCTCTTAACAAAACTCAGCATGTAATGCACACAAAATAATAACGTATATTGATCGATTCATTAAGAAAATAGGTTTTAAACCTATACTACCAGTGAAGCTATTCAATAATCCTGAAAAAATTTAAAATTTGTACATTCTGAAAATCAGGGTGTTACACAACTCAGGACTAAGGGGAAAACCAAGTTTTTCCTGGCTCTGAATGTGACCAATCATCTAGATCACATGAGGACTAACTCGACTGCCTTTTGTCATCCTGCACGCAAACAAAGACTTGGAGGTGTTGAACCTCTCAACCCTAGCTTGGTTCTCAACATGCCTCGGAGTCCTACAATCATATCATGAGCATCTGCGTTCTCATATTGCTTCTGAAGCTCAGAGGACATAGTGGCAACCATGAGACAGCTAACAACGAGTGAATCGTTGGTATGCTTCTCATAAGCCCTCCGATCAATGGCATATGTGTTTGTCAAATATCTAACTATGGGGTATATGCACATAAAGAATATATCATATACCGACAAGGTATGTACAACACATATTAAGAGGCTTTAGATATCACGGAACCGAATCAGTGGTACCTGATACACCCAGAATCAAGGAAGTACATATCAGGAAGGTTTCAATTGGTTACCTAACTCGATACGGTTAGTACTCAGAATAGATTTATCTAATTGGACATCAAGGAAGACAACTCCCTATCGACCATGGTTGGATAGGAGTCGGTACCTCACCCCTATATAAGGTGAAAAGGCTGGGGGAGGGGAGGAGGAGAGAACTCGAGGCAAGCATCAGGATCATAGCAGAGAAGATATTTGGTGACTTTAGCTTTAGGTTAGATTAGATCTGATATACTCTTTGTAATAGATTTAGCCTCATTGCTTGTACTGGAGATCATCAATATACGACAGCAACACCCCAACAGGACGTAGGGTATTACTCCAATCGGAGGCCCAAACCTGTGTACATCGATTGTCTCGTCTCGTGATTAATCCCTGCACTTGAAGGTACCTAGTCAATTTATGGACACATTGTCAGTAACTAATCTTTGACAGTTAGTGCGCCAAGTAGGGGCCTTCTTCTGCTTTGCAGGATTAATCATATCTACAGCTCATGTTTACGTTGGATTCTCCAACAACGGCTTCTACAACCACTTCGAGTCGACGGCGGAAAGCTTTTAGTCCCATTTCGTCGACTCGGAGATCATCTTCAGAACCATAGTTTTCTGTTGGGACAACCAAGGTGGACTGATCCATACCGGTACCCTCGAATCCAGACCAGTGGATGCGTACTGTGAGGTGGGCATCTCGAGGGGGATCCCGCGGAGCCTAATGTTCTCCACTGCATGGACACCGACAGCGACAAGGGTGGCGACGCTGATTCCAACGCTAGCCAGAGTAGCTGAACAGATCAATTCGTGTATATGGCTAGAAGCAACAACTCCCCATCGGCTGACCCAATGGTGATAGATCCAGAGGCCGTAGTCGACCATGGCACGGAAATTCCAAAGATTCGGTGATAGCTATCGCCACCAACGGTACTGACGCCGAGTTACCACAAGAAACATCCGCAGCTGGAGCCTTGCATGCACCCGACATGACCCTTCACTGGCATGCGTAATGTAGCAGAGCACGTGATCATGCTCCTCGACCAGCTCCCGATCACATCTGTCATGTCCTCGACCAGTTTTGAGTGGTCGTGTCGTGCTGTCCGACTAGATCCAAGTGGTCATGTTGTGCTCTGTGATCAGACGAGCAGGTACGTCGACCAGTTTGTCACGGCCGCCGACCAGTCCCGAACACGTCGTGATCAACTCGCCGAGAAGATCAGTGCCATAATAGCAGCAGTGTCTCTACGGTATCCACATGTACTAGGCAGAAACACCGAACACCGATGTGCTAGCACCGCACGCGCAGCTAGGGTTTTGGGATATCGTGTAGAAGGTTGCGGCTAGGGTTTCGGAGTGGCTCAACCTTGGCATGCCCTACCCATACCTCTCCTTATATAGAGCTCGCTAATAGGCTCCCACATTGGAAGCCCTTTGGGACTCCAAATTCTCATGGATCACAATCCAATCAAAACCCATATACAAATCCAATTCACATATTTTGTTCCAACCCATTAAGTGTGTGACCCGTTAGGTTCATATACAAATGGCTACGACTCAGAAACCCTTTCCAAACTAAAATCAATAGCAGTCCCTAACAGGAAAATTTGACTACTGAGTATACACAAAAGATCATATCGGTCGAACCTTGAAATACACATGCACCGATCCCTTCGCCTCATGATACCAGTCAAGCTCAAAGCGAGATACGTGCCACCCTTATGATATCTCGACCATTCACTCGATCAAGTAGTGGATTCATCATGACTAACTCTTTAATCATATTGGCATGGCTATGCACTTTCTTGATCCAACTACCTCGAGGGTCCCAGAGATATCTCTCATGTTATCAAGGAGGGGCAAATTCTATCTTTATTGCTCACACCCCACAACATGTTTCATGATAAGCCCAAAAAGTACCTTTATGACTACCTAGTTACGGAATAGCGTTTGGCAACCTCAAAGTATGCCACTACACATTCTAGGAATCAATGACGATCTCAGGTCTAAGCATCCTTCAGGTACACCATTTGAGATAACAACTGATGGCACATCTTAATAACAATCCCAGCAGTATCTCAAGGTGGGTCTATCCAACATCATATTCTCTAACATCAATATCCACATTATTGACTTGGTATCTCTATACCTATGATCCATGAAACGTGATCATCAATCAATACATGTCTTGATCTTATATATCATCACAATGATATGCGACCAGGATCAACTATGAATAAAATCATGATATAAACAAAGAGTTTCATGAACAAGTCACATAGTTGATAATCAATGTAAAAGTAGTCATTCTTGGAATAACATATTATTCAAAAGTACATTAACATAGACGTGTGATATAATCATCTTTATGATTGCCTCTGGGCATATCACCTTCATCTTAGTGACTCACCAGCAAACTTGTTGACCCTCCGACTTGGTGTGGAGCAGCGACGAGAAGCGTGTACAGGGACGTGGAGACCCTTGCCTTGGTGGCTCAAACTCCGAAGTGATCACGGCGATAAGGAACCGGAAGAGAGGATAGTGGTGAGACCTTGCCTTGGTGGCTTGGTGGCTCATTCGGGTGGAGGCCTTGTCTTTGTGACCTGGTGGCTCAAGAGCCATGAACGGTGTCGAGCATATCCTTTGTGGAGCTCTAACGTGGACTAGGGGTGGCATTCATGCCATCAATACCACGGGAAAAAAATTCTTATGCCGAGTTTGCCCTCTCTACCTTATTTTTGTTTCTGCATTTACTTACTTGCAATTTACCTTCTTAGATAGGTTGCAAGCGCTTTGATTGGTAGAGTAGACACACTATATAAACCTAGAGAACATTTAGATAGAAATTTATATAGGTTTATCTTGTGTTATTTTTGGAGCCAAAATAGTTCTAAGTGTCCTAATTCACCCCCCCCTTCTTAGGACATCACCGATCCCTACAGGCGGTAGCAGGAAAGATGGGTAGCAGCACCTAGGTTTCCTCTGGGGAAAAGAAAAAAAGGGGTGGGCTGAGTTTTGGGTCAGAAGGGAAAGGGGAAAAGAGTTAGCCGGCTGGGCCGCACATCAAAATGGTCTTCCCACTCTTTATCCACCACATCCTATTTTATTCCTTTCATGATTTATCACAAGTGTCAAAATAAATCCATTTCTAGAAGCTTCGCTACCCAAACTCCGCACGGAACATGGAGTAACCAATGGGAATCACTTCGACAAGCTCTACACATCCATGTTCTTCGATCGTCGGTCTGAACTACAATTTAAAAAAACAATTTTCTTGTCCAACCTACTATATGCGGTCAACGTTTTATTTTTATTAAGTTTCTGGGTATTACAATACCTATAAGCTTCTGGGTCAGGGATCAGATCCTGCTTCACATATGTATGTACATCTCACCCTTAAAGGTCTTCCATGTCTTTCCATGGCCTCCAAGGATCATTCAGGGATGTCAAATAAGCCTTTAATTGTTTTCCACAGGAAATTTTCTTCGCTCTGTGGCACGACCTTCTAGTTGGCGTATGTTATCCAGACCCTTGTCCTACCATGTATTGTGCATGCTCTACAAAATACCGCTTGAGCTGGTAAAGGAAATATTAGCGCACCTTCTGCATTGATATGAATTATAGTGTAGTGGCCCATGGGCATTTGGTTTTTGCCTTGACCACCTTGCTTTCGCTTCTGCACCAGAGATTATTCTGTTTTCTCCTGAGGAGTTGCCTCATCATCTTGTTCAATAGTGACATCCTCTTCTTGTTGAGGAGAAGAGCCATGAGACAATTCACGTTCATCTCCAGACACCATCTTGAAAATAGGAAAAACTTATATGCTTAAAATATAATCGAGTTGTTAATGGAAATTTATGGTTTAATAGTTAAATGTCCATTATTTGATTGAGCCTGCATCAGATTATAAAGATAATTATATATAACTGCAAACGCAAGATAGGACAGAAATTCCAGTAACCTTTAGGAAAAAACTACAAATTAATTGAAGCAACATGGTGAGATGAATAGAGATGAAGAGAAGTGAGGGGTGGGGGTAGAGAGAGCTAGTATACAGGAATGAGTAGAGAATGTATAGTTAATCTGTAGTGCTAGCAGCACTTGTTGTGATCATGATCACAACACAATGAATAGTGCAAATAGTTGTTAATGTAATAACTGTTCAATTCCCTTTTACGTTAGGTGAGTAGGGGTATTTATATGCACACCTCAACCACTCCCATTGTCATTACATATTTGCCCCTTATCCATAAGAATATTCCTATTAACACTAGGGAGTATTCTAGAGTATCTCAAAGGGTATTATGGTCATTTTCTACATACATTGCCTTCAGCAACGAAATCTTGACATGTGTCTTATGGGTCCCGCAATAGACCCTTCGCCGGGCCTGCTAGCGATCTTCCTTGAGCCACCCCATCATCGGGTTCCAGTTAACTTGCAGGTCCCTCTTTAAACAAGCATTTGCTCTATTACCGAAGGGTCTCATGCCACTTCCCTTCCGTCTCAGGACTTGTGCTAGATCCTCCGTCCTTCAGGCCTCACCAGACCCCTTCAGCCTTGGGGTTTCGCTACACTCTTTGCCCTTCGGGCTTTGTTGCAACCCTTCGGCCTTAAGGCTTCGCTATACTCTTTGCCCTTCGAGCTTTGTAGCATCCCTTCGGTCTTTTGGGCTTCGCCTCAGAGCTTCGTTCCGTGGATTGCTACACCTTATTGAGCTTAACTCCTGCAGAACATAAAGGGAACTATTTCCTACATTGGCATCAGATAAAGGTTCTTTCATTTGAGCACAATTGTCCAACAACTAAGCTAAAGGAAGGGAAGATGGCTACTTAAGGGTGGGTTGCAAATAGGCTAGGGGACTGATTACAGAAGAACCCATAGAAGGGTGCAAAGGATGCAAAAGAGAAGCTTGAAGAACAATATGAGATCATGTTGAAGTATTCAAAAGCTTGGGCTCGAATGGAGTTGGCACTCGAAAAAAATTCATGGTACTTATGAGGAGAGCTTCCAATTGTTATTTAACTAAGCAGGAGAGATTGAGAGGGTCTCCCTAGGTTCACTAATTGAAATTGAAGTGTAGAAAGTAAGTATAAAAATGTGCTTCAAGAGAATTTTTGTTGCTTTGCAACCCTGTATTCATGGATGTTTGGAAGGGTGTAGACCTTACATAGGAGTAGATTCAACTATGCTCATTGGTAAATACACTAGACAGTTGGCCTCTGCCACCTATGTAGATGGTTTCTATGTAGTTTTTGCTATCTTCGATTTTGAAACAGAAGAAAACTGGGTGTGGTTCATGCAACAATTGCATAGAGCTATAGGTAATCGTCCAAGTGTTGTTGATGCTGCCTTCCCTGAAGCTGAGCATAAAAAGTGCATGAGGCACCTCTATGGGAATTTCATGAAGACATATCGAGGACCTATTTTTTCTCAACACTTATATCTAGCTGCAAGGTCTTACACTGAAGATGGATTCAGGTGGCACATTGTAACACCTTGATTTTCAGATTTCTCAAATTTCTAAAATTTTCCAAGATTATTGAATAGCTTCACCAGTAGTATAGGTTTAAAACCTATTTTCTTAATCAATCAATCAATCAATATAGGTTATTATTTTGTGTGCATTGCATGATGAGTTTTGTTAGGAGCCAGTAAATGCATTAGAGTTCTTTTTCTTTTCTTTCTCTTTGGTGTTTTGAGTGAAAAAAAGATTTTGAAAAGGTTTTTATAAAATTCAGTAGTGAATAAGTTAAGGATTTTAACGGTTGGAATTCAAAATCTTTGAATTCATCATCTATTCAACCATTGATCACACCTGATCCTTCTCTAGTTCAATTTAAATCTTATCCAAATCCTTATTTAAATTCAATCTTTCTTCTTTCTCAAATTTTACCCAAATCCAAATTCAAATTCCTTATCTACTTCTATTCTTGTTCAATCTCATTTTTCGTTTGTCTTAAATTCACTCAAAGCTCAATTCAAATTCAAACCATATTCAAATTTCTCTGCAAAAGTTTCTTTTCTAAACCCTAGATATACCTAAAGTGTCTTTGGGCTCAATCTTGCTAAAGTCCAAACCCTTAGCCAAGTCTTCTAGATGGCCCAACAAAGGATCCACGAAATCTGTAAATTTTCGCGGAGTCCTGGACAATCTCATCTTCGCATGACGTTTCGGAGTTCAAAACGGCCTCAAATGCAAATCTTGACAATATCAAAGTTGTAGGTCTCGTCGAGAGCTTCGATTTGAACCTATGTAAGTCCTCTTTTGGTAATGGAGCTAGGAGTTATGGCCCCCGAAATCAGTGCTGCGTAGATAAGTCCGAGTTTAAAAAGTTTATCTTGTGGCGTATTTTTGTAAATCAATATGGCGTTTTCAGAAGTTCCAATAACTACCAAAGTTGTAGATCTTTTTGAGTAATACAATTTAAAATTAAGAAACATCCAATTTGGAGTCCAGACGATGGAGATATCATCCACGGAATAGAGAGCTAAGAAAAAGGAAATCGTAACCGACTCGAACTCGAATCCGATTCATGTTCGGTTTGGACTCCACCTCAACCAGCCGCCCCTAGCCCTATAAATACAAGTTCAACGCCCTCTCCTACCTCTATTCCATACCCCCAAGCCCTAAAAGTCGCTGCTGCCCTGTCCGTGCATCGCCGGAGCCGCCGCCGCCCGTGATGCGCTACGTCGTCTTCTCCGCGAATCCTCCTTCCTCGACCATCAAAGCAATGTGAGGACCCCTTCTTCTCCTCCCTTACTACTATTTTAGTATCATACTAAGTCCCTAGCAAAGCCTTAGCCCCGACCAAAACCCGATCTACACCGCCACAGTCGTCGCTGTTGCGGACAGCATCGGGATAGCCGCGCTGTAGCTGATTGGCATCGATGTTACCGACCGATCAGAGGTCAAATCACCAAGCCATTTCACCGGTGCATGTCCCCAGCTGACCAATACATCGGACCTTTCTTGGTCCGTCTCACCAAAAGCAAGGAAAGTAGGAGTTACTTGAGGCATAAAAGCAAGAATGCCAGGATTTCCCATGAATTGCAGAGAAGTGGACTGGGTCTGATCGTATGAAAGAAATTCCTCCTCATGATGTTTCCCACGCCCTCACCAACCGGTTCGACCAGTAGAGCAGCCAAGCCACCGCAATCAAGGTCGACATACCCGCTGTCCGGTTTTTGGACGTGTTCTGCACGCGCACTGGATTTTCATTCGCGTTCCCCGTCAATCCGAAAGCCGTATAGATGCACCAACCACGTCAGGGTGTTTCCCATGGAGTCTTCTAAGTGACCCTAGGAGCCCATCCATGTTTGTGCAGCGACACGACCAGGACGTCATTGCCAACCACAGCACATCGCAGTCATCACCCGTCTCATCTCCGCTAATTGTTCTTCCTCTCAGTGGATGATCTACCCAAAACTATGCCGTAGCATTGTGTTCCCGGAATATGTGAACATCTCTATTCAAACGGTTTCTCAAATTTCATAACCAATCTCCTGGAACGCGAGCCTCTTCGTTCCTACATCTGTTCGCGGTCACCACCAAACCTAGCAGTAGTCATCGCTGTTTTGCCGCTACCTCGGATGACCCCTTCCAAAACCGCTGAGTTAGTATTTCCGCGTTCTACGCCATGCTTCCCTCGTTTCACTGAAACATCACTGAAGCCGACATCGATATTTGTAGCCACATGCCTGATCGCCATTTCCGACGAAACCCGAACCATCACCGCTACATAGAGTGACCAGTAGTATCCTTAACCTAGAAGCGCAACCTTCGGCCTTTTTAATCCATTGTAGGTGGTTGATACTAGATCACAGCGTATCCCTTCTTTAATCTAAGATGGTACTTGCATAGTATGCCAAGTCAGCGCCACATCATTCTCCTTAGCCTAGTCAGTGAAGTCTAATCTACCCTACACTTCTTGAATCTTGCGCAATGATGTTATCAAACTTGACACAGTGATCGTGCGATAAAACCTTTCCTATTGGAAGATAGTTCCGGAAAATCAGCATTTCCTTTCAGTCTAATCCATCTTCCGAAAGCCCGTTCTCTTTTCATCTTAACTCCGATTTAGGTGATTTCTTGTGTCTAAATGTTTCTAAAATCATCCCTATCCAACTATAGTGTTTTTAAAGTGTTTTTAATGATGTTTGGTATGTTGTTCTTAGTGTTTTCTTTGTGTTGTTTGTCGGTAGTTCTCGCGATTAGTCGATAACGTTCCGGAGCAGTTCGAGGGACTTCAAGACTAAGATTTCGACAACACTGAGCAGCATTGGGTAAAAGGCAAGTGTCCTTGATCATCTCGAACCTATGTTTTTAAATGTTTTATTTTACAAAATTGCAATATGATGGGTAGTCACCTATGTTAGGGTTGTCCCTAGATTTTCCCTTATCATCCCTTGGAACCTAGATAGTTTATGGTTAGGTGTCTTTTATGGGTAGATTGCTTAGCCATACTTTTGGGATGTTGAGAAGTGTCATAATCTTGACTAATGAACATATGCAACAATGGTTGTTAATATGTTAATGGTCTAGCAATATGGAACCTTAGGCCTTGAGCAAAGTGGTTTTGGTGGTTGTCATGGTTATGTTGTTGGTTTAGTGTTTGCTCAAGTAACCTAAGTAAGGGCCGGTTCGTGGAGTGTAACACCCAGTTTTAAAGAAACAAAACCGGGCACAACACATGTATGCCAGGAACAACTTCCATACATGCGCTTACATCATTAGTGTTATCATCACAGTGCAAAAGTTATATCGTACTTAACCTTAATACAAAATGACCTGAGGGTCTGAAAGAAAACACAGCGGGAGACAAGAGGGGTCTTCAGTGCCAGCGGCTCCAGCTTCCACAGGCGAAGACGTCAACCGGGGGCTGCAAAGCCTAGAACAGTAGCTCGGGATCGAAGTCGTCGAGGTCGAAGGTACCAGCTTCAAAGACAGCTTTTGATTTGGCGGAAGAATGCAGGGGAGAATAACAAGGGTGAGTACAAAAGGTTGTACTCCGCAAGTGCAGGGGAAAGTATGGTATGAGGCTTTAGACAAGAAAAAGGCTTGACAGGGGTTATTAGCACTAAGCAACTAAAACTATGACTTAACCTATACCTCCAACAACAGGCATCCTATTTACTAGGTGTGAAGACACTTGTTATAACCAAAGGGGTTTGACTCACCGGATATCCCATATCCGGTTACCCAAAGCTCACCAGATAATCCCATTACCTGGCTACCCGACCAACCATACCAAAACCCAGATCCAACTAATCTTGAAGAAGTCCAAGCTCGCTCTTGACCGTGAGCACGGCTGATCGACCAGTTTGATACAGAGTTTGCACAGATCCACGAGTCGTGATTCCCTTGTTACTCCATACTTCCGGGGTAAGGAGCCGGGGTCTCACTACAAGGCCTTTACAAAACTCCCGCCGATTTGTAGGCACCCACTAAGGTTTCACCGCTAACAGTCGACCGAGTCGCTGCAGAAGCCCCCTCTTGTGCCACATACTCGACCAATGATGCCCACAAAATCGGTGGTCGCTAATTATTTGGCCAGGCCGTACCCATATAGGCCTCGTGGTTGTACGGATATAACTTGGTTACATGTCCAAGAACCGATCCTTAGGACCCCAAACAGATACATACACAAACTTGCCATAGGCACCACCACAATCCATCCATTCTGTTGGGGAAGACCTATACCATGTTGCTACAAAAGAATTACCATTTTTCCACCTGGACAATGTTACATAGTTCATTAATTAATATTAACCATTTTTCCCACCCGGACAGTGCTAGCATGATCTACCCATCTTCTTAACATGATACATCAACGGCGACAAGGAAAATATCAAGACAAAACTAGTAAACCCTAGCATAGGATATCATTTTGGACAGCATGCATATTGAAGGATAAAAACTACACCTACAAATCCTAAAACTGGTATAGAAATGCTCAAGGGCACTTGCCTTCACCAGGTTGCTGCTCAAAGTCCTCGAAAACTTGGTCTTGGAGGTTGCCGAACTGCTCAGCTCCTAAACGACGGACCGGAAAAGCACAAACAAAACAAAACTCTAAGAACAGTACACCAAACAGTACTGAAACTATTCAAAAACTCTACAAAAAGATTCTACACGACGCTACGAACGATTTGACGCGAAAATCGCCAAAATCGGAGCTATGAGCAAAAAGTTATAAGCTTTTGAAGATGTAGGGGCTTTTCTGCAAATTTTACATGTTTTCCAGAGAATAAACCGAATTATTTTTATACTGAAAATTGGATTATGACGCAATAAAACAAATACTGAATTATTTCTCAATTGGAAAAGACATGGAATTGGTCTACGGGCTTGTGGACCACTGAAAGAGCATCGGTCCACCGGTCCATGGTGGACCGAAGGGGTATAATATTGGCCGGTCTAATCCGGGCCGATGAACCGGGATCCGACGGCCGGAAATCAAAAGGGGTGGCGCCGGCGGTTTTCAACGGTGGGAGCGGCGGCCGGCGATGACGGGGACGGCGGTGGGCTCGCCGGTGATGCGCAAAAGGCGCATCCGGCCATGGATCACATCGGGACTTGGCACAAAGTAACGAGGAGCTCTCGGGGAAACTCACAGCGGGCTTGTCGGCGGTGGAAGAGGTCCGGAGGTGGCCGGCGACGGAGAACGGCGGGCGGAGGAGTTCGGTCTTGGCGGGGACGGCGTCCGACGGCGGAAGAAGCTCCAAGAAGCACCGGAGTGAGCTCCTAGAGGTCCGGCGGCACCAATAGAGCGAAGAACGAGCTTAATCGAGGTTCGGTTGAGGAGAAAAAGAGCGGCGGCCGAGCTCCTTACCGGCGGCAATGGTGGTGACGGCGGTGGCTCGAATCCGTGCACAAGAGAGAGGGGAAACGTGGTATTCGGGTGCGGAACCGAACAAGGATGCCGATGGAGCCCTTATATACCCGAGAGGAGGAGTGGAACGGCCGGATTTGAGGAGATTCGGCCGGCGGCCTGAATGAACTAAAAGCTTCGGTTTCCATGCAAAAGAGTGGGAATTCAAGGGGGAAACGGCTCAAATGGAGGGAATAGGGGGCAGCGATCATGGTGGTGTGGTTTGATTGGAGAGTTAAGGCACGGGGAGGCTTCGATTTGAAACGGCCGCGGTGATTGGGGCGTCGGCGTCCAGTGGCGGGATGAAGAAGAAGGCGAGCCGACGGCTCGGCAGCTCGGCAGCTCGGGCGGGAGGGCGGCTCGGCTCGGAACCGGGCCCACTTGGCAGCGAGGCGGGCGGAGGTGAGGCAGCTCGGTGGCCGCGGCAGGCCGGCTCGGCCTGCGGGCCGGCGCGGGAAAGAGAGGGGCGCGGCCCACGGCGGGAGGGAAAAGGGAGGGGAAATAGGCGGGTTGGGCCGGCGCGGGGAAGACGGCCCAGGAAGGATTTTCTATTTAGAAATCTTTTTCTTTGCTTTAGATTTCAAACTATTTTCAAAAGAGATTTTAAACGAGCGAACTCTAGCGAATTTTAGCAAAATTTCCCACACAATAAAACCTTATTGCAACTACAACGGCATGAATGCGACAAACATTCAACCTATTCCAAATTAAATTTAGAAATTAATTTCCTATAGAGCTTAAAATGAAATCCACCTATTTAATTTCTAGCAAAATTTTAAATTATTGCAAATTTTGAAGTTTTGGGTGTTACAAACCTACCCACCTTACGATGAATCTCGCCCTCGAGATTCGGAAGGATCGGAGAAGAGATGGGGAAACTCCGTCTTCAAATCATCTTCTCTTTCCCAGGTGGCTTCTTCTTCTGAGTGATGCTTCCACTGCACTCTACACATTTGGACTCTCCTGTTCCTGGTAACTCGTTCTGACGTCTAAAGAATCTTGACCGGTTATTCGGCATAAGACAGATCTTCTCGCACATCCAGTTCTTCTACTGGCAACTATTCTTCAGGAACTCTTAAGCACTTCTTCAACTGTGATACGTGAAAGACATCGTGTACTCCTGAAAGTTGAGGTGGTAACTTCAGCTGGTAAGCTACTTCTCCTCGTCTTCCCAATATCTTGTACGGACCAATAAACCGAGGTGATAGCTTGCCTTTGAGATACACAAAGTCTCCTATTTCAAAGGTTAGTTCCCGGCGTCGATGATCCGCATAACTCTTCTGCCTTGACTGTGCTGTTTTCAAATTATCCCGGATCTCGTGTACTTGCCTTTCTGCTTCTCTTAGAACTTTAGGACTAAAAACTTGGCTTTCCCCGGTTTGATTCCAGAACAACGGGGTTCTACACTTTCTCCCATACAAAGCTTCAAAAGGGGACATCTTCAGACTAGCTTGGAAGCTGTTATTGTATGAAAATTCTGCATACGGTAGATTCTTGTCCCAACTGTTACCATTTTTGAGTGCACATGCTCTCAGCATATCTTCAAGAATTTGATTTACTCTTTCCGTTTGCCCATCAGTCTGTGGGTGATAGGCTGAACTGAAATTCAACCTTGTATCCAGCGATTCATGCAGACGTCGCCAGAACCTTGAAGTAAACTGACTGCCACGATCGGATACAATTATCTTAGGCACTCCATGCAGACATACAATCTTGGACATGTACAACTCGGCTAACTTTGGACCTCGATAGGATTCCTTAACTGGAATAAAGTGAGGCAGTTTCGTCAACCGGTCAACCACGACCCATATAGAATCATATCCTGATTGCATTCGTGGTAGACCCACTATGAAATCCATGCTAATTTCTTCCACTTCCATTCAGGTATTTTTAGTGGCTGTAGCAGTCCTGCGGGTCTTTGATGTTCAGCTTTGACCCGATGACAGATATCACACAAAGCTACGTGTTCTGCTACTGCACGTTTCATTCCATACCACCAGTACTAATCCTTAAGATCTTGATACATCTTGGTGCTTCCAGGGTGAATAGAATACGCTGAATCATGAACTTCCTTTAAAATAGTATCCCGAATAGACTTTATGTCCGAAACACAAATCCTATGCTTATACCATATTGTACCCTGTTTGTCTTCAGAAAAGTCAAGGGCTTTGCCTACTTTGATCAACTGCTTGATCTCCAAAATCTTGTCATCTTCAAGCTGACCCTTCCTTATATCTTGTTCAAGCATTGAGTCTATTTCCATAGCAATCATCTCGGTATTATACACCATACTTAGATTCAACCTCTCGAATTCTTTGCATAGTTCGGGACTCAACTCTTGGAGAGTTATAGAATTAACCTGAGATTTTCTGCTCAAGGCATCGGCTACTACGTTCGCCTTTCCTGGATGATAGTTGATTCCCAAATTATAGTCCTTAATAAGCTCTAACCATCTGCGTTGTCTCAGGTTAAGATTCGGCTGAGTGAAAATATACTTTAAGCTCTTATGATCAGAATATATCTCACATCTTTGTCCAATCAGGTAATGCCTCCAAATCTTGAGTGCATGAACAACTGCGGCTAGCTCCAAATCATGCGTTGGATAATTCTCTTCATGCTTTCTTAGCTGCCGGGATGCATAAGCTATAACATGGCCTTCTTGCATAAGCACACATCCCAAACCTTGACGGGATGCATCACAATATACCGAGAACGGCTTCTGAGTGTCTGGCATGATCAAAACTGGTGCTGAGGTCAATCTTTTCTTCAATTCATTGAAACTGGCTTCTCTAGCTGTTGTCCACTTGAACTCTGCTCCCTTTCCTAGCAGTTCGGTCATTGGCTTCTCTATCTTGGAGAAACCTTCAATAAATCGACGATAGTATCCTGCTAAACCCAGAAAACTACGAATCTCAGACACATTCTGCGGTGGCTTCCAATTCAGAACGTCTCTTACCTTGGATGGATCTACGGACACACCTCCTGCTGATATGATGTGACCGAGGAAAGGAACTTCCTTCAACCAAAATTCACATTTGCTCAGTTTGGCAAACAACTGGTTCTCCCTGAGTTTCTGCAATACCATCCTTAAATGTTCCTCATGTTCTACTTCGTTCTGGGAGTAAACCAGGATGTCATCAATGAGTACCACAACGAACTTGTCCAAATATTCTATAAAAACCTTGTTCATCAGATACATGAAGTATGCTGGGGCATTGGTCAGCCCGAAAGACATTACTGTGTACTCGTACAGACTGTACCGAGTAACAAATGCAGTCTTGGGAATATCCGAAGCACGAATCTTCAGCTGGTGATATCCAGACCGAAGATCAATCTTGGAAAACACACATGCTCCTATCAGCATATCAAACAGATCTTCAATGCGAGGCAGAGGGTACTTGTTTTTTATTGTTACTTCATTCAGAGCTCGATAGTCTATACACATCCTCTGTGTACCATCCTTCTTTGGAACGAAGATTACAGGGGCTCCCCAGGGCGAAGAACTGGGGCGGATAAACCCTTTGTCTAGTAGCTCTTGCATTTGCTCCTTGAGCTCAGCCAACTGATTGGCATCCATTCTATATGGCCTCTTATATATAGGAGCCGTTCCAGGTACTAATTCAATGACAAATTCAATTTCTCGATCAGGTAGCATACCTGGTAAATCTTCCGGAAAGACATCAGGAAGTTCACTGACCACCCTGCTATCTTCCACTGCATTGGTTTTGTTCAAACTGGGGTTGATAGCTGACTCTGTTGTAGCTTGGAATTCCACTTTGGTACCATCAGTATGCGTCAGCTGTACTGTCTTTGTTGCACATCCTATGACTCCTTTGTACTTGGTCAGCCAATCCATTCCCAGAATGATATCAATTCCTTTGGATTCCAGAATGATGAGATTGGCAAGAAAATCTACCCCCCTTATGCTTATATTTACTTTAGGGCATACCTGCCTTGATTCCATTTCTCCTCCAGGAGAACTTACTAGTACTCTATTTTTCATTAATGCTCTTGGCAATTTATAAGCATTCACAAACTGGTATGATATGAAAGAATGCGTAGCACCTGAATCGAATAATACTGTTGCGGGGTGAGAGTTTGCAGAGAACATACCCAGCACTACGTCGGGAGCTTCTTGGGCTTCCTCCACTGCAACGTGGTTGACATGACCATGCATCGCGTTCTGGCGGGGCTCCTGCTGCTGGTTGTTGCTACCTTGGGCCTGACCTTGCTGCTTCTTAGGGCATTGCTTGGAAAGATGCCCGAATTGGCCGCAACTGAAACACGGACCAATGTTGCCTAACCCTTGACCTGTGCGGTTCTGCTGCTGTGGCTGGTTGTTGTTGGGTCGCTGCTGCTGGAAGTTGGGGCGAGGCTATTGTTGTTGCTGAATCGGGGGCTTGTAAGACCCTGCAATCTGACCTTGCATCTTCTGCGGCGGCCTCTACTGGTTTTGCTGCGGCTGGTTCTGACCTCCCTGGCGGAACATCAGACCAGTGGCAGGGGCGTTGAAACGGGGGCGAGTGTTACTACCAGAAGACTGACCCTGCAGATGGCGCTTACGTTCTTCACCTAGATTCTGGCGCTTCTTCTCCAAAATGAAAGCTCTATCCACCAATTTCTGAAAATTAGGGTACTCGTTGGCAGAGAGGGCATACTGCAGACCGATGTTTAGACCTTCAAGAAAACAGTCCTGCTTCTTCTCGTCTGTGTCAACATCACTGGGGGCGTAGCGAGACAATTGAGTGAACTTAGTGAGGTACTCTCTCACAGACATAGGGCCTTGCTTGAGCTGAGGAACTCCTTCATTTTCAGCTTTATTTCTCCGATAGGAACATGGTGAGCGCGGAAACTGTTTCGGAATTCTGCCCAGGTGATCTCCTGGGGGTCCTCATGAGCGACAGTGTAAGCAGTCCACCACTCTTGAGCTGGCCCACTAAGTTGGTGGGATGCAAAGAGAACTTTTTCTCTTCCATTGCACTGAGCTATCTGAAGCTTGCTGTCGATTGTCCTCAGCCAATCATCTGCCTCCATTGGCTCTACTACCTGAGAAAAGGTAGGTGGCTGGGTGCTCAAGAAAGTCCTGAGTCTAGACTGTGGCTGCTGCAGCGGTACCTGTTGAGCCTGAGGCTGCTGGTTGATGGCTTGGACCAAACCTTGAAGAAGAGTCATGACTTGGTTGGCGTCCATGAGGGGTGGCGGGGGAGGAAGGTTGTTATTGTTGGCAGCGTTGTTGTTGACAGTGTTGTTGTTGATGTTGTCGTTGGTGTTGTTGTTACGTCTGGTGTTCACCATCTGTTGTTGCCAAGGTGCGTGAAGCATAAGGGAAAAACAGGGATGGAAAACGAGACAAGAACTGATAGAAACTGAAGGAAACAGATAGAAAGGACTCCCAACTATTATTATAATAACTGATGAAATGTAGAGGGGAAACCCCTACATCACACCAACACTCAAGCAAAGATCCAACTCAAAACAAGGTCTACACAGAACAGGCACAAGCACAAGCACAAGCACACCCTACTACAAACGACACGAGTCTAAACGACTTATTCTGCTAGGGGACATCTTCCTAGCTCGACTCTACTCCTGGCCGGCGGTGCCTGAAGGTCCTGCAACATCTGCCTGACGGAGCCTCTTGCGCGAAGGAGAGCGGGGCGGTGCAGGGGCGGAAGGCGGTGCTGGTGGAGCTTCGTCGGGGTGCTGGTCGGGATCCTGCAGCATGATCTCTAGCTCGTAGATCATTTGCTCATGCTCGGCGTGGCACTGGTGAAGATCCTCCAACTCATCGAGTGCTCTGTCCAGCTCGGCGTAGAGGGCGGCGGTGAGGCGGACCTGCTCTCGCAAACGGAGATCCGGCTCGTTGTTGACGGGCGCGAAGATGACCTCCAGACTGCCTGACGAGCGCTGCGGGAACTTCCCGAACTGAGTGAGGCGGAGGTCCTGTCTGTTCTCCCGGCAGAGAACAGCCAGAGCCTGGCGAGCAGCGTCCTCGATCCCGGCCTCGAACGTAGCTCTGGGGGCGGTGGCGGTGTGGACTCGGCGAACTCGGCGAAGATCGTCGGCGGAGGGCCTCTCGAACATTGTTACCTCCACTGTCCAGGAGTAACCACGGTCTCCAAGCGGAACTCTGACGCCTTTGAAGAGTGGAGCGTCGTGGTAGCCGAGACCCTGCAGCAGGTACCACAACGTGCGGGCGAAGTACCCTGCCAACTGTCCGTCGGAGTAGAACTCAGCTGGGGGTTGGTACCTCCAGACTGCACCAGCAGGAACCTCCACGTCGGGAACCAGCACGCGCTTGCGCGGGGTGATCTTCGTACGGGCCATCTAAAATTTTGGAAAAGACAGAAATTAGTAACAATTTTATAAAAAGCAGTAGACCGAGAAAGGAATAACTGGAGGAATACAATTTTGTGAAAGTAAATTTTGTACAAACATAAGTCCTTAGCGTGTCCAGTCTACCTAAGCTGCGTCCTACGGTCAACACGGCTCTGATACCACTTCTGTAACACCCAGTTTTAAAGGAACAAAACCGGGCACAACACATGTATGCCAGGAACAACTTCCATACATGCGCTTACATCATTAGTGTTATCATCACAGTGCAAAAGTTATATCGTACTTAACCTTAATACAAAATGACCCGAGGGTCTGAAAGAAAACACAGCGGGAGACAAGAGGGGTCTTCAGCGCCAGTGGCTCCAGCTTCCACAGGCGAAGACGTCAACCGGGGGCTCCACAGCCTAGAACAGCAGCTCGGGATCGAAGTCGTCGAGGTCGAAGGTACCAGCTTCAAAGACAACTTCTGATTTGGCGGAAGAATACAGGGGAGAATAACAAGGGTGAGTACAAAAGGTTGTACTCCGCAAGTGCAGGGGAAAGTATGGTATGAGGCTTTAGACAAGGAAAAGGCTTGACAGGGGTTATTAGCACTAAGCAACTAAAACTATGACTTAACCTATACCTCCAACAACAGGCATCCTATTTACTAGGTGTGAAGACACTTGTTATAACCAAAGGGGTTTGACTCACCGGATATCCCATATCCGGTTACCCAAAGCTCACCAGATAATCCCATTACCTAGCTACCCGACCAACCATACCAAAACCCAGATCCAACTAATCTTGAAGAAGTCCAAGCTCGCTCTTGACTGTGAGCACGGCTGATCGACCAATTTGATACAGAGTTTGCACAGATCCACGAGTTGTGATTCCCTTGTTACTCCATACTTCCGGGGTAAGGAGCCGGGGTCTCACTACAAGGCCTTTACAAAACTCCCGCCGATTTGTAGGCACCCACTAAGGTTTCACCGCTAACAGTCGACCGAGTCGCTGCAGAAGCCCCCTCTTGTGCCACATACTCGACCAATGATGCCCACAGAATCGGTGGTCGCTAATTATTTGGCCAGGCCGTACCCATATAGGCCTCGTGGTTGTACGGATATAACTTGGTTACATGTCCAAGAACCGGTCCTTAGGACCCCAAACAGATACATACACAAACTTGCCATAGGCACCACCACAATCCATCCATTCTGTTGGGGAAGACCTATACCATGTTGCTACAAAAGAACTACCATTTTTCCACCTGGACAGTGTTACATAGTTCATTAATCAATATTAACCATTTTCCCCACCCGGACAGCGCTAGCATGATCTACCCATCTTCTTAACACGATACATCAACGGCGACAAGGAAAATATCGAGACAAAACTAGTAAACCCTAGCATAGGATATCATTTTGGACAGCATGCATATTGAAGGATAAAAACTACACCTGCAAATCCTAAAACTGGTATAGAAATGCTCAAGGGCACTTGCCTTCACCAGGTTGCTGCTCAAAGTCCTCGAAAACTTGGTCTTGGAGGTTGCCGAACTGCTCAGCTCCTAAACGACGGACCGGAAAAGCACAAACAAAACAAAACTCTAAGAACAGTACACCAAACTCTAAGATTCTACACGACGCTACGAACGATTTGATGCGAAAATCGCCAAAATCGGAGCTATGAGCAAAAAGTTATAAGCTTTTGAAGATGTAGGGGCTTTTCTGCAAATTTTACATGTTTTCCAGAGAATAAACCGAATTATTTTTATACTGAAAATTGGATTATGACGCAATAAAACAAATACTGAATTATTTCTCAATTGGAAAAGACATGGAATTGGTCTACGGGCTTGTGGACCACTGAAAGAGCATCGGTCCACCGGTCCATGGTGGACCGAAGGGGTATAATATTGGCCGGTCTAATCCGGGCCGATGAACCGGGATCCGACGGCCGGAAATCAAAAGGGGTGGCGCCGGCGGTTTTCAACGGCGGGAGCGGCGGCCGGCGATGACAGGGACGGCGGCGGGTTCGCCGGCGATGCGCAAAAGGCGCATCCGGCCACGGATCACATTGGGACTTGGCACAAAGTAACGAGGAGCTCGCGGGGAAACTCACAGCGGGCTTGTCGGCGGCGGAAGAGGTCCGTAGGTGGTCGGCGACGGAGAACGGCCGGCGGAGGAGTTCGGTCTTGGCGGGGACGGCGTCCGACGGCGGAAGAAGCTCCAAGAAGCGCCGGAGTGAGCTCCTAGAGGTCCGGCGGCACCAATAGAGCGAAGAACGAGCTTAATCGAGGTTCGGTTGAGGAGAAAAAGAGCGGCGGCCGAGCTCCTTACCGGCGGCAATGGTGGTGACGGCGGCGGCTCGAATCCGTGCACAAGAGAGAGGGGAAATGGGGTATTCGGGTGCGGAACCGAACAAGGATGCCGATGGAGCCCTTATATACCCGAGAGGAGGAGTGGAACGGCCGGATTTGAGGAGATTCGGCCGGCGGCCCGAATGAACTAAAAGCTTCGGTTTCCATGCAAAAGAGTGGGAATTCAAGGGGGAAACGGCTCAAATGGAGGGAATAGGGGGCGGCGATCACGGTGGTGTGGTTTGATTGGAGAGTTAAGGCACGGGGAGGCTTCGATTTGAAACAGCCGCGGTGATTGGGGCGTCGGCGTCCGGTTGCGGGATGAAGAAGAAGGCGAGCCGATGGCTCAGCAGCTCGGTAGCTCGGGCGGGAGGGCGGCTCGGCTCGGAACCGGGCCCACTTGGCAGCGAGACGGGCGAAGGTGTGGCGGCTCGGTGGGCGCGGCAGGCCGGCTCGGCCTGCGGGCCGGCGCGGGAAAGGGAGGGGTGCGGCCCACGGCGGGAGGGAAAAGGGAGGGGAAAGAGGCGGTTTGGGCCGGCGCGGGGAAGACGGCCCAGGAAGTATTTTCTATTTAGAAATCTTTTTCTTAACTATTTTCAAAAGAGATTTTAAACGAGCGAACTCTAGCGAATTTTAGCAAAATTTCCCACACAATAAAACCTTATTGCAACTACAACGGCATGAATGCGACAAACATTCAACCTATTCCAAATTAAATTTAGAAATTAATTTCTTATAGAGCTTAAAATGAAATCCACCTATTTAATTTCTAGCAAAATTTTAAATTATTGCAAATTTTGAAGTTTTGGGTGTTACATGGAGCGACAACCCAAAAAATATCGTACCAACCACGAGACCTGGTATGGGACAGGCTCAACCTATTAATTAGTGGATTCCAGTTTTTGTGCGTGCCAAACGGAAGAGTGGATATGTGGGGACGGCAAAGGCCAGAACCAATGGGTTAGTGGTATGAGATGTGTAGTGGAAGGGAAGGGTGAAAACTTTCCGGAGCTACAATGCGCAAAAGGGGGCTTCTGGGTGGTGTGAATGCCACTTTGACGGCGGTGAAACCTAGCAGGCATGCACATACTGGATGAAACTTTGTAACGACTTTGAATTGACTTTCCGGGCGACACACCACTGGCGTGTGTTAAGTGTCTAGCTAACACGGTAACATGGAAATCATGACTTGTGGGGAAAGCTGGACAACCTCTACAGAGTGTAAAACTGTTATAACACCCGTGCCCATGGTTATGGGAGACTTGGATCCTCACCTGATTAGTGGGTTATGATTATGGGTTGTGGTTATGGATTTAGTTGTGGTTATGGTTCTGGTATAGGGAGTACTAAATAGTTGTGGTTATGGATTTGGTTGTGGTTATGGTTCTGGTACAGGGAGTACTAAATGGTTGTGGTTATGGTTCTGGTACAGGAAGTACTAGATGGTTATAGTTTTGGTTATAGTACAGGGAGTACTAGACGGTTATGGTATGCAAGGTGGGGAGCTTTGTATGCTGCGTGTTGGACTGTATGAGTTACATTCACTTAATAATTGCTTAATATTTTTGAGTCCAAATATGTTTTCATTACTCGCATTTATGCAAATATACTATGTGTTAGCCTATTTTTGATATAAGCCTGCATATCTTTATTTTTTCCACACTTGCTGAGCGCATCATGTGCTCACACTTGCTATTTTCCCTATGCTATACGACATGTATGCTGATGCTCAGTGAGTAAAGATGTTGAAGACTATCAAGACGAGGTTGTGACGTTCTAGGTGCGTGTCTCCCGGTCGGTTGCCTGCAGTGTTGTTGGGCACTAGTGCTTCTGTTCCGTTGCAGATATCTTCATAAAAGGCAATATATATCAATTGCTGTAAGAGTTTAACGTTATTTAATAAAAGTATTACTTTTGTTACTTCACCTATGATGTTCTTATATGTGTTAAACATCCTGGGCACACATAAGCCGCATCTGGTTTTGGCTATTAAAACCGGGTGTGACACACATGCAACAAATAGCTGAGTCAAGCCTAGATGCTATAGGCTAGCTTGAGAAACATCATGGTAGGATCTGGTATAGATGTGGGTTCTTAGAAGAAAGAAAGTGTGAGTACCTGATAAACAATGTTTCTGAGAGTTTCAATAAGCAGATCAAGCCAATAAAGTCTATGCTTCTTCATGAGCTAGTTGATGGGCTAAGGGAGTTGATAATGGAGAATATGGCCCTTAGAAGGAAGATAGGAAGATTGATGGAGGATGGGATCTTGCCAAATGTCATCAAGGACCTAAATAAAGTAAGCAATAGCCTAAGAGTTGCGAGGATTGCTAGAGGTGATGATGACTTTGCAGAAGTCACTCTTGTTCATGCTGATAATATGACCAGGAGCATACAGTGGACCTACAAAACCACAGATGCTCATGCAGGCAATGGCAAGTTACAGGCAAACCTTGCAACCATGCCTTGGCTTGGATTTACACCAACATATGTAAAATAGAAGATTATGTCCATGATTACTACTCTGTGCAGAGGTTCAAGACAGCAGACAGATAGGTCCCATTGTGGATCTTGGTTACAAAGTGTTTCCACCAAAGCAGAAGAGAGGTCTAGGGAGGCATAGAGTTCAGAGAATAAGATGTGTTCTTGAACCAGGAAGAAGAACTGTTAAGTGTAGGAGATGTGGAGACTTTGGACACTTTGAGAAGACATGCAAGCTAGCTGAGGCATTTGGTGAGGAGAGCAACGAGGAGCATATAGGCCCAAGTCAACCAACATCAAGGAAGAGGTAACCCCAAACTGTATTATTTTTATTTTTTATTCCATATTTCTGAAGTGTGCCTAACAATATGATTTTGTAAGTAGGAAAAAAAGGCTTCCACTGGGGATGGTGAGAACCAGACGCCCAAGAAGAAGAGGACACCCAAGAAGAGGAAAACACCAAAAAAGGAGAAGGCTAAACCAAGTGCGCCAAATGCCAGTGTTGTCAAAAGCTCTTGGAGTGGTTGAAGACCTGATGCATGTAGTATGTAGTTGTTGTGAACATGTAATATGTAGTTGCTCTGAACTTAGGGTGTGCTAACCTTGTTCTAGACATGATACATGTAATATGTAGTTGATGTTATACTAGTTCTAGACATAAAATGCTTGTATTCAGCATGTTCTAGACCTGATGCTTATGTTATATTTGTGTGAAGCTTGTTCTGGATATGCTGTTCTGTTGTGCTATGTTGCTATTCTGGATCTGCTATTCTGCTGTTCATTAAGTCTTATGTTCTTCCGTACTGCTGGATCTGGTGCACTAGCAACTAATTGTTTTATTAAGCTTATTCTAGATCATATTGACTAGTTTATTGTAAGTTAAGAGATATATGATGGAAAAATAATATTTGTTTCGATAGATTTATGTGTAAGCATTCTAGAGTTGCAAGCACTTGAATTTTGGTACAGGGCTTTGTAGCACCTTGGAGGCCTATATCAGTGCTATTCTTCTTTCACATTGTGCACTGTTAGATTATACTTAATAACCTAATGTAGCAATATTGTACTTGGAGCAATCATAATGCCTAGCAAACAACATTTCATTCAATTAACAGAGTAATTACATACAGTCCTTCACTACCTGCACACATTCAAGGTAGTAAATACTTGCATAGAACTTCAACCACAATGCCTAGCAAACAACCAACTAAAGCAGAAGCAACACACTGTCAACTACAACTCTTTTCTTCCTTATGCACAACATTGTCCTCAACAACACAATTTGCTACATTAACTCCTTGATTTCATTTGTCAGATAGGCAATCTCATGCTTCAACTCCAAAATTTGTTGCTTCACTTCTCCATTGTGACCACCGTGGAACTTGTCGTCAGAAGAGCAGGGCACGCCAACATCTTCCAGCAAACGCTTACGGTGTAGCCACGACCTATACTTTTTCTCCCATTTGTAGAATCCACAAGACAATGGATCGTCCTACCGTTATCAACGAAATCAAACAAAGTCGTGACCAAAAACACCAACCAAAACCAAACAGATTCCATCTATTTGATCCAACTCACCTTCGCATTGTCCTCGCACTTTAGAAAACTCTCTCATATGCTGCAGCTTACTTGCTTCGAGCTTAATCACATATTTCCCATAATCTAGACAATCAACAAGGGGTTGCTCCTCCACATCGCTCCCTGTTGCGCTGGACCCTAACGTCGTTTTCATCGGGCTACTCCAAACCCTAGTTTGAGACATGGTTAGAACTCGGAGGGTTTAGGAACCCACGGTGCGATGACTTTAGTCACAACTCGATTCATCAAAGGCGAGGGCAGCTAGGGTTTCACGGCAGGCATCACAATAAGTTGAGGATTGGTTAGGGAGCCACTCGAGTGGATTAGACAGACGGATTACAGAATGGAGGAGGCATTTTGAGATATACCAAACTACGACAGCCTACAGATGAGCTAAAGAGCTCGGACATACAAAATAGCAATTTTCAGAGGTATGCAAAACTAAATAGCATCAGATGAATTTAATAAAATATAATGGCAAATTTCTAAACCATAAAATTTATAATGGTATCTATCTAATTAACCTATTTTTAAGGTTCCATGGCTTGCCATAGATACCTGGTCGCCCCCATTTTTTTCGTGAATCCGATCTCCCCGCCGGCGGCGATCCAAATCCACCAGGGCGAGACCCCCTCTCGTCCCCGCGGCACACCACCGTGACCTCGTATTTTTTGGAGCCAACTACCTCCACACGCATGCGGGGGTCGCCAATTGACAGCGACGGAGTGGGCTGCGACGAACTCGAGCAGCTAGGGAGAATACGAGCTCGGCTGCGTTTGTCCCGTCGCCAGATATGGTCGGGGGTGCGAATCCCCTCCTCTTCGTCCATCTCTAGCAGATCTAGTGGCGCTCTACTCTAGCAGAAGGGGTTCAGCGACGACTAGCCTACGAGGTCCAGCCGGGTGGGGTGGCGATCTACTCTCTCTCGCGTACGTAGTCTAATCTTCTCCTCAAGATCCCTTGGTCCTCCATTTTGTCCGGTGTGGAGAGAGAGAGAGAGAGAGAGAGAGAGAGAGAGAGAGAGAGAGATCTGTTCTTATCTATGATATTTGATGATTTTTAATCTTCAGATTTGCCATTTAAAAATCCGTGACATAATCGAGATGATCTTATGTTTCAAAGCAACTATATATTGTGTAGTTGCTCATAATCGAGATGATCTGTATAGCGTCTGCGCTACTCCAATCTGGATGTGGCATGCGTGTCTTGCCGTTGCCGTGGATGATGTTTGCTAGTGTTCTAGGATGAGTTGGCGGAAATCACCTTTTTTTTTTTTACTTGTGTATATATTGTTTGATGAAATGCTCACGCCATCTGTTAGGAACCTTGCTGTTGTGACTTGTGAGATTGCTGTATAATCTGCTTCTTCTTCTTGTTCATTCCTCTTCACAGTGTGGCTAAACAATCTGAGAAGGAACTGCAAGTTCAGGGAAAGCAGTCTTGCGGTGTGCTAGTGGCTACATTGACTTTTATAGTTCAAGTTCAATTAAAGTGCAGTGTTTTTTTTCCCTGTCCAGTGCTACATTTTTTGCTAGATGGTGCCTGACAAAATGGAGAAAATTATTAGCCCATGTTTGGCCTGCACCTCTTGTAGCCATTGGTTTCCTGAACCCTAGCAATTATAGGCTCCTATAGCTTGCTCAGAGCTGCATATTTTTTGGATACACTTATTATGAAGAAATAGAAAAGAGTTTAAGTGTTAAAGTTTGTTTGAGTTGAGCCTAAAGCTTGTTTCTAAACTATGATTTGATAGTACAAACTGACATGCAATCTGGGACTGATTTCAAGTATGTGGTATGCTACATTGTTCTTGCCTGGTTGCTATGAATGAGCATTACTTCCACCAAGTAATTAACTTATTGCTGTCAAGTTTTCTAGGTTAGTCCCATAAACAAATCTTGAAAATATAAAATTTCTGTTGCAATCTCACAATACATTTCTGCTTATTTGATGCCAGTGGCACTCTTCTATGGTTACATGATTGTAACTGGTGTTTGTGTTGCCCTCACCACCTGGTGATCTCATTTGACTCGTCTTGACAGACTGATAAATAAGAGAAATCTGATTATAGCTATTACCTCATCAATTATCCCATTTGTTTGCGGCAAGGATCTTCTGTATTGTTATCTGCTAATGCAAAGAACTACAATGTTGTGTAGTTTCACCTCATTCTGAACTGAAAGATGTTTGATTCTGTCATTCCTTATCTGATCATTTATTAAGTGGTATGAAGCCAATTACTTTTACCTTTATCTGAACATGAAACTCTATTTCCTGGGTGAATTTCATTGAAACATGGCTCAACATCATACCTTGAAATTTATGCTTGGTCAGGAATGTCATTAGTCCTTGAACATTTTGTTGCACACTATAACGAAGCAGTTGCTCTGTATGCAACTTGCTATTCATGAAACTATCATGCTATATTTATTTTGAGTGATGTTGGAAATTACCTTTTGGGAAATACTTCATGGTAACCCATTTGTACATCTCACTTACAACCATCTGTTTTGACGTCTCTGATTCATAAGAGCCCTTTTTCTCATTTTGGTTACCTTATAAGCATCCAAACTGGTCACTTATGACATCATTCTATTAATTGAAGTATCTCTGTACTGTACTACTAGTTATGTTATCTCTTTCTTATTTTGATTGCACAACCAGGAACTACATGCTGAAATGTTTATTCACTTTGCACTTGTGGAATATAAACACTTCTGAGGGTTACTTCCACACAGTCAGCTGCAATGTTCTAGAGTTCGGCAATACGACAGTCAACCATGATCTACATTTCATTACAACCCACCAAAGCAACATCCTCATTATCTCACATTTGATGACTTTGATGGTATGGTTAACAGTAATGCTCCCTTTGCAAGGAACTTTGGGAGTGAAGATCCCCTGCTGGACAAGATTGATCAGGAACTATTGGGCCGTCCACCTGATGGATTTGTGCCTGGTGGATGGACACATCTGTTGAACACAACCGTGAAAGGAAGACTGTTGAACGTGTGCAAGATCTCCGCCCAGGGCCTGGTGCCGACAGATTAAAGAAACTTGTCATAGGTTTGCTCACCCAAGAAGGTTTTCATGGCAAGCATTGCTTGTGAAACTCCCAGCAAGATGGTTATGGGGTAGATTACACGGTCAAATCTTGGGGGACAATGAGCCATTAGCTAGTGATTTCTACTACCTGAAGAAGCAGCACGTAGCATCAAATCTTCGGGGATGCAATGGTAAGATTGGTGCTCTTATAGACAACTGCTTGAGTTGAGTTACCATACAGCAGGAGACCACTGATGTATCAGGCAGAGATTATACAGAACTAGTAGCTCATTAGGTTATGTTAGATGATTATATCAGGCCCCAACCATTAATAATGTTGGAATTGTTTACATCTCTGCTCTGCGGCTTGTGCAAGGTGGTCCATTCTTCATTCAGAAGCCATGGCTCCCGGTGTTCACCAACTATTAGCGTGTGAGACTTCGTTGTATTGAACTATTGATTAGTGGAAATTTCAGGGCAAACTGATACATTTGATTGCACACGTATTCTTTTATTTCTTCCCCTTTTTTGGATTTGGATGAGTATAGCAAAATGCTTATGCCGTTCTTCCCTACATTTGGTCAATTTGCGCATTTCTGTTTGTGCGTGTGGTGGAGAGAGAGTTAGCAAATGCAGTTGAGATTTGGAACATCATGTGTTTTGTGTTGTTTTCTGGAGTCTTGATCGTTTATAAAGTGGGTTTCAACTTCAGTTATCAGACCTGACAAGTCAAGTAGTAACCAGGTGTAGTTCTTTCTAGTTGGTTATGCATAAATCAACACATCATTGTTCCAAATAGTATGGATTATGTTGAAAGTAAACTGAATTGAGTGGCAGCAAATGCTACTTCAGATAGGATGCTTTTGCTGTTTATACCGATTCTTTTTTATTTGCTGAACAAAACTACAGCATCTCACACTCCAGTAAAATATCTCCAATTTCTTGGGTGCTGAATTATTGGCATGCCAACAGGTCTCCTGGGTGTTTCTATAAGCAAATGTCAGTAGTCCAGAAGTAAATTCACAATATCTATGAGCAAATACCAGTAGTCCATTCTTTCCTACAAAACAAGTATTCAGAAAAAATGTGAAGGAGGCAATCTCATTCACTAGCTTCTTCCTGGTGATGTTCACTCCTGGATGGCCCACTTTTGCAGCGAGCGTGCAGAGCGTCGAATCCGGACTTGTTCTTCCTGGCGAGGATCTTCTTGTCTCCTCATTGGCCTCATTCACCAAATATCCAGATGGTGACGCAGCTACATATAGCAGCAATCCGCTTCCTGGATTTCGAATGGTCAAGGTGGTCAATTTCACCAAATATCTCTTTAGGGCTTTGAAGGCTCGTTGCTATTTATCCATCCATATGAAGGGATCTGCCCTCGAAGTATCCGAAGGAAGGGCATGCATTTTCTGTAGATCTTGGGATGAAAAGATTGAGCGAAGTCATCCTTCCTACCAAACGCTGTGTGTTCTTGATTGACTTCGGAGGCTTCATGCCGATGATGGCCTGAATTTTCTTCGGGTTTGCTTCGACGCCTCTTCTGGAGCATCCCAACAATTGACCCGAACAGATGCCAAAAACACAGTTTTTTGTGTTCAACATCAGGCCTGCCATTCGGAGGTTGGCAAATGTTTCCTCTAGGTTAGCCCCTTGATCCCCTTCGCATTTTCTTCGAACCACAATGTCATCCACATATGTGGCTACATTGCGGTCTAGATTTGCATCTGGACATGGCAATAGGTTCCTGAGGGTGTGATGATGCTGGTCTTTGCCTCGTCTTGTTCAGCCATCCAAACATGATGGTATGCCGAGTAAGTGTCAAGAAAGCTCATGAGCTCTAATCCAGTAGTGGCATCAACCATTTGGTCTATTTTGGCTAACGGGAAGTTGTCCTTTGGGCACGCCTTGTTCAGATCTATGAAGTTGATGCACATGCGCCATTTGCCATTGTGCTTCTTTACTAAAACAGGGTTTGCTAGCCATTCCAGGTGGATAACCACATGAAACACCTCTGCCTTCAGCAGCTTCATTACTTCCTCCTTCGCGGCCTCCTAACGGTTAGCGGATATCTTTTGAAGCTTCTGCTTTCTTGCTTTTATTCCCAGGGTGACATTTAGGTGGTGCTCCATCAGCTCTCTTGGCACCCCCAGGATATCCTTCGGTGACCATGTGAATATGTCTTCATTGGCTCGAAGGGTAGCTAGTAACTTAAGCTCTTGTTCGGGAGGCAACTCCGCGCCTATGTGCACACATTTATCCTCGTCCTCCGAGCGCAATGTGATTTGCATGATGTTGCCTTTGGGCTTGGCTCTTGGTGGCAGGCTATCTTGTCCCTTCATGTCCACTTTAGATAGTGTGTGCACCTTCCTCTGACTCAGGGTGTAGCTATGTTCTATCTAGCGAGCTGTGCTTTGATCTCCCCAGATAAATATCACACCCTTTGGGCCAGGTATCTTCATGCACAGGTAACCGTGATGCACCACTGCGACGAACTTGGACATCACTCCTCTTCCAAAAAATGGTGTTGTACTCGTAAGTAACATTGACCACATCAAACAAAATGTCTTCTATTCGGAGGCCTCCTCCTTAGTCGAAAGATAATACAAGTGATACCCTTCCCAAAGCTTCGATGGGAATCCCACCCCCCACCCCGAAGCCTTGCAACTGGGTCCCCATCAGCCACAGACATCTTTTAGGAATTCCCATCTGATCGAATGCTTCCGTCAACAAGAGATCTACATAACTTCCTCCATCGATTAGTACTGACATATTTCTGTGCTGGACACCTCCACAGAGATGACAAAGACATCCGTATGTGGGTAATCATGGACCCACAGATCCTCTAATGAAAAAGGTTATCGACTAGTGTGACCACCAAGACCTGACCATCAGTGAGCCTGTTCCCACATGATTGACTCTACGCACGTATTCCCTTCATTGCGTCTTGGACTCAGAATCTTAGCTGGCGCCCCCGAAGATGGCCACTATCACACTGCAAGGTCCCTTCACATTCTGGACGGACCTCGCTCCAGTTGGAGGGGCTTCAATAGCCATTCTCGATGGGGGTGACGGTAACTTTGGGGCCTGACACTGATGTACCAAGGGGCTTCAATCCATTGTATGGGGTAATAGGGTGGGTCCATATGTAGGAGTTGGTACAAAACTGGGTCCCCCCCCCTTGATTCCGTATGGTGCACTATTCGAGGATCATGAGAAGACCTCGAACCTGAAGGCCCAGATGACTGTCAGTTTAGCCCTTCCTTCAAGGCCACAACATGAGGGCACAACTTGGTGGTGTGAACTACACCTTTGCTATGTATTGCAGAATACAACAGCCTGGACCTTCCGGAGCTACGACCTTGACCCCTCATTTGCTTGCTCCTGTCTGAGCTCTCCTCGATGTTGCACACCCCTCGCTTATATCCTATCAGCTAGTAAGAGTGATGATGATGACTTCTATGCCTTTCCAAGGAAGCATCTATAGGTTTCCCTCAGACGCTCTTCCTTGTCCCTTCCTTGAGGTGTCCTCCCTTCGCTTGCTCTACTGTTCCTGGCCTCTGCGATCGGCCTATCTGCGTGTCTCCAGAGCTTGTCCTCCTCGGCCCCTGAATATTCTTCCATCGTAGAGAACAACTCATCCATGTACTATATTGGCTTCCAAGACAAGCGCGAGGCCAGGGCTCCTGGGCGTAGACCTTGTCTTGCAGCGTCCATGATGGTATCATAACTAAGGCCCTTCACTTGACAATTCACCCGTACGAAGCGTCAAGTGAACTCCTTTAGGCTTTCACCTTTGTTCTAGTTAACTGCGAACATATCTCCCACAATAACATGAGATACACAGTGTAGGACCGAGAATGTCGACTAGAGGAGGGTGAATAGGTACCTCATAAATTTCTTCTTCCGATGATCTTTCTTTTGGAGCAAAGTGTTTTTCCTTCAAGTTGCAATCTTTTTGTGGGTATGATCCGTGAAATAAGTTTCAATGGAACCTAGTGTTCATCTACATCCACAAGAGCTAAGCTTTCTTTGAGAATGTTTTGTTGCAACATGTCTTTCTGAAGTTTTTGCTTCCACTCTTGATTTTAAGGTGCGTTGAGTGACAAAAGATTCTCAAAGTAAAAACACTTTGCTCCAAAAGAAAGATTATCGGAAGAAGAAATTCTCCAAGTTGATGGTCTAGAGGCAAGTGAATTCAAGACCAATTCTGAGAGTGGATTTTATGCCTCTAGCACTATGGAAAATAACTTCACAAGGTTGAAAAATTTCAGCCTTGAATAAAAAACGAAGATCACAATCAAAAAGGAAAAATTTACAACAAAGCAAGTGGACCAATAGAAGGAAACTAGAAAGAGATGAACACAAGCATCGGAAGAAACAAGCATTTCATTTCTTGCAAAGGCCAACCCTCTTTTAGGCAGATACCAAGAAGTTTCACACACAAAAGCTCTCACCTACACATAGGCTAAGCATTCCACTCTCCTTTTCTCTAAAACCCTAGTATTCAAACTCAAATGGCTAGCTCAAACCTCCCACACAGCCCTACCCCTCTATTTATAGGCCTAGAGAGGTAGCTTAACCCTTAAGTTCCTTTGTTCCCAAAATACTCCTACCTTCCAATGGCCTCCTACCTACCACCGGGTCATTTTGGTCTATTTTTTGCTCCGTTCATCGAATTGTTATGGCTTCTTCATGACTTAGCTTTGCCTTGACGCAAGCTTTGCGATGATGCCACGTGCACTCTATCTTCCACTGTTTTGAGGCCAAACCGCAAAATTTCCTTGCACACTTCACAAAGCGTGACTCACTACCACTTGCTTACGCCTTAAGCAAGCATCCCGATATTGATACGTGTACTCCGTCTTGTGATCTTGACCACCGGTAAGTCTATCCTACTCCCGATCCCTCGGCCTACCTTGACACTTGCACTGACATCCCCTTCGCTTGACTTTGTCAACACTCCATCTTCATCAACTTTCTCATGCTTTGCTTGATCTTCATATGCACAACTAGGACCACCCTAGAGTATGCCCGTCATCCTCAATCGTTCGGCACCAAGCACCTCGCTTGGCCCTAATCATCCTGCTATTGGTCGCTAAGTTGCATTCATCACCTGCACAACATGAGACAACCACACGCATATCTCCAACTCCATTAGAGATTCGTCCATAATCAAAATCCTCAGTCAATGCACATCTCAAAAAAATCGTGAATGTCAGATGTTAGCATCATTACCTCCTTAGTGCCATATTGTCCGACGTGTTCAATCTAGCAGACCGACCATCTTGCAACCTTTCTGCAAGAAATGCTTCGGCGTACACTTTATCACATCGTCGGACCATTCGGCTAGTTCACTTTCACCAGACCACCATTCTACAACCTTTCTGCAAGAAATAGTCCAGTGTGCATTGCTCTCCAACACCAGACCACCCAACGTGTTTAAGTCCACCAGAGCCGACTTGCAACCTCGCTGCAAGAAATGCTCTAGCGTATATTGCTGCCCATTGCCGGACCATCCGGCTTGTACTTCAATTTCTACTTTTGGGATGAAAAGCTACAACGTGAACCTCATCTAAACATTGAAACTTCCAGCGTGTACAAAATCCCAAGCATCAGATCATCCGGCGTGTACGCCAACTCCATTTCTCTTTGCAATTTTGGCTAGCCATGATCATAATTGCAACACATATACATGCTCGCGCAATCCACAAATCAACAAACCAAAATAACGACATTGTCAATCACTTATCACATATAAACCAAGGCACATTTAAACTTGGTTTCTCAATCTCTCCCTTGATGAGTGCATTGACAACCCTCAAAGTACAAAGATTTTGGTTTGAAAACTTCCAACAAGAGAAGCTCATCCAAGTGATCAAAAACTTAAGAAAAAACAAAAGATGTCACTTGGCATAAGAAGGATTGCAAAAGCTCGAAGAGAGGCAAAGACAAGCCATTGCAAAAGCCCCCCTTGATGAATGTACGGATTTCAAGATTCTTCTTCTTTGTGATTTAGTGTATAAGTTCTCTCCCTTTGGCAATGCAAACATCAAGGACAAAAAACGCCATGAAATGAATGGATATGCAAACCTAATGAGCTTTCACAAGTATACCACAAAGCATTTGCACAAGCTAGAAACATCGAAGGGCTATGGAGAGTAGAATGTGTAGCTCACAATCGCATAAAGGCTAAAAAAGAGACAGTGACATAAGAACATGAAGCTTTGACAAGCTAATACTAAAGAATTATTGGCGCACTTAAGTTTCTATAGCTGAATCATGTTAAAAGTGATCACCACATAAGCATCCACTCGAGCCGAGGCAATACAAGCATTAAGAACTAGAAAACTTCAATCTCTAACTAGGCAAGAAAGTACTCATCATAGTTGACTTTGCAAACGCTCACATATGAAATCAAGACCTAGTTAGATCAAGTGATTAAAATAAAAATGATCATTTAGGCATATTTCTTTGTGTCACGTTCCGAAATCCGTAATTGCGTGTTTAATATTAAACATGTGTCATTTGGGTCATATTTGAATTTGGATCGCTTCCGATCGCCTGATTGGAATTTGAGCTGCAGTTATGTGATCAGATGCTCCTAAGGAATTAAATCGCGACATAAAATTTTTTGGGATTTTTGGAGCACAATAGCACCTCAATTTGGATTAATGAAGTGAGCGAAAAGAAAATTGGAGAGAGAATTGAATTAGAAGCAAAATTGGACTTTTCTCTAACTTGTAGGGCCCACATGAGGGAAATATCCCTCACTCTCTCTGTCAAGTGGGCAGCAGCCCACCCTCTATCTCCTCCCTCACTCCCCCACGTGCTCCTCTCTCTCTCCCATCTCTCTCTCTAGCTCTCCCTTTTTCCCTTGGTTCCCGCCACTACAAGTGAAGCTGAGGTGCGTGTGTGGAACCCATGCGACCACACGCTCGGGAGCCACTCATCCGTCCAATTCGTTTTCGTTTTCCCAAAGGATTCGAGCCGGTTTTCATCGTTTTAGGTGTTCTAGGTTGAAACACTTGGAGCACCGGAGTTCTTCTTCGTCTTGAGCGTTTCGCTTCTTCCCGAAGGTCGCAAAGCGGGGCAAAACCATCCTTGGTAAGTCTCCTAGGCTTCCCATGGAATGAACTTGCATTTGGATGATCGATTTGGGTCTTGGATCGCTTTTTGAGAAATCATGAGTTCTTGATGTTTTGGTAGCAATAGTTGAGTTTTGGTCAATTTCGGCGTATGCGTGTGATCCTATGCTGTAGAGGAGGTCAAGGTGATGCTCTAGGTCCAAATCCCCACCCCAAAGGTCACCGGAATCATCACCGACGAGCTCACCAAGTTTCCCCAGCTGTATACAACGGTCTGACAGCCAACTCAGGCCGGTCAGACCGCCAGGGGCCAAAACACTCGGTATGCGGGAGGTCTAACAACGTTTCTGGCGGTCTGATCATGACTCTTGGCTGTCTGACCACCCATATGCTTGCGGTCTGACCGCTGTCAGCTGTTTTAGCATAGTTTTCTGTTGGCTGAAACTTGCAAAATTCATAATAAATTCTCCATAACTCCAAAAATTATGAAACCAATTTTTTTAGTTTCATAATAAACTAGTCTATCTATTACAAATATCCCCAGCCATTAAATATGGAATTAAATTTCTAAGATTAATTAATTAGGTTAAACCTTCATTAATTCACTGATAGTTCTTCACAAGTCCAAAGTGGGTGAATCCAATTTTTCTAGTTTTATTATGACTTGTTCTAGCTAGGAAAAAAAAATTCATGCATTGTAAAGCATATTTTTATGTTATTTCATCTTGTTCATATTGAGGCATGCATTGTTGCACTTTATTCATACGCATGACATTGCACGCATGTATGTCTTATAGTGACCACCGATCTGTCAATTCCGGAGGTCGACGGCGATCCCGTCGCATCATATCTTTTTGATCCAGGGCAGCAAGGCAAGCAACTAAGACTTGCGAGTACCTTCGTACTCAGGGTGCTGCCCTTAAGTTGTTGCAAGTTCACAGGTCGGTGAGGAAGAGGCATTGTTCGGCTACTTTGTACTTGCCGATCAGGGTGGCGGGCAAGAGTAGCACACTCTACTCTGAACTCAGTACTTTTGGGATGGTGCCTAAGGGCATATGGTGCCGTCGGCTTTTGTTGTATAGGTTTATCTTTCGCTGCGTAGTTGTTGTTTCCTTTTGATGTAAATTGTGGAAACAAGTGCATGTTTAAAGACTTGTAATATAAATGTTTAATTACTTGCTCTTTATTAAACTATGTTGTGATGAATATGTTGGAAGGCATGCGTTCCAATCCTTGGGCACAAAACACGTGCCGGGACTGCCGAAGCGGTATTTTGATTAATCTTCGAGGTTGTGGTTATGTTAATGATCCGCCTGATGATTAGTTCGAATACTATTTGGTTGGGTCCTCACAGCGTGGAATCAGGGCTTGGTTTAATTAAGTAGCCTAAACATAATTAGTGCGTTGTTTAGTAAGCGTTTAACTTCACCTAAACAACTCACTAAGATTTGTTTATGCCTCTTCATGATTAATATGTATGAAAATGCAATATTATGCAATAAGTATAACTGCTTGTGAGTTTCGATGTTTGTTGCAGAGAGAAGTGCACGAGAAAGAAACGGTAGTTAGGATTGAGCATACCGTCATTCTCATACTGCATTCATGCATTCATGATCTATATACGTGTATTACAGGATTCTAAGAATATATCCGACGAACGCGTTGTGATAAGTCAAAATTTGACATTTCCCCTTTGTTTCGTCATTACAGAATGATTAGGACTTATCATGATGTGAATGATCCGGAGGGGTCGAATGAGAACAACCCTCCTCAACCGTCAACAATGACGGAGGTGCTCATGCAGATTGAGCAGAACCGCCAGACTAATCAGGTGCTTCTGGAGGCTCTCGTGCGCAACATGGCTCCTCATGGAGGGGGTGGAGCTGGGCACCGAGATGATTTCTCAGATTTCCTGAGGACTAAGCCGTCGGTTTTCTCGTGGGCTGAGGATCCTCTGGATGCCAATCACTGGCTCCGGACGATCGAGCAGAAACTTGCTCTCCTCAGATGCGAGGATCATGAGAAGGCGCTCTACGCCGCCCACCAACTTCACGGCCCAGCGGGCGCGTGGTGGTCCAACTTCTTAGCCATGCATCCCGCCAATCACTGGGTGTCCTGGGCGGAGTTCCGCCAAGCCTTCCGTTCTTTCCATATCCCAAGCGGCCTCATGGAGATCAAGAGGCGAGAGTTTAAGGACCTCAAGCAAGGAGGCCGAACCGTGATACAGTACGTGCAGGTGTTCAATCACCTTGCGCAGTACGCTCCCGAGGAGGTCAGCGCTGATGAGTGGAAGCAACGCCGCTTCGTCAATGGCCTCAACTCAAAGATGCAGGACCGGTTGTCCGCACACAAGTTCACCGACTTCAACAAGTTGGTGAGCACATCCATCACGGTGGAGTTCAAGCTTAAGAACCACCAGGAGGAGGAGAAGCGCAAGAGGGGTTCCTCACCTTCTGTGGGCGGGAGCTCGCAGCGCGCCCGCACGGAGAGTCTACCTCCACCATCTCATATGTCGGCATCGAGTGCTCCGTGTCTGATGTTGCTCGTGCAGCGGCCGAATTTCTCCGCTCCACAGGGACAACCTCCATGACCAGCTGGTTCACAGAGCAGTGTGACCAGTGGCCCTAGCGACCCTTGTTACAACTGCGGCCATGTTGGCCACTACACGTGGGATTGCCCGTATCTGACGCCGGGAGCCACGGTGACTGCTCCACGGCCACCACCAGCTCAGTCGGTGCCTCAGTCTTCTCAGGCGACCCACGTCCCCAAGCGTGGTCGAGCACGCCACACCACCACCGAGGATGTTCAGGAGGGTGACACCGTCCTGATGGGTACATTGCATTTCTTGAAATTTAAAACTTTGCAACGGATTACTGTCTAGATAATCTAGGTCAACCCGGATACTCCAGGTCCGGAGGTTCCGGGTTTTGCCCGGATAGTCTGGATGAAACAGGAAATCAAAGGCTATGACATTCTAAGTAAAGCTACTTGATGTCACATGTTACCACAGGTTCCTAAGGATGTATGGAAGCTTTTCAAAGGATCACCTACAGCTAGAAACACACAATCACGTAGATTGAGGCAAATTGCCCAACAACTAAAACAACAAAGAAATCAAATGAGACACGAATTTGTTTCCTAAAGTTCAGATCAAACGATCCTATGTCTCCATTGAAGGGCTCACAAAGATCCTAGTCTCTCTCAACCCTTATCCTCACCGAGCGACCACAAAGATCGAGCTCGGGGCTTACTCAACTTTCCTCTTTCCTTGTGGAGGCGAGGATGACCCTCACAAACTTCCAGGGCACTCCACAAGCTTGGGTGCTCACCGGGTGACGCCTAGCCGTCTAGGAGCTTCAAGCTCCAAGAGTAAAGAATGTGAGTTGACATCTTGATGAAGACCTCAAGTGCTCAAACAATCGAATTTTGCTCACTAGAACTCAATAACACTTTTCCAATCCCAACTCTGAAACCCTTGCAAGATTTAAAGCACTAGAGGAGTGGGAGGGCTCTAAAGAAGCTTTGAAAGATTTTGTCTCAAGTTGGTTCAGCAGCACATGAAGGAGGGGGTGAGTGGGTATTTAATCCCAGGCCCCAAAAACTAGCTGTTACATTGTACTGAACCGGAGTATCCGGTTCAACTCGGAGACTCTAGGTTGGCACTTATTGCACAACCATGAGCCTATCCGGAACCCAACCCGGAGGGTCTAGATGAACACTGAACTTGAAGTATCCAGTCAACCCGGAGACTTCGGGTGAAACTTTTAGGCTCTAACCGAGACTCTCTGCCGGGTGAAACTTTTAGCCTCTAACCGAGACCCTCTGCCGGAGTATAGTCCGGAGATTTTGGCCACCCAAAGTATCCGGGACAACCCGGAGACTCCGGGTTGAACTCCAACCACAAAACGAGAACCCCCTACAGGAGCAATGCCCGGAGACTTCGGTCACTCGGAGTACTCGAGTCCCAACATAACTTTTAAAACATACGGTGTTCGTGGGGTAATATGTGCCTCTCATCTTTGGTCTAAAAGAGTTATTTGAGCACTGAGACAACTTCAAGTCAATCTAAACACATCTCTCTTGATAGTATGGCGCTCCTATACTCAAATCCAAAAATAAAATAAATTTAAATCTATTGAGTAACTATATGCCGCTTCTCTTTTCATTTTGAGGGACGCCAACATCATTTTACTTATTCATGGGACTAATACCTATGCAAAACCTCATTAAATTCCTTAGTTCCTTAATCGTTTATCATCAATTATCCAAAACCTACATATGGGGCCTAGATGCACTTTTAATCTTCCCTTTTTGGTTATCGATGACAACACAATTAAAGCTTACAAAAGATATTTTAAATTAAACATTTTGAATCCTAAGATATATTATGAGCTCCCCCTAAATGTGTGCATTAGATATATTTGAATTTTGACATCAAATGCCCATATTTGAAGGAATTTTGCAAGAGCTCCCCTATATCTTAGCATTTGTGGGGTGCAACAAGTGTGAGTGAACATGATAAGCGTAATGAGTATGACATGGATATCACATAACAAAAGAAAGAGAAAAACAAACATTACATCAAGCATCACATCACATAGCATAATCTCACACTAACGACTTAAGTCCTTACAAATTAAAAGTACGACATCAAGCACACCACACATAGTCATCTGATGTGCACTTGCCCGATCTTCCGAAGGTAATATGATAAGTTGATTGATGGAGTATCGACGTTGATGATACTAAGGCTCTGACCATAAAAAATCGAGAACCCTCGCAACCACTACACCACTATTCTGTGGTTATCAGCCGTGCCAAGACGTGGTTGACCTCGCCAAGAAGGCTTTTCTTGCAAACGAATCAAGAACACAAGCAAAAACGAGTAGATGCAATCTGAATATTGCTAATTACCAATGAAGTACTTGAGTTGAGGCTCAAGAAACTGATAAACAGCAAAACTATCTAAAACAAAATTAATTCAAGCCTAAACTATGATGGCTACTATATATTTATAGCGGGACATGAGGAGGTTGACCTAGGGTTGTGCAGCCGTGGAAAGAAGCGTACACAACCTAGACTCCGACCACGACACGATTACAAGACCCAACTAGGTCCAAAATGGTGGCGCAATATTATATTTCTTTGACTCTGACTAAACTATAAGGAATATTTGGTCGTGCTCATATTCGTTGGAAAGGGCTCATCATAGGCTTTCTAAAATGTCCAAGATCGTCTAAAACGGACTTTGTATGAGAGAGTTATGCCTGTTTTACTGACGTGATGTCCTGAGAGTCGACCACAACCACGACTTTGACCATGACCATGACTTCGACCACGACCACAACTATAGCTCAACCTCGAGTCCGAGTAGACTTGGCCTTCGAGGGGTGAAATTCAGGTAAGGTTGTGGCACTTCTCCCACATTCCTAAGCAATAAAATATCACAAGAATTTAGTAGTAATACATCCAAGGAAGCATGAACAGCGAGAAATGAGTTCACCTGGTGGTCTAATTATCGTGCACATGCTCTTGTGATGGGACCTTGTATGATTTGAGGATTATTAATAGTATCGATCGTATCTGAAGGAGCCATGAGCTCATCATCATCACAGGTTATTACAATAGGCTTACATGTCCAACGGAAACGAAAAAAAGAAATAAACTAAGAATGGACAGACTTTTGCCTACAGAACCGACAGCGAACACAAATATCTCTCCCCCTTTGGCATCAAGCACTGAAAAGAAAGAGAATAAAATATGGAGGACTAGTCTCTACCCTCATACTCCTCATCTTTGTCTCCATCTCCACTTCTCCTAGAATCATCATCATCATCTTGAGGACTTTCCTCAGCACCACCATAGTCTTCTTCCTCTTCTTCGGATTCTTCTTCCATTTCTTGAGCATGAGATATTCCAGTTCCCCTAGCAGCATCTTGAGCTTCATCATACCAAGCCCAAGTATTTTTCAAAAACTTCTAGCTCACTCACATCTTCTTCTGAGGCAACTGGAGAGCAAGGAGGCTCAATCCTCAAATTAGCATAAATAGCCTTTTGCCTCTCCTCAAACTTTCTCAACCTCACATTTTTCTGTCTTTATATTCCATTATCTTTATAGCATTATAAGTGCAAACATTGAAGATAGATTTGAGTGCACTTTTGATAAAGAATGGTATGCTATGAGAGGAAGGTGTATACCTCGGTGCAGCCCTTTGAGTGGCACTAGGAGCAGTCAGAGGAGGGGAAGGTGGCATAGCAGGAATGGATCTTGAGCTAATCAACCTTACCCTATAGGGCTCATGCTTCACTTCTTTGAAGAAGTTATTTGTGACCTATTGAATCATGTAAATGATGTAAGGGGTATAGGTACAACTCTTGCTAGGTGTGTAAGATGTAATATAAATTTCTTCCCAAATAAAATCCACCACACTGAAAGGTTCACTTTCACTGGCCATCCTAGCAAGCAGATTTCTTGTTATCCCTTGAACGGTAGTGGCATCGCCACTTTTAGGAGTTAAAGTGGCACGGAACAAGAAATTTAGGTATCTGTAGGAAGCTCTCATGCCTTTGGTTGTGCCATGAGTCACTGGACCTTGATTCTCATACATAAAATCCAATTCATCAGAAGATAGTTGCTACTTAGTATGGATTTTGGTCTTGCTTGAGTCACGGATATCAAAACCAAATAAGCGACCAAATGTTCTATACTTGATTTGATATCTCTCTCCTTCTATCATCCATTGCATCATTTTGTTCTCCTCATTGATGAGGACATCACTCTTTCAGATACACACACCGAGTATTCCTCCAACAATAGGTCCATTGACACGAGCTCGTGCACATCAACTAAATCATGAGGTGAGATCATTCCTTAGTGTTCCTTTATATTTTAATAAGGATAGGATGCTACTGAATAATTGTGATGTATTGTTACTTAGGAACATGGGAGAAGAACAGCAAGGGCGCCCAAGTCAAGGTGGAGGTCCAATCAGGTTCGAGTCAGTTTCGGAGTCCAGGACCAGCCTGCACTAAAATCATCGCCCAGGACACATACGGACTCCGTTTTCAACGTTCTACACATGGTTGGAAAGCTAAGGAGATAAGCTATCCAAGGGGACTGGTCCCATGTCCAAATTCTTTTTGAGTCAACAGGAATCGTTGAAACAAGTGGACGTCAATAATCTATCAGGGTGTTACGCCACCATCTTTTGGGCCGTTGGGCCGTGTAACGTGTTGGAGTTCATTAGGGACACGTCCAGTGGTCCTTGGCCGACCCTGGTCTTTTATATACAGTAGCCACGCCCTAATTAGGGTTGAGTTTTGCTTAGATATTGATCTACACACAGATTATGAGATTTTCGCTCTTGTTCCGGACCAGGCCACCGCAAGTGTTTGTGGAACCCCAACTTCGAGTGCTTGAATTCCATTCGCAATATTTCAGATTGCATCTTCTATGTTCTTGCTTGTGTTCTCGGTACGCTTGCAGGGATTGAGCCTTCTTGGCGAGGTCAACCGCGCGACACAGTTGATAATCAACAGAGCTGTGGTGTAGTGATTGCAAGGGAGACGATCTGTTCGGGTCGAAGCCTTTGGATCATCAACGTCGAGTTCTCCATCCACCGACTTATCGCTACCTATCGGAAGATCAAGCCAACATTGCTCATCAACTGGTATCAGAGCTTCAGGTTGCCCGTTAGGTAATTTCGTTTTCCCTGTTAGATTAGTTTGTTTTTCATTACCTAGAGTCCAGAAAAAGCCAAAAAAAATTCCGTCAATTTCCGCTACCCTAGAACCCTTTGTGCCTTTGCAATTTTTGTTTTCAGTTGTGCGTTGTTGAGTTTGTGTCCGTGGTCGAGTCTTGTTGCTGGTTTTAGAGTCGTGTTCTTGGTCTTTAGTCAACACTCCATGCTGTTTTTTATCACGCCGCTATAAGGATGTCTTTCCAGCTGAGATACCCCCAGGGCTGCCACTATTGAGAGGGATAGAGCACCAAATAGATTTGATCCCGGGAGCGACTTTGCCAAACCGCGCTGCATATAAGACCAATCCAGAGGAGACTAAGGAAATTCAGCGACAAGTTCAAGACCTTTTGGACCGTGGGTACGTACGAGAGAGCCTTAGTCCTTGTGCTATTCTTGTTCTTTTGGTTCCTAAGAAAGATGGTACATGGCGCATGTGTGTTGATTGTAGAGCCATTAATAATATCACAATAAGGTATCGTCACCCTATTCCTAGGCTAGACGACATGCTTGATGAGTTGAGTGGTTCTATTATTTTCACGAAGATTGACTTGCGTAGTGGTTACCACCAAATAAGAATAAAATTGGGAGATGAATGGAAAACTGCTTTCAAAACTAAGTTCGGTCTATATGAGTGGTTAGTGATGCCTTTTGGTTTAACTAATGCACCTAGCACTTTCATGAGATTGATGAATGACGTTTTACGTGCTTTCATAGGAAGATTTGTGGTGGTGTACTTTGATGATATTTTGATCTATAGCAAGTCACATGAAGAACACATTGATCATCTGCGTGCTGTTTTTACTGCTTTGAGAGAGGCACGTTTGTTTGCTAACCTTGACAAGTGCACCTTTTGCATGAATAGAGTTGCTTTTCTTGGCTATGTTGTTACTCCACAGGGAATTGAAGTGGATGAAGCTAAAATTGAAGCCATCAAGAGCTGGCCGAACCCTGGGACTATCACACAGGTGAGAAATTTCATGGCCTTGCAGGGTTCTATCGGCGTTTTGTGAGAGATTTCAGCACCATTGCTGTCCCACTCAATGAGTTGACAAAGAATGGTGTTCCGTTCCAATAGGGGCCAGGACAAGAACAAGCTTTTAATACGCTGAAAGATAAGCTTACGCATGCACCTCTACTCCAACTTCCGGACTTTGGTAAGACTTTTGAGTTAGAATGTGATGCTAGCGGCATTGGAATTGGAGGAGTGCTACTACAAGGAGGTAAACCCGTTGCTTATTTTAGTGAGAAATTGAATGGGGCATCTCTTAATTATTCGAATTATGATAAGGAGTTGTATGCTTTAGTGCGAGTTTTAGAAACATGGCAACATTATCTTTGGCCCAAGGAGTTTATTATTCATTCTGATCATGAAGCTTTGAAACATATTAGAAGCCAAGCCAAACTGAACAAACGTCATGCTAAATGGGTTGAATTTATAGAGTCATTTCCTTATACCATTAAACACAAGAAAGGCAAAGACAATGTCATTGCAGATGCATTATCTAGACGTTATACCATGCTGTCCCAACTTGATCATAAGATTTTTGGTTTAGAAACAATTAAAGGATTATATGCTACTGATTTGGACTTTAAAGATTCTTTTGAACATTGTAAAGAAGGAAGAACTTGGAATAAATATGTGCTGAATGATGGATTACTATACCGTGCTAACAGGCTATGCATCCCAGCTAGCTCTATTCACCTATTGTTCTTGCAGGAAGCGCATGGAGGTGGTTTGATGGGACATTTTGGAGTGAAGAAGACCGAGGATGTACTGGCTGCTCATTTCTTTTGGCCTAAGATGAGGCGCTACGTGGCACGCTGCACTACTTGCAATAAAGCTAAGTCTCGCTTGAACCCACATGGACTTTATATGCCTCTTCCTGTTCCTAGTGTGCCTTGGGAGGATATTTCTATGGATTTTGTTTTAGGATTGCCTAGGACCAAGAGGGGGAGGGATAGTATATTTGTCGTTGTGGATCGTTTTTCAAAAATGGCACATTTTATACCTTGTCACAAGAGCGATGATGCTACAAACATAGCTGATTTGTTTTTCAGGGAAATCATTCGCTTGCATGGAGTGCCTAACACCATTATTTCTGATCGTGATGCAAAATTTTTGAGCCACTTTTGGAGGACACTTTGGAATAAACTTGGGACAAAACTGCTATTTTCGACGACATGTCACCCTCAAACCGACGGACAAACGGAGGTTGTGAACCGCACATTATCCACCATGTTGCGGGCTGTTTTGAAGAAAAATTTGAGGATGTGAGAAGAGTGTCTACCCCATATTGAGTTCGCTTACAACAGATCAGTTCACTCCACCACCAAGGTAAGTCCGTTTCAGGTAGTGTATGGTTTTAACCCCCGTGCCCCTATTGATTTACTTCCTTTACCAACATCCGAGAAATTAAATTTTGATGCTAAGACACCTGCTGATTTGATTCTGAAAATGCATGAGTTGACTAAGGAAAATATTGAAAAGATGAATGAGAAGTATAGAACTTATGGTAGCCAAGGTCGGAAACATATTACTTTTGAAATTGGTGATCTTGTGTGGTTACATTTGCGCAAAGATAGGTTTCCTGATTTGAGAAAGTCTAAATTGCTGCCTCGAGCTGATGGTCCTTTTAAAATTGTGAAAAAGATCAATGATAATGCATATAAGCTTGAGTTGCCTGCAGATTATGGGGTTAGTCCCACATTTAACATTTCAGATTTAAAGCCTTACTTGGGAGAAGAAGATGACATTGCGTCGAGGACGACTCCAATTCAAGAGGGGGAGGATGATGAGGACATCACTCTTTCGGATACACACACACTGAGTATTCCTCCAACAATAGGTCCATTGACACGAGCTCGTGCATGTCAACTAAATCATGAGGTGAGCTCGTTCCTTAGTGTTCCTTTATATTTTCATAAGGATGGGATGCTACTGAATAATTGTGATGTATTGTTACTTAGGAACACGGGAGAAGAACAGCAAGGGCGCCCAAGCCAAGGTGGAGGTCCAATCAAGTTCGAGTCCGTTTCAGAGTCTAGGACCAGTCTGCACTAAAATCGTTGCCCAGGACGCATACGGACTCCGTTTTTGACGTTCTACACATGGTTGGAAAGCTAAGGAGATAATATTTCCAACGGGACTGGTCCCATGTCCAAATTCTTTCTGTGTCAACAGGAATCATCGAAACAAGTGGACGTCTAGAATCTATCAAGGTGCTGCGCCACCATCTTTTGGGCCGTTGGGCCGTGTAACGTGTTGGAGTCCATTAGGGACGCGTCCAGGGGTCCTTGGCTGACCCTAGTCTTTTATATACAGTAGCCGCTGCCCTAATTAGGGTTGGGTTTTGCTTAGATATTGATCTACAAACAGATTGTGAGATTTTCGCTCTTGTTCCAGACCGACTAGGCCGCCGCAAGTGTTTGTGGAACCCCAACTTCGAGTGCTTGAATTCTATTTGCAATATTTCAGATTGCATCTTCTACGTTCTTGCTTGTGTTCTCGGTACGCTTGCAGGGATTGAGCCTTCTTGGCGAGGTCAACCGCGCGACACAGTTGATAATCAACAGAGCTGTGGTGTAGTGATTGCAAGGGAGACGATCTGTTCGGGTCAAAGCCTTTGGATCATCAACGTCGAGTTCTCCATCCACCGACTTATCGCTACCTATCGGAAGATCTGGCCAACATTGCTCATCATTCATGATCAAAGTGGAGTGTGGCATAGAACTGAGCTATGACCTCAACACTCCAATCATACTTCAACCCCAAGATTCGTTTAATCCTTTTGTCTTCACATGCTGCAATGACTTCATTGAAGATAGTATCATCCTTGCTAGCCATATTGTCCCAATCAATCCATTGCACAGGAGAGACAGGTTTCTTCTTCTTGAGGATCACACTTTTATAAAAATCTGCCTCAAAGTCATTCCAAAAGCGATGATCCATCATACTCTACTCATAATCAAAGGGATCCTCCTCTCTTTCATTCTTGGCCCTGACAGCCCTTTTCATGTAATCCACCATTCTCTTGGGCACATCAGATAAAGTGCATGTTCTAAGGGGTTGGTGAATCTTTAAAGGTTGCACATTGACCTTTCTTCTTGTTCCTCATCACTTTCTTCTCCATGATCTCTTGATCCTGAAGCCACAGCTTTGCCCTTCCCTTTATTAGCTGCCTTCTTTGTTCTCCTTTGAGGCAAGGTAGTGCAAAGAGGCACATTGGTAGTTTGAGCCAGTTCTCCAATCCGAATCCCGCCCGACGGGACCGACACCCTTTTAGTAGCCTTGTGGACACGCCCATGACCATTGCTGCTACCACTGCCACTCCCACTTCCACAAGATTCAGCCGACTATGAAGGAGTGTCGCTTTGAGCATGCAAATCAAATCGAGCTTTCGTCCTTCTTTGATGAGTTTGAGAGTCAGACTTATCATGGCTCAAATCGACCCCAAAATCCCCTCGAAAATGGATGTTCTGGACAGCCCGCATACTCCGGGTAAACGCAGATATTCTAGGTTCAACAGGAGAAAGCCCATTGAATTATATTAAAAAATTGTTAGAGTTTAGGGTGCAAGTTGGGTCTAGAATCCATTGGATAGGGCATATACAAGTTTATATAGCATAGATTTGTCATGCGAGTTGAATTGCCCGAGGGAAATTTTTGAGAATGTCTAAGTCTGCCCCCACCCGGATAATCCGGGTAAGCCCGAAGGCTCAGGGTTAAACCAGCGGATTTAACTGAGCAACCTCGCCCAGAGCCTCACCCGGAGTGTCCGGTACAACCCGAATAGTCCGGACCAACCCGGAGGTTCTGGGTTAAATCGAATGTGGCTAACAAAGAACCCTCTCCCAGAGGTTGGCCCGGTGGCTCCGGAACTCGGATACTTCGAGTCAACCTAGATACTCCGGCCTCCTAATATTTTTCTGACTTGGTTTAGATCACTTAGTGTGACATTAGTTCGTGCGTCTTGCACATCTAACATGTTTTTATGCATATCGTGGCATGCATTGTTGCACTTCAATCATACTCATCATTGCATGCATTCTTCTCTAGTGAGCGGAGAGCCGAAGCGTGACCCGGTGGTGATTGAAGACGACGCTCATCTCCCCGAATTTTGCGAGTGTTGCGCAGGTAGCATAAGGCAAACTCCAGAGCAGCAAGGCAATCACCTAAGCATACTTATCCCAATACTTAGGATCTCATGAGCATGCCTTCTGTCCATGCGCACCGTCATAGAGTTCCATTGTAGATTGTGGTTGGTTATGTTGGTTATGGTGGAGATGGTTCGTGTTGCATATATGTTCGTTATGGTTCCAGTTACAATTATGTACAGTTGGTGTTTGCAGGGTATAGTGGTATTGTTGTTTGTTAAGTTTAGATTCTCACACATGTATGTGTCAAGTTGTGTTTGCATGTAAATTTTACTTAACCATGTGGCTGTTTTCTTGCTAATATCCAAATGCATGATTCTTGGAGTCGGGCGAATTATAAGTTGCGCATTATGGATTAAGTCTTGTGAGTACCTTCGTACTCAGCTGCTCTACAAGTTTTGCAAGTGCGAAGGAATTGGTCTTTGGCTACTTCACGCCTCCCGATGGTGGTGACGGGCATGTTGGCTACTTCACGCCTCCCGATGGTGGTGACGGGCATGAGTAGTGCATCCTACTATGTTGGCGTGCTTTTGTGATGGAGCCTAAGGGCATGTAGCTTCATCCTACTTTTGTTGTATAGTTTTAGTCTTCCACTGCGTAGTTTCTTTTGCAGGTTAGGAGATGAGCAGGTTTTAGTCTCCTTCTGGCTCTCTTTTGCTGTAAATTATAATAATCTTGTAAATCCTTAAGAATTTGTAATGTAATTTAATTACTTGCTTTTTCTTAACCTGTGTTGTCATGCTATATGTTGTAAAGGCATGTGTTCCTATCCTGGAAGTAAACACATGCCGGGACTACCGAAATGGCATTCTGGTTAATCATCGAGGTTGTGATTGTGAATAATGATCCTACTAGTGATTAACTAGAATACTGTTTGGATTGTTCTCCCACAACTGGTATCAGAGCCTGGCTTAAGGAAGTAGCCTAAAGATGCTTAGAATGTAGGATAGCAAGTGTGTTTAACCCATTAAAGCAACCCACTAAATTTTCTTTTATGCTTCCTCATGATTAATATGAATGAACTTGCTATACTATGCCCCTAAGTATAGCGAATGTTTGAGTGATGCATATTTGCTTCTTTGCTTATGCATTGTGTCTTTTCCTTTTATGCATTGATCCTTGTGTTTACGCCCTGAAGGTCGTCACCACCACAGATCTCATGAATATCCTAGTGGTGTGTGAATTTCCTTATATCTTCCCAAAAGAATTGCCAGGAATGCCGCCCGACCGAGCAGTGGAATTCTCGATTAATCTTTTGCCCAGAACGACCCTGATTTTGAAGAGGTCCTACAAGATGCCACCTAAAGAATTGGAAAAACTAAAGAAGCAGTTGAAGGAGTTGCTAGATAAGGGGTTTATATGTCCGAGCTCCTCACCTTGGTGATGCTCGGCACTCTTCGTGAAGAAGAAGGACGGTACCCTGTGGATGTGTGTGGATTACTGCCTGCTGAATGAGATCACGGTCAAGAATAAGTATCCGCTTCCTAGGACCGATATTCTGTTTGATACATTGACTGGTGCCTGAGTTTTCTCAAAAATTGACTTGAGGCTGGGTTACCATCAAATCAAGGTCCAACCAAAGGATATTCCAAAGACGGCTTTCTCGACCCGTTATGGGCTGTATGAGTTCACTGTCATGTCATTCGGCCTGAATAAAGATCTAGCTTTCTTCATGTACTTAATGAACACTATGTTCATGGAGGAACTTGACAAGTTTGTCGTGGTCTTCATCAACGACATTCTTATATACTCCAAGACTAAGGAAGAACATGCAGAGCACCTCCGTATTGTTATTGACCGCCTTCGAGATCACCAACTCTATGCCAAGTTCAGCAAATGTGAGTTATGGCTCAAGGAAGTCGCTTTTCTGGGACATGTATTGTCTGAAGATGGTGTCACAGTCGACCCAAGCAAGGTGCAGGATGTGCTCAATTGGGTTCAACCCAAGAATGTCACCGACATCCAGAGTTTTCTCGGACTTGCGGGCTATTACTGCTGGTTCATCAAGAATTCTATGGTTTGGGAACCGGCTAGTGGTTCCGAAGGTTGAGGCACTGAGAAAGAAAATTCTGGATGAGGCTCATGATTCATTGCTATCCATCCATCCTAGGAACACAAAGATGTACCAAGACCTCAAACCCAGATTTTGGTGGACTCGCATGAACCGAGAAATTGCTCGATATGTTGTTGAGTGTGATGTCTACCGAAGGGTCAAGGCCGAGTATCTAAAGTAGGCCGGTATGCTCCAGCCTTTGCCCATCCCCTCCTGGAAGTGGGATGAAATCGGCATGGATTTCATTACCGGGTTGTCGAGGACTTCTCAAGGCTATGACTCAACTTGGGTCATTGTGGACCGATTGACAAAGTTCGCTCATTTTCTGCCTGTCAAGACCATCTATTCAGTCAAGCAATATACGGAGCTTTGCCTCACTAGAATTGTTTGCCTTCATGGAATTCCGAAGAAAAACATTTCTGATCGAGTCACTTAGTTCACCTCTCATTTCTGGAGGAGCCTTCATGAGGCTATGAGAACCGAGCAATTCCACAGCATCGCATATCATCCTCAGACAGATGGCCAAACTGAGAGGGTGAATCAGATCCTAGAAGATATGCTCCGAGCTTGTGTGCTCACATATGGAAAGAAGTGGGAGATTTGCTTACCGTTTGTAGAATTCTCATACAATAATAGTAATAAATCAAGCAACGAGATGTCACCGTTTGAAGCTCTCTATGGCCGTAGATGCCGAACGCCGTTGAATTGGTCCGAATCTGGCGAATAGGCCTTTCAAGGCCCGGATTTGGTCAAAGAGGCAGAAGAGTATGTTCTAACTATTTGGAAGTGTCTTCTCATGGAACAATCGAGACCGATTCAAGGAACAAACCAAATCTCTCCTATGTGCTGATCCTGAGAAATGATCCCAACACATAGTGACTTCATTGATGATAATCATTACAATATCCTTACTTAAACGAATTAACCGTCTTACAAAAGTGACCTTCAAGGGTTGAAGAACCAAATAAACTGCAGCGGAGCTAAATGAACTATTACTACTCTAATCCTTACGACTCTTCCACAGGCATCATCGACGTAGAAATCATCTTAGAACGATCCACCTTCAGCGTACTCCTCGATACCTTCTTTAATTGAGTGTTTGGTGATAGCAAGAGTGAGCACTTGTCGTACTCAGCAATTTGTGAAGGAAATAGTATGCATATGAAGGCTTTTGACAAGAATAAGGCTAATATGGCTCTTTTGCATAAATCAACATTTAAGTAAAAACATTTGAAAAGCAATAATAATTAAGTGAATAACAAACCACCTCAAGATTTATTCCATCTTGACTAAACCAACTAATCAAGACTCAACCAAAGTTCCATCCACTAAGGTTGAACCCTCAATCATAATTTCCACTACTATGACTGACCATCCTCAACTATGATTCCCACCATCACAGTTGACCCGACTAACCAACACATCTAATTGTGATTATGGTAGGTTTTCAGTGCCACTCGTGACCATGTGCACTGCTGAATATTCAGTTTTAACTCTGCAGAGATTGTACTTTATCTACAAGACGTATCATCCTGTTTTGCCGAGCATCCATTGGCCGACAGATAAGTCTTACACACTACCGAGGTGTGCGCTAGGATTCCACTACAAAGCCTTTACAATGCCCCCTCTCAGTACGTGTCTACCCATTAAGGTTTCACTGCCGCGTGATTTCACCTCAACAACAGAAGTCCCCTCTTGCGCCTTTCAGATCCCAAGACATTGTCCATTCACCGCTCTTCTGCCTAGTCTACACTATGCTGAGAGTAAACAAATTACTCAGCTAGGCCTGTCCCATAGCAGGCTTGTGGTTGTACTGCAAACACAGAAAGGTCACCCCACGAACCGGTCCTTAGATTTGAGCAAGACTACCACTTTCCCATCACACACCAGCCTCATCATACCACTTGCTCAAATCCCTATACCATGTTGCTACAAAAATCATTCCATCAAATTTTATCATTGTTGCATAGGACCATTATATGTTTGTGGAACATTTAATATGATTACCATCCCAAGCAAGACTAAGCATCATCTACCCTTCCATAACCCAAATCCATACTAAGGTGACAAGGATGATAAGGGAAAACTAGGGTAAAGCCTAACTCTTAGGATTCCCCACAAATTATTAGCATGCAGGTTCATAAAATAAAACATTTGAAAACTGAGATAAATATGATCAAGAACACAACTTGCCTTCACTGAACTCAGTTGGGTCTTCAAAATCCTGATCCTGCAGACCTTCTAGCTCCTCCGAAACGTTGGCATCTATTCGCAACATACGCGGAAAAATAACAACACATAAACACCAAGATCCAAAAAGAACCAAATAAACACAACAAACATCATCGCATACAAGTTCACACTATTCCTAACCATCTGGCGAAAGAACAGATCAAAATGGAGCTACGGTTGACAAGTTATGATTTTCTAAAGATTAGAACAGGACCAAAAGGATTATCTACAGATGAAATTATGTTGCTAGGAATTTTCTAGGATTTTTTCAAAGCCATCTATGATTTTTTGAAATTTTTTTGGGAATTTTCTAGCATTTATTTGAATTATAAAACTATTTAAAACTATCAAACAGAATTAAATAAACACATTAAACATTATTAGACATTATTATAAATTAATTACCTAATTATTATTATTTTTCGAATTATTTTTACACTGGAAAACTATTTATTGCGCAATATTCATGAATTATGACGTCAGCAAACAAATTAAAAAGAAAACAAATGCTGACTGGGCTGCTAGCGCTGATGTGGCTTGACACATCAGTAAAAACACTGATGTGGCTGGGTGAGGTGGCACAGTGACGTGGCAGACCGGCTGACTGGGTTTAAAGAGGTGACATGTGGCGCACTCGGATTGGATATCGAAGGGGTATGAAGGCTTCTAATCTCAGTGCTTCATCTCAGATCAGACGGCTTACCTTGCTTCTTCCTCTCCCGAGCATAGACGACAACGGCGGCGACTTCTCAGACGGCGGCGCGTCTTCGGCGTGTGGCAGAAAGCTCGTCACCGTGCTCCAAACGCTCCGGTGAGGGGCGGAATATGACCACAGGCTCTCGGCAAACTTGACTAAGCTACAGGTTGGCGTCGGTGAAGCTCCAGAGAAGCAAGCGATGGGGAAAGGCGGTGCAAAGTTTCTGAGCTCGACGGTGAAGGGTGTTGGGCATCGATTTCTCAGCGAAAAGGTGGGAAAAAGCTTTGGAACGATCTAAGGAGACTCTAGGGTCGCATATTTATAGGTTGAAGGCTCTATTATCTCCAATTCGAGTCGGATTTGAAAGAAAGGCGGCGACGGCTATCCGAACTCGATCGGTTCAAACGCGCTCATGACTCTATCTCATGGCAAAAGCATGCATATAGGCTCTAGAAACTTCCTTGTTTTGATCCAAAGTCTACCTCTATCTCTAGCTCACGAATTTGGTTAGGATTTAGGGCGGCTGGTGGATGAACTCCGGTGTCCATCACGAGTTTGGCTCGGGCTTTGGCCAAATTGACGCGGGCTCTAGCTTCTAGAGGCACTAGAAAATTTGATTTGGCAATTGAGTAGCCTTCTTCTACTCGGACTCGATGATGACGGCGCTGGCGTGGGCGACCGACCAGCTGGCTGAGCTACGCTGAGCCAAAAAGAAGCGAGGGAGAGAAGACGAGAGGAGATGGGCTCAGCTGGGTTGGCTTGGGCTTGGTCGAACTGAGAAAAGAGAGGAGAAAAGAGATGGGTGAAGCCTATACTCATCTAAAAGCTTTTCTATTTTTTGTATTTTACTCATGTATATATATACATACAAGGTATATACTACACATATATAGCTCACAAAATCAACAATCAATCAAGCAATCAACATATATACACATATACATCTACAAACATTCTTTTTATAGAAAAATAGACCTCAATGCATATATGTATTTATACACATAACACACATACCTTCATATATGTATAAACATGTATAAAGCACACATACACATTAAGGGTTTTATTTAATTTTGCAAATTCTTATATTTCTTTTGGGAAAAGTTTTTATTTTTTCTAGTTTTAAGAATTTGGGCTGTTACAACATCTAAGCATACTTATCCCAATACTTTGAATCTCGTATGGTATAAATTGATAAATATGACTTATATATGTTTGCATGAGTTTGAGTCGATGTCGGAATACAGTTGGTAGAACCTATGTAGATGCATGTTTCCTTCAATTGTTGTTGATCCATATCCTTGTAGCCCGAGCATAATCATGTTAATGTCTAACTTAAAATGTGATACGAGTTGCTCAGTATTGCATAGGTTTACGGTAGAAGTCGAGTGGTGAAATGTTTCATCGTTTGTGAGCATAGGCTTAATAATTACTTACACAATGATATTGATGATGAGTTGATGAGTGCTGAACATGAAATGAGATTTGAGCGGTGGTTGGGGTATCATCTGCCTTGGAGGAGGTTCCCGGGGTAGTTCAGGGAAGGAGCCCGGATACCGTAGACCGCTTTGCATCGGTTAAGCACAAATCATTGGCCGCCGTTGGCTTAAACACTTACCGTACTCGCCACATGCCGATCTAATGGTAAGACGAGTCGCATACCTTTGTAGCCGTGATCATTTGCGCTTGAATATCGACGGTGTGAGCAGGCGGGCTTGGAAGATGTATCTTGCTTGATCTGGGAGTAGTTCTAGATACCTCTATGTTGAGCAATGCATGTATCAAATGGTTGGGGCTTATTAGGAAAGGTTGCCACGAGTACCCCTTTGTGTGCAGTTTAGCGGGTGGCACAAGCCGAATGGTCTTCGTGCCATATGGGTAAAGGAGTATCCCCTGTAGGGTGTAAAAACATTTTAAAATGCCGCGCTCTCATACATGAGCATGCCTTCTGTCCATATGCACCATCGTAGAGTTCCGTTGTAGATTGTGATTGGTTATGTTGGTTATGGTGGAGATAGTTCGTGTTACATATATGTTCGTTATGGTTCCAGTTACAATTATGTACATTGGTCTTTGCAGGGTATAGTGGTATTGTTGTTAATTAAGTTTAGGTGCTCACACATGTATGTGTCAAGTTGCTTTTGCATGTAAATTTTACTTAACCATGTGGTCGTTTTCTTGCTAACATCCAAATGCATGATCCTTGGAATCGGACTAATTATAAGTTCCCATTATGGATTAAGACATGCGAGTACCTTCGTACTCAACTGCTCTACAAGTTCCGCAGGTGAGGAGGAGTTGGTCTTTGGCTACTTCACGTCTGCCGAGGGTGGTGACGGGGATGAGTAGTGCATCCTACTCTGTTGGTGTGCTTTTGTGATGGAGCCTAAGTGCATGTGGCTCCATCCTGCTTTTGTTGTATAATTTTTATATTCCGCTGCGTAGTTTCTTTTACAGGTTAGGAGTTGAGTAGGTTTTAGTCTCCTCCTATCTCTCTTTTGCTTTAAATTGTAATAACTTGGTAAATCCTTAAGAATTTGTAATGTAATTTAATTACTTGTTTTTTCTTAAGCTGTATTGTGATGCTATATGTTGTAAAGGCATGTGTTCCAATTCTGGAAGTAAACACGTGCTGAGACTACCGGAATGGCATTCTGGTTAATCATTGAGGTTGTGATTGTGAATAATGATCCTCCTGGTGCGATTAATTAGAATATTGCTTGGACGGTTCCCCCATAGCCACCACCCAATCCGGATCACCAAGTGCATCTTCCACCTTCAACGGTTTCAAAGAGGAAACAAAAGAGTAATATTCACAAAAATTTGCAATTCTACCTCCCTTTTGTATATTACTGAGGATGTTGTCAACCGGGTGATCTCTTTAGATACTTTGATGGACTCTTGGATGTGGCACTTGGGATTGGGGTCGAATATTATCCACTTCATCATTATCAAGCAATTTTTTGGAGTCATCATGTGCTTTGTCTTGATCTTGACTTAATGTAGGTGGCTCCACTGGAGTTGATGAAGATGGATAAACTTGATTGTTATTGGCCACTTGTCGCTCTTAGGGCTCTTGAAGCTTGATTTCACCTATTGCCATCTTCTTGATTGCTTCGCTTAGAATTTCTTCATCACCTAAAATATTAGAATCAACTTGCTCGACTTGGGACCTGTTAAATTCATCAAATGTCACATCACACGCGATTTCAACACAACCGGTGGTTTTATTGAAAACACGGTAGGCGTAGGCATTTGATCCATAACCAAGTAAGAAACCTTCATCTACTTTAGGAGCAAACTTAGAACTTTTTGCCTTCTTATTTAGAATAAAGCATTTCTATCAAAAACTCTAAAGTATGAAATATTAGGCTTGTTACCGGTTAGAAGCTCATACACCGTCTTCTTCAAGATCTTGTGGAGATAAAACGGGTTGATGGAATGTCATGCGGTGTTGACGGCCTCCGCCCAAAATTGATCCGAGACCTTGTACTCATCAAGCATGGTCATTGCCAACTCTATGAGAGTCATATTCTTCCTCTCGACAACCCTATTTTGTTGAGGAGAATAAGGTGCCAAGAACTTATGCTTGATCTCTTCTTCATCAAGAAACTCTTCAACTTGTGTATTCTTGAATTCGCTTCTGTTGTCACTTCTCACCCTTTTGATCATCACATCAAATTCATTTTTAGCTCTTCTCACAAATTTCTTGAATATGGCTTGTGTTTCACTCTTATCATACAAAAAGAACACCCAAATTAAATGAGAAAAATCATCAACAATAACCAAGACATATTTGTTACCGCCAATGCTTATCTGGGCGATCGGTCCAAACAAATCTATGTGAAGAAGCTCTAATAGCCTTGTGGTCGTCATCACATTCTTGGAGGGGTGAGGAGCTCCAACTTGCTTGCCCACTTGACATACAATACAAATTCTATCTTTCTCAAAAGAAACGTTGGTTAGTCCTAGGATGTGCTCCCCCTTTAGAAGTTTAGACAAATTTCTCATGCCAACATGAGCTAGTCGGCAGTGCCATAGCCAACCCATACTAGACTTAGCAATCAAGCAAGTCTTAGGCCTCACTTCATCCAATGAAAAATCAACGAGACAAAGTGTACCCTTCAACCGACTGGTGAAAGCTATTGAGAAGTCTTTCCATCTAGAGACGGTCACACCCTTATTAATAAAGAGACAATTGTAGCCTATTTCACAAAGTTGTGATATGGACAATAAATTGTAGCTAAGAGATTTAACTAACAAGACATATAAGATAGAATGATCATTGGAAATAGTACCTAGACCAATTACCTCTCCTTTTCCATCATCTCTAAAGACAATATTTTCATGTTGTCCTCCATTTTCTTCAAATGAGGTAAACATGCTCTTCTCTCCAGTCATATGATTGGTACATCCACTATCGAGCATCCAACTTGATCCATCGAAGGAATATGCCTACAAAATAAGTTAATCTCTTGTTTTAGGTACCCAAATTTGTTTGGGTCCTTTCATGTTAGTCATAAGCACTTTTGGCACTCACACACTCCTTTTGACAACTCGATCCTTTGTGTAGACACCAACGTATAAAGCAACCACTTCACCACGATGGTTCCTCTTCAAAACATAAGATGCATGAAAGATTGCTTGACTTGTGTTGTGTAAGCATGTGGTTTTCCATTTTCCTTGAAAAATGTAAGGCATTCTTTGCCATTTATCATCACACGCCATTTGGCTTGCTTATATGCATGTCAGAACCAAGACCTCTCTTTTGCTTGTTATCCTTGGCCTCAATGGTCTTGTATAGTGCATCTTTGGATTTGTATGTCTTGATGCACCCATACTTAACCAATGCATTTAGCCTCTCATTTTCTTTTTGCAATGCTTGCAAAGATTGAACATTAGTAGCACAAGCATTTATATCAATATTGTAACAATGAGAGCAACCATTACTAGTAAAAGCAATAGAGAGTGAGGTTGTATCGTTAGATGTGGGAGTGCTATTCTTGAGGACATCAAATTGCACTTCAAGATCTTTATGAGATTCATCCGAACATTTGAAATCTCTTGAAATGTGACATTTCTATCCTCAAGACTAGCAATTGAGATATTAGCCAAATCAAGATCTTTGGTTAATTTCTCAACTTTCTCCTTCTCTTTAGCAAGGAGCTCCTCAAGTTTAAGGTTTCTCTCCTTTTCAAGGATGAGCAAGTCCTCTTGCTTCTCGAGAATATCCTCTTAACTCTCTATTATTTCCATTTGTTCTTTCATTTTAGATATGGTGTTTTTACTAAGACCTTTAAGCATGCTTTCACAACCACTATCACTATCACTATCTATGAGCTTGGATTGTGATTTTACCTTGCGTCTTTTAGCCATGAGACACTTGGGAGTGTTGTCGTCGCTCATGTCACTAAAAAGTGACTTTATCGGTGTAGAGGAGCGAATGGCGATAGTGGTGACTCCTTCATCATTGGAGCCAGAGTCGGAGTTGGAATTCCACTCTTCACCGATGTGGGCTTTACCCAAGTATATTTTCTTGTGGGTCTTGTACTTGTCCTTCTTGAAAGGCTTGTTCTTCTTTCCTTCCTTGTCCTTGCTCTTCTTCTTGTTAGGGCACTCGGCGATGAAGTGGTCAACTTCGCCACACTCATAGCAAGCTCTCTTGGATGTTCTTCTTTTGGGCATATCTCTCTTGTACTTGCTATAGCCACCCTTCTTCATGAATTTCTTGAACTTACTCACAAAGAAGGCTATTTCTTCATATTTTGTGCTCTCATCTTCACTCGAGATTGATTCTTCAACTTGTGTTGCTCTTGTTTGCCTTGAATGCTACTTCTTTATTCTTGAAGGTGGAGCTTTGCTGGATAAGCTTCTTGACTTCATTTGCTTCCTCCTCCATGAGCTCATGAGCAAGAATTCTTCCAAGCACATCGCTTGGTGCGAGCCTCTTGTAATCTCTTCTTTCTCGGATAAGAGTCACCAAGGTGGATTTCTTGGTGCAAAAGCTCTTAGCAATCCTCTCACCACCTTGTGATCATCTATCTCTTCACTTTCAAGCCCTCTAATTTTGTTCACCAACACCATCATGCGATCATACATTGCTTGAGGGGTTTCATCATCATCCATCATAAATCTTCCCAATTTGCCCTCAAGCAACTCTATCTTGGACTCTCTCATGCTTGTGGTGCCTTCATATGCGACTTGGAGTGTGTCCCATATTGTTTTGGCCTCCTGAAGCCTGTCCACGTTATTGAACTCCTCAGGGCTCAAGGCGATAAGCAATACAGTTGTGGCTTGTGCGTTGCGGTGGATGCTTTGCTCTTGTTGAGGTGTGAGCTCTTTATATTCATTCGGCAAATCACAACCTTTGCAAATAATCTTCCAAATACTTGGATGAAGAGAAATTAAATGCAATTTCATTTTGTGTCTCCAAGCAGCATAATGTGTACCATCAAAATACGGTGCACGCTCGGATGGCACAGATAAATAAAAATTAGATGCATTTAATTTGTCATAATTTAACTCAATTGCTACTCCCTTCCCTTTACCGCTGTCCGATGTTAAAATGTCATCCTTCGGACTTCTCGCACCTTTCGGAATCTTTTCCTCGGATATCGACATCTTCCAATCCTCTAAGCAGTGAAGCCTTGAAGGATCTTAGGCTCTGATATCAATTGAATATACGAGATGTTGCCTAGGGGGTGAATAGGCATTTCCTGAAATTTAAAACTTTGCACCAGATTAAGCTGTCAGGATAATCCAGGTCAACTTGGATACTCCAGGTCTAGAGGTTCTAGGTTCTGCTCAGATAGTCCGGATGAAACAGGAAATCGAAGGCTATGAAATTTTAAGTAAATGTACTTGATGTCACGCGTTACCACCGATTCCTATGTATGTATGGAAGCTTTTCAAAGGATCACTTGCAGCTAGAAACACGCAATCATGTAGATTGGGGCAAATCGCCCAAAACAACTAGAACAACAAAGAAATCAAATGAGACACAAATTTGTTTCCTGAATTTCGGATCAAACAATCCTATATCTCCATTGAGATGCTCACAAAGAGCCGGATCTCTCTCAACCCTTATCCTCACCAAGCGACCACAAAGATCGAGCTCAGGCTTACTCAACTTTCCTCTTTTCTTGAGGAGTTGAGGATGACCTTCATAAACTTCCTGGGGCACTCCACAAGCTTGGGTGCTCACCGAGTGACACCTAGCCATCTAGGAGCTTCAAGCTCCAAGAGTAAAGAATGCGAGTTGACGGCTTGACAAGTGCTCAAACAATGTAATTTTGCTCACTAGCACTCAGTCACACTTTTCCAATCCCAACTCTCAAATCCATGCAAGATTTAACGCACTAGAGGAGTGGGAGGGCTCTAAAGAAGCTTTGAAACCTTTTGTCTCATGTTGGTTCAGCAGCAAATGAAGGAGGGGTGAGGGGTACTTAAACCTAGCCCCTAAAAACTAGCCGTTACAGTACATTTTGTACTAACCCAGAGTATCTAGGTCAACTCGGAGACTCTAGGTTGGCACTTACCGCACAGCCACGAGCCTGTCTGGAACCCAACCCGGAGGATCCGGATGAACACAGAATTCGAAGTATTCAGGTCAACCCGGAGACTCCGGGTGAAACTTTTAGGCTCTAACCAAGACTCTCTACCGGGTGAAACTTTTAGGCTCCAAACAAGACTCTCTGTTGGGTGAAACTTTTAGGCTCTAACCGAGACTCTCTACCAGAGTATAGTCTAGAGACTCCGGTCACCCGAAGTATCCGGCCAACTCAGAGACTCTGAGTTGAACTCCAACCACAAACCGAGAACCCCCTACCACAGCACTATCCAGAGACTTTGGTTACCTGGAGTATTCGGGTCCCGACATAACTTTTAAAACATCCGGTGTCCGTTGGGTGATATGTGTCTCTCATCTTTGGTCTAAAAGAGTTATTTGAGCACTGAGATAACTTCAAGTCAATCTAAATGCATCCCTCTTGATAGTACGGCGCACCTATACTCAAATTGAAAAATAAAATAAATTCAAATCTATTGAGTAACTATATGCCGCTTCTCTTTTCTTTTTGAGGGATGCCAATATTATTTTACTTCGTCAATGGTACTAATACCTGTCCAAAACCTCATTAAACTCATTAGTCCCTTAATCGTTTGTTATCAATTATCTAAACCCTACATAGGGGGACTAGATGCATTTTCAAACTGCCCGTTAGGCTTTCCCCTTTCTAATATAATAGGTTGCTGTCATTCCGATTTGTTTAAAAAAATTCAAAAACTTGATCATGACTTTATAAAAACTTCCTTATGTGACTGGTGGTTGATAAAGTGAATTTTCTTTCCAACATCAACTTCATATTAAAAAAAGTGCTTCTGAGTGCATTATAATTTGCTTATGATTTTTCGAAAACTTGTTCATTACTTTACAAAAACTTGCTTATACGACTGATAGTTGATCAAATGAAGTATTAATGTGGATGTTGTGAAGAGAGTATGAACGGACATGTATTGAAATGGGGTGAATAACTGAGTTGCATAAGTGAATGTTTTTAATATTCTATTATAGGCAATTTTAGAAAACCACTTAAGTATTTTAATTGGATTACTCTAGCAATTTTTCAATTTTGATATAGGCAATTTGTGTCTGTCCAAAAAATTGCACCAAAATATAACCAAGATGGATCATTTTGTTGATAAAAATATAAGGACTACAACCGTGCAAACGGTCAGAGATTAGATACATAATTTAGAAAATATAAGCATTTGTATTTGATGAAATTCTACTTTTCGTGTGTTCACACTTGTCATCTTCTTTGTATGGAACAAATGGGTATGATTTACCTTCACACAGTTCTATTTTTGCTTTTTTGTATCATATGATTTTGCTTATATATTTTGATAAATTTGCTTATATAGTAGGGGTGTCAAGGGAAGAATAGATGGATTTTTATCAAGATTGTGCTTGGTTTTTGCCATGCAATGATCGTGAGATAAAAAATTTAAACTATAAACACTAGATGTTAAATATCCAAAAATAGAAAATAGATGTATGTGTTCAGACCAACTTTTGCTAAATACGGGCGTGCATACGCCCAGAATTTAGCCATATCCGTATACCTAAAGGTTGCTATCCTTCTGGTTTGTTTAAAAAAATTAATTAGCCTAACTTACAATCCCTCCCCAAGGACCCAAAAACACCTCAAAACAGCCTTTGCAAGGATTCACTCTACTCACATAAACCATTGATTAATTAATCTAATGAAATATATATGGAAGACACACAAATGCAAACCTCCCTACCTAGAATAGGGTCAATTTATTGATTGTTTATTCCATTCATAAGAAACATTAGATTAATTTATTTTATTTAACATTTAATGGGTCCCGATACCTTCACATCAAAAGAATATTGCACGCTAGTGAATTCCCTTATGCTGATGACGAGCAACCTTTTTTTTCCTGGTGGTTCTTCCTCGTTGTTTTCATTACATCTCTCTTTCTTCCTCCTAGTATTTGAATCAGCATTAATCACCAGCAGCCACATCTTCTATTCCTTTACATTCAGAACCATTCCCAGCCATGGTTGACATCTCCATATCATTTTTTATGCCTCTAAGCTGTAGAAAGTTAGGATTTCAATATATGTTAAATGAATAAAAATGAATATGGTAGTGTGGACCAAGTATGGGAAATCTTAGTGAAACTTGCATTTTTTTGTTTTAGATTGACTTTCAATAAAATGGTATAATTGGAATTTGTGTAATAACTTACATTGCAACCAAGAGAGCAAAAGAGAAATTCATTAAGAAGGGCACGACTGCATCTCTCACAATTATATGATGATGATGACAATGCCCTGCAAACGGAGACACCAAAACCGTGCAATTGTGGTCTCTCATTTAAAAATGCAACCCTTGCACCGTTGATCACATAAGTTTGTACATCACTAATATCAAAGATGTCCTCCAGCTCAGAAACTCTTACAACGTCATGGTACCATGATCGCCTTATCTAAAAAATTAATGAAAACTTACAGATATATTCACATGTGCAATCCTCTTTCTATAAAACATATTACATGTGTCTCTCAAGTGCCCACGGTCTTTGAACTGAACAGATTTGTGCGTGTTCAAATGTACAATAATGTTTAGTAAACTTTCGTATGAGTTGATTGACTACAAGGTGAAAGTTATCAGTGGCTTTAGAAAGAGTTCAAAATTTTAAAAAAAAATATTGCTTGGGCAATATGTACATCTATGTATCTTCCATTGATCCAATAACCATGTACATATCATACCTGGATTACACTATGGGTAGAATGATGGTCTGAACAGCAGTAATAGCATAAAGCATGTGGTACTTCGCACTGTATGCAAAATAGATTACACTCATTGCAGCTGGATAGAAGATGGTTAGTGCAAGTAGTGAAGAACTGTGTTGCAAATAATACCTCTAAGCATGAAGGCACTGTCTCCCTTTTCATTGTAAAGATAAGAGGAATGTATGAGCTTGGGCTATGAAATTTGGCTAGCAAGCGAAGTGGACTGAATTTATAGACCAAAACCAACGGGCAATGCATGCACTGTTTCCTTTAAAACCGCTGGCGCAGTAAGATGTTACGCATATATTGTGGGGCTACGAACTGAAATGCTGGCAAAAAGTATTGGGACCATAGAAACAGTTGTTTTATTTCAATATGTGTTGTCGCTGTTATATCTAGCATACATTTAGCACTGCACAAACGGTTGGGATTTTGAGGCTACCTATGCATGCAGCATGCTTATTATTTGCATCACTTTCCTTGTTCATGGTGTGTAACCAGTTCTATAGGTGTGAATGTTTCTAATAATTACAATTGCTGCACTGTCTATGCACATAAACAGGTCACAATCCTTTTACGGGAAAGGTGCTTTACAGTATCTTTGCTCACAGTGCCAAAAGTTCTTCTGTTTCATCTTTTTCCTTTAAGTTGCCTGTTCATGATGTGTAACCAGTTCTTAAGGTGTGAATGTTTCTAATAATAACAATTTTTAAACTATCTATGCACATAAACAGGTCACAGTCCTACGGGAAAGGTGCTTTACAGTATCTTTGCTCACAGTGCCGAAAGTTTTTTTTCTCAATGTGTGGTTGCTTCATGTATAAGCACAACATATAGGTTGGCATGTACGGTTTTCTTGTAATACCTGAAATTTCTATATAATTAAAATGTTACAGAGGGCTAATGGTCTTGATGTGATATTAGTGTGGAATTGAGTCCTACTGAAGCCTAATCTATATTAGAGTTTGAAAGTAAGGTGGGCCTTTGGGTGAATTTGTAGTTGATGATGATGCGCAATGGAATATAAGTATGTTACAGAAATATTTACTAATTTGGCTTATATAAATATGCTTCTAAGTAACTGTTTCATTGAAATCTAGAAAAATAATTTTAAAAAGCCACACAGTGCAAAACATGACCTTAACCCAGCCTCTGATCGAGTGCAGAATTTTTTTCCCCTCACGTCGCCCCTTGTGCCGCCCTTCCCATGTCTAGAGGATATTGAGGCTGCATGCTGTACTGGTGCACTGGATGCCGTTGCTGGCTACTGCTAGCAAGTGACTATTGCAGTTTTTGGTACCTAGCTTGTAAGTGTAAAAGGGGAGAAAAGGAGAGGCAGGGTGCTGATGCCTATGAATGCAGCTGCAGTGCTCCACTAGATGCAGCTGATGCGGTTGCTGCCTTCTTCTGCCATGCTTCTGTGGCTTGCTTCTGGGATGTCACTTCAAGAATATGGCTAACACGAAGTTTACTAGAGGAAAGGAGTAACATAGAAGTAACGAGAGAGAAAAAAAGTGGGAGGAGTGGAACGTTTATCCAATTAAAAAAAGGATTGCCGCAATACTGCCGCCCTCCATATTTGCTTCTAGCACTTCACAATCCTTAGAACACTGAATATCGGTGGCATAGGTAATATTAGTTACATTATAGCACTACTACCATAGAACTAGCAATAGACGACCGGCTACTTAGTGCCGGTTCAGCTAGAATCAATATTAATAAGGTATCGCTACTCGTTCATAACCTCCAACTGTCACATCAATCATAGAGTCCGTTAGAACCGGCGGTGATACTTATTATAATTGCTGGTTCTTGTTATCAACTGGCTCTAATGTTTCACTGCCGATTCATACTAGGAACCGGTAATGATAAAGAGCATATCATTATCGTTTCCGGTATGAACCGGCAGTGTAATATCACTGTCAATTTGTGTTATGAACTGGCAGTTTTATGCTCCTTATCAGTGTCAGTTTTTTTCGGAGCTAACATTGATAAGTGTATTATATATTGGACATGATCGCTCCTGCTCTAAGCTAGAGGAGAAAATAGAGGAGCTCTATTTTTCCTCAACGCTGGCTATTTGTTGCAACTTGTTGCTTGGAGGCTTCAAAATTAGGAGGAATCTATGTGCTCTAGGTTCTCCAAGGTTAGTAACTTAATGTACATTTTATTTGTAGTTAGTTTACTTGTTAGATTGCTCTAGGTTAGTATCTTGAAGTATATTTTGTTTGTAGATGGATAGAAGATGAATGTACGATGTGGACTATTTCTCCTTAGAGTTCATTAATGGTGTGTCTGTTTTTCTCAAAACAATAGTGGAGTACAAGTCAAACTACAAATATTGACTACTAGAATGAGAAATAGATTTCTACCATAGAGCAGATTCATTCACATTTTATTCGAATGGGTTTTAAGTCTGATCATACCCGTTGGACCGAGTATAGTATAGATGAGATTATATAGGAAGGGAAAAATATTGTCGAAGAAGATAAAGACAACGATATGGTGATTTACGTTGGATTTGCTTCTGGTGTAGATAGGTTAGTCGACGTTGGCAACGGTGACAAAGATTATCTGGATTAGATGTTGTGTGACAGGAGGGGAATTAACCAATGAAACATCAATTCAAATGTTCCAACGTATGGTAAAAGACTCTAAACCACCATTGTTACCAGGCTACAAGAAGAAGCATAAAAAGATGCATATCTTTTTTTCACTACTGCAACTAAAGGAAAGCAACGGTGGTCCGGTAAGAGCTTCATAGAGTTGTTATGTAAGAGACGTGTTTCTAGAGAGGAACGTGTTGCTTAAAACTATGCATCAAGCCAAGAAGGTTGTCTATCCATTGGGATTAGAAGTACAAAAAGTGTATGCATCTCCAATTGATTGTATCCTATATCAAAAATGGTGTGTGAACTTGGATGTGTGTCTAGTGTGCAAAGAATCATGCTACAAGTGTAGATACAAAGAGTCATGGGTCAAGTGCTATATATGATAATTGTTCTAGTTGCTACAAGCGTAAGAAGAAAAGTTGCCCCACTAAGGTGGTGTGTGGCATTTTCCTATAATCCTCCGGTTGAAGCGTTTATTTATAAACAAAAGGCATACTCAATTTATGTGATAGCACGCCAAAGAGTGTAAGAATGATGAAATGCTAAGACATCCTGCTGATGAGTCTCCATGAAGGAACATTGATAAAAATACAGGAAGCATTTTGCATATGATGTAAGGAACAAATAAGATTTGGTTGAATACAGATGGGATGAATCCTTTTAGCAACAAGAGCAATCATTATATATAGCACTTGCCCCATGACTCTATGTATCTACACATTACTCCTTGGCTTTATATGAAACAGAAATACATTATGATGCCACTGCTTATCAAAAGGGCTGAAGAAACCTACCAGCAAATATTGATATGTACCATAAACCAATGGTGGAATGTCACATCCCAAAATGCATATACATGTCATTGAGCATGCATAAGCATCATGATTAGTTATGAGCATTTGTTGAGCATGGATTGAAATCAAATTGAATTAAAAAGAGAAACTCACATGAAATGATAAAACCCTTATGAAAAGTGGCATTACAAAGGAACTCACAAATTTACCATATAGCCTAGGGCATGGAATAATTTTATAAATTAATCCATCACTTAAGATGAATATTAGTGAATTTTTTTCAGATTTTTGAGACTTTATTTGAGGACTTAAAAATTACTAGAAGTTAAGAAAATAAGCCTATTTGGGGGTTTTCATTTGAAATCTACCCAGGCTTTTTAGGAGTAACCAACTCAAATGGGTTTTTCATGAATTATAGACGCTTTCTGAATTTTTCTAAAATTTTTGGAACACGGTGACCCATCGATTTGAACTCAGAGAGTGGGAAGAGCATTATTGTTCTGTCAGTACTGTTCATGTAGATCCCGTATGTCATCGTCTCTCTCTTGGTCTTCTCTCTCCTCTCGATAGACCGAGATCAGGCATCGCTTGCCATGCAGCCAGTGAACTCTGCCATCACGCTTCCTCCATTTTGAACAAGGCACAAGTGGGAGGACCAAGCTGCATCCCTCTCTCCCTCAGTCTCCTCTCCTCTCTAACTCATCCACACAGAGAACCTCCACCGAGTTCCCCCTCTGCTCAGCTGCGCCACTGCGGATCCGACGCCGCCGACCTCCAAGGAGTCCGGAGAAGTTTTTCCAAGGCTGTCCTCCCCCGAATCGGTGCGGATCCCAACCCGAGCCAAGCTCTCCGCTGTTCTTCGATGCTGGCCACTTCCTCTGTCGCTCCACCATTTCAACGCAGTGCTGCTGTCCCCCTCTGTCCACTCACTGCACGGTGAGCATCAAGAGGTTCCCTTTTAGCGTTAGCACGCGTTATTTTGGCTCCGGCCCAACAAAGTCGCGGTCCGCCGCGTAGCTCCGAACGCCGCCATACGGGACGCTCGCCGCCGTCCATGCTTGCTGAGCAATGGACCCTCTGTTGGCCAAGCCAATGGAAGTATGGTCTGATCTTCTAAAAGGTTTCAGTATGTCAATAGGTGGAGTTTCGATGTTGATGATTCAAAGGCTCTAACAAAAATAGATCAAGAATCCTTACAATTAATATATTACTATTAGTTATCAATCATACCGAATGCAGTTGACCTCGCTAAAAAGAATCTCCTGTATGTGAATCGAGAGCTCAAGTAACAGAATAGAAGATACAATCTAACTTACTATTACGAATATAGATGAAGTTCACAATATAGGGTTTCTCACATTGAACAAGCGGCGAGACTGTAATGTGGCAGAATAATTAAAAAAACCCAAGTTTAAACTATAATTACTACTGAATATATGTAAGGGAGACGTAAGAAGATTGGTGTAGGGTTGTGCGGCCATGGAGAGGGACGCACACAACCTAGACTTGAACTCTGACACGCTTACAAGGCACATGGCCCAAAACGATGACGTAACATCTTATTTCATCGACTATGATTAATTTCTAAGGAATCTAAGGGTGGGACTAGATCTGTTGGAAAGAGCTCGTCGTAACACTACTACAGAAAACCCCTTCATTGCCATCTCCAAAACCCCTTCGCTACTGGTTTTGGAGCCGGCAGTGGGTAACGGACAGTGATAGTCGAGTTCTATCAGTGCAGGCTCGGTGGGCTGGCAGTAATACCAAGGCATCACTGCCGGCTGAAGGATTCAGCCAGCAGTGATTCTCTGGCATCACTACTGGCTGTATCCTTCGGTCGGCAGTGATGCCTTGGATATCACTACCGACCAAAGGTTTGAGCTAGCAATATTTTCCCTCTCCCCCCTCCACAGTCCTCCTCTGTCCTCTCTATACCCTCTCTCTCTCTCCTCAATCTCTTCGTCTCTCTCTCAATACATGCATACATTGATACATATATTTATTGTAAATCAATAATAAAAATGCCTTCATTAATACATAGTAATGAATATATATTACAAGTCAGGCATCAACAAACACTCAATATTACAAGTCACCCCCTGAAAAGTCGGTTGAGTTGAGCCAGTCCAGTATCCCTCTACCTCTCCCGCGACGAGGACCGCATCTTCGCACTGACGATTGATGGTGTGTGTATGTCCAGGGATGCTGGGGAGCCGATTGTGGTGGAGCGGAGGACCCGGGAACGCCCGATTGACCGCAGTGTCACCTATGCTCCAGGCTTGCCGGCGTGTCAAAGACATCGAAGTCTGACGCCTGAATGCCTCTAGGTTTTGAGCCTTCGACCTCCTCCACAGCACACTGACGGGCCACCCTCTCGTCCTCCTCCTCCTGGGCGCGTTTACGTGATACTGCTTCTTGCTCCTTCGCAGTGCACAGCTCACTGGCTAGCCTCTCATCCTCCTCCTCTTGGGCACATTTATGAGACGCTGCGTCTTGCTCCTCCTTCGCATCATCGTTGGAAGGCCATTGTGTCCTAGAGTCGTCCGACGATATCAACTTCGTATCATACATAGTAATTCATATAATTCATTAATAAATGGAGAAATCTACGATTTACAACCGAATAAATGTTGGTTCTACGATATGCCATCTATTGTGAGGATGACAAGTGGGACCTGGTCCCTCATGTCATTGACACATCGGTGGCATATCGTAGAACAAGTAATGTCATTCATTAATATTGTGTGAATTGCGGAAAATAGAATACATTGTCAAGCCCCTTGGTAGCCTTCCTCTTTGTCACATACTCTCTGCTTGAAGGTATGGTGTGATATGAAGGTCTCGCACATGTGGATGGCATGATCGGCTTATGAAACTCGCCATTTGGGTTGATAACATGTTCCAATAAGAACTCGGTCATCTGTTCTTGAAGGGCATGTATTTCAGTAGGTTGTAACACACTTGTGCATAGTTTGGAACGCTGCGTTTGAAGAATCGAAAGAATTAGTCCTTGAACACGTGTAGAAATTGAAAAGAAGGCATCAACGTGTTATTTCATACCTCAAGGTCGTTGAACCTAACAGCGTCTCCGTCCGGGCTGAATGCGTGCATGAAAGTAAGAACATAAAACACGCAGAGATTGTTGCCAGGTTGCTGTCTCATACACTTCAAGGGGAAAGAATTCGTCAGTGGAATGAATTAACCCTTTTTATTCAGTAGAAAATGCAAGACATGAATATGTATTGTGTACTGGAAAGTCAATTTTTACAGCGTACTCCTTCTTGAATGGAAAGTGGATAACACTCTTCTTGCGGTATCTTGTGTACACCATGTACGTGAATGTGAATACCAATTAAACTTAGATGCACTTATCGAGAAGATTAAATGATAGAGTTAACCTATTTAGCATGTCGATGTGTTGGTAAGTCGTCTGATCTCTCTTTGCTGAGTCCAACACAATGATCTTGCTCAAGTCTGGTGGATAACAAAGAGCATCCAATGAAAACTGCAGAATATGTCACCATAGAAAATTAGTACTAGAATCGAGTTGCCCATAAAATGAGGACGCCCTTGCGCACAAACATGTACTCATAGTTGTAGGGTAAGAGTATAAATTTCTTGTATTGGTGGTGAAGCAGACACTTCAATAAGTAGGCCTCAGTGAAGTCTAGATTCTTCGTTACATGTTTCTGGTTCACAAGGCCAGGATTGATGAATCCTACTTTCTTATCTAAGTCTTGTTCGTATGCTTGGATCTCCATTCTACGAAAGAGAGAAGTTAGCTATGCAATTACAAGGTGCAAGATCATATAACGTGAATTATATGCATAAGTCACTTACATAGTCCATGCTCTAACTATAGCCACATCGAGGGCATCTTCCATGTACAGTTCATACAAGTGCAAGAATTCCAACCAAGAGAAGCTGTCCCTGTTGAGGAAATATTCTTCTTTGTATCTCACTAGGAACGCCTCAAAACCCTACCTGGACTGCTTCAAGTACCATTGATATAATCGACGTATATTAGTTGTAAGATTCCTTTCTATATCTAGTTTGACCAAAGGTTTTCCCAACTCAAACGGTCATATAACATCCAACTTTAATATATCCGCTCCCATAGTAAGTCGTGCTAGTTCTTCTGCTGTTAATCTAGAAGAAGCCAGGAAGTCCACAATGCTTGGAGCATCCTTAATGATTGGGCCTGGTTTGCTCTTGGCCTGCATCTTGTTGATGCGTTCATAGGCAATCGGCGGCTTACTTGAAGCCGACCCCGTCTATTTAGGCCATTTTCATGAAAAAATTCAAGGCATCTTCAGGCACAACAGGCTTCGATGGAGGTGGTGGAGGATGAAAATGAGATATGACACTGGCGTCCACAACCTTTTTTGTTTCCTCAGCAGTGAGTGAATAGACATCCTTGGGTTACGCCAACTTCTTAGATACCACTAACTTCTAGATGATGTTATCTGCTTAAATGTTGCTGAACCTGTTCTTGTTTTCCGAGCTGATGGCTGGCTTCTTGATGGTGCTGGCTTCTTGAGCAATGGACTTCTTCGAGGCAATGGCTGAGGAGGTGCGTGGCAAATGTTCATGGGAGCCATGGGGATAAGCCACGCCGGAAGCCACCTTGATGGTAATGTTCCTAGCACTAATGTGTAGTTCACACGGTGTCCGTGCTGTGATGAGGTCCACGGGATATGTGATGGGGTCAGCTCCTGGAACTCCTGTGGACGCACAACTACTCCGACGACCACCAGGGCTAGAGCGCACAACCTCAAGAGATGTTGCTGGCCGTTCCTGTTGGCTCACAATGGTACTTCATTCATGCATGAGGGCTTGTGCTACTACTTGTGCTATTTTTTCTTCTGTATGTTTCCTCTCCTTTTTTAGTGCTTGTTCAAGCATTTCCATCTTCCTAGCTTGTTCTTCCTCTCGCTCTGCATCTCACTCTGCTTAGGGTCTCCTTCGGCTCTTGTAACTGTCGACACCGCCTGGGAATCCATATTTCCAACCCATCACCCCAACGCCTCGTATGCGACTACTGTGCTCCTTGTTTCCCAAGGCCAATTTGAGCTTGTCCATATCCCTGTCTAGCTTGAAACAGCCTTGTGCAGACTGTTCATGGGCTTTCGCAAGCTTTTTTGCAAGCATTTGCGTCACTTCCTGGTCTTTTGAGGTCGTAAAGTATAAGCTTCCATCAGATGAGTAAGAAGCACCCCTCCCAAAAAGTGTGTCGATCGATCGCTCCAGCCCTCCATCTCAGTCATGACACCTCTCTCTCGCAGTTGATCTATGATGTTGCCACTACCATTTCCTCACGTACCTACGGCTGCCGACTTTGTGGGGGTAGAGGTTCTTCTTTGAGTTTGCTTTGTTCACCGCACTCAACCTCTGTGCTTCTTCCAATGACTTGTATTCCACAAAGGCTTGCCAATGATCTTGGAGTTATAGCCACTTACGGAAATCTGGCATTGTACCTTTCTGCACATATGTTCTGTTCAGTGTGCCCTTCCAATTCTTAAATGAAAAGCCCATGATCATTAACGTCTTACGCTTAACTACTTCCATATATGTCTCTCCAGGGAAGTCGAACTTCTCTAATATCTTGGGCCACAGATGTCATTCTTGATCGAATCAGGAACCACATGCGGATCACCTCATTCGCCAGTTTACAATTTGTAGCTGATGGGCACATGATCCTTAACAGCAATCTAACAGACTGACTTGTATGGCCCCAGAACTCTCTCAGGTGTAGTTGGCTCCCCTGCTGGAGAGACCTCCGTGATCACAAATCGCCCGGTAGGCATCTTTGAGGGACCTCAAACATGATGTCGCGCCTGGGATTGCTCATTGTCATGACCTTCCGGAGCATCTCACATCTGCGCAGATGCAAAAAAAACTATGGGGAACCTATACGATAATATGTAGTAGAGATGCATTCAGCTAATTATGAATTACCTCATCAACTCCACATGCGCCTATTTTTTCTAGGTTGAGGTAGTAGCTCGGGCTACCTTCTTCAATGTTTGACGGCAGCACTACATCTCCTTCTAGCACCTGGGACGGATTGGTGGTTGGTGGTACCATTCCTTCCTGGAAGTTCTGCATACAATGACGACAAGCGGTTGAGTAGTATACATATAGAGAGCTGAGAAAGGAGGGAGGTAGAGATAAAGCCGATGAGGGAGGGAGTAAGCCTCAGTGGCTCTAGCAAATGGCCGTATTAGGACTTCGATATTGATTACATGTTCAGAGAGAAAGCATTCTTCGTAAGTCTGCATTTATGTGCCATCCTACTAGTTTAGAGAGCAGCTTCTCTCAAGATGAGCTGGACGACCTATCTGAGGTAGGCCTAAATAGTTTTCTTCAAGAGAAGCTCAGATAGGTCATCTAGCTCATCTTGAGAGAAACTGCTCTCTAAACTAGTAGGATGGCACATAAATGCTGACTTGAGAAAAATGCTTCCTCTCTGAACCCACGAAATGAGTACTAAACCTAGAAGTAATAAAGAAATACAGCCTCAAGCCATAACATCATTGCCACTATTATTTGATTGATCTGCATCAGATTACGGAGATAATTATATAGGACGGCAAGCTCAACTGTGATAGTAAAAAGACGTGCAAGGTGCTGTGTAATTACCATTTCAGTCGAGCTTTGCAGTCATATGTATGGTAAATAGTTATCTCCTTCCATCATTTGTGATTGCAAAATATGCTTGAATACCACCCGAATATAAAAATCAAGAAACAAAGTAGTTCATATACACTGAACATGAGCATACACGTAAGTGCCATAAGTACAGAAGCAAAACCACCTCCCATCAAGTAGGATAATGAATTGAACAATATATGGATGATTGAATAAAATTGCTCTCAGATAAATATAACAATTGGCCCCAGGAATATGATATTCTGCTCCCTAATTGTCCATTTGACACATCACAAGCTGGGCTAGAAGCTAAGATCACAACTAGATGTAAAACTAAAAAAAATATTCTCTGAAATTGAGCTTTCTTCAAGGACATTGCTGCTGGACATAAAAGCTGACAGGGAGAGGATTACTCTTTGAGAAACAAACACTAACCAAGTAGCAAAATATCAGAGCAGTACCAAAGGTTTTCCTGCTCTTCCAGAATTCAATCAAAACAAGATGAATTGAATGAACAAATACAACCGCTCCTAGTCTAGGAATCAAGCCTAACCGGCAATGAACAGACTACCAACAATAAGCACAGGGACTGAATAATGGAATGCACCACTACTATCAGGGCAATCTGTACCGATCCAACAACAGAGAAAAAACAGATTTAACACCTATTGCACTTAGACATCTAGCCCAACCTCAATGTTCCATTTGATCATCATAGAGCATATCACCTCCAACACAGCACCTCCACCAACACTGCACCATCACCCAATCGATTGCCTGAGCACTAAAGTTCTAAAAACCACAACCGAGCTCACTCGGCTCAATTTCAATTGACTAAACCACCCAGTGGTAAAACTAGAACTCAATTACCAAATCAACCATTAACCTCACAGAACCTATCACTTCGCAACAACCAGAAACCCCATCTCGGAGGTGGAGGGAGATAGCGAGCGGTGGAGTACTCACCGCGATGATGTATTGAAGCTCAAGAGGACGAGAATGGCGCTGGGGAGGAGGACGGTGACGAAGGCGGGGAGGAGGATGACAGCGTCGAGGAGGATGGGAATGGCACCGAGCAGGAGGATGGCGACAGTGGCGGGGAGGAGGACATGGACAGTAGGCATGGGCCCGTGGACCTCCAATGGCGTGGGCTCCTCGGCACCAGGAGACGTTTCGGCGGACGACACATGGAACGTGAAAAAATTTCTAAGTGTCAAAGGGCACAGGGCGTCAATCTATTTTATAGGTGAGGACTTTCACTACGGCTCAATATGACCACCGGCAGTAAAATTGTACCTTCACTGCGGCTCAATAAGTACATCGGCAGAGAAAGTAGTTTCACTACTGGCCCAATATGTCCACCGGCAGTGAAACCCCTTTCATTGCTGGTGCCACAGGGTGCAAAAAAATTGTTTTAGCTTCGCGCGCACGCACAGAGACTCGAACCCAAGCCCTACACCAAGTAAGACTTAACAAACCGTTGCGCTAATCAGGTGATTTCGACTGAGTTTGTACTATCTATATTTATTAACATTAAGTTGACTTAGCAGACCTAATACATATTTATTTAAATTTGAACTTGCTATATACCAAATTTAATTTTTGTATATACCTAAAATCAAAAATCAATATGGTCAATAATAAATATATCTTCCACCATACACTACAAATTGAAGCTTCCATAACACAAGTGAGGTCTAATTGCATCTAAAACAAATTCATACATAGTAATTAATACAATTTAGCTACTTTGTCTTAACGATTCGCCCATCATTATGATCACGACATACATAGGGAGGTTCGTCGGTGTCTTCCATGGGACCTAGGTCGACATCCTCTCCGAAAGGAGGTAGCGCGTCGAATTGATTTTTGTCTTCCTCGTCAACAATATTCTCCACTCCGACAATCCTTCTTTTTTCCGTGAAGAACCACGTAGCGCTCCTCCTTGTTAGCCGGGTCTGGGTCCTTAACATAGAAGATCTGCATAATATTATTCGTAAGTACATATGGTTCTTCTCTGTATCCAATGAGTTGTTGGTCCACTGTAGTCATACCATACTTGTCAATCTTCACACCCTGGGAGTCTGACCCATTGGCACCAAAAAGAGGAACCTTTAACACTCCATAATCGAGCTCTCAGATCTCCTCTATGAATCAAAATAGGTCTCCCTATTTCCATTACAGTCGTAGGCATCTATACAGACAACGCTATTTTGGTTGGAGCTCTTACTATCTTGAGCTCTCGTATAAAATGTATCCTTGGAATGTGAGGATTGTAGTAGACAGTCCATGAGCCAACACATTCAACTGAGCACACTCTATCTGCTTATGCATCACTTGTCTGCATAACCAAACGCCAAAATGATCTTTGTGCTCTCGCGCGATCCAAACATCGGACTTCTCTAGGTTTCTAGCGCGTAGCATCTTCTGGTGCTCTTCGACATACAGGTCCACTACAACTGATTGTTGCAGAACTGCAAAATGTGCTTACATGAATGAAACAGGGTCGTTAGTGTGGAATGCGTTTGTACATATCGTCCCTTTCCCCTGTAGCATCCCCTCATGATGAGATACAGGCACACCAATCGATTTGAGATTCATGTAGTCCACGTAGAAATCAATGATCTCCTCGATTCCCCAGCCCTTGGCCATGTAGCATTCCAGCCCATTTCGGTTACGAACATATTTCTTAAGAACTCCCATAAACCTCTCAAAAGGGTACATCTGATGCCGAAACACGGAGCCAAGAATCCGTATCTCTTTCACAATGTGAACAATGAGATGCACCATGATATCAAAAAATGATGGAGGGAACAATGCCTCAAGATGGGATAGAGTCTCGACCACGTCTTCCTGTAGCTTATCTAGCTTGGTCGGGTCGATGGCCTTCTATGATATCGTATTGAAGAATGAACACAACTTTATGATTGGATTTCGGACCTTCAGTGGCAGAATAGCTCTAATTGCATTTGGAAGCATCTGTGTCATCATCACATGACAATCATGAGACTTCATGCCAGTTAATTTCAAGTCTTTCATGTTTACTAGTCTCTTTATGTTGGCGGAGTAACCGAATGGAACTTTGATGCCATGCAAACACTTGCACATTGCAATTTTCTCCGCCTTGCTCAAATTGTAGTTCGCGGGGCCAAGATATTTGTTGCCTTCTTCCATCTCTTTGGGATGTAGATCATGTTTGGGTTTTAAACATTTTAGGTCCTTTCGTGCTTGGAGTGTATCCTTTGTTTTGCCAGGTATGTCTAGTAACGTACTAATCAAGCTATCACACACGTTATTCTCAATGTGCATGACATCGATTGCATGTCGAACCACCAAATTAGGCCAATATGCTAAGTCATAAAAGACAGATTTCTTTCTGAACATAGGAGCTCTAAGATTAGATTACGGAACTGGTGTACTCCCACGTCCCTTTTCAAGGATAACCCTAAATCTCTTTACCATCTCATATACCTGTCTCCTAGTGCGATGCTTAGGAGGTGATCGAGTCTAACTTTCCCATCAAAAGCTCTCATGTTGCTGCGGTACGGGTGATCCTTGCGAAGAAATTTACGATGACCTAGGTACACCATTTTTCGGCTGTTCTTCAACCACAAGCTCTCTGCTTCATCCAAGCAATGCACGTATGCACAGTAGCCTTTGACAGTCTGGCCCAATAGGTTGCCAAGAGCTGGCTAATCTTAGATTGTTACAAATAGCATTGTGTGTAGAGTGAACTTCTCTCGTTTGTATGCATCACATACCAACACACCATCGTTCTATAGTATTACAAGATCTTCCCTTAATGGTTTCAGGTAGACACCAGGTTGCCTCGGCCCTGGTATTAGCACCGGCATCATAATGTACTTCCGCTTCATACACAACCAAGGAGGAAGGTTGTAGATACATAGAGTCACAGGCCAAGCGCTATGACTACTGCTCATGTTGCCAAATGGATTCATCCCATCTGTACTCAACCCAAATCATAGATTCCTCACATCTTTTGCAAATGACTTCTTGTATTTCCTACCGATGTTTCTCCACTACATAGAATCAGTGGGGTGTCTCAACATTCTATCATCCTTGCGTTCATTAGCGTGCCATCGCATCAATTCGGCATGCCTTTTGTTCGTAAATAAATGCTCCAAACGGAGGACTACAGGAAAATACCACATCACCTTTATGATACACCTTTTCTTCTTTCATTCACCATCGATATCATCAGTGTCACGCTTGTACCATGCTGCACCACAGATGAGACACGCTTGCATGTCTACATGCTCTCCGCGACACAACATGCAATCGTTTGGACATGCATGTATTTTTTGTACTTCCAACCCCAATGGGCACACAACCTGCTTGGCCTGGTACATATTTTGTAGCAACACATTTTCCTTTGGAAGTAATTTCTTCAAGAAAAGTAACATCTCTGTGAAGCTTGTATCAGAGCACCCGTTGCTTGCCTTCAATTGCACAGTGAAAGCACGGTACACAACTTTGTGTGCCCCTTCTCGCAGCCCGGGAACAACGAGGTTTTGAAGTCCACAAACATACACTGGAACTTTTGAAACTCTCTTTCATTTGTGAAGTTCCCCTCCCCATCGCGCAACATCTGCTCCAGATCATCGACGTCGGTGTCGGCCAACATCTCCTCTAGATCATCATTAGCCAACGTATCTCCGGGAGGCGGCATATGGTATTCGTCGACCGGCATATTGGTGCACATGTCTTCGTCTTCTCTTTCAATGTATTGCCCTTCCTGTACGATCTCAGCTTCACCATGCTCGGTCCAACGGGTATAGCCATGCATAGAGCCCCTTGGCATCAAGTGGGAATGTATCTGTTGGGTGGTGGAGAACTGCTTCTTGTTTTCGCAATCGATGCATGGGAATCACATGTATTAAGACTGTGTATTTGACTTGTGTGTCGCGGCTTGTACCAAGAAATAATCCACACCGTTCTTGTACTCTGCGCTCACACAGCTCGCATCGTACATCTATCTTCTGTCCATCTACAATTATATCATTATTGTAAATCCAAATTCATAACATCTAGAATATTTTGGGATCACCAACAAATAAATTACCTCGTCATCTCCTACCGACAATTGGCTTGGGTTGGAGGAGCCGCCTTTTGCATACTTTCACGTCTGCTTCCGATGAGTATTTGTTGCACCATCCCTAAAATTTTTCTTTATTATTCAACACCTTATCTATGACTCATTAAGAAAACATGAAAAATAAATACTCTCATACATAAATATAATTGTATCTTGCTACATACCTAAATATCATGGCGAAATTTTCTAATTCATTAAAAATCAAAATAAATACGCTCATACCTAAAGTTTTCGTATTGGGAACATGCTAATTAATTAAAATAGAAAAATATAATTGGACCTTTTTACATACCTAAATATCATGGCTAATTTTTCTAATTCACTAAAAATCAATCATAAATATGCTCATACCTAAAGTTTCTATATTGGAGCTTGCTAATTAATTAAAATATAAAAAATATAATTTCAAAATCTAGAGAAATTTAGCAAATAAAATTCAAATAGAAATGGATTGAATAGGAAGTTACACACCTTGGAACACCTCAGGCATGTGGATTCCTCAAAATTTTGAAGCCACCAAGATCCTGGTGAGCAAAAATGGCCGCCACCAAGCAAGAACAGAGCTCCTCTCTGTTGTGCTTGAGCTTGCGGAAGGAGAGGGCAACATTTATATAGCAAGGACATCACTACTGGCTCATTTAACCAACGGGCAGTGATGTTATGCTATCACTACCAGTCGGTGGATTAAGCTGGTAGTGATGAGAAAGCAGGGTATCACTACCAGCTCAATCCATCGACTGACAGTGATGACCCTTATAACTGTCGGTTCATAAGTCACGATGGCTGATTCTTCCCGCGTGGCATATGAACTGGCAGTGATGAGCCGGCATATAAGGCCAGTTCTGTAGTAGTGAACCTACCACATAAAAAATCTACATCGGGCATTGCAATAAATTGAATTGAGAGCATGCAATCGTAGACAAGGCAAGTGAATTCCTCAATTTAGAGATTTAGCACCTAGTACCTTTGCATTTTTTACCTTTGGATGGGAATTTAGGTATATGATGATTATGATCTTCATTAATACGCACAATCTTGTATACTTGGCTTCCTTACTTGAACCTTCACTTCATTTTGTGAGCCAAGTCTCCAAATCCCGAGCCAACTTGTGGACTTCAAGTGTTCTTTGGAACCCAAACCGATCGAGCCCCCTTCATGTCAGTGATGATTTTGTTGCGCACCCAAATGGGTTTGTTCCACCCTAGGTCCTTTCTCACAACTATTTGTGCAACCACCTTACCATTTTTCTTCTTCTTGAGCTTGTAGTGGTTATTTTTGGTCTTGTTCTTGTATTTGGGCTAGGTTCATGATCTTTTTCTTTTCCTTGATCTCCTTCTTGACTTGTTTGCATTGGAAGGACTTGTGGCCTTCTTGATAGCATTTGAAGCAAGTCACAGTGGACCCATCCTCAAGCTTCTTCACCATGGTAGCATGGTTATCTTGAGGAGGTTGGACATGATTCTTGCCCCTTTAATCTTGCCAAGTTCTTCTTAAGCTTTTCCCCTTCTTGCTTGAGCTCATCGATCTCTTGTGCAATGAGATCATTAGATGGTTCTATAACAACATTCCTAATGCATGTCTCATTGCAAAGGGGTGATCTAGATAAATCAATAAATCATCACAAGAAGTGGAAGCATCTACCTTAGATTTGAAATTAAAGAGAGAGGTCGATTGCTTGAAAGAGGCCTTTGGTTGAGATTTAATGCACTTAAAATTATCCTTAAGCTCTTCATGCTCCTTGTTTAGTAAATTGAATTTGCTCAATAATTATTCATAAGTAGAAACAAAGGTAGTATAAATGTCATTAAGAGTATTGAATTTCTTAAGTTCTTTAGCTTGTTTCTTTAAGGTCGTTTGTTGCTCATTGATCAAATCAAGAAGTTCTTCATGAGAGAGGGAATCCTCATCAGATTCATCATCACTTACATCGCTATTGATACCTTTGGCCATAAGGCACTTGTGAGATGAACTCGATTCTTCATTGTCGCTCACCCATCTTTCTATACTTGAGAATGTTTTTCTTCTTCCTTTTGTCTCCTTGATCTTGGTCTTCTTCTCTTTCTTGATATGATCAATTGTTTCGACCAAGTGTTTTAAGGAGATTGGATAATCAATCTTGGCATTGATCCTCTTAATATTCTTCTCTATTTGTAACATGAGCTTAGCCATCTTGGGATCAATGTCTTCATCGCTTGATGTGTTTTGATCATCCTCTTCATAGCTCTCTTTATCTTGATCACCATCATCTTTGCTTGGGCTTGTCTCTGGCTCTCATCTCTTAATCCTTGCCTTCATGTATTGGCATTGAGCTTGCTTGCTTGTGAGAGTAAGATTCTTAATGTCGGGTGAGGTAGAAGCTTCAACCCCTATATTCCTGGTCATCTTATGGGCGGTGATCTTGCCTATAACTTGGCTAGGAGTCATCTTGCTCATGTCATGGTTGTCGTAAATGATGGAGACAAGAGCTTGAAGTATTCTTCTCATCACTTGAGCATCTTCAATTTACGTCAAACCTAACCTATTGATCTCATTGACAAAAATATTCAAACATGATTACATGTCATTAGCACTTTCATGGGATAGTTGTTTGATGTCATTGAGCTTAGTAACAATCACATGATATTTCTCATTGCGCACATCCTTTGTGTCTTCATGTATTTCAATGAGACTATTCCAAATGTCAGGTCCATTGGTGAGAGAATAAACACGATTAAATGCATCAACACATAAAGATGATAAAAGGATACTCTTGGCCAATGCATCTAATTACTTCACCTTATTGGTGAGGCGTTACCTCATCCCTTCCTTGGTGACTCTTCAAACATCTAAACAGTTAGCTTGTAAATAACAAGTCATTAGAATTTTTCATCGGGAAAAATTAGTGCTGTCAAAATGTGAAGCGCTATGGATATCCATCCCAACTCTAGACATCACAACTCTCTAGGATGTTAATCCTATTAAGAGCATGAAGCTCTGATACCAATTGTGAGGAACAGTGACATCCTAAGGGGGGTGAATTAGGACACTTAAAAACAAATGGGTCCAAAAATTTCACAAGATAAACCTATTTCAATCTCTATCTAAATATGCTCTATGTTTATCTAGTGTGTCTACTTTACTACTCAAGAGGATTGCAACCTACTCTAGCAAGGTAAATTGCAAGTATATAAATGTGTTAACGTAAATAAGTTATAGGGACAAACTCAGTATAAGGGATTGTTATCCTATTGTATCGATGGCGCACAAGCTACCCCTAGTCCACGTTGGAGCTCCACAAAAGATATGCTCATGTAGGGATCAGTGACGTCATAAGAGGGGAAGGGGGTGAATTAGGACACTTAGAACTATTTTGGCTCCAAAAACAACACAAGATAAATCAATATCAATTTCTATCTATATATGCTCTAGGTTTATCTAGTGTGTCTACTCTACCGATCAAAGTACTTGCAACCTATCTAAGAAGGTAAATTGCAAGTAAGTAATTGCGGAAACGTAAAAAATGTAGAGAGAGCGAACTCGGCACAAAGATTTTTCCCATAGTATGGATGGTATGAATGCCACCCCTAATCCACGTTAGAGCTCCACAAAGGATATGCTTCAAGTCGGCACCCGATCACGGCTCTTGAGCCACCAAGTCACACAAGGCCTCCACCCGGATGAGCCACTAAGCCACCAAGGCAAGGTCTCACCACTATCCTCTATTTCGGTTCCTCGCCGCCGTGATCACTTTGGAGCTTGAGCCACCAAGGAAAGGGTCTCCGCTTCCTTGTACACGCTTCACGTCGCCGCTCCACACCAAGTCAGAGGGTCAACAAGTTTGCCAACGAGTCACCAAGACTCCAAGGTGTCGGCGTACCAAGAGATACAAGCTTGGATCACTCCTTGATCCACTCTCTAGGCAGCAATCACCTAGTAACATACTCTCTAAGCCTATAACCACTAATCACTCTCTTATCTTGTTCTTATTTACCTTGGATGATCACTTTAAGCACTTTGGTGGCTTAGATGTGTATATGAACTTCTTTAGACTCTAGTAGCATGCCACTACTTCAAATGACTGAGTGGAGGAGTATTTATAGCCTCAAACCCGCGCACTAGCCATTAACCCAACGGCTCTAAAAAGCTATTAACACCGGATGATCCGGTGAGAACAGTAGTACTAACACCGGATCATTCGTGATCCGGTGAGTACACTCTCAAAAACTAGCCGTATGAACCCCACTCAAGCCACTATGAACACCATCCACTCCTGTGTATACTGCATCTTCATCATCGGACTTTCTAGTGAGTATACCTTAGCCATTCGAGCCAACATCTTCTCTGTGTAAATTGCTCTGGTGTCTTGTCCAATGCTTATCATTCTATCACTGGACTATCTGGTGAGCAATCCTCAGCCATCAGAGCCAAATGCAACCCTCTTTGGAAAATATGCTCCAGTGTACACATGACTTCATTACCAGACCATCTGATGGCTTGAGCTTCGCCTACCTCTTTGTACTATTCATTATCTGGTGTATTTGTCCGCTGTACTCTTGCTTCATCACCAGACTATCTGATACCTTTAAAATCTTCTGCCCAGAACCAAATGCTATGGTGTGTATTACTTGTCGAACACCAGATCATCTGGTCAATTAATCTTCAACTTCAACTCTTGAAACTGCCTCTGCTGAAATTGCTTCGATGCTTTTGCTCGTTTAACACCGGACCATCCGGTGAGGTAAAACTGCTTCTGTCTGTATACACTGTTCATTATCCGATGTGCAATACATTCAACACCGGACCATCCGGTGAGAACAAAACTCCTGGAACTTCTCCAATTCAACCAAACTTTGTCCCTGCTTTGGTGGCTTCTTCATGTATTACATCCATAAGACCTAATAACATATATTCTTAACAAACATATTAGTCTCATTGACTATATTATTATTAATCATCAAAATCACAAACATGGTCTAATAGGGTTATTTTCCTTACAGTCTCCCCATTTTTGGTGATTGATGACAACACACCCAAAGCAAATGACAAATAATAAATGATATCAAATGTAAAGATCATAAATTACCACAAAGTCTTACCATATTGATTGGATGCATGTTGCATGTTCTTACCAATTAGTACCCCTTTGTTGTGGCTCCTCTTTTCTCCATTGCCACTATCTCCCTTAATCGACTTATGCAATAGCTTCTCTTTTATCGATCTAGGCGCCTTATGTTGCTTCTAGGATCTTCTTCTTCTCTCCCTTTGTCAATAATATAGTCTAAACTCTCTCTATATGTGTATATACGTATGATGAGAATAAAATATATGCACAACTAAACAATATGTTAAGATAGGAAGTTTAAGCTATATTATGCATGGAGTCAGCTTAAATGAACAAAGATTTGACAATGATACCAATTGAAGCATTTGAGTATTGCATACCTCTAGGGGCATATTGCTTGCTCCATAAGACTACAAAAGATGTCACTAGAAACACATTAGTCTCAAAATCATAACCTATAGGATATACTCCCCCTAAATATATACATACAAGTCTTGAATACTTATGAGATATATGCGCTTGTTATTGATAATAATGGGGATTTATCATATACATTGGATCATGGAACATAAACGATATCAATTATAAAACTAGTGCCATAAAAGAAACCTACCACTAATAAACCATGTAGGTTGCTCAAGGATAAGAGAGAAATACAAGCAACTTACCATATGAAAATCTATACTAGACATTGTATAAATTGAAATAAGCATATGCAATCCTAGATGAGGTAAAAAAAAAGAGCTACATCAAATGAAAAGATTTTGCATCAAGCTTCATTACCTCTTTTATTTTTGGATGGGAATTTGGGTATATGATGTTCATGATCTTCATCAATGCACCCAATCCTGTACACTTGGCTTATTTGCTTGAACTTTTACTTCATCTTGTGAGCCAAGTCTCCAAATCCCCATAGCTTCTTCGGGGCTTCAAGTCTTCTTTGGAACCCAAACCGTTTAGGGTCCTTTCATGTTGGTGATGATTTCCTTGAGCACCCAAATAGGTTGGTTCCACCTCCGATCCTTCTTCCCAATTATGTGTACAACCACCTTGCCATTTTCCTTCTTTTTGAGCTTGTAGTGATTGCTCTTTATCTTGTTCTTGTAGTTGGGCTTAGTGTAGAGGTTGGAGGTCTTGTTAAAGAGGTCCGTCATCTTCTTCTTCTCCTTAGTCTCCTTCGTCACTTGCTTGCATTGGAAGGACTTGTGGCATTCTTGAAGGCATTTGAAGCATGTCACGGTTGACCCCTCCGCAAGCTTCTTAACCATGAAAGGACAGTTATCTTGAGGAGGTTGGACATGTCCTTTGCCCTTCAATCCCGCTAAGTCCTCCTTGAGCTTCTCCACTTCTTGCATGAACTCATCATTCTCTTGTGCAATGAGTTTATTAGATTATTCTACAACAACATTCTCAACACAAATCTCATTGCAAAAGGGTGAGCTAGATAAAGCATACAAATCATCATAAGAAGTGAAAGCATCTACCTTAGGATTGTAATTAAAAAGAGAGGTAGATTGCTTCAAAGGGACCTTAGTTTGAGATTCAATGCACTCAAATTTAGCCTTAAGCTCTTCATGCTCCTTGTTTAGCAAATTGATTTTGTATAATAATTGTTCATAATTAGAAACAAAGGTAGTATGGATGTCATTAAGTGCTTAAATTTCTTAAGCTCTTTTGATTGTTTCTTAAGAGCCCTTTGTTGCTAATTGATCAAATTAAGGAGCTCATCATAGGCAGGAGAACCCTTATCGAATTCATCATCACTTACATCGTTATCCATTCCTTTGGCCATAAGGCACTTGTGAGATGACTTACGCGATGATGACTTGTGTGATGATGACCTTGAGGAAGAGCTTTTCTTGGATGGGAGGATGGTGAAACTTTCATCACTTGAGCTTGATTCTTCATCGTTGCTCTCGCATCTTCCTAAGCTTGCAAATGCCTTGGCTCTTCCCCTTGTCTCCCTCTTGTTCTTGGTCTTTTTCTTCTCCTTCTTGATATGATTAATTGTGTTGACCAAGTCCTTCATGGAGATTAGGTGATCAATCTTTCCATTGATCTTCTTGATGTTCTTCTCCACTTGTGAGTTGAGCTTGGTGACTCCAGGATCCCTTTCTTCATCACTTGAGGTGCTTTTCTCATCTTCTTCATAGCTCTCTTCATCATCTTCACTTGAGCTTGCCTCTTGCTCTTGTCTCCTCATCCTTGCCTTCATGTGTTGATATTGAGCTTGCTTGAATGTGAGAGCAAGGTTCTTGGCGTCATATGAGGAAGAAGCTTCCACCCTCATGTTCATTGTCATCTCATGGGAGGTGATTTTGTCGAGTACTTGAGTTGGAGTTATCTTCTTGATGTCATTGTGGTCGTAGATGATGGAGACGATCAACTTGTAATTCGGAAGAAGAGCTTGAAGTATTCTTTTCACCACTTGATCATCTTCAATTAGCGTCAAACCTAACCCATTGATCTCACTAACAAGAATATTCAAACGAGAATACATATCATTAGCACTTTAGGGTAGTTGCTTGATGTCATTAATCTCCGTAACAAGCACATGATATTTCTCATTGCGCACATCCTTTGTGTCTTCATGTATTTCAATGAGATTAGTCCAAATATCATGTGTATTGGTGAGAGAATAAATATGATTAAATGCATCAACACATATAGATGATAAAAGGATACTCTTTGCCGCCAATACATATAATTGCCTCTCCTTGTTGGTGATGCGAGGTTTCATCCCTTCCTCGGTGACTCTCCAAACATCCAACCCTCAGGCTTGCAAATAACAAGACAATAGAATTTTCCAACGAGAGAAATTTGTGCCATCGAAAAGTGGAGCACTATGGGAATCCGTCCCAACCCCTGATGTCACAACTCTAGGATGTTAAGTCTATCAACAGCATGAGGCTCTGATACCACTTGTAGGGATCGGTGACATCCTAAGGGTGGCGAATTATGACACTTAGAACTATTTCAGCACCAAAAACAACGCAAGATAAACCTATATCAATTTTTACCTATATATGCTCTAGATTTATCTAGTGTGTCTACTCTATCGATCAAAGTGCTTACAACCTATCTAAGAAGGTAAATTGCAAGTAAATAATACGAAAACGTAAATAAGGTAGAGAGAGAAAACTCGGTACAAAGATTTTTTTTTCTGTGGTATCGATGGCATGAATGCCACCTCTAGTCCATGTTGGAGCTCCACAAAGGATATGCTCCTAGTCGGCATCCGGTCACGGCTCTTGAGCCACCAAGTCACAAAGACAAGGCCTCCACCCTGATGAGCCACCAAGTCACAAAGGCAATGTCTCACCACTAGCCTCTCTTCCAGTTCCTCATCGTCGTGATCATTTCGGAGCTTGAGCAACCAAGGCAAGGGTCTCCACTTCCATGTACACGCTTCCCATCGCCGCTCCACACCAAGTCGAAGGGTCCACAAATTTGCTGGCGAGTCACCAAGACTCCAAGGTGCCAACATACCAAGAGGTACAAGTTTGGATCACTCCTTGATTCACTCTCTAGACAACAATCACCTAGCAACACACTCTCTAGGCCTATAGGCACTAATCACTCTCTAATCTTGTGGTTAATTTCCTTGGATGATCACTTTAAGCACTTTGGTGGCTTGGATGTGTATATGAACTTCTCTAGACTCCAGCAGCACACAACTACTTTAAATGACTGAGTGGAGGGATATTTATATCCTCAAACTCGTGCACTAGTCGTTAACCCAATGATTCTGAAAAGTTGTTAACACCGGATGATCCGGTGAGAACTGTAGTACTAACACCGGATCATCTGGTAAGTACACTCTCATACACTAGCCGTTGGAACCCCACTCAAGCCACTGTAAACACCTGACACTCCGATGTATACTGCATCTTCATCACCGGATTTTCCGGTGAGTATACCTTAGCCATCCGAGCCAACAACCTCTCTGTGTAAATTGCTCCGCTGCCTTCTCCGGTGCTTATCAATATATCACTGGACTATCCGGTGAGCAATCCTCAGCCATCAGAGACAAATGCAACCCTCTCTGGAAAATATGCTCTGGTGGCGTACACATGTGATGAGGACATCATTCTTTCGGATACACACACCAAGTATTCCTCCAACAATAGGTCCATTGACACGAGCTCGTGCACGTCAACTAAATCATGAGGTGAGCTCGTTCCTTAGTGTTCCTTTATATTTTGATAAGGATGGGATGCTACTGAATAATTATGATGTATTGTTACTTAGGAATACGGGAGAAGAACAGCAAGGGCGCCCAAGCCAAGGTGGAGGTCCAATCAAGTTCGAGTCCGTTTCGGAGTCCAGGACCAGTCTGCACTAAAATCATCGCCCAGGACGCATACGGACTCCGTTTTCGACATTCTACATATGGTTGGAAAGCTAAGGAGATAAGATTTCCAACGGGTCTGGTCCCATGTCCAAATTCTTTCTGAGTCAAAAGGAATCGTCGAAATAAGTGGACGTCCAGAATCTGTCAGGGTGCTGCGCCACCATCTTTTGGGCCGTTGGGCCGTGTAACGTGTTGGAGTCCATTAGGGACGCGTCCAGGGGTCCTTGGCCGACCCTAGTCTTTTATATACAGTAGCCGCCGCCCTAATTAGAGTTGGGTTTTGCTTAGATATTGATCTACACACAGATTGTGAGATTTTCGCTCTTGTTCTGGACCGACTAGGCCGCCGCAAGTATTTGTGGAACCCCAACTTCGAGTGCTTGAATTCTATTCGCAATATTTCAGATTGCATCTTCTACGTTCTTGCTTGTGTTCTCGGTACGCTTGCAGGGATTGAGCCTTCTTGGCGAGGTCAATCGCGCGACACGGTTTATAACCAACAGAGCTGTGGTGTAGTGATTGCAAGGGAGATGATTTGTTCGGGTCGAAGCCTTTGGATCATCAACGTCGAGTTCTCCATCCACCGACTTATCGCTACCTATCGGAAGATCAGGCCAACATTACTCATCAACATGACTTCATCACCGGACCATCCAATGGCTTGAGCTTTGCCTGCCTCTTTGTACTGTTCATTGTCTGGTGTATTTATCCGTTGTACTCTTGCTTCATCACCGGACTATCTGATGCCTTCAAAATCTTCTGCCCAGAACCAAATGCTCTGGTGTGTATGGCTTGTCGAACACCGGATCATCCGGTCAGTTGATCTTCAACTTCAACTCTTAAAACTGCCTCTGCTGAAATTGCTCCGATTCTTCTGCCCATTTGACACCGAACCATCCTATGGGGCAAAACTTCCTCTGTGTATATACAATGTTCATTGTCCGGTGTGTGCAACACATGCAACACTAGACCATCTGGTGAGAACAAAACTCCTAGGACTTCTACAGTTCAACCAAACTTTGTTCCTGCTTCGGTGGCTTCTTCATGTATTACATCTGTGAGACCTACTAACATATATTCTTAACAAACATGTTAGTCTCATTGACTATATTATCATTAATCACCAAAATCACAAACATGGCCTAATAGGGCCATTTTCCTTACAGCTCCCAGTCACCAAGTCTCCTCCAGTCACTGTTCTTGAGCTACCAAGTCACAAGACAAGGCCTCAAGCATGATGAGGCACCAAGCCACCAAGGCGAGGTCTCACCACTAACCTCTCTTCTGGTTACTTGTGCATTGTCTTCACTTCAGAGCTTTAGTCACGAGGACAAGGGCCTCGGCGTCCCTGCACAATCTTCTTGCCACTGCTCCACACCAAATCGTAGGGTCAACAAGTTACCGGCGAGTCACAAAGACTCTAAGACACTGACGTACCTCACGGTACATGGTTGGATTACTCCTAGATCCACTCTCTAGGTTGCAGCATCTAACAACACTTCTCTCTAGGACAAATAGCACTAATCACTCTCTAATGGTGTGCTAATTGCCTTGGATGAACACTTTTAGCACTTTAATCACTTGGATGTCTTCTCGAGTGTATATGAGATTCCTCTAGACTCTAGCACCTTCAAATGGATGAGTGGAGGGGTATATATAGCCTCAACCCCGTGGACTAGCCATTATCCTAATGGCTCAACTTTGCTGTGAACACCGAATGATCCGATGACAATAGTAGTACAAGCACCGGTCCATCCAGTGTGTACATAAGTGGATACTGGCCATTGGAATTCCACTCAAACTTCTTCTGATGACCGGATTGTCCGGTGTATACTACATCTCCATTGCCGGACTATCTGCTATGTATACTTGAGCCTAACCGAGCCAAATTCTTCACTGTTCAACTGTATAGTGCTTTGATCTTCTAATGACCAAACCTTCCACTGTGTATAGCTTCATCTTCTCAGGATTTTTCAGACACTCTCAAAAATGCTCCGGTGTGAGCCTCCGGTGTGCACATTTTCATGACCGGACTATCTGGTGAGTTGATCTTCGATCTTCCTTGGTTGAAAAGCCTCTCTGCAACAAAATGCTCCAGTGTGCTTTTTCCTTGAACAACAGACTATCCGGTGAGGTCTTCATTTCCTTCTTTGAAGGAAGATACTCTGGTGTACACTGCTTCTAAGAACTGGACCTTCTGGTGAGTGTAATCTCATCAGGACACCGGACTATCCGATGAGAACAAATTCTCTGGGACTTTTCCAATTCAGTTCAAACTTTGTCCCGTCTTCGGTGACTTCTTCATGTATTGCATCCATGAGACCTACTAACATATATTCTTGATAAACATGTTAGTCTCATTGACTATGTTGTCATTAATCACCAAAATTACAATCATGATCTAATAGGGCTATTTTTGCTACAGGAACATGATCGTGTTTTTTGAGATGATGGCTGGTTTCTTGATAGTGATGGCTTCTTGAGTGTTGGACTTCTTCGAGGAGATGGCTGGGGAGGTGGACTTATTTTAGGAGATGACTGAGGAGAAGGAGATCTATGAGGCAACGGCCAAGGGTGTATTGGAGAGTAGAGGTTCTCAGGGGCTATCACTAGTGGAAATACTATGTTGGCCTTCTCCCAAGCGATGAATATGTGCTCGTTCTCTCCTATAGATTTTGCCCCCTCCTCTACAGGGTAGTCCACCTCAACGTGACGGTAATGGTCAACTGCCTTGTCTACTTCAATCATGGTGTAACCCTCTGGTATCGGATGTCTGTGCAAAAATTCATGGGAGCTGTGGGGATAAGCCACGCTGGAAGCACCTTAATGGCAATGTTCATAGGACAAATGTGTAGTTCACATGGTGTCCATGCTATGATGTAGTCAACGAGATAAGTGATGGAGTCAGCTCCGAAAACTCTCATGGACGCACAGCTACTCTGACGACCACCGAGGCTAGAGCGCACAACTTTAGGAGATGCTGTCAGTTGTTCCTGTTCGCTCCCAATGGTGCCCCTATTCACGCATGATGGCTTCATGTACTACTTGTCTTTTTTTCGTCTGTGTGTTCCTGCTCACATTGTAGTGCAAGTTCAGGCATGTGCATCATTCTAGCTCATTCTGCATCTTGCTCTGCTTGGGATCTCTTTCGACTCTTGTAAATATCGACAGCCTCTGGGAATCCATATTTCCAACCAATCACCCCAACATCTCATGTGCGACCACCGTGCTTGTTGTTTCCTAGGGCCAAGGTGAGCTCGTCTCTATCCCTATCTTGCTTGAAAGAACCATGTGAAGATTGCGTGTGGGCCTCCGTAAGCCTTTTTGCAAGAGTTTGCATCACTTCCTGGTCTTTAGAGGTTGTAAAGCATAAGCTTTCATGAGACAAGTAAGAAGCACCCCACCCCCAAAAAGGAAGCACGTCAATCGTTCACTCTAGCCCTCTGTCTCAGGTGTGACACCTCTTTCTCGTAGTTCATCTAGCTCTTGTCGCCACTGCTGTTCTTTCCTCACGTACCCATGACTGCCGACTTTGTGAGGGTAAAGGTTCTTCTTCGAGTTTGCTTTGTTCACCTCACTCAACTTTTGTGCTTCTTCCAACAACTTGTACTCTGCATAGGCTTGCCAATGATCTTCCAGTTGTGGCCATTTGCTAAAATCTGGCATTGTGCCATTCTGTACATAGGTTCTATTCAGTGTGCCCTTCCAATTCTTAAACGAAAGGCCCATGATCATTAGCACCTGACGCTTAACTACTTTCATATATGTGTCTTCAGGGGACTCGAACTTCTCTAATATCTTGGACCACAAGATGTCATTTTTTATTTAATCAGGAACCATGTGCGGATCACCTCATTCGCCAGTCTACCATCTATAGTTGATGGGCATGTGATCCTCAATAGCTATTCCACAAACTGACTTGTACGACCTCAGAATTTCCTCTAGTGTAGTTGGGTCCCCAGCTAGTGAGACCTCTGTGATGACAAATCGTCCCATAGGCATCTTCGATGGACCTTAGACACGATATCGCTCCTAGGATTGCTCATTGTTGTAACCCTCTGGAGCATCAAGCATCTACACATAAGCAAAAAAATTATTGAGAACTTATACGATAATGTGTACAATAGATGCATTCATCTACTTATGAATTACTTCATCGCCTCCACATGCATCTGTTTGGTCCAAGTTGAGATAGTGGCTCGGGCTACCTTCTTCACTGTTACTACATCTCCTTCTGGCACCAGGGTCGGGTCAGCGGTTGGTGGTGCCATCCCTTCTTGAGCGTTCTACATACGATGACGACGAGTGGTTGAGTATTCTACATATAGAGAGCTGAGGAAGGAAGGAAATACAGAGAAAGCCGATGACGGAGGGAGAGAGGCTGTCGAAAGAGTGATATAACTAGGAATGAGTCGATAGATGGAATGCATACACATACAATATTATAATTGAGTACATTATGATCATATTTAACAAAAAAAGTCACATCTTACATAACAAAATAGGCACAAATATGCACAAAGGTACATGTCGAATATCTAACTATGGGGTATATATATATATAAGGAGTACACTGTATATGGATAGTAATATGAACAAGGGTTCCCGATCTTCCGAAAGGTTCTGGTAACTCTCGATTTGGTGGAAACGAGACACAAGTCGATCCGGCTTCCGAACAACACGATCCGAAACCCCGCAATCGCAGCACCACGTCTCCTCTGGTTATCAACCGGCGTTGCACGGTTGACCTCGCCAAGAAGGCTAAAGTCCTTACCTGCGAATCGAAGAACACAAGCAAGAACAAGGAAGAATGCAACCAAATTGCAGATGAATGATTAATCTCACGAGTTGGGGTCTCACAAACCGACGAAACGGCGAAACTGTTCTTGACAGAATAATCTAAGCAAAACCCCACCCTAATGAGAGCGGCGGCGGCTGATAATAAGGGTCTAGGGTCGTCACACCCCCTGGTCACGCCCCCCTAATGGGCTCAACGACGATACACGGCCCAACGGACCAAAAACGGTGACGCAGCACCGGGACAGATTCTGGACGCTGAGTTGTTTCGACGTTTCCCGTTGAGTCAGAAGGAATTTGGATCTCAAACCAACGCCATTGGTTTCCTTATGAAATTATCTTTCCAACCATATGTGAATCGTCGAAAACGGAGTCCGGATGCGTCCTGGGCGTCCATTTTACTGCTCGCTGGTCCTGGAGGTCGAGGCTGATTCGGACTCGAGTTGGACTGGACCTCCTGCTGTTGTTGGACGTCCTAGCTGCTCCTCCACGCCTCCAAGCCTTCCTCTATGTGTCTCCTTGTCCTCTCCATGATTCCTAAGCAACACATAATCATTAGGTAGTAATCTATTCTCAAAATTATATAAAGAGTTGCTTAGAAACGAGCTCACCTCTAAATTTAATTGTCGTGCGCGAGCTCTTGTGATTGGACCTTGAAAGTTCAATGGAGGATCATTGTATGTATCCGAGGGAGTGATGTCCTCATCATCCTCCCCCTCTTGAATTGGAGTCGTCCTCGACTCAAGCTCATCATCGGCTCCCAAGTAAGGTTTCAAATCTGCAATGTTAAAAGAAGGACTAACCCCGAACTCGGGTGGCAACTCAAGTTTATATGCATTATCATTTATTTTCTCAATTATCTTATAAGGACCAGCAGCTCTTGGCATTAATTTAGACTTACGCAGCTCTGGAAACCTATCTTTTCTTAAATGTAACCACACTAAATCACCCGGTTCAAGTTTGACTTCTTTCCTACCTTCACTACCAGCAATTCTATACTTTTCATTCATCTTTTCGATATTTATTTTAGTTGTTTCATGCAACTTACGAATAAAATCAGCACGTGCACTAGCATCACTATGTGTTCTTTTAGTGGTAGGTAAAGGCAAAAGATCAATAGGAGCGCGAGGGGTAAAACCATACACTACCTGAAAAGGACTTACCTTGGTGGTAGAATGTGTTGCCCCATTATAAGCAAACTCCACGTGGGGCAAACATTCTTCCCACATCTTCAAATTTTTCTTCAAAATAGCTCTCAACATGGTACCCAAAGTGCGGTTCACTACCTCCGTTTGGCCATCAGTTTGTGGGTAGCAAGTAGTAGAAAACAATAGTTTTGTACCCAACTTATTCCATAGAGTGCGCCAAAAGTGACTCAAAAATTTAGCGTCGCGATCTGAAACAACAGTAGAAGGCATACCATGCAAGCGAACAATCTCTTTGAAAAAGAGGTCAGCAATATAAACGGCATCATCACTTTTATGACAAGGTATAAAATGTGCCATCTTAGAAAAACGATCCACAACAACAAAAATGCTATCCCTCCCCCTCTTAGTCCTAGGCAATCCCAAAACAAAGTCCATCGAAATATCTGCCCAAGGAATAGAAGGAACAGGAAGAGGCATATACAAACCATGTGGATTCAAGCGAGACTTAGCCTTTTGACATGTGGTACAGCGTGCCACGAACCGCTCAACATCTCTCCTCATCTTTGGCCAAAAGAAATATGTGGCCAACATATCTTCCGTCTTCTTAGCACCAAAATGTCCCATCAATCCTCCTCCATGTGCTTCCTGCAACAACAAAAGACGAACGGAACCAACTGGAATGCATAGACGGTTAGCTCTAAACACAAATCCATCATTGATCACAAACTTGTTCCACGTACGTCCCTCTTTACAGTTCAGCAATACATCTTTAAAATCAGGATCAAGCACATATTGTTCTTTTATTGAGTCAAGTCCAAAAATTCTATAATCAAGTTGGGACAACAAAGCATATCATCTAGACAAAGCATCAGCAATTATATTATCCTTCCCTTTCTTGTGTTTGATAACATAAGGAAAAGATTCAATAAATTCAACCCACTTAGTATGTCTACGATTCAGATTATTTTGAGAACGAAGATACTTAAGCGATTCATGATCTGAATGTATAACAAATTCTTTAGGCCACAAATAATGACGCCACGTCTCTAAAGAACGTACAAGTACATACAATTCCTTATCATACGTAGAGTAATTAAGAACAGGGCCATGCAATTTTTCGCTAAAGTATGCAACGGGCTTACCTTCTTGCATCAAAACACCTCCAATGCCAACTCCACTAGCATCACATTCTAGCTCAAAGGTCTTACCAAAATTTGGAAGTTGCAGCAATGGCGCGTGCGTAAGCTTGTCCTTCAAAGTGTCAAAGGACTCCTCTTGTGCCTTACCCCAATGGAACACCACACCTTTCTTTGTCAACTCGTGGAAGGGGGCAGCAATGGCGCTGAAATCCTTCACGAAATGACGATAAAAACCTGCAAGTCCAAGAAAACTTCTCACCTGTTTGATGGTTTGGGGCACCGGCCAACTCTTTATGGCTTCAATTTTCATCTCATCCACCTCAATTCCCTGTGGAGTAATAACATAGCCAAGAAAAGAGACTCGATCCGTACAAAAGATGCACTTCTCAAGGTTACCAAATAAACGTGCATCACGTAAAGCATTAAAAACAGCACGTAAGTGATCCATATGTTCATCCAAAGACTTGCTATAAATCAATATATCATCAAAGTAAACCACCACAAATCGTCCAATAAAAGCTCTTAAAACCTCATTCATCAAACGCATGAAAGTGCTAGGTGCATTAGTTAAACCAAAAGGCATTACTAACCACTCATATAATCCGAATTTAGTTTTGAAAGTTGTTTTCCATTCATCTCCAAGTTTCATTCTAATTTGGTGGTAACCACTACGCAAGTCGATCTTTGTAAAAATTACAGAGCCACACAACTCATCAAGCATATCATCAAGTATAGGAATAGGATGGCGATATCGAATAGTAATGTTATTGATGGCTCTACAATCAACACACATACGCCAAGTACCATCTTTCTTAGGAACCAAAATCACAGGAACAGCACAAGGACTAAGGCTCTCACGTACATACCCGCGGTCCAAAAGCTCTTGGACTTGCCGCTGAATTTCCTTAGTCTCCTCGAGATTGGTTCGATACGCAGCACGATTTGGCAATGTTGCTCCCGGGATCAAATCGATTTGATGCTCTATCCCTCTCATAGGTGGCAGTCCCGGGGGTATCTCAGCTGGGAAGACATCCTCATACTCCTGCAAAAGGTTAGTGGCAGCAGGAGGTATCAAACTAATAACATCATCAAGCGAATACAAAACTCGTTTGCAAACCAAGGTGTAGCAAATATCATTATTAGAAATTTCAGCAAGGTTACTTTTTAGTGCAAGCATAACACCACCCTTCAATTTTATGCCCTCTACTTTAGAACTAGGTGCAGACTTATCCTTTTTAGGTGGGTAAAGAGAATGAGCAACTTGCTGATTTTCAGATTTAGTATCACGCAAATTAGCAGCTCGCTCTTTATCAGCTTGTACAATTTCAGCAGGGGTCATAGGAACCAAAGTAATTTTCTTTCCTTTATGCATAAAAGTATATGTATTACTTCTACCATGGTGTATAGCATCATTATCAAATTCCCAAGGTCGACCCAATAAAAGTGAGCAAGCTTCCATAGGTACCACATCACAGTCAACATAATCAGCATAGGAACCAATGGAAAAAGAAACTCTGCAAGTTTGTGTTACCTTAGCTTTTCCAGCATCATTAAACCACTGAAGGTTATATGGATAGGGGTGTTGGCGTGTGGTCAAGCCAAGCTTCTTGACCAAATCTGAACTCACCAAATTATTACAACTACCTCCATCGATGATGACACGTGCTCGCCGATTTTGGATGACGAAGAAAATCTGGAACAGGTTATGGCGTTGCAGCTTCTCTGGTTGTTGTACCTTTGTGCTGAGCGCCCGCTGCACAATGATGCTCCTATAGGTCGCTGTGTCATCACTGCCCAAGATTTCGTTGCTCTCCTCAACAACTGGTTCTTCTTCTTCTTCTTCCTCAATGTCAGAGGCGCTGATGTACCCATCTTCCGTTGCAATGTATGCCCGCTGACTTGGGCAATCCTTCTGCACATGACCGAATCCATGGCAGCGACGGCACTGAATGCCAGAGGTGCGTCCCGTTGATGCAACAGAGGAAGCACTCTTGGAAGGTCCCTGCAAAACAGAATTTTTACCTGAGCCTGAAAATCGTGTAGTGACCGGATTTGGTGCCGTAGTTGCTTGTTGCTTGCTCGCTGGTGAGGGAGCCCTGTAAGTGGATGGTTTGGACAGCCCCAAGGATGGTCCTGTGCGCGGCGTGTATGTGGTGCTGGCCTTGTACTTGCCCTGCTGCTCACGCCCCTGCAACTCCTTCTCTACAAGCATAGCAAACTGAAACAACTGGTTGACATTGTTAAATTCTTTATAATCAATAATATCCTGGATTTCATGTCTCAAACCCGAATAAAATCGACAAATAGAATCTTCGTTTCCCTCTACTATGCCACAACGCATCAAGCCCTTTTGAAGCTCACCATAATAATCCTGCACAGATTTATCTCCCTGTTCTAAGCGCATCAATTTCTTACGCAGGTCTCTATGATAAGATGGGGGAACAAATCTATCACGCATAGCAACCTTAAGCTCTTCCCATGTACAAGGTGTGGCACCATCTGCAGCTAAACCAGTCCACCAAATAATAGCAAAATCTTTAAACTCACTAGTGGCTTGTCTAACTCTATGTTGTTCAGGTACTTGGTGGGCACTAAATTTTTGCTCTACTGTCATCTCCCAATCAAGATATCCCTCAGCATCATAATGTCCCGAAAAAGAAGGTATAGTAAATTTAACCTTAGCATAAGGATCTTCAGGAGCTCGATTATACATACCTCGATGGTGGTGGTGATGTGGAACGCCACCCATACCTGTGGTGTTAGTGCGAAGACGATGCCGTAATCTGTTTTGCAATGTCACCGCTGGATCAACATTACCATCGTCATCATACAGCTCATCACCAGTGTTGCTTCCATTCACATCTTCGTTGTGCACAGGACGGTTTTCCAAAGCATTTACCCTGTCGGTGAGCTCGGATAACCGTTTGTCCACCCGCTCAACCGCGTTTGCGAGTTTCATCTCAATTATCGCTTCAGTGACAGCCTTGATGACTGTCTCCTTCATCTCCTTCTGAGCATTGTCTACAACAGCTTGTAGCTGCTCTTGGCTGACACACTCCTTGAAGTCATTTGGCGTTTTATCTCCATCAACTGACATTGTGGAAACAAACACAACAACAAACAGTGAAGGTTATCCCTAATAATCGTACTACAAAGGTGGAGTGGTGCCTCTCAATCAAGATCAGCAAAGGTAGACACCTTACCAAGCTCTTACCAGGGTTCTTACCAGCAAAGCAAAGGATACCTGGAAGGCGTGCGAGCGATTGCAGGGATGCAAACCAGTGCTGTCCAGAAGAATATGTGGAGCTTGGAAGGCACACAAAGAGAACAAATATGTATATGTGGAACACAAATCAGAAACAGATAGTAATGCTGAATTATAGTCCCAAGTACTTGTTCTCGTTGCTGGCCTAAAGTGTTGCAAGTACCAAGTATGTGTGATAAACAAGGTGGAGAAACAAGTATGATGGATAGCAAGAGCAACAGAAACAAAGAACTAAACAGCACACGCTAACACAGCTCACTTTGCCCTTCTCTATGTGCTCCTCTAGATATTGTTCCTCTTTTGCCCCTCTCTTTTTTCTATTTTTTTGGGCTGTCGTTGTTTTTTTGGGAAAATTCGACTTTTTCTTTTTATTTTTTTGATATTTGTTTTTACTTAGGAGCACACAAGAGGGAACCACAGAAAATTTGAGCTTAAACAAGTGAAAGACGTGGCCTGTAGAATTTTCTGAAGTTCAGCCGGAAAATGAGAAAAATATTTGGAAATTGAAAACTCAAACTTCGGAGGCGAATTTGGGAATTCTGATTTCGCTGAACCCGATAAAGCGGGGACGAACGGATCCGAAACACCGTTTCGATGCGAAAAACTCTGTGACTTTTCTGAAAACGGAGTTCGTACGCGAAAGTTATGCCCGATTTGAGAAACGACTCCGAATTAGAGGACAAAACGGGAAGAAAGTGGGGAAAATATGCGACGGAGGCTAGGGTTTGATGGAAACGGTGGGGGAAAACACACGAACTGGACTCTAACACAACCTAACCAGCAACAAGACCTTGACCAGGACACAAACTCAACACGACGGACTCTGAAACTGAAATATGCAAAAGCTAAAGGCGCGGAAGGGTTGTAGGACAGGAAAAAAAACCGATATGGCAGTGGACTATGGAACGAAGGCGAAAACACTCGAAACTAAGGGTAGATATGAACCTGACGGTATACCTGAAGCTCTGAATACCACTTAATATGAACAAGGGTTCCCGATCTTCCGAAAGGTTCTGGTAACTCTCGATTTGGTGGAAACGAGACACAAGTCGATCCGGCTTCCGAACAACACGATCCGAAACCCCGCAATCGCAGCACCACGTCTCCTCTGGTTATCAACCGGCGTTGCACGGTTGACCTCGCCAATAAGGCTAAAGTCCTTGCCTGCGAATCGAAAAACACAAGGAAGAACAAGGAAGAATGCAACCAAATTGCAGATGAATGATTAATCTCACGAGTTGGGGTCTCACAAACCGACGAAACGGCGAAACTGTTCTTGACAGAATAATCTAAGCAAAACCCCGCCCTAATGAGAGCGGCGGCGGCTGATAATAAGGGTCTAGGGTCGTCACACCCCCTGGTCACGCCCCCCCTAATGGGCTCAACGACGATACACGGCCTAACGGACCAAAAACGGTGACGCAGCACCGGGACAGATTCTGGACGCTGACTTGTTTCGACGTTTCCCGTTGACTCAGAAGGAATTTGGACCTCAAACCAACGCCATTGGTTTCCTTATGAAATTATCTTTCCAACCATATGTGAATCGTCGAAAACGTAGTCCGGATGCGTCCTGGGCGTCCGTTTTACTGCTCGCTGGTCCTGGAGGTCGAGGCTGATTCGGACTCGAGTTGGACTGGACCTCCTGCTGTTGTTGGACGTCCTAGCTGCTCCTCCACGCCTCCAAGCCTTCCTCTATGTGTCTTCTTGTCCTCTCCATGATTTCTAAGCAACACATAATCATTAGGTAGTAATCTATTCTCAAAATTATATAAAGAGTTGCTTAGGAACGAGCTCACCTCTAAATTTAATTGTCGTGCGCGAGCTCTTGTGATTGGACCTTGAAAGTTCAATGGAGGATCATTGTATGTATCCGAGGGAGTGATGTCCTCATCAGATAGGGTATACTGTACTCATGTATAATAACTCTAGATACTATGGAATCGAATATGCAGTAATTGATGCACCCAGTTTAGAAGACGTATACTAGGAAGGTCTCGATTGGTTGCCCAACTCAAGAACGACTAGTATCCAAGTCTGATTCATCTGCTTTGTCTTGGTAGACAAGATGAAGGACTCCCTATCAACTACAACTGGATAGGAGGTGGGATATCAGCCCTATATAAAGCGGGGACTTAGACTCAAGCACCAAGACCATATGAGATACTCGGTGATATCATCCTTAGTTTAGTTTAGATCCAATCTATTCCCTGTAATAGGTCTAAACACTGCTTGTACTTGAGAGAATACATACACATCACCATCCATATATGATGTAGGATATTACTCCAACTAGGGGCCCGAACCTGTCTAAATTGCGTGCCTCAATTCATGTTCAATGCCTGATCCTGAAGGTACCCTAGTCAATTACAAACGTATTATCAGGAACTAATCTTGGATAGTTGGCATGCCAGGTAGGGACCTTCTTCTGCTTTTCAGGAATGATCATGTCTCAAGTTCACATCTGCGCTGGTTTCTCTTACGATGGTTTCTATGACCACTTCAAGTCTACGGAAGCCATCTACTCATCGCTTCCTGCCAGATCTAAGATCCTCTTCGAATCTATGGTTTTCCACTAGGACAATCAAGGTGGATTGATCCACACTGGTATTCTCGAGTCCAGCTCATTGGACGCATACCATAAGGTGGGACATCTCGACTGGGATCCCAAGGAGCCTAACATTCTCTAGTGCATAGACACCGATAGCGATGACAAGGATTGGAGAGTGGCAATGACGACTCGGTCAACAGCCAGAGCAATCGAACAGATAGATTTGTGTTCATGGCTCAAGGAGTTAGAACGCCACCTGAGGACCTGATGGCCGTAGATCAAAACACCGTAGAGAACAATGGTATCGGGATTCCTGTGGACCTAGCAGCGGCAGCCACCATCCACAGTACCAACTTCGCTGGAGATATACCACCAGGAACATTTATGGCTGGTTCCTAGTTAGCTCCTAATACTACTGATCATCGATAGACCACAGGAGATCAAGTGCTCTCTAGTCTTCAATGATGACTTCAGGTGGGTACCCCTCCACCAGCACCAGGCCCAAGATCGAGGAACATATACCCTCAGGACAACTGTCATGAGGCTTTATCGACTCAACCACAGCCAAGCCTCGGTAGTGGTGTCTTCAGTACTCCAAAGGCTCACATCTAGGGTGCTTATCTGATTCTAAGATCCCAACCCGAGTTGTATCCGGTGAATCCTTTAACCTCTATGCTCAATCAAGTGAAGACTTTACTCGATACGGCTTAGATCTAGGCTGCTCGAGTAAACAACCCTAGCAGTTCTAAGCACCCGAGTTGGCAAGGCACCGATTTGAGGAGCCACGTACATGGACATCCCCGAATTGAGGAATCGCAGATGGGAAGCTCGGGCGATCGGGGTTTAGCATAGTCCTGCGGGTCAGGTTGTAATTGCCCTATTCATAGGCGCAGGAACCAAGAAGATCTAGGAAACTGCATCCCTCACGATCGACATGATCTACGAAGAGTGATAGACAACTGTAGCAAGGAATGTCGTGATGATGACCAATGCTGAGCGTAGATCTCTAGGATGGGATGAAAACATGACTCCCCTGTTCAAAGGAATAGGTATGACAGTCCTCCTCCACCTCCTGAAGAGTTTGATGGGGGTTGCAAAGCCTTCACACCTGAGCTCCGGTCAATACGGTGGCCCTAGAAGTTCAAAGCGGGTCCGAACCAAAAATATGACGGAAAGCTCAATCCCAATGAGTGGTTGCAGATCTATACCACTGTTATTCGAGTGGTGGATGGTGGCAACAAGGTGATGGCCAACTATCTGCTGACCACACTGGATGGGCCAGCAAGGTCCAAGTTGTTGAACTTGCTTCCCAACTCGATCCGATCATGGGTCGAGCTAAAGGCTCAGTTCATCGCTAACTTCCAAGGAATGTTCAAGCACCCAAGAATGGAGAACAATCTTCATCAGCTGAACCAAGGATAAGCTCAAGGCCGTTGTTGCTGAGTATCACAGCAAACAAGCCAAGCCGGATGCTAAAGACGACGAACCCAAATTTCGTAGGGCCGATTAGAGCGTGGCACACATCTTCGGAGTACCGCATACGAGTCTAAAAGACAATACATAGTGGACGAGAGAGAGGTCAACCTGGCTCTAACAGGGCCTACTCAATACCTCAAGTGGTTAGAGGTCCCGATCACCTTCAACCAAGTTGACCAGCTGTGGTTTCACACCCTTGTCGATACCCGATAGTGGTCCAGCCTACTATCTTTAACATCAAGATATATCGAACATTGGTTGATGGGGATACTTCACTTAATCTCATCTTTGCCAAGACGTTAGATAAGAGGGGAATTTCAAGGTTGGAGCTCAAGGCAGGAGCTAAGCCCTTTCATGGTATAACCCTAAATTCATCCAATATACCCCTTGGCTAGATCAAGCTACCAGTCACATTCAGAGAGCCTGATAACTTCCATACACAGAAGTTAACCTTTGATGTTGTGGACTTTGAGATGGCCTACAATGTGATTCTTGGCCGCCCAATGCTGGGTAAGTTCATGGCCATGGTGCACTACGCGTATCAAACACTCAAGATCCTAGCCTCAAAGGGGTCATAACTTTCAAAGGAGATCAGTGTGTCGTGGTCAACCACGATAAGAGATCTTGGATATGGTCAAGCACTTATGTTGGGTGACAACTACTTCAAAAGGTATGGAGTCTACACTCCAGGAGCATCAAGCTGTTGTTGAGGTTGAGGATTCCAAGTTCGTTAGTCTTGCTACACTTCCAAGTACAACGAGGCTGCCAAAGGAGATTACAACGACGGTGCCAGGGACAAGAAGATTGATGGTAGTGTCAAGGCAATACCCCTTGACCCGTCCGAATTGTCCAGGACGGTCAAGGTAGGGGTTGACCTTAATCCCAAATAGGAACTCAAGCTCATCACTTTCCTTCAGCTGAACCAAGATGTGTTTGCATGGTAACCATCCGATATACCCGGGGTCCCTAGGGAGGGTTATTGAGCATCGACTAGCTGTCAAACTCAACACTAAACCCTTGGTGCAGAAACAGCAAAGGTTATTCAAGAGGTTCGTCATCCTACATGGCTCGCAAATCCCATCCTCGTGAAGAAAACCAATGGAAGGTGGAGAATGTGTGTCGACTTTACCGACCTCAACAAAGCATGTCCTAAGGATCCTTTTCCTCTTCCTCGCATTGACCAGATCGTCGACTCTATGATGGGTTGTGCCTTGATGTGTTTTCTAGATGCCTATTCAGGGTATCACCAAATTAGCATGGGGGTGGAGGATGAGGAGAAAATTGCTTTTGTTACTCCCTTTGGTGTATTTTATTATTTAAAGATGCCTTTCAGTTTAAAGAATGCTAGTGCTACTTGCCAATGGTGTATTCAAAACTGCTTACAGCCCCAGATTGGGCGCATTGTTGAAGCTTATGTCGATGATATTGTAGTCAAGTATAGAACCGAAGACCCATTGATTAACGACCTTAAGGAGACATTCGACAACCTCATGAAGTATCGTATGATGCTTAATCCCGAGAAGTGCTCATTCAGCAAGCTTCTCGGCTTCCTGGTGTCAGGTCGAGGCATCGAGGCCAATCCACATAAAATCGAAGCGCTCGATCAAATGCGGTCACCTCGAACACTGAAAGAAAGTTCAAAAATTGGCATGATGCATAGCAGGCCTTAGTCGATTCATCTCCAGGATGGACGAGCGAGGGATGCCTTTTTTCAAGCTACTGAAGACACACGACTGGTTCAAGTGGACATAAGAAGTGGAGAACACCTTCCAGGATTTAAAAACGTATTTATCATCTCCGTTAATTCTAACACCGCCTAACGAAAAAGAGGAGCTATTTTTCTACATTGCAGTGACCCCACAAGTTGTAAGCACAGTCCTGGTGGTCGAGCGAGAATGTATCGAGAAAAAGGTCAAGGTCCAAAAATCTGTTTACTAGGTGAGCAAAGTCCTACATGACACTAAGCTATGGTACCCGTAAGTGCAGAAGCTATTATGTATAGTCTTGATGTCTTCCCTATTTTCAGGTGCACAAGGTCAGTGTTGTGACAACATATCCGTTGAAGGATGTCATACGCAACAGGGAGGTTGCTGGATGAATCGTGCAATGGGTGGTTGTGCTCAATGAGTTCGACGTATACTATGCACAGTGAACAAGCGTTAGGTCAGAAGTACTAGTGGAATTAATCATCGAATGAACAAGCATCGAAGAAACAAAGCTAAGTGTGGTTGAGGACCGTTGGACAATCTTCTTCAATGGATCCGCTTCAGGGCTCAGGGGCTGACAATGTACTTAAATCTCCAACGTGCGACGAACTCATGTATGTTGTTCAATTAAATTTTAAAGCTTCCAACAATGTTGCAAAATACAAAGGAATAGTAAACAGGCTTCGCATAGCTTCATCACTTGGAATCAGGTGACTTCTCGTGAAAGGGGACTCATGGCTAGTCATAAACAAGATGCAAAAGGAGTACTAGTGTTCGGACGATAATATGGCGGCTTATCTGAACGAGGTGCGAAAGGTTGAGAAAAAGTTCAAAGGTTAGAAGTAACGCACATCAGAATGAGTGATAACTTTGGTGCAGATGAACTTGCTAGACTCATTTCTTCTTGAGCACCAGTGCCCATTGGAGTCTTTGTTGAGAAACTCCTTAAACTATATGTCTCGACAGTTCAGTGAACAAATGTTGCCCAACTCGACCAGCAGTCTGTTTAGGTCAGCAAGGCAGAACTTGCAGATACGATAGCTGCACTACTCGAATGTGAGCCAACTTGGATGACCCCATTCCAAGCCTATCTTGAAAGTTGAGATGTCCCTGACGATGATGCGTCTACAGAGCAAATTGCTCGTAAGTCCAATCTATACGCTTTGGTAGACGGCAAGCTCTACCGAAAGGGGAGTAATAGAATTTTGATGAAGTGCATCACTCAGGAAGAGGGCAATAAAATATTGCTCGATATCCATGGAGGCATGTGTGGTAATTATGCATCTTACCACACCTTGGTCAAAAAAGTTTTCTGCTAGGGATTCTATTGGTCGACTACCCTCCAGGATGCTTCTAAGCTGGTCAAAAAGTGCAAAAGCTGTCAATTTTTTGGAAGACAGATCATTCAACCAGCTCAAACTCTGCAAATAATTCCTCTTTTTGGTCTTTCTTCGTCTGGGGCTTGGATATACTAGGACCATTCCAAAGGGCCCAAGGTGGTTATAAGTTCCTATTTGTGGCTATCGACATGTTCACTAAGTGGATTGAGGCCGAACCTGTAAGAAAGATAACCACAGAAGCGGCTAAGAAGTTCATGAGGAGCATAATTACTTAATTCAGAATTCCGTATCAGATAATTACAGAAAACAGTAGCCAATTCAAAAGCAGGACCTTTATCGCATTCTATGAAGAATTTGGCATCAAAACTTGTTTCGCTTCAGTACCTCACCCTCAAAGTGATGGTCAGTTTGAGTGTGCCAATGGTATACTCTTGCAGGGTATCAAAACTTGGGTTTTCAACAGGCTAAAGGCCTACTCGACATGATGGGTGAAAGAGCTTCCCTCGGTTCTATGGGCCGTTCACACTTCAACTGACAGAGCCACTGGTGAAACTCCTTTCCTCTTAATCTACAGAGCAAAAGTAGTGCTCCCAATCGAGTTAAAGTATGGATCACCTCAAGTGAAAAGTTACTCAGAAGAAGGGCAAGAGCAATCACGAGCGAACAGTATCAATTTACTCGAGGAGTATCGTGATCGAGCATCCATTCGAGTGGCTAAGTATCAACACGCGTTGCGTAGATATCACAGTCAGAAAGTCCAACACAGGACACTCGCTACTGGAGACCTTGTTTTACGAAATGTGAAGAAATAGGCTCAGCGCCATAAGTTATCACCTAAGTGGGAAGGGCCACATATAGTAGTGTAAGTACTTCTGAACTCTTGGAGGTGGTGGATCTTCACTATTTGCAAGATCTAGGTGAATCCTTTCTGTTAACAATATGTAATAGGATAGTCAATCTGATCAGAATGTAATCGACTTACCTTTGATTTATCTTATCGATGAATGGAACTGTCAGAGTTGGTTGATGTGCCACGAGTTTTTGAGTGTCTCAACATTTGGAGTAGATAGCCCTTAAACAAGTGAAGGAATCTCTTCTGTTCCTCTGTGGAGCAGCAGCTGATCGTCCCAGGGATCAACCATTGACCAACGTAAGGGCCAGGGAAGGTGGTCGAGGTGAAGACTCTGCTCGAGCTACCGACCGGTGCTGACGATGCCGAGTGGCCCTCCGCAGGGTGCGAGGGCGATCTGTCAGCTGTCGACAGAGAAGACAATTGCACTTTCTTCACCACTGGAGGCTCATAGGCTCCATCATCGAAGACCTCATTGGCAACCTGGTCGATGATCTTATCAAGATCACCACCATCTTTATTTCCCCCCTACGCAGCTCATGTCACCAACTCCTATGCTGCTCGTTCCGTGGCATCGGCGTCGAGGAAACGCCAGAGGTGGCGGGTGAAGAGTTGATGACCTCCGACGAACATTCTATTCCTTCTCCTCTTAGGCGTTTCGATTGATTCCTCCTCATCGGAGGAAACGATGATGACACCGGGTGAAACCATGGTGAGAGGCCTTGGAGCTAGAGGTCCTACTCCTCCTATTTTTGAACTTGTCTCGGGAGATGACGATGGAGTGGAATCCATGGTTTCAAGTTCTACAGGTTTCTACTGGGCAATGGGCAAGGAGAAAAGGAAGGAGACAGTGTGAAAATAGACAGCCGAGATGTACCTATTTTTAGCTATTGAAACAAGTCATGCTGCAGAAACGGCACCGTCAAGATCCGATAGTGTCGAGTGTTATGACGAGGCTACCTTGGTCGTGCGGCGCACTGTGCGGAAGTTGAGGCGTTGCTAAGGCATTATGACTTATCTAATCTCTGCAAAGAGGGGTGTGGTGTCATTATGACACGTTAAAATCAAAGAGGGGTGGGTTTTTAATGCTCACCCAACTATTTGATTTTCACTTGATGACCATAACATAATTGTTGTCGTACGCCCAGGGCCTTATACACTCGAGCATGTGATCGATAAGAATAAGTCAATGCTTATGCTCTACTCTCTGCTTGATCCAATCATCGAGCGGAGAGTCAGAGACTACATCATGTATTTTTGGTCCTTATACTTCACTCTCTATTCAACACATTTATCTTTTAAATCCTTTCCCAATTGAGAATAGTTTGGGTCATGATATCCTTCTTCGTTCAATGAATTTACATACCACCAAGGGCTATAGTTCATGCTAAGTTGAACAAATAACATCCATAATGCTTCTTTTTTCTACAAAAACTCAATTCAGAGATACTTTTAAATAAAGGCATATGAATATATGATTAGCTTGCAAAAATTGTTGCAAATGTTTTTCAAAAATGTTGTAGGCTAAAAAATGATTACTTTAATATAAATTAGGTATCACAAATGGTTACATTACGTCTTTGTAATTGTTGACAGCGTATGGAAGGAAAAAGCCTAGATCATTATCTAAAATATATAAATAATATAAACAAATATAAAGATTGAACGAAAGAAAGAAATATCTATTAGGCCGTATGCTTCTTTAGTGGGTTGTGGACTTTGAGTGCCCATGGGCGCATGTGCTCTATACAGAGGCAACACGCCTGCTTGCATGGTGGCGCTTGCGCCACGCCTAGTATATCCCATCTTCAGAACCCCACCCAGATGGACAATTCGATCTTTTGATTCAGCCCATAGGACGAAATATCGATTATGCACAACATTGGCAGTCCAATATGCAATCAGGCCTAGCAAGCCAGGAGTCAGGTACCTGGACCTCATGACTACTGATGCGGTCACAGAATTATTATAGACTACGCGTGTTTGTTACGAGGCTCCGTGTCTTCCGCTGCCCTGTCTGCCTTCTCCATGGCGTCGATCCGCTGCGCCTCCTCCCACCACGCCGCTGTACTCCTCTCGCTGCCCTCGCACCTCGAACTTTGGATCTTTTTTCAATCATGCGTGGAACTTCCATTTGAAGTTTTTTTTAATAATTATGGGAACTTTTACATCTCATGGTGGGAACTTTTCGTTTTTGGTGTGTGTTTCAAACTTCTCTTCTGGGGGCTTGGTGTGGCGGCGGGAGGTGTGGGGGCAGTGGTGCCATTTGGACGGCACTATTTTTTAAGTGCAACCAGTCACTCTCTTGTTCTTAAACCGAAGTTCAGCTCTTATTGACATATAACTAAAGCCGATGTTCAAACTATTTGAGTATTTTTTTTGGGGTCATTTGATTTTGTTTTCACGCAATACAAAATTTCTGGATAATATATTGGGTACACGGATGCCATAATCAATGATTCACATTTTGTTCAGGGTATTGCGATAGCAACTGCAACTATTAAGAGGATAACAAAAGCTGAAAAACAGCATGGAAATTAATATTAGAATGATTGCTTGGTTTCATTACCTGAATAGATGTTTCACCTACAAGTATAGGAAGCTGATGATACAATAACGCTTTCATAGTACGAACAGATGTTTCCCCTGCAAATGTGTACTTTTCTTTCATCTTTTGCGATGTTGTTCTATGAGGAACAATCGGCAATTAAAGCCATCTGAATTTTACTGTGGCGTATTTTGGATTTTTCCATTCTATAATCTCATTTAGCTCCCAAAATCTGTCTCCGCCGCTGTGTAGTCCATTAATTCGAAAGGTCTCTCCAAATTGACTATGCAGAAAAGTGAGCTTCTTAAAAAAGACACGGAATCTGCCTCAGATTTCCAACCAGCTAGCCCTGCATGTACTAGCTGCCATGTGTATCAGTCTCGCTTGTCCTACGTTCGCGCATTAAAAAGCAGCAAAGTATGAACCCTTTCTCTTACCAGGTAGTTCACTGGGTTTCTAGAGCGAGGCAATCATGACACTCGAGGTCAGTATAGTCCGTTAATTAATTAAACTAAGGACTTTGATACTTATGTTAATATGTCATCAGTCAGCTGTTTAGGTAGAGCACTGCCAGCAACTATATTTCTTCTGTCTGGTCATGTCGACATTCCCGAAAGCAACTAAACCTAAAGGGGCCTTGAAGGTTTAGAAAAACCTTACATGCATTATAAATGGCTAACTAGTACATCACGCTACAATTCCTACGATCTTTCTTAGTGGTGTTTGGTTGAAAAAGTGGTAAGGCAAATGAAAATAAAATCAAATCACACCGGAAACAGGGATGAAACGGGTGATTGCAAGGTTTGTTTGATTCCACAACGTAAATGTATTAGATACAGTTTCAATAGAAAATTATAGCAACAAGCAAGGCCTGTGTTAGAAGATTCGTCCTCTTTAGGCACCAAAGAGTGACGTGGCTGCAGGCAAGTATTAGCGACGTGAGAATCCACTTGATATCACACTACTACAGAACACCATATATGTAGCGCTATATCAGTACCAGTTTAATAGTAATCGATACTGAACACGTATCAGTACCGATTCTTAAATTTCCGCTCGCGAACAACAACTGGGGAGATAAGAACCGGTACTGATAGTGGCTTTATCAGTGTCGGTTTTAGACACGAACCGGTACTGATAATCAGTATCAGTGCCGATTCTAGCTATGAACCGACACTGATAATCAGCATCAGTGTTGGTTCTATTTACGAACCGGTACTGATAATTGTTAATGTCACAACTCATCTTAAAAAATTCATAACTTTTTTGCACGAAGTCGGATAGGGAAAATTTTATATGAAAATTATAGCTCTGGATGAGATATACAACTTTGTAGTTGAAAACTTTTTAATTTGAGGTCATTTAAATTCCCACATAATTATAATAAAGTTGCAGCAGTGGTCGATGACAGCTCACATTAAAAATTCATAACTTTTTCACACGAAGTTGGATGGGGAAAAACTTTATATGAAAATTGTAACTCTCGATGAGATCTAAAACTTTATAGTTGATCACTTTTTTATTTGAGATCATTTAGATATCCAAATAGCTATTCAAACGTTCGATCAGAAGATATCAAAAGGATTTATTTTGCTACTATACTCACGAACGGACGATAGATAAGATGGTTAGAGGGTTCATGTGTGTGCACAAGAGGTCTTGAGTTCGAGTCTTGGTTGCCGCATTCAAGCGAATATCACGTGAGTTTGCGAATATTATGAGCGGTCGGGTGGGCAGCCTCTAGTCAGGTACCTCTGGTCGCGAAAAAATTGAAACTTTTTTCAGCCCGAAAAGCGTATCAGTGCCGGTTAGGGCCACCAACCGGTACCGATAGTGATTTTTAGTGTCGGTTCCATATCAACCGACAATGATAGTTAGTGACTATCAGTATCAAGTAATCAGTGTTAGTTTAAAACCCGTCACTGATAATGATTTTGAACCGGCACTGATGAGATATTTTGGTGTAGTGTCAAAGACCTAACAGTCTCCATCATGTGTACGAGCCGGAGCCGCTAGAAAGCGGCCGCCATCTACCTCACCGACGTAGACTCGGAAGAGCAACACGATGCCCATCCATTGTTGCCCCTGCATGTCTCGGTAGAACTCCACCGTGTTGGGGTTCCCTTTGAGATAGCAGCACATCAAATCACCCCTAGGTCTCAGGGTTGGTTATCTAAATTGCTAGTCAAATATGAGGTGGTTCATAGATCTTTGAGCTTTGATCACTGAGGAATAGAGACTTTCCAAATAAAAGCAGGGGATTGGGATTCCATTGTGTCATTTTATATGTATATGGTTATGGTCTTGTCAGCGGCGACGCTATAAGCCGATGAAAAGAGTTGATCTCTTCCTTGTAGAAGAACACATTTGTGCTTTGGGTAAGACTACCATACGAGTACGATAGAAGGAGAAGGTAAAAGCAATTCCTGAGGCTCTCACTGTCGAGGAGGTAGCGTCGGTTGCTGACGAAACTGCTTGCGCAGGGAAGGTGAGGGCATGGGTGAGCCACTCCGGTGTTCTGAGTCTCCTAGCGATGGCGGTGTTGTGACGCGATAACAGAGGACGATGGGGTATGTCGGTTTTGAATGGGTTGTTATCTGATTACAAGAAAACTGATTACAGATCATATCGAACAAACACATGTAACAGAATCGATTACCCTCTATATTCTTATTACATTACAAAATAGTGAACGAAAACACTACCTTAGTCGCTTCTCCGGTATAACGGATCACCTACCTGGAATCTCCTTTATTCCAACTTCACAAAGACTTGAAACTCGTCAATGTGTGGAGTGCCACATGAACGGAGAAATTTGGTAAGTAATGCCTCTCACAAAAGGACATGGTTAGATTTAGCTCTCAAAAAGGGGTTTGGTTAGATTTGCCTCTCAAGGATAACAAACAAGGCACAATCTACTCTGACGGTGGGAATGAACAGGAAAAGGTTAGGGGTAATGCTGTTCAAAGATAACTCGATAAGCATATAAAATTAAATAAAACTTTTTGGAATAGTATTTAACCACTTTTCTCCTTTGAAGATATGCTCTCCAGTCTCCAATTCCGCAAGTTTTTACACCTTGCAGATCATATCTTTCGTCCTGTTTTGTTCCGTGAACTTTTGGCTTCCGATCTAGGCAAAGAATTGTTGTTCTACCACATATATTCACTTTACAGTTTGGAGATGAGTTGAAAATAAAATCCCGAACCACTTGGCAGGATCATTCGATAAATTGGAACAAGTGATATCAACAAATTCCATGACCATTTTCCCCTAAATAATTACCCCGTTTTGTTTTTGCCCGCATGCTCCGGAATTCTCCAGCGGAACAAATCGACATCTGAATGAGACGAGATAGTGAGGACAGAAGGCAGAGTGTAAAACGCTAGATTCCCTCTGCTTTGTTGGCACGGATGACCTGCCGGGTGGCTAGGATATGGTAGGCTTTACATTCACCACAGTCACTCGTGTTCCTTTAAGCCTACGATAGGCTGCGCCCATTAATTGGAGCTGCGAGATGCGGAAGCCATCAAGTGGCGAGCTTTGTCCCACGGTCCGTGGGCAATCAGTTCTTGGAAAGCTGCCGTCGATGGGACCGTGTCCGATCATGTTAAGATCTGCGTAGGTATGTCGCTGGCTGGCGAGCGTCTCGATCACTTATTTCTGTCTGACGATGAATTGATAGATATAGCTCCCATATGTCTGATCTATCTCTTGCACACCGAAATCGACAATAGATAGGTGCCAACGCCTGCTGGTCAACCTCTGATGATGTATGGAACGTTTCCAGATTTCTTTTCTTTTATTATTTCGTACTTGTGCACTACATAACATTTGAATTTTTTTATAAGCTCATCATTGAAGTGCTGAGTGAGAGCAATCGCTGAAGTGCAAGAGATATATGATGAAGGATCGATGAATGTAGTCTCGGAGCTCCCTCTGATGCACTAGCACCTTCTCTTAATACGTGCATGTGTGGTAGATTTCAATTTTGGCGAGATCTTTGCTTGAATTCACGAAGACCACTAGTTGTAAGGTAAAAACGTGGCAACATGATGGCCCATAATAATTTGTGCGTCCATCACTTTATGCCGTGTCGTGATAACTCAGAAGAAAAAATGACACCCGGCCCCTGTAACGATAATACTTGTGATAACAGACTAGAATTATGATGCGCGGACAGCAGATGTTTCTAGTGCCGAGAGGTACCTGACACACATGATTTTTTTCTCCTTGTGCCTCACATGTATGACAAAACAGATATTTTTCCCAGCAGTCATCTACGGTCATAGCCCAGGGAAAAGAATCCGTTCGTTCATGTCAATATAGACATTCAACAAATTTAATTGCATAATTGCGCCTCAAGGGAATTTTTCTTTTTGCGAGGATAAGCATAAGGTAAAAACATGACATAAGCATAAGGATGTACGAAGATACCTGTCAGCGAAAGCATCCTTTGGGAGCAAATAATTGCACTCCACTATCAAAATTGTATTACATGGAATCCACTTTATGTGGCACCAACTGGGCTTTAAACAAAGGTGCACCAAGTTGTACCAAAATTCTCTGGAAATCCCCCTTAAATACTTGGCAGATGGCACTAGAATCTAGCATCAAACCCCTGCTCGTGATGGACGCCAAGAATACAGCCGTCAAGCAGCCCTCGGCGACCGCACACCTTCACACTCACCTGCTGGCCCATGAGCGCCTCCTCTGCACGCCGCCGCCGGCGCCACCACTCCTCGTTGACGTGCCGGTGCTGAGTAACCGGGCCGTGCGCGGCGCGCTGCTGCTAACCGCCAACTACGCGGCTCTGTTTGTTGGGTCGCTTTCGTCAAGCCTACTCTCTCGGTTCTACTTTGCGCACGGTGGCGCTGACCGGTGGCTTGCGACGCTGGTCCAGTCCGCCGGTTTTCCAATGCTGCTCCTTGTGCTTTGGGCCCGGCCGGCGGCACCCAAGCTGTTCAGTGGCTTCACGCCACGGCTCGCCCTGTACTGCGTCCTCCTCGGCTTGGTGATGGGGCTCAACAACTTGCTCTATTCCTGTGGCACGTCCTATTTGCCCGTGTCCACCACATCGCTGCTCCTCTCCATGCAACTGGCATTCACGCTGGCACTCGCCGCGGCCCTTGTCCGCACGCCGCTTTCCTTTGCAAACGTCAATGCCGTCGTGCTCCTAACACTCTCGTCCCTGCTGCTCGCGCTCCGACATGGAGCGGGTGGCGGTGGTCGCTCGGACTCCGGAGACACTACCAGCCCGGACTACATGGTCGGGGTTGCGGCTACCCTTGGTGCCGCGCTTCTATTCGCGCTCTACATGCCGGCGGCCGAGCTCGTGTACCGGCATGGCGGGGTGACGGGCCTCCGGATGGTTGTAGAGGCACAGGTGATTATGGAGGCGGTGGCGACTGCTTTGTCAGCGGTAGGGGTGGCTGTATCCACAAGCGGTAACTGGCCATGGACTGGCGTGGAGGAGACGTGGGACCTGTCGCCGGCAGCCTACTACGCGGTGATTGGGGCGACCGTCCTAAGCTGGCAGCTGTGCTTCTTTGGCACGGCGGGCACGGTCTATCTGACCACGTCACTGCACGGCGGCATCTGCATGACGGCCCTGCTCGCGGTGAACGTTGCAGGCGGCGTGGTGGTGTTTGGGGACGAGTTCAGTGCTGAGAAAGCCGTCGCGATGCTGCTCTGCCTCTGGGCCTTCTCGTCGTACGTCTATGGGGAGTACAAGAAAGGGTATAAGTTGCTGGAGGGGGGAAATCAGGTCAATGAGATTCTAGATCGGGTTTAGTTTTTATCCTGACAGAAAATGTAAATGTTCTAAGTATTTTCCCCACTGTGTTCTGAATTTTGCACATATTGTGAAGTCTTTGTCGTAGAATTAGAGAATTGCAGCGCACTAATCAACTAGAATTAGAGAGAAAAAAAAAAGATTTGGAACAAGAACACAAATACATTCTAGAGCCTCTCAACTTCATTATATTTGTTTGGGGCCAACAGGCCCTCATCCTCTTGTATATACAACACTCCCCCGTACACACTTGACCGCGTCCATTCATGTCTCGTTAAAAACTCTCTCCAAAAACCCATTGAAAAGAAACAATATGAAGGAAAATAGTAGATAGCTCATGTGTCTTGTCGTGTTGCACATGTTGCCCCCATTAAAAACCTTATGTCATGAAACAAATAGTAAGATAAAAAAAGGGAAGAAAACTACCATATCTCAAATTAATCCTGTGGACAAACACATTAAGGTGATCAATTGTCTCCGCTTGAGGATAGGAATGTTGGGAACTGGTTTGCTATGCTAACATAAAACAAAAATTTATATTGTCGTTCAACCAGAAAACAATGTGAGTAGGAGAGATAGCATAGATTGTTACACTAGATGCGTATTGCAACATAAGAGGAGCTAGAGTAGCCTAATCCAATATTGCGCGTCGATGTAGAGGATATAGTCGATCTCGTCACGAACAGAACGTCTACTTGCACGATCACATCTTTTTGAGGAAGGACATGATCATCACAGCAACACAGAAGCAACGACTCTAAAATATTCATACATCCTAGGGTGGAAAGGTATGCGCCAATGTGATAGCACATGTAATGTGACCATCACTTCTCCAATTATGCTTCTGAAAATACTTACAAGACTCCCAAAATTGCAGCTAGTTATTCTTTGAAACCTTTTGCTATTCAACATGGTTCCTTTGTAGTTGAGGGGAAGAAAGAGGATGAGAAAATCATGGTTGCTGCTATGCCATTCAAAACTATAATTGAAGGGGCTGATCTGCTCAAGAATGAAGCTGCTAATAGTACGTCAAAGCCGAGGATGATATTGTTTAAAGAAGGGGAGGATGATGCATCCATGGCTACTCAAATTATTCTAGTTAGCAGTTCTAAAAATTCCAGCAATGCTTCCTCTAAATTTTGTGTTCATTTTGGTTATATTTTTAGATGAAAAACATGGCAAGGAGTTGGAGGAGAAATATCTATATCAGATGTCATGCAAGATACTCAAGTGACCTCATTTTCAGCGCAAGGAAAATTAATAAAATCAAGGAGAATTCTCCACTAAGTTGCACAGGAGGAGGAGAATCATGCAGCCTGCTTCTACTATGCTGGCAAGGATGATAATGAGGTTATGCACAAGGAAGAGGATATGAGCCAAGGAAGAAGCCGTGCAAAATAAATTCCATGCCATGCAGATCACTCTTCTTGGTGGAGGAGCAAATCATTTGATGAAGGCAAGAGCTATGGGGTTATGGGAATGTGGCAGAATGGCTTTTCTTGTTCCCCATGAATTCAAGTTGGCCCAAAGTGGCAGTTGAAGACAAGAAGGTTACTCTTGCCGTGAGCCCGATCTATATCTATAACTAGCTATACTAATCACAGACTCTGAGGAAATTCCCACTTTAATTGAAGAAAAAGAAAATTATCTAACCATCCATCCACCATGGGACCAAATTATAAGGGTTCAGATCATGCTCTCTTCCCCCATCCTACCATAGTCATCCAATAACTCACAGCATCTCGCAACCAGTTCAAAATCGTATATGTTTACTGTTGCTGAAATTAAGGCGGCATTGGACCATAGTCATTCAATAACTGGCAACATCTTGCAACCAGTTCAAAATCGTATACATTTACTCTTGATAAAATTAAGGCGGCATTGAACCATATTGGTGATCTCAAGGCACATAGACCATATGGAATTCCGGCGTTGGTGTGCATGCGGTATTAGCCCACGATAGGGGAAATGATACAAAAAGAGGTTCTTGCTATCCTAAACGGTGGTCCGATCCCGATGGGGTGGAATGATACAACAATAGTGTTGATTCCCAAGGTAATAATCCCATCTCGGATCAAGGATCTCCATCCCATTAGTTTGTGCAATGTTTTGTGCAAGATTATAAGCAAAGTGATGGCCAATATATTGAACACTACTACAGAAACCACCATCAGTGCCAGTCTAAAACCACCATTAGTGCTGGTTTTTGAGCAAGCATTACACAATCGACAATGATACTATGAGATTATCACCGCCGATTACTGAACCGGTAGTAATAATTGACTATCACTGTCGGTTTGAGCCATGAACTGGCAGTGATATCACCACTATCATTGCCAGTTTGAGTAATGAATCAGCAGTGATATCATTACTATCATTGTTGGTTTGATCTACGAACTGGTAGTGCACTACTATAGAAAATGTTTTCATAGTCGGCTCGTAATTATTTTCCAAGTGGGGGTTCAAACCGACAGCAAGAAGCGGATTGTAAAAATTGATAGCTATTACAATTGGATATAAGAACCGACTGCAATAAACTTTATTACAGTCGGTTGTTACCACAAACTGACTTAGCTAACCAAAGTATTGCAGTTGGTTCATAACATAAACTTTTTGCACTATGCTGAGTAGTAGAGCTGATTCACTATCGAAACCGACTGCTATAACGTCCGTAGTGCAGTCAGTTTGTTACCAAAACTAGCTGTAATATTTTTCGTATTGTAGTTGGCTGTTCACATCAACCGACTATACTATGCTTACTACACAGTCGATTCGTTACTGAAACCATATGTAATATTGTCCATATTGCAGTCAGTTGTCCACATCAACTGACTATACTTTGTTGACTAGTACAATCCATATCGCAATAGGTTGTTCATATCAACCGGCTGTGCTTTATTGACTAGTACCGCAGTTGTTTTGTTACTATAACTGGATGTAATATTGTCCCTAGCTTTGTTGACCTCTCTAACATCTTATGATCCTAACTTATTGCTTTAAAAGAATAAAAGGATTACTAAGGATCAACTGAGATACTCCCAGATAATCGGATTACTTATATACCTAGCTAGAGCTACAAGGCCTGATATCTCATTTGTTGTAAGTAAATTGAGTCGGTTTACTTCTAACACGAGTGATGATCATTAGTGTGTACTTGAATGAGCCTTGTGCTACCTACTAGGTAATATGAATTATGAACTTCACTATACTAGGTACCCATCAGTATTTGAGGGTTATAGTAATTCAAACTGGATATCCTATGCTGATGAGATTAAGGCCACATATAGATATGTATTCATTCTTAGCAGTGTTGTTGTCTCATAGAGCTCTTACAAACATACCATATTGATGAGATCAACGATGAAAATAGAACTCACAACTTAGACACAATCATTGTTGAGGTAGAATGATTACGTGAGCTCTTAATGAGTTTGCCAATGGTTAAAGAACCAATACCGACTATCCTTATAAATCGTGATAATCAAATGGTTATTGTCAATGTGAACAATTTTAAGGATAATATTAAATCCTCAAGACATGTAAAGAGATATCAAGAAACTGAAAAACTCTAGAGTCATAGTCTTGTATTATATCCAAACAGCTAAGAACTTGACAGATTCATTTACAAAGGGACTATCACGGAATGTGATAGATAATGCATAAAGGAGATTGGTATGTGTCACACCCCAAATTTTGCACCTTCGTACTCACATGCATTTCATAAGCATTCATGGGAATTTGAATGAATTTTTTATATATTTGAATTTTGTTTGAATTAAAATTGAATTAACAAAATAATATCACATGAAATGATAAAAATACATATAAATGGAGCATTACAGAGGAAATCAATATTTCACCATATAATCTAGGGTTGAAAATAATTTTAGAAATCAGTCCATCATATAAGAAGAATATTAGTGAATTTTCCAGAGTTTTGGGAATTTATTTAAGACTCTAATAATTTCTAGAATTCATAAAAGTAGCCTTTTGGAGAATTTTAGTTTAAATTCTATATAAAAATTTTAGTGAATCTAATTAAAATAGGTTGCATATGCATTATGCAACATGTACAAAATTTTTTAAGATTTTTAAAGCAATACAAAACTACTGTTTTAAACAGAGAAGATGAAAAGAAAATTGGAGCTATTGGGTATTGTTCACAGCGGGTCCTCTCCTTCCTTCGTCCATTCTGTCAAACCCAGAACGTGCAGAACTCCTTCACCACAAGCCGACTAGATCATGAGAACATCGCCACGTCTCCAACAAACGTGCCCTCTCTCTGCTGTGGAGGAGTTCGTCCTTATCTCCCCTCTGCCCTCACCAATCTCTATCTCTCTTCCTCATTTCCTCTCGCTCGGCTGCAAGCAGCACCACATCTCCCTCTGCCATTTTTCCCCTCCAGAGATTTGAGTAACTTTTGGAGTGGTTGAAACTTCTGCAAGATTACATATCCTAGCATACAAATGAAGGGACAATATAAAATATAACAATTAAGGCTACTATTGTCAGAAGGTTCATTTCCTCCTCTATTTCTTATGTACTGAGTTGGCATTTCAATTTAGAGAAAATATAAAACCAGATAGACAGCTTGTTCTTTTTCATGGGCACAAGGATGTGAGAACTTACGAAGAACTAAACTATAAATATAGTCATTTTCTATATCATCTAACTCCCATTTTTGTAGAGCTTGTATTTTAAATGCCGTCCTGTATGGAATAGCTTTATTTGGGCTCGCAAAGATAGAACTAATATATGATACTGATTATAATGAGTTTCTTCATGTATGATGTTCCCTGTACACAAATTAACCTAACAAATTAGACATGCAAACGTTTTTGACAGGTTTATACCATTCACTTCAAATGAAACAAGAAGCTCCTTCAAGAATACCCAAACCTGTTCAAGTACACCAAGGACATCTACCAAATCCTTGGCATTAGCAGCACGGTGAAAATGGAGCACAATGGAAGTCATCCGTCTATAAACCCCTACAGGATTATCCCACGAGTCCCAACATCGACTACAATGCCCCACATGACAGGGAGAGGTTTAGAGTGTGAGAGATCATCGATGGCGCTTTCTGCACGAATCCTGCACAGTGTTGTACTTGAGGATCTTGTGCTTGTGTGTTTAAGGATGCAAATGTCGTTAATAATGCTTCTTTTTTGAGGAATCAAAATGTTTCATTTTTTTGTTTAAGCGAGTTGTAACTCATAATGCTAGTAGCATCACACGACTCTTGGTGGTTAATAAGTGCTCCAGTGCTCCTCTTCTAAAAAGAGGTACGAATCTTAAAGCCAAACCACCATAAATTAAGGGTATTTATATCCATGTAGATTAGATACAACTCTGGCCAATACTCGTTGAAAAAGAGTACTAATGGGTCCTTATAAAACACCAAAATTGCCGACTGGAAGGGGAAAATTTGCTGAACACCATTAGAATATGGAAACCTAACTTTTGCCTCTGATTGCATTAGTAATTGGTGTAAACAAAAACATTGCATTATGATTAGACTGAAAAGAAAGATCAATTGGCTACAGAGTCGATCGATCCATGTGGAAGATCCTTATTAGCTTCTTTCTGCTTCCCGTGATCCTCTTATGGCTAGGTTTGATTATATCAGGATGAATAATCCACGCTTTTCGTGAACATATAAGGATATCAATTGTCATTACTTTTTCCTGCGATGGCATGGACACTTGTGGCATTTGATCAGCGGCCAAGCTGCAGCAGGGGCGAATTGGGTGGATCCAAGAATCAGAGCCCCGCTCATCTTGGCATTTTTAGATGAATTGGGCATATTTAGTTATATGAAAAATACCGTTACTTATTTAAGGTGGTTTTGCTTTAAGATTCCTACCTTTTTTAGAAGAGTAGCAACGGATCACTGGTGATAAATGAATAGTGCATTGGGACAATGGAGCTATCACAGAGAATCTAAAAATACTCCATCTAATTCCAAATATATATTGTCAATGTCTTCAATATATAGGTTGTTTCGGACGTCTATGAACATTTTGACTAGCAATTTCTATATATATATATATATTTAGATATTAAGTAATATATTATGAAAATATTTTTCTTGATAAATCTAACAATATCAATCCTGTGTTAACGATCTATATAATCTTTATATGCTCATGATCAAAGCTAAAAAGACTTTGATCAAGAAGAGTTCTAAATGACTTATATTTGGAATGTGACAGGGAGCATTTTACGTTGTTTCCTCACTGAGATATAAAACTATCAAGTGTAATTGCCGCCTTTTATACAAGTATTTGGCGCCTATTCATAATATTGTTTGATCCATTAATTGCATCCCTTACTTCGGCAATCGTAATTAAACAATAGACCGGAGACTTGCTTCCGGTGGTTCTTTTGATGTAGGGCAACAAACCATACTGACAAACAATTATCATATTAAATGGCAACCCTATGCTTTTGAGTAAGCCAACTGATTTTCAATCAAGGACAACTATCCGGTGCTTTCCTGCTACAAACAGATTTAACAATCAACCCCCTCCTCCCTTCTTCCTTCTATTTGAAACTTGAATTCAATGTAAAATTTCTCAACTTGATGCGAAAAATTTCTAACTCGGTTTGGAGAGAGTTTCAACTCGTTTTAGGCAAAAGGGGACGATCATTTTGGAGATATTTATCTTCTATTGTGTTGATAATTTATCGATTATATTTCACTAAAGAATTTAATGATGCGAAGCTAGTTGTTCTTGATTTGGATCTCCTTTCTTTCTTAGCCACACAACGGGAAGAAAAACATGCATTATAAGGGCAAAGTCAGTTCCATAATTATATGAAAGAAGAGAGCGGAGTATTCTCTCCTAGGTTTTAGGAAGAACTGTTTTACGCCTTGAACCCAAACACACCCTGGTATCCCAAACCTATTAGTTGGGATTGCTTTTTGTTTAAGGCCAAAATTCTAGATCAGTACAATTTGGCACTGTCGTAGAAATTTTGGTCACGTCAATAGGCAATAGCAACCCAACCCAAATTTTGGCTTGGCCACTGCCCATGCTCATGCCGAGGTGGCACTACATGGTTGGTTGACTTAAATGCTTAGTTATTGGGTTAGCAAGCTTCAAACATTTATATTTTCTATAGCGTGTGTTCTATTTGTGTTTGGTTTGAACTATTATATTCAATTTAAGAGTCACGCTCGCTCCATTTTAATGATAAAAAACTAAAAACATGTAAAGTCTACCTATCTCATGCGTAGTTTTATTTACCAAAAGTTGCAATCAAAACACCATTTCTTATTGTTTATGTGTCAATGCCTCAGCTTTTTTAATCAATTGGTCCAAATACTATTTATTTGGCCTTAGTTTTGTTACTGCCCCACCCTAACTTTAATCATAGACGATTTTTTAGATGATCATAGGCAATATTTGGTTACGCCTTTTCGGATCCACAACCAAACAGCGATACTGACTCATTGTTGCCCACCCCTGCTCGCCTTAAACGCGAGCGACAAGCTGTCTCGAGACCCACGAACTAGCCTTGGTCTGAACTCGCACAACACCAGAGCCTGACGACGCAGCTAGCTAAAACGTAATATCGGGCTAGATCAGAGCCTAAACCCTCTCCCACCCACAAAGCCCTCGAGCCGCCACCGGCCCACCGCCTCCTTCGCCGCCCTTCTTCCCGGTGGTCTCTGCAGCACCACCCATGCCCCCACCTCACGCCACAGGCAGCGCGGAGGTTCCTCGTCCTCCTTATCATACCCGCGGCGGTACTACCACCGTCTGCTGCAGCCTCCCCCGCCACCAGGCAGCGGCCTCCTACTACCCGTTAGTAAGTTCCCTTCCGTTAGGCGTCTTGGATGGATTTGTAGCGGAATGGAGTTTTGCAGATGATGGATCGGTCGCCCTGTAGCTGTGCTTGTGTAGAGCAAACTGAACTCGGTTGGTAATTTGTCTTTGCGGGAGTTGCAGTTGATTGTGGAGTCTTGATTAGTACCTTCTAGTTGCTCCGTACTTTGCCTGAGTTGAGCCAATGGTTATTAGTCTTACGAGAGAGTCCCGGAGGAGCACTTCTCTTATCCTCATCGGTTAGTTACTTAGCTCTTCCCAAAAATCCCCTGCAAATCAGGAAATTGCCAAAATACATGAAACATTGACTTGTAGTTTGCATAGTTCTTTTGGTTCTTCATAGCATTTTTGTCAAGCAAGTGTTTTGAAACATACACGAATATGACGTGTTTGGCAATTACAGTGTTGACATGGTATTTGTAAGGCTAATTGTGAAAACATAAACTTAACAAAGCTGTGCACACGTCTGGTATGCAATTTTGCTGCAGGTAGATTTTTACATTAATATTAATACAGAACTAGAGGCTTGCATCCATTTATTTGAGTTTGCAACAAGTCGTATTCCAGTGCTAATAGAACCCACGTTGTTGAAAGAGAGTAGAGTTCCTGTTTCCTTGGTTTTAGAACCCAATGTAAGAAGAAAACCTGCTATTTGGTTGGGTGTTGGATTTTGTGAAACAAGTAAACCATAATCAGGGGTGGATCTAGAGGGATACTGGGTGGGCCGGGCACACCAAAAAAATATTAGAGTACTCTGGTTCTGGCTCAGCCCAACTCGCCCCTTACCTGCTCGCCCATTCACCTGACACAACGATGCCCCTTACCTGCTCACCCTAGCCACCTCGGTGCCTCCAGCCCCAGCTAGCACCACGTCAGCGCATCGGCGCGTGCCGAGTGAGCGCGTCATGCCCACGTCGTCACCAATGGTGCCCTCTCCCTCTCCGTGCTCGTGCCCTGCCATGAGGCCATGTCACCGTCACCATGAGCTCCGCCGGGCGCCGGCCCGCCCCATCCCCATGACCCAAGACCAGGGGTGAATCTAGGGGGTTTCTTGTTGTATTCTAGTTGTATTCACATGCTTTCTACACAGTTTGTGAGGTAATTCTCAATCTGTTGATCTGTTCGACTATAAAGTTGATCCATGATTATTCATGTCTAGCTTTAAAGAGTTCATCCTAAGCCTGTTTCAAATTCAATCTTGACATCAAGTTGTTTATCCTTGCAGACTGGAGCATCTGGGTGTTCCATCATGTGGGTGTGTAAAACTAGTGTTGCTTCTGTTTCAATCTCCAAGTTGAGTTGTTTGACTAATTGACTGTCAACTTTCTATGAAAGGTTGAAATAGGTCATACAATTTTAGCTGACAGCCGAAGCCAAGGGCGTAATTTTTGTTTGCGAGAATTCAAGAAACTGGTTTGGCGGAAAACAGAAGGTGAATAAACAAGTAACTTGATCATCAACATACCAACTGACCAAGTATGTACACCTGAATACTTGCCTTACTTGGATGTGAACACAAATCTTGCAAGTCCCTTGTAGCTAGAGTGATACTGATACTCATATGTAGCTGCCACTCAGCCTGTTATTTACGGAAGAGCGAACTGACCATTTTGCACGCAAGTTAATAGAAATTGTGCTGAACAGATCAACTAATCAGCTCCATGGCAACTAATTATCCATTCCTTTTCTGTATATGGCTCAAATTCAGCGGCACTATTTTAGAGCTGTCAACGAGCCGAGCTCAAGCGATCCCAGGTGTCTAGGCTTGAGCTCGGCACAAGTTTGAGCCAAGCCTGAGCGAGCCTGATTTGGCCTTCGAGCTCCAAGAAGGGCTCAAGCTTCGTTTGGTCAAAGCTCGACTACGCTCGAGGTCGGCTCGGGGAAACTCGGGCTAAGAGGAGCGCAGAGGAGAGGACAAGGAGGCTGTCATGGTGTCGAGGATGGCAAGGAACCTGAAGAGGAACAACGCGGGGGTGAAGGACTATGGAGATGAAGGCTGATGACGCGTGTAATAGGAGGAGCGGGGGCAAGGCGGTGCGTCGACGGTGGGGAGAGGAGAAGCGGCGAACGGCGGGATTGAGAAGAGAGATGAAAGACGGCGGGAGTGGGAGCAAAGTGCAACATGCTGACGAGAGAGAGAGAGAGAGAGAGAGAGAGAGAAGCCGATACCTTTAGATCTAAGAGAGACGAGTAGAGGTATTGAAGTTACAACATGCTACCAAGAACGGGGAAGGACTATAGAAGAGAAGCCCTAACCCTAAATTTTTGCTCGGTATACTATGTTAGGAATAGCAACTTGTATTCAATAGTAACCCTTGGGAGCAATATATAAAGAGTACATCAGGAAGTACAGGATAAGGATGCTATGTTCCTAACAATACTCACCTCGCTGGCCTCCACCACGTTGCCGGTGGCCAGTGGATCCACCTGAATTTGGATTGGTTTCTGCTTTTGCTGGTGAGGAAGCCCTAGCTTGCTTGGACGGATTGTCCTGCGAGTCAGTTTGTTTGTGGTGGTCTTTCATTTGCCGTGAGCATTTGAATCCAATTTTTTTCTTTCTATCTAATGGGCACTCTTTGCTGCTATATGTTTGCTGTGTGGTGGAGTGTGTGTGTTATATATATATATATATATATATATATATATATATATATATATATATATATATATTTGTGCTTCAATCATAACCCATGTTAAGTCAACCTTGTGAGTAATATGTTAGCAAAACATACATTTGGAGGGAGCATAGTGGCTCCAACGCTCTTGCATTGAATTGGCTAGAGCGGAATTTGTTTTTTCCTGTAGAAATATGGCAGGGTTTAATTCCATACTAAAATTGAAATTGATATGCACAAGTGAGAAATAGAAGTTTGCATTATTATGGGAACTCTGAACTCAACAGATATCAGATGTGGTTGTGTGCTTCCTTTTTGTACTAGAGTTTTCTTTAGTATAAGTGGGACTGGGGTGGTTTGGTACGGTCGTTCTAATATGGTACACTGCAACGTTTGTATTACCAGAAAAGGCTGGACAAGGTACTCTTTCTTTTTTTTTTTTCCTGAATCTTTGTATTTGCCGGATTCTGCTTTTGCCTCATGATGTATGTGTACTTCCTTTCCAGTCTAACTATATTACTGTTGGGTGAATGCTTGCTTATCTGGGGCAAACATTGCTCTTCTTTATTAATTTATTGGATTTCGTTTGTCTAATGGAGTGTGATTGGACATAGTTAGGTTGTTTTGGCATTTGTGCACTCTCTTAATTGTTAATTACTGTACATCAACAACGAGTTGATTTTGGACTTTTCAATTTGAACGTAATGGAGCGGCCTGGGGCTCATCCTGAACTATCGGGTACTCTAATACCTTTAGGCTGTGTTTGGAAGCAAGGGGAGGGAATCTCAGGAAAGGAGATCTCCAAGGGGGATTTTGAGGGCAATTTGTTTGCCAGGAGGATATTTTTGTCTGGTTTTTTGTTTCCTGTTGCTGTTTGGGAACTAAGGGGATGGAAATCCTAGGAAACAAAAAGGGTCTCAAAAGATCAGAAAAAATAGAGGAAATTCAGAAAAAACTTTATATCTTCATTCCACCATGGAACACACCACAAACATAATGAAATAGAAGTGCAGCAACATGAAGTTCAGAGGTGAAGCAAAGATGTACAAATACTCTCAGCACACATAGGGAGCATTTCCCACAACGATTATTAAGCGAGAGATACATGGGTATGACCCAGAGGAGAGTACAGTGACGTCCTAAAAATAAGAACAGGAAAGAAGAACCATGCCGGTCACAATGATAAACATCAGATATTTGGATAGGGGATAGATAAATTAGGAATGGTGATTCTTCACACACGTCCGCGAGCATGATTTGTTGCTTTAGAACAACAGGAACACCTCGTGCTTGCTTGTCTAAGCTACGTACCTTTCCTTGTGCATCACTATCACCGAATCCCTGCAAAAATCATAAGAAACATGATGAGAGTTCAAAGCTTTACTTGTCAATCAACAATTTCAAAGGAGCATGTTGATGAATAATGGAGTGTGGTGATATTAAAGGAACAGGGAAATGTAGTTTATTGAAAGCAATGTGGGAACAATTTGCTAATTTGAACTAACAAGCAGAAATTTGGGTTGTGGTACATTGGGATTGTTAAGTGGCTGCATATGTATGATCTCTGTTTACATTGGGAAATATTTACAATTTTACATAAGTGGCTGATATCCAATCATTTGTACATAGACATGAATGACATGAGTTAACTGGAATGATTAATGAAGAGACAAATTCTTACGTAGTTCACCCAGATACTGAATGTTATGGGCTAAAATATCCTACTTAAATCTGACACAAGTAATTTACAAATTGAGGGTAAGGTTTTGGTGGCTAAACCACATGACAATTGACAGTGACAAAAAAAAAAAACACTGAAGCGCGTCACCTAGTGAAGTAGTAAAGTTGAAGAAAGCACGACATCACTACACTACATATGCAGCCACTTAACAATCCCAATGTACCACAACGGTACTTGTATGTAAACAGAGATCATACCTATGGAGTAATTTGCTACTTGTATGTATGCAGAAATTTGCTATTGCTGGGCAAACCATCCGTAATCACTCATGATGGATTTTGAAACAAAAACGAGCATGTTGCCCGTATTGGACACTTGTGCAAACAACAGTAGCAGATCATGTTCTTTGTACCACTCTGCCGTAAGTAACTCATCGTTGGCACCAACACAAGTATGAAATGCTGGGAGGCGAGCACCGCCTGCAAAAGTGATAAATTACAAAGTCTGCGTCAACAAAAGATTTTAAAATCTCCAGCAACCATATCAAGCATACTTTATAGTGTGGACAGCATGGCATTGCATTATCTTGCAACACCAACCAAAACTGCTCGTCTGCTTGATAATGTTGAAATTACATGGGAAAACAATTTAATCTGAAACTCACGGCATTTCGAAATCGTGTGCGCCCTTTTTACACTCAATAGAACTCTACAGAACTAGTTTTGCAGTTAACTGCCGGTTGCCGTAATCTTGCAAACAACTATCAAGTAAATCATTTTAGAGGACACAAGCAGCAGGTAAAAGGTGGTGTAGACTACATCCAAATTCAATCAATTTCAGCTGCACCAAAACAACTCGGCCAAATCGGATGCAAAAGGCAAGTCTTTAGTTACCTCTATTCACAGAGGAGCTGCATCGTGGTCCCATATGGCGGCGCTGAGCGAGCGCAACGGGCCAAAGACCTTGAACTTGGGCCGAGTAACCGAGGACGATGGGATGGTGGTCAAGCATGGGGGCACACGCAACAAGGAGCTGCGATTCAGAAGCGTGTTCGGGAGCTGGCTCATCTGTGCTGAACCCTCTCACCATTGAACACCATCGAGTCTCGACATTAAGGCACCCTACTGCCGTCGAAGGCAGAGAAGGGGAGGACGGAGTGGACCATGGATGGATTAGGGATGGCAACGGATCGGATCAGGTAGGGGGTTCAACCAAAACCCACCCGTTACGAAACCCAAAATTAAAAACTCGACCTGCATCCGAATTCCTAATCAGGTGGAAATGTGTCCTACACCCAAACCCGGCGGGGACCCAAAACCTGCCGGGGACCTGTCGGGTCTAGAAACATAAACACTGGATACAACAGAATAACAATACTTCAATAGCTCATAAAAGCAAATAGCTGATCAGAATAGCTTATTTATGTTGTACCTGTAAAACTGGATACAAGAGTACCTGTAACATGTTGTATTTCTGTCATTTTGTGAGCAACATGTTGCTCACTATCACAGTTTCACTAGTTGGCATGGTGCAATATCAATGGATACACTGAAACAACATTACAAATATTGATATTTTAAATACAACATAGTAGATCACTAGCTCAGGTGGTAGCTGCTCAGAAATCAGAATGTTCAATTGTTCAGTAGGACTAGGACAATAGTTCATACAAATTCAGCTCAGACTAACAGACTGCTTAGTTCATACTTCGTACAACCAAAAGAAACACAAATATTTGGGGAAAATATTTGGGTTCAAACAGACAAACACCATACAGTCAAGACAAACACATATTTGGAGATCAGAGCCTGAAATAAAAGTCGAAGACATTACACAAGAACCTGGAATTGGCTTGTGAACTCATCAACTATTCAACCACTGTTGACTCAACATCATCCTAGCAAAAACGAGCAAAGATATTTCATCATATATTGAACATGAATAAAGGAGGCATACAAATTACAATGGTACCGGTAGCATGTTTTAGAAGGCATACAAATTACAAATTACAAAAGTATCTGGCTGCAAATTCTTTTCATAGCATGCACTGAAAGATGCTAAGAGAAAACAGAAAATAAAGGACTACTGGAGGGAACAAATGGATAACACAACCTAAACCCTCGCTGTCAGCTCAATTAGACAGAAAGCCATGAAACAGAGGAACAAATAGCTGTTATACAAAGGAACAAATAGCACTCAAATTTGTTGTTACAAACTTATGTCTGACTGAACTTAACTGAACTGAACTGAAATTTTCTATACACGAAAATATGTCCCAGCACCTACAATCCTCTCCCAAATCCTTCTCTGTCCCTCTCAAACCGACAAACCCTCTTATTATTCACAACAATTACCCATCAATCCACATACCAAATGCTCCAAAGGTCCAGTCATCAACTTCCATCACTTGATTTCACAGTATCTAACCACGAAAAACAGCATAAAGATCAGCCAATCAATCGGATCTGAGGCTTACCGTGGACGTCGAGGCCAAAGGGGCGGCGTATCGCCGTGGAGCCGTGGACGGGATGGCGAGGCTGAAGAGGACATGTGCCGACATGGACAGTACGACAAGGCTGAAGAAGCGGCATGCTGGCATGGACATGGTGAGGCTAAAGGGACAGGCGGGCCGCTGGTGGCGTGCCAGCGTGGACGGGACGGAGACGCCTCTGGGCCGGTGGCGGCGACATTCTAGGCTTTTGGCGAGTGGCGTCGTGGCGATACTGCAGATCTGCAAAGAGTGAATGGAGAGACTGCCGACCACTAGAGCAGAGAGCAGATCAATAGAGAGTTGTGAGTGTTGGTGGTGGCGAATGGCGAGGGCATCAGTCGTCAGGGGAATGGATAAGGTCTAGCCGTCTAGGGTTAGCAAGGGTTATGAGTAGCATATCTTGCGTGCGTTGTGCGTTCAGCATGTGGGCTACTTGGTGCATGAACTTAGGTGCCCACGAGTTAACCACAGGGAAATACAAAACCCATGCCCGCACCTGCTACAGGTTGGGTACCTGACCCACTAGAACCATGAGTGGGATTTTGAACCAAAACCCACACCCGTGGGGACCCGAACACACGGGTCTGGCTGCCATCCCTAGGATGGATGCATACGTGAATGAAAGGAGGAGAAGCAGTTGAGGATAGCCACGAGTAGGGGTAGGTGTGACTGAGAGATCCTCTTCCAGCACCGGTCATGGAGGAGGAGGGGGTGGCGGCGTCGACCATGAGTGAGACTGAGTCGTGTGCGAGCGAGCGAGCAAGACGGTGGAGGAGTCCCCGATCTGTGTGGAGCGTATTTTCTATGTGGGGACAGCGTGGGTCGGGCCATAGATATTGTAACACCCTAGGAACCACACAAGCCTAGGATGCTACTAAACTACTCCACAAACACACCGAACTAGTAAAAATTTAGTAGCAACTCTTCAGAATAAAGACTATGCAGAAGCAACCAACAGACACTTTTTTTAATAAACCAGCAAACTAACACTTAAACATCCTAGCAATAAAAGAACAAGAGCTTAATTGCTCTAGGGAATTATTAAAACTATCAAGCAACGACACCATCAACTATTACTTTATTATTACAACACCACTCTAAATTATTTGTGATGGTGCAAAAGTGGATGATGTGTTGCTAACTCATTCCTTCCTTGCTCGCTTTCAGAAGAACAACCTGGAGAGGGTGAAATGCAAGGGTGAGATTGAAAAATCTCGGCAAGTAAACTGATTTTACCAACCTATTTAAACCACGGTATTTAAAGCGTCAATTTATTACTTTAATAGGTATAAAAATATTAACATTACCGAACATATTCTTTTCTTTTTTAAGAAATTTCAATAGTTACTTCTAAAAAAAATCAATAATAACATGTCCATAGTGAACTTGATTGTAACATAAGACAGATAAAGAAACTATATATATTCCATATGACAAGATATCAACAACATACTTCAACTTCTAAGAGATAAATAGGACCTACAGTGAAATATCAAAATCTAAGTCATCACAAATAGCTGACCATTTTACAACAATGACCCACTCATAACGACATATCTTCTGTAGTTAATAAGATTACTCAAACATCTGCATACACTTCACCATAATCAAATTGTATATGATATATTATTGCAATGCAATATGATACACATGAATACTATGCAATGCAAATCTACATAAGACGTCAATATCTTCATAAATCCGCAAAGCATATAACAATGGACATATACGGAGAAGCACCGCTTCTCATATCAACTTCCAATGAAACTTTCAATATATCCAAATATTCAATTCCATATAGCAATACATATGGATGCAATGACATATCTTCTTTTACATCGCACCCCTCTTTGGGAACATATGATGTGTACTAGTACGGTCGTAACCATAGGTTCAAGATATAACTTCCAATACAATGCAATGCCACAAAATGAATATCATCTTCATAAATCCAGATATCCATGCAATGACATGTTTTCTTTTACATCGTACCCCTCCTTGGGAACGTACGAAGCGTACCGGTACGGTTGCAACTATAAGATCATGACATAACTTCCAATGCATATGTAAATGTAATGTAGTGCAAATGATGCACTTCAAATGCTATCTGGCATTCACATATACCACACACTTCAATATGCATAACATAAATATGATATATCACATACAACAACATATAAACATGTGCCACCGATATCAACATATAAGTGAAACTTCAAAGGTAAATAACATGGGTCATCATCTTTCGTATATAGTAGCATATATAACATACTTCTATTGGACTAAGAGACACTCATATGGATGACTGTTCCCATGGAATCCATCAACAAGTTAAGTGTTACATTTATAATAGCTCCTGTTTTCACTTCTTTCATCTATCACATTATGTGTATGATAACAAGATTGCATTAACAAATCTTCTTATGGCAATTAAAATAGTGAATATAGGAACTTCCTTTAGACAACTATCGAATGCTATAAAGATATAGGTACAGCCTACATCTATAAATGAGATAAACTACATGTCAAACTTTCTACCTTCCATTTAGCATGATTTACGAAACCTCACTTCTCTAACCCAATAAAGGCCATATCACGACGGCTCTATCATCATCTACATATCCCCAATAATTCCAACCATTGGAAAACATAAGATGTGGGTTTGCTACAAACGACTAAATCCCATCATCAGTTTCCTTTCTACCGCACTACATTCCTCATATATGTAATCAATGAGGATTTCAAAAATACATCATTGGCAGACCCTAGCACAATTAATTTACGATGCATAAGACATTTGAGGATTTCAAAATTTCCCAAAAGTATAACCATGTGAACAACTCATTCTTTCTAAAACACACAAGCACCATACTATTATCCTACTCACATGGCCAACATAAAGGCATAAATCTCCATGAGTAACATAAAGCAAGAACTTCAACATATAAGACATTTAGGGCTGTCACGGCCCAGAGTTTCTAAAACATGTAATTAAGTGCTAATGGGCATCATTAGCATCATTTGTTTTGTTTTGAGCAGTGTAGACATGCGATGTGAATTAAACCGAATTTGGTTAAACCAGGTTTAACTGATGCGTTGTAAAGCATCTCCCAAAAATTCTATGGAACATAGGGCCGGTGACAATTTTAGAAATTAGTAGATGCCAGGAGGAGAATATAAATGAATTTTCCCAAATTTTTGGGGATTATTTTAAAGGCATAAAAATCAACACAAGTTAGAAAAGCTTGCCTCTTTGGAGAATTTTTATTTGAAATTGGTGCAAGCTTTTTGGGTCGAACAAGGTAAAATGAATTATTTATGATTTATAGAAGCCAACAAAATTTGTTCCGCGAATTTTAGGCCACAGTAAGACCTCTAGTTTGATAACCAAAGTGGTGAAGATATTTCTTTGCCGGTTACTGTTCATGCGGGACCCACTCGTCATCCTCCCTCCTCACCCAGCCGCGCTGCTTCCAGAGGGCGGCGCCAGCTTTGTTGACTTCCACGGCCGGCAAACCCAACACGCCGTCGAGTCACCGGCCGAGCCTTCGAGTGGAAGCATCGTCGGCCTTACCTCCCCCTTGGACGCTCTCTCGTGGTTTCTCTCCTCTCTCTCTCCCTCCCTTGCTCTCCCTGTCGCCCAGCACACCACAGAGCAGAGCAGCCTTGCGCCACGCCGCCGGCCAAATCCGACGCAGCACCGGCAAGCTCCCTCGAGCTCGAGCCGCGAGAAGCGCTAAGGAGGATCGTCGAAGCCTCTCCAACTAATTCCCGCGCGAATCCCCTCCCCTCTCGGTCGGATTTGGCGAGCTCATGCCGTCTTCCTCGGCGCCGGCGGCCTCCTTCCGCACCTCACCGTCGAGCTGCCTCGTTGCTGCTTCTTCGGCCCATTGAAGCGCTCGGTGAGCTTTCCGTCCCCCTTTTGAGTCTTGTGCGCGCGCTGGATTCCATTTGGCCCGTCGCCGGCGTCGTTCTCCGCGGGAACCAGCCGCCGCCTTGCCATGGCGGTCGCCGTCGGCCTAATTTCCGTCGGGCCCGTCGCGAACTAGCTACGCCCTTAGAACAGCATGCTTGCGTAGAAGCTATAGGAGTCCCCGGCCGAATCAGTTGCGCCGCTGTTCGTCGTCGGCACGTTGAAACCGAGCCGCCGTCGTGCTTGTTCCGCCGTGCGTCGCCGCTCGCTGTCCTCCGATCGTCTCCGCTGGTGCTGTTGATGCCCTCGGCCGGCCGAAGTTCGCCGCCGGTGAAGTCAGACCGTGTCGCCGGCACTGTGCAGCCCTGCCCCGGTCAATTTTGACCCAGGTCAAACCCGCCGGGCCCACTGTCAGCCTCAGTGGCTAGCCGGCCGGGTGTGCAAAGAGTATTGCGGGCATTTTTAATAATCGGGAAACTCCAGAAAATACGAACTAGAATATTTGTTCAATGTTAAATCGGCTGGAATTTGTAAAATACATAGAAAATCGAATATATGTCCAAAAATTATGAAAACTAATTTTGTTGGCCTTGTATTATCATACTCTGCACATGAAAAATACTAGGTGTTATGAAATATATAATTAAATTTATTCAATTAATGAAATGTGTTTAATCTTCAATAATTCATAAACAATTTTTGATAAGTCCAAAATTGGTAAATCCAATTTTGTTAATCTTGTTAAATTATGCCATGTTCATTAAAAATGCTAGGGTTTATGAAATGCTTACTGAGGATTAATGAGTTATCAAAATGGTTTCAATCTTTAAACATTTCATAATTGGTTGGTCCATAAATCGAATTGTGTAAATCCTATTAGTGGGTTCCCTGTTCACTTAAAAGAGTTACCCTCATGTTAAGTATAGTTAGTTTTCTTTTAGGTTTAAGCTTAGAGTTAAGCTTAATCAATCTAGGAAGTTGTTAAATGTTAAACAATAATTCAAATAAGGAAATCCTTAAGGCTTTTAACTCATGGCATAAGTGCATTGCATCTCCACTGTTGTCTTACAGTGAAGCATCTTTCATTGCATGTCATTCATATTCATTATATTGCACGCGTGATTCTTTTAGGGAACTTCGACCCGTTGAACGAGGCGAAAGAGTCTGTCCCCGGAGGTTCCCGCAGTGGTGATCGTGACTCGGGTAGCTGTGAGCAGCAGCTAGGGCAGCAAGGCAAGCATCGTTCATATTGCACCGTGTCTACTTTAAAATCTAATATGTTATCTACGCTTATGTATACATTGCATGTGTCGGGTACCGAGTTGGGTAGAACCTATGCCGATGCATTCTCCCATTTCGATCACGTGTCATGTGTTATTCCTTGGAGCCTAGTGGTGTCGTCGCGGTCTAATTTTAGTTCGCTATGCTTAGTGGTACTTAGGCTTTCCGGTAGAAGTCGACGACGGCGTCCACCGTTGTCGTGAGCCTAGGGCTTGTTACTTGTTCACACTCGTGGTTGTGTTGATGATGAGTCGGTTGATGAGTGGTGAGTTGAGACGAGGTGTGGGCGGTGTTAGGGGTGTCATCTGCTCACGAGGAGTCCTCAGGCAGTTCGGGGAGGGAACCCGGACACCGTAGACCGCTTATACCGGTTAAGCACCGACCGTCAGTGTAGTCGGCTTTAGCACTTACCTTACTCACCACATGCTGATATAATGGTAGGCGAGCTGATTACCTTCGTAGACGTGGTCATGTGGGCCTCGTCATAGACGGTGTGAGTCCGGTTTGAGTCCGGGCTTTTAGCGGTATTAGTTTGCTCGGGGAGTAGTTCTAATACCACCGTGCCGAGCTATGGTTGATCCACATGGTTGGGCCTGGTTGGGAAAGGTTGTCACGGGTACCCCCTTGTGTGCATCTTAGCGGGTGGCACAAGCCGTATGGTCCCTGTGTCGTGTGGGTCCAGGAGTATCCCCCTGCAGGGTGTATAATCAGTTCGAATTGCTGCGCTCTCGGTCATGAGCATCGCTATCGCTTATCTCCACCGAGCGATCATGTTTTGGTCGTAGAGTTTCGATGTGGGTTGTGGCATGGTTGGTTTGGGTGGTTTGGTCGGTATGTGGTCGGTGGTTTGGTGGTAATGGTTTACTTTATACACTTGTTGTTTACCTATCTATTGTGGTCAGTTGGTTGGTAGAGTTTGAGTCGGTGGTTGGTTAAGTCAGTTGCTTACACCTAGAGTCTAGGTTGCTTACTGCTTAATGAACTTAAACATGTCTTAATCCTTGCTACAGCTTTAAATGCATGATCCTTGAAGTCGAGAATATATATACTTATCCTGTGTAAGACTTGCTAGTACCTTCGTACTAAGGGGTGCTGCCCTTAAGTTGCTTTCAGGTTCACAGGTTAGCGAGGAAGAGGCAGTGTTCGGCTACTTTGTGCCTGCCGATCAGGGTGGCGGGCAGGAGTAGCACCTTCTACTCCGAACTCTGGCGCTTTTTGGTATGGAGCCTAAGGGCATACGGCTCCATACTCTTTTGTTGTATAGGTTTTTCTTCCGCTGCATAGTTGTTGTTGTTCCTCTTTTGTTGTAAATTGTGGAAACAGTTGCATGTTTAATAATTGTAATCCAGTTTAATTATTTGCTCTTTGTTAAACTGTGTTGTGATATTTGAGTTGGAAGGCATGTGTTCCGATCCTGGGCACAAAACACGTGCCGGGACTACCGGAATGGTATTCTGGTTAATCGTCGAGGTTGTGATTATGAATAATAATCCTCCTGATGATTAATTAGAATACTATTTGGACGGTTCCTCACAAGGGCATACCTTGACCTAAATCATATCATAACATGAATGAAGCATCATTTAGATAGGTTATATAAGTTTGGTGTTTGTATTGAAATTTAATATTTAGGCAGAATAAATATCAAGTTAAAACTGTAGCAACCATCGCTACGTTTACTTTCCTTCAACCGGCAATAACGGCGAACTTCAAGTGAGACGAAGCACCATCACCTAAACACAACCATATCTCAGAACCAACACTACTCATAACATGCAAATACAGAATACAAAGTGCTCCTACGCCCAAAACTCTCAATCAAGCAAAATCGACAAAAACAGCTTTCTGATAGACAACACATTCTGACAAGCAAAACTTTCTGACAGACAAACTTTCTGATAGACAAAGCTTTCAGTAGCTTAACTTTTCATAACCTACAACTTTGTAGTTGTATCTTGTTAGGTTTGAGGTCATAAAGATGCCCTAATTCGTATCTAAACCTCGACTGAACTTTCTGATAGACAAAACTAATAGTCCATTTTGAACAGCAATATTTGTAGTTCTACTTATCCAAAAATTGCGTTTTTTACCAATCTTGAAAGCTTATGAAACATTATACACCTTTGCTTCACATTGGAAAAACTGGTTCGGCTCTTAAGGGGTCCAAAACTGAATATATCTATTACTGTCAAATCTGTGATAGTCAACTTCAAACCACGATAATCCATAATTCCTTTGACAAAAAATTCTGAATTTTTGACAGTGGATAAATCATAAAAAACCCTACGAAAAACTTTCTAGTTGGATAATTTATTTCGGCCTCTAACATGCCCTAATCTGCCACCGAACCGGGACTGCCCGATCTGCGTTTTCAGCAACATGAGCAGCGACAAAAATGACATATCGACGTCATAATCCTTAGATTCCCCAAGATAAACCATATCTAAAACCATAAATAAACAGGGAAACTCAAATAAAAGGCATCTCGCCTTGATTTTGTCCAACCTAGGGCTAGGAGTCCACCTCCTTTCTTCTCTCTCCCTTCCCTCTCCTTCTCTTCTCTCCTTGCTGCACCTTGTCTTCTCCTCCCTCTCCTTCTCCTCTCCTTTGGACTGCAGCAGGGGGAAGGGGGAGTAGCAGCAACCACAGGCAGTAGTAGGCAGCAGCAAGGGGAGGGCCATGGTAGTAGCAACAAGGGGATAAGGAGGTAGGGTGTATGTGATCGACTGGATCTTTTAGGCCAACCTAGTTGGCCCACACATCCTTTTTTTTTATTACAGATACCCATCACCAAGGTTTCCAAATATGCCCTCTAGTTGGTCCGTGAGTTGTTTCCCTATGGGCTCACTCCTTGGAAAAAAGGTCGGATCCCAGGGGGATTTGGGCCTTCCAAACAGTCTTAGTTGTTGTGGAACCTTGAGAAATTCGAATCACATTATATTTGTGACATTGCACATAACCTGCAAATATTCCATCCAGAAGGACTCATCAGATGAGAAACATATGGGCTTGCGGAGTTCCTTCTGCAACTACAATTAATGTATCTAACGATGCTGCCATGTTCTCCAGCTCATTGCCACCAGGTCTTCCATTTGGAAAATGTGTGCAAATGTGCTTCTCTTTTAACCGGTGGTTACTTCCCACACAGGAACTCACGTGTGTTTCATGCAGTACTGGGTAAAGAAAGGGAGCACCTTGCTTGACCAATGGATGATATGTTTCCAACAGGAAAACAGCTGGGCACTTACAACAGAGTGACATATACCATGGATGATGTGGCCCAACATTTGATTGGAAACCTTTTACCTGATGATGAAGAAGAGCTCCTTGCTGGAGTAATTAATGATTTTGACCATGTTAAATTGCAAAAACAGGCTGAGAAATTGGAAGAATATGATGTTTTCCATAATAGTGAGGGTATGGAGCTGGATGTTGACCCTCTAGAAACCATCACCTTTGGTACGGCAAGAGCTAGTGTCATCAATGGTACTGGAAGCGGAAGCAGTCAATACAGTCTCCAAAGTGGTATTGGGACAGTGACTGGGGAGCATCCATTTGGTGAACACCCCTCTAGAACTTTGTTTGTGAGAAACATCAACGGTAATGTTGAAGACTCGGAGTTGCGCTCATTGTTTGAGGTATATGCATTTCCATGCAGATTTTAGTCTGTTGTTGCTTGCTCTTCTGCATGATAACTAGATACAGTCATACAGATAAATTCTCCAGTAGGACCTTCTTAAATCCTGGATAACTGATATATTACATGCTATCTTTGTCCTATTTTAAGCCGCATGACTATATTTTTGTCTTCCAGAATGCATTTTACTTATTAGTGTCAGTAACTTCTGGCACATGAAATTACTTAAGAAATGCATAATGCAAAATTACTTAAGAAAATTGTTTTTTCTTCACATGAAATCCTTGGAAACTTCATTGTTGTGAGTCTTCTGTTGTTATCAACAGACAATTACGTGAAAAAAGGCTATGGGTGACGGGTGATAACCGTCATAGGTGACAGGTCCCGCACCCATCATTCTGAACGCGTCACTGATGATTAGTCATAACTGATAGGTAAGAGCCCATCACCAATGAGGTCATAGGTGATGGATCGTAATTATGACCCATCACTGACGTATGTCTCCCATATGCTGGGGAGAAAGACATAAATGACGGATAACCTCTTCACTGATCACTTATGTTAATGTTACCCATCACATGTGTAGGTTACACTATAGGATTGTCCTATTTTCTGGCTGCATCCTGGAGTATAGCCAGGATTTAGCAGCCGTCTTCTCCTTACAAACAATAGCAATGTATCCATATTCACATCGATAAACACACTTATATAAGAACTTACTTCATCATAGAATCGCAAATGTTACAAAATTCCAATAAATTCATCACAGAATCGCAAAGGTTACAAAATTCCAATCAATTCATATTACATAAGACCTTACAACCTAGGGTTTTTATAGAACAACTTGTCGTGTGGGTTGATGACTAGAAAAATCCAATAGTTTTTTACTACTAGAAGACATAATGAACTCGGTGATCTGTTGTCGAATCTCCAGGAGTGCAGTGTTGTCGAAAAAACAAGCTGAAAAATTCTACATAATAATTAAACTAATTACTGAAATTAGTTACAAATAAAATTGTATTGAACTTACATCGGGGGATTTCATTTCCTTTGCTCGGATCATGAGGAGCATGTTCCACGCAACATAGAATGCGCAGGCATTGCCCGGTCATTGTTTTTTTAGAACTGCCTGGTGATTGTTTGTGGCACCGCTGAAAAGAAAATTTATTGTTAGATCAAAAGGAAAAAAAGAAGCAAAAAAGATGATTTGGTAATCTATTTCGTAGCATTTATCGTGAATCCGGTCTTGTGTGTCAGTCTGTGGTCGTCTTTCACGTTGTAGTCATGATCAGCTTGAAGGTAGTTATCAAAAGCCCTGCATAAAGAGGGATTGATTAACGAACATATGAATGTTAGAAAAGTTAAATATGTAAACTAAGCTAGGAAGAACTTAAGCGTCGAGGAGTCCTTTTACAGTGTTGTAATCACGCTCTCTAGGTTTGTCTTTTGGTGCTAACGATCTTGATGAGTTGAGGTACCACACCAAATTCCACTTGAGGCAAATGACCAGTAAGACCCACTGGCCACCGGTGTTGTGGGCACCTACAGGTAGTCTATTTTGGGATATTGTTACATCACCCTTGCCACATAGTCCACAGCATAGTCTATGAAGTTGGATGATCGAGATTGTAATGGCCTCAAGGTCAAGAAATCCGATGGACTCCTTGCTTTGTTTTTTGATCAAGTGTCTACAGATAAGAATATAGTTAGATTCAAGACTTAATAGTATTAATTAATGATGTCCAGTTTTAAAGGACTTACAATGCGAAGATTTGTAATAATGATACGTCCATGACATCAAGGTTGAAGATGTCATATAAGTCATTGAAACCCATAAGAAAGTAGCTATCTTCAGTTAATAAGTGTCGTCATTTGTACTGTACGACCATGCATTGAGCTTTGATGTCTCTAGAAGCCTACATGTATTAATTATGCAGGTTGAGACATGCTTGTACCACCCTTGTTAGGTCATCTACCGTCATCAAGGGCTTCCCATTAGGGGTGCAATCGGATCGGATATGGATGGATATCGTGGATCCTATATCCTATCCCACATTTTTTTCCCAGAGTCGGATCAGACATGGATAGTGTCAGACATGGATATCAGTCATCCCATATTTACTTCGGACCCCTTCGGGCGGTCAGATGGTCGGATAGATAGAAATTTTTTACTTCATTTGCATCCTCACACATCACATTAAACAGTACAGGGGTGCAATTGAAATGAGCCCAACGAGAGAGTGATCCGTGAGATGTGAAAACAAGAGCATTCAATATTATCTGTCAACAGATGTGTGACAATCTATATATATTATCATGTTTTTAAGTGAACTCACAATAGGTTTTCTCGTAATACCTAATATTCAGATACTTCAGATATCGGATCAGATATGGACACATAGTATCAAACTATGTCAAACACGAATATTGGTCATCCCATATTTGCTTTGAACCCCTTCGAGTGGTCTGCGGGCGGTCGAACAGTCGAGAAATATTGATGAGCCCATAGCTCCTTTGGATACGATCAATACCTCCAATAATCCTCAAATCATACAAGGTCCAATTACAAGAGCACGTGCACGACAATTAGACCACCAGGTGAACTCGTCCCTTGCTGTTCATGCTTCCTTAGATGGATTACTACTAAATTCTTATGATATTTTATTGCTTAGGAACGTGGGAGAAGCAGCACAACCTTACCCGGATGTCACCCCTCGAAGGCCAAGTCTACTCAGACTCGAGGCTAAGCTCTAGTCATGGTTGTGGTCGAGGTTGTGGTTGAGTCCTAGGACAGCACATCAGTAAAACGGGCATAACTCTCTCATACGAAGTCCGTTTTAGGCAATATTGGAGAAAGCTTATGATGATCCCTTTCCACCACCATTTTGGACCTAGTTGAGTCTTGTAATCGTGTCGTAGTTGGAGTTCAGGTTGTGTACGCCTCTTTCCATGACTGCACAACCCTAGGTCGTCTTCCTCATGTCCCCCAATATATACACAATAGCCGTCGTAGTTTAGGCTCAAGTTTAACTTAGATTATTCTGTTTTAGACAGTTTCACTGTTTATTGGTTTGTTGAACCCCAAACTCAATTACTTCATTAGTAATTAGGAATATTCAGATTGCATCTATCTGTTCTTGCTTGTATTCTCGATTCGCTTGCAGGATCCTGTGTGCCATTCGAGGGCTTCTGTTGAATAGGTACAGGTTGAAGGGCCAGTGAGTCCTCGGAAGGCCACTTCGCGAGGTCTCTTCCTTAGGGCAAGTGCTTTCTTCTTTTTGCCCCCTTGCGGCGAGGGGTTTGCATTTCTTCGCTTCCTCTGGCTACCAGCAGCAGGTTCTCCATCGATATCGGCTGTCGGGGAGCCCTCTCCACTTTGACCCGGTAAGGGCGCAATCACTTTCGGTTTGTCCTTATAGGCAAGACCTTGAAACTCGAAAATCCGGTTGATCCGCCAGTCGAGACCTGGGTCAGCGCATAGCTGAGCTTCGCCCTGGGTGAACTTTTCGAGCAGCATCATGGCCTTAGCCTCCACTTTGGCTATCGTTAGGTTTGCCACAAAGCAAGAAGTGTAAGCAAATGACAGCCAAGGTACATTTAGGAACGTGATAAAAGATAATACCTGTGAAACCTTATAGAGCAGGATGAGGGTGGCAGAGCCCCTCTGGCCCTTTGTCACCTAATTCCGGGATGGTCTAGTCCCGGTTGAGGGGCTATACTCCCGATGCCACGAACTCTTCTATGAGATCGCACATTGACAAATACTTCACACACCTGCGAAGGCCTCAAGTGCCGACCTTTGAGAGGCCTTTAGCTGCACATCGGAAGTGCGGTTCCCCTTCACTTCTTCGCACTTGGACACAAGAAACTCTTCTCAGTCCACCTTGTGGTAGAACCACCACTATGTCTAGTCTTTCAGCCATTTATTTTTGTACACCACGACTAGCATAATCAGGCTAGTGCGGTAAGTAAAGTTCAAGCATCCATAGTGGGCTTCGCTTTGCACACTCTGAGCGAAGACCGGTTTCGGTTGATGGTGTAGCCTGTGGGCTGCGATGAAGGCCCTGGCTGACGCCTTCGCTCCTTCAGAACTGGCCGCCCAGGCGAAAAGGCCAAGCCGAACAATTGCGTTTGGTGTTAGCTGATGCAGGTAGACTTCAAACAATTTCAAAACTTTTGAGACCATCTCATTGCAAGGAAAGAGGAGCCCTGCTCAGAAGTAGTGGACGAAGACGATGGCTTCGTCATCTTCGGGCTCCAGAGTCTCATGGCTCCCCGGGAGCCTAACCTTCGAGACATCACTAATCAAACCCTCCCTTACCATCCCAACCAGGATCTCATCGTCCACCTTAGATTGTCCAATCCAGTAGGTCTTCGGATGGTTTGCCTTGCCCTTCAGAGCCATTCACGCTGAGCTTCAAAAAGAAAAGAGACCGCGAGAGACTTCAGAAAGGAAACCTTTGTATGAGAGCTGCAGCTTCAGCAAGTTCAAGCGATAAAAATTGAGCCACCGCATGGAGCATATTTATATCGGTAAAAACAGGGGTTAACGGCGGTTAAAACTAGACGTGTCGGAAGTTGAACTGTAGCCGTAAAAGACGTTTCGGCATGAAGCAAAGGCATTTAACGTCCTCGATCCGATGGTTGTGTAGGGGCAGAATGGTCATACCAACACAAAAATACAAACAAAAAATAAAAATAATAATAGTCAAAATGAACAACATGAGGGGGTGATCTGCTAAAAAGTTGAACTAGCCCCCGGTGGTCTTCGACAGGCCGAAGGGGACGGCGTTGAGCTATATCATCCGATTTACAGGCTCGGTCCTTCGAAGATGAACCTTACCTGTAGGGGGCTACTGTTGGGGGATGATCTCCCGTACCCCTTCGGATGACGAGTCGAAGTCCACCGGTGGTTGAGCACTGATGAATATCGCAGTTGTGTTTCAGGAAGTGTGGGCGAAGGCTCTGGTGGGCCTTCGGTCGGAGGCTGAAGGTCGATCCATGACGCCAACTATCAGCATAGGTGAAGGCTCTAGCAGGCCTTCGGTCGGAGCCCGGAGGTCGACCCGCGGCGCCGAGGATCAGAATAGGCGAAGATTCTGGCGAACCTTTGGATGGAGACTAAAGGGTGACTCGTGGTGCGGCACCGAGGCTGGCCAAAGGTGCCTGGTGGGCGTCGAAGCCCGTGTAGCCGCTCAGGGTATAGTGGTAATTGTGCAAATGTACTTGATGATACCATAATACCCTCGAATATGCCGAGAATGTTGCAATTGGGGGGTGAAATTGTAAATCCTAGCATGGAGTGGTTGAGTATGGGCTATAATTAGGCTAGCACTGTAACTAAGGGGACAGAGGAATTAAGATTATTTTACCCTCTAATACGTGTCACACTTGGAAGCCTTCGGCTTCCCCTCTAGATCGAAGGCCTTCCTTGTCTGGGGACTTAGGTTCCGACACCATGCAAGCATGTTCACTTTTGTTAGGACGATCATGGGTTTTTGATACTAATGCAACACATCAGTGTTGAAGTAATAAGTACACCTTTATGCATAAAGGAAAGAAAATAACTTTTCTACCTTTAACCCCTGCTGAAATTGTGAAATGTGAACAAGAGATAACTGAAAATAAGAAAAAAGAGTTTGAGAATGAATATGAAAATCAGCAAGTAGTGGAAAAAGCTTTTCCACCCCAAAAGGAGAAAGCAACAACAACTTCTAAGTCCGATGGAATTAGACTGGAAATGTGTGTTATGCTTGCTACTAAATCTGATCTTGCTGAAATTTAAGCTAATAAGTTGCCATGCTATGATTTGATATGCAAAGGGGACTTAGTTTCACTAGAGAATATATCTAGCTCTTTGGCTCCTATTGTTGCTAACTTTTTGCAGGATTTTTTGGATGTATTTCCAGCTGAAGTTCCCCTAGGATTACCACTAGTTCGAGGGATAGAACATCAAATTGATTTGATTTCGGAAGCTACTTTGCTAAACCGTGCTGCATATAGGACCAACCCGGAAGAGACTAAGGAAATTTAGCGACAAGTCTAAGACCTTTTGGATCGCGGGTATGTACGAGAAAGTCTTAGTCCTTGTGTTGTTCCTGTTCTTTTGGTTCCTAAGAAAGACTATAGTTGGCGTATGTGTGTTGATTGTAGAGTCATTAATAATATTACTATAAGATATCATCACCCTATCCCTAGGTTAGATGATATGCTTGATGAGTTGAGTGGTTCTATAATTTTTACTAAAATTTACTTGCGAAGTGGATACCACCAAATTAGGATGAAACTTGGAGATGAATGAAAAACTGCGTTTAAAACTAAGTTTGGCTTGTATAAGTGGTTAGTAATGCCTTTTGGGTTAACTAATGCACCTAGTACTTTCATGCGATTGATGAACGAAGTTTTACGTGATTTCATTGGCAGATTTGTGGTGGCATACTTTGATGATATCTTGATTTATAGCCAATCACATGAGTCACACTTTGACCATCTACGTGCTGTTTTTAATGCTTTGAGAGATGCATGTTTGTTCGGTAACCTCGAAAAGTGCATCTTTTGCACGGATTGAGTTTTTTTCTTGTCTATGTTGTTACTCCATAGGGAATAGAAGTGAATGAAGAAAAAATTGAAGCCATAAAGAGCTGGCCAACCACTAATACTGTTACTCAAGTGAGAAGCTTTGTGCAGGATTTCAGCACCATTGTTGCCCCATTGAATGAATTGATAAATAAAGGAGTGGCTTTTAAATGAGGACCTACACAAGAAAAATCATTCAAGTTGTTGAAAGAAAAAGTTACCCATGCTCCTTTGCTCCAACTCCCTGATTTTGGTAAGACCTTTGAGCTAGAGTGTGATGCTAGCGGGATTGGAATTGGAGTTGTGTTAATTCAAGAAGGTAAACATGTTGCTTATTTCAGCAAGAAATTAAGTGGGCCAAGTCTGAATTATTCTACCTATGATAAAGAATTGTATGCTTTAGTTCGTGTGCTTGAAACTTGGCAACATTATGTATGGCTCAAAGAATTTGTTATACATTCTGATCATGAATCGCTAAAACATATTAGGAGTCAAGCTAAATTGAATAAACGACACGCTAAATGAGTCGAATTTATTGAGTCTTTTCGATATGTCATAAAACATAAGAAATGAAAGGACAATGTGATTGCTAATGCGCTTTCTAGGCGTTATACCATGTTATCTCAACTTGATCATAAGATTTTTGGTTTAGAGACATTAAGAACTTATATGCTACTGATTTGAATTTTAAAGAAGTGATTGAACATTGTAAAGAAGGGAAGACATCGAATAAATATGTACTGAATGAAGGATTACTCTATCGTGCTAACAAGCTATGCATTCCTGCTAGCTCCATTCATCTTTTGTTGTTACAGGAGGCGCATGGAGGAGGATTGATGGTACATTTTGGAGCAAAGAAGACTAAAGATGTGCTGACCGCCCACGTCTTTTGCCTAACATGAGACGAGATATCGAACGCTACGTGTCCCGATGCACCGCTTGCAATAAAGCTAAGTCTCGCTTGAACCCACATGGTCTTTACATGCCTCTTCCTGTCCCTAGTGCACCATAGGAGGATATTTTTATTGATTTTGTTTTAGGACTGCCTAGGACATTGAGGGGGAGGGATAGCATATTTGTAGTTGTGGATAGATTTTCTAAAATGGCACTTTTTATACCTTGTCACAAGAGCAATGATGCTACAAACATATTTGAATTGTTTTTCAGGGAAATCCTTCAACTACATGGAGTGCCTAATACTATCATCTCGGATCGTGACACAAAGTTTTTGAGTCACTTTTGGAGATCACTTTGGAATAAATTAGGGACAAAGCTGCTGTTTTCTACTACGTGTCATCCCTAGACCGACGGTCAAACAAAGGTTGTCAATTGTACAAGAAAAATTTGAGGATGTGGGAAAATTATTTACCGCATATTGAATTTTGTTACAATAGGGTGGTACACTCCACCACCAAGGTAAGTCCATTCCAGGTAGTATATGGATTTAATCCTCATACTCCTATTGATTTATTACCTTTGCCTACTTTTGAAAGATTTAATTTAGATGCTAAGAAATGTGCTGAATTTATTCTTAAGTTGCATGAAACAACTAAAAAGAATATAGAGAGGATGACTGAAAAGTATAAGATTGCTGAAAATAAAGGTAGGAAGAAAATAAAATTTAAACCGGGTGATTTAGTTTGGTTGCATTTGAGGAATGATAGGTTTTCAGAACTAAAAAAAATCCAAGTTGATGTCTAGAGCTGATGAGCCATTTAAGATAATTGAGATAACCAATGACAATGCATACAAATTGGACCTACCTGCATATTTTAGGGTTAGTTTCACGTTTAACATTTCAAATTTGAAGCCATATTTGGGAGAAGAAGATGAGCTTGAGTCGAGGATGACTCCAATTCAAGAGGGGAAGGATGACGAGCCCATGGCTCCTTCGAATACGACCAATACCACCAATAATCCTCAAATCATACAAGGTCCATTTACAAGAGCACGTGCACGACAATTAGACCACCAGGTGAACTCGTCTCTTGCTGTTCATCCTTCCTTGGATGGATTACTACTAAATTCTTATGATGTTTTAGTTCTTAGGAACATGGGAGAAGCAGCACAACCTTAACCGGACGTCACGCCTCGAAGGCCAAGTCTACTAAACCCGAGGCTGAGCTCTAGTCACGGTCGTGGTCGATGTCGTGGTCAAGTCCCAGGACAGCACTTCAGTAAAACGTGCATAACTCTTTCATACGAAGTCCATTTTAGACAATCTTGGATATTTTAGAAAGCTTACGACGAGCCCTTTACAATGGATATGAGATCCACCAAATATTACATATGGTGTAGTTAGAGTCGAAGGAATAAAGTGCTATACTATCGTTTTGGACCTAGTTGGATCTCGTAATCGTGTCGGAGTCGGAGTCTAGGTTGTGTACGCCTCTTTTTATGGCTGCACAACCCTAGGTCATCCTCTTCATGTCCCCCTATATATACATAGTAGTCATCATAGTTTAGGCTCGGGTTTAGCTTAGATTATTCTGTTTTAGATAGTTTCGTCATTTCTCGGTTTGTTGAACCCCAAACTCGAGTACTTCATTAGTAATTAGTAATATTCAGATTGAATATACTTGTTCTTGCTTGTGTTCTCGATTTGCTTGCAGGAAAGCCTTCTTGGCGAGGACAATCGTATCTTAGCATGGTTGATAACCAGGGAGTAGTGGTGTAGTGGTTGCGAGGGTTCTTGATTTGTTCTGTTAGGAGCCTTTGGATCATCAACGTCGAAGCTCCACCAATCGACTTATCGTATTACCTTTTGAAAGATCAGGCAAATACACTTCAAATATCTATCCTGTTTGCACCCCTACTTCATATTGGAATTTTGTGTTGGTACTAGTCCATGTTGCTCCAATGTCCGTGGACTTCTTCGCTGGTACAATAGCCTTCGATCTCTTTGACATGTGCTTCTTAGAGCCTTTCTTCCTACTCCATTTTTCTTCTTCTTTGGGATCTTTGGGGGTGATGAAATTGGAGCTGGTAGCAAGGCCACTGGATGTGGAGGAGAAGATAGTGAAGCCACTTTCTCTCTGGAAGTGAGGGGCGCGGCGCTGGTGCACTTGAAGCTCGTCCAGACTAGGATGCACTGGATACCACGATGTCACCCTGTTTCCACTGGGTCCTTCGATGAAGAGCTTCACCCAGAGTTATGACTTCATTATTGGAGAGAACTCCAACACATGATTGGTGACATTGTTATGTACCATGTCCACTATAACAACGGCATAACCAGCACGTATCAGGACCGTATGTAAGATATGGATATCTAGAAGCATCATTGTAACACCCCGATTTTCAGAATTTACCACTATTTAAAATTTTCCAAGATTATTGAATAGCTTCACCGGTAGAATAGGTTTAAAACCTATTTTCTTAATCAATCAATCAATATAGGGTATTGTTTTGTGTGCATTGCATGCTGAGTGTTGTTAGGAGCCAGATAAATGCATTAGAGTTCTTTTTCCTTTTCTTTCTCTTTGGTGTTTTGAGTGAAAAAGATTTCGAAAAGGTTTTTACAAAACTCAGTAGTGAATAAGTTAAGGATCTTAATAGTTGGAATTCAAAATCTTTGAATTCATCATTTATTCAATCCTTGATCATATCTGATTCTTCTCCAATTCAACTCAAATCTTATCCAAATCCTTGTTTAAAGTCAATCACTCCTCTTTCTCAAATTCAACCCAAATCCAAATTCAAATTCCTTATCTACTCCTATTCTTGTTCAACGTTATCTTTCGTTTCTCTTAAATTCACTCCAAACTCAATTCAAATTCAAACATTATTCAAATTTCTTTACAAAAGTTTCTTTTCTAAACCCTAGATATACCTAAAGTATCTTTAGGCTCAATTTTTCTCAAGCCCTAACCCTTAGCCAAGTCTTCTAGATGTACCAACAAAGGATCCACGAAATCTGTAAATTTTCACGGAGTCCTAGACAGCCTCATCTTTTGATGACGTTTCGGAGTTTAAAATGGCCTCAAATGTAAATCTTAACTATACCAAAGTTGTAGGTCTCATCGAGAGCTTTGATTTGAAACTATGGAAGTCCCCTTTTGGATAATGGAGCTGGGAGTTATGGCCCCCGAAATCAGTACTGCGCAGAGAAGTCCGAGTTCAAATAGTTTATCTTGTGGTGCATTTTTGGAAATCAATATGACGTTTTCAGAAGTTCTAATGACTACCAAAGTTGTAGATCTTTTCGAGTACTACAATTTAGAATCAAGAAACGTCCAATTTGGAGTCTGGACAATAGAGATATCATCCTTGGAATAGAGAGCTACGAAAAAGGAAATCGTAACTGACTCGAACTCGAGTCCGATTCATGTTCGGTTTGGACTCCACCTCAACCAGCCGGCCCTAGCCCTATAAATATGAGTTGCACGCCCTCTCCTACCTCTATTTCACGCCTCCGAGCCCTAGAAGTTGCTGCTACCCTGCCCGTGCGTCGTCGGAGCGCCGCCGTTCGCCGGAGCCACCGCCGCCGCCGTCGCCAGTGATGCGCTACGTCGTCTTCTCCGCGAATCCTCCTTCCTCGATCATCAAAGAAATGTGAGGACCTCTTCTTCTCCTCTCTTACTACTGTTTTAGCATCATACTAAGTCCCTAGCCAAGTCATAGCCCCGGCCAAAGCCCGATCTACGCCGCCACGGTCGTCGCCGTCGCGGACAGCCACGAGACAGCAGCGCTGTAGCCGATTGGCATCGACGTTTCTGACCGACCAGAGGTCAAATCACCAAGCCCTTTCACCGGTGCATGTCCCATGATGTTCCGCACGCCCTCACCAACCAGGTCGGCCAGTAGATTAGCCAAACTATAGAAATCAAGGTCGACGTACCCGCTATCCGGTTTTTGGACGCGTTCTGCGCGCGCACCGGATTTGCATTCGCGTCCCGCATCAATCCGAAAGCCGTATGGATGCACCAACCGCGTCACGGTGTGTCCCACAGGAGTCTTCTACATTACCCTAGGATCCCATCCCCATTTGTGCAGCGACATGACCAAGACGCCATTGCCAACCACACCATGTCGTAGCCATCACCCGTTTCATCTATGCTGATTGTTCTTCCTCTCAGTGGATGATCTACCAAAACCCATGCCATAGCATTGTGTTCCCGGGTTATATGAACATCCTTGTTCAAACGGTTCCTCAAAATTTATAGCCAATCTCTGGGAACGCGAGCGTCTTCGTTCCTGCATTTGTTCGCGGTCACCACCAAACCTAGAAGCAGTCATCGCTGTTTTGCCACTACCTCGGATGAACCCTTCCAAAACCAACCATACCGCTGAGTTAGTCTTTCCGCGTTCTATGCCATGCTCCCCTCGTTTCACTAAAACACCACTGAAGCCGATATTGATGTTTGTGGCCACATGCTCGATTGCCATCTCCGACGAAACCCGAACCACCACCGCTACTTAGAGTGACCAATAGTATCTTAAACCTAGAAGTGCAACCTTCAGTCTTTTTGATCCATCATAGGTGGTAGATACTATACCTTAGTATATCTCTTCTTTAATCTAAGATGGTATTTGCATAGCATGCCAAGTCAGCGCCACATCATTCTCCTTAGCCCAGTCAGTGAAGTCTAGTCTGCCCTACAGTTCTTGAATCTTGTGCAATAATGTTGTCAAGCCTGATACAGTGATTATACAATAAACTTTTCCTATATGAAGATAATTTCAGTAAACTAGTCTTTTTTTCCAGTCTAATCCATCTCTCGAAAGCTGTTCTCTTTTCATCTTAACTCCAATTTAGGCGATTCTTGCATCTAAACATTTCTAAAATCATCCCTATCCAACCATAGTGTTTTTAAAGTATTTTGATGATGTCTGGTATGTTGTTCTTAGTGTTTTCCTTTGTGTTGTTTGTCGGTAGTTCTCGCGATTAGTCGATAACGTTCCGGAACAGTTCGAGGGACTTCAAGACCGAGATTTCGACAACACTGAGCAGCGTTGGGAAAAAGGCAAGTGTCCTTGATCATCTTGAACCTATGTTTTTAAATATTTTGTTTTATAAAATTGCATGCAGTGTCTATCATATGATGGGTAGTCACCTATGTTAGGGTTTTCCTTAGATTTTCTCTTATCATCCTTTGGAACCTAGATGGTTTATGGTTAGGTATCTTTGGTGGGTAGATTGCTTAGCCATGCTTTTGGGATATTGGGAAGTGTTATAATCTTGACTAATGAACATATGCAATATTGGTGGTTAATTTGTTAATGGTCTAGCAACATAGAACCTTAGGCCTTGAGCAAAGTTGTGTCGATGATGATGAAGTTATAATGTTGGTTTAGTGTTTGTTCAAGTAACCTAAGTAAGGATCGGTTCGTGGAGCGACAACCCAAGAAATATCGTACCAATCACAAGATCTGGTATGGGACAGGCTTGACCTATTAATTAGTGGATTCCAGTTTTTGTGCGTGCCAAACGAAAGAGTGGATGTGTGGGGACGGCAAAGGCCAGAACCATTTGGTCAGTGGTATGAGATGTGTAGTGGAAGGGAAGGGTAAAAACTTCCTGGAGCTACAAGGAACAAAAGGGGGCTTCTGGGTGGTGTGATGCCACTTTGACGGCGGTGAAACCTAGCGGGCATGCACATACTGGATGAAACTTTGTAACGGCTTTGAAGTGACTTTCCGGGTGACACACCATAGCATGTGTCAAGTGTCTAGCTAACACGGTAACATAGAAATCACGACTTGTGGGGAAAGCTGGACAAACTCTGTAGAGTGTAAAAACTGTTATAACAGCCGTGCTTATAGTTATGAGAGACTTGGATCCTCACATGATTAGATGGTTATGGTTATGAGTTTGGTTGTGGTTATGGATTTGTGGTTGTGGTTATGGTTCTGGTACATGTAATACTAGATGGTTGTGGTTATGGTTCTGGTATAGGGAGTATTAGATGGTTGTGGTTATGGTTCTGGTACAGGGAGTACTAGATAGTTGTGGTTTTGGTTATAGTACAGGGAGTACTAGACAATTATGGTATGCAAGGTGGGAGCCTTGTATGCTAGATGTTGGACTGTATGGGTTACATTCACTTAATATTTGTTTAATGCTTTTGAGTCTAAATATCTTTTCATTACTCGCATTTACGCAAATATACCATGTGTTAGCCTATTCTTGATATAAGCCTTCATATCATTATCTTTCCCATACTTGCTGAGCGCGTCGTGTGCTTACACTTGCTATTTTTCCGATACCATGCGACATGTGTACTGCTACTCAGTGAGTGAAGATGTTGAAGACTATCAAGACGAGGTTGTGATGTTCTAGGCGCGTGTCTCCCGGTCGGTTGCCTGCGGTGTTGTTGGGCACCAGTGCTTCTATTCCGCTGCAGATATCTTCATAGAAGATAATATATGTCAATTGCTGTAAGAGTTTAACATTATTTAATAAAAGTATTGTTTTTGTTACTTCACCTGTGACGTCCTTATGTGTGTTGAACATCCTGGGCACACACATAAGCCGCATCTGATTTTGGCCGTTAAAATCGGGTGTGACAACCATACCCCTTGCAACCTCGATGTAATCCACGCCAAACCTTATTACAAGGCTGCAAGACGTGGGCTATTCTAGCTAGTTAATCGTATCCAACTCAGTCATAATAACTCCTTGGAGGCGCAACTATTCTTCCGTGTAGTTCTAGGGCTAGCTTCATGTGGGATGGAAATCTCTATTCCCTGTGCTGCAAGCATTTGCATGATATTTTCATAAACTTTTCGTATGATATCCTATGTCAATGCATACACAATAAAATACTAATAAACCCCCCAATAAACAAGAGGCGGCTGGAAGACAAAAACAATGTCGCATTACTACTATGCATGTAGCCATAGTGTACCACCATCCGCCGCCAAACATGTAACTATGTGGATCGAAACCGGTACATAGATTGATTTGACAATCTCTATTTGACAAAGATGTACGATGGAATGTCCATTTTCAGTCATTGACAATAGATCTTTAACCCATGTATGCCTCGCAATACTATAAACTAAGGATTAAATGGCGTATTACGTTACTGAGAATACAGGGCATATGATCATGCGCTGAGATAAATAAGGGTTTGTATGTACACTACAGGACAGACACCTAAGTATGTTTGACCGTAAATTTTGAACCTTATGGCTTATCTTAATTCAGCATATCTATTCTAATTGGACCTTGATATAAAAATAAAGAAGTGAGACATTGGCTTTGAGAACTTCAAAGTTTGAAATATAACATGACATACGACCAAATTAACATGGAAACGATAAGTGAAATCTACTCGTTCGGGACCTATTTTCGACCCGTTTCTAACCGAATTAACATTGGAGCAAAATCAACTGAAACAAGATCTAACATGACCTACGACACCTAGGAAGACCATCTAGTATAATCTAGGCATGTTTCGTTTTGGTCATAAATTTTGTGAAATCCACACTTTCAAGACCCATTTTTGGGTTCATTTTAGACCACATTAACACCGGAGCGAAATTAGCTGGAACTAGCGACACCTGGGAGGACCGTTTGGTGCGTTATGGACGCATTTTGCTTCGGTCATAACTTTTGTGAAATCCACCAGTTGTGGACCCGCTTTCTTACCTATTTTGGACCAAATTAACATCAGAGTGAAATCAACCGTAACAAGCTCCAACATGACCTGCAACACTAGGGAGGATCATCTGGAATGTTCTCGGCATAACTTACGTGAAATGAACATGTACTGGACCTGTTTTCCCATCCATTTTCACAAAATTAACACTAGAAAAAAATCAACAGGAACAAGCTCTAATAAGACCTATGACACCTAGGAGGACCATACGGTGCTTTCTGGGCGTATTTCTCTTTGGTCATAATTTTTTTGTGAAATCGACCTATTCTGGACCCATTTTTGCCCTTTTTCGTGAAAATTAGCACTGCAACGAACTCAACCGGAACAAGCTCAAACATAACATACAACCTGAGAGGCCATCCGATACGTTTGTGGCTCGTTTCACTCTTGTCATAACTTCCATAAAATCCGCACGTTCTGGACCTATGTTTGGGCCCATTTTGGACCGAACTAACATCAGAGTGAAATCAACCGGAACAAGCTCTAACATTACTTAGGACACCTGTGAGGACCATATGATGCATTGTGGGTGGGATATGCACCGATCATAACTTTCTTGAAATCAACCCATTTTGGACCCGTTTTTGGGATCGTTTCGGACCAAATTAACAATAGAGCAAAATCAATTGGAACATGCTCCAACATGGCGTATGTCACTTGGGAGGACCGCCTAGGGTGTTCTGGGTGCATTTCACAATGGTCATAAGTTTTTGAAATCAACATGATCTGGACTCGTTTTCGGGCCATTTCAGACCAAATTAACATCGGAACAAAATCGACCAGAACAAGGTCCATCATGACCTACAACACATGAGAGGACCATCTAGTGAGTTTCGAGCGTGTTTCACACCGGTCATAACATTTATGAAATCAACCCGTTTGAAAACGTTTTCGGGCCTATTTCGGACCAAATTAACATCGGAGCGAAATAAACTGAACCAGCTCCAACGTGACCTCTGACACCTCGGAGGACCATCTGGTGCGTTATGAGTATGTTTTGCTCCGCCATTACTTTCATGAAATAAACTCGGTCTAGACCCAATACCGGAGCGAAATCAATCAGAACAACTTCTAACATGACCTACGACGCTTAGGAGGATCATCCAATGTGTTCTGGGCATATTTCGCTCCAGTTATAAGTTTTGTGAAATTGAACCTTTCGGGTCCAGTTTTAATGAAAATTAGTACCAGAGTAAAATCAATCGGAACAAGCTCCAATATGATCTACGACACTTGGGAGGACTATCTGGGGCGTTCAGGGCGCGTTTTGTACTGGTTATAACTTTCATTAAATCACCTCGTTTTGAGCCTATTTTTGAGCCCTTTTTGGACCAATTAACACTGGAGCAAAATTAACCTGCTCCAACATGACCTATAACACCTGAGAGGACCATCCGGTGCATTTCGGGTGCATATTTCGCGATATGAAATCAACCTGTTCTTGACCCATTTTTGGGCTCATTTCGGACCAAATTAACATCAAAGCGAAATCAATAGGAACAAGCTTCAACATGACTTACGACACCAAGGAGGACCATTCAATGCATTTGGGGCATATTTCGCTCCGATCATAACTTTTATGAAATAAACCAAGTCACCCATTTTCTTGACCTTTTCATACTAAATTAACACTGGAGAAAAATCAACCAGAACAACCTCCAACATGACCTACGACACCTGGGAGGACCATTCGATGAGTTTCGGCGCATTTCGTTATAGTCGTAGCTTTTGTGAAATCCATCATTCAATTCCCATTTCCGGGTCCGTTCTCATGAAAATTAACAGCGTGGCGAAATCAAACGGAACAACCTCCACATGACCTATGACACCAGGGAGGACCATCCGATGCGTTCAGGCACATTTCGCTATAGTCATAGCTTTTGTGAAATCCACCCTTTCGGTTTCCATTTTCGGGACCATTCTCATGAAAATTAGCACCGGAGCAAAATCAATTGAAACAAGCTCAAACATAACCTACGACACTTGAGAGGACCATCCGAGGTGTTCTAGGCGTGTTTTGTAATGTTCATAACTTTCATGAAATCACCCATTCTGGACCCATTTTCGGGCCCATTTCGGACCAAATTAACACCGAAGTGAAATTAACCGGAGCAAGCTCCAACGTGACCTACGACACATGTGAGGACCATCAGGAGCGTTTTGGGCACGTTTTGCATCGATCATCACTTTCGTGAAATTCACCCATTCTGGACCTGTTTTTGGGCCTATTTTGGACCAAATTAACACTGGAGCAAAATCAACCGAAACAAGTTAAAACATGGCCTACGACATCTGGGAGGATGATCCACTGCGTTCTAGATGCGTTTCGCTCCGGGCATAGCTTTTGTGATTTTCTATATCCCTTTTTTAGCCCATTTCGGACCAAAATAACACTGGAACAAAATCAATCGAACCATGCTTCAACATGACCTCGACACCTTAGAGGACCATCCTGTATGTTTCGAGCGAGTTTCGCTCCGATCATAACTTTCATGAAATCCACCTGTTTGGGACCTGTCTTCGGGCCTTTTTCAGACCAAAGTAACATTGTAGTGATATCAACTGGAACTAGCACCAACATGACCTATGACACCTGAAAGGACCATCCGGTGCGTTCTAGGCTTGTTTCGCTCCGATCATAACTTTAATAGAAGAAACAAGTTCTATATTTGTTCTCGGGCGTATTTCGGACCAAAAAACAATCGGATAAAACTCCAAGATGACCTAAGAAACCTGGCTGGACAATCCTATGCATTCTAGGCGTGTTTCACTCTGATCATAACTTTCATGAAATCCAAACATTCAGCTCTCGCTTTTGAGCCCTTTTAGACCAAATTAACACTAGAGCAAAATCAACTGGAACAAGGTCCAACATGACATATGATACCTGGGAGGGCCATCCGGTGCTTTCTTTTGGTGTTTCACTCCTGTCATAACATTTGCGAAGTGACAATGGCTGGGGTGACATCCTCTCTTCCGATAGCAACAACATAGCGGTTATAGCAGGCTAAGGCTGGCTCGGCAGGAGCGCATGTGTGTTCGGTCTTGTAGACTGAATCGGTAGTGGCCCCTTTTGCATCGGTCGAACATTGGCTGAACTATTCAGGTCCCTTTTAATGAAAATTAGTATCGGAACGAAATCAACCGGAACAAGCGTCAACATGACCTACGACACATGAGGGGACCATCCGGTATGCTCTGAATGTATTACGCTTTAGTCATAACTTTCATGAAATCCACTTGTTTTGGACTTGTTTTCGAGCCCGTTTCGGACCAAATTAACACCAGAGTGAAATCAACCAGAACAACCTCCAACATGACCTACGATACCTGGCAAGACCATAATGTGTGTTCTGGGCGCGTTTCACTCGGTCATAACTTTGTTTTGGACCCATTTTTGAGCCCGTCTTGGACCAAATTTATATTGTAGGTAAATCAAATGGAACAAGCTCCAATATGGCCCTCGACATCTTGGAGTGCCGTCCGGTGCGTTCTAGGTCTGTTTCACACCGCTCATAATTTTTGTGAAACCCACCCATTCTTGACCCGTTTTCGGCTCCATTCTAATAAAAATTAGCACTGGAGTGAAATCAACTAGAACAAGCTGTAGCATGACCTACAATACCTGGGGACAATCCAATACGTTATGAACCTGTTTTCAGGCCTATTTCAGACCAAATTAACACTGGAGCAAAACCAACTGGCTCTAGCTCAACATGATCTACGACGCCTAGGAGAACCTTCCGGTGTGTTCTAGATGTGTTTTGCTCTAGTCATAGCTATCGTGAAGTGACCCCACTCTAGATCCGTTTTTAGGCCCATTTCAAACCAAATTAACACTATAGTGAATGCAACCGAAACAAGCTCTAATATGACCTACACCACATGGCAGGACCATCCTATGCATTCTAGGCATGTTTCACTCTAGTCATAATTTCGTGAAATCCACCTGTTCTACACCCATTTTCGAGTCTGATTCAGACCAAATTAACAATGTGGTGAAATCAACTGGAAAAACCTCCAACATGACCTACAACACTTGGGAAGACCATCTGGTGCGTTTCGCTCCGGTCATGACTTTTTGAGAAATCAACCCGTTCTGGACCCGTTTTCGGGTCTGATTTATTGAAAATTAGCACCGATGAAAATCAACCGGAAGAAGCTCCAGCATACGTACAACACCTGGGAGGACCATCCGGAGCATTCTGGACTCGATATGATTCGATCCTAACTTTTTTGAAATCAACCCGTTCTAGACTCATTTTCGAGCCCATTTTGAACCAAAATAATACCAGAGCGAAATCAACTAGAATAAGCTCCAACATGACTTACAACATTTGGGAGGACCATCCGATGCGTTCTAGATATGTTTTGCTCTGGTAAGAACTTTCATGAAATCCACCCGTTCTGGACCCATTTTCGGGCCCGTTTCGTACCAAATTAACACCGGAGCGAAATCGAAGGAAGCTGCAACATGACCTACGACATCTGGCAGGACCATCTAGTGTGTTCTGGCGTGTTTTGCATCAGTCATGACTTCCATGAAATGAACCAATTCTGTACCTATTTTTGGACCCATTTTGGACCAAATGACGCTCAAGCAAAATCAATCGGAACAAACTCTAACATGACCTATGACACCTGACAATACCGTCGTGTGCGTCCTGGGCGCGTTTTGCTCTGGCCGTAACTTTTGTAAAATCCACCCAATATGGACCCAGTTTTTGGCCTATTTCGGACCAAATTAACACTAGAGCGAAATCAATCGTAACAAGCTCCAACATGACCTATGAAAACTGAGAAGGCCATTCGCTGCATTCTGATCGCGTTTCGCTCCAGTCATAACTTTCATGAAATCCACATGTTCGAGACCTATTTTTAGGCCCGTTTCAGACCAAATTATCACTGCAGAGAAATCAACTGGAACAAGCATTAATGACTTACGACCATCTAGTGCGTTCTAGGCACGTTTCCCTGCGGTCATAACTTTCGAGAAAACAATTCATTTTCAGGCCCATTTTGAACCAAATTAACACTAGAGGTTAATCAATCGGAACAAACTCCAACTTGACATGACACGTAGCAAGACCGTCCTATGCGTTCTGGGTACTTTTCGCTACGGTCATAACTTTGGTGAAATCAACCTGTTCTAGACCTGTTTTGGGGCCTGTTTTGGATCAAATTAATACCAGAGAGAAATCAACCGGAACAAGCTCCAACATAACCTATGACACATGGTAGGACCAAATTGTGTATTCTGGGCGTGTTTCGCTCCATTCATAACTTTTGTGAAATCCATCTGTTCTAAACCCATTTTTGAGCCATCATGGACCAAATTAACACTGTAGCGAAATCAAGTAGAACAAGCTACAACATGACCCACGACACATGGGATGACCATCAGGTGCGTTATGTGCATGTTTCACACCAGTCATAACTTTTGTGAAACCCACTCGTTCTGGACCCATTTTTGGGCAAGTTTTAACAAAAATTAGCACCGAAGCGAAATCTACCAGAAAAAGCTCCAGCATAACTTACAAAACTTGGGGACCATTTGGTAAATTTTTGACACGTTACGCTTCGAACATAGCATTTATAAAATCCACCCATTCTGGACCCATTTTTTGGCTCGTTTCGAACCAAACTAACACCGGAGTGAAATGAACCAAAACAAGCTCCAACATGACCTATGACACTTGGTAGGATCATAATGTGTGTTCTGGGTGCATTTTGCTTCGGTCATAACTTTTGTGAATCAACTTGTTCTGGACCCGTTTTTGAGCCAGTCTTGGACCAAATTTACGCTTTAGCGAAATAACCTGGAGCATACTCCAACATGACCCTTGACATCTGGGAGCGCTATCTGGTGCATTGTAGGCCTGTTTCACCCCGCTCATAACTTTTGTGAAACTCACCCATTCTTGACCCATTTTCGGGCCCGTTTTAGACCAAATTAACAACAGAGTGAAATCAACCAGATCTTGCTCAAACATGACCTACGACACCTGGGCGAGCCATATGGTGTGTTCTAGACGTGTTTTGCTCTGGTCATAGCTACCTTGAAGTGACCCCACTCTAATTCATTTTAGGCCCATTTTAGACCAAATTAACACTGTAGCGAATGAACCGGAACCAGCTCTAGCATGACCTACACCACATGGCAAGACCATCCTATGCATTCTAGGCATGTTTCACTCTTATCATAATTTTCGTGAAATCCACCTGTTCTACATCCTTTTCGAGCCCGCTTCAGACCAAATTAACATAGGGTGAAATCAAACAGAACAATCTCCAACATGACCTACAACAACAGGGAGGACCATCCGGTGCGTTTCACTCCGGTCACGACTTTCGAGAAATCTAGCTGCTGTGGACCTGTTTTTGGGTCCGTTTTATTGTAAATTAGCACTGTAGCAAAATCAACCGGAACAAGTTCCAACATGACCTACGACACCTGGGATGACCATCCGGAGCATTCTAGACCCGATATGATTCAGTCCTAATTTTTGGGAAATCCAACCGTTTTGGATTCGTTTTCACGCCCATTTCGAACCAAATTAACACGGGAGTGAAATCAACTGAACAAGCTGCAACATGACCTACTACACCTGAGATGACTATCCGGTGCATTCTAGGTGCGTTTTGCTCTGGTAATAACTTTCATGAAATCAACCCGTTCTGGACCTGTTTTCATGTGCGTTTCCGACCAAATTAACACCAGAGCGAAATCTATCGAAGGAAGCTCCAACATGACCTATGATAGATGGGAGAACCATCCGGTATGTTTTGTTGTGTTCCGCACCAATCATAACTTTCATGAAATGAACCAATTCTGGACCTGTTTTTGGGCCCATTTTGGACCAAATGAACACTTGAGCAAATTCAATTGGAACAAACTCTAACATGACATACAACACATGGCAAGACCGTCCTGTGCGTTCTAGGCACGCTTCGCTTTGGTCATAACTTCCGTAAAATCCACCCAATCTGGACTTGATTTATAGCTTGTTTCGAACCAAATTAACGCCGGAGCGAAATCAATCGTAACAAGCTAAAAAATAACCTATGACACTTGGGAAGGCCATTCGATGCGTTCTGGACCCATTTTCGGGCCTGTTTCAGACCAAATTATCACTGTAGACAAATCAACCAGAACAAGCATCAATATGACCTATGACTATACAGTGCGTTCTGGGAACGTTTGCTGTGGTCATAACTTTCGAGAAATCAACCCGGTCAGGTCCATCGCAGACCAAATTAACTCCAGAGCTTAATCAATCGGAACAAACTCCTATATGACCTACGACACCTGGTAGGACACTCTTGTGCGTTCTGGCACGTTTCGTTATGGTCATAACTTATGAAAAATCAACCCGTTCGGGACCCGGTTTAGGGCCCATTTTTGGCAAATTAACACCAATTCAAAATCAACCGGAACAAGCTCAAACATGATCCATGATACCTGGGAGGACCATCCGGTGTGTTCTAGATACGTTTCGCTCCGGTCATAGCTTTCCTGGAGTGACCTCATTCTAGATTCTTTTTTGGGCTCATTTTGGACCAATTTAACACTGTAACAAAAGCAACCAAAATTAGCTCCAACTTGACCAATGACAAAGGGCAGGACCATCCTGCGTGTTTTGGGCGCATTTCGCTCTAGTCATAATTTTTGTGAAATCCATTCGTTCAACACCTGCTTTTGGGCTCGTTTCGAACTAAATTAACAATGTTCCAAAATCAATCAAAAGATGCTCCAACATGAGCTACAGCACCTGGGAGGACCATCCAGTGCATATTGGTTGTGTTTCACTGTGGTTATAACTTTTGAGAAAATTCACCCATACTGGATCTATTTTTTGGGTCTGTTTTATTGAAAATTAGTACCAGAGTGATATAAACCGGAACAAGCTCCAACATAACCTACCACACCAAGGAGGACAATCCGAAATGTTCTGGACACATTACTATTCAGTCCTAACTTTCGTGAAATCCTTCCTAATCTGGACTTGTTTTAAGGGCCATTTTGGTCCAAATTAACAACAGATCGAAATCAACTAGAACAAACTCCAATATAACCTATGACACCTGGGAGGAACATCTGGTTCGTTCTAGATGCATTTCACTCCAGTCAAAACTTTCGTGAAATCCACCTGTTCTAGACCTATTTTTGGGCTTGTTTCAGACCAAATTAACACTAGAGCAAAATCAACCCGAACAAGCTACAACGTGAGCTTCCGGTAAGTTCTAGACATGTTACGCTTGGGTCATAAATTTTGTGAAATCCACCCGTTCTGGACTCATTTTTGAGCCCGTTTCGAACCAAATTAACACCAGAGTGAAATCAACCGGAACAAGCACCAACATAACCTACGGCACCTGAGAGGACCACCGTATTCTGGATGTGTTTCACTCTGGTAATAACTTTTGTGAAATCCACCCATTCGGGACCCATTTTTGGTGTCCATTTTAATGAAAATTAGGACCAGGGCAAAATCAACTGGAAGAAGCTATAGCAAGACGTATGAGTGTAGCTACAGGAGTTGGTTTACCGATTGCCAAGGTGCTTCGTCATCTTACTAGTGTAGCTAGATCATCAAAGTCATCTCGACCAAACCGACGTGTGTTTCTCATCGAAAGATCGGGACACCCATTCGCATATCAAGTACATTGCATAGAACATGCTCCAACATGATGTACAACATCTGGGAAGACCATTTAGTGCGTTTTGAGCATGTTTCACTATGGTCATAACTTTTCTAACATCCAGTATTCATAACTTTTTTAGCCCGTTTCGGACCAAATTAATATTGAAGCAAAATCAACTGGAACAAGCTAAAAAATGATATGGGAGTACCATCCGATGCCTTCTTGGCATGTTTCGCTATAGTCATAACTTTCATGAAATCAGCACGTTTTGCACCAGTTTTTGGGCCATTTTGGACCAAATTAAAACCAAAGTGAAATCAACCGGAACAAGATGCAGGATGACCTATGCAACATGGGAGGACCGTCCAATATGTTCTGGATGCATTACACTTCAAGCATAACTTTCACTAATTCCACTCGTTCTGAACATGTTTTGGGCCCATGTTGGACCAAATTAATAGCGGAGCAAAAAGAACAAGGATAAGCTCCAACATGACATGTGACACTTGAGAGGATCATCCAGTATGTTCTAGACATGTTTGACTCCAGTCATAACTTTCGTGAAAATCACCTATTCTAGACATGCGCTTTCGGGCCTGTTCCGGAACAAATTAATACTAGATCGAGCTCCAACATGACTTACGACACCTAGGAGGATCATTTGATGCGTTCTGGGCCTGTTTTGCTCCGATCGTAACTTTCATGAAAACCACCCATTTTAGACACGTTTTTGGGCCCATTTCGGAACAAATTAACACATGAGAGAAATTAATTAGAACAACCTCCAACATAACCTACGACACCTATGGGGACCATTTGGTGTGTTCTAGAGATGTTTCGCTCCGGTAATAACTTTTGTGAAAATCAGTTTTGGACTCATTTTTGGGCATGTTTCGGACCAAATAACACTGGTGTGAAATCAACTGCAACAAGTTCCTGCATGACCAGCAACACTAGGGGACCATCCGGTAAGCTCTAGATGAGTTACGCTTGGGTCATAACTTTTGTGAAATCCACCTGTTCTGGACTCATTTTTGAGCCTGCTTCGGAACAAATTAACACCAGAGTGAAATCAACAAAAACAAGCTCCAACAAGACGTACGACACCTGGGACAACCATCTGGAATGATCTGGGTGTGTTTTGCGCCGGTAATAACTTTTGTGCAATCCAGCTAGTCTGGACCCATTTTTAGAACCATTTTAATAAAAATTAGAACGGGGGCGAAATCTATCGGAACAAGAAACATCAAGACGTACGACACCTAGTAGGACCATCCATTATGTTCACGCTTCGGTCATTTTTTTTTTGTGAAATCTAACCATTAAAGACCCGTTTTCAGACCAAATTCCAGAGCAAAATCAACTACAAAAAGAACAAACATGACCTAAGACACATGGCAGGACAATCCTATGTGTTCTCGGCGCGTTTTGCTACGGTTATAACTTTCATGAAATCCACCCATTCTGGACCTGTTTTTGGGCCTGTTTAGGCAAAATTAACACCAAAGAGAAATCAATCGAAACAAGCTCCAACATGAACTACGACACCAACGAGGACAATCTAGTGCCGTCTGGTCATGTTTCGTTCTGGTCTTAATATTAAAGAATTGATCCAATTGTGGACCAAATTAACACTAGAGCGAAATCAACTGGAACATGCTTCAACATGTCCTATGACATTTGGGAGGACATTTCGGTGAGTTCTGGATGCGTTTCATTCTGATCATAAATTTTGTGAAATCAACCTATTATGGATTTCTTTTTGAGTTGTTTTAATGAAGATTAGCACCGGAGCATAGTCAAATAGAACAAGCTCCAATATTTCCTATAACATCTTGGTGGACCATCCTTTGCATTCTAGACCCGTTGCATTTTGGTCATAATTTTCATGAAATCCACCCGTTCTGGACCCATTTTAGAGCCCGTTTTGGACCAAATTAGCATTGGAGCAAAATCACTTGGAACAAGCTCAATCATGACCTAAGACACCTGGTAGGAGCATCCTGTGCGTTCTTGCCGCGTTTCACTCTGGTCATAACTTTCATAAAAGCCACTTGTTCGAGACCTATTTTCGGGCCCATTTCGGGCCAAATTACCCGAGGAGAAAAATCAACCGAAGCAAACTCCAACATGACCTACGACAGCTAGGAGGACCATCTAGTGTTCTGGGCATGTTTCGCTTCGGTCTTAACTTTCAAGAAATGATCCAATTGTGGACCTGTTTTTTGGCCCGTTTCGGACCAAATTAATATCAGGGTGAAATCAACCAAAACATACTCCAACATGATCTACGACACTTGGGAGGACCTTCTAGTGCATTCTGGACAAGTTTCGCTCCGATGATAACTTATGTGACATCGACCCATTCTGGACCTATTTTCGCGTGTGTTGTAATGAAGATTAGCACCGGAGAAAAGTCAAACAGAACAAGCTCCTGTATTACCTACGACATCTAGGAGGAACATCCAATGCATTCTAGACCCATTACACTTCGGTTGTAATTTTAGTGAAACCCATCCGTTTTGGACCCGTTTTCGAGCTTGTTTGGGACTAAATTAATACCAGAGCAAAATTAACTGGAACAAGCTCAAACATGACTTAAGACACCTGGTAGGACCATCCTGTGCATTCTTGTCATGTTTTGCTTCAGTCGTAACTTTCATGAAACCAACTCATTCTAGACCCGTTCTCAGGCCAGCTTCGGACAAAATTAGCACCGTAGCATTTCATCCAGAACAAGCTCCAACATGGCCTATGACACCTAGGAGGACCTTCCTGTGCGTTTTGGGCATGTTTCACTCCATTTTGGACAAATTTAACACCATAGCGAAATCAACTGAAACAATCTCCAACATGACCTACGACACCTAGTGATGAGGACATCTCCACTACTGTTACACCCACTACGCCAACATATACTACCACTTCTCCAACAATACAAGGACCACTCACTAGAGCTCGTGCTCGTCGACTTAATCATCGGGTGAATGTGTTCCTAGGGATGCATAAAAATGTTTCAAAGAATGGGATACTATTTAATTCTTGTGATGATTTCCTTGTCCTTAGGAAACAAGGTGAGGAACCGAGCACACCCAAGTGTAGAAGTGGAATCACCAAGTGTAAAACAAGTTCTATCCATGAGTTCGATTCGGATTTGGCTGCATGACAACATAAGTTTAATTCGGCCATAACAACTTCATCCGGACTCCATTTGGGATGTTCTAGGACTTCATGTTAAGCTTATCAAGTGTACTTTCCCACTGATTCAGCCTCATTTCCAAATTCACCCTGAGCCGATCGCTATCATCAATTTAAAATCAAGTATGTTTCTGCAAACAGGTACCACACCACCTTATTTAGGTCCAATAGGCCTTGTATCAAGTAGAGACCATGAGGGGTGCATCCTAGGTTAGGAGTATGACTCCAACACCTCCTGGTCATCCTGTACCATTATATACCCAGCAGCCACTGATGAAGAGTTGGGTTTTGTTAGTTTGGTTTAGCTACATGCAAACTTTGACTCTTCGAGTTGTGCTGGACAACCACCTTGTCAAGATCATCAATAGAACCCCACTTTGTTCATTTTTCAATATCTTTGTAATTTCAGATTACTTTTACTTGAGTTCTTCCTTGTTCTTCAGTTGTTCGTAGGAATTGAACCTCGTGTTCAGGTTGATCGTGCTTACGGCAAGGTCAACAACCCTCCGGAGTTGGTTTAGTGATTGCTAAGGTGCATTGTCGTCATACGGTGTAGTCAGATCGTCAAAGTAAGTTCCACCAAAGCGAAAGAATCCCTCTCATCGAAAGATTGGGACCAATCCCCTTATCAAGTGGTATCAGATTTATAGGTTGATTGCTAAGAGGTTTCCTGTTTTTATTACTAGTTTTTTGTTTCATCCCTAAAGTCCAGTAAAAGCCAAAAAAAAAAAGGTTAGATCATAACATCCGAACTATTTTTTTTAGCCATTAGCAATTTTATCATCTAATATTTACATTGTTGAATTTGTGCTGCATCCATCTAGAAGTTGCTTGTCTTGTTCCTTTTGTGTCATTTAAGCCGTTGCTTTTTGTTCCAATCTGTTTCGTTCGTGTTTTGTTATTAGAATCTAGTATTTCATGATTTGTTGGAAAGCTTGTGTCATCATCTATCTAGTTTTATCTTCCAATACCAGAAAATACAAAAAATAGTGCCACAAAAATTTTCATCCTCTTATTAGCTGCTATTTTGTGCACCCTGAATTTTATAGCAATCATCTTGCTGTTTGGTGCAAGTGGCTAGTTCTTGCTGGTTTTGCAACAAAACATCACTTATATCTATTGAGTTGCACGTTTTCTTTGTGAACCCATTTGTTGTTTGTGATAACTTTGGTCCTATTTGAGACTAGCTTGTTGAATTTGCTTGAGGGGCTGCTCATTGGTAGGTTGTGCGCCACAAGTTTTTGTTTCATCAAGTCATGATCGTCATCATGTGTTTAGGATCCCTGCTATTTTGCAAGTTTGTATTGGCAAAAAAACCAAAAATTAAAGAAAGAAAACATAACTAAAAAAATATATAGAAAAAAGGAGGCCAAAAGTTTTTGTATATCAAGTATATTTTGTTTGGGGCTGCAGTTCATCAAGTTTTGTTTGGCGTGCTAGTCTTTGAGCAATCTTGTGCCCTCTTATTTTGAATTTGAGCAATAGCTAGTGTCTCTTCTTGAACTGTTGTAATATGAGCTTCGACGACACTCTCAATTTTTTTTTTATATATAACTCATCCTTTGACTGCAATATTCCCATTATCTTTGTGTGTGCGTGTTGCTGTCTACTCTTCCTTTTTCGCTTGATCAACAACTAGGCTAGTGGTTGAGCATCTTTTCAGCATGTATTACTATTTGAAATATTGTGCCACTAAATTAGGAGTGCAAGAAAATTGTATCCAAGGCCCACATTCTACCCAGTACGTTCGTTCAGTCCCTTGGCAATCGCTTTATCCAAGCTTCAAAGAACTTTTGACACCGCCAACAGTTGACAATACTTGCTGCACGGTAAGAACTTGTAAGAGCTTTAGTTAAAGCTTGAGAGTCGAGCGACTTTTCACCACATCCTACGTAGTGATATGAACATTATCTTTGTGTTTCTTGTCTTCTACTAACAATGTCAGGTAACGAGAGTTCGCAGCAACACTATCCACGCACAAAGGGTATTATTTATCACTTTGAGAGGATGACGAGGATTACCACCGAGGGCCTTAGCGAGGATGTACGACTCACTAATGAGCGTATGTTGCTGCAAGAAGACTGCCTTTGGCCCATCGAGACCATGCAGGGAGTTGCTAACACTAGCCTTGCCACCATTTTGTCTAGACTTGATATGCTTGCAGCTGCTGCCCTGGGACCTTCCAACTGTGACAACTCTAAAAACTACGCCGCTGATTCGGAGGATGACAATGTTGTCAGTTATGACAACGACCGTGACCATCATTGGCTACGCTTTAATCGGCAAGATATGCGATGTGATCCACCACGATACAAGGTACATGATCGTGATGACGTTTTCCCTGAGGTAAAATTTAACATGCCATCATTCGAAGGTAAATATGATCCTGATGGTTACTTCTTGATAAAAAATTTGCATGCCATGATTTTCCTGAGGAGAATCACTGATTTTGCTTCTGTTTGGTGGAGAGAGCATTCCTGCCTTCATCCAAATAATATACCCACCACTTGGGAAGCATAAAAGCTGATCATGAGACATTGATTTGTTCCCCCATGCTATGATAGAGATTTATTAATCAAATTGCAGCGCTTACTCCAAGGTACTAGTTCAGTAGAGGAATATTATCAAGAATTGCAAGTTGGCATATTGCATTGTGGTTTAGTTAAGGATGAGGAGGCTTCTATAGCTCATTTCTTAGGTGGTTTAAATCAAGAAATCAGGACATTCTAGATTATAAGGAGTATAATTCGATGACTCATTTATTCCATCTTTCGATGACTCATTTATTCCATCTTGCTTGTAAAGCTGAACGTGAGGTGCAAGGACGACAATCAAGGACGAAAACTAACTTTTCTGCAGGTCACACTACTTCGTGGATGCCTCAAATCTCCTCTGTTCCGTCCACCTGTACCACCACACCAAGTTCCTCCATCAACAAACCTGCATCCTCTACTTCAATTTTAGTAGGCCGAACACCCGCACCGACAAAAAGTTCCATGCAAGCTTCGACCAGAAGTTCATTGTCATCGGTTGCATCAACGGGACGCACAAAAAACACTCAATGCCATCGCTGCAAGGGTTTCAGCCACATGATGAGGGAGTGTCCGAGCAAGTGCGTGCTAATAATTCATCAGGATGGCGAGTACGATTCAGAAAGCGATCTTGACGAAGGCACCTATGCTTTGCCTGCTGAACATGAAGATGGAAAACCAAATTTAAAGCATGAAGAAGAGCACGTGAGCACCGGTGATGTGGACCAATATTTGAGTATTATTGCACAACACGTGCTAAGTGCTCAGACTGCTCGTGCTGAGCAAAATCAATGCCACAACTTGTTTCAAATTAAAGGCATTATAACAGAGCGATCAATTCATATAATCATTTATGGTGGGAGTTGTAACAATCTAGCTAGCATGGAGATGGTGGAAAAGCTAGCACTCTCCACTAGACCGCATCCTCATCCCTACTACATTCAATGGTTTTACAACAGTGGTAAGGTTAAGTTAACTCGTATGGTGAGAGTACACTTTTCTTTAGGTTCTTTTCATGATTATGTTGATTGTGATGTTATTCCTATGCAAGCACGCTCTATGTTGTTAGGTAGACCATGGCAATATGATAAAGATTATTTGTATCATGGTAGAGAAAATCAATACTCTCTCATGAACAATGGCAAGAAGATTGTGTTACATCCTATGACTCCTGAGCAAATTTTGAAAGATGATCTTGCTAGAGCTAGTAGAAATCATGAGACCCCAAAATCTGAAAATCAGATTGTAGCAAGTGAGTTGGAGCAATCTCATAATCAGAATAAAACTGAACCAAGTCTTTCTAAAGCAAAAAAATTAAAAGGTTCCAGTTTCCTTGCAACTAAATCTGACATCTCAGCTTTAGATGTTAGCAATTCCATTTGTTACGGTTTGATATGCAAAGAAGCATTGTTTCCATTTGAGGATATTCCATGTTCTTTGCCTCTGGTGGTTGCTAATCTTTTGTAGGAGTACACTGACATCTTTCCAAAGGATGTAGGGCTACCACAAATTTTAGGTATTGAGCACCAAATTGACCTCATTCCAGGGGCCTCTTTGCCTAATTGTGTGCCATGCAGAACAAATTCGAAAGAAACTAAGGAGATACAATGTCAAGTTCAAGAATTACTTGATAAAGGGTATGTGCGTGAGTCTCTTAGTCCTTGTGCTATTTCGGTCATTTTAGTGCCTAAGAAAGATATATCATGGCGTATGTGTGTGAATTGTAGAGCAATAAATAATATCACCATTAGATATCGCCATCCTATTTCTAGGTTAGATCATATACTTGATGAATTAAATGGTTCTATGGTGTTTTCCAAAGTTGATTCGCATAGTGTTTACCACCAGATTCGCATGAAGTTATGGGATGAATGAAAAACGACATTCAAAACTAAATTTGGGTTATATGAGTGATTACTAATACCTTTTGGTTTAACTAATGTACCTAGCACCTTCAAGTAATTAATGAATGAAGTTTTGCGTGCTTTTATTGGTAGATTTGTGGTGGTATATTTTGATGACAATTTGATATATAGCAAATCTTAAGAGGAACGTGTTAACCATTTACCTGTTGTTTTCGATGCTTTACGTGATGCACACTTATTTGGTAACCATGACAAGTGCACCTTTTGTATAGATTGAGTCTCTTTTCTTGTCTATGTTGTTACTCCGCAGGGCATTGAAGTTGATCATGCCAAGGTTGAGGCAATCCAGAGTTGGCCGACTCCTACCATGGTTACCCATGTGCAAATTTTTCTAGGATTTGCAGGATTCTACCATCGCTTCGTGAAAGATTTCAACACCATCGCCACACCATTGACTGAGCTTACCAAAAAGTTTGTACCATTTGTGTGGAGAGATGTACTGGTACGCATTTGCCCGATCTTCCGAAGGTAATATGATAAGTCGATTGGTGGAGTTTTGACGTTGATGATCCAAAGACTCTGACCAAGATAGATCAAGAACCCTAACCACTACATCAATACTCCATGGTTATCAACCGTGCCAAGATACGGTTGGCCTCACCAAGAAGGCTTTTCCTACAAGTGAATCGAGAACACAAGCAAGAACAAGTAGATGCAATCTGAATATTGCTAATTACCAATGAAGTGCTTGAGTTGGGGTTCCACAAACTGAACAAGCAGTGAAACTATGACGGCTATGGTGTATAGGGGATGTGAGGAGGTTGACCTAGGGTTGTGCATTCATGCAAAGAGGCTTATACAACCTGTACTCCGACCCCGACACGATTACAAGGCCCAACTAGGTCCAAAATGGTAGTGTGGCACCTTATTTCTTTGAATCTGACTAAACTATAAGGAATATTTGGTCGAGCTCATATCCATTCGAAATGGCTCATTGTATGCTTTCCAGAATTTCCAAAGATTGCCTAAAACAGACTTTGTATGAGAGAGTTATGCATATTTTATTGACGTGTTGTCCTGCGACTCGACCACGACCACGACTTCGACCACGACCATGACTAGAGCTCAGCCTCGAGTCCGAGTAGACTTGACCTTTGAGGGGTGACATCCGGGTAAGGTTTTGGTGCTTCTCCCACATTCCTAAGCAATAAAACATCACAAGAATTTAGTATGAATCCATCCAAGGAAGCATGTACAATGAGAAACAGGTTCACCTGGTGGTCTAATTGTCGTGCACATGCTCTTGTAATTGGAACTTGTATGATTTGATGATTATTGGCGGTATTGATCATATCCGAAGGAGGCATAGGTTCAGCAACCTCCCCCTCTTGAATTGGAGTCATCCTCGACTCAAGCTCTTCTTCTTCTCCCAAGTAGGGCTTCAGATCTGAAATGTTAAATGTGGGACTACCCTAAAATCTATAGGTAGGTCCAATTTGTATGCATTGTCATTGATTTTCTCAATTATCTTAAATGGTCCATCAGCTGTAGACATCAATTTTGACTTTCTTAGTTCTGGAAACCTATCCTTCCTCAAATGCAACCAAACTAAATCACCCAGTTCAAATTTTATTTCCTTCCCACCTTTACTTCCAGCAATCCTATACTTTTCAGTCATGCTCTCTATATTCTTTTAGTAGTTTAATGCAACTTAAAAATAAATTTAGCACGTTTCCTACCATCTAAATTAAGTCTTTCAAAAGTAGGCAAATGTAGTAAATCAATAGGAGCACGGAGATTAAATCCATACACTACCTGGAACGGACTTACCTTGGTGGTGGAGTGTACCGAACTATTGTAAGCAAATTCAATATGCGATAAACACTCTTCCGACATCCTCAAATTTTTCTTTAGAACAGCCCGTAACATGATCGATAATATACAGTTGACAACCTTTGTTTGACCATCAGTCTGGGGAAGACACATAATATAAAACAGCAGATTTGTCCCCAGTTTATTCCAAAGTGATCTCCAAAAGTGACTCAAAAACTTCATGTCACGATCCGAGATGATAGTATTATGCACTCCATGTAGTCGAACAATTTCCCTGAAAAACAAATCAGCTATGTTTGTAGCATCAACGCTCTTATAGCAAGGTATAAAATGTGCCATTTTAGAAAATCTATCCACAACTACAAGTATGCTATCCCTCCCCCTAATTGTCCTAGGTAGTCCTAAAACAAAAAGGATAGAAATATCCTCCCAAGGTGCACTAGGAATAGGAAGAGGCTTGTAAAGACCAAGTGGATTTATGCGAGACTTAGCTTTATTGCATGTGGTGCAACGTAAATTGTAGCGCTCGATATCACGTCTCATCTTTCACCAAAAGAAGTGGGCGGCCAGCACATCTTCAGTCCTCTTTGCTCCAAAATGTGCCATCAATCGTCCTCTATGCGCCTCCTACAACAACAAAAGACAAATGGAGCTAGCTGGAATGCATAGCTTATTAGTACGATAAAACATTCAATCATTCAGAATATATTTATTCCATGTTTTCTCTTCTTTACAATGTTCAAGCACTTCTTTAAAGTCTAAATCAGTAGCATACAAGTCCTTAATGGTCTCTATACCAAAAATCTTATGATCAAGTTGAGATAACATAGTATAACGCCTAGAAAGTGCATCAGCAATCACATGGTCCTTTTCTTTCTTATATTTTATGACATATGGAAATGAATCAATAAATTCTACCCATTTAGCATGTCATTTATTCAGTTTAGCTTGACTTCTAATATGTTTCAGTGATTCATGATCAGAATGTATAATAAATTCTTTGGACCATAGATAATGTTGCCATGATTCAACCACATGAACTAAAGCATACAATTCTTTATCATAAGTGGAATAATTCAGACTTGGCCCACTTAATTTCTCTCTAAAATAAGCAGCTTTACCTTCTTGAAATAGCACACCTCCTATTCCAATCCCACTAGCATCACATTCCAGTTCAAAGGTCTTACCAAAATCAGGAAGTTGGAGAAATGGAGCATGGTTGACCTTCTCTTTCAACAATTTGAATGCTTGTTCTTGTTTAGGTCACTATTTGAAAACTACTCCTTTCTTTGTCAACTCATTTAATGGAGCAGCAATGGTGCTGAAATCTCGTACAAATTGCCGATAGAATCCCCCAAGACCATGAAAGTTTCTCCCTTGTGTAACATTCTCAGGAGTTGGCCAGCTCTTTGAATTTTGTAGGAATCCATCCAAGGAAGCATGAAGAACAAGAAACAAGTTCACATGGTGGTCTAATTGTTGTGCATGTGCTCTTGTAATTGGACCTTGCATGATTTGAGGATTATTGGCGGTATTGATCGTATCCAAAGGAGCCATGGGCTCATCATGTACAGGAGAACACCTTAATACATTAAAATATAAGTTAACATGCACCACTACTTCAACTTCCATATTTTTCTAAGACATTTGAGCTAGAATGTGATGCTAGTGGAATTAGTTTGGATGGTGTGTTGTTACAACAAGGAAAGCTTGTTGCCTATTTTAGTGAGAAGTTGAGTGGGCCTAGTTTGAACTATTCTACCTATGATAAGAAATTATATACTTTGGTTCGAACTTTATAAACATGGCAGCATTATTTGTGGCCTAAAGAATTTGTCATACACAAGCACATTCGAAGTCAAGATAAACTGAATCGTAGACATACAAGGTGGGTCTAGGGAAAGGAGAATGTTTTTACTGATGCTTTGTCTAGGCGATATACCATGTTGACACAACTTGATTTCAAAATATTTGGATTAGAGACAATAAAAGAGCAATATGCACATGATATAGATTTTAAAGATGTGTTGCTGAATTGTAAAGGGGGAAAAACATGGAACAAATTTGTCCTCCAGGATGGCTTTGTGTTCAAAGCTAACAAGCTATGTATTCCTGCTAGCTTTGTTTGTTTGTTATTGTTACAGGAAGCATATGGAGGCGGACTGATGGGACATTTTGGAGTGAAGAAGATGGAGGACATACTTGTTGGTCATTTCTTTTGGCCAAAGTTGAGAAGGAACATGGAACTCTATGCTAACTGCACTACATGTCAAAAAGCTAAGTCACGATTTAATCCACATGGTTTGTATATGCCTCTACCTGTTCCTAGCATTCAGTGGGAGGACATTTCTATGAACATTGTTTTAGGACTACCTAGGACAAAAAAGGTAGGGATAGTATATTTGTTATTGTGGATAGATTCTCTAAGATGGCACATTTTATTCCATGTCATAAAAGTGATTATGCTACCAACATTGCTGATTTGTTCTTTCATGAGATTGTTCGTTTACATGGTGTGCCAAATACTATAGTTTATGATCGTGATACTAAGTTCCTTAGCCACTTCAGGACAACTTTATGGTCTAAATTGGGGACTAAATTACTATTTAGTACTACTTGTCATCCCCGAACTGATGGACAAACTGAGGTGGTTAATCAAACTTTATCCACTATACTTGGGGTTGTTTTAAAGAAAAATCTAAAAATGTGGGAAGAATGCTTGCCTTAGGTTGAGTTTACTTATAATCATTTAGTTCATTCTACCACTAAGTTGTGCCCTTTTGAAGTTGTGTATGGTTTTGTTCCTCGTGCACCAATTGATCTATTGCCTCTTCCAACTTTGGAAAAGGTTAACCTTGATGCCAAACAACGTGGTAAACTAATTCTAAAAATGCAGGAGACAACAAAAGAAAATATTGAGCACAAGAATGTTAACCCCTTGACCCGCGGTCAGGCTCCAGAGGCACAGCCATTCGGAGCCCCGTGGGGTTTGCTGGAGGTGATACCGATGGTTGGGCCAGGCGACACACTCCGCGACCCACTCAATCATTAGCTGCAGCCAGGCTCTAGAGGAAGGGCTATCCGGAGCCCCACGGTAGTTTACCAGAGGTGAAGCCGATGGTTGGGTAGGGGAGGCACTCCGTGACCCCCACGGTGCTTAGTCATAGTTAGGTTCTCGAGGTAGGGCCATCCAGAGCCCTGCGGTGTTTGTCGGAGGTAACATCGATGGCTGGGCCAGGGGAGGCACTATGTGATCCCCTTAGCCCTTTAGCCATGGCCAGGCTCTGAAGGCAGGGCCCCCCGGAGTGTCACAACAGTTTGCCAGAGGTGAAGCTGATGGCTGGGCCGGGAGAGGTGCTCCGCGACCCCTTTGGCCCTTAGTCGTGGCTAGGCTCCAGAGGCAGGGCCCTTTGGAGCCTCACGGCAGTTTACCGGAGGTGAAGCCAATGGCTGGGCTGGATGAGGTGCTCCACGACCCCCTTGGCCCTTAGCCATGGCTAGGCTCCAGAGGCAGTGCCATCCAGAGCCCCATTGTAGTTTGCCGGAGGTGAAGTCTATGGCTGTGCTGAGGGAGGTGCTCCGTAATCCCCTTGGCCCTTAGCCAAGGTAAAGCTTCAGGGGCATGGCCCTTTGAAGCCCCGTGGCATTTTGCCAGAGGTGAAGCCAATGGCTAGGCCGGGGGAGATGCTCCATGACCCCCTTGGCCTTTAGCCATGGTAAGGCTCCAGAGGAAGGGCCATCCAGAGCCCCGCGATATTTGCAGGAGGTGAAGCCGATGACTGGGCTGGCGGAGGTCCTCCATGACCCCCTCGGTCCTTAGCCACGACCAGGCTCTAGAGGCAGGGCCCTCTAGAGCCCTGCGGTGGTTTACCGGAGGTAAAGCCAATGGCTGGGCTAGGGGCGGCGCTCCATGACCCCCTCGGCCTTTAGTCACGGCCAGGCTCTGAAGCAGGGCCATCTGGAGCCTCACGAAGGATTGCTAGAGGTGAAGCCGATGGCTAGGCTAGGGGAGGTGCTCTGCGACCCCCTCGGCCCTTAGCCATGGTCAAGCTCCGGAGGTAGGTCCCTCTGGAGCCCCATAGCATATGCCGGAGGTGAAGCCAATGGCTAGGCTAGAGGGGGCACTCCATGAGCCCCTCGACTCTTAGCCGCTACCAAGCACCGGAGGCAGGGCCATCTGGAGTCCCACGGTGGTTTGTTGGAGGTGAAGCCAATGGCTTGGCTGGGGGAGGCGCTCTGCGATCCCCTCGGCCCTTAGCCAAGGCTAGGCTCCATATGTAAGGCTTTGCGGAGGCCTGTGACGGTTTGCTGGAGATGAAGCCGATGGCTGGGCCTGGGGAGGTGCTCCGTGCCCCTCTCGTCCCTTAGCCGTGGTAGGGCTCCGAAGGTAGGGGCATCCGGAGTCCGCGGTGTTTGCTGGAGTTGAAGCCGATGGCTGGGTTAGGGGAGGCACTCCGCGACCTCCTCAGCCCTTAGTCGTGACCAGGCTCTAGAGGCAGGCCCTCTGGAGCCCAGCGGCGTTCGCCAGAAGTGAAGCCGATGGCTAGGCCTGGGGAGGCACTCCGCGATCACCTTAGCCCTTAGCTGTAGCCAGGCTGCGAAGGCAGGGCCATCTGGAGTCCCGCGATGATTTGCAAGAACTGAAGACAATGGCTGGGCTGGGGGAGGCACTCCATGACCCCCTCGGTTCTTAACCATGGCCAGGTAGCGGGCAGTAGAGAATGCCGTACAGCTTCCATGCCATGCAGAGTGGATTTGTACTTAATATTTGGTATGTTCTTTATGTATGATATATGAATATGTATATATGAAACTGTATTGTACTGACTTCACCTTTTGCCTTACATTTTTGGTCGTACCAATGCTTCGGCTATCTCCCTTCGTGGCCCCCTCGCATCCTGCGGTTACTAGGGGTGTTTTGTCGAGTTGGGTGTGAGCAAAGCTGAATTCTTGTTGCCTTCTAGGTGACCCATGCTACCGAGGATATCCCTTTGGTGTGTGGCATCCACACTATCGAGGCTATGCAATACCTTCCAGGTAACCTAGGCATACTGCGCCTGTAGGTGTGTAGACTCCATTGCCTACCAATGCTATGCAACGCCTTTCAGGTGACCTAGGCATGCTACCGAGTATGTCCCTCAGGTGTGTTGCATCTCTGCTACCGAGTATGTCCCTCCGGTGCATGGTATCTACACTACCGAGGCTATGCAATGCCTTGCAGGTGACCTAGGCATAATATGACTTCCATGCGAGCTAGGCATGCTACGCCTGCAAGTGTGTAGGCTTTCATTGCTGTGTATTTTAAGCGAAGGCATAACTTAAACTAAGTCTTAACTACCTACTCTTTGAATAGGGATATAGCTTAAGTTTGGGAGTCTACTGTTGTCAGCGAAAGGCTAGTTGCAGCACAAGTGACGACAAGGGCGGATGGCTATTCTCAGCACAAGTGACGACAAGGGCAGATGGCTATTCTCAGCACATGCCAAACTAAGATATAACTTAAGTTTTGCTATCTATTGTGAACAGGAATATGACTTAAGCTTTACTATCTACTGTGGAGACAGAGATATAACTTGAGCTCTACTGTTTCTACCAAACTAAGATATAACTGCTCTATTATTTCTACCAAACTAAGATATAACTTAAATTTCACTGTCTATTGTGAATAGAATGTGAATTAAGCTTTACTATCTACTGTGGAGACAGAGATATAACTTGAGCTCTACTATTTCTACCAAACTAAGATATAACTTAAGCTCCATTATTTCTACCAAACTAAGATATAACTTAAATTTCACTGTCTATTGTGAATAGAATGTGAATTAAGCTTTACTATCTATTGTGGAGACAGAGATATAACTTGAGCTCTACTATTTCTATCAAACTAAGATATAACTTAGGTTCTATTGTTTCTACCAAACTAAGACATAACTTAAGTTTCACTATCTATTGTGAACAGGAATATGACTTAAGATTTACTATCTACTACAGAGATAGAGATATAACTTAAGCTCTATTGTTTCAACCAAACTAAGATATAACTTAAGTTTTGCTATTTATTGTGAACAGGAATATGGCTTAAGCTTTACTATTTACTATGGAGAAAGAGATATAACTTGAGCTATACTGTTTCTACCTGGTAGCTATCTGTCATAGAGACTTACATTAGCTAGGCTAGATATCGGCTTGGCAAACTATTGCTAGGTGGTCATAGGCGTACCTTTGCCAAAATAAGGTCTCCGCCGCAAGCTCGGAGGCTCGGAAGCCCTCGCAGCTCTGAGACGGGGGAAGGGTTGGCTGCTCCGTCCTGAGTCATCCACCGAAGATTTTTGGTCTTGCGGACCTTCATATCACCCAGGGCCTTCTTACCGAGGCCTAGCGTCCTTTCCCCCCAGCAGACCTTGCCCGTACTAAGCCTGACAAGGGAGGCCCACCGAGAGCTCTGACTATTCAAAGCCTAAGGTGTGGCCCCCTCATGTCCAGAATCTGTCAGGCTCCATTATGTCAGGGCTATCAGGGCAGCTCAGCCCTCATCACTGGGGTATTGTATCATCAGCGGTAAAGTTGGCGATGGAAGAGTGGAGTTGGAGGCCCGGAGACCTGCCCAGGGGCCCACTCTAGTCTTGTGACCCTTGTGTCACCCGTCACTAGCTTCCTCCCCTACCAGGTGTCCTGCCTGCCTTCTGAGGTACTCATCTCAGAAAGTTATGTGGGTCCAGTAGTCGTCTGTATTGTGGTCACATCCGGGCCCATGCAGGATACACCCATACACTTTCAGTGGTACTGAAGCTTGTGGTCGGTGTGGAGGGTGTCAGCGGGGGGCTATGTGCACCGGAGCCTGCGGTTTCCCTAGAGCCCTTTTCCGTCTAGGGAGGACGATGAGGCTGTCGAACGAACCGTCTTTCGGAGCCAGAGTAGTCCTTACTACGCTTTCTCGACTGGAATGGACTTAGAGCCTCTTTCACGTGGTTGACATCGCGATTGCTGTGTTGATGGCATTAGTGGGGTCTGCATGCCCCAGAGTCCTGGTTCCCCTTGGAATCCTCTTCAGTTAGAGCAGGTCGAGAAGGATGCCAGGCAGCGAGACTCTCCCAAGATATTGGTTCGGTAAGGGTGTCCGGGGTGTTGTCAGAAGAGGTGCTTTAGAGCTGGGCCTAGGCATGAATACCCTTGGGTTCAAGCACCCAAAAAACATTGGAGAGCAACCTATGTGGTGAGGTCTTCACCGTTCTAGTGTTGGAAGGCCTCCATGCCATCTTGGACCTCCATGTCAACCCAAGCTATTGGGTCATCGTTGGTCGGAGGGTCGCCGTTCCACCTAGCTACGAAGCTGGCGAGAGTACATGGTTTGCTTAGTCACAACTGACATTATTATTTCTTCATGGGTGTGGCAATGGTAATGACTGCTAGTGATGTGTGGCCCGATCTTTCGAATGGTAATATGATAAGTTGATTGGTGGAGCTTCGACATTGATGATCCAAAGGCTCCAAACAGAACAGAACGAGAACTCTCACAACCACCACACCACTACTCCGTGTTTATCAACCGTTCCAAGACGCGGTTGACCTCATCAAGAAGTCTTTTCCTGCAAGCGAATTGAGAACACAAGAAAGAACAGGTAGATGCAATATGATTATTGCTAATTACCAATGAAGTACTCGAGTTGGGGTTCAACAAACCAATAAACGATGAAACTATCTAAAACAGAATAATCTAAGCTAAACCCCCAGCCTAAACTATGATAGTTACTGTGTATCTATAGGGGGGACGTGAGGAGGTCGACCTAGGGTTGTGCAGCCGTGGAAAGAGACGTACACAACCTGGACTCCGACTCCAACAGGATTACAAGACCCAACTAGGTCCAAAAAGGTGGTATAGCACCTTATTCCTTCGACTATGACTACACCATAAGGAATATTTGGTCGAGCTCATATCCATTGGAAAGGGCTTGTCGTAACCTTTCTAGAATGTCCAAAATTACCTAAAACGGACTTCGTATGAGAGAGTTATGTCTGTTTTACTGATATAGTGTCCTGGGACTCGACCATGACTAGAGCTCAGCCTCAAGTCCGAGAAGACTTGGCCTTTGAGTGGTAATGTTCGGGTAAGGTTGTGCTACTTCTTCCATGTCCTCGTAATAAAACATCATAAGAATTTAGTAGTAATTCATCCAAGGAAGCATGAACAACAAGGGACGAGTTCACCTGGTGGTCTAATTGTTGTGCACGTGCTCTTGTAATTAGACCTTGTATGATTTGAGGATTATTGGTGGTGTTGATCGTATCCGAAGGAGCCATGGGCTCATCATCCTCCCTCTCTTGAATTGGAGTCATTCTCGACTCAAGCTCATCTTCTTCTCCCAAATATGGCTTCAAATCTGAAATGTTAAACGTGGGACTAACCCCAAAATCTTGGTGGTGGAGTGTACCGACCTGTTGTAAGCAAATTCAATATGTGGTAAACACTCTTCCTACATCCTCAAATTCTTCTTTAGAACTGCCTATAACATGGTCGATAATGTGCGGTTGATGACCTATGTTTGACCATCAGTTTGAAGATGACATGTAGTAGAAAATAGCAGTTTCATCCCCAATTTATTCCAAAGTGATCTCCAAAAGTGACTCAAAAACTTTGTGTCACGATCCAAGATGATAGAATTAGGAACTCCATGTAGGCGAACGGTTTCCCCAAAAAACAAATCAACTATGTTTGTAAAATCATCGCTCTTGTGACAAGGTATAAAATACGCCAATTTAGAAAATCTATCCACAACTACAAATATGCTATCCCTCCCCTTATTGTCCTAGGCAGTCCTAAAACAAAATCCATAGAAATATCCTCCCTTGGTACACTAGGAACAGGAAGAGGCATATAAAGACCATGTGGATTTTAGCAAGACTTAGCTTTGTTGCAAGCGGTACAACGTAAAACGTAGCGCTCGATGTCATGTCTCATCTTTGGCCAAAATAAGTGGGCGGCTAGAACGTCTTTAGTCTTCTTTGCTCCAAAATGTGCCATCAATCATCCTTCATGCGCCTCCAGTAACAACAAAAGACGAACAGAGCTAGCTGGAATGCATAGCTTGTTAGCACGATAGAGCAATCCTTCATGCAGTACATATTTATTCCATGTCTTCCCTTCGTTACAATGTTCAAGCACTTCTTTAAAGTCAAATCAGTAGCATATAAGTTCCTAATGGTCTCTAAACCAAAAATCTTATGATCAAATTAAGATAACATGGTATAACGCCTAGAAAACGCATCCGCAATCACATTGTCCTTTCCTTTTTATGTTTTATGATATATGGAAAAGACTCAATAAATTCTAACCATTTAGCATGTCTTTTATTTAGTTTAGCTTGACTTCTAATATGTTTCAGTGATTCATGATCAGAATGTATAATAAATTCTTTAGGTCATAGATAATGTTGCCAAGTTTCAAGCACACAAAGTAAAGCGTACAATTCTGTATCATAAGTGGAATAATTCAGACTTGGCCCACTTAATTTCTCACTTAAATAAGCAACAGGTTTACTATCTTGAATCAGCACACCTCCAATTCCAATCCAACAACCATCACATTCTAGTTCAAAGGTCTTACCAAAATTAGGGAGTTGGAGCAGTGGAGAATGGGTGAGCTTCTCTTTCAATAACTTGAATGCTTGTTCTTTTGCAGGTCCCCATTTGAAAACTACTCCTTTCTTTGTCAACTCATTTAATGGAGTAGCAATGGTGCTGAAATGCCACACAAATCGCTGATAGGAACCAACAAAACCATGAAAACTTCTCACTTGAGTAACAGTCTCAGGGGTTGGCTAGCTCTTTATGGCTTCAATTTTTTGCTTCATCCACCTCTATTCCCTGTGGAGTAACAACACAGCCAAGAAAAGAAACTCGATCCGTGCAAAAGATCCACTTTCCGAGGTTACCGAACAAACATGCATCTCTCAAAGCATTAAAAACAGCACATAAATGATCAAAGTGTAGTTCATATAACTTGCTATAAATCAAGATGTCATCAAAGTAAACCACAACAAATCTCCCAATGAAAGCACGTAAAACTTCGTTCATCAATCACATTAAAGTACTAGGTGCATTAGTTAACCCAAAAGGCATTACTAACCACTCATACAAACCAAACTTAGTTTTAAATGCAGTCTTCCATTCATCTCCAAGTTTCATCCTAATTTGGTGGTATCCATTTCACAAGTCAATTTTAGTGAAAATTATAGAACTACTCAACTCATCAAACATATCATCTAACCTAGAGATAGGGTGACGATATCTTATAGTAATATTATTGATGGCTCTACAATCAACACACATACACCAACTATAGCCTTTCTTAGTAACCAAAAGAACGAGAACAGCACAGGATCTAAGACTTTCTCGTACATACCTATGGTCTAAAAGGTCTTGGACCTGTTGTTGAATTTTCTTAGTCCCTTCCGGGTTGGTCTTATATGCAGCACCGTTTGGCAAAGTTGCTCCCTCTCGAATAGGTGGTGATCCCAGGGGTACCTCTACCGCAAATACATCCACAAACTCTTGCAAAAAGTTAGCAATAGTAGGAGGCAAAGAGCTAGGCATATAAAAGCATAGCATGGAAGCTCATTAGCATAAATTTCAGCAATGTTAGATTTAGTAGCAGGCATAACACACCCTTTCAGTCTAATTCCATCGGACTTAGAAGTTGTTGTTGCTTTCTCCTTTTTGGGTGGAAAAACTTTTTCCACTACTTGCTGATTTTCAGATTCATTCTTAAACTCTTTTCTCTTATTTTCAGCTATCTCTTATTCATATTTCACAATTTCAGCAGGGGTTAAAGGTAGAAAAGTTATTTTCTTTCCTTTATGCAAAATGGTGTACTCATTACTTCTACCATGATGTGTTGCATCAGTATCAAACTCCTATGGTCGTCCTAGCTAAATAGAGCATGCTTGCATAGGAACTACATTAAAATCAGCACAATCATGGTATGAACCAATAGAAAAATGCACCCTTGCTATTTGCATTACCTTCACCTTACCACTGTTGTTGAACCATTGAATATGATAAGGGTGAGGATGGTTTTTTGTCGGTTAGGCAAGCTTCTTGATTATATCTGAACTTACCAAGTTGTTGCAGCTTCCTCCATTAATAATAACTCGAACACGATAATCCTTGAGTATGATGAATATCTGAAATAAATTGTGGCGTTGTAGTTATTCCGCTTGCTCCATTTGAGTACTTAACACTCGCTACACAATGAGGGTCTGATAATCCTCCATGGCAGCAGCATCGAACACTTCATCATGGTTGATATTCGTCTCACGACCATCCTCATCACCAACATGGTTAGCTGCAAGAGCATATTCATCCTCAACATCACTAGCACTTATATATCCACCGACTTCTGTTACAATGTATGCTTGCTGACTTGGGCAATCCTTCATGATGTGGCCCATTCCCTTGCATCAGTGGCATACAATCCCGGTTGATTGGCCTGTAGAAGCAACTGAAGAAGAGCTCTTGGCTGGACCCTGCATACTTATTGATTTGCTTACCTCGAGTGTGTGTGACAGTTTCAAAGGTACTGCTGAATGCGTCCTACTCGAGAAGGGGGCAGCAGGCTGTGTAGCTGAATATGAGGCTATTTTGACTAGTCCCGGTGTTGATTTTGAAGTGGTCGTCCTTCCAAAATTGCTCCGTGGCCTTTGTTGTCGTCCCTGTAATTCTTTTTCTGCTAGACATGCAAGTTTGAACAATCTAGGAGCACTATTGTATTCTTTGTAATCAACTATGCCCTGAATTTCACGCCTTAACCCTCCATAAAAGCGTGCTGTTGCAGCCTCTTCATCCTCAATAATATCACAAAGCAACATACTAATTTGTAGCTCCTAGTAATATTCTTCTACAGATCTTTCACCTTTGTTTAAGCGTTGCAATTTCTTACGCAAATCACATTTAAAAGAGGGTGAAACAAATCTATTATGCATAGTAACCTTTAAAGCATTCCAAGTAGTAGGAGCTAATCCGTCGATGCATACCCTATCCATCAGATGATTGCAAAATTTTTAAATTCACTAGTGGCTTGCCTAACTCTATGCACTTCAGGAACTAATTGCGCATTAAACTTCTGTTCTACCATCATCTCTCAATCTAAATATCTTTCAGCATCATAAGCACCCTCAAAAGATGGTACACTAAACTTAACCTTAGCAAATGGATTATCATTAATACATGGATAATGTTGCTGAAAATTATTACCTCTCATACCTTGACTGTTGAAGTTCAATCGGTTCCTTTGTCGTTCATCAAAGACATCATGTTCTTGTCTCAAAATTTCATCATCCGTGATGGACTCCTCTTGTTCATAGGCTGCACCATGAGGATCCACTCGACTATTGTTCGGTGGCGGATTAACAAATCGATCAAAGCGTGTATTGAGTATTGCAATGATTTCATTAAGTCATTGCAATGAGGTATTGGTTCCCGCAAGCTTCTTATCGATGTCGTCATTAATAGTTTGTCGATGATCATCCAACAACATTGTGAGTTCTGCCCTCAAAACACACTCTTTCGCATCTGATGCTTCCCCTGCCGTGGTTAGTCGAAGATAGAAAACAATGAAAGATAAATTATCCCTATCGACTACTAGGTGGTGCAAGTGGAGTCACACTCTTTCAAGTGTTCTTACCAATCAGCATAGTTGGCACAACCGGTGGCTGGTTCGTGATACCTTATTTTGTGTGAGTGAGGTAGTTGTAAGGGGAGAAACCGTTCTGATCGAGAGAAGGTGTAGGTTGGATAGGCAATATTTAGTAGCAAAAAATTATAATAATTGAAATCAGATTAGCAAAGTAGAATAAAAATCCACAATACTCGTCACAGTTGGTGGCCCGAACACGTTTCTAGAACTAGCTCAAGCAAGCCAAAAACTATAACAGATACAAGCACAATGGAACAAAATTCACAACGCAAACTGATTCTCTATTTTTTTTGAATTCTCTCTTCTTTTTTTTGAACTATTTGCTTCTTTTTGTTTTGCACTCTTTACTTCTTTTTTTGGGCACTCTTTGCTTCTTGCTTGCTTTTCTTTTCTTTTTTTGCGAATGTGACACAAACTCAAAAACTCTTCTCTCTCTCTCTCTTCGAACTTTTGCTACCTCTGTTTGGGATATTGTAACACCCTAATTTTTCCACCTTTAGAAATTTCTTAAAAATTCCTAGAGTTTAATATGAGCTTAAATAAATAAAAAGAGTAAAATCCTATTTTATATAAAAGAAAATATATTTGACATAGGATATAATTGATTATTATGCATTCATGCTGAGTTAGGCAAATAGGATTTTTATTTGGATTTTTTGATGGATTTTATTTAAAGAGGATTTGCATTGAATTTGATTTTGAATTTGGAATTTAATTTATAAAGAAAAAAAGGAAAATAATAAACCTTCTCTCGGGCTGCCTTTTTCTTCCCCCCCCCCGGCCCAAACCTCCTTTCGGCCTGGTCCAACGCGCCCAACCGGCCTGCTCAGCCCCCGCCTCCCTCCCGCCTGGGCCGCGTTCGTCCACCTCAGCCCAATTCAGCGCACGCCCGTCAGCCGTCGCGCCGAAGACGCCCTGCGTCGAGCCGCCTTCACTCGAGTCGCCGCCACGAGGGGCCCGCGTGTCGGACTCGTCTTCCACTCGGACTCTGCCGCCGTATCCGAGTCGAATCGCCGCCGCCTTTGAGAGTCCCAGCCCGCCCCAACCTTCTTTTTGCCGCCTATATAACCACCGGCCGTCCCCTTCGGATCTCCCATCGCCAAAACCACCAAAACCTGAGCCAAATCAACGAATCTGAGCTCCCCGACGCCATTAGTGCCGCCGCTTGGCTTCCCTCGTCGCTGCGCCGCTCCCGTGCTGCTTAGCCTCGGTCTAGCCACCTCCGAGCTTCACAGCCGCCCACCGGAGCTCTAGCTGCCATCATCTTCGTCGTTTGGTCGCCGGAGGCCCTCTCCGTCGAAGACCCGAGCCTTCCGCCGCCCCTCGTCGCCGCCAAGCTTCTCTAGTGCCGATTCGCTCTCGGTAAGCCCTCAAACATGATGCTCTCTCCCTCCTGAAGCTAATCCGTCGCTCGTCGTCGAAGTTTGAGACCGGCGACGACCCTTTCCCTCTACTCCGGCGTGTCGCCGCTGTGCCGAGCTCAGCTCTGCCGAGAACTCCTCCACCGACCGTCCCCTTTGAGCTCAACTGTCGGATCTATCCTCATCGACCCAGATTAGATCTATTCATACCCCTTCAGCTAACAAACCAGAAGCTACCACATGTCGCTTCTTAAACCAGTCAGCAGCCACGCCATGTCATCCAGCTACCTCAGCTGCCACCTAGCCCTCTCTGCTGATGTGTTATCCCTGTCACCGTGCCACGTCAGCCAAAGCAGCCCAGTCAATATTTCAAGCTTTTTCAGTATAAAAATAAATCTAATAATTCTTGGAAATTGGTAATTTTTCAGAAAGACCCCTAGACTTTTCTATAATAACAAAAGAGCACTATCTTTTTACAGCTAAGTCCCTATACTTTTCTATAATTACAATTAGGTCCCCTATTTTTACAAAAAGGTCCCTGAACTTTCTGTTTAATTCAAAATAAGCCCTTTTTTTCAGATTTAACCCTAGATTTGTTTTAGCCCTAACTTTTTCATCGTAGCTCCATTTTAAGCGATTCTTGCACCGATAGATTCGTTTTTCAATGCTCTTTCTTTCTAAACAGCTTTTATCTCGTTGTTCTTTTATTTTGTGCTCTGTTCTTAGTGTATCTTATTTGTTTGTTTGCCAATTATTGTGCAATTAGCCGATAACGTCCTGGATCAATTTGAGGAACATCAAGACCAGGAGCAAGAATACAATGAGCAGCAGCAAGGAGAAGGCAAGTGTCCTTGATCATCTTGAACCTATGTTTTTAAATGTTTTGTTTTACAAAATTGCATGCAATGTCTGTCAATATGATTGGTAGTCACCTATGTTCGGGTTTTTCCTAGATTTTCCCTTATCATCCCTTGGAACCTAGATGGTTTATGGTTAGGTGTCTTTTATGGGTAGATTGCTTAGCCATGCTTTTGGGATACTAGGAAGTGTCATAATCTTAACTAATGAACTTATGCAACAATGGTGGTTAATGTGTTAATGGTCTAGCAACATGGAACCTTAGGCCTTGAGCAAAGTGGTTTTGATGGGTAACATGGTTATGATGTTGGTTTAGTGTTTTCTCAAGTAACCTAAGTAAGGACTAGTTCATGGAGCGACAACCCAAGAAGTAACGTACCAACCACGAGGCTGATATGGGTAAGGCGTGACATACTGATTAGAGTCTATCTAGTGTGTGTTGGGTCAGCACAAAAGGGGGCTTCTGGGTAGGAGCTTCGCTTGCGTAAAGCCTGGCAGTGAAACTTAGTGGGCAGACACATACTAGATTAGTCTATGATTAGTGGAAAGTGTCATACAGTGATTCTTGGCGGCACACCACTGGCGTGTGTTAAGTGTCTTGCAAACACGACAACATGGAATTCACTAACTCATGGGGAAAGCTGGACAACCTCTGCAGAGTGTAAAACTGTTATAACAGCCGTGCTCACGAATATGAGAGACTTGGATCCTCACATGATTAGAGGGTAGATGGTTATAGTTCTGGTACAGGGAGTACTAGATGGTTATGGTTCTGGTACAGGGAGTACTAGATGGTTGTGGTTTTGGTTATGGTACAGGGAGTACTGAATGGTTATGGTGTGCAAGGTGGGGAGCCTTGTATGCTAGGTGTTGGACTGTTTGGGTTACATTCATTTAATAATTGCTTAATGCTTTTGAGTCCAAATGTGTTTTTATTACTCGCATTTACGCAAATATACCATGTGTTAGCCTATTGTTGATATAAGCCTACATGTCATTACTTTCCCACACTTGCTGAGTACTCTATGTGCTCACCCTTGCTTTCTCCTACAAAAACATATGCTGCTCAGTGGAAGACTTTGAAGATTTCCAAGACGATGACCTAGTGTTCTAAGGAGTGTGTCTTCCAGTCGGTGCATGTGGAGTGTTTGGTCGCTAATGTTTTTGTCCCGCTGCCGTCGTTTAGATGTTGTCGTTTAGTTTAATATTTGAAGTTGTTTAGGTGAAGTCTTTAATTTGTAAGAAGTGAACGTTTATTAACATTAAAGTATTACTTTTGCTACTTCACCTATGACTTCCTTATGTGTGTTAAACTTCCTGGGCACACATAAGCCGCACTTGGTTTTATCCGTTAAAACCGGGTGTGACAGATATTGAGTGATACTCAAACTTTGTCAGACAATGCTCGATATGTTGAGTTTGTAGGATGTCTGAAAGCAGCCAAAAATAGATAGACTCCGACTAGGTTGTGGAGGCGAAAATGAGTGGGTAGTTGAATCCGACTAGGTGGTCGAACCCGAAAGGATGGTTGGATTCGAGAAAGTGGGCGATTTTGACTAGGTGGTCGGAGTGACTGGTCGGGACCCCGAGTGGGTGTCGGAGTGACTAGTGGTCGAACCCGAGTAGATGGTCGACTCAACTAGTGGTCAAACTCGAGTAGATGGTTTAAGGACTAGTGGTCGAACACGACTTGATGGTCGACTCGACTAGTGGTCGAACTCCAGTAGATACACAATCTCGGCTATAGGAAATAAGGCCAGACCGAGATACACGATGACTAAACAGCAACACACGACACTAGAAACTAGAACATGATGACTCGACCAGTAACAAAGACACTGACGATGGACTCAAACTCAACGCCGTGAATACTGAAAACAAAATTGTGAAGGCTCAAAGTGGTCTGGACAGCAGAAGAACTAAGATCTAAATATTTTTGTGGGGTAATTTTCTGACTCTAGGTAATGGAAAACAATGAAACAAAAGGGATCACTAAGATTACCTAATGGGCAACCGAGGCTCTGATACCACTTGATGCGCGTTTTCCTGATCTTCTGAAAGGAAATATGATAAGTCGATTGGTGGAGCTTTGACGTTGATGATCGAAAAGCTCTGAACAGAACAGATTGAGAACTCTCGCAACCACTACACTACTACTCCATGGTTATCAACCGTACCAAGACGCGGTTGACCTCGCCAAGAAGGCTTTTCCTACAAGCAAATTGAGAACACAAGCAAGAACCGGTAGATACAATCTGAATATTGCTAATTACAATGAAGTACTCAAGTTGGGGTTCAGCAAACAGATAAACAGTGAAACTGTCTAAAATAGAATAATCTAAGCTAAATCTTAGCCTAAACTATGACAGCTACTGTGTATATAGGGGGACGTGAGGAGGTCAACCTAGGTTGGGCAGCCATGGAAAGAGGCATACACAACCTGGACTTCGACTCCGACACGATTACAAGACCCAACTAGGTCCAAAACGGTGGCACAATACCTTATTACTTCGACTCTGACTACACCATAAGGAATATTTGGTCGAGCTCATATCCATTGGGAGGGGCTCATCGTAAGCTTTCTAGAATGTCCAAGATTGCCTAAAATGGACTTCGTATGAGAGAGTTATGCCCGTTTTACTAATGTGCCGTCCTGGGCCTCGACCACGACCACGACTAGAGCTTAGCCTCGAGTCTGAGTAGACTTGTCCTTCGAGGGGTGATGTCTGGGTAAGGTTGTGCTACTTCTCCCATGTTCCTAAGCAATAAAACATCATAAGAATTTGGTAGTAATTCATCCAAGAAAGCATGAACAGCAAGGGACGAGTTTACCTGGTGGTCTAATTGTCGTGCACGCGCTCTTGTAATTGGACCTTGTATGATTTGAGGATTATTGGCGGTATTGATCATATCCGAAGGAGCCATGAGCTCATCAGCTAGGTCTAGCGTCTTGGTAGTCTTTGGTGGTCTACTACCTCTCCTTGTACTTCTATATTCAGATCCCCACGGACAGCGCGATGTTGGCAGAAGAAAATGTCTTCCACAAACAAGTACAGCGAGAACACACTCACAAGAATAGCTCAATCTTGGAGAAGAAGTGGATAGGAAGGAACACCAAATGTATTGATCATCTAAAATTCGTCGTGTGGTCCGGTGGCCAGGGGTCTATATTTATAGTGCCATTCGGTGTATAAACATACAAGTATGCTCCTATAGAAATAATGGTACAAGTTACCACCATACTACAGGGCCTAGGACCGGTCGAACTTACACAGGTTGAGCTCTCATAAAAATAGTTTTACCCCTACCTAGAAGATATTATCTATTATGGCAAATACAGTGGTGCAAGCAACCGTAAGGGTGTGATGCTGAGCTGGTCGTCAATTGCGGCACGGAGCTGCACTGTCCCAAGTGTCAGGATCACCTCCACTTGTACTAGCATTAACTATAGGTCACTCCATGTCAGATGACTGTAGGAGGTAACCTTTCTTTGTTGATATTTCCTCCGGAGGCTAGCAGCCTCCCCTACCTAGAGAAGGAACAGCCTGATAAGCCCTTATGTCCTTTGAAGGGTGTAGTCTTGGTGGCGAGCCCAAAGCCTTAGGGCTTCGGAGTGGCACCAGCCGACGACTTCCTGGTAATGCTTGTGGGCTAGGGCATTTCCCCCAACAAGAAGACATGTCATTGCATTCATATGCATTGCTGTATGGAACTGAATGTTTGGATATGTTGAATTTGCAGCATAAGTTGTTGTCAGAAGTGATGCTTCTCAGTGGTGACATGCATGGTGGTATGGTTTATGGAAGGATGAAGATAATATATGTGGTTTGGCATTGCATTCTTATGCTCTTCGTTTGTACTGCAGAAGTTATTCCATTTTGTTGGTTATGGTGAATTGTTTGCAGCACTTATGCAATATCTTTACTTACTATTCTTTGGGGTTTACATATGCTGATGACTTTTGGGAGGTTTTTATCTATTGTTCCTTATGGATCCTAGGTTATTCCAGATCATGAGTAGTACTTAAACAAACTGATGTTTAGTCTCGCTATGATCATATAATTCTCAATATGAAAAAGTGGAGCTTTAAAACTATTATTGAATGAAGATGTTATGAATGTTGTTATCATGATGCTCTTCTAATACTTATTACAATATTAAATTATTATTTAATCTATTATGGTTTAAATAGCTCATTAAAGTAGTTCTCTTGCTGAGATTTTCCAATCTCACCCTTGCAGTATTTCTCCACAGGTTGTTCTACTTGAAGCTAGCATGGAGGGAAAGGATTAGAAGCACGTCTTGCACTTCATGTCTTCACTTAATATCAATGAGCTGTAATAATAAATTATCTTTAGCCATTAGAGTCATATTTTCGAAGTTTATAGTGCAGTTTTGTTGTTGAACTTAATTGTTTACTCTTGGTCCATGTTAGGATGTTTTTCAACGCTAGTGTTATGCCTTCCATCTTGTTTATCTATGATGTTGCTTTCGCATTACTTAAAATACAGAGAAGATGCTACTGAATTCTCTGTAAGTTTAGATGTAGGTTGTGTAGTTAAGTGGCATTCTAGGTCTTGTGGCTCCTAGGGTGTTACTGTTGGTATTAGAGCCTAGGCTTTAGATTGTAGGCAAAATAAGGTTTAAATTGACACACTTGCACATATAGAAAGGGTACAGGTTTGCATATCTTACATACCACTTGATATTGAAGTGCAATTTATTTTAATCCTCCAATCATTATAAGAAGCTCAACCAACTTTGTGTGAAGAATTTTGGCACCTTAACCTAGGTTTTATTGATGATTTAGAGGTAGTAATCATGGAAGTGGAACCTACTCTGGATGAGGACATTCGGAAGGGATAGGTGGAAGATGAAAGCATCAACTGGATTAAAGAGAATATTAAAGTAGGCAAAGCCCCAAAATTCTTAGAGGATGAAAAAGGCATAGTATGGTTTGTCAAGCGTATCTGTGTACCAGACCAGAAAGAGCTTAAGGAGATAATCTTAAGAGAAGACCATGAGTCAACTTACTCTATTCACCCAGGTAGTACCAATATGTACCAGGATCTGAAGGACCGCTATTAGTGGTCTGGTATGAAGCGAGAAATACCTGAGTATGTTGCAGTGTGTGAAAGCAGAACAACAGAAACCAGTAGGATTGCTACAGCCTCTCAAGATACCTGAATGGAAGTGGGAAAAATTGGGATGGATTTCATAGTCGGTTTACCTTGTACCCAATCAGCTATGATTCAATATGGATCATTGTGGATTGTCTCACAAAGATAGCTTATTTCATTCCGGTTGAAAAAACCTATAAAAGGGATAAGTTAGCAAAGCTCTATATATCCAGGATTGTGTGTTTACATGGAGTTCCAAAGAGATAGTGTCAGATCGAGGGACACAATTTACCTCAAGATTTGTGCGGCAACGTCACGAATCATTGGACATGAACTTGAATTTTAGCTTGGCATATCACCCACTAACAGATGCATAGACAGAAAGAATAAACCAGATAATTGAGGATATACTGTGAGCATGTGCTCTTCAAAATTGCAACAGTTGGGACAAGAACTTGATGTATGCAGAGTTTTTGTATAACAATAGTTATCAGTCCAGTTTATGGATGACCCCATTCGAGGCATTATATGGAAGAAATTGTAGAATATCTCTATGTTGGAGTGCGACTGGAGAAGGTCAAGTGTTTGGACCAAAAATACTCAAGGAAGCAGAGGAACAATTCAAGGCAATATGAGAAAAGTTAAAGACAACACAATCCAGATAGAAGAGTTATGCGGACAACTGATACCAAGAGTTAACTTTCAAGGTAGGAGATTATGTGTATCTCGAGGTCTCACCTTTAAGAGGACTTCCTCTCGAGGTCTCACCGTTAGAGGCAAGTTGGACATTGGACCGTTCAATGTGAGTGCCAAACATGGAGAAGTGGCTTACAAGTTGGAATTGCTTCCCAAGCTGGAAGATATGCACAATGTGTTTCACATATCACAGCTAAAGAAGTGTTTGTGAGTACCAGAGGAACAGTTACCCTTGGATGAAGTGGAACCATAGGAGAATTTGACTTGTTCGGAATTTCCAGTCAAGATTCTAGAAATGGCATAGCGAGTGACTTATAGAAAAGTTATATGTATGTGCAAAGTATAATGGAGTCACCATATTGAAGATGAAGCAACTTGGGAACAAGAAGAAGAGCTAAAGGCAAAGTTTCCTCACCTGTTTAGAGATCAGCTCGAATCTAGGGGATGAGATTCACTTAAGGGGGGTAGGTTTTGTAACAGCCCAAATTCTCAGAACCAAGAAAATTAAAAACCTTTTTTAAAGAAAACAAAAGAGTTTGCAAGACTAAATAAATTCCTAAAGGGTGTATGTGTGACTTTATACATATATGTGAGTATATGTGTTTATGTGTTTGCTTGATTGTGTGAGCTAATATATACTGAAAGAAGTCCATTTTACTCTCTCGAACTATGTTGTTGGTCCGGATAGCCCCTTAAACTATTAAACTGTCCATTTTACTCCCCTGAAGTATCATTACCGGATCACTTTACCCCCTGAGTTGGTTCCGGAAGTGGTTTTCTTGATGTGGTTGGCATGTCACCTGGCTTTTTACCACATGGCTACCACATCATATCTCTCTCTTGTTTTCCCTTCTTCTTCCCACTCGAAGTAGAGAGAGAGGGGGGCAACGTTGGCTTGACCGGGCGGGCTTAGTAGCATCACACGAGAAGGGCACACGTACGGTGAACGATAGCACAGCGTGATGGCACGACATGGCAGAGGGTGTGCGCTGGGGGCATGGCAGTGCTATACGTGCCCATACGTGACTTAGTGACATCAGTAGGGAAGAGCATAGCACGAGGCTCAAGCGAGCGGTGCAAGGGCCAGCGGCAACACGTGCGGGTGGTGTGGCCTCAAGCTATTGAGAAGGCGCGAAGGAGAATGACGTGGGGAGAGAGGGGTGGTGGTAGCTCAACCGAGCTGCAGCAGCTCGATCAGGTGGTGATTGGAAGTGCACAAGGGGCCCGAGCAATCCAGGTCTGAGCCCTTGTAGTCTGTGTCTGAGCCAACGGTGGGGTTCAAGCCGGGCGACCCCAGCTAGAGAGGGCCAATGACAGAAAAGGTGGTTCAGCGGCATGCTGCTCCCACAAATAAGTGTGCTAGTATCAGGCCAGAGCCAAAAGGATGCACGCAGAAGAGGAAGAGTGACCCCACGAAGCTTACCACGGGGTCAGTTGGCTCAAGGAATTAGCGATGTGGTGGCTCGACGGTGAGGAGCGGAGGTAGCCGGAGTTGGAGAAGATGTCAGCCAGAGTTGAAATCGATGGACGATTCGATGAAATGTGTGTGGGTTGAGCTCAGGGGAGGACTCAATTGACTTCCATCTGGGTCCTCAGGGCTCGAGATTGGTGGATCTGGGCTTAGGCATGACGTACTTACTTGGGAAGCGCTTCTCCCTTCGGCAATGGCTCTCTACGCTGTGCTCTGCTGTGGTGTTTCACTTGCAGTCGGAGGTGGTGCCGGTCGACATCAGGGTGGAGCGGAAGCAGAGGAGGCACGGGACAGGCATGTCATGAGTGTGTCACGGTGCACCGCTGCTCCTCCACTCGCTTGCACTACCCGTGCTCGGCTCTTCCTTGCTGACGCCGTTGGGCAACACATGGGCACCAATAGCACCTCCACGCCCAGAGCTCACGTCGCTTGGCCACGCCATACTGTCGTGCCATGCCATCGTGCCATGCCACCACTCGCTGTACACGTATCATTCCCCCGTGCTACTACTAAGCCCACCCGGTCGAGCCACCGTCGCCCCCTCTCTCTCTGCTTCAAGTGGGAAGAAGAAAGGAAAAGATATATATATATATATATATATATATATATATATATATATATATATATATATATATATATATATATATATATATATATATGATGTGGCAGCCACGTGGTCAAAAATCAGGTGACATGGTAGCCACGTCAACAAAACCACTTCCAGAACCAGCTCAGGGGGTAAAGTGATATGTTATTGATAGTCTGGGGGAGTAAAATGGACGATTTAATAATTTAGGGGGTTATCTGGACCAATGACATATTGGGGGAGTAAAATGGACTTCTTTCATATATAATATATATGTGGTATATATATTGTATGTATAAATATACACGTGTATATACATGAGAGATAATAGAATAGAAATACATAAGCTTTTTCTGCTAAAAGGCTAAAGCCCACCTCTCCTTTCTCTCCCTCTCTCTGTTTTAGTTCGATTCAGCTCAGCTCAGCCCAGCTAATCAACCCAGCCGCCAGCTCATCCCCTACCTCTAGCTCTCCTTTGCTCTCACACGCCGCTACGTTGCGCCAGCACGGAATCCATTCTGGCCACAGGCCAAGGAGCAAATCCAAAGCGCATATGAAGGAGGACGACTTCTAGAAGCTCGCCAACTAAGGATAAGCAAGAATCATGGCCGGAGACACCTTATCTACACCGGAATCAAGTTCAAACTGAGATCAAATCAATGTCATTGCCATTCAAATCGAGGCTGAGTCACACAAGAGCCCTATCTCCTCTGGCTATATAAAGCACCCGAGACCCCTCCCTTAGAGCATCCCAACGCCAAGCACCGATTTAGAGCCGAGAGTCACCGAGTAGCTCGTTGCCACCACGCCGGTGAAGAAAGCCGGTACTATCGATCTCGGTCGCCGTAGTCCAGTCACTGCCGCTAAAGGGTTCGCTAGCATCATAGGAGCGCAAGGAAGCTTCCAGAGGCAAGCCCGACCGCCATTCATCACCGGAGCATCGTCCACAATGCCGACCAAGGAGAAGCACCGTGCATCATCGCCAACCTATCTAGAGGGTTTCCTGAGCTACAACCATTATCTAGGTGAGTTCCCCGTGTGCATGTGCTTCTGTTCGGCTACTCGCCATCGACCTTGGGCAACTGGAGTGCTGTTCTGATGAGGATCTGATAAAGTGCTACCATGGGAGCCGCCTCCGCCACCAAGCCACCTCTACTCCACTAGAGTTGAGTGCAGGAGTGCTGCGAGCCATGTGATCCAAAACCAATGGCCGAGATTAGATCTGCATACCCCTTCGGTTTTAATCCCAGTTAGCTGATGATGTGGTAGCCACGTAGGTGCGCATGCATCCGACGTGTCTGGCTGTGTCATCAAGCCACCTCAGCTTAAAGAGCCACGTGTCAAGCCCAGTCAGCATGTCTTTTTCTATTAGTTGTTTTAATTCTGTGCTGACATCATAATTAGTATATATTGCGCAATAAATAGATTTCCTATGTAAAAATAATTCCAATAATAATAATAATTAGGAAATTAATTTCTAATAATGTTTATTTAATCATGTTTAATATTTTTAAATAATTTTATAATTAAAAAAATTCAAGAAAAATCCCAAAAATTATAGATGGCTTTAAAAAAATTCTAGAAAATTCCTAGCAACATAATTTCATCTGTAGATAATCTTTTTAGTCCTGTTTTAATCTTTAGAAAATCATAACATGTTAATTGTAGCTCCAGTTTGACCTGTTATTTCGTTGGACTATCAGAAAAAAGTGTGATCTTGTATGTGATAATGTTTGTTGTGTGATATTTGGTTCTTTTTGGATCTTGGTCTTTATGTCTTGTTCTTATTCATGTATGTTGCGAGTAGATGCCAACATTCAGGAGGAGCTAGAAGATCTATAGGATCAGGATTTTGCAGACCCAACTGAGTTCATTGAAGGCAAGTTGTGTTTTTGATCGTATTTATCCTAGTTTTACAAATGTTTGTTTTACAAACATACATGCTAATAATATGTTGGGAATCCCATGAGTTAATCTTTACCCTAGTTTTCTATAGTATGTTTGGAATCAACCTTGTCGCTATAGTATGGTTTTGGGTTATGAAAGGGTAGATGATGCTTAGCCTTGCTTTGGGATGGTAATCATGATAATTGTTCCACAAACATGATAATGGTCCTATGCAACAATGATAAAATATGATGGAGCAATTTTTGTAGCAACATGGCATAGGGATTTGAGCATGTGGTATGATCGGTATGGGATGTACGGTTGGAAATTGGTTGTCCCGCTCAAATTTAATGACCGGTTCATGGGGTGACCTTTCTTCATTTAACAGTACCACCACAAGCTTGGTATGGGATGGGCCTAGCCTAGTAATTTGCTTTATGCTCAGCATAATGTAAACCAAGCAAATGAACGGGGAATGGAACGATGTACTTCCCTAGATCCAAGGCGCAAGAGGTGGCTTTTGTTGTTGAGGTGGAATCACACGGCAATGAAACTTTAGCGCGTAGACATATGCTGAGAGGAGTATTGTAAAGGCTTTGTAGTGGATTCCTAGCGCACACCACAGTAGTTTGTAAGAGTTTTCCTTTTGCCGATGGATGCTCAACAAAATGGGAAGAAACGTCTTATGGGTAGTGTACAACCTTTGCAGAGTGTAAAAACTAAATATTCAGCAGTGCTTACGGTCACGAGCGGCATTGAAAACCTACCATGAGTAGAACATGATGTTTGGGTTAGTTGGTCAACTGTGGTGGGAGGGGGATCATAGTTGAGGTGTTCAACCTTAGTGGATGGAACTTTGGTTGAAGTGGTTAGTTCTGTGGTTAAGTCAAGATAGTTGGAATCTTGAGGTGGTTTGTCATTCACTTAATTGTTATCACTTTTCGAATGTTTTTACTTAAATGATGTTTAAGCAAAAGAGCAATTTAGCCATATTCCTGTCAAAGCATTCATATGCATACTATTTCCCTCACAACTTGCTGAGTACGGCATGTGCCCACTCTTACTATCACCACACACTCAGTCGGAGAAAGATGGATCGTTCTAAGATGCTTTCTATGTCAATAATGTCTTTGGAAGAGTCATAAAGGATTGGAGTAGTTATAGTTCTTTTGGTTGTGTTGCAGTTTATTTGGTTCTTCAACCCTCAAAAGTCATTTGTGTAAGACAGTTTAATTCGATTAAGGTATGGATATTGTAATGGTTATCATCAATGAACTCACTATGTGTTGGGATTGATTTATGGGCTCAACACATAGAAGAGATTGTTTTGTTTCCTTAAATTGGTCCTAACAACATTCTCCAACTTCTGTTACATTTCTTAACTAACACCAGATTTGCTAACCACTCTGAATGCAGTGTTTCACACACGACCCCGGCATCGAGCAGCTTCTGTACCTCAGCCTTCGTTGCTTCGTCTCTCTCTTTGGAAGTTTTCCAAAGCCTTTGTTTTTTAGCTTCACTTTCAAGTCAAAATTCAGAGTATGCTCAATGATATTTCTACTTACCACCTGTATATCATTTGGCGTCCAGGTGAAGACATCCTCGTTGTTGAGGAGGAATTCTATCATCCTTCATTAGACTTCTTCTATCATTTTGGCTCCGATGACAACTGATCTTTCTGGCCTATCCTGACACAGCAACACTTTCTTTGTATGGCCCTAGGTATTGGCCCTCGGTACTTTTTGTACATGCAATGAAGATTCGACTTCCTAGGGCTTCGATAGCGGTTTTGTTATGACATGAATGTTGTGGCAGCCCAGAGTGTATTCCACTTCAATTCTGTGGGCCACCTATTAATCTCCCAACACTGATATTATGCCTCTAGGGTCGGGCATCTTCATGTACAAATAACCATGGTGTGGTACTACGGTGAACTTGTTCAACACCCCACTTTCGAAGATGACATTGTATGGATAGCTCATATCAACCACATCGAAGGTAATATCTTCTATCCGAAATTGGACCCTTCGTCGAAAGAGACCTATATCAGTACCATGCCTAAAGCATTGATTGTTTTTCCTCTAAAGCCTAGCAATGGTGATCCAACCTGTTGTAAGACACTTCACTCTAGTTCCATCCTATCGAAGGCATCGACAAAGCTAATATCTGCCGAGCTTCCACCATCTAGCAGGATCCTATAGACCTCGCTTCCTGAGATGTTAGCAGTGATGAGAAAAGCATTTGTGTGTGGGTAATCCAAAACCCTCATGTCCTTCTGTGAGAATGTGATGAGGATATGGGACCACTTCGAGTGGATGTAAGGAGGGTTTACACCTACATGGTTAACCCTTCGCAGATACTGTTTTCGATATCTCGTAGACTCTGTTTCCTTATTTGAGCCACCAGTGATTGCCAAAACCATGTTCAAACCATGGGTTATCGTGTTCACCGATATGCTAGTTTCTGGTGGGGCTTCAATTGTAGGCCTTGGTGGAGGGAGTGGGAATGCTGCTTGAAAAGCCACTGACTTACCATAGGAAGCCATTGATCGCCATTGAGAAGCAAACATGAAAGGGTTCGACCCATGAGCTTGATCCTAGGTCTGCTGAAACTACCATGTGTCGCTCGGCCTATATGGCGCGGCGTGATGCAATACCTTAGTAGGATTGAAGGGCTGCTTCCCCAGACTTTCCTTCATGGCTACAACATGTGGACACAACTTTGTTGTCTTGCTAGCACCTTCACCATCTAACTCATAGTACAACATTATTGCGTCACGTAGAGCTCGTCCTCCTTGAGCACTTCAACCTCCACGGCCTCTACCGCTTTAGCCTCCGTGGGTTCCTCCTCTGTGGGTCTCGACAACCTCTATGAAGGCATCTTCTGAACAGCTTCTATTTAGTTAACTTCTTTTTGTTTGGAGTTATACCGAAGGCCTCGTTCTTCTTTGAGTGCTTCGCCTATTCTTTGGCTGGCCAGCATTTGTTTCCTTGTTTGAGGGGGTAAGTCTTTGATGTTTCCGATGCTGTCATTTCACTTTTCCTTCGATGATGGTTGACCTCAGACCTTGCATACTCCTCCATTTTGTTGAAGAGTTCATGGACACTTTATGACCTCTTGCGCATCAACTTTCCTGCCAGTAGCCCTCCTCCGATGCCTTGGATAGTGGCATCAATAATCGTGTCTTCGCTCAGGCCCTTCGCCTGACAGCGCAGATGTACGAAGCGGCACATATAGTCTTTTAGTGACTCTACCGGCTGTTGTTTTACTACGAAGACATCTCCAGCTGTGATCTTCTCGGCTTGATTGCATTGGAAGTTACAGAAAAGGGCATCGCGCAACTGCTCCCATGAGTATATGGGCCCCATATGTAAGGCGGAATACCAAGGTCTTGCTATCCCTTTTATCTCCAGCATAAAGGCCTTTGCCAATGTTGAGTTGTCCCCATTGGTAGATTCAATTGCCGCCTCAAAACTCATGACAAATTCCCTTGGGTCTGATTCTCCATTGAACATAACCACTCTTGGCATCTAGAAACCCGAAGGCCACAGTTGGTTCTGCAAGCCAATGAAGAGTGGTGATTCTGGATCGCCTGCACGCGATCTATACCGAAGACCATGCACATGCCGTATTGTAAATGTTGACGAAGGGGTGATGATATTCTGTGCTTCTTCGCGCTCTCGTTGTAGCATGTTAATTTTCTCCTGCATTTTCTCTAGAGTTCTTCTAGCTTCTTCTGCTCTCTGGTGGTATTCAGCCACCTTCTGACTCGCTTCCAAGCTCTCTAGCGTACGCTTCTTTTGTGCAATTTGTCTCTCTAGGTCCTTAGCTTCTAGGCGTGTAGCTCTTTCTGCTTCGGTTTCTTCTTCTTCATCTTTGTACTCCTTGAGTTGTTTGAAGTCCTCGACACAAGGGGTCTTCCCCCTCACAGTTGTCGAAGCTTTGAAACGAGAGTGAGGCATTTTCATCTTCCTGATAAGTTGGGTCTTCATGGTTTTGGCCCTCGCCATTAGTCACCACAATCCCCTCGCGTTCTTCTTCTTGGACCTCTTTGTGTGCCTCAGTCGTGGTGATGTTCGGCTCCATAGCTGCCGAAGGGTTGGTAGTGGTGGCTCCCCCCTCTGGAAGCTATTGCATCTGGTGCAACAATTCTTCGACACCCTTTGATTTTTTCTTGGGTGGCATGGCTTTACAATCCGTTCGATCCCATTGACTGTACCAACTATCAGAAACTTTTGTAACCGAACAAGGAAGGGGCCTTCAACCCAGTAGAATGGTCCAAAGGAAAGGTTAGAGACACTCACTGAATGGGGAACTATGCATTGTAATTAATATCACCCACATTTTCAGTTATAGTGATGCCCTAGTTCTAGGCCGTACCCAACTATTCTATGTTACAATGTACAATAATTACCTCTCTAACTACCACATTCTGGGCATATTCAAGGGCAATGCGGTATTATTCCTAACTACATCTACCCTATTTACAATTATACCCTTCTAGGTCCTCAGTTGCTAGCATCAGTTTTGCCTCCGTTGTACTCCCAAAGGTCTACGACCGATGGCACCTTCGGAACATCCTCGGTCATCCTCCTCACGGCACCATGTGATGGTCTTCACCTTGCCTCCAAAAGCTCGCCGAGGGCTTCGCCCGCAATGGTGCCTCCGGCATCCCATCAGTCAACTCCCTCGTGAAGCCCAATGGAGAACTTCAGTCAACTTCCAAAGGCCCGTCAATGGCTTCACTGATACCAGCATTCGGACACGCTTCGGTGGCGTTGAGCATGCACAAAGTACCTTCGGCATGTACAAAGGGTTCCTACAACATGTCAAACCCAACACAACTATAAGCTGTTAGTAAGTAGTGGTCGCAGAGGCCTTCGACCCTTTTTCTAAGGGGCATGTGAAAGCATCCCCCAACAACAACGTTAGTTTTACTATGTAGGGTCATACCAACAAGGATTTTCAGAAGTGGTCTCAACCCTAAATTATTTTTAGTATTTTCTGTACAAATTTTAGAAGTTAACAATGTGATACTAAACATATGTCAAACAATGGGCCAAACTACTCTAACTTGCTGACCACTATTTTCCTAGAAAGTAATATATTTAATAAGATCAATGGAACTGGATTCACCCATTTTGAATATACCATGAATTATCAGTGATTTAAACAAGATTTAATACAATTAAATCAATACAGAATTTGAAAAAATTATGAGCACTATAATTTGAATACTGTAGAGTATGAACATACAGATCTAACAAAAATGTTTTCAAATTTTTCGGAGAAATATTCAATTTATAATGCATTTTACAAGGTTGCAACTGATTTAAACATTGTACACTAAATCATTCTTCCATTTTCTGATTTCAGCCGATTAAACAAACAAGGAGAACATTTTACACTGGCACTGATCTAGCTACTGAGACCATGGGTCGGGCCAACATGGGTTGACCCAGGTCAGAGAGACCTTGGCCATGTCCGGCCTGCCGGTGTGCGTGAGCCACGGCGGCGCACCTTTCCGCCGGCGAACGGCGGCGGGTCTCGGCAAAAAGATGACACCACCAGGACCAGCATGCGATGGCAAGACTTTCTGAGCAGATCTCGGCCTGTGGACCGAGCCGGAAGGTGGCCGATAGTGAGCGCAGAGGTGCGGCAGTGCTCAATTTGCACGAAAAGATGTGGTGGCGTCGGGCTGCTAGGAAACCGACGCGAGCAAAGAGAAAGGGGCTAACTCCGTGATGCTCACCATGAAGTGATGATGGAGGAGTTGCAGAGGGGTGGCTCAATGAAGTGATGATGGGAAAGACACGCCGGAGCTGAAGAGGATGACGTCGGCAAGCTCAACCTGATGAGGACCAGTGGGGAAACGATGGGATCTGCGCGGAAGAGCTCCATGTGACCTTCCTTCGAGCTGCTTGTGATTTTCCCCCATGGATTCATGCTTGTGGCTGGCGAATTTGTGGCAGCAGCGGTGCAGTGTAGCTCAGTGTGCTGCTCTCCAACTGACCAGCAGAACCCGTGATTGAAGAACAGAAACACCAATTTTTCTCTTCCTCTCTCTCTCTGTGTGTGCTCACCAGGGGTGCTAGATACCTCAAAAAAACCATGAAATTTTTTCTGTAGCTCCTATAATTCATGAATAAATCCATTTCAAAAGGATGCACCTCAATAGCCCATATAGATTTTGAACTAAAATTCTCCAAAAGTGCTACTTTTGATACTTCTAGCAAAATTTAGTGCCTCAAATAAATTCTCAAAATTTTGGAAAAATCACTAATATTCCTCTCACATGATAGACTTATTTCTAAAATTATTTCTAGACCTTGGTAATATGGTGAAAAAGTGAGTTCCTATGTAAAGCTCCATTTAATTGCATTTCTATCAATTCATGTGATCTTCTCTTTTTAATTCAATTTGAATTCAAAGCAATTCAAACTTCCACACGTTTGAACAAATGCTCATGAACTCTTATGAAATACATGAAAACATGAATATGCATAAATTTGGAGTGTGACATCGGGTCTCTACATGAGCCCTTCTGTGCTACAAGCTTCACTTCGTATCTCACCATTTCATTGTTTTCATTACGTTTGTAGACGAAAACCCATTTTGGTCCTATTGGGAAGATATTTTGTGAAGTAGGTATTACTAATGTAAATACCTCTCTTTTCTTAAGCGAGCATAATTCCGTCTCAATCGCCTCCTTCCATTTAATCCAGTCTCACTGCTTTGGGCACTATGCCATGATCTTTGATTCTAGATCTACCTTGAGATTTTTGGCTATTTTGAGGAGAAATAAACATTGACAATTGTAGTCTTTCTATTATGTGATTCTTTTGAATCACTATAATTTGTGGATATTTCATTTACCACTTTCAAATCCTTGTGATTTCTAACAACAGTGGAGTTATAGGGTGTTCTGATGTCCCATCACCTAAAGTAGTACGCACATTTATGCTAGGTCTTGGATGTAGAGCATTCATAGGCCTTGGATATTATGTATTCATCAGGTATCTATCAACTTCAGGTTGGTTTGTATTTACTGTTTTGGAAGTTAACTTTCTTTGTTTCCGTAGATGCTTTTAACAACAAGCATTATCCCTTGTGACCATACTTCTCATCCTCTTATTTTCAATTAGGAGTTGAGTGGTTTTATTTGGTACATCCACTCCTTTTGGTGCATTGAGTGTGGGGATATGATTTAGTAACACATTTATTGTCAGTAAGTGCATCTGATAGATTATTTGTAATATGTTGCAAATATATGAATCTATAAAATTCTTATTCAGATTCTTTAGTACATGGATCTAAGGACTAATTGCCTTTATGTAAGAATTGAATGTATGTGACATTTCAATCTATTTCCTGGCATTCTTTGTAGTACATGGGATTTTCCCATAATGCCTAAAAATTGTCCTCATCAGTGTAACAGGCGGTGAATAAGTCCCTAACAGGGGCTCAAAGTATTTTATAATTGACGGATAATTATACCTCATATATATCCCCAATTTTATATGAGTGCCCATTAACGCACGCTACGGTGGTGCTATCGGTACGTATAGTGTAACCGATTTTTCACAGATGGAAAATACTTATTTGATTTCCACGTACTAACTACAATGGGGAAGTCGTATGATATTCAGTTGGTCATATTTGAATTAAATCTGAGGTGTGTAAGACCACATAACTTCCAATATGAGGTTGGTAGATAATAATTATAGAATAATGGTTGTGAAATTGATTTTTAACTCTCTTTGATGAGAGATTTCAGCTAGACCATTTGCAGTCTGCACATAAGGTATTTAATGCTCCAAATTAATGCCTAAGGTTGAAGGCCCGCAAAGTGAATTCAATGGCATTGTCCATTTAAATAGAATTTGTCCTGTGTTCACGATAATTTTCTCTTATTTTGGTAATTTGAGCAATTAATCTATAGATTTGTAGATGCATCTATGATCACTATAAAGTATCTTAATGGTCAAGATAATTGCTGAATATGACCAAATATATCTCCTTGAATGCGTTCAAGGAAATTGAGTGGCTCATTTTTAATTTTAAGGTGAGAGGGCCTCAAAATTAATTTCCCTGTGGTACATGTGGTGCACAAAAAAATATGAGGATTTTGGAAAATTTGCAACATTGATGTTGTAACCAATAGAATTTCTGATAATTTTTCTTATCATCCACAAATCCAGATGACCAAGGCGATCATGCTAAGTCTTGAATTTATCAAGATTCAAAAAAATTATCTTGGACGCAACATTTGATAGGGGATCAATGTATGTATAGTATAATACTATTTAGATGAAAATGAAGTAATTTTCTCAAGCATTTGCTTGTGATATCCGATAGTCATCTTTGTTGTCATTATGGATTTCTATTTGGAAACTATTTTGATGGATATCTTTGTAACTTAATAGAGTATGTGTAGAATCATGATACAAGAGTGCATCCTCGATTAATATTTGAGTACCCATTGGAAGAATGATTGTGGCTTTGTTGGTACCGACAATCAATGCATTGCGTCCTAAGATAGTCATAATATTTCCTTGTCTCATTTTAAGAGTATGGAAATTTTTGAGTCTCTTTCAGTCAAAAAATATTTGTCTCCCTTAATATAGTGTTAGTAGTACAACTGTCTACTAAACAAATTTCCTCCTTCATCTAATTATTTCCCGTAAACATCTATATAGAGTAAATCAAAGTTAACTCATATATAGAATATATATGAATAGTATCTTTTGAAGATACAAATAACGACAACAATCAAATTACAACATTTAGTAGTACTTAGATAGGCTTATAACAATTCTTGGGGATTTAGGAGACAAATTGAGGTCTCCGAAATGTATTGGGAATTGTATTCCATAAGTATGTTATCCTTATTTAGGAAGACATCTAGTCTCTAGCTAGATTATGTTGTTATTATACTCTTGAGGAACATATTAAGCATAATTTGCTTCCATATTATTAAAGTATGATTCAAAGTTACCCCCTTGAACTTGTTTTTTGTTTTTCAACATATTTGAGGTATAGATCAACCAAATGCTTAAGGGTATGGCATTTTATTGGTACAATGATTAGTACATCCACACTAATGATGAACTTGCGAGTTGTCATTGTGATCATTTTTCTTGAAAAGTTCTATTACCTTTATTAGATCCACAAAATTATGCTTACTACTGCGTTTCCACATTTCTTTGAATTTCTTCTAGGTATGGTATTGTTGTGGCAATACCTTTTTGGCTGAAATGAAAGTGGATAAAGTATTTCCGATCATATCCGCATTTGAGACGGGTTGATCGCAGAAAAGCAATTGTGATCAGATTTTATGAATAACAAAGTTATAATTTGCCACAGACTTAAAGTCCTGAAAATGAATGAATGACCATTGGCATATTGATTTTTCCAGAATAACTATCTTTTGCTGATAACATTGCTCTTTGAGAGATATCCAAAGAGCATATGGATCCTCTTCCATCAGATATTAGATTTGAATGGAGGTGGTGCCTTAAAAATTATAAGGCACAATCTTTGAGTAGGTCAAAGACCTCTATGGCTTGAGATTGAGGTCCATTTATCGAAACCTCAGGATGTTAGACTGATGGTTATGTCCATAGCCCAAGTTAGATATTTGCTACCATCTAACACGAGTTTATTAAACTCTTTGTTGGAAATATGAGCCATGTACTACATGGAATGACCATGTATTCAATTAATTTACCATGATAGTAAATTAAATAGCATGGAAATGTATAAACGTGCAAAAATTGAAATTCAAGATGAGACTTGAATATAGATGTAGTCTTCTATAAAGAATAGGCGACAAAGTCGCTGCTAATGTTTTAGACTTCATTCTTGAGGGCATATGTGATTTGGTAACCACTACCAAAATATAGTCTATATTCTCTTAATTTTGGTTATACATGTTGAAGGTATTCATCATGTTGATATGTAACATGATGTAGACCTCACAGTAGTGGGTGAGAAAACTCTCCACTTCCTTATGTCTTACCAATGTTATAGAAGATATTCATCAAAAATATTTTGCACTAATAATTGCTATTTATTTAAGCAAAATGTGAATCAAAATATGTCAAAAGTGACATTAGGAGTAAACCTTCAATACAAGACAGGTGAAAATTCACTGCTAATGTCTCAGAGGAAGTGGATGACATATGGTCACTGCCAAAACATCTTAAATATTAGGTAGTAATGCAAAATTAAAATTCAATATAAGCATTGAATAATTATTGGTGTAGAACTTCATGACAGGCGAAATATTCGTTGCTAATGTCTCATACTCTACTTCGGAGGAAGTGGGTGACATATGGTCACTGTCAAAAACATGTTAAATATTAGGTAATAATGCAGAATTAAAATTAAATATGGGTATTAAATAATTATTGGTGTAGACATTCATGACAGGTGAAATATTCGATGCTATTGTATTGGTCTCCACTTTTAATGAAGTGGGTGACACGTAGTCACTACCAAATACATAGTCTCACTATATGTAAAACATTGGAAATCACGATGAAAGTAATCACCAATATGGTGTAGACCTCGTAGTAGTAGGCGAGAAACTCGCTGCTATAACATGGACTCCATCCAATTAAGGTGGATGACACTACAGTCATAGCCAATGTGATAGGCTCCACAACCTTGTGTTTATGCCAATATAATAATAGGGTAATCACCGCAAAGTTTTGCAGTAGCATCTGCATAGTATTTAAGCTGAGGCTTAAATGAATTTGGAAATACATAAATATATGAATATTTAGTTGCAAGAAAGTAATAAATCTTGTGTATGAAATTGTAATCACATAAAATGATAATATATTACTGAGGTAATACTATAAAGAATGTTGTAATACACAATAACATGCAAGTCTTGAAGACCTGAGGGCTTGGAATGCTATTTTACATTATGTAATAAAACATAACCCAATATATAATAAGTCTTAGCACTTAAACTTATAAAAATTGAGGTTTCGTATAAATTTTTATCTCTGGTGCGTAAATATAGAAAAAAACTAAGGTCTTTTCTGTATTATTCGGGTGTCAGGCCATCTTTCAAATTCTCGGGCTGTTCTGGCCCATGGTGGTTCAGATAAAAGGGCTCGGGGCAATTTTAGGGTTAGGGTTTCCCCTAACTGCCCACCTGCACCACCAGCGTCGCCATTGGCTGGCCAAGTGCTGCCTTCTTCGGCTGGCCAGCAGCCTTCTTCGGGCATCACCACTGCGCCATCACATCGCCAAGCTCACCACACCGCCGTAGGTATGCTTGCACCACCTTAGGGTGACCATGCGCCACCACCTATTGCCACTTTAGTCGGTGGCTAGTGCCTAGTGCCACATTAGCTAGCCGCCTGCATCACCTCTTGGCTGGCAGGGTGCCTCCGCATGGTTGGCCAACCGCTGATGTCACACCCTAGAACCATAACCCAGTCATAAAGCATGTGTGAGGAACTGTCCAAACATTATTCTAATTAATCATTAGGAGGATCATTATTCATAATCACGACCTCAGTGATTAACCAGAATACCATCCAGGTAGTCCCGGCACGTGTTTTGTGCCCAAGATCGGAACACATGCCTTTCCAACATATATATCACAACAAATCTTAAGAAAGAGCAAGTAGTTAAACATTGTATTACAAGTTCTTAAGCATGATCATTACAACAGTTTTCAACAAAAGAGAAACTACGCAGCCATGCCTTAACAACAACAAAAGGAGAGCGTAGCCATATGCCCTTAGGCTCCACCCCAAAAGTCACACCTCACCAGAGTAGGATGCACTACTCTTCTCCACCACCTGCATCGGTGGGCACAAAGTAGCCAAACACCACCTCTTCCTCACCTGCAGAACATGAAAGACCAGCGTGAGTACGAAGGAACTCACAAGATATAATCCATATAGGGCACATACAAATAGCCCGACTCCAAGGATTATGCATTGAGCTGATAGCAAGAGTAGGCCACAAGGTTAAGTAAAATATATGCGGTAAGCAACCTAGACACATATGTGCGAGCAAATATACTTAACTGACATACTAGTGTACCTTGCAATACCCAACAGCAACAATGTATATCTGAAACAATTACCAACATAATTATAAATAGAACCAAATCCAACTCTCCCTAACATACCATGCCACAATCCACAGCTCGTAACTCTACGACCGATGCAGATGGACAAAAGCACGCTCATGACCGAGAGCACAGAAATTTGAATTGTTCTTACACCCTGCAGGGGATACAACTTTACCCACACGATATGAGAACCATTCGGCTTGTGCTACTTGCTAAAGTACACACAAGGGGGTACTCGTGAAAACCTTTCTCATACCCGGAAGTACCACTTGCACATGCCCCTATAGCACCGGGGTTACTACGAGCAAGTCTCGCCCATGTTTTGGCTCCCCGACACCTTGCTTCTCCTCATTCTTTTTCTCTTATGCATCATAGGGTCGCAAGTCAAGCGTCAGCATGGCTTATGATAATTAGATTACCTTACCATTAGATCATCATGTGGTTAGTACAGAAAATGCTAGAGCCAACAACACTGATGATCAGTGCTTAAACGATGCAAAGCGGCCTACAGTGTCTGGGTTCCTCCCCCGAACTACCCTGAGGACTCCTCCTGAGCAGAAAACACCCCTAACACCGTCCACATCTCGCCTCATCCTCACACCTCATACACCTCATCAAAGTCATCATCATAGTACTTGTGAACGATAAAGTAAGCCTAGGCTCACGAATAACGGTGGCACCGTCGCTCGACTTCTACCGAGTACCTATGCATTGCTAAGCATTTTGAACAGCTCTTAGACATCAACCATGTTACCTAGGCTACAAGGAAATGGAGATACAACATCTCAAGGTAGATGATACGCAATTCGACATAGGTTCTACCCATATACAACTGACAACGACTCGCTAAACATGCAAACATACATAAGCATAATTTATCAATCGAGACACCATTCAATTCGAACAAAGGGTGCAATATGCTTAGATGCTTGCTTTGCTGCTCCGATGTCTATCTGATGCTATCTACATAGAATTCACAGAAGTGATGTGCCTCGGTGTCACCCTCGATCAGTGTCGCGTCACATTCCAGTTCTTCATTCACTAAAAGAATGCATGCAATGATGAGCATGAATGCTATGCAGAGAAAGATGCTTCACAGTGTATGAAAATTGCGGAGATGCAATGAATCATGGCATTAGACTATAACACCAAATGTTTCCTTAATTTGGTTTACTGTTAAACATTTAATAAGTTATGGATTAACTTAAGCTTAAACTAAGCTCAAATCAAATTATAAAGTTAACTATGTTTAACATGAGTGTGAGTATTTGTAATGAATAGGGGATAATAAAATAAGATTAACAAAATTGGTTTCATCAATTTTGGAGTTACCAATAATTAATTGTGAATCAATAAAGTTCAACACATCTCATTAATTAGCTTAATCTTCAGCACACATTTCAGGACTCCTAGCATTTTTAATATGTAGAGCATGATCATATGAACCTAACCAAATTCTTTTACTATTTTTGGAGATATATCTAATTTTCTATGCATTTTACTAGTTTCTGTTGATTTAACGATGCACAATTTAATCTATTAATCATTTTTCTAAAATAGCCGGATTATTAAATGGCCTTAACTCTTTTTGCATTGGCGGCCTTCTAGCCCAAGCCATGGCTGGTGGGGCTGGCTCATTTGACCTTAGGTCAAAACATCCAAAGGCCTAGCGCAGAGTGCCTCGGCTTGACCGACAGTCTTGACCAGCTTCGCCGGTGTTGGGGATCATCTCCCGCCATCCCCGCACTCGAAGACAACTGCGAGGTTAGTTGGAGGTGCTATGTGATAGCTGTCGTGCTGGTTGCATCTTCTTCTCACCGGATTGGCGCATGTGAAGCGTCCAAGCATCTTGTTCTCGCCGGATTGGCGCACGTAAGGCTGGCCGATTTCGATTGTCGGGCGAAGCCCCGATTCGCGTCCCGCGTCCTTCGGACCATGCGAAGACACGACCAGTTCTTCGCTAGGAGGTGGCGCAGGTAGCTCGTCAGGTGATCGAACCAAGAGGGCTTCGATATCCTTCGGTTGGACGATCAGCTTGACAGTGGGCCCAGTTGCCCTGGGCACTGCTGTAGGATCATGCTCATTTGTACCATATTACCCCCGGATATTTCGGGAATGTAGCAGGTTAGGGGGTAATATATGTAAACCGGGTCCGTGATCACCGGGTACGGGCTATAAATAGAGCCACAGTGTAACCGTGAAAGGTAATCGAAAATTGTTCTACTTCCAGTACACGTCACTATAAGGGTCCTTCGCCACTTCCACCTCCGAAGGTCCACCTTGTCTGGGACTTCGATCCCAACAGTTGGCGCCGTCCGCAGGATCGAACCCACGAAGGCATGCCACCCAAGAAGAAAGCAAAGCCACCTGGAGGAGCGGAGGCGCTACTAGAACTCCCAGCCGCGGTCGGACCTTCGGCCGACAGAACCACTCCGGCGGTACCAGAATCAGGGAATGCCTCGGTCGGGGGGGGGGGGGGGTTCGGCTGCACAAGAGCAGCATTGCGAAGTTGACACAGCGCCACAACAAACTACTGATGGCCGACATAACAACGCACTTCGGGTGGACACGGAGCAAATGCCGATCATGGAGCCAATAGATCGCATTCGCTTCGATCTTCCAGAAAAAGAAGGCGAAAGAGGGAGAAACGAAGAATGGGAGGAACTAGGCGACTTCATGGAGTTTGAACATGATGAAGAAACAAACAAAGAACGAAATGCTAGGCTAGAAGCTGAGGAGTTGGAAAGGCAGATTGTGCACAAAAAGCGCATGTTGGATGGCCTAGCAGCGACCCGGAAAGCTGTGGAGTACCGCCGGCGGGCAGACGAAGCAAGAAAAATGTTGGAAATGATCCAGGAGGAAATCGATATACTCCAAGCGGAAGGCATGTCTCATCGGCCGACACCACCGGGAGATTTGATACGAGCTTCGCAAGAAGTTCAGCGAAGATCTTCCACAGGAGATCCTGAGTCACCCCTAGCAATGGACCTGCAAAATCAGCCATGGCCGCTAGGATTCAAAATGCCCAGAGTGGTTATGTTTGATGGAGAATCAGATCCGAGAGAATTTGTCATGAGTTTCGAGGCAGCCGTAGAGTCAGCTGGTGGAGATGGTGTAACCTCGGTGAAGGCTTTCGTATTGGCGATCAAGGGAATAGCAAGGTCGTGGTACTCCGCTCTACCCCCGGGATCCATATATTCATGGGAACGGCTGCGGACTGCCCTGTATAGCAACTTCCAAGGGAACCGGGCAGATAACATCACCGCAACCGACCTCTTCGCGCTGAAGCAACAACCGACAGAAACTTTAGAGCTATATGCGCCGATTTGTACACATACGTTGTCAGGCGAAGGGATTGAGCGAAGATACGATCATCGATGCCACAATACAGGGCATCAAAGGGGGCCTTTTGGCAGGAAAGCTCACCAGAAAAAGACCCACAAGCGTCCAGGAGCTGCTAAACAAGATGGAAGAATACTCAAGATCTGAACTCGATCATCTACGGAGGAAAAATGAGTTTATGGCCTCAAGAGTAAAGCATGCACCACCTAAGGAGGCAGTTGGTGGCAATCAGAGAGACATACCTCAGCGTCCAAGAAAACCCGAAGGTCCTGATTATCCAAGCCAAAAAGAAATCAACCAGATCAACCCCAGCCCGCCCGAAGTAGTCCAAGGCTTGTGCGAAGCCTACAACTCGTCCAATAGAGGAGGCCGGGCGGGCAGGGGAAGAGGCCGTGGAGGTAGAGGAGGATGACCTTCGCATGACCCGGCAACCTTTTACTGCGAGCTGCACGGAAAAGGAGCAGGCCACCGGACTAAACATTGCCCACAGGTCATGGCCATGAAAGAAAGTTTAGCGAAGCAGTCGGTAGATAACGGAAGGACAGTTCACCACCCAACAAGCTTCGCAAGAAGCGAAGGGTGGAAAAACCACAATCAGAACGTGGTGCTTCCGAACCAATGGCAGAAAATTCCAGCACCACAATTTGCACCCGCACCTTCAGCCCAATTTGATCAAACTAGGCAACTAAACATTCGGGGCGACCTACCCCCGCCTCCGCCAGCACCTGCAATCGAGGCACCACCAGAAAGTAGCAAATCAGTTAATACCATAAACAATGGGTACAATGTGGTGCTGGCCATCTCAGGGGGGTCCAGCCAGCAAACAGAATCCAAAAGACAGCGAAAAGAATATGTACAAAGGGTTAACCACGTCGGAGTGGGACCAACGTACATCGATTCAAGATGGTCTAACATTCCCATTACATTCTCGCAAGAGGATATGGGGGTATTAGATTATCCGCACACAGATGCCTTCGTCATTACCGCGAACGAACATCTCGGGAAATGAAGTACACAGGATATTGATCGATGGAGGAAGTTCTGCGGACATTATCTTCGCTGATGCCTTCGATAAGATGGGGCTGCGAAGAAGTGACTTGAAACAAGCTGGGTCGCCGTTGCTAGGCTTCGGCGGAAACACAATAAACGCTCTGGGAAAATTAACAATCCCAGTGTCGTTTGGCGAACAGATGAATTTCCGCACAGAGGAAATTACCTTCGATGTGGTGGACATTAGCTACCCATACAATGCGACATTTGGGAGGGGGTTCCTCAATAAATTCAGAGCAATACTGCACCACACTTATTTGTGCATGAAGATGCCTGGCCCAGAAGGAGTCATAAAGGTGTTGGGAGAACAGCGAGTTGCTAGGCGAATTGAAGTAGGAATAGCCCCAGGAAGAAGAAATGTCCACAACATCGCAGACCCTTCAACGGGTGCCGAAGCAGGCCACAGTAGGCAAACCATAGAGAAATGTGCGAAGGCTGCACCAGAAGGACCTATCAGAATAGTACTGCTAAATCATGAAGAAGAAGATAAGAAGATTACAATAGGGGCAGAGACCCCGGCAGAAGATCAGCAACAACTTGTAATGTTCCTTCACAGAAACGACGATGTCTTCGCGTGGTCCCCCAGAGAACTGCAAGGAGTGAGTCGAAGCATCATTCAGCACAAGCTAAATGTGGACCCCAAAGCGAAGCCAAGGAAACAGAAGCTTAGAAAAGCTTCGAGGGAAAGAGAAGAAGCAACAAAGGCCGAAGTAGAAAAACTGCTCGATGCCGAAGTAATACACGAGGTTATGCACTCGGAGTGGCTGGCCAACCCCGTATTAGTAAGGAAAAGCAATGGAAAGTGGAGAATGTGCATCAATTTCACAGATTTAAACAAAGCTTGCCCAAAAGATGACTTTCCACTGCCTAGAATTGACCAGCTCATAGACTCTGCAGCCAGCTGCGAGATGCTAAGCTTCCTAGATGCTTATGCAGAGTACCATCAAATATGGATGGCAAAGGAAGACGAAGACAAAACGAGTTTCAGAACCTCTTTCGAAACATACTGTTTCGTAAGAATGCCTTTTGGACTCCGGAATGCTGGAGCAACCTTTACAAGATTGGTAAAGGCCACATTAAAGCTGCAACTGGGACAAAATGTATTGGCCTATGTTGATGACATAGTAGTAAAAAGTACCAGGAGAAGCCAACACATCGAAGACCTCCAGGAAACCTTCGATAATCTACGAAGAGTAGGTTTAAAATTAAACTCGGAGAAATGCGTCTTTGGAGTGCAATCCGGAAGACTCTTGGGGTTTCTAGTGTCGAAAAGAGGAATCGAAGCGGATCCTCAGAAGATACAAGCAATTTTAGATATGAAACCGCCGCATAACAGGAAACAAGCCCAACGCTTGACAGGAAGACTAGCAGTATTGAACAGGTTCATTACGAAGTCCGCCGAGCGAAGCCTCTTCAAGGTGTTAAGAAGTTCTGACCCTTTCAAATGGGGTGCCGAGCAGCAGGCTTCCTTCGATGAGTTAAAAGTATACTTGACGAAGCTTACAGCATTGACCAGCCCGGATCCAGGTGCAAATTTGCTGTTATACATAGCGGCATCCCCCTCAGCAGTCAGCACTGTTCTTGCGTTTAGATATCTCGAAGACTACAGGCTCGGCCTATCGAAGATAAACCTTGCCAGTAGGGGGCTACTGTTGGGGATCATCTCCCGCCATCCTCGCACTCGAAGACAACTGCGAGGTTAGTTGGAGGTCCTACGTGATAGCTGTCGTGCTGGTTGCATCTTCTTCTCACCAGATTGGCACATGCAAAGCGTCCAAGCATCTTGTTCTTGCCGGATTGGCGCACGCGAAGGCTGACGGATCTCGATTGTCGGGCGAAGCCCCAATTCGCGTCCCGCGTCCTTCAGACCATGCGAAGACACGACCAGGTCTTCGCTAGGAGGCGACGAAGGCAGCTCGTCAGGTGGTCGAACCAAGAGGGCTTCGATATCCTTCGGTTGGACGATCAGCTTGACAGTGGGCCCAGTTGCCCTGGGCACTGCTGTAATTATAGGATCATGCTCATTTGTACCATATTACCCCCAGATATTCCGGGAATGTAGCAGGTTAGGGGGTAATATATGTAAACCGGGTCCGTGATCACCGGGTACGGGCTATAAATAGAGCCACAGTGTAACCGTGAAAGGTAATAAAAAATTGTTCTACTTCCAGTACACGTCACTATAAGGGACCTTCGCCACTTCCACCCCCGAAGGTCCACCTTGTCTGGGACTTCGATCCCAACAGCCGACGGTGAACGATGCGACGATGTGGACTAGGAAGAGCACTGGTGAGTGACGGCAACGGCAGGAAGGCGCTGGTGATGGTGCACTGAGGCCGCACGGCGATGGCTCAGCCAAGCATGTCGGCGATGAAATGGTGGCGAAGACATCCCGACCGAATGCTCCTACACCACCTACATGGGCTAGTGAACACAACAGTGTGCCCATTGGCCGATGGGCCCGACCGGAGCACGGTTGGCAGCAGGTGACCATAGGTGACGGCGAGCTACTCCCGTGGAGATGCATGACGGCGATGAGCCGAAAAGGAAATGGCACGTGCATTAGATTCTACAGGGTCGCTTGACGTGAAGGAGCGACGGGGAGGCGACTCGACATTGAGGGGAGGAGCAAGCCAGACACGCTAAAGAAGAAGGGGTGGTGCACCCATGACTCGGCCATGAAGGGATAGGGCTCGCGCGGGAAATGAAGGGGATGGACTGGAGGACCTCCCCACACTCTTCTTGCAACTTGGCTTGGGCTGATTTGGCATGGGCTGCTCGGATTTGAGTCGGTGGCAGTTGCTCTGTGCTGCACTGCTGTCTATGCTTGAGGCCAAATGAGAGAGGGAGGAGTAAGTAGAGAGGGAAAGTAGATTGAGGGATAAGGGAGACCGAGAGAACGGAGAGGATGACGGGTGGGGCCGATGAACAATGACCTCCCGAGAAAAATATCCCCCATCACTTTACTGATCCAATTGGAGATTTTCCAAGGCCCTAAAAATTGTTGGACAATTTTTGTGTGAATTTAAAATTCATGTGTAACCAATTTGAATTGGTTTGGCCCAAAAACCCTAAGCCAAATTCGAATTAAAATTCCTTAAAAATGCATCCTTTGCCAACTTGCTTTAATTTTTATGCCTTCAAAATAATTCCCAAAAATTTGGGAAAATTCATTTATATTCTTCATATGGCATGGACTAATTTCTAAAATTATTTCCATCCTTATATTGTATAGCAATATTGTGAGTTGCTTCACCAAGCATCACTTACTTTTAATTTTAACATTTTATGTTTTTTTTAAATTGCATGCTCAAAATTTCTCAAAACCATTAAACATGATGCTAATGATGCTCATGATGCTTAATTACCTTATTAAGGAATTTGGGCTATCACACCATGCATATGCATCATCACAGCATGTTTTAATGCTTTTGGTTTTGTTTTAAGTGTTCAAATGTTTTGAAAATGTATGTCGGTAAGCAACTCGCGTTTCCACCATATACTTATGAGTGGGAATTTTTTTAAAGTAGTTTAGATAACACAAAAGCATTTATGAAGGTAGGGGAAAATAATTGGTAGAAAAAAGGGAAAAGAGGATACCTCACTACACGTGGGCTGAGCCCGCGGTCTGATCGCCAAGACTCGAAGCAATCAATTACGACCCCATTGACCATCTCTCACTCTCTCTCCCTCACTCATTTCCTCCTCCACCCAAAACTGAGAGAATAGGAGAGCACCACCTCGACTACCACAATGGCCAGAGGTCGATGGAGAAGGCTTCCCTGAGCTTCACCGAGCTTCCCCGGAGAAGCTTCTCCCACGTCTTCTTCCACCTCAAGGCTGTGGTTCACCCCGGAACCCGATCTCCAAATCGAAGCCTCCCCAGAGCTGGCCAACCTTCTAGGAAGAGTCCCCACACCATGGTGAAACTTCCTCAACCATTTTCCCCATCACCCCAAAGCTCAAATCGATCCTCATTAGCTTAGACCTGAGCTCCACCTAATATGGACTTCGATCCATGGGGCTCAAGCTTTTGGCCCCATGCATGTCGCCCAAACCACTAAATATGAAATCCCCTAGCCTTGTAGAATATTTTGGTACCACCCTTTGTCAAAGACATCATCGAAGGCATCGCCAAAGCCATCGCCAGCTTTCAAGCCCGGTCCATGGAAACAACCAATCTCATTTATGTACTGAGCCCAGGAATCAATCTCAACACATAGTGACTTCATTAATGTTAATCATTACAATATCCATACCTTAATCGATAAATCATCTTACAAATAAGACCTTCAAGGGCTGAAGAACCAAATAAAACTCTATAGCGGATCCTAAACATAGTCTTCATTTTCACAGATAGCTCCACAGGCTATCAATGTAGAACATCTTCCTAGAATGCACCTTCTTGAAGTCTTCATAATCTTTCCCAACTGAGTGTTTGGTTATACCAAGTGTGAGCACATATCGTACTCAGCAAGTTGTGAGGAATAGTATGCATATCAAGACTTTAACAAGGTAAGACTTATTTGGCTCTTTTGTAGAAAAGCAACATTTATTTCAAAACAATTGTAAAGCAAGTAATAGATTAAACATATAAGATTAAATGTATTCTACACTTAGGAACCAACCCACTGGACTACCTCCACCTCAACCTGACAGAACCCCACCCGACTGAGCCCAACCTAATTTCAGAATTAATACACCCTGTATCCCCATGCAGGTCCATATCGTAGCACGAGCCCCTCTACGTCGTGAGCTCTGCTGCAACGTTCCTCGTCAGTAGTCACAGCTCCACCGCCTTCCGGACGTCATCAAGTCCAGCGCGCCCAATTTCCAAGGCATTGTTCACCATTAGAAGCTGCGGCTCCGCCACCTTCTGAACGCTGTCGAGCCTCACCGCGCCGTGAGATTCACCACAGAATCGGTAGTTGGGCGTCCACCCCCTTCTGGCCACTGCTGAGCGAAGCTGCATCGCGATCCTATGATACATCGATTGCGAGACCTTCATTGTCTCCTAGGAAGCCACCGAGCCCCCTCCTTCATTGGTAGCTGGAGTTCCACCGCCCCTAGCTACAAATCAATGGCCGCGAGGATGAACTAGCGACATCCTCAGTGCTGCCCAGTTGTGATCCACCATGTCGTCAGTTGCCGAACCTCCACCACTTCCTAGTGCCCCATCGAGCCCCCACCTTCGTCAGTAGCTAGAGCTCCACCGCCCCTTAGCTACAAATCAACGGTCGTGAGGTTGCATCGGCGATGTCCTCGGCGCTGCCCCGCCACGCCATAGGTTGCCAGACCTCCGCCACCTCCTAGGACGCCGCCAAGCCCCCTCCTTCATCAGTAGATGGAGCTCCACTGCCCCCTAGCTGCAAATCGATGGCCGCAAGGTTGAATCGATGACATCCTCGGCGTCGCCCCACCGCATTGTTAGTTGCCGGATAGTAGGTGGTGGCATGTGGCATCGAGCACACCGACAACAACCTCTGTGGGTGGATGTTGCCTACTAGTTCAACAACTACCAAAAAGACTACTGACTACCAAAATTGCCTAGTAGTCTCATGCTTATTGTTTGTGTTATTTCCCTTTCAAAAGACCTAGTTTAGTAAGATGGCAGTGATTCATGCTCCTGTAAGCTAGGCCAACCCCAACCTTGTTAGTAGCCATGCTTTTGTTGACATAGGTCTTGGGCGCCACTCCACAAGCCACCCCGACATCAACAACAGCTAGAGAAGATCCTAAATTGCTTTTGTTGACTCCGCCTGAAATCACAATTGCACAACCATTGGCTATGAGTCTTCTGTGGCTTAGAGATCCACTGAGGTACAAATCGATTATGGTACCTCCGCAAGCTATGTCACCTGAACTAATGAAAACACCTAAAATCAATAAAACATACATTCATGTGAGTGGTTGTTTTTCTCAATGCAGCATGATTGATTTTTGTCTACTAAATGTTTACTGGATGAAAATATCATTTTTGGTTTTTTGTGTAACTGTTGTGTGTAGGATGCGAGAGTCCATCAGAAATTTGTACCAACCTTGGAGATCGAATTTGATAACCTAGACAGTGCCTTTATATGGTAGAAATCATATGTGCATTTGGCTGGATTTCCAATAAAGAAGAATAGAAGGCAATTCTTTGGTCAGGAGTATAATTGCTCATTCGAGGGAAAGCACAAGACAAATCTTGGCATGAATCACCCGCGAGAGAAGACCTCAATGAGGAGAGGATGCAAGGCAATGGTTCATGTAATGGTATTAAAGGAAGAGGGTCCAGCATTCTTCAACCGCATTGTCCTCGAGCATAACCACAAGTTGACTCGTTCACCCCGCATGACAAAGCATATGTGGATACACAAACAACGTGACCCAGGCCTCCTAAATCTTGTGGACACAATGAATACAAGCAAAGTCAAGCACAATTTTGTTATGAGAATGCTTAAAAACTCTGTTGGAGGGTCATAGAACCTGAATTTAACTGAGCGAGACTTATAGAATAGGTAATGCATTGTTTCCTGAAATACATTACTGAACAACTACTAAATCAGTTTCTGTTCTTGCCATTCTATAACAGACTAACCCCAAAAAATGGCATGTTGTCTCTCAGGTGGCTGCCCTTGTGCGTGAGGAGTGCAAGGATGATATATCGAAACTCCAAGTTTTCTTCAGAGAATGCAAGGAAAATAATCCAAAATTCTACTCTGAGTTCCAGGTGGAGTACAAAAATGTCATGAGAAATGTCTTCTGGAGCCACGAAAGCTAGCACTCCTCACGAAAGCTATGCAAGTACAAAATAATAAAAAATACTAGAACATGGTGAAAAATACTAAAAAATACTAGAGCTGACAAACCAACTAAACTACTGAAGTGTTATGCAGATTACGAAGATGTTGTGACATTTGACACAACATACAGGATGATTCAATATAGCATGCCCCTCTCCATGTTCGTCAGGAGGAACAATCAGCTCCAAAACATTGTCTTTGGGCAGGCGCTACTAAGAGATGAGTGCACCGGTACATTTTAATGGCTCTTCCGACAATTTTTTATTTGCATGGGTGGCAAGGATCCTATAGTCATATTTACTGGTATGATATTGCTTACAAAGGATTAAAAAAAGTTAAATGATGGAAAACAAAAAAAGCTATATGTATGTTGACTTACTGAACAGTTACCAAAAGTAATGACCACCTGTATTTATTGACTATTTTGTGCGGATCAAGACAAGGCAATAGAAAAGGCAATATCAGTGGTGTTTAAGAAAATACACCACTGAAACTGCGGATGGCATATGGTGAGCAAGTACCAAGACCCATTGAATAAGCTATATGTCCAACACAAAGGTTTGTGTGATAAGCTCACATCACTCATTAACCACCCGCTAACTCCTGCTGAGTTTGAGAATGCATGGGCTGAAATGGTCGAGGCGTACGGCCTACAAGAGAGTAAGACGATATATGACCGCTATGATGAAATGAGGATGTGGATAGCCACTTACTTCAAGGAGATATTCTCCAACACCATGACATCGAAGATGAGAAGCGAAAGTGTTAATTCAACTGTGAAGAGCGGGTATGTGGACAACTCAACTGCAATCCATGAATTTGCCAAAAAAAATCCTCAAAGTATTAGAGAATACAAAGGAGAATGAGGCACATGAGGCTTACTCTGGTAAAAAAGGAAAAAAGAATATTGGAGTTGATGAGTAATGTTGGCCTGATCTTCCGATAGGTAGCGATAAGTCGGTAGGTAGAGAACTCGATGTTGATGATCCAAAGGCTTCGACTCGAACAGATCGTCTCCCTTGCAATCACTACACCACAGCTCCATTGGTTATCAACCGTGTCGCGCGGTTGACCTCGCCAAGAAGGTTCAATCCCTGCAAGCGTACCGAGAACACAAGCAAGAACGTAGAAGATGCAATCTGAAATATTGCGAATCGAATTCAAGAACTCGAAGTCGGGGTTCCACAAACACTTGCGGCGGCCTAGTCGGTCCGAAACAAGAGCGAAAATCTCACAACTGTGTTTAGATCAATATCTAAGCAAAACCCAACCCTAATTAGGGCTACGGCTACTGTATATAAAAGAGTAGGATCGGCCAAGGACCCCTGGACGCGTCCCTAATGGACTCCAACATTTTACACGGCCCAATGGCCCAAAAGATGATGGTGCAGCACCCTGACAGATTCTGGACATCCACTTGTTTCAACGATTCCTGTTGACTCAGAAAGAATTTAGACATGTGACCAGTCCCGTTGGAAAGCTTATCTCCTTATCTTTCCAAACATGTGTAGAACGTCGAAATAGAAGTCCGTATGCGTCCTGGGCGACGATTTTAGTGCAGGCTGGTCCTGGACTCCGAAACGGACTCGAACTTGATTGGACCTCCACCTTGGCTTGGGGCGCCCTTGCTGTTCTTCTCCCGTGTTCCTAAGTAATAATACATCACAATTATTCAGTAGCATCCCATCCTTATCAAAATATAAAGGAACACTAAGGAACGAGCTCACCTCATGATTTAGTTGACGTGCACGAGCTCGTGTCAATGGACCTATTGTTGGAGGAATACTCGGTGTGTGTGTATCCGAAAGAGTGATGTCCTCATCAGGAGTCTTGCTAAGATGTGTTGCATTCTGATTTTTGTGAGATGTGTTACTGAAGTGTTACTAAATGATACTTGTGTTGTAGGCACCAAATGAAACAGAGAAATGTTTTGCCCGCATCTGATATGCACCTTCACTCATCTATTTGTTAATCATATTGCATCCAACTATGTTCTCAAGTAGTACACTAGGGAGCCAGCAGTGGAGAAGGCTTTAATAGGCATGATAAGATGTTTGTTGGGCCAGACAGCACCACAAAAGCATACCGCACATTGCTCATACTTAGGGAGCTATTTGGATTGGCAAGGTTGGTTGTCATGTCTCAGGAGGTAAAAAACACACAAGCAAATGTGTTGTTTTTCAGTGTATCTTACAATTATTGAGTTATTCTCTAATAGAAATCATATCTATTGACATTCTCCATGATTGGCTTTTGAGAAAACATGAGCTTTGATCAAGGATGCTCGCACCATAATCAATGCAGTACCACATGACGTGGGGTCATTGGTTGTTCCAAATGTTGCATCAATAGAAGTAGAAGCAAAAAATATTTCTGCATTGGCACCACCTGTATCAACTACTAAAGGCAGCCGCAAGAGACCTGCTGAAGATCAAGATTTGCCAGAGTCTCATACACGACATGAGGAGAAGAAGATGTGCTATAGAAGGTGCAGTACATGTGGCACGAGGGACTGGCACAATTCATAAACCTGTGGCAAGGAGTGTGTTGATGTTCCAAAAAGGCCAAGAGGCAGGCCAAGAGGGATTGGTCGGGGCAAAAGTTCCACAAGAAGTGGTGGATATGGGATAGGAAGTTGTGGTGTTTCAAGTGATCATGAGGAAGATGACTTTGATGCAAAAGACAGAGAATACTAAATTGTAAGTGATGAAACTACCAAGAGACAGTCAACACAGATTGAATGAACAAACAAATTACTGGAATTTTTTTGTTGGATTAACTACTGAGTGGTTTCCATTTCAATAGGCCAGGAAGTAGCCGGGTTAGGGGTACCGTAGGGTGTGGTGGTCATGGAAGAGGAATAGTTGGTGTTGTAATTGCTCATGAAGATAGGTATGATGAAAATTTGTAAGAGGGTGCTGAAGAAAATCAACTTGATGACTGCTGGACAGATGACGGTGAAGGTGAGTTCGCATCATTATCAAACAAATGATAGAAAAAATCACTTGTGCATAATTCATTATAGAATTTTGAGTTGCACAAAAATATGGCTTCTACTGAGATACTGTGTATGTGATCATTAGATACTACTGAGCATCCACTGGACAATATTGACGGTTAACTAAGTACTACTGAACGAGTACTAATCGTTAATCAAGTATTACTGAACGACTATCGACGACTAGAGTAGGGTCATGTATTAACACCTTCTAGAATGCTACATAGGTACTGAATACCGATGAGCTACCGAGTGGCTGCTGGTGAGCAACCAACTATGTACTGAGAAGGTACTGAATGGTTTAGTAATGTGCACATGGAAAGGATATGACAAAACTACTGAAGACAAATATATACATGTTGCTTAACAAAAAAAGTGAGTTCGACAGTACAAAGTAGTTCACTATAAATGTTGTTATGGCAAATAGATGAGAGCACATAGTGGTTAACTACACATGTCATCGCAAAATAAAGCTACATAGTGGTTCACTAGCAAACACAAAACATATCAGGTCCACTTCGCACACAAAATGCGACATCCATCAAGGTCTACTCCTCCTACAAACTACACACATCATCACGCACTACACAGGTGCTCTGGTACTAGAATCAGCAAACGTGGTGGCTTTTGTAGAAACTTCTTCAGTAGTTTGTAGGAACCTCTTCACTAATACAAACAACACACATCATCACCACCAAATAGCCCAGCTCCTTTCATCACTTCTGCATGTTTAGGCTCTTGTGGTGGCACATAATTTGGCCTAAGCTCCTTAATGCCTCCAAGGAAGGGCCTTTTCGCCTAATTGAGCTTGCGAAACAACATGTAGTATAAAAGATCAGACTTGTACTCACTCCTCCTTTCATGAAAATTCAGTGAGAAAAATAAACACATTCAACTACTAAAACATTAAAACATGTAAATATACTCTGAAAAAACAAATCCACAGAGGAACAAAATAAAACTACTAACTAGCATAACAGGAACAAACAGCTTATGAAGCTTGCCATCATAATGTTCTATAAGAACAACATGACAAAGAATGTGCAATCATTCTCGAGCAGCTGCAAGGGCACTGTAACAAATGGAATCCCCCAGCTGCTGATGTCTAGAAATGCACCATCAATGATGAGGAGGTGGCCAGCAAGAGGGAGGAAGCCGTGCGGTCTGCACAGGCGGACCTCTGCTGCTAGAACGATGATCTTGAGCGCGGCCGCGCCGACGTCCTCCGCCGGAAGGAGCAGGTTGCACTGCGTGAGACGGATGCCGACTTGGCGTCGTCAGCGCTGGCTGCCTGGGAGGAGCAGGTCGCACAGCGTGAGGCTAGTGCCGATTTGGCGTCATCAGCACTCGCCGCCCGGGAGGAGCGTGTCGCCAACCAGGAGGATGACCTAGCCGCCTGAGAGCAAGTCATCAAGGCTCAGGCCGAGCAACTGGAGCAGTCCCGGATCGAGGTGGCTGCCCAACTCGAGGAGGCATGGGCCATGAAGGGTGTCCCTGCCATTAGCACCGACAGCAGCAGCCTCGAGGCACGGCTAAAGAACGCCAAGGAGGAGCTTAATGCCGTCCTTAAAGAGCAGACGAATGTGAAGCTGATGATACGGGATATCCTTCGACAGGCGCGGGATTCCGTGGAGGCAGTCGGGCTCGGGCGTGTGTCTGTGGGTGACCAGGGGCTGGAAACGGAAACAATAGGCCACCTCGCTCTGGTGTTCTTAGAGATCACCTGGCGCCTCGAGGCTCTCCCTGTCGCTGTCCAAGAGCTGGCGACCCGGGAGGAGCGTGCGCTGGCCCAAAGTGTGGCCGAGCACGTTCTCGCCTGCTATCGCAGCCGAGACCCCGCCTTCCCGTTGGAGCCATCTCGGCAAGGAGTGGTTGAGGAAGAAGAAGCCGACGCCCAGGCGGCCGTCTGCGATGTCGCCACCGAGGTGGCGGAATCTTTTGTGCGGGAGCTGGGCCCGAGCAGTGACAACAGCAGCGAAGGGTGCCCTCCTCCTTAGCCTGTGAAAAGTTAGGGTTTTTGTTCCTTTTGAATGTTGTAAATATGGGAGTGATTCCCTTCTGAATGGTTCCTTTCAATGTAATAGAAGCCATCCTTGGAATCGAACTCCGTTCTGTGCTTGTTCTTGATGTCCTATGAGGCGCTGGCCGGGTCAAGCCCAGCAGTCTTCCCCGAGAAGTTAGGCTGCCCTGGCCACTCATGTTCGAGCAGCGGGAACACCCGAGCATCCAGCCCCCGAGCCATCGCGAGTGTGCGGCTGCTGAGTCAAAGAGACACAGACACAAACTTCTTTGCTTGGGAGGCAAATCAACCAAGCATGGTACACACCATGACCAGTGAACGCTTTTTGCCCTGCGACCTCTCAAACAAAGAGACCGGAGACACGTGCGGGTGGAAATGCAACCAAGACTCCCCACGGTTTGGTGGTGTCTGGGGTAGGACTAACCAGGCCGAGCACCGACAGCCCGCCCCTGGAGTCTAGGCGGTCCCGACCACTCATGTTCGAGCGGTAGGATTACCCGAGAACCCCAGAGGCTCGGTACTTCACGGGGTACTGCCAAGCCGGCCGGGCACCACGGCCACCATAAAGGACCTAGGTCAGCCATAACCGCCTGTACGGTACACCGACTACTGTTTGTTTTTGTCATTACAGAAAAGCGAACACGAGGACGGGGTTTTGCGCGTGAGGAGACTGCCTCGCCGAACAGATTAGCATACGAGGGTCCCGAGGATAACTCGGGAACAATAGTTTATTGCGAATGTATGAAAGGAAATTCATATGACTTTAGTGACTCACCGAGTAGGTGTCAGCCTTCCGGTCGACCAGGCCAGGAAAGGGTAGATGCCCTGAGCTTGGGACGCCCGGGAACATGGGTTCCCCTCTGCAGAGCGCTTAAGCCCCCAGGACATCCTTTTAGCACTCGAGCACTGCAAACCTGGCAATGGAACCTGGGGCTAGGCGGTCCCGGCCACTTATGTCCAAGCGGTAGGATTACCTGAGGACCCCAGAGGCTTGAGTAGCTCCCTAGGCACTGAGGCCCTTGTGGTCGGGCTGCTTGGTTCTCAAGCATTTATCTGTAAGCTTGGAAAATAGGCAAAGGTTCTTTGCTTGGTGCGCTCTATTAGTGCGGTACTCGTTATAGACTGCTCTCATTTTTGACCCGAGACCTCTCGAATGCCTGGACCGGTGGAGTGTACAGACAGAGAAATGACCAAGAGGTCCAATGGTTCGGTGCTTTCCAGGGAAGGACTGACCAGGCCGAGCACCGACAGCCCGCCCTGGGGTCTAAGCGGTCCCGACTACTCATGTTTGAGCGGTAGGATTACCCGAGAACCCCAGAAGCTCGGTAGTGCTTGGGGTACTGCTATACAACCGGGAACCACAGCCTACCACGACAGACTTAAGTCAGCAATTACTACCTATGGCGCATACCGATCGGGATCCGTTTTTATCAGGGGGAAAATGAGAGAGCGTGTTTTTCTCGCACAAATCGAGCATCTCACCAAGCAGATTAAACATTTGGATTCCAGAGGAAAAAACTCAGAACAAGAGTAATATGGGCGCATATCGATGATTTGTACAGAAGTGACGAAAATAAATAGCAAGTGCTAACTTACATGGTTGGTGGCAGCCCCCAGCCAATTTGGGCAGGGGTAAGGCCCCTGTCCTGGTTGGCCCGAGCACAAACATGCCCACATAGGGATAAAACTTGCGCAGATGCTCGATATTCCACGCGTTTGGGAGAGGCTGCCCGTCCTCTGTGGCCAGCCGAAATGAGCCTTGCAGCGGGGCACCGGTCACGATGAAGGGGCCTTCCCACATGGGGGAGAGTTTATTCTTTCCTTCGCGCCTCTGCACACGTCGGAGAACTAGATCCCCAACTTTGAGTGACCGGGCCCGGACATTGTGCTAATGGTAGTGCCTTAGGCTCTGCTGATATCTGGCGGCTCAGACGGCAGCTCGTCGCCGATGCTCCTCCAAGTGCTCGACGTCGTCGCATCTTCATTGTTTCTGTTCGCCTTCTGAGTAGGCATTCACCCGAGGGGAGCCGAGCGTGAGCTCAGAGGGGAGGACAGCCTCGGCACCGTATATGAGGAAGAAAGGCGTCTCCCCAGTGGCCCGGCTTGGCGTGGTCTGGTTGGCCCATAACACAGCGGGTAGCTCGTCGATCCACCCTTTCCCATGCTTTGCCAGCGCATCGTAGGTCCGGGTTTTGAGCCCCTTCAGAATCTCGGTATTTGCACGCTCGACCAGCCCGTTGCTACGAGGATGAGCAACAAAGGCAAAGCAGAGCCTGATCCCGAGGTCCTCGCAGTATTCTCCGAATAGGACACTTGTGAACTGGGTGCCATTGTCGGTGATGATCCTGTTCGAGATGCCAAAGTGACTTGTGATACCGCCGATGAATTGGATCGCCGTGTTCTTGGTGACCTTGACAACTGGGACCGCCTCCGACCACTTGGTGAATTTATCGATGGCAATGTAGAGGTACTCATAGCCCCCGATTGCTCGGGAGAATGGACCCAAGATGTCCAGCCCCCGGACCACGTAGGGCCAAGATAGGGGGATGGTATGAAGAGCCTGAGCTGGCTGGTGAATCTGTTTTGCGTGGAACTAGCACGCCCTGCAGCGCCGAACCAGCTCGGAAGCGTCCTGGAGGGCTGTTGGCCAGTAGAAGCCTTACCGAAAGGCCTTCCCGACCAGCGTGCGGAACGATGCATGGCCACCGCACTCGCCCTCGTGGATCTCAGTGAGGAGCTCACTTCCTTCTGCTCGGGTGATGCATTTCAAGAGGACACTGTCCGTGCCACGCCGGTAAAGATCCCCATCTATAATGGCATAGCGTTTGGACTGCTGTGCAATCCTCTCTGCAGAGGCATCATCCCCGGGAAGGTTGTTTTCTTTCAAGTATCTTCGGATCTCATCGATCCACGAGGATTATTGAGAACTACCATCAAGCGTAGCGCAATCGCTGGGCAGCGGCACCCTGACGGGACCTCCCACTTAGGGTGTGGCTTGGGTTCCCTCAACTAGGCTCGAGGGTTACCCTTCATCCTGGTCGGCACGGAGGATGGATGGTTGTGTGAGCCTTTCTTCAAAGGTTCCGGTCGGGATGAGCGCCCGGGCGGAGGCTAGGCGGGAGAGGTCATCGGACAGAGCATTGTCGAGGTGAGGTATGTGCCGGAGCTCTAGGTCGTCGAAATGCCGCTCCAGCCTCCTGACTTCCGCCACGTATGCCGTCATCTGTGGGTCTACGCACTGGTATTCCTTGGATACTTGGTTGACCACTAGCTGGGTGTCACCCTTGACAAGCAGCTACCGGATCCCATGGCCCACCACTGCATGGAGGCCAGCGATAAGGCCCTCGTATTCCGCCATATTGTTTGTCGCTCAGAAATGTAGCTGCACGACATACTGGAGTACTTCACCCGTTGGGGAGGTGAGCACAACTCCAGCCCCCACGCCTTTCAGCGTGAGGGAGCCGTCAAAGTGCATGACCCAGTACCCGGGCCTGTCTTGCCCGAAGTATGCAGACAACTTTTCATTGTCGATCTCAGGGACCGGCGTCCACTCTGCCATGGAGTCGGACAGAGCCTGGCTTTTGATCGCTTGGTGGCTGACGAAGTGCAGATCGAATTCTGCGAGCTCGACCGCCCACTTGATAATGCGCCCAATACCTTCTCGGTTCTGGAGGATCAGCCCCAGTGGGTATGTGGTTACCACTGAGACCTTGTGCGCTTGGAAGTAGTGGCGCAGCTTCCTAGAAGCAATGAGCACTGCGTAAAGCATCTTCTGGGCTTGGGGGTTTCTTTCTTGGCATCTCGGAGGACTTCACTGATGAAACACCGGTCGCTCCCCTAGCTTGGAGATGAAGCGCCCCAGGGCCACCATGCACCCAGCGAGGTGCTGTACCTCTTTGAGTCGAGCCGGGGGACACATCTGCTAGATGGCCTGGATCATCTCGGGATTGGCCTCGATTCCCCGACTGGAAATCAAGAAGCCGAGGAGCTTGCCCGCGGGTACCCTGAAGACGCACTTCTCGGGGTTGAGCTTCAGGCGGGTGGTGCGGAGACTATTGAAAGTCTCGGCCAAGTCTTCCAGCAGGGTGGCCCGTTCTCGGGACTTGACCACGATGTCGTCGACATAGGCTTCGACGATTCGACCAACCTACGTATTAATGGTAATGCGCACGGCCCGCTGGAATGAAGGTCCAGTGTTGCGCAAACCAAAAGGCATTGACACATAGCAATAAGTCCCCACTGGGGAAATAAAAGATGTTTTTTCTTCATCCTGCCTGGCCATGCGAATTTGGTGATAACCCGAATTTGCATCTAGAAAACACAAATGATCACACCCCGCGGTGGAATCGACTATCTGGTCTATGCGGGGTAAAGGAAAAGGATCTTTTGGGCAAGCCTTGTTAAGGTCAGTGTAGTTGACGCACATCCACAGCTTGTTGTTGGCCTTCAGGACGACAACGGGATTTGCTAGCCACACTAGGGGGAGGACTTCTCGGATGACGCCGGCGTCGAGGAGCTTGTTGACTTGCTCCCGGATGAACTCCTGGTGCTCGGGCGCCTACCGGTGGATCTTCTGCCTCACCGGCCGTGCGTCTGGGCACGTAGCAAGGTGGTGCTCGATCACCTCCCTAGGGATCCCTGGCATATCTGACGGTTGCCATGCAAACATGTCAGCATTAGCCCAGAGGAAGGCCACGAGCATGCTTTCCTATTTATCACCCAGGTCACCACCGATTCGGATGACCTGGGATGAGTCTTCACCCACCATGACCTCCTTCGGTGGCGAGTCGGGGTTTGGATGAAGAGGGTCCCGGGCCCCCTGGGTGTCCTTCGACCTTGACCCGAGCAGAGAGACCAAGGCCGAGTATAGCTGCTTGATGCAGGAGATGGTGCTGCCGGTCTCGGCGGGCACGGAGATGGGGCCAGCAGGGCCCAGCATCTTGACCGTGAGGTAGGCGTAGTGTGTTACCACCATGAACCGGGCGAGCGCCAGGCGCCCGAGGATTGCGTTGTAGGGGAGAGGAAGTTCTGCGACATCGAAGACGATGTTCTCCGTCCGGAAGTTGTCCTGGATCCCGAAGGTGACGGGCAGCTCGACCTGCCCGAGGGGTAGTGTGTGTCCCAGCGTCACCCCATAAAAGGGGAGGGACGGCTTTAGGCTCCTCGAAGGCACCTGCAGCTTCTTGAATGCCTCCTGGGACAGGACGTTCAGGCCTACACCCCCATCGATTAGCACTTGGCAGACCTTCACATTGCAGATGGTTGGGGCCAGAGGTAGTCGCCCCACCCCTGTAATACCCACGGGATGGTCCGCCTGACTGAAGGTGATCGGGGTCTCCAACCACTTGAGGGGGCCTTGCGGTCGCAGTGCCTGGGGTTGCCGAGCACACCTCATGCCGCATTGTCTTGACATAGCGACGAGAGGAGGGCGTGTACGCGCCTCCGTCGGTGAAGACAATGGTGTGCTCAGGCTCCTGAAACCCGAGCTCTTGATTTTCGGGGGTGGCCTTGTCATCGCTGCTCTCTTGACCGACCGGCACTCAGTGAGGTCGTGCCAGTTGGTTTGGTGGATTTCACACCACTTTCCTAGCTCGGGCCTCGTGGGAGAGGGCTTTTTGTCGACAGCTGCCCAGCGTGTCGGCATGCGGGCAGCGCCCTCCGCCGACACGACAGGGGCAGCGTTGCGCTTCTTCCTCCTTTTCTTTTCCCACTTGTCGAAGCGGGAAGGACCTGCCTTGTCGGCAACGGGTTGCTTAGGGTGCGGGACGTGCCATGCCTGAGCTTCCACCGCCTTAGCGCCCTTGTCGGCCAACGCGAAGAGCTCTGCGGTGGTCTCAACCTCGTGCGTACCTAGCTTCTCGAGCATCCGCTCATCGCGAACACCCTGCCGGAAGGCGACAATGATGGCATGGGGGGTGATCCGCGGGATGGTGTTGCGGACCTAGCTGAAACATTGTATGAACCGCCTCAGCGTCTCTCCCTCCTGCTATTTAACGGTGTGGAGGTCGCACTCCAGGCCGGGACGCACGAAAGTGCCCTGAAAATTAGTCATAAATTGGTGGCATAGATCGTCCCAGGAGCAAATAGATCCTGGGGGTAAGTTCATAAGCCAAGAGCGGGCAGAGCCCCTCAAGGCCACGTGGAAATAGTTGGCCATCACCTTTTCATTCCCTCCTACTACTTGAACAGCGGTGGTGTAGATTTGGAGGAACTTGACAGGGTCGATGGACCCATCATACTTCTCCAGTAGTTCTGGCCAAAACTTCGTGGGCCAGTGGACCTGGCGGAGCTCGCTGGTGAACGCACGGCAGCCCGTGCCATACCCCATGGCGCCGACGTGCCCCTGGGGGGTGAAAGTTGGTGCGTCGGGGAACCCCAGCGGTCGTGGGCCGGCATAGAGGAAGCCTGGTCCTCTGCCTCGGCCTCGCGCTAGGACTCTCGGTGGCCCTCGAGAGTAACACGCGCATCCTCGAAGGCCCTCCGCTCATTGAGGTGCAAGCGGAGGTCCTGAGCTCCTGTTGTGACCAGGGGGTGGCACTTGCTGTCCGGACGTTGACCTTGCAGCAGGGACGTTTGCCGCTTGCTGAGGGTTTGGCGGCTCGCCTGCGGCGGCGGCAGCCCTGCTGGGCCCAGTGCCATTATCCCCGATGTAGGGAGGCGCCGTATGGGATGACTGCTGCTGCTGCTGAGGAACAGTAGGAGCTGGGGCCTCCTGGACCACGTTGTCCATTTCTTCACTCGAGTTTGAGCCAGTGCGCTGAAGACGATGTCCGCCCACCATTTTTGCTATAGAAAACAAGGCGGATTCAGGGATGCAACCCCCCTACATGGCGCGCCAGCTGTCGGTGGATGTACACCCAAGCGGGGATCCTGAGGGACCCCCTTTGAGATTCGACCGGAGGGCTAATTCTGGATCTACCTCGTACATGGATTTGATGCAAATGTATGAGATCTAGGCGGGATGGGTGATCGTCGTCTAGTAAGAGTAAATGCACAAGGGACTTTAGACAGGTTCGGACCGCACGGAGCGTAATACCATACTCTTGTGTGTCTGGTGTGATATTAATGATCTTGGAATGCCTTTCTCTAGATCTCTGCATTACATGGTTTCTTGCTCTATCTATCAAGTCTTGAGCTCCGGTCAGTCCCTTGCTTCGAGTTAGCTCCCACTTAGCCTGTTCTTCTACGAAGTGCTCCCCCCTTTTATCCTACCAGGGGGAAGGCTCGGCGTGCCCAGAACGGGGGCACGAGTTCCCGTAAGACATAAATGGAAAGCAACCATTATGGGTCTACAGTTTGATGTTACAGGGGTTGAAAATGTGCCCTTCGGCTGGTCCCGTCGCCCATTACGCCCAACTTTAGTAGGTGCAGGGGGCCCACCGAGCAACCGCCGAACATCCCCGCACACCCGTTCGGTCAGAGCAGATCTAACACGGCAGGGTGGAAGGCGATACGCCTCGAGCCCTGTGATGATATCTTCAAGCCGTTTCCTTTATGGGCCTCACAGGGTGACGTGCAATGGGACTCGTCGCATTAAATGTCCCCACGCCTTCCTGCCAAGCGATGGCAGGGACTGGCGTACTTAGTACGACAGGCGTGGGGGGGGATTGGTTGGATGTGACAGGCCATGTTCCCTCTTAAATGCAGCATCGGGCCTCCCACCGACCGACACCTCACCGTGGAGCCCTTGTGGGCTCCTCCGGCAAGGGGCTTCTCAGGTCCTCGGGGAACTCTGGGTACTCGGGGACCAACTGTTCTTGGCCCCGAGCACCATCTCCCGGATTCGTCTCTTCTCGAGTCCTCAGGAAACTCTGGGTACTCAGGGACCAACTGTTCATGGCCCCGAGCACCCCTCCCGGAACTGGCTCTACTCGGGTCCTCGGGGAACTCTGGGTACTCGGGGACCAACTATTCGTGGCTCCGAGCACCCGTCCCGGAACTGGCTCTTCTCGGCCCTCGGGGAGATGGTCCCTAAGGGATGGCGCCACGTGTTATTGTGCTGTCCAGGCCTTGGGACTCGGGAACCCCTAGTTCCTAGATCACCAACACACGTGGTTTAGTAGCACCCTTAGATAGTATCTTTCTCCCTCCATAGGATGCGCTGAGATGATCCTCCCAACCCGTGTGCATTGTTTTCTCGTTTTCCATTATATCAATGTAGGGTTCCAAACTGCATATTCTGGGAATTCCCTATATAGTATTCTTCATGCCCACGAGAACTCACGGTTCGCCTTAAAATACCTAGTTAACATGGTCTTAGAGGCGCCTTGTTGGTCGAAAACCCGACGTACATCCACGTTATCCATGTAGGACACTAGATGCATGCCCAGGAGATGAAGTTGCAGATGCAGCACTGGGGGAAGATCCCACTAAGATAGAAGCCAAAGATTCTCCACAATGCCTTCAGTGGGACTACCCATCTAGCTTCCCTACAATCATCGATCTCATTAATCTCATGATTGCCATCGGCATCATTGATAGAAACAAATGCCCTGTCATGACCCTTTTAGATGTATTTGTAAAGGTACTTGACAGCCTTAATACTTGAGCAAACCTCAGTGTTGATGTGGCAGTCATACCTCCTTAGTAGCTTAGGATTATATGGCACAACCCATCTGTTGTCCAAGTCATGCCCTCTTACATGTACCTTCTTCCCATCATCCCGTCATTTGTAGATGGGGTAAGAGTCCTTACCTTGGAGATGTGTCAGTAAACTAGCGTGGATAATAGCTCTTGCATGTGCGATTTTGATTCTTCATGCATACATTACCAGGATTTAACGAACCACAGGGGCCATGCATCATGTGTCTGACTACCATTTCATGAAGCATAGGATACCTTTCCTTGTTTGGAAGCTCTGCGGAAATGACAGTGTTGTACTGTTCTGGACATGTTAGCTTATAGCCTGACTTCATCATAAGGAGGAAGTGTACATGTGGTAGACACCTTTTCTGGAACTCGATGACATGGACATGCGCTACAACGACACCAAGGATGTGATTATGGAAGAGCTAAAACTTGAGATCATCTAGTTTGGCTCTAAATACTCGCACAACAAGATCAGACGGTCTTGTGGTATATGGCCAGGTTCAAGCTCCCTAAGTATTTCTTCCCAGTTAGGGTTGCAAGTCATGGTGAGGAAGATGTTTGCTTTACCGTACTTCTGCACCAAGGTCATAGCATCCATGTACCGTCGTCTCATATCCCTCGGGCCAACAATAAATGATGCTGGAAGGACCCATCTTTTGCCCACTGCACCCGCTCGATTCTCCCCTGCAAATACACTATCCACTAAGCCCTGGTAAAGATCTGCACGTATTGTTGATTGGTTGTGCAAAATATAGTTCAGACATGATGTTTCAAGCTTTATATAGGTATCAACTGCAAATTGCTAGAATAGGCGCTTCCCATGCAAGATGGTGTTGAAGATTCCACGGCGCATCTGGAATTTGTAGCAATAATATTCGCGCATCGTGACACACAATGTGCTATTAGTGTCTATCAAGAAAAGAGTAGACATGATCAGTAAATTAGTAGAAGATTGATAAATACCCCGAGAAAATGGATGTGATGCAAATATATATCACTTAACTAACTTGGGTTTTCGGGATTTGCAGACCAAAACCTCGTATCTGTATAATATCAACACTTTGTTTTGGTATCCCTGGATGCCAACCGAGCTCCCCGCTAGGGAAAAAGAGATGATATGACAAAGGGTCATAGCACCCATGATGAGATCTGATCGAATAATAAGTGTCATTATTAGCAAAGAGAGTTATGCTGTGATCAAAATGTTTATGCAACTCATTCCCCTCGACCCACACAGCAGCCACCTCTGATGTTAATAGCATGTTATATACTATTTGGTCCAGTTTGTATTCAATGTTTAGCACAACACGATATTCGTCCATGTCTTCAACTTGTCCTAGGCTCCTGAATGTTTCAGAGTAGGGGTTGTCTCTGAGGATGCCCACCAAACTTCAAATGACACTCCTATCTCTTGCTCTATATGCCTCATCTCGAGTGCATTGAAAAAGATGTGATAAGGAAGGATCGTCATCATAGAAGTATAGTTGCAAATGGCTCGGGTCATCATCTCGTTGTTTGAACCAGTGTATATTGTGGTACATTTGTCCATGAGCTTTAAATGTGTACACTCCATCTCTTGCACTTGCGAGTTCCTTGTCATAAATAGAGTGTGGTGAACGAGAAATGACCATTGAAAAACCTAATGATGTCCCAAAAATGTTGTGATTCAAGATCCCCACTCGTGTATAGTAATCGAAGCTCTTCATGTGGTTCTGGCATCTCTAGTTTGACTTTCCCATCCTTGCAACAAAATCCCAATGACTCATATTCGAACCTCCACGCACCACAATGGTAACAGTCTGGCTAAGGTTTCAACATATGAGTGCTATCTGGTAGGTTCTGATAGATAGCTTCGGTTGTATCAATATTGTTGGAGCCAACCGCATAGGCATTTGTTGCATCGGTAATATTTGTACCCACGACAAAATTTGCACGGGGAGTGCTTCGTCTTGCCATGTATCGTTGGTTTTGTTTATCTCGCCTTGCTTGCCTCTGCTCAGGTGTCATATTTGTATAACATTGACTAACACAAGCCCGCCTGCTTGCAACTTGTTCGGGTGTCATGCTTGCATGGCGTGCTCTATCACATTGTTGCCTTGCTTCTGCACGGTCCAGTATCCTCCCATGAGTAGTTGTTTGTTCTGACTATGTTTGTCGTTGCTGCTCCGGTGTAGCAATGGCTGGAGTTGCCATGAAATCAAGGTTATGATTCCCGCCTATTCAAAGGTATACAATGTTTCGTTAATCAAATTACATGAGAGGTTATTTAAACTTGTAGCATTACTACAATTCATACATAAGCTTGCACCATTAGAGCCTTAGCCTCGTAATATCCCCGCCGATGTGAGGGTACTTTGTGTAGGAATTAAAAATGACGGTGGTGTTGGAGAAAGAGTTCATCTTGCCCCAGCAAGTACAACGAGAGTTTCTCTAAGGAGGATACTCAAGCTTGGAGATGAAGTTTGAGAGGAAAGAACACTACGTATGCATTGATGGTAGAAAAATGTATCACTCTAGGAGAAGTATCACAGCGTGACTTGGAGTGTTTTCACCTTTGTATCTTTTTTGCTATCTTGCTCGTTTTCTCCCCAGAGGACCATGGCCTCCTATTTATAGGGTCGTGCGTAACTTGGCATACAAATTATCATAATGTACAAATATCTAGGATCTGACCGAATTACTACGTCTTATCCCGGATAACTACCTTCTACCCTATCGGGGAGATAAATATCCACCGTGATAATTATCGTGGTGCCTGCCACCTGAAGGGGGCGAGTCGGTCGCCAACTACGGCCTGGCGTCGCACTGTCAGGGTTGTCAGAGTAGCCTCCATCATGCTGGGGTGTCAAAGCGGCGTCCACTAGTCTAAGTATTTAATGCTGGTCACCTCCTCGCAGGCAAAGTACGACATGTGCTTCCCTTTTGACAGATCTTTCCTGAGGCCTGATGACTCACCCAGTAGCCTACGAGAAGCCAGCCTGGGTAGTAGGAGGTTGAGGCCTCGGGAGACCGAGCCTTGGGGAAGCTGAGCCTCTAGGAGGCGAGACTCTCGAGGGCCAGGGCTTCGGGAGGCCGAGGCCTCGGAGACCAAGCCATCGGGAGGCTAAGCCTTCAGGAGGCAGGGCTCCAGAAGGTCGGGGCTCCGGAAGGCAGAGGCTTCGGGGGACCGAGCCTTTAGGGGGCTGAACCTTCGGGAGGTAGGGCTTCGGAAGGCGGAGGCTTCGAGAGGCTGAGCCTTTGAGAGGCCGGGCTGATTAAATCAGGGATCCTTGATAACGACCCCCAATAGTAGCCCCTCATGAGGGCAGCCAACGGAGCGATCAGGCCCGTGGTTCCTTCGGAGCAGGGCCCCTGGCGGTCCCTGGCTTGTGATTGATGGCTCGTGGTTCAAGTATTGCTTGGCTTGTCTAGGACGGTTTGACCCGGGTGACAGAACGACATGCTGGATGACGTTGGCGATAGGGGGCATTGAATGCGCCCTAGGGAGAAGTGCAGTCCTGCCCTATCAGGCGGGGTGTTGGACGCGTGTCATCTTGTTGTTGTGGGGTCAAGTTAGTCGATTTCACTCCCCCTTGATTTCGGCCCGGCAGGTGAAAGGATGGCGCGTACGCTCACTGCCTGGGGGGCAAGTTGCTCCCTATTTGTAGCAGGAGGGGGATTGCTCAGAGCGACCTTTTCACCAACTCCTCAATCTCATCTGCCTTTATCTTCGACGTCTTTTGCTTTGCGCGAGTTGTCCTTTGATCCCTACTCTTCTCTCTCTCGTAATCCAGCGCCTTTCGCCATCCTCCTGTGATTTGTATGCCTAGCTTGAGTACCCTGAGTGAAGCCAGAACTCAGGCGGTCGGGGAGATGGCCGGAGTAGTCGCGACGGGGGACCCTCAGGTGGCGTTGGCTTTCCCATAGCTGATGAGGCCCCCGCCAGGAGTGGAGCTCCGGCGTGCCAGCAAAAGCCACTCCCAGCAAACCACGGCCCTGGGGGCATCAGTCATTGGTGACGATGAGCTCGACCAAATGGTTAGGGAGGGGAAGATTCCCTCCGGAGCTGTTGCTCAGCCTCCACGGGGCAAGGAGGTCCCGAAGGTCCTGGACCATGAGGTCGTGGTGTTTGAGACGGGCCTGGGTTTTCCCTCGGTGCCGTTGCTTGGGGAGGTGCTCCGCCACTTCTACGTGGAGCTTTCGCAGCTCCATGCTAACGCCATTGCCCGCCTGGCCACCTTTGAGTGGGCCATGCGGGCGGAGGGTGTGAAGGGAGGGTGGATTTCTTCGCGGCCCTCCACTTTGCCAGCTGCCAGCCGAAGTTGATCAAGGTCGAGGGGATGAAGAGGCCCCTTAGCTTCGGGAGTGTCAACTTCCAGATACGACCGTAGTATCGCGATGCCTTCCTGGCGAAGGCCATTAATGGTCGGTCGTATACGGGCTAGTTGCAGCGGTGGTTCTACTACAACATCGTCCCTACATCGCCCCTTCGGTCCACAAACTGGGATATCACGTATGTTCCGGAGTCGGAGACGGGGATTATGGATGACCAGTTCACCTCACGACTGGCCGTTCTACGGAGGGTGGCCGAAAAGATGAGTATGCGTGACCTCGTAGAGGAGTTCACCATGTTGTGCATTCGGCCCCTTCAAACGGGTTGGAACTGCATCTTCGACCAAGGTGCGGAAGAGTGCCCGAAGGTGTATTTCGGCCGCCCGTCAGTGCTGGCGAGTTTCCTTTGTAGTTTGGTTTTTGATCTGCCGATGTGAGCCATCTTTTTTCTTCCAAAGAGCTACCTCCTGCTGGAGTGCGTGGTGGAGATCACGGTGGTGATCCTGGGCCCCGTACTCTTGTGGAGTGGGCGGCAGGTGTCCCTGGCACAGAGCTGGGAGCGGTACAACCGTGTCTACTTTTACCTCGGCGTAGGGGCTCCGGCATGGCAGGATCCTCCAGAGCCTAGGGCAGCTGGAAAATGAGCGTGTGCAGGCCCCCCATCCGTGCGAGGATGCTCCCGGCCCAGCGGCCTTCAGCCTCCGCATGACAGGATCCTCCAGAGCCTAGGACAGCTGGAAATTGAGCACGTGCAGGCCCCCCATCATGCGAGGATGCTCTAGGCCCGGTGGCCTTCAGCCTCCGGAGGCTCGCATACCGATTCAACGGCCGAGTCATCGGAGGTGCCCCTGGTTTGCAAGAAGCACCTGAGGTGGGTTGGGAGCATGAGCGACCAGTCCGGAGGCGAGGGCCAGGGTGGCAGCGATGACCGGGGGAAAGGCCAGGCCTCCCCGGATATTGTGGGTCATGGCCAGAGCCAACAGAGAGGCGTGGCCTCCGTGGACTACGATTTTGGTATCGTTGGCTTGGACGTTGAGGACGCTTCGGGCCGTCTTGTAAGGGGTTCGGAGGAACTAGGTGTGATTTGCTTCGTTAGTCATATCCTGTTTTGGTCATGCGCTGGGATCTTGATTTGTGTTTCTTTTTTGTAGCAACCTTCAACGTGGATGCGTCCTTGACTCCACCCCCCGAGACCCCAGAGGCCCAGTAGAGGTTAGGGACTCCTCCGGAGGGGTCTCTGAGGGCTATCCTGGGGGATGTGGTTTCATTCTACGGGGCCCCGAGCCAGCTGGTGACCTACCCATGGCTGCTGGTGCTAGAGGCATCGTGCCCTCCACCGAGGGTCCATTTGGAGCAGTTGAAGGGAGCCCTGGCCTTGGGGTCTTGACCTCGGACGACTTTGTGTTGCACCCAAATGCGTCAAGGTCCTTTGCTGCGGCCTCCAATCTTCTCCGGAGTGGAGAGGTCGAGCAATCATTGGCCAAGCGTCCTCTGGAGGAGCTGGAGGCGCGGTTGGTAGCGGCGGCCCTTCAGGTCAGTAGTGTTGGTTATGTTTTGTCGGGTCCGGTGTTGGGTCCTAAGTAGCTCATTCTGTCTTTTTCCATCTTTCTCTGTGCCTTGTATCAAGTAATTTTGACGAGGGTGCTGAGAGGTGGAGGGTGCCAGGCTTTTGCTGCGGCCTGTGACGAAGTTGAGGGCCATCGCCAGGCCTTGGAAGAGGCCTGAAAGCGGGCGGAGTCCGCGAAGGGTCATCTTCGGGAGGAGATGGCGCTTCGCGAGCGTGCAGGGGCTGAGGCGTGGAAGGTTGCCGAAGACCTCCAGGAGGCGAGGGAGGATGCCGATGCGGCCAACGCAGTCCGTGTGTCCGCCGAGAGCAACATTGACACCCTTCGGGCGGCGGTGGTAAATATGCGGTGAGAGCTAGAGGAGGCTCAGGCATCGGAGGGGCACTGTGTTCAGAGTGCCAGCAGTTAATGGTACTTGCATCGGATGTGGCCCGGATTACCTCTGATACCTTGAGCGGCCTAGGGGCTCGATGCCCGCCACTGCCCTCCTACTCGGAGGTATCGCTCATGCCGCTCTTCTGGCTTTGATCCACCATGAAGCTCATGGTTAGGGCCGCAGAGGTCTATGCGAGGTCCAGCGCACGTGTGGCCGCTGCGCTTCAGCTGACCCTGCTGCACCAGGCAGGGGTTGGTCCCTTCGAAGCGCTAGAGCAATAGGTGCCGAACTCCGTGGTCCAGGCCTTCCAGCCAGAGGCACCTCCGGTGGAGATTTTCGTAGCCCTGGAGAGCTTCCATCGTAGTGTATGGGCGAAGCATGGCCGGAGCATGACGTTGCGCTTCATGGCCGGTCAGGGGACTCTGGGTGCCTCGGGGGGCCTTCGCCCGAGTTCTTCATTGGGAGGTCCGGTCCTTCATCCGGAGTCTACAAGCACTTTGTGGCCCTCTGGGGGAGCTTTGTCTGGCGTTGTTGCCCTACCGGAGCCAAGCGTGGATGCACCGGAGGTGTAGCTCTGACGTGTCCTATCTTTGTTTTCTATTCTTTCCCAAGGAGGGGGGGTCAAATTTTAGCATGTTGACTGCCTCCTTCTGCTTCATGTATACAATCTTTCCTTTAGCATGTCGAATTTTAGCATGTTGACTGCCTCCTTCTGGAATGTTTGTGTCTTTGAGTTTTAACCGAAGTCTGATCTGCATGTATAGGTATGGCGGCTCGAGGCCGGAGGAGGCCTCGTCCGTACCTTGGATAGTTCCTCTGGGGAGGGATCGAGTGCGTTCGGAGCATCGGGGGCTACTCTGTTCATTCATCTGCGGAGTCATTTTGTTATGCCCCACAATTCTGAGAGGCGTATTGATTCGTAGGTGGCCGCTGATGTCTTGGTTAAGGTCAAGCCGGAGGATCCCCCAGTGTCTGCTCCGGATGTATGTTTTGCTGCAAGAGATGACTGGTGTGTGGCCTGAACAGCTCGGGAGGTTGCCAGCTCATGCTTCTTACAACACTTTGTCCTTCCCCGGGGTTCTGATGGAACGGTGCCCTCGGAAATTCTCGAGTCTATCATGGGCGAGGTGAAGGTGGAGAAGGTATAGGCCGCGGAGGCCTCGCCGGTGGGGTAGGAGAAGGAAGAACTGGACTTCTTGGCCTTCAACTTGTATCCTTTCCAGCGGAAACTTCGACTTCCCAAGGCCGAGTCTCCATTTTGGCAGTAGGTCTTCTTGCGGATGGGGCTCACGTCGGCCTCCTGTGCGCAGTTGTTAGGGATAACTCTCCAGGTCCCGTAGTGTTTCCGAGAGGCGTGGCGGTCGGGCGCCCTCATCTTCCCATAGTGGTACAGGGAGGCGCAGTAGGCTAGCCAGTTTGCTGGGAATAGATTCGATGTACAGCGGTTAACTATATAAAAAGGCTCTTTGTATGTTATGTGTGTACAACTTGTGTTGTGTTAGCTTGTTGTTTTTGTTTCTTTTTCTCTCTCTTTTATGATTGATCGCACCGACGCTTCTCTTGTGCCCGCTATCCCAGCCCCTTCACATCTTGTGCCTGCTCAGCAGCCACGGGGTGCGAGACATCGAGGGGCATCAGAAGGTCGAGTGATGGAGACTTTTAGTCGTGCCGGTGCTGGGGTGTTTATCCCTTCGCCATGTTAGGCCTGCCTGGCCTTAGAAATGACAGAGGGTGTTGTGCATGTCTGGTATGAAGGCACTACCTTCAAGTTACCGAAGCAGTCTTTGCCTATCTGCCATTTTAGGTTTGCTAGGCCCAAAGGATGACGGACGGAATGCCTGTCAAGCACGGAGACTTACGTCTTCAATATGTTGGAGTGGTCTTTTCCTATCCGCCACGTAGGTTAGTTAGACCTTAAAGATGGCAGATGGAATGCCTGTCCAGCACGGAGGCTTATGCCTCCATGATGCTGGAGCGGTCTTTGCCTATCTGCCACGTAGGTTAGCAAGACCTTGAAGATGGCGGACGGAATGCCTGTCAAGTATGGAGGCTTATGCCTTCAAGATGCTGGAGTGGTCTTTGCCTATCTACCACGTAGGTTGGCGAGACCTTAAAGATGGCGGATGGAATGCCCATCTAGCATGGAGACTTGTGCCTTCAAGATGCTACGGGGTCTTTTTTTTTGGTATCTTCGGAGAGGACTGAGCCTAGGGTTCTCTATACATAGTACTTGTGGAGGGTCTCCGTATTCCAACTGTGTTCGAGGGGGTCCCTTCTATATTGGCCAGGCGGTAGGAGCCAGGACTATTATACATGAGGATCAGGTATGGGCCTTTCCATTTGTTGGGTAGCTTTCCTGGGGCTAGGGTGCGTTGAAGCATTAGTTCGCCAAGTTTGAAGTTTTATGGCACAACCCTTGGATTGTACCAGGCCTTAGTTTTCTTAATGTAGTGATCGAGGTTCTGAATCGCATGGAGCCACGTGCCTTCGGTAAGGTCGAGGGAGAGCTCCCTTTCTCCATCAATTTGCGGAAGTTGTACCCTGAGTGAGCAGCCCTTGACCTCGGTGGAGATCATGGCCTCATCTCTGTACAAGAGGCGGAAGGGTGTGACCCCGGTGGCCCGCATGACAGTGGTGCGGAGGGACCATAAAACCTTGGGAAGTTCGTTGACCCATAGGCCTCGAGCTAAGCCGATGAGGCGGCGATTTAGACCGGAGATAAGTTGCTGTTGGCCCTTTTGATGGCTCCATTGGACTGAGGGTGTCGAACTACTGCGAAGCATAATTCAATGCCAAGGTCATCGCAGAACTGTCTAAAAGACCCGGAGTTGAATTGTGTGTCGTTGTCCACCTGAGCTATCGTGGGACGTCGAGGTGGCAGATTATGTTCTTCCAGAAGAATTTCTGGACATTTTTTGACGTGATTGCAGGGAGGGGTTCGACCTCGACCCATTTGGAGAGGTACTCCAATGCTATCACTACGTATTGAAGGTTTCCTTTGGCACGGGGAAATGGACCAATGAGGTCCATACCCCAATGAGCCAGGGGCCAGACAGGGGCGGTTGGTTGCAAGGGAGTTGGAGGTCGGTGGCTTCGGCGTCCCATCCATTGGCATCCTTGGCAGGTGCGAATGAGTTCTTCCGCATCGGACATGATCGTAGGCCAATGGAGCCCCTAGCGAAGTGCCTTACAGCTAGGGCACGAGGCGCCAGATGATTGCCGCAAAGGCCTTCGTGTATTTCCCGGAGGAGGTCAGCTCCTTCTTGTTTAGTAATGCATCGAAGGAGCGGAGCGTAGACACCTGTCATGTAAAGGGCACCATTTATGAGATGATTGCCCCTAGCACGATGTTGGATGCGGCGGAGCGCAATTGGGTCATCTGGTTCTTCTGTTCCTCTCAGGAAGGATAGGAGGGGGGCCCTCCAGTCCACAGCTTCGATGGGAAGGATGGCGATGGCTGTCTTGTCAAGAGCTATGACGGTTGGCTGGTGTAGGGTTTCGAGGAAGGTGCCTATTGGTGGGTCTTTACCTGTGGTTGTGGCCATAGCTAGGGTGTCTGCCTAACTGTTGTCCGCCCGCGGTATGCTTCGTATTGATATGCCGCGGAAGTGTGCCTCGACCTTGCGAATGACCTCGAGGTATGTTGTCATGTCTGGATGCTAGACTTGGAAGTCCTTATTGACGTGACCGGCAACAATCTGAGAGTCGGTACGGATGATGACTCTAGGTGCTCCCAAGGCTCGGGCCTTTCAAAGGCCTAAGAGGATGGCCTCGTATTTGACTATATTATTGGTCGTCTTTAAATCTAGGCGAGCAGTGTACTGAACCTGCTGGCCTGTGGGAGAGATGAGGACTCGTCGGCTCCAGCGCCCATGGAGCAGTATGATATGTCAGTGTAGATGGTCCAGATGTCTTGGGTGGGTGTAGTGGTGTGTTGGGACAGTGATGTCGTAGGTAAGGAAGTAGTGTCGGAGCTTGCGTGAGGCCATCAGCAGTGCGTAGGCTATTTTTTCGAACTCAGTGTAGCATGTCTTGGACTCGGCTAAGGTTTCCAAGACATAGTATACAGTGCTTTGAGTGGGGTGACCGCTACTTTTTTCCTCTCGTACTAAGGCGACGCTGACGACGGACGTGGAGACAGATAGATACAAGAGTAGTCCTTCGCCGGGGAGGGGCATCGCAAGTGTTTTGAGGTGGGAAAGGTGTGCCTTTAAGGCCTCAAATGCCCCCTGACAGTCCAGTGTCCAGCTAAATGGCTCGGAGCCCCAGAGCATTTTAAAGAAAGGGAGGTTGTGCTCAGCAGATTTTGCGAGGAAGTGGCTAAGGGCCGCGAGGAGGTCGGCCAGGCGTTGTACTTCTTTCAATTTGGCAGGAGGTGACATTTTTACGATGGCACGAATCTTGCCTGGATTGGCCTCGATGCCTCTTCGGTAGATGAGATATCCTAGCATCTTTCCACTCCTAGAGCCAAATACGCATTTTTCTGGGTTCAGCCGCATGCCAACTGCCCGGAGGCTGTTGAATGTTTCTTGTAGGTCGGCAACATGGTTGGCTTCTAGTTGGCTTTTTACCACGATATCGTCCATTTTGCCCTCGATGTTGGCCCAACTGCTACTGCAGCACCTTGTGTACTAGGCGTGAGAAGGTTGCCCCAGCGTTTCAAAGACCAAAGGGCATCTGGACGTAGCAGTATACTTCGAAGGGGGTAATGAAGCTAGTCTTGTTCTCATCCTCCGTTGCCATCCACACCTAGTGGTACCCAGAGTAGGTGTCGAGGATGCTCCGCATTGAAGGGGGTACGGGTCCCGGGGGCATACTTTGTTTAATGACATGAAATCAATGCACATACGTCATTTTCCACTGTGTTTCTTGACCAGGACGGTGTTGGAGAGCCAACCAGAGTGGATGACCTCTTGGATAACACCGGCTTTCAGTAGCTTCTGGACTTCTTCCTTTGCGGCTTCTGCCCACTCCAGAGAGAGCTTGTGAAGCCCCTGGCGTACTGGCCTTGCCTTCAGGTCGACCAGAAGAGAGTGCTCGATGATGCTGCGGTCAACTCCTGGGAGGTCCTACAGGGACCATGCGAAGATGTTGAGATTACTTTGCAAGAAGTTGGGCTTCTTGCCCAGAGGTGAGGTCCGCCCCTATCCGGAAGGTCCGGTCAGGTTGGTCTTGGTGTATGGGGACCAGCTTTATGTCCCCCTCCGGTTGTGGCCTTGGAGGGCAGGAGTGCCCAGGATGTGCCGACGGAGGATCCTTCGAGTCCTCCTGTGTCATAGTGTGGATATGGCGACTGGGGAGCAGAGCAGGGTGCCCATACTCGATGCGTCTAGCCAGGTCTTGGTCACCGTGGACGGTTGTTAGCCCCTAGGGTCCGGGCATCTTTAGGCAGAGGTAATTGTGATGGGGTACAGCTCTGAATCTGCTCAGAGTGCCCTGTCCCAGGATGGCATTGTAGGTGTACGGTACGCCCACAACGTCAAAGGTGATGACCTCGGATCGTGATGAAGAGACTTCGCCGAAGATGATCGGGAGTTCTATCTGTCCTAGGGTGTTGAGGGGGCCCCATTGAATCCCTGGAGGGGTCTGCTACTTGGTGAGAGCAGGCTTCGTGGGATTCGGAGCTGGTCGAAGGCATGTACGAATAGGAGGTCCACCGAGCTGCCTCCGTCGACCAGTATTCTTCAGACCTTGACTTCAACGATGTTGGCTGAGATGACCAGGGCATTAGAGTGGGGAAATTTTACCCCTTCGGAGTCAATGACAGTGAATGTCACGGGGGCGTCGGCCTAGTCGGGGGCCTGTTGATGGATGCTAGTCGCTCCGATGTGGGGTACCCGCATGCATAGTCTCGCCGCTGTCGTTTAGAAGTGCCAAGAGCTCCCTCCGCCGGTAATGGCGAGGATGATCTGTTTGCTCCGCGCCCCTTCATCACTGTACCACTCTAGGGATAACTGGGGTGGTGAAGGTAGGGCTAGCTGTGGAGGATTCTATAGGGCTAGATGGTTGACCCGTCGGTTGGCCGATGGCCTGCGATCTTTAGATCGCCCCTTGGGGGCCCCATAAGTTGAGGCGAAGGCCGCCTGCCTCTCGAGGTACTCCTCTTGGAAGGTTGTGAGGGTTCAGCAATTGTCAATATTAAGTCATCATCCTGCGCCGAGTAGAGTGCACTAGGATTCTTCCTCAGAACGCTGGTTTGGGGTGTGGCTTCGCTCCGGGAGGCCTCCGTAGCGTCCACAACCACGTCCCCTAGGGTGGCTTTGGTTCGAAGCCCCGCAGCTTGGGCTGATATTGCGGACGTTTCAGCGTTGTCGTTGCCGCCCCCTTTGGGACCTAGCTGTAAGGGCCTCCTCAAAACTCCTTTTTGCTAGGGGATAGGAGCGTGTGACGATCCGACCTACGAGTGTGGTCTCTCGGAATTGGGACTGGAAGCCTCGCTAGCTTGTCAGCACCTCCGATGGAGTTTTTCCTCCTCTGCTCGCGCATATTCCTCGAACTTGCTCATGAGGACTTCTACTGTGCATATTGGGCATCGGTTCAGCCGATCATATAGGGGGCCTTCGGCCAGGCCCTGGGTTGCGGCATCAATGACCGAAGGCTAGAGGGGCGTCGGTGGAGGTGATGTGCTTCGGAGTATGTGTCGAGGCCGATTTAGATTCTTCATACTTTTTTGGTCATGGGTCTTCTCGCCATTTGAGTTTGTTAGAGTGGGGGATTACGTATGGGGTCGGGGAATCCCCACGTTCGCCAGTTTGAGGACGGTAGGATGGGATGTGTCACTGGCATGTTCCTAACTGAATAATGCGTGGGTTCGTTTAGGGTATTGTGCCAACACTCCTGGAATGCGCTAAAAGGAGTCTAGGTCATTAACGTGATGGGACATTCATGCAAGAAAATGAGGCGTTGTCGTGGGATGTTGCCATGTGTCGGTGGAATGACTGGGATATGGCCACAGCCCCTAGAGATTAATGAGGGACGCCATGAAGCGACGCCGCATTGGTTCTGCTTCTCATCCTGGGCGTACATGGCTGCTCGACCCGGATATAAAGCTAGGGTCATCCGGCTGGATTTACCACCGCCCCACGAGCGAGCACTCAACTTGACTTTGAATGTGGCATCGTCTTCCTCCCCATCTCGACTGCTTCTACTGGGACTGGGCCGTCTCGGCCACTAGTGGCGGTGCCGGTGGCTGCCCAGCTTCCGTCCCTGCGGGGTGGACAGCTACCTGTTGCTCCTGCCCAACCCTTGGTTTTGGAGACCACGCCTGTCGAGATCATCGATATTTCTGACGATGATGAGGAGATCAACTGGGATCTCCTGTGGAGGGAGAGTGATAAGGAGGCGCAGGCTTCGGCGATGAGGGAGGAGGCCAGGAAAAAACAGGAGGAGGCCCCAATGGTGGCTCCTTTGGTTTCTTCTTCGTCTTCCAACAGCTCGGGGGCCAGCTACTGCATCATCTTCCGTGGTGGTAGGCTGCGGATGAAGTGCATATGCCGCTCCATGCGCGGCCCCTGCCAGGATCTGTAGGAGGCGAAGGTGGCTTCAGGAGTGTTTCGTGGCCATCCTTGTTTTGTCGTTCGACTATGGCCCTGTCGTGGGCCATAGTTGTCTTTCGCCACCTTGTACTTTTTCTCCCCCTGGTTTGCTCTTTCGGGGTTTCTCTCCTCCGTAGCGGCCTTTGTATTGTTTGCTTCTTTATATGCGTCCTCCGGATGCATGATTTGTTTAATAATATAAATTAGACATTTGGGAGCGATTGTATCTCTTTTTGGGTCGAAGTGTAAGGGGATCCTTTAAGTAGGGGAGTGCATGTCTGTGTGCCTTCGAGCCGCGCTTCTTCGTCCCCTTCATTGGCGATGGCTAGTTTTTCGAATGATCGAGGTACCGAGCCTTCGCATAGATCATAGCCAGTTTCGTTCCTTCAAGGGGAGAGGTGGCCTCGGAAATCTGGTGGTGGTAGACACATAGTGTAACTAAGGAGGGCCGAGCGAAGCAGTGGCGACCTCATCATTCCCGGTCATCACGTACTCCTCGGGTTTGGCGTTGGTAGGGCCTTGTTCCAAATTTGTTCTAGATTTCCGACCCAACGAAGTCCATCTAGAACCTTTGGGGACAAGCTTCAGAGGTGGTCCTCAACCCTTCGGGTGCTTAGTTGTTGCACGACTTCGAAGGCGATCCATTTAAAGCCTGGCGACAGTGTGTCAAAGGTGAAGTCGAAGGCTAGATAAGAGAGGTGGTACTCGACCCCCTTGACCCTTAGCCGTTGCCCGGCTCTGGAGGTAATCCGCTCGAAGCCTGGCGACGGCGTGTCGGAGGTGAAGCCGAAGATTAGATGGAAGAGGTGGTCCTCGACCCCCTCGGCCCTTAGCTGCTGCCCGGCTTCGGAGGTAATCCATCTGAAGCCTAGCGACGGCGCATCAGAGGCGAAGATGAAGACTAGACGGGAGAGGTGGTCCTTGACCCCCTCGGCCCTTAGCCACTGCCTGGCTCTGGAGGTAACCTGTTTGTTTCTTGGCGACGATGCATCGGAGGCGAAGCCGGAGACTAGATGGGAGAGGTGGTCCTCAACCCTCTCAGCCCTTAGCCACTGCCCAGCTCCGGAGGTAATCTGTCCGAAGCTTGGCGACGACGCGTCGGAGGCAAAGCCGAAGCCTAGACGGGAGAGGTGGTCCTCAACCCCTTCGTCCCTTAGCCGCTGCCCAGCTCCTGCAATAAACAATTGGGGATTCCATACTATTTCCCGTGCCACGTAGAGTGGGCTTTTACTTAATGTTAGCATGATCATCATAAACAGCGTATGAATCATGTCTTAGATGAGACTGCATGGTAATGACTTTACCTTTTACCATATGAGTTTGAGTCACACAGGCCAAAGCTCTTCCTGCAGGGAAGGGGATTTATACCCCTTTGGTTTGTTGGTTGTGCCTATTGGGGGCTAGTGGGTTTCACACCCCTCTTGTACGGAGGCGCTTTCTTCAAGATGCCAGGGGATTTGTCGATAGGTTTTTTAGAACTTCTCCGTCTGGTGGAGATTTTTGGAAGACATTCCCACTTGCGGGGGTTTTTGAAGACTCCATCTTGCAGAGGTTTTTTCAAGGCTCTCCGTCCTGCGGAGGTTTTTGCAAGACTCTCCGTCCTGCGGAGGTTTTGTAAGACTCTACGTCTTGCGGAGGTTTTGTAAGACTCTTTGTTGTTGGCGGAGGTTTTTGTAAGATGCTCCGTCTTGCGGAGGTTTTCGGAAGTCCCTCCGTTTTTGCTGGAGGCTTTGTAAGACTCTCCATTTTTGCCGAAGCTTTCGCAGGACTCTCCGTTTTTGCCAGAGGCTTTGTAAGTTTCTCCGTTTTTTCCTGAGGCATTGTAAGACTCTCCGCTTTTGCCGAAGGTTTTGTAAGCTTCTCCATTTTTGCCGGAGGCTTTATGAGACTCCCCGTTTTTGCCGAAGGTTTTGTAGGTTTCTCCATTTTTGCCGTGAGACTCCCCGCTTTTGCCAGAGGTTTTGTAGGTTTCTCTATTTTTGCTGGAGGTTTTCTAAGTTTCTCCGTTTTTACCGGAGGCTTTATGAGACTCTCCGTTTTTGCTGAAGGTTTTGTAGGTTTCTCCATTTTTGCCGGAGGTTTTGTTTGACTCTCCGTTTTTGTTGGAGGTTTTGTAGGACTCTCCGTTTTTGTCGGATGATTTGTAGGTCTCTTCGTTTTTGCCGGAGGTTTTGTATCCCCTTCGGCATGTATTATTGCCGAAGGCTCTAGACACTATCGGAGCTAAGCAATACCTTCCAGGAAACCTAAGCAGTCCTGCCTTCCAAGTGACCTAGGCATGCTACGCCCGCGGTACGTAAGCTTGCCGTGCTCTCGAGAAAACGCCCCAGGTGTACCGCAACACTGTCCACCAATGGTGTGCCCTGGTGCATGGCATTTATACGACCGAAGATATGCAATACTTTATAGGAAACTTGGGCTTGATGCCTTCACGGTGACCTAGGCATGCTGCGCTTGCGGTACATAACCATATCATGCAACGAGGATTCCTTGCGACAGCATTCCTCAGAGCACCGCATCCTCACATCAAGGTCATCCCTTGATATGCGGCCTCCACACTACCAAGGCTATGCAATGCCTTCCAGGACACCCTGGCATAATCTGCCCTCTAGGGTGACCTAGGCATGTGTGCTACTGTAAGTGTGTGGGCTCCACTGCCTTCTAGGGCAAAGCCTACCCTCCGAAAAACCTTTTCAGGTGACCTTAGATTTAGACAAGTAATGCTTATAGGTGCGTGGGCGTGTCATGCCTCCAGAAGAAATCATTCGGGGGCGCCGCAACTACATTACCTAGGAAGTCCCTTGATAACCGGCTTCTACACACTATCGAGGCTATGCAACGCCTTCCAGGAAACCTAGGCTTGATGCCTTCACGGTGAGCTAGGCTTGTTATGCCCACGATGTGTAGGCATGTCGTGCAACGGGGATTCCTTGCGACAACATTCCTTAGAGCACTGCATCTCTGCCTCTGAGGACATCCCCTAGGGTGTGGCTTTAACACTACCGAGGCTACGTAATGCCTTCCATGACACCTTGGCATAATCTACCCTCTGGGTGACCTAGGCATGCAGCGCGGCTGTAGGTGTGTGGGCCTCACTGTCTATCGAGACTACGAGATACCTTCCAGGAAACCTAGGCAGTTTTGCCTTCTAGGTGACCTAGGCATGCAACGTTCACGGTATGTGGGTTTTTGCATGGTTATGTACTAGTTAAGTTTTGCAGTCTTCTGTTGGCAATAAGCAGCTAATTGCAGTGTAAGACATAGCTAGGTCAGATGACTATTCATAACTTATGTCAAATGAAGTTGTAACTTAAGTTCTGCTGCTTATTACTAAACAGGGACGTAATCCAGATTTACCATTTCTACCTAATGGCTATCTTTGTAAAAACTTCTAGCAGTAAGGTTGGAGGCCTCCAACATATTTTGATCGTACTGTACGAAAGATAGACCAACTAGGTAAACTATCTATAGGTAATAGTGGCGTACCTTTGCCAGAATAGGGCCTCTATTATGAGGCTTGAAGGCCTCGAAGCCTACGGCTAGGCCAGGAGAGGTGGTTCTCGATCCCCTCGGCCCTTAGCCATTGCCCAGCTCCAGGGATAACCCGTCCAGAGCCTGGCGATGGAGTGTGTTAGAGGTGGAGCCAAAGGCTAGTTGGGAGAGGTGGTTCTCCTTGGCCCTTAACCATTGCCCGTCTCCAGAGGTAATCCATCCAGAGCCTCGCGACGGCGCGTGTCGGAGGTGGAGCTAAAGGCTAGTCGAGAGAGGTGGTCCTCCACCCCTCGGTCCTTAGCCGTTGCCCGGCTCTGGAGGTGATCCATCCGAAGCCTGGCGACGGTGCGTGTCGGAGGTGGAGCCAAAGGCTAGTCAGGAGAGATGGTCCTCGACCCCCTCGGCCCTTAGGTTTTGCTCGGCTCTAGAGGTAATCCATCCAGAGCCTGGTGATGGCGCGTGTCGGAGGTGGAGCCGAAGGCTAGTCGGGAGAGGTTGTCCTCGACCCCCTCAGCCATGAGCCGTTGCCCGACTCCAGAGGTAATCTGTCCGGAGCCTGGTGATGGTGTTCTCCGACTCAGTCCTTGTAGCTAGGATATTGCACCGTCGGTAGCGGAGTTGGTGGCGATGGAGTGGGATCAGAGGGCCAGGGATCTGCCCAGAAGTTTGCCCTAGGATTCTGACCCCTGTGCTGTCCTTCGCTGGTTCCCTTTGTGGCCAGGTATCCTGCTTGTCTTCCGATGTACTCCTCCCAGAAGGTTGTGAGAGTTCGGCAATCGTTGGTGTTGTGGTCACGCCCTGGTCCGTGCTGGATATACCTGTATGCCTCGGGGGTACCAGAGCTTGTGGTTGATGTTGAGGTCGCTATTGGGGGCAGCGTGCCTCGGAGCCCGTGGTTTTCCCAGGGCCGCCTTTCCTTTGGGGAGACTGTCGAGGTCGTAGCCAGAGTAGCTCCAGCTACACCTCCCTAGACGAGGTACACTTGGGTTCCCTGCGCGCGGTTGGTGTCATGAGGGCTGTGTCGGAGGTGCTGGCAAGGTCTGTACACTCTAGAGCCTTGCACCTCCTTGGAACCTTCTTTCGCTAGAGGGGCCTGAGGAGGACGCTCTTGGGACCAAGTCCAGGCAGGAACATTCCGGGGTTCGATCGCCCAGAACTACTGGAAAGCAGTCTGCTTGGCTGCGACCTTAGCCGCAACCTCTTCTGGTGCAGCGAGGTCTTTGCCATGCAGAGGCTGGAAGGCTCCATGCCGTCTGGAGTTTCCGTACCGACCCAAGGTTCTGGGTCGGTCAGGGCCAGAGGAACGCCATCCTATAGAGTAGCGGGGCAGGAGGGTATATGTGGTGTGCACGGCTGAGATAGCCACGCATACGGTTGCATGGTTGCAACAGTGGAAATAGCGGCTAGTGTGTTGGTGGTTTTTCTGGTGGATTTCTACCTCTCTTTAGCACTTCTGTGTTCGAATCCCCACAGACGGCGCGCTATTGGTGCAAGAGATCATCTTGCTCCAGCAAGTACGGCGAGAGTTTATTCTAAGGAGGAGACTCAAGCTTGGAGATGAAGTTTGAGAGGAAGGAACACCACAAATGTATTGATAGTAAAAATATTGACCGAGCTAGGGGGAGTATCACAAGAAGACTTTGTCATTGTGCTCCTCCGTGCTGTGTTGAGCGTACTCCTTGTGACCTCCTTTCCCAGATGACCACGACCCCCTATTTATAGGGTGGTATGTAGCTTAGTGTACAAGTTATCACGATGTACAAATATCTAGGACCTGGACGAATTACTGGGTCTTATCCTGGATAATTACTTTTTACCCTATATAAAAGATAAATATCTACCGTGGTAACTATTGTGGTGCCTGCCCCCCAGGGGTGAGCCGTTTGCCAATTGCAGCCCGGCGCTGCTCTGCCGGGATTTTCAGGATGACTTGCATTGCGCTAGGGTGTCAGGATAAGCACCACTTGCGCCAGCATTAATCGCTCGTCACCTCACGTCAGGTTGGCTGCAAGGGGATGAACTTTCTTCCCTAATATTATATCTGGAGGCCGGCTGAGTCTTTAGGCTTCAGAAGGCCGCATGGGCACCGGAGGGGTGGCTCGAAGGGGTTCGCAGCCTCCGGGGATAAGGCCTCCTACTGAGTTTGGAGGCCGAAGGCTCTGGAGGGACTTGCTATAGCTTCGAGTCTTCGTAAGGCCACATACGTACTGGAGAGGTGGCCCGAAGGGGTTTAAAGCCTCCGGGGATAAGGCCTCCTACTGAGTCTAGAGGCCGAAGGCTCTGGAGGGACTTTTGATAACGATCGTCAACCATTATCCTCAGGCTGGTCTATTTTCCTCCAACAGCTACCTTGCTCCTCTTGCCCACTTTGGCCACTTTAGCCTTCTTGCCCACTTTGGTTGCTTTAGTAACAGGATGTGGAGATGACAGCTTCCTCTTCTTCAGGTCCTTTACAAAGTCATCATCAGCACCGCCATCTAAATTATCTTTCATCAAAGCAGCAGCCTTCCAACTTGATTCACGAATAGCAGTCAGCTGCTCATAACCTCCTTGTTCATAGTGCTAACACACACCTTCCTTGAGCAAAGATGTGTTTTGAACAGCCACCATGGGGAGGCACATGAATTTGGCGATGCGTCATCATCCTCCTCTACATCACGCGCCTCCTCCTCTATAGTCGGCGGTTCCTCCTCTGCATAAGGCACATTCTCTGCACCTTTTGGCGCATCAGATGCAGTCGCTGATTTTACATCTTGGGTTTGAGTTTATTATGAGGATTCCAACAAAAGCTCGCTGTCATTTTGGCCCTTCGTCATTTTTTGTACAAAGACAAAAAAAAAAAAAAACACAAACATGGTGTGCTCAAATGGTGTTGATGTGAAGAAAAAAAAGATTAACAAATGCTATTGAACTACCATTGAAAAGAATGAACTACGATCGAAGTACTATTGAAAATAATGAACTGTAACTGAACAAATAAACTACCAGATAAATACTTATCTCCTGAAATACCTCACAACTACATCAAAAATAATGAGCTACTAAACTACTATTGAATGAATACAACTACCAGACACTGCTTAAATGCTGAGCTACCGCATAACTACTTAGAATATTGAATGAATGACCTACCAAACAACTACTTAACAAAAAATGTGAACTACCAAACAACTATTAATACTACAACTAAAACTATCGTTGAGTTTTTGCAAGTGAGGATGAAATAGTGTATGGTTCTTTATGCCCACTGATGTCGGTGATGGGTAAGAGTAGTAGTGGGCTATTCATGGTGACTCGGTGGTTCCTTAGGGAAAATGGTGCCACCTCTTTTGTTGTTTATAGATGTTAATTCTGCTATGTATTAACTCTAACATGCTAGGAGATAAACTCAATGTATTTTGTTTCTTCTGGCGTTTGTTGATGTTACGTTGAGGGCCTGAACTTGTGTAAATGACTATTATCCTGTAATTTCAGCATGTAGTACTTTAAATTGTTGAACTTGTAATGACTTAAAATTATTCACTCTTTATTACGCCTTGATACAATGAAGCTTGTTGTAAAGGTGTGTGCTCTGATCCTGGTCATAAAACACATACCAGAACTATTAGGATTGGATTTGTCTTAATCATTCATGGATGCGATTGTTGCCTTGAGATGTGGTTAGCACATGGCATATTGAGAGGCGGGCATGTGCTAGCTCTCATCTTAATGCATGATCACCCTATTTGATTAATTCAAATACAGTTTGGACGGTTCCTCGTAGTTGTCTTCGTTCGCCGGCCTCCACCAGATCCGCGCGCTACATGGCTAGCTGACGCCTGTCATGATTGGTGTGATGCCGCCAATGGTGTAGAAGGGAATGGCGTCACAACAATATGCCAAAGTGGTGAAGAGGAACCTCATGATGACGTTAGGAGAAGGAACGCTGGCTCAAGATCCATTGCATCCGGTGCCTCCATTGTCGGGTTTGGATGCCTCGACCACCGATCCACTGTCGGTAGGGCTGATTGTCTCCTAAGGGAGGTGCACGCTGCCATTCAGGCTGGTCGTGTCCAGATTGGACCCTAGCGTGCGGTTGTGAGGGGAGGTTGGTGTCACTAAGAGAGGTTGTAACACCCAGTTTTAAACGAACAAAACCGGGCACAACACATGTATACTAGGATCAAGTTTCATACATGTGCTTACATCATTAGTAATATCATCACAGTGCCTTTATTACAACATCGTAATTAACTTAATACAAAAGGACCGAGGGTCTAAAGAAAACACAGCGGGGAAACTAAAGGGTCTTCAGCGCCAGCGGCTCCATCTTCCACAGGCGTCGTCCGGGGGCAACACAGCCTAGAACAGCAGCTCCGGGTCGAAGTCGTCGTCAAAAGCTCCAGCTTCATTGCCAGCTTCTGAACAGCGGTAGATTGCAGGGTAGGGGACAACAAGTGTGAGTACAAAGATTGTACTCCGCAAGCGTAGGGAAAACATGATATGCGGCTTAAGTCAAGGAACGACTTTGACACTGGCTAACAGCACTAAGCAACTACGATCTGCCTATGACTCCAACATCAGGCATCCTATTTACTAAGTGAAAAGACACGACTGTATCCAAAGGTTTGACTCATCGGACTCCATCCGACTACCAAGACTCATCAGATAATTCCATTACCTGGCTACCCCAACCCACCATACCAAACCCTGACCCCAACTAATCCTGAGGAAGTCCAAGCTCGCTCTTATCCATGAGCATGGCTGATGGACCAGATTGACACTCTGTAGGGATTGCACTACTTTCCCCACGAGTCGTGATTCCCTTGTTGCTCCAAACTTCCGGGGTGTGGAGTCGGGGTCTCATTACAAGGCCTTTACAAAGCTCCCTCTAACCCGCAGGCACCCACTGAGGTTTCACTGCTAACAGACAATTACATTACTGCAGAAGCCCCCTCTTGTGCCACTTATACCGATCTATGGTGCCCACCAAGCTAGAAGGTGACTAATTAGTTGGCCAGGCTATACCCATACAGGCCTCGTGGTTGTGCGGATAAAACTTAGTTACATGCCCAAAAACCAGTCCTTAGGACCCCACACAGATACAAACACAAACATGCCATAGGCTCCACCTCAAACCATCCATTCTATTGGGGAAAACCTATACCATGTTGCTACAAAAAGAATTACCATCTCCCAACATTGTTGCATAGTTCATTAATCAATATTAAGATTTCTAAACCAAGACTGTGCTGGCATAAACTACCCATTTTCATAACATGATGAACAACAGCGACAAGGAAATATTGATTCAAAACTAGTAAACCCTAACATAGGATTCATGTTTAGACAAGCATGCATTTTGAAGGTTAAAAACTACACCTGCAAATTCTAAAACAGGATAAGTATGCTCAAGGACACTTGCCTTCGACAGGGTGCTGCTCAACGTCCTCAAAAGCTTGGTCTTGGAGATTGCCGAACTGCTCAGCTCCTAATCGACAGACGGAAAAGACACACAACACAAAAATCTAAGAACAGTACACCAAACAGTATTGAAACTAGATAAAAACCCTACAAAAAGATTCTATACGACGCTACGAACATTTGGACACAAAAATCACCCAAATCGGAGCTACGAGCAAAAAGTATTGAGTTTTTGAAGTTATAGGGGCTATTCTGCAAATTTTACTTGAATTTCAGAGAATTACCGAATTATTTTTATACTGAAAATCTTATTTATAAAAAAATACAGGGGTTTCTATAAAAGTACAGGGCTTTTATGTGGCTACAGAGAAGTCTAGGGGCTAAAGTGCAAAATTGCCATTTTCCTGAATTATTATTATTCGGAAATGACTGGATAAAGGCTTCGATGACGTGGTATTGACACATAGGCAGATTGGATGACATGGCAAGCTGATATGGACGATGATGTGGCTCTGCGGCTGATTGGGATTATGGAGACGACATGTGGAATTATGTGATTGGCTGGGCGAAGAGTTATTTTGCTTCTAATCTTGATCATTCATCTCAAATCCGACGGCCAGAAATCAAAAGGGCTTTGGCCGACGGTGCAAGCACGGGTGGTGGCCGGCTGACGGCAACGCATGGCGGCGGGGCTCGCCGGAGATGAGCAAAGTGCGCATCCGGGCTCCGTTTGCGATGGGAATAGGGTCCGAGAGGAGTTTTCCAATTTTGAAAACATTTTCTTTTTAAGATTTTGAACACAATTTCAAAAGAGTTTTAAATGAGCGATTTGTAGCGAACTTTTGCAAATATTTTTCAAGCACAAAAACCTATATGCATCTATAACGGCATGAGTGCATCAAACATTATCTTAGGACAATTTAAATTTAGAAATTAATTTTCCTATTGAACAAAATTGCAACCACCTATTTAATTTCTAGAAAATTTTTAAATTATTGCAAAAATTGAAATTTGGGATGTTACAGAGGTCACCAATTAGGGTGCCACAAGGTTTGCCCACTCGAAGAGAATGCCGAGGACGTTGTGGTGGATGCGGTGGTCCATGAAGAGGAAGAACAAGAAGAATGGCAGTTTCAAGCGCCATTTGAATGGTTAGTGCTTCAGCCTCCATGATGCTTACTTTCTTGTTCGCCGTGTGTGGCTGATTATCGGTGACTGTCTCTCGAATTAGAAGAAATTGTGACGGTGATAACCCTTCAGTGTTCATGTGTTCTGGCTGATATTCTGTAGATCGTACGTGATAACTGACGTATAACGATTGAGACACAAGAGAATGTAAATGAGAATTTATTATTGATTTAATTGATTCTTCACAATTATATACAATATGAATGGGTGAGTTCATGCCTGTTTGGAAGGCATCCCTTCCGAACGGGCATCTCTCCACAGGGACATAAATAACTGCTCTAGCAGTTATGCCGGCGGTTGATCTATTCACAACACACACAATATATTAAACAAAAAGCTCATGCGATTGGACCTTGGGCTAGCAGTTGAGCACTTGGGCCTCTTGGAGTCTTTAGCCTTTTGTGTTGACATGGACCCGTGGAGACAAACCTAAAGAGGGGAACTGCTGGCAGTAATTTCCCTTCAAAACCAAAAAACTTGAAAATCATTGGAAGAGCCTAAAATCATTTCCAAGAACTTTTTCCATTTTTACTATTGTTTCCGTGGAATATCATTTCCGATTGCTTCAATAGGAAGACTTTTAAAACAAATTCTAGTAAAATGAGATTTACTGTTCTTGGTTTGACCCCTAAAGCTAGGATTTCACCAGGTAAGAGTTGATGGATCCCAATCAATGAAGTTAGGGTTGTGACGAGGGCACCACACACCATATTAAAAGGGCTGGTAGCAAGAAAACTAAACATAAGTTTTTATAAAAAACAATTTTAAATTCTAAAATTTAAAGTTTAGTTATAAGATTTTACAAAATAACAAAAGTGTCACGTCGAACGATTCAATTATCTAAGTAATTTGAGATAGAAATATGTTTATACATGCAACTGGTTAATGAAATTTGATCCTTGATGTGATATTTAGTTTGATACAAATTTGTTAATTAAATAAAAAATACCGACGCTGATATATAGACCCACCACAGGTGCGACGTGGTGGTCCACAAGCGCTGACATATGGACCTACCACCATATGGTCGCCGTCCGATCCGAACCCACCACCTCGTGGTTCTAGGCCTCCATCTCAGCCGCGCCGGCCATCCATCGAACTGAAGTGAGACTAAAGCCAACGATTTCTCTTCGGGGATGAAATTCTTGTCGTGAAGAAATTTTCGTTCCTTTCAGTGCTTCAATGATTTCCGTTCACGGTTTTATCACGAAGGGATTTTCAAGGTTATTCTCTCTAGGACGAGATTCTCCCTTCTTTCTTTTTCGATTTCGTAAAAAAATAACGATTAAAGATAAAAAAATAAATAGAATAGGTACAAAGAAAAAATTAAAAAAGAATTAAATAAAATGAATATAGTTGGAGATGTTCTAACCCCAAAACCACACGGATCCAGCCGCTTCCCCTTCCCCCACCGCCGATGGCCTCCGCCCCGCCGGCGCCGTCGCCCGCAGCGGCGCCATCTCTGGCGGACACACTGTTCCAGCGCTCCCTGGACGACATCGTCAAGTCCCTCCGCGCGGACCCGTCGGCCGCCGGCGACTCCGCGACCGTCGCCCGCGCGCTCTCCGAGATCCACCGGGAGATCCGCGCCCCCGACGCGGCCACTAAGGCCGTCGCGCTGCAGAAACTCACCTACATCTCCTCCCTCCACTTCGCCCCAGTCGCCTCCCACCAGCTCGCCTTCCCCGCCATCGAGCTCCTCGCCTCGCCGCACCTGTCACACAAGCGCCTCGCCTACCTCGCCGCCTCGGTCTCCCTCCACCCGGCCTCGCTCTCCCTGCTCCCACTCGCCACGCACCAGCTTCACAAGGACCTCTCCCCTTCAGCCTCTGCCGCCGCCTCCCACCGCCACGTCTCCGCGCTCGCGCTCCAGCTCCTCGCCTCCCCCGCTGCGGCCGCCGCGCCCGACCTTGCCGTCCACCTCGCGAACAACCTCGTGCCACACCTCTCCCGCGGCAGCCCCCGCGCCATCGCGGCCGCCGCGCGCGTCATAGCCGCTTCGCCATCTGCGGCCGTGCCGATCCTCTTCAAGCCGCTGGCAGCGTGTCTCGCGTCCCCCGACCCGCGGGCGTCTACAGCTGCTGCGGCAGCGTTCTGTGACCTATCGGCGTCGCCGGCTGACGCGGCCCCTTTCCTGCCGCTGGCGCCCGACCTCTACAACCTCCTCACCACGTCCCGCTCTAACTGGGCGCTCATCAAGGTGCTCAAGGTGTTTGCGCGGCTGGCTCCTCTTGAGTCACGCCTAGCTGCTCGAATTGTTGACCCAGTATGCCAGCTTCTCACTCAGTCTGCAGCCATGTCACTGACCTTTGAGTGCATCCGCACGGTGCTAACTGCACTGCCAGCACATGATGCGGCTGTGCGCCTAGCCATTGGGAAAGCTAAGGAGTTCCTTGCCGCTGATGATGATCCGAACCTTCGGTACCTTGGGCTCCTGGCGGTTGGAATGCTTGGGCCAGCATATGCATCAACGGTGAATGACTGCCGTGGTGTTATTGCACAGTCACTGGGTGATGCTGACTCAAACATCTGCAGGGAGGCGTTGCACCTCATGATGGGGATGGTTGATGACAACAATGTCATGGACATTGCCGGGATGCTGGTCAGTCATGCTGCGAAGTCAGACCCAGAGTTTGCAAATGACATTCTTGGAGCTGTTCTTGCTGCATGTGGGCGCAATGTGTATGAGCTGGTGGCGGACTTCGATTGGTATGCCTCGCTTCTTGCAGATATGGCTAGGAGCCTGCATTGTGCTCAGGGTGATGAGATTGGTCGGCAGCTTGTTGATGTGGGACTAAGGGTGCATGATGTGCGTCCAGAGCTTGTCCGTTCAGCTCGAACTCTCCTGATTGACCCTGCTTTGCTTGGGAATCACTTCCTCGACCCTGTTCTTTCGGCTGCCTCTTGGATTTCTGGTGAGTATGTGGACTTCATAAAGGATCCTGTCGAGGTTGTCGAGGCACTTTTGCAACCAAGGACCAGCCTCCTGCCAATGTCAGTGAGAGCAGTCTACATCCTTGCGGTGTTTAAAGTGATTACGTTCTGTTTCAGTGTGTATGTAGAGAGATTGGATGATTCAAGCAAGGCAGTCAATGCATTGTCTGATTGGTTAGCTGTTGATCAAACTGTTAGCGCAGAAAGAAAGGTTGCACCTGGGTCTGGTGACGAGCAAGTTATTGGGCCAAGCACAGTGGAAAAGGACCCTTTTTCACATGAATCAATACTTTACATTGTTAACTTGATTCAAACAACAGTCAGCCCACTTGTTGAGTGCAATGAAGTAGAAGTCCAGGAGAGAGCACACAATCTGATCGGTTTTGTCCATTTGGTAAGGGAGATTCAAGAGTTGAAGGAAAGGAAGGTTGCTGATGATGAGAAGCATAGCCCGGTTAAGGAGCTTGTCAAGACTATGCGGACAGTTTTCTGTCAAGAACTAGGTCCTGTTTCTGATAATGCACAACAGAATGTAGCCCCTCCAGATGGTCTTGTCCTGAATGAAAATCTTGTCGAATTTGCTGACATTCTGAGTGAAGATGATACTACTCCCTCAACTTTAATCTTTTTCTGTCCTCACAGCCGTCATTCCGCAGAGACGAGAGATGAACCTGCAGTGTCAATGGGTTCGTCTTCTCTTTCTGAGCATCGTAAACGGCATGGGCTCTTTTATCTCCCAACTGGAAAAGCTGAGGATGAGCCAAATGATTACCCTCATGCCAATGATCCTTTGCCACCTGCTAGCAATGAAACTGCTATTGATGATAAGTTGAAGACTGTCGAACCTGTCTTTCCTGGGAAAAAATCGAAGTCTACGAAGTCCAGACCAAAAGTAGTTAAACTGGATGGTGAGGATTTCCTCAGTTCTATGATGGCCAATGTGAATATTCCGAAAGAAGACCCCTTGTCTGGTGCTGTACGTGGTGTGTTCTTGGGTAGAGATGCCAATCCATCATCTTCACAAAATGTTTCAGGCATTATGTCTGAAGGAATGCTAAACAAAATGGGCACTAATGAATCTAGTTGTCAGTGGATAGAGAACATAGATACTGATTTAGGAGGCCATCTTACTTCAAGTTCTAGAACAAGTAAGCATCGAAACCGTGATAACGAGAAGGGTACAGATCCTCCTGAAAGTAATGGAAAAGAATCAAGAAAGCACAAAAGCTCCAGTAGAAGTGGGCATCGTCAAGGAAAGCATAAGCATAGATAAGATTTCCTTCTGTAGCCGCTGAGAGACTTTCTCGTTTGGTACATTTCTGTTATCAAATACATGTTGATTTTTTTTCCTTCACATTCTTAGCATTTTCCTTTCTCTTTTGACCTGTGGGTGCTGTTTAGTTTATTGATCAGTTGCTGTTGTTCTAATTATTACTGTTGTATTATGTATATCTTCTTGGGCATAGCATTCGATGTTCTTCCATAGCTCCATTGGAATATATTAGTTCGTACAGTACAAAGCCAGAGCCAGTATTTGTTTATCTGTTAATGTATACTTCTTCTACATCCCTCCTATTTACCTCTTAATTGCTGAAATCATGCAAACTAATTACACACCAGTGCTAAAAGGCCATGTGAACTTCCAGTGCACGTACACTTACTAAGGTGTATCAATGCACAACAATAACTAGGGTGTATCAATGCACAACAATAGATCTTTTTCAAATTTTTACTGTCAGTGAACATGTTGTGTGCATTTTGCGCACAATCTAAATTGGAAAAACAAACATTTTCTGTAGTTGCTAGGTGAAAACATGAAACTAATGTCCTTTTTGGTAGAGCTCTGGCTCTAAGAATTTTTGGAGCTAGGTATTCTTAACTCTAGAAAATCGTGGAGCTGGAGCGGTAGGTACACTAGGGGTGTTTGGGTGATCTATTTTATTTTAAAAATAAAAATTTAAATTACTTTATCTTAACCTAGAAACGTAAGATCTGACATGGAGCTGGGAGTTGAAGCTCTGCCAAACAGGATCTAAAATAAAAGACTATTTTAAGTGAGGCTCTTATCTAAAACATAAGATTCTTTATGATGTAGAAACATGCCAAGCATTGATGTAGATACTTGTTGCATGTTAAAGGCTGTTCAAATTTAATGCGGAACAGTTAGGAACCTCACTTTTTGAACTTGGGACATAAGGTTTTGTTGGCTTATTGCTGCCGAATGCAGAAGTTTGTGCTGGAATACTTTCTTTGGAAGTTTAGGCTCAGCATTCTTTGTTCAGAATAAGCTTCAGTAGTTTGTATATTATTAGGGAGTGATGCCCTCAAAGGACCCTCTCTTGTTATTTGGATTTAATCAAGAATAAGCTTTCCCAGTTTAGCGCGGATGCAGTTCACGTGATGCATGTTTATTACCATCGCCTTACATTCTTCTCGTTCCACCCCTGCAATCCTGCCCTGAATCTCACATTCTTCTCGTTCCACCCCTCTCCCTCCACAAAAAGCCGGATTATGTATTACTTATTTTTACCTGCATGTTTAAACTGTTCTGTCGTGATTTTGTTTATTACCATCGCCTTACATTTTTGTGCTTGTACCTTCATGTTACATATATAGTTTCCTGTTAAGTGTTATTTTCATTGCCGTTATCCTAATCTTCTATGCTTTTAAAGGGGCATTTTATCTCTCTATTACAAAGTACCTGATGCTAAATTCATTTCTGCCCCTCTGCCCATAAAATGCAACATTTCTACCGTTCTTGTGGTCAAACTGTCTGGTCGGTCATGTTCCATGGCAAGCCTCTCAACTTTGTGCTAGGGCTGCTAGCAAAGAACAGACGCGGTCACGACTCACGCGGAGACGCCGGCCGCCGCCGCAATGCGCAAGGTGCCCGCAGCCAAGCACACTAGTGCCCATAAAATTTTGCAATCAGGGACAAACCAGTGCCTGCACGCTAGTAGAATATCCATTGACGGCTGATGAGCTATCATGCACGCTAGTCCAATTAATTGTCTTTGCCTTGCTTGGTCTGTTCTATAATAAGAATCCATGGACATAGAACACATAAATATTTGTACCTTATGCAAAATTTCAACATCTGGTTTGTGCCTGATTGCAAGGGAAGAAAAAGAGAAGCAGTACTTGCAATGCACATGGTATTGTACAGTTAATATAGTCTGTTTTTTTATGCCAAGTCCAAGGGCAGATATAATTGAGATATGTTGAAGCATGAGTCTATAGCCTGCTTGTATCAGTGACCTGTGTTGTCTGGCTGTTCTGAACAGTGAACACTTAACAGAACAGATGTAGACTGTGCCGATGCGCGGCATTCATTTTTAATTCGCATCAAATTTAGTAGGAACGGTATTTACCGATCCAAATCGTATTTTTATAAAACACTGTATTAACCGAAGTAAAGTACCGTATGTTAGCTCTGAACCGGTGTTCTTGACAGCCGGCGAGCTAGCGATCTCAATTGCAAGAACAAACACAGCACAAACTCAACGCGAACACTTGGAACACACGGTTTGGTGCTGCGCACACTCAGCAGCGTTTTCTATTGTCTTTCTTCTCCTTTTATTCTGTGCAATACAAAGAGCAGAAGCTCTCGGGCGGACAGCCGCACACCGCGCATGAACGCGTCCATCCCCACGTTCACGATGGCGCGCCCACAGCCGATCGCTCCAGGGTCGTGTGCGAGCTAATCTCGCCATGCCCTCCTACGCGCACGGCCACCACAGGTCGGGGCTCGTGCGCATGCAAAACTCTAACAGAAACATGCAGCTAACTAACTAATGTATGTGCAAGGATTACTAACAAATTCTCCTCCTAAACCTTGCGCACACTTTGTACATCAATGACGTCGATCTTGGAACGAAGCTCACAGAAGCGATCTCGTCCCAAAGCCTTCGTCAGAATGTCTGCCAACTCTTCAACCGTCCCGACGGACTCAAGTGTCACCCTGTTCTCCTCCACGCATTCTCGTATATAATGATACCTCACATCTATATGTTTACTGCGGTCATGAAAAACTGGGTTCTTACTCAGTTGAATGGCAGACTCGCTGTCGATCTTCAGTGTGATGGCCCTGCTCTTCTCGCCTTTGAACTCAGCAAGAAGCCGGGCCAGCCAAACACCCTGGCAGGCTGCAGTAGTGGCGGCGATGTACTCGGCTTCGCAGGAAGATAAGGCCACCACTTTTTGCTTCTGAGACTGTCATGTGATGATGCTGGAGCCGAGGAAGAAGAGAACTCCAGTGGTGCTCTTCCTTGTATCAATGTCATCGGCCAGATCACTGTCGTTGTAGCCAGTGAGCTGTGCCTCCTTCTTCCTCTGGTAATGACAGCCGTAGTGCAGGGTTCCAGCAATGTACCTCAGCACCCTCTTCACGGCCACCATGTGCTCTGTAGTCGGGTTCTCCATGAATCGACTGATGTACCCCACCGAGTATGCCAGGTCCGGCCTTGAATTCACCAGGTACCGGAGAGAGCCCACAATGCTCCTGTATTTCGTAGCATCAACTGGAGGGGCTGAACTGGACTTACTGAGTTTTAGCCAAGACTCCACGGGGGTATGGCTTGGGTTGCACCCAGTCAACCCGGCGCCTTTAAGTATCTTCGCAGCATAGGCGCTTTGACAGACTGTGATGCCACTCCCCATCTGCGTCACCTCCAGCCCGAGGTAGTAGCGCAGAAGCCCGAGGTCGCTCATCTTGAATGTCGCCTTCATCTCCTCCTTGAAGGTGCTGATGTCGCGTGGATCCCCTCCGGTGATCACCAGGTCGTCCACATAGACGCCCACGATGAGGCGGCGTGCACCCACACCGCGGAGGTAGACAACATGCTCCGACGTGCTCCGTCGGAACCCGATCTTGATCAGGGACTCATCGAGCTTGGAGTACCATGCTCGCGGGGCTTGACGGAGTCCGTAGAGGGCCTTGATCAGGTGGAGCACCTTCGTTTCTTGTCCCTTCATCACGAACCCCAGCGGCTGCTCGACGTAGACGTCTTCCAGGAGCTCTCCGTTCAGGAAGGCAGACTTGACGTCCATATGGTGGACTGCCCACCCTTCGCTTGCAGCGAGTGCCAATAGCAGCCTCACGGACTCCAGGCGCGCCACGGGGGCAAACACTTCGTCGAAGTCGATTCCCTAGTGCTGGACGTACCCCTTGGCGACGAGCCGGGCTTTGAACTTGGTGACGAGCCCAGCTTCATCGCGCTTGATCTTGTAGACCCACTTGAGGCCGATCGGTCGCACTCCTGGTGGTGGATCAATGAGCCTCCAAGTGTCATTCGCCTCAATGGAGGTGAACTCATCGAGCATGGCATGGCGCCAGTTTTCGTGCTCCAGAGCCTCCTTGAATGACGTCGGCTCGGCTTCACTCGCCAGCAGCAACTGCTCCTCCAGCTCAACGTGCGGTGAGACTCGGTGGTGTGGCCGGCCCCAGTACGTTGTCGATGTCGCGATACCGGAGTGGAGCGTCATCGTCGTGGTCCGCGTCCAGCTGTTGTGACGCGCCGGCACCAGGTGGCGACACGAACTCGATCGCGCCCGCGCCCTGGTGGGTGTGCGTGCCCGGCGTCACGCTCCCAGTGCCGTGCACGGGTGAGGCGTGGGCTGACGGTGCTCCCGGCATCGTGCTCCTAGTGTCGTGCACTGGCGAGGCGTGAACTGATGGCGCCGGTGAGGCCGAAGATGTAGCAGCAGATCCGACCGACGTAGTTGTGCTCGTCGTTGTTGTCGTGGTGGTCGAACCAGGCGGCGGCAGGTGCTTGACGACTAAGTCTCCCGCCTCACCGCGCTGGCCCTCGGTCCAGGACCACTGCGCCGTCTCTTCGAACACCAAGTCGCGGCTGATGTGCACGCGCCGTGTCACCGGGTCATACACTCGATATGCCTTGGAGCCCGGTTCATAGCCGACGAAGATGGTGCGCCTGCTCCTGTCGTCGAGCTTCTTCAGATTTGGCGTTGTCGCCTTCATGTGCGCGATGCAGCCGAACATGCGCAGGTGCTGAACGCCAGGGGCGCTACCGGTCCAGAGCTCGTAGGGGGTCTTGCCACCCACGCTCTTGGATGAGGAACGGTTGAGCAGATAGACGGCCGTGGTGACCGCCTCGCCCCAGAATTCGCCGGGGAGCCCCTTCGCCTTGAGCATGCTCCGCGCGGTCCTGACCACGGTCTGGTTGCGGCGCTCGACAACGCCGTTCTGCTGAGGGGAGTAGGGCGCCGTCAATTCGCGACAAAGCCCCAGCTCGGCGCAGTATTGCTCGAAGTCTTTCACCAGGAATTCTCCTCCTCGGTCCGTGCGAAGTGCACGAACCAGCTTGCCCGACTTGCGTTCCGCAGCCGCCTGGATGCGCCTGATCGCCGCGGGCGCAGCATCCTTGCTGGGAAGCAGAGACAGCCACATGTACCGGGAGCAATCATCGACGAGAAGGAGAAAGTACCGGTTTCCACTCGGTGTCAGCGGCGTGATGGGCCCACAAAGGTCGCCGTGGAGCAGCTGCAACACCTCCGACGAGCGCCCCAGGGCGCGCTGCGGGAACGGTGTCCGCCGGTGATTGCCGGCGAGACAGGCCTCGCACACCTGCTCCACCTGGGTGAGCAAGGGCATGCCGCGGACAAGGCCATCTCTTCCCATCTTGCGCAGCACGGTGAAGTGGAGGTGGCCAAAACGGGCGTGCCACACCCAGGCTTCTTCATCGCCCCGCGCCGCCAGACAGACCGGCTGTGCAATGTCGACGTCGAGCACGTAGAGCCGGCCTAGGTTGCGGTGGATCTTGGCAAGGAGACACCGCTCCTCGTCACGAACCCGCATCACGCCATCTTCAACCAGCACCTGGTACCCGATCTCGTCCAGCTGGCCGACGGAGATGATGTTGGCGGTGAGGCGGGGTAGATAGTAGACGTTAGCAATGGCCCGGTGCTCGCCATTCTTGCAGGAGAGCAGGACGGTGCCGATCCCCTTGATGCAAGCAACAGAGCCATCCCCGAACCGAACGGAGCCGGTGACGCTGGCGTCGAGGCTGGAGAATGCCGCCCGTGCCCCGGACATGTGGTTCGATGCGCCCGTGTCCAGGACCCATCGCTTTGGATCCCGGTCCCCAGATTCGTCAAGGGCGGCGATGACCTTCTTCTCGGTGAAGTGGAGCTGGCTGTCGTTGTAGATCGATGGCGGAATCGCCAGCTGCGACCCCCGCGGCGGCGACTCGATTTGGGGATGAATCCCCTCCTCCTGCTCAGCACCCACCGCGAGAAGAAGAGTGGGCTCATCATCCTAGGCCACATGGGCTTGCTCCTGCTTCTTCTTACCTCGGCAATCTTTGGCCCAGTGGCCTTTCTTGCCATAGTTTTTGCAGGCGTCGTCGGCGACGGTCTGGCCCGCGTTCGACCCGGCCCGCGACTTGTTGCCACTGCCGGTGCCGCGTCCACGGCCTCTGCCTCAACGCTTGCCGCGGCCGCCAGAGCTCGACCCGCCACGGCTGGACTCCTGGTCCCGATTCTTGTAGCGCTCCAACCACTGCTCCTCCGTGAGCAGCAGCTTGCCGGTGACGGTCTGCGCCGGCGTCGGTTCCTCGTCGGTCGCCGCCTTGAGCCTGCCGGTGACCTCCTCGATGGAGAGCGTGTCGATGTCGAGGAGCGTCTCGATGGAGATGACGAGCTGCTTGTACCTCGGTCGAGCGACGCGGAGGTACTTGGCCACCACCTTCTGCTCCGGCTCCGGGTCGCCGAGGATCGCCAGCCGCTGCACGATGTTAGACAGGCGCAGGGCGAAATCCTTGACGGACTCACCATCGCGGAACGCAATTTGCTCGTACTCGGTGCGGAGGCTTTGCGCCGTCGACTTCCTCACACGCTCGTCCCCGATGCGCATCGATCTGATCACCTCCCACGCCTCCTTGGCTGACGGCTTGGTTGCCAGGGTGGGCACCATCTCCGGGGGCACGCCGGAGCAGATCGCCTCCAACGCGGTGCGGTCGTCATGGAAGTCGACGTCGTCGTCCTCAACTGCTTCCCAGAGGTGACGAGCTTGCATCTTCAACTTCATCAGCAATGACCACGAATCGTAATTCGTCTTCGTCAGCTGCGGCCAGTTGCCCGAGGCACCCGTCTCCCGGATCACACGCTCGATCACCACCTCCCACGGACGGCGTGCATCCCTGGTGCGCGAGCGATGTGCGTCGCGTGTGCGCGATCGGCGTCGAGGGGAACGCACCGGAGATGGCGTGCGCGGCGGCGTCTTGTTGTCGCCAGCGCCGGACGTCTCCGTCTTGTTGCTGCCCGGTGGCGTACGACCTCGAGGTCGCGGTGGTGAAGCCATGGCGACGTACTAGTCCCTCTCTTAAGCTCTGATGCTAATTGTTAGCTCTGAACCGGTGTTCTTGACAGCCGGCGAGCTAGCGATCTCAATTGCAAGAACAAACACAGCACAAACTCAACGCGAACACTTGGAACACACGGTTTGGTGCTGCGCACACTCAGCAGCGTTTTCTATTGTCTTTCTTCTCCTTTTATTCTGTGCAATACAAAGAGCAAAAGCTCTCGGGCGGACAGCCGCACACCGCGCATGAACGTGTCCATCCCCACGTTCACGATGGCGCGCCCACAGCCGATCGCTCCAGGGTCGTGTGCGAGCTAATCTCGCCACGCCCTCCTACACGCACAGCCACCACAGGTCGGGGCTCGTGCGCATGCAAAACTCTAACAGAAACATGCAGCTAACTAACTAATGTATGCGCAAGGATTACTAACACCGTATTATACTGAAACACCGAATCGAATTAACAGAATGAACAGCCCTACTCAACAATATGGTGGGCCTGTACTCTGCACTCCCAAAAAAAAACACACAATAGTGGGTCTCTCCTTAACAATAATTAATTATTTATCTGCAAGACTGCACCCGCATAAGATGTGAATGATTTGCATTCACTCGCCTTCTTTCTGAGAACAGGAGCAATCAATTTCGTTAATTTGCATAGTTAAATTGTTCGAGTAGACATGTACTACTATTTGATAAGGAGCCTCCTCCAACCAAGAAGCATTCTGTTATTGTTTTTCGAGACGACAAAATCGACCTCATTCCGCATGATATAACAGCTGCTTCTTCCGGTTTTCCGCAGGTTAGGATCTGAAAGATCATGAGCCCAAGTTGCAGGATGCAAACTTATCATTTTTATACCTGTAAACTCGTTCGGAAAGCAGCGAAAACCCCTTGAATATGAACAGTCCGCAATGCGTCCTAGGTAGTTTCAGATTCTTCTGCCTTTCGATAGCAGTCATAGGCCGAGCGAACAGTATAGGTTCCGTGCTTCTCTCTTTACCACCACCAGATCCTCAATAGAGACCTTCCCAACGGAATGCGCGGCGCAAGCCTGGCAATATCCGGCTCAACAAAATCGGCAGCAACTTTATCAATACCCCAGTTGATCTTCACTTAGAGCGAACAGCAAAGGTTTTAATCCCACACCTCCAGCTAGCAATCACCCCAAATATCAAGTCTGTTGTACTACAATCCCCAATCCTTCTTATGAGCCCCTTTTGCAACCGAGTTTAGGGCCGGCGCAGTCTACCGAATGATCCACTTTGGCGATGATCAAAGTCAGCTGGCACCCGAAAGATACAGCATGCAAGTAGCTGTTACATCAAAAAGGAAAAATAAAATAAAATAGAAAACCTTCTCATAAACTACCTAAACAAACTTAAACTAGCTATTACACCAAAGAAAGCGTGGTTTGATTAAGTCGCTCAATAAGCATCGCATAACAGCTTAGATAAAGAGGAAAAAAACTCGAAAGGATGGAGGAGTATTTCCAGAGGAAAATTAAAACAAAAAATCGCCCGAATTCAAGACTTTTAAGACACACAGGGTACCTCATGCATCTCAGCAAGTAGAATAGTGTAGACACATGAGACATACATCCTGAAATAAGAGTTTTATTAATTGTCTAGTATCACGGTGTCTCCTTAGTGCAACGATCGGCCTTCAACCAGGGCCTGTTATTACAAACGAGCATAGAGCCAATTATCCTACAAAGTTTGATAGACGGCTCCAGTGCAATTATAAACGTTACACAAAGATTTTGCGACTACACCAAACAAACCATAGCTCGCTCAATCCTTGTACTCTTCTTCCCCTGGTGTAAACCTTCGCTGCTGCCGATGCATAGCTCACACTGCTGTCCCTCATGCCCTTGCACTGGCTTGACTGCTCGTAGCGAACAAAGGCAATCTTAATTTTCATCGAGCAATGTTTCAACATCTGAAATTTTTGATGCATACGGTGGATAAAGGAAACGGTAAAAAGGAAGATAAGCATTAAGTAGATCACCACTGAAGTCGCTTACACACGAAGGAAAACATTGATGGGGTGGCATCCACATATGGTGTTCTCATACTCCTGCAAGTACTGCTTGAACGTGTCGGGATCACCGGTCTCTATGATCTCCATGCCCATACGGTCCAAGGCCTCGATAAATTTATGAATGGCACCATGTTTCTTACCGTAGTATGTATAACTAAACCTGATTCAAGAATGGGATTAACATAATTATTTCCATGTACCAGATGATGAAACAAGTCAACAACAAAGAGAGCTACAGATGCTCAAAGAGGGTAAAGGGATAAATAAGATCGTGATGCACTTATCTACATATATACTAATACAAGAAGCACCAGCTGTTTTCTTTTCCATGTCCACCAACCTTAGTGCACGCAGGTAAATTCTAGCATGTTTATTTGGTGTCCTGCTTTTCTTAAACAATTTTTTAGCTGCATTTTCTTAGACAATTTAATAACACTAATGCCTCCACTGGGACCCGTGTCAGCGTAATCACATGTAACCAATAATAGTAATATTTAGCTCCTTCAACACGTCACATCTCCTACATGCACGTTTACTATTGTTACAGAAATGTTAAGCCTTAAAGGCTTCAACCATGGACACTAACTGGCACAGGACCTGAGCAAGTTGAAGAATATGAAAAGTGGGTCATGGTTGGTTATGAGTGCGTGTTCTTTGGGTTGTGGTCCACTAGACAGTGTCCTGTGCTGGAGTATAGAGAATCTTGTATATGTGATTAGGGATGAAAATGGACGGGAACGGTTGAAAAAACCTCATAACCATTTTCACATTCACATTTTCTCAGTCAGATGGAAATGGAAACGGGATAGGCAGGAATAGGAACGGTCGGGACATAATCGGAGGGTCGAAAACGAACCAATTCGATCGGAAAAAAATGCTAGTATTGGTTGGGATTCGAAAACACAAAACAGAAACACTGACCCACAAAACTATTAAGACATATCAACATGTATAAGTTTAACATGATCTTCAGACAACACCAAACTAATAAGTTTAATGAACCAATTCATCAGCAAGTCGCATGAAAGTAAAAAAATGTCATATGGTTTTTTAATTCACATGACATCATTTTTTGTCAATACTTGACAAAGAAAAGTAAATAATTGCTAAGAAAAATACTTAATAGAAAAAATAGAAATGAAAAGGTACCATAGTGAAACGTTTTCTGTTGCCTGCTTCCTATAGCGAATATGGCTCTTTTAGGGCATTTATGTGATTTTAGTGATTAATGACAACATAGTCAATGGGACTAATAAGCTTATCAAGTATATACTTTAGTAGGTCTTATAGATGCAATATATAAAGAAGTCACTAAAGCCGAGACAAAATTAGTTGAATTGAAGAAGTCCCAGGAAAAATGTACACATCGGACCATCTGGCACTTGATGTTGGCAACACCGAAGTATTTCTGTCATAGGGAAGAAAACCGAAGAACACACCGGAAGGTCCAGCGATATGAAGTTGAATACACCAGAGTATTTCTTTCTGAAAATGCTGCAAGTGTTGAAGAGTGAAGATCAACACGCCGGATGATTCAGCGCCCTAAAGATTAACACGCCGCAGTATTTTGTACAAAGAAGATGTGGTTCGGTCTAGCTCAAGTGTATACGTCGGATGGTCCGATGATGGAGTAGGTGAATACGCCAGAACATCTGATGTTCACAGAAGGTTTGAGTGGGGATCCAACGGCTAGTTTTTGAAGGATGTACACACCGAATGGTTCAGTGAATATAATGATGTTTACACCGGACCATCCGGCGTATACAGTAAAGTTAAGCCGTTGGGACAATGGCTAGTCCATGGGGTTAAGGCTATAAATACCCATCCACTCGGTCAGTTGAAGGGGTGGCAGTGTAGTGGAGTCCAGAGAAGCTCACATACACTTGAGAAGACATCCAAGCCACCAAAGTGTTTAAAATGATCATTTAAGGTAATTAAGCACATGATTAGAGAGTGATTAGTGCTAATAGGCCTAGAGAGAGTTGTATCTAGGTGTTGCTGCCAAGAGAGGGGATCAAGGAGTGATTCTAGCTTATAACAAGTGGTACGCCGACACTTTAGAGTCTTAGTGTCTCGAGCTTGTTGACCCTCCGACTTAGTATGGAGCGACGGCAAAACTCTTGTACAGGGATACAGAGACACTTGCCTTGTTGGCTCAAGCTCTAAAGTAAAGACAACGGCAAGTGACCGGAAGAGAGGTTTGTGGTAAGACCTTGCCTTGGTGTCTTAGTGGCTCAACCTACTTAAGACCTAGGTGGCTCAAGGATCATGACTGGGTACCATCCGGGAGCTATAGCCTAAGTGGCTGTTCTAACTCGAACTAGGGGTGATGTTTATGCCATCGATACCATGGAATAAAAATCCTTTGTGTCGAGTTTGCTCTCTCTACCATATTTATGTTTCTTTATGTATTTCTTGCAATCTATCCTTGCATATTTACTTTCATAGAGTTGTTTTCTATGTTTAGCTATAAGTTGCAAACCTTTGAACGATAGAGTAGACACACTAGATGAACATAGGGTGCATTTAGAAATTGATATAGATTTATCTTGTGAAGTTTTTAAAGTTGATTAGTTTTAAGTGTACTATTAATCCCCTCCCTCCTCTTAAGACGTCACTGATCCTTTCAATTGGTATCAGAGCCTCATACTCTTGATAGGTTAACCGCCTAGAGTTGTGACGTCCGAGGTTGGGATGGATACCCATAACGCTCCATATTTCGATGTCACTAATTTCCCCCGTTGAAAAATTATAATGACTTATTTTCTTCAAGCTAAAGGTTTAGATATTTGGAGAATCACTAAGGAAGGGATGAGACATCGTATCACAAATAAGAAGAGGCAATCTAATGCTATGGCAAAGAGTATCTTTTTATCATCTCTATGCATTGATGCTTTTAATCGTGTTTATTCTCTCACCAACACATATGATATTTGGACTTGTCTTATTGAAATACATGAAGACAAAAAAGGATGTGCGCAATGAGAAATATCATGTGCTAGTCTCTAGACTCAATAGCATCAAACAATTTACCCATGAAAGTGCTAATTAAATGTACTCACATTTGAATATTCTTGTCAATGCGATTAATGGGCTAGGTTTCACACTAATTGGAGACAATTAAATGGTGAGTAGAATACTTCAAGCTCTTCTTCCAAAGTACAAGTTGATAGTCCATGTCTTCTATGATAACAACAACATTAAGAAAATGACTCCAAATCAAGTACTCGGCAAGATCACCACCCATGAGATGACCATGAACATAGAGGTGTAAGCTTCTACCTCATTCGGATATTTTTGGTATTTTCTGGTATTGGAGGATACAACTAGATAGAAGATGGTACAAGCTTTCCAACGGATCAAGAAACACTAGATTCTATAACAAAACACGAACAAAACAACGAAATAGATTGGAAAAACAAGCGACGGCTTAAGTGACGCAAAAGGAACAAGACCAGCAACTTCTAGATGGATGCAACACAAATTCAACAATGCAAATACTAGATAATAAAATCGCTAATGGATAAAAACAATAGTTCGATGTTATGATCTAACCTAAGTTTTTGGCTTTTTCTGGACTTTAGAGATGAAACAATCAACTAGTAATAAAAACAGGAAACCTCTCACTGATCAACCTAGAAATCTGATACCACTTGATAAGGGGATTGATCCCAATATTTTGATGAGAGGGATTCTTTCGATTTGGTGGAAGTGACTTTGACAATCCGACTACACCGTATGACGATGATGCGCCTTAGCAATCACTAAACCAACTCCGAAGGGTTGTTGACCTTGCCAGGAGCACGATCAACCTGAACACGAGGTTCAATTCCTATGAGCAACCGAAGAACAAGAAAGAACTCAAGTAAATGCAATATGAAATTGCAAAGATATTGAAAAACAAGCAAAGTGGGATTCTATTGATGATCTTGACAAGGTGGTTGTCCAACACAACTCGAAGACTCAAAGTTTGCATGTAGCTAAACCAATCTAACAAAACCCGCTTCTTCAGTGGCGACTGCTGGGTATATAAGGCTAGAGGAGGACCAGGAGGTGTTGGAGTTGTACTCCTACCCTAGGACATGCTCTCATGGGCTCTACTTGATACAAGGCCCATCGAACCTAAATAAGGTGGCACAGCACCTATTTACAGAAACAGACTTGGTTTTAAATTGACATAGCGATTGGCTTGGGCTGAATTTCAAGATGAGGCCAAATCCGTTGGAAAGTAGACTTGATAAGCTTTTCATGAAGTCCTAAAACGTCCCGAATAGAGGTTGAATCCATTGGAAAGTAGCTAATACTCTAGCTTGTTCTGTTTGATTTTGCTTCGGTGCTAATCTTAATTGAAACAGAATTGAGAACATGTCCAGAATGGGTCGATTTCACAAAAGTTATGATCGAAGTGAAACATGTCCAGAACGCACCAGAAGGTCCTCCCTGATGTCGTAGGTCATGTTGGAGCTCATTCCTGTTGATTTTGCTCTGGTGATAATCTAGTCCGAAATGGGCCGAAAAATAGGTCCACAATGCGATCATTTCTTGAAAGTTAATATTAGAATGAAACACGCCCAAAATGCAGTGTAAGGTCCACCTAGGTGTCGTAGGTTATGTTGGAGCTTGTTTCGGTTGATGTCGGTCTCGTCTTAATTTGGCCCGAAAATAGGTATAGATCGAGTGGCTTTCATGAGTGTTATGACCGAAGTGAAAGGCACCAAGAACACACAGGATGGTCCTGCCAGGTGTTGTAGGTCTTGTCTAAGCTTGTTCCGGTTGATTTCACTCGGGTCTAAGTTTGGTCCAAAATAAGCTCAAAAATGGGTGCAGAACAGGTGGATTTCATGAAAATTATGACCGAAGCATAACGGGTCTAGAATGCACTAGGTAGTCCTCCCTGGATTTGCCAGTAATACTGAGGCTTGTTCTGTTTGACTTCACTCTGGTGCTAGTATTCATTGAAATAGACTCGAAATAGGTCCAGAATGGGTTTATTTATGATCGAAGCGAAACGCGTCCAGAACGCACCGGAAGGTCCTCCCAGGTGTCGTATGTCATCTTGGAGCATGTTTTGTTTTATTTCGCTCAGTGTTAATTTGGTCCAAAACGGGCCCAAAGATAGGTCCACAATGCAATCATTTCCTGAAAGTTAAGACTGGAGTGAAACACGCCTAAAACGTACCAAAAGGTCCTCCTAGGTGTTGTAGGTCATGTTGGAGCTTGTTCCGATTGATGTTGCTCCCATGTTAATTTGGCCCGAAAATGGGTATAGATCGAGTGGTATTCATGAGTGTTACGACCAGAGTGAAAGGTGGAAAGAACGCACAGGATGGTCCTATCAGGTGTCATAGGTCATGTTTGAGCTAGTTCCGGTTGATTTAGCTCATGTGTTAATTTGGTCCGAAAAAGCTTGAAAATGGGTCCAGAACGAGTGGATTTCACAAAAATTATGATCGAAGTGCAATGGGTCTAGAATACACATGATGGTCCTCTATGATTTGTAGGTAATACTGGAGCTTGTTCTGTTTGATTTCGCTCTGGTGCTAATCTTCATTGAACCAGACTCGTATACAGGTCCAGAATGGGTCGATTTTACAAAAGTTATGATCGGAGAGAAACGCGTCCAGAATACACCTGAAGGTCCTCCCAGGTGTTGTAGGTCATGTTGGAGCGTGTTCCGGTTGATTTCTCTCTGGTGTTAATTTGGTCCAAAATGGACCCAAAGATAGGGCCACAATGCGATCATTTCTTGAAAGTTAAAACTGGAGCGAAACACGTCCAGAACGCACCGCAAGGTCATGTTGGAGCTTGTTCTGGCTAATGTCGATCCCGTGTTAATTTGGCTTGAAAACGGGTATAGATAGAGTGGCTTTCATGAGTGTTATGGCCGGAGTGAAAGGTGGTAATAATGCACAGGATGGTCCTACCTGGTGTTGTAGGTCTTGTATGAGTTTGTTCCAGTTGATTTCGCTCCGGTGTTAATTTGGTCCAAAACAAGCTCGAAAATGGGTCCAGAACAGGTGGATTTCACGAAAATTATGACCGAAGCATAACGGGTCTCGAATGCACTAGATGATCCTCCTAGGATTTGTAGGTAATACTGGATCTTGTTTTGTTTGATTTTGCTCCGGTGCTAATCTTGTTTGAAACAGACTAAAATACAGGTCCAGAATGGGTCGATTTCACAAAAGTTATGATCGGAGAGAAACACTTCCACAATGAACTGAAAGGTCCTCCTAGGTGTCGTAGCTCATGTTGGAGTATGTTCAGGTTTATTTCGCTATGGTGTTAATTTGGTTCGAAACGGGCCCAAAAATAGGTCTACAATGCGATTATTTCTTGAAAGTTAAGACTGGAGCAAAACAAGCCCAAAACGCACCATAAGGTCCTTCTAGGTATCGTAGGTCATGTTGGAGCTTGTTTCGGTTGATGTCGCTCCCGTGCTAATTTGGCCCGAAAACGGGTATAGATTGAGTGGCTTTCACAAGTGTTATGACCAGAGCGAAAGGTGGCAAGAATGCATAGGATGGTCCTACTAGGTGTCGTAGGTCTTGTTTGAGCTTGTTTTGGTTGCTTTTGCTTCGGTGTTAATTTGGTCCGAAACAAGCTCAAAAATGGGTCTAGAACGGGTGGATTACACAAAAATTATGACCGAAGCGTAACGGGTCTAGAATGCACTAGGTAGTCCTCCCTGGATTTGCCAGTAATACTGAGGTTTGTTCTGTTTGATTTCACAGGATTTTTTGGTAATACTGGAGCTTGTTCTATTTGATTTCGCTCCGGTACTAATCTTCATTGAAACAGGTCCAGAATGGGTCGATTTAACAAAAGTTATGATCAGAGCAAAATGCGTCCAGAAAGCACCAGATTGTCCTCCCAGGTGTTGTAAGTCATGTTGGAGCATGTTCTTGTTGATTTCGCTCTGGTGTTAAAATTGTCTGAAATGGGCTAAAAATAGGTTCAAAATGTGATCATTTCTTGAAAGTTAAGACTGGAGAGAAACACGCCCAGAACGTACCACAAGGTACTCCGGTTGATGTCACTCCCATGTTAATTTTTCCCGAAAATGGGCATAGATCAAGCGGCTTTCATGAGTGTTATGAGTGGAGCGAAAGGCGGCAAGAACGCACAGGATGGTCCAACCAGCTGTTGTAGGTCTTGTTTGAGCTTGTTTCGGTTGATTTCGCTCCGATGTTAATTTGGTCCGAAACGAGCTCAAAAACGGGTCCAAAATGAGTTGTTTTCATGAAAATTATGACCAAAGCGTAACGGGTCTAGAATGCGCTAGATGGTCCTCATTGGATTTGAAGGTAATACCGAAGCTTGCTTTTTTCATTTCGCTCTGGTGCTAATCTTCATTCAAACAGACACGAGTACATGTCCAGAATGGGTCGATTTCACAAAAGATATTATCGGAGCAAAATGTGTCCAGAACGCACCAGAAGGTCCTTTGATGAGACATCCCTTCCAATGAAACAGCCACGCCTATTGCACAGCATGGGCCAATGACTCGAGCTCGAGCATGTCGACTTAATTATCAGGTAAAGTCATTTATAGTTTTCCATACAAGTTCTTCTCTGAATTGGATGCTACTAAAGTCCTATGATGTTTTTCTTGTGCTTCGAAACATGGGAGAAGAACTAGATGGGAGCAGGAGTACCCAAGAGCAAGTTTGGACCGCTGGTTCAGACCACTGAACAGCGCCATTTTGAATCGGCCATAACTCTTGACTTCGGTGGATGGTGTTGGCTCATGAGTATTTGATGGAAAGATCTCCTTGTTTACTTTCAAATGGATCCAACCTCACCATCAAATTCCATAGAAGTTGTTCGAAATCGGCTAAAGAATGTTTGGACCATATGTTCGGAACCTCTAGCTATGGGCCTTGAGATTTGTATCTAGTAGAGCCCATGTGGGCGCATCATAAATTAGGGTTTGCACTTCCTGGTGGTTTGCTACCTATAAATACTACCCCTAGCTGTCACTTTGAACTTGGTTTTCTTTTTAGGCTAAGATAGCTTCTGCTTCTTACTTGTAAATGCGTGTGTTGGCTAGAAGACTCGATTTACTCGAATCAGAACCCCACCTCGGTGTAACAGATTGAATCTCGCTGACTAATTAATTTCTTATAACATACTCTATTTTTCTTTGCCAAATAAGCCAGCAAATAGCTAGATTTGTGAGTTATCCACTTGTTCATCTTGTTCTTGCTTGTTCATCGATTGCTAGCAGGTTCAAGGTTGTTCTTGGCACAGCAAGAACAACAAGAATCCAGAGTTGGTGTACTAGTTGCTAAGGCGCAGCACCATATGGTTGTTGTAGTTGGACCGCCAACGTTGACTCCTCCCCAAATCGAAGTTATCCTAGTTCTCATCGAAAGATCGAGAATCCCCGTCTACATCAAGTGGTACCAGAGCTTAAGGTTGTTTGGTGACAGCTTTTTGTGTTCCTTGCTTTTACCTACAGTCCAGAAAAACCCCCAAAACAGGTTAGTGCCGAGTTCCAAAACAAGTGTTGAGCCTTTGTTGTTCCTCTTAATCCTTTGCTTGTTGAGTTTTCGAACTGCATCATCGTGTCAAGTGCTGGTTCCTAGTGTGTATCCTTTCGAGTTTCGAGTTCTGTTCAGGCCACCTTCACCACCAGATCCGCCGCTACCATAAACACCCACTGATTCAGGTTTGTGGTTTGATTCGAGTAGTCTTCCGAGCACCTTTCCAAATTGGTGGACTGATTTGAGAAGTCTCTTGTGTAGCACTCAGATTTGGAGTCATTCATGAATAGCTGATCCAAGTGTTCTTAATTCAGAGAGAGTTATTCTTTCTACCTTTTTCCCCTGACCAAAAAATGTGGTTGATGTGAATTGCTTGTTTTTTTGGAGTACCCTATGTAAAGTTCGAGGATTTTGGGACACTTGCAAAAAAAAGGAAAAAAACAAAAATAAGAAAAAGAAGGGGGAGAAGGGACTAATTCGCTTGTCTTCTATTTGCGCTCAACTTTGGTGATATCATATATTACACTTATGTCTAGGCTCGCGTCTCTAGCACAGCTTAGCATAGGACCAGCACCGTACCGTCATTGTGCGTTTATTCAACTTGCTTTGACGAATGTGGTTCTAGCTGTTCCTTCATTCTTACTTGCAGCCACCTATAGCTCCACATATTTGATTACCACATCACAGGTTGTGCTTGTGACTAGCATTGACACACTCCAGGATTGTTTATGTTCTTGCTGGTTGCCTACACCTTCTGCAAGCGTGGTGAGAACATGTAAGAGCTCTGTTGCACGCGATTGAGAGAAATGGAATCTTCCATCACCTAGCCATATCTTCTTGTGAATTTTGCTACTGTTTACTAACCATATCAGAAGGTGCGGATGGTCCTCCGCCACATTCACCACGTACGAGGGGCATCATACAACACTTTGAGCACAAAGTGAGGTTGCACGCTGAATCCTTGATGACGATGTTCGGGTAACTAATGACCGCCTTGGTCAGTTGGAGGTGGCCCAAATTAACACAAACGCCAAGCTCTCATTGATGGAGAACTCCCTTGGAGCTGTCAACACCACTCTTGCCGGTATTCTGAGCCACCTTGAGAGGATGGACTAGTACAGTCATGACGGTTCAGCTCGGCGCTACAACAATAGCCACAACACTGTGAGCAGTGCCGCTAGTGGGGATTAAGTCGAATATTCTGTAGACATCGAGCTTGAGAACAAGGTAAATGGTCATCCACATCGACAGCAGCGCCGCAACCGCCATGGCATAGGTGCTCACCCACCACGGCGAGAGGTACGTGATACTGATGATTCTTTAGGCAAGATCAAGTTCACCATTCCCTCTTTTGATGGGAAGTATGATCCAGATGCATACCTTACTTGGGAACTAGCTGTTGATTAGAATTTTTCTTGTCATGACTTTCCTGAGAACAAACGTGTTAGGGCTGCTATTAGTGAGTTTACTGATTTTTCTTCTATTTTGTGTAGTGAGTATCGTCACACGAATCCAAATAATACTCCACAAACTTGGGATGCCATGAAAAGGGTCATGCAGGCTAGATTTGTGGCTTTATATCATCACGCGATTTGTTAAATAAATTGCAACAATTAAGATAGGGCAAAAAAATGTAGAAGAATATTATCAAGCATTACAAATCAGGATGCTTTGCTGTGGGTTAGTAGAAAATGAGGACACTGCTATGGCTAGATTCATGGGTGGTTTGAGCCGAGAAATTCAAGATATTTTAGCCTACAAAGAGTACAATTTTGTCACTCATTTATTTCATCTTGCTTGTAAAGCTGAAAGGGAAGTGCAGGGACATCGAGAAAGCATGCAAGTTAACACTCCTGCAAGTCGTGCTAGCTCTTGGACACCATGCCCTCTTTTGATGGGAAGTATGATCCAGATGCATACCTTACTTGGGAACTAGCTATTGATCAGAAGTTTTCTTGTCATGACTTTCCTGAGAACAAACGTGTTAGGGCTGCTATTAGTGAGTTTACTGATTTTGCTTCTATTTTGTGTAGTGAGTATCGTCACACGAATCCAAATAATACTCCACAAACCTGGGATGCCATGAAAAGGGTCATGCAGGCTAGATTTGTGGCTTCATATCATCACGCGATTTGTTAAATAAATTGCAACAATTAAGATAGGGCAAAAAATGTAGAAGAATATTATCAAGCATTACAAATCGGGATGCTTTGCTGTGGGTTAGTAGAAAATGAGGACACTGCTATGGCTAGATTCATGGGTGGTTTGAGCCGAGAAATTCAAGATATTTTAGCCTACAAAGAGTACAATTCTGTCACTCATTTATTTCATCTTGCTTGTAAAGCTGAAAGGGAAGTGCAGGGACATCGAGAAAGCATGCAAGTGAACACTCCTGCAAGTCGTGCTTGCTCTTGGACACCATCCATTGATGTTGTTCCGTCAACTTGAGCAGTTCCACCATCTTCCTCAAGCAGCAAGCCACGTCCTTCTGCATCAAATTAAGCACCATATACACCTGAAGCATCAAAGGGAGTAGCGGCTGCACCTGCTACATCCATTGCATCTTCAGGAAGAACACGAGACATCCAGTTCCTACAATCCAAGGGGTACGGTCATGCGCGCAAGGACTGTCCAAGCAAACATGTGCTAATTGTGCGGCCAGATGGTGGGTACTCTTCTGTTGGTGATTTGGATGAAGATACATTTCTTTGCTTGCGGATGACCATGTAGGTGGAGATGAAGCACATAATCAAGCCAAAGAGCACATTGGCACAGAGGATGTGGACCGCTATGAAAGTCTCATGGTGCAGCGAGTGCTGAGTGCACAAATGGAGAAGGCTGAACAAAATCAGCACCACATCTTGTTTCAAACCAAGTGTGTGATCAAAGAGCACTCTTGCCGTGTGATCATTGATGGAGGAAGCTGCAATAACTTGGCAAGTTCTGAAATAGTGGAGAAGCTTGCATTAAACACCAAACCACACCCGCAACCTTACTACATTCAGTGACTTAGAAACAACAGCAGGGTAAAGGTAACACGGTTGGTGAGAGTTAGCTTTGCTATCAGTTCGAATCATGATTCTATTGATTGTGATGTTGTGCCTATGCAAGCATGTTCTATGTTGTTAGGTAGACCATGGCAGTTTGATAGAGATTCCTTGAATCATTGTAAAACTAATCAATTCTCGTTTGTGCATAATGACAAGAAATTTGTGTTACATCCCATATCTCCTGAAGCTATTTTGAAAGACGAGATTGCTAGAGCTAGCAAGTTGAAAAATCAGGAGCATACTAAGAGTGAAAATCAAATTGTGGCAAAGGAATTCAAACAACATAACAAGAAAAGCACTAAATCTGTTCATGATAATAAAAATGAGATTAAGCTGAAAGGATCTTGTTTCATTGCTACCAAATCTGGTATGGAAGAGCTTGATGCTAGCACTACTGTTTGCTATGCTTTAATTTGCAAGGAAACTTTGTTTTCACTTGAGGAAATACCTTCTTCCTTGCCTCCCCCTGTCACTAACCTTTTGCAGGGATATATGAACATTGTTCCAAAGGAGCTGCCACCGCTGCGAGGGATTGAACACCAAATTGATCTCCTTTTGGGAGCCTCTTTGCCAAACCATGCACCATACAGAACCAACGCTGATGAAACCAAGGAGATTTAGCGCCAAGTGCAAGAATTGCTTGAAAAAGGTTATGTGCTTGAATCTCTTAGCCCTTGTGCTGTTCCGATGCTTTTAGTTCCTAAGAAAGATGGATCATGGCGAATGTGTATGGACTCTAGAGCGATTAATAACATTACCATCATATATCATCATCCTATTCCTAGGTTAGATGATATGCTTGATGAATTGAGTGGCTCTATTGTTTTCTCTAAAGTAGATTTGCATAGTGGATACCACCAAATTTACAAGAAGTTGGGAGATGAATGGAAAACTGCTTTTAAAACTAAGTTTGATCTATATAAGTGGTAAGTAATGCCTTTTGGTTTAACTAATGCACCCAACACTTTTATGAGATTAATGAACACGGTTTTGCGTGCTTTCATTAGCAGATTTGTGGTGATTTATTTTGATGATATCATGATCTGTAGCAAATCTTTAAAGGAACATCTTGATCACTTGCGTATTGTTTTTGATGCTTTGTGCACTGCACGATTATTTGCAACCTTGAGAAGTGCACCTTTGGCATGGATCGAGTCTCTTTTCTTGGCTATATTGTTACACTACAGGGAATTGAAGTTGATCAAGATGAGGTTGAAGCAACAAACAGCTGGCCGATCCCAAAAATGGTCACACAAGTGTGCAGCTTTTTAGGACTCATTGGATTCTATCGCCACTTTGTGAAGGATTTCAGCATCCTTGCTGCCCTGCAACATGAGCTTACTAAAGAAGGGTGTGCCCTTCACTTGGGGCAACACGCAAGAGAACACCTTCCACACGCTGAAAGATAAGTTAACACATGCACCTTTGCTCCAACTTCCTAATTTTAATAAGACTTTTCGATGCTAGTGGAATTGGATTAGGAGGTGTTTTGTTATGAGAGGGAAAACATGTGGCATACTTCAGTGAGAAGTTGAGTGGGCCTAGTCTGAACTATTCTACTTGTGACAAGGAACTATATGCTCTAGTTCGGTCATTAGAGATATGGTAACATCATTTATGGCCAAAAGAATTTGTTATCCATTCTAATCATGAATCTTTGAAACACATTCGAAGTCAAGAAAAATTGAACCGTTCATAGAGTCTTTCTCTTATGTCATCAAACATAAAAAGGGGAAGGAGAATGTTATCGTTGATGCTTTTTCTAGGCGTTACACCATGCTTTCACAACTTTGCTTCAAAATTTTTGGCCTAGAAACAATTAAAGAACAATATGCCCATGATGATGATTTTAAGGATCTGTTGTTGAATTGTAAAGAGGGAAAAACTTGGAACAAATTCATTGTCACTCACGGGTTTGTGTTTTTAGCTAACAGGCTGTGCATTCCAGCTAGCTCTGTTCATTTGTTGTTGTTACAAGAAGCATGCGGAGGTGGGCTGATGGAACACTTTGGCATGAATAAGACAGAGAACATCCTCACTGATCATTTCTTTTGGCCCAAGATGACAAGAGACGTGGAGCGTTTCGTTGCTCGCTGCACGATATGCCAAAAAGCTAAGTCACGGCTGAATCCCCGTGATTTGTATATGCCTCTACCTATTCCTCGTGTACCTTGGGAGGATATTTCTATAGAATTTTTTGTAGGATTGCCTAGAACAAAGAAGGGGAGGGATAACGTCTTTGTTGTGGTAGACAACTTTTCTAAAATGGCAAATTTCATACCTTGCTAGAAAAGTGATGATGGTACACACGTTGCTGATTTGTTCTTCAGTGATATTGTTCGCTTGCATGGAGTACCAAATACCATAGTTTCTGATCATGACACAAAATTCCTTAGTCATTTTTGGAGAACTTTGTGGGCTAAGTTGGGGACTAAACTTTTATTTTTAACTACTTGTCATCCCTAAATTGATGGAAAAACTAAGGTTGTGAATAGAACTTTATCTACAATACTTAGGGCTGTTATGAAAAAGAACATAAAGATGTGGGAAGAATGCTTGCTTCATGTTGAGTTTGCTTATAATCGTTCACATCATTCTACTACTAAGATGTGCCCTTTTGAGGTTGTTTATGAATTTGTACCTTGTGCCCCTTTTGATCTATTGCCTCTGCCCACTTCGGAGAGGTTTCATTTTGATGCTAAACAATGTGCTGAACTGATGTTAAAAATGCATGAAACCACCAAAGAAAACATAGAGCGCATGAATGCCAAGTATATGTTTGCTGGTAGTAAAGGAAAGAAATATGTCCCTTTTGATCCTGGCGATTTGGTTTGGCTACATTTGAGAAAGGATAGGTTTCCTGAATTGAGAAAGTCTAAGTTACTCCCATGAGCTGATGGTTCCTGCAAAGTGCTAGAAAGGATTAATGATAATACATACAAGCTTGAGTTGCCTGCAGATTTTGGGGTCAGCCCCACATTTAACATTGCCGATTTAAAACCATACTTGGGACAAGAGGATGAACTTGAGTCGAGGACAACTCCAATGTAAGAAGGGGAGGGTGATGAGGACATCCCTTCCAATGGAAGAACCACGCCTATTGCACAGCATGGGCCAATGACTTGAGCTCGAGCACATCAACTTAATTATCAGGTAAAGTCATTTCTAGCTGACCATACAAGTTCTTCTCCGAATTGGAAGATACTAAAGTCCTATGATGTTTTTCTTGTGCTTCGAAACATGGGAGAAGAACCAGATGGGAGCAGGAGTACCCAAGAGCAAGTTTGGACCGCTGGTTCAGACCACTGAACAACGCCATTTTGAATCAGCCATAACTCTTGACTTCGGAGAATGGTGGAGGCTCATGAGTATTTGATGGAAAGATCTCCTCGTCTACTTTAAGATGTATCCAACCTCAACATAAAATTCCACATAAGCTATTTAGAATCGGCCAAAGAATCTTTGAATATATGTTTGAACCCTCCAGCTATGGGCCTTGAGCCTTGTATCCAGTAGAGCCTGTTGGGGGAAAATAAACCAGCCTGATGATAATGGTTGAAGATTACTATCCAGGTCACTCCAGAGCCTTGATCTCCTGACCCTTAGCTAAAGGCCCGACCTCCGAAGGCATCAGGCTCCTTCGTGCCACCTCTTCGTACCTGCGAAGCCTTCCCATGACTCGAAACCACGCCTGACCCCTCTGAAGCCTCCAGCCTCCGATCTCTCAGTAGTAGGCCTGAACCCCGGAGGTTGTGGACCCCTTCGGGCCACCCCACCGGTGCTGGGTAGCTTTCCGAAGCCTAAGATACAACAGGCCTCCGATGACAATATTAGGGGGAAAAATATCTCCCCTGCCATCGACCCGATGTGAAGTGATGGGCGATCAATGTCGGTGCAAGTGGTGCTATCCTAACACCCCAGTGCATTTAAGGCTGCCCTGACACCCCTGATAGTACGGCATCGAGCCGTAATTGGAGACCGACTCTCCCCCTTCAGTGGGCAGGCACCACGATAGTTACTACGGTGGATATTTATCTCCCAGGTAGGGTAGAAAGTAGTTATCTGGGATAAGGCCCAGTAATTCGGTCAGATGCCAGATATTTGTACATTGTGATAACTTGTATGTCAAGCTACGCATGATCCTATAATAGGAGACCTGGTCGCCTGGGCAAAAGAGGGGCTAGACAGGGGAAGGAAAATAGAGGTGAAAAAAACACCAAGTCACGCTGTGATACTCCCCCCAGATCGATCCATTTTTTCTACCATCAATACATTTGTGGTGTTCCTTCATGTTAAACTTCGTCTCCTCCTTAGAAGAAACTATCGCCGTACTTGCTGGGGCAAGACAAACTCTTGCTCCATCAGTGGCGCCGTCCGTGGGGATCGAACACAGAAGTGCTAAGAGAGGTATGAATCCACCAGGAAAACACCAAAGTGCTAGCCAAAACCGCCACACCCACCATTGCAAGCATGCAACCATTTGCATGGCTGTCTCAGCCATGCACACCGTATGCATGCTCCAGCCCCTGCTGCCATGTGGGACGGCGTTCCTCTGACATTGGCCAACCCAGAACCTTGGGTCGGTACAAGAACTCCAGACGGCGCAGAGGCCTTCCAGCCTCTGCACGACAAAGACCTCACCGCCTCAGTTGAGAACACAGCCGAAGCCACAGCCAAGCAGGCCGCCTTCCAGTGGTTCTAGGCGGTTGAACCCAGGAGTGTTCTCACGTGGGCTTGGTCCCAAAGTATCCCCTTCGACAACACCTGGGATACCCCGGGCGAGCCAACATCTTCGGAAAGTCTGTCCACCCAGCATCCTCCTTGGACACCTCAGGCGAAAGAGGGTTCCAAGGAGACGCAGGGATCCAGGGTGCGTAGACCCCGCCAGTGCCTCCGACGCTGCCATCATAATGCCAAACGCGCGTAGGGAATCCCAAGCCCACCTCATTCGGGGAGGCATAGTTAGAACCACTTCGGCTCCAAAAGCTGGTTCACCAGACAGCCTCGACGGTCTCCCAAAGGGGAAGGAGACCCTAGGGAAACCACATGCTCTGGGATACACCACCTTCGGCAACAACCCCAACGACAACTCCAAGCTCCGGTGCCCTCGGAGGCACACACCAACGACTGCCGCACCCTCATGACCTTCCGGGAGGAATACCTCGGAAGGCAAGTAGGATACCTGGCCGCAGAAGGGGCTGGCAGGGGATGACGCAGGGATCGGAGGCCTGGGGCAAAGTCCCAGGCAAATCCCTGGCCCCTCAACCCTGCACTGTCACTACCAACCCTACTACCAACGATACTATATCTAGAAACGAGAACTAAGTCAGGGACATGCCGTCGCCAGGCTCCGGACAGATTACCTCCGGAGCCGGGCAACGGCTAAGGGCCGAGGCATTCGAGGACTGCCTCTCCCGACTAGCCGTCGGCTACGCCTCCAACATACCGTCGCTAGGCTTCGGACGGATTACCTCTAGAGCCGGGCAATGACTAAGGGCTGAGGGTGTCAAGCACCACCTCTCCCGGCCTAGCCACAGGCTTTCAAGGCCTCCAAGCCTCATAATAGAGGCCTTATTTCTACAAAGGTACGTCCACTATTAACTATCAGTAGTTTACCTAGTGATCTATCTTTCATACAGCAAGGTTAGAATATGTCGGAGGCCTCCAACCTTACTGCTATAAGTCTTTTGCAATAGATAGCCACTAGGTAGAAGCAGTAGAACTTAAGTTACATCCTCATTTAGCATGAATAGTTATATAACCTAGCTATGTTTTATACTACAATCAGCTTCTTATTGTCAATAGTAGACTGCAAAACTTAGCTAGTATAACCATGCAAAATCCCTACACTCATGCAGACGCATTGTGCCTAGGTCGCTTGGGGGGCGGGTCTGCCCAGGTTTCCTAGAAGGCATTGTGTGGCCTCAGAAGTGTAGTTGCCATGTATCAAGGGATTTCCTTGATAGACCGTGTTGCGGCGCCACCCGTGGGACAAGCCCATATATTGCGGATGTAGCATGCCTAGGTCATCTGGAAGGCAAGGCTGCCTAGATTTCCTGGAAGGCATTGTGTAGTCTCGGTAGACAGCGAGGCCCACACACTGCGGGTGCCACTTATGCCTAAGTCACCTGGAAGGCAGATTATGCCCAGGGTGCCCTGGAAGGCATTGCATAGCCTCGGTAGTGTCGAAGCCACGCCCTAGGGGATGTCATCGGTGGCGGAGATGCGGTGCTCTAAGGAATGCTGTCACAAGGAATCCTCGTTGCACGACATGCCTACAAACCGTGGGCATACCATGCCTAGGTCACCTGGAAGGCAAGACTGCTAGGTTTCCTAGAAGGTATTGTGTAGCCCTGATAGTGTGTAGATGTTGGTTATCAAGGGACTTCCTTGGTAATGTAGTTGTCGCGCCCCCGAGGTATTTCTTCGGAGGCGTGACAGGGCCACAAATCAGTAAGCATGCTTGCCTAAACTCAAGGTCACCTGAAAAGGTTTCCCAGAGTATAGCTTTGCCCTGGTAGGCGGTGGAGCCCACACACCGCGGGTGTCACATGCCTAGGTCATCTGGAAGACAAGACTGCCTAGGTTTCCTGGAAGATATTGTGTAGCCTCGATAGTGTGTGGACATCGCATATCAAGGGATGGCCCTGATATGAGGATGCGGTGCTCTGAGGAATGTTGTCACAAAGAATCCTCGTTGCACGATATACTTATATACCATGGGCGCAGCATGCCTAGGTCACCGCTAAGGCATCAAGCCTAGGTTTCTTGGAAGGTATTGCATAGCTTCGGTCGTATAAATGCCACACGCCATGGCACATCCTTGGTGGATAGTGTTGCGGTGCACCACATGCATTTCCTCGTGAGCATGACAAGCCTACACATCGCGAGCGTAGCATGCCTAGGTCACCTAGAAGGCAAGACTGCCTAGGTTTCATGAAAGGTGTTGCGTAGCTCCGATAGTGTGTAGGGCCTTTGGCATTAATACATGCCAAGGAGTCTTACAAAACCCTAACAAAAATAGAGAGTCTTACAATACCTCCGGCAAAAATGGAGAGTCTTACGAAAACCTTTGGCAAAAACGGAGAGTCTTACAAAACCTCCGGCAAAAATGAAGAGTCTTACAAAACCTTCGGCAAAAACGGAAAACCTTACAAAACCTTGACAAAAACGGAGAACCTTAAAAAATCTCCGGCAAAAACATAGAACCTTACAAAACTTTGGCAAAAATGGAGAATCTTACAAAACCTCTGACAAAAACAGAGTCTTACAAAACCTCCAGCAAAAATGGAGAACTTGCAAAACCTCCGATAAGAATAGAGAACCTTATAAAACCTCTAGCAAAAATGGAGAGCTTTACCAAACCTCCGCACAACGGAGAGTTTTACCAAACCTCCACCAAAATGGAGACTTCCAAACACCTCCGCACAACGGAGAGTTCTACAAAACCTCTGGCAAAAATGGAGAGCTTTACCAAACCTCCGCACAACGGAGAGTTTTACAAAACATCTGGCAAAAACGCAGAGCTTTACCAAACCTCTGTACAACGGAGAGTTTTACCAAACCTCCACCAAAACGGAGAGAATTCAAAAAACCTCCGCACAACGGAGAGTTTACCAAACCTCCACCAAAATGGAGAGACTTCCAAAAACCCCCGCAAATGGGGATGTTTTTCGAAAACTCCACTGGGCGGAAAGGTTCTAAAAGGACTTGATGGGAAGAGTACCCGGCATCTTGAAGGCAAATGCTTCCGTGCTGAAGGGGTACGAAACCCGCTAGCCTCCAAAAGCCACAGCTAACAGATCAAAGGGGTATAAAAATCCCCCTCCCTATAGGGAAAGGTATGACCCGCGTGACTCAAACACGTATGGTAAAAGGTAAAATCATTACCCTACCATCTCCTTTAAAGACACATTTCATACGTCATTTTGTGAAAATTATACTGACATTTAATAAAAGCCCACCCTGTGTGACACGGGAAATAGAGTAGAACCCTCGACTGTCCATTTCAGATGCTGCAAATTAATTGCAGCGACTAAGGGCCGAGGGGGTCGCGTACCACTTCCCCCGCCTGGCCCTCAGCTTCGCCTTCGACACGCCATCGCCAGGCTCCGGATGAAGTACCTCCAGAGCCGGATAGCGGCTAAGGGCCAAGGGGGTCGTGGACCACTTCCCCCTCCTGGCCCCTGGCTTTGCCTCCGACACGCCAGCGCCAGGCTTCGGACGGAGTACCACTGGAGCCAGGTAGCGGCTAAGGGCTGACGGGGTTGCGGATCACTTCCCCCGCCTAGCCCTCAGCTTCACCTCCGACGCGCCGTCGCCAGGCTCCAGACGGAGTACCTTCGGAGCCGGGCAGCAGCTAAGGGCCGAGGGGGTCACAGACCACCTCTCCTGCCTAGCCCTGGGTTTCGCCTCCGACACAACGTCACCAGGTTCTGGATAGAGTACCATCAGAGCCGGACAACGGCTAAGGGTCGACGGGGTCGCGGACCACTTCCCCCGCCTGGCCCTTGGCATCGCCATTGACATGCCGTCGCCAGGCTTCTAATGCTGGAGCTGGGCAACGGCTAAGGGCTGAGGGGGTTACGTACCACTTCCCCCACCTGGCCCTCGGCTTCACCTCTGACATGCCATCGCTATGCTCCAGATGGAGTACCTCCAGAACTGGACAGTGGCTAAGGGCCGAGGGGGTCGCGGAACACCTCTCCCACCTAGCCTTTGGCTTCGCCTCCGACACGCCGTCGCCAGGCTCCGGACGGAGTACCTCCGGAGCCGGGTAGTAGCTAAGGGCCGAGGGGGTCGCAGACCACCACTCTCATCTACCCTTCGGCTTCGCCTCCAACATGTTGTCACCGGGCTTTAGACAGGTCACCTTTGAAGCCAGGCAGCGGCTAGGAGCCCGTAGGGACACAATCCATCTCCGAGAGCTTGTCCCCAAGAATCCCAATGGGGCCTCACCGGGTTGAAAGTCTGAAACAAGATTGGAAAAAGGCCCAGCCAAATGCCAAACCCGGGGAGAACACGATGGCCCAGAACGGCGAAGTCACCAACACCTCGCCCAGCCATCCTTAGCTACCCTGCGTATCTACCGTCACCAGAGCCCCAAGGCCACCTCTCTCAAAGAAGAAAATGAAGCCGGTTAAATTCTATGCAAGGTCTTGATACCCCGGTCATCCGAAAAATCATCCACGAAGACGGCGAGGAAGTACGGTACGAAGGCATGAAGGCACACATACATACGGTCACCCGTTCGAAAGATCCCCTTGCACTCCGATACAGAAAGAGACACAACCGTCCCCAAAGGTCCATATTATATTATTAAACAACTAGTACATCCGGAGGACGCATACAAAGAGCGACAGTACAGAGATTGCTACGAAGGCGATAGACCCTGATAGAGCAAACCAGAGGGAGAAAGAGTACAAGGTGACTAGGTCAACCCATGGGCACACAGCAAGGCCATAGTCAACCGTGAGACACGAATATCTCGTGGCTTCACCAGGAGCTCTCTCCAGAAGACCGTCTTCACCTACTACAGGTCCCAGCAGGGGCCACGCATGGGGCACGTATGTGCCTCATCTGCGTCTTACCGCTACGGAAGCCGATATAGTAGCCGGCTCCTGAGCTTTTGGAGGACGAAGAAGAGTCCGAGGAGGTCACCAGCGGGGCCTTCTCTCCCACCTTCCCAGCCTCCTCTTTTGCCGTCAAAGTCACCGTACCGTTGTCTCCGTAGACGCCTGCTTCTCCTCATCACTCTCCCCCCGCAGGAGACCCCAGTTAGTCTCCTCATGGTCGAGATATCGATGATCCCAACAGGCTGGCCTCCCGAGCCAAGGGTTAGGCCGGAGCGGCAAGCAACCGCCTCCCCTGCAGAGATGGAAGCAGCATGACCACCAGCACCTCTACCGATGACCAAAACGGTCTGACTATCGATGAAGCCGTCGAGATCATTGACATCTCCAAAGAGGATAAGGAGGAAGACGATGCCATACTCAAGTCAAGGTTAACTGCTCACTCGTAGGGCTATGGAGAATCTAGCCGGATGACCCTAGCTTTATACCCGGGCCAAGTAGCCACGTAAGCTCGGGAGATGAAGAGGAACTGACACAGCGGTGTCCCTCATTGAATGCTTGAGGGGATCGTGGCCATACCCCGGTCGTTCTGCTAACACCTGGCAGCGTTCCACGATGAACGCCTCATTTTCTCGCACGGATGTCCCACCTCAGTAATAACCCAGACTCCTTTCAGCGTGTGACAGGGGTGTGGGCACAAGACCCTAAACGACCCCCGCATTATCCAGTCAGAACACGGCAGTGGCATGTTTCATCCTACCAGGCAAACGCGTGGGGTCCCCCAATCCTACACGTAATCTCTACTATGGCGACCTCAAAAGGTAAGAATAACCATAACTGAAGAAATCCAGATAGCCTGTATCGGCCTCGGCACGGACCCCGGAGTGCACCTCCTCCATCGACGCCCCTCTGGCCCGGGGTCCCGACTTTGTGCATGCCAGCTCCAACAGACTTCGGAGCATATCGCCAGCACCAGTGCACCATCAGCCTTGGGGCTCACCATCGACACCCACGGTTTCCGATGAAAAAACTTCTTAAGGACAGGGAATTGCCATTGGGTATCCTTGATACTATACCAGGCTAGAGTTAGTTTTCCTCTACATCCTCCCCCCCCCCCGCTCTGAAACATCAGGGCCCGAAAATGAGGGGGTACTGTTGGGGGAAAATAAACCAGCCTGAGGATAATGGTTGAAGATTACTATCCAAGTCCCTCTGGAGCCTTGATCTCCAGACCCTCAGCTAAAGGCTCGACCTCCGAAGGCATCGGGCTCCTTCGTGCCACCACTTCGTACCTACGAACCCTTCCCATGACTCGGAACCACGCCTGGCCCCTTCGAAGCTTTCCGCCTCTGAACTCTCAGCAACAGGCCTGACCCCCGTTGGTTGTGGACCCCTTCGGGCCACCCCACCGGCGCCCGGGTAGCTTTTTGAAGCCTAAGATACAACAGGCCTCCGAAGACAATATCAGGGGAAAAATGTCTCCCCGTGCCACCGACCGGATATGAAGTGACAGGCGATCAATGCTGGTGCAAGTGGTGCTATCATGCTGACACCCTAGTGCATTTAAGGCCGCCCTGACACCCCTGATAGTATGGCGCCGAGCCGCAATTGACAACTAGCTCGACCCCTTCAGGGGGCAGGCACCACGATAGTTACTACGGTGGATATTTATCTCCCAGGTAGGGTAGAAAGTAGTTATTCGGGATAAGGTGCAGTAATTCAGTCAGGTCTCAGATATTTGTACATTGTGATAACTTGTACGCCAAGCTACGCATAGCCCTATAATAGGAGCCCTGGTCACCTGGGCAAAAGGGGGGCTAGACAAGGGAAGGAAAGTAGAAGTGAAAAAACACCAAGTCACGCTGTGATACTCCCCCAGATCGATCCATTTTTTCTACCATCAATACATTCGTGGTGTTCCTTCCTCTTAAACTGCGTCTCCAAGCTTGAGTCTCCTCCTTAGAAGAAACTCTCACTGTACTTGCTGGGGCAAGATGAACTCTGCTCTAACAGAGCCCAAGAGAGCGCATCTTAAGTTAGGGTTTGCACCTCCTGGTGGTTTTCTACCTATAGCTTCTTCTTCTTACTTGTAAACATGTGTGTCAGCTAGACCACCCAATTTACTTGAATCAGAACCCAACCTTGGTGTAACAGAATGAATCACGTGGCTAGATTTGTGAGTTATTCACTTGGTCATCTTGTTCTTGCTTGTTTGTCAATCGCTAGTAGGTTCAAGGTTGTTCTTGGCATGGCAAGATCAACAATAATCCAGAGTTGGTGTACCGGTTGGTAAGGCACAGCGCCCCAGTGGCCATTGTAGTCAGACCGCCAACTTTGACTCCTCCACAAATCGAAGTTATCCCTGTTCTCATCGAAAGATCAGGAAACCCCATCTATATCATCCTCCTAGGTGTCGTAGGTCATGTTGGAGCATGTTCAGGTTGATTTCGCACTTGAGTAAATTTGGTCCAAAACTATCCCACAAATAGGTCCATATTGCAGAATGTTAAGACTAGAGCAAAACACGCCCAGATCACACTGGAAGGTCCTCCTAGGTGTCTAGGTCATGTTGGAGCTTGTTCCAGTTGATGTCGCTCCTGTGTTAATTTGGCCCAAAAATGGGTATAGATTGAGTGGCTTTCATGAGTGTTATGACCGAAGCGAAACATGGCAAGAACACACAGGATGGTCCTACTAGGTATCATAGGTCTTGTTTGAGCTTGTTCCCGTTGATTTCATGACGGTGTTAATTTGGTTCAAAATAAGCTCGAAAACGGGTCCAGAATGAGTGGATTTCACGAAAATTATGAACGAAGCCTAACGGGTCCACCTAGGATTTGTAGGTAATACTGGAGCTTGTTCTGTTTGATTTCGCTCCGGTGCTAATCTTCATTGAAATAGACTAAAAAACTGGTCCAGAAAGGGTTGATTTCACAAAAGTTATGATCGTAGTAAAACGCATCCAGAACACTCCAGAAGGTCCTCCCAAGTGTCGTAGGTCATGTTGGAGCATGTTCTGGCTGATTTCGCTCTGGTGATAATTTAGTCCTAAATGGGCTCAAAAAAAGGTCCACAATATGGTTATTTCTTGAAAGTTAAGACTAGAGTGAGACACGCCCAGAATGTACAGGAAGGTCCTCCTACTTGTCATAGGTCTTATTAGAGCTTGTTCCGGTTAATCTTGCCCTCGTGTTAATTTGGTTCGGAAGCGAGTATAGATCGAGTGGCATTCATGTGTTATGACCGGAGCATAACGGGTCTAGAATGCACAAGATCGTCCTGCCAGGTGTCATTGGTCTTGTCTGAGCTTGTTCTGGTTGATTTTACTCCGGTGTTAATTTCGTCTAAAATCAGCTCGAAAATAGGTGCAGAGCTGGTAGATTTGACGAAAATTATGATCGAAGTGTAACAGGTCTAGAATGCACTAGATGGTCCACCCAGGATTTGTAGGTAACAGTGGAGCTTGTTCTGTTTGATTTCGCTCCGTTGCTAATCTTCATTAAAATAGACTCGAAAACAGGTCCAGAATGGGTCGATTTCGCAAAAGATATGATCGGAGCGAAATGAGTCCAGAATGCACCAGAAGGTCCTCCTAGGTATCGTAGGTCATGTTGGAGCATGTTCTGGTTGACGTTGCTCCTGTGTCTATTTGGCCCGAAAATGGGTATAGATCGAGTTGCTTTCATGAGTGTTATGACCAGACCAAAACGTGACAAGAACGGAAAGTATGGTCCTGCCAGGTGTTGTAGGTCTTGTTTGAGCTTTTTTTCGATTGATTTTGCTCCGATATTAATTTGGTTCCAAGTAAGCTCAAAAGGGGACCCACAACGGGTAGATTTCACGAAATTTATGACCGAAGCGTAACGGGTCTAGAATGCACTAGATGGTCCTCCCAGGATTTGTAGGTAATATTGGAACTCGGTTTGTTTGATTTCACTCCGGTGCTAATATTCATTGAAACAGACTCAAAAACAGGTCTAGAATGGGTCGATTTCACAAAAGTTATGATCGGAGAGAAACGCATCCAAAACGCACCAGAAGGTCCTCCCATGTATCATATGTTCCGTTGGAGCATGTTCCTGCCATGTGTCGTAGGTCTTGTACGAGCTTGTTCAGGTTGATTTTGATCCGGTGTTCATTTGGTCCGAAGTAAGCTCGAAAATGGGTCCAGAACGGGTGAATTTCACGACAATTATGACCAAAGCGTAACGGGTCAAGAATGCACTGGATGGTCCACCAAGGATTTGAAGTTAATACTGGAGCTTGTTTTGATTGATTTCACTCTGGTCTTAATTTGGGAAACAAACAAGCTCAAAAATTTGTTTGGAACGGATGGATTTCATGAAAATTATGACCGAAGCGTAACGGGTCAAGAATGCACTGCATAGTCCACCTAGGATTTGTAGGTAATACTGGAGCTTGTTTTGTTCAATTTCACTCCAGTGCTAATCATGATGAAAATAGACTAAAAAACATGTGCAGAATGGGTCGATTTCACAAAAGTTATGATCAGAGCGAAACGGGTCCAAAACGCACTGGAAGGTCCTCCTAGGTGTCATAGGTCATGTTGGAGAATGATCTAGTTGATTTTGCTTTGGTGTTAGTGTGGTCCGAAACTACCCCAAAAACTGATCCTTAATGCCATCATTTCTTGGAAGTTAAGACTTGAGCGAAACACGCCCAGAACGCGCCAAAAGGTCCTCCTAGGTGTCGTAGGTCATGTTGGAGCTTGTTCCGGTTGATGTCACTCCCATGTTAATTTGGCCTGAAAATGGGTATAGATCGAGTGGCTTTCATGATTGTTTTGACCAGAGTGAAATGCGGCAAGAATGCACAGGATCGTCCTGCCAGTTGTCGTAGGACTTGTTTGAGCTTGTTTTGGTTGATTTCGCTCTACTGTTAATTTTGTCTGGAATATGATCGAAACGGGTCCAAAACGGGTGGAATTCATGAAAAATACGACGGAAGCGTAACGGGTCTAGAATGCACTGGATGGTCCTCCAAGTATTTGTAGGTAATACTGGTGCTTGTTCTGTTTGATTTAGCTCTGGTGCTTATATTCATTAAAACAGACTCAAAAATAGGTACATGATGGGTTGATTTCACAAAGGATATGATCGGAGTGAAACGAGTCCAGAACGCACTGGAAGGTCATCCCTGGTGTCGTAGGTCATGTTGGAGCATGTTCCGATTGATTTCGCTCTAATGTTCATTTGGTCCGAAATGAACCCAAAAATAGATCCCCAATGCGATCATTTTTTGACAGTTAAGACTAGAGCGTTACACATCCAAAACGCACCAGAAGGTCCTCCTAGTTGTCGTAGGTCATGCTGGAGATTGTTCCACTTGATGTCGCTCCCGTGTTAATTAGGCCCGAAAATGGGTATAGATCAAGTGGCTTTCATGAGTGTTCTGACCGCAGTGAATGTGGCAAGAACGCATTGGATGGTCATGCTAGGTGTCGTAGTATTTGTTTGAGCTTGTTCCAGTTAATTTCGCTTCGGTGTTAATTTGGTTTGAAATAAGCTCAAAAATGGTTTCAGAACGAGTGATTTCATGAAACTTATAACCGAAGCGTAACAGGTCTAGAGTGCACAGGATGGTCCTACTAGGTTTCATCAGCCTTATTTGAGCTTTTTCCTTTCGATTTTGCTCCGATGTGAATTTTGTCCGAACCAAGCTCAAAAACGGGTGGATTTTACGAAAATTATGAAAGAAGCGTAACAGGTCTAGAATGCACTCGATGTCCCTCCCAGGATTTGTAGGTAATACTAGAGCTTGTTATATTTGATTTCGCTCCGCTGCTAATCTCCATTGAAACAGACTCGAAAACACGTAAAGAATGGGTCGATTTCACTAAAGTTATGATCAGAGCAAAACACGTCCAGAATGCACCAGAATGTCCTCCCAAGTGTCGTAGGTCATGTTGGAGCATGTTTCGGTTTATTTCGCTCTTGTGTTAATTTGGTCTGAAATGGGCTCAAAAATAGGTCCAAAATGCGACCATTTCTCGGAAGATAATATTGTAGCGAAACACACACAGAACGCATCGAAAGGTCATCCTAGGTGTCGTAGGTCTGGTTGGACATAGTTCCGATTGATGTCGCTCCCGTGTTAATTTGGCCTGATTCATTTGAACGAAGCATAATGGGTCTAGAATGCATTGGATGGTCCTCCTAGGATTTCTAGGACATACTAGAGCTTGTTTTGTTTGATTTTGCCAGGTGCTAATCTTCATTAAAACAGACTCGAAAATAGGTCCAAAATGGCTGACTTCACAAAAGTTATGATCGGATCAAAATGTGTCCAGAACGCACTGGAAGGTTCTCCTAGGTGTCATAGGTCATGTTGGAGCTTGTTCTGGTTGATTTTGCTCTATTAACTTGATCCAAAACGGGCCCAAAAACATGTCCAGAATGCAATCATTTCTTCAAAGTTAAGACTGGATCGAAACACGCCCAGAACGCACCGAAAGGTCCTCCTAGGTGGCGTAGGTCATGTTGGAGTTTGTTCCGATTGATGTTGCTCCCGTGTGAATTTGGCCCAAAACGGGTATAGATCGACTGGCTTTCATGAGTGTTATGATCGAACCAAAACAAAACGTGGCAAGAACGGACAGGATGGTCCTACCAGATGTCGTAGGTCTTGTTTGAGCTTATTCCAGTTGATTTTGCTCTGGTATTAATTTGGTCTAAAACAAGCTCAAAAACGGGTCCAGAACAGGTGGATTTAAAGAAAATTATGAACCAAACGTAACGGGTCTAGAATGCACTATTCGTCCTCCCAGGATTTGTAGGTACTATTGGAGCTTGTTTTGTTTGATTTTTCTCTGGTATTAATCTTCATTTTAACGGACTCAGAAACAGGTGAAGAGTAGGTCAATTTCACAAAAGTTATGATTCGTGCGAAATGCGTCCAGAACATCCTACCAGGTGTCGTAGGTCATGTAGGAGCATGTTCCGGTTGATTTCGCTTTGGTGCTAATTTGGTTCAAAACTTGCCCAATAACTGATCCAGAAATGCGATCATTTGTTGAAAGTTAAGACTAGAGCGAAACACGGATAGAACACACCGAAATGTTCCCCTAGGTGACATAGGTCATGTTGGCGCTTGTTTTGATTGATGTCCCTCCCATGTTAATTTGGCCCGAAAATGGATATAGATCGAGTAGCTTTCATGAGTGTTATGAGTGGAGCGAGCGTGGCAAGAATGCACAGGACGGTCCTGCCAGGTGTCATAGTATTTGTTTGAGCTTGTTCCATTTGATTTCACTCCAGTGATAATTTCATCTGAAACGAGCTCAAAAATGGGTTCAGAACAGTTGGATTTCACAAAATTAGGACCGAAGCGTAAGAAGTCTAGAATGCACAAGATTGTCCTGCTAGGTGTCATCAGTCTTACTTCAGCTTGTTCCTGTTGATTTTGCTCTATGTGAATTTTGTCCGAAAGAAGCTCGAAAAAGGTCCAAAATGGGTGGATTTTACAAAAAATATGAACGAAGCGTAACAGGTGTAGAATGCATTGGATGGTCCTCCCAGGATTTGTAGGCAATGCTGTAGCTTATTCTATTTGATTTTGTTCTGGTGCTAATCTCCTTTAGAGCAGACTCGAAAAAAGGTCCAGAATAGGTTGATTCCACTAAAATTATGATCGGAACGAAACACGTGCATAACGGACTGGAATGTCCTCCCAGGTGTCGTAGGTCATATTGGAGCATTTTCCGATTTATTTAGCTTGTAAACGGGTATAGATCGAGTGGTTTTCATGTGTTGTTATCAGACAAAAACGTGGAAAGAATGCTCAATATGGTCCTGCTAGGTGTCGTAGGTCTTGTTTGAGCTTGTTCCGATTGATGTTGCTCCAGTGTAAATTTCGTCCGAAACAAGCTCGAAAATGGGTCCAGAACGGATGGAATTCATGAAAATAATGGCTGAAGCGTAACAGGTCTAGAATACACTGGATGGTCCTCCTAGGATTTGTAGGTACTAGTGGAGCTTGTTCTATTTGATTTCGCTCTGGTGTGAATCTCCATTGAAACATACTCGTAACAAGGTAATGAATGGGTCAATTTCACAAAAGTTATGATCGGAGCGAAACGCGTCCTGAATGCACCAGAAAGTCCTCCCTGTTGTCGTAGGTCATATTGGAGCATGTTCAGGTTGATTTCGCTCTAGTACTAATTTGGTCCAAAATAGGAACCGAAAACACGTTTAGAATGCGATCATTTCTTGAAAGTTAAGATTGGAGCGAAACACACCCAGAACGCACAAGAAGATCCTGCTAGGTAGCGTAGGTCATGTTGGAGCTTACTCCGGTTGATGTCACTCCTATGTTAATTTGGCTCGAAAATGGGTATAGATTGAATGGCTTTCATGAGTGTTATGACAGGACCGAAACACGGCAAGAATGCACAGGATGGTCCTGCCAGGTGTCATAGGTCTTATTTGAGCTTGTTCCAGTTGATTTCACTCTGGTGCTAATTTGGTCCGAAACAAGCTCAAAAACGGGTCTACAACGGGTGAATTTCATGAAAATTATGACTGAAGCGTAATGGGTCTAGAATGCACTGGATTGTCCTCCATGGATATGTCGGCAATTCTAGAGCTTGTTCTGTTTGATTTCTCTCCAGTGCTAGTCTTCATTAAAACAAACTCAAAAATAGGTCCAGAAAGGGGTGATTTCACAAAAGTTATGATTGGAGCGAAATGCATCTAGAACACACCATAAGATCTTCTTAGGTGTCGTACGTCCTGTTGGAGCACGTTCCGGTTGATTTCACTCTAGTGTTAATTTTGTCCGAAATGGGCCTAAAAACATGTTAAAATGCGATCAATTCTTGAAAGTTAAGACAGGAGAGAAACATGACTAGAACGCACTGGTAGGTCCTCCAAGGAGTCGTAGGTCGTGATCGGAGCTTGTTCCGTTGATGTTGCTCCAGTATTAATTTTGCCCGAAAATGGGTATTGATCGGTTGGCTTTCATGAGTGTTATGTCCAGAGCAAAAGGCACCCAGAAGACACAGGATGGTCCTACCAAGTATCGTAAATTTTTCTGAGCTTGCTCTGGTTGATTTTGCTCCGGTGTTAATTTATTTCGAAACAAGCTTAAAAACGGGTCTAGAACGGGTGGCTTTAACGAAAATTAGGACCGAAGCGTAACGGGTCTAGAATGCACTGGAAGGTCCTCCCTTGATTTGTAGGTACTACCGGAGCTTGTTCTGTTTGATTTTGCTCTGGTGCTAATCTTCATTGAAACAAACTCAAAAATAAGTCCAGAATGGGTTGATTTCACAAAAAGTTATGATCATAGCGAAATGTCTCCAGAACGCATTGAAAGGTCCTCCCAGGTGTCGTAGGTCATGTTGGAGCATGTTCTGGCTAATTTTGTGGTGTTAATTTGGGCCCAAATAGGCCCAAAATCTGGTCCAAAATGCGATCATTTCTTGAAAGTTAAGACTCGAGCAAAACACACTCAGAATGCACCATAAGGTCGTCCTAGGTGTCGTAGGTCATGTTGGAGATTGTTCCGGTTGATGTTGCTCCCATGTTAATTTTGCTCGAAAATAGGTATAGATCAAGTGGCTTTCATGAGTGTTGTGATCAGACCAAAATGCGGAAAGAACGCTCAGGATGGTCCTGCCAGGTGTCGTAGGTCTTTCTTGAGCTTGTTCCGGTTGATTTCACTCTCGTGTAAATTTCGTTCGAAACAAGCTCGAAAATGGGTGCAGAACGGGTGGAATTCAGGAAAATAATGACCGAAGCGTTACAGGTCAAGAATGCACTGGACAGTCCTCCCAGGATTTGTAGGTACTAGTGGAGCTTGTTCTATTTGATTTCACCTTGGGTACTAATCTCCATTGAAAAAGACTCAAAAATCGGTAAAGAATGGGTCAATTTCGCAAAAGTTATGATCGGAGCGAAACGCATCCACAATGCACCAGAAGGTCCTCCCTATTGTCGTAGGTCATATTGGAGCATGTCCAGGTTGATTTTGCTCTGGTATTAATTTGGTCCGAAAGGATAACTAAAAACAGGTCCGGCATGCGATCATTTCTTGAAAGTTAAGACTGGAGCGAAACACGCCTAGAACGCACTGCAAAGTCCTCCCAGGTGTCATAGGTCTTGCTCCAGCTTGTTCCGATTGATGTCGATCCAGTGTTAATTTGGCCCGAAAATGGGTATAGATCGAGTGGCTTTCATGAGTGTTATAATTGGACCAAAACACATCAAGAACTCACAGGATGGTCCTGCCAAGTGTCGTTGGAATTGTATGAGCTTATTCTGATTGATTTCGCGCTGGTGTTAGTTTGGTCCGAAACAAGCTCGAAATCGGTTCCCGAACAGCTGGATTTCACGAATATTATGAACAAAGCGTAACGGGTCTAGAATGCACTGGATGGACCTCCCATGATTTTTAGGTAATACTGGAGCTTGTTCTATTTGATTTTGCTCTGGTGCTAATGTTCAGTAAAGCAGACTCGAAAGCAGGTCTAGAAAGGGTCAATTTCACAAAAGTTATGATCGAAGCGAAACACGTCCAGAATGCACCGGAAGGTCCTCCTAGGTGTCGTAGGTCATGTTGGAGTATGTTCTAGTTGATTTTGCATGGTGTTAATTTGGTTCGAAGTGGACCCAAAAACTGGTCCAAAATACGATCATTTCTTGAAAGTTAGGACTGGAGTGAAACATGCCCAGAACGCACTGGAAGGTACTACTAGGTGTCATATGCCATGTTGGAGCTTGTCCGATTGATGTCGCTCCTGTGTTAATTTGGCCCGAAAACTTGTAAAGATTGAGTGGCTTTCATGAGTGTTATGTCTGGATTAAAATTTGATATGGTCGCACAGGATGTCTTGTCAGGCGTCATAAGACATGTTTGAGCTTGTTCTTGTTGATTTTGCTCTGGTGTGAATTTGGACCAAAACAAGCTCAAAAACGTGTCCAGAACAGGTTGATTTCACAAAAATTATGACCAAAGCGTAACTGGTCAAGAAAGCACTGGATGGTGCTCCCAGGATTTGCAGGTAATACGGGAGCTTGTTCTATTTGATTTCGCTCATGTGCTAATCTTCAATAAAATAGACTCAAAAATAGGTCTAGAATGGGTCGATTTCACAAAATTTATGATCGAAGCGAAACGCATCCAGGATGCACTGGAAGGTCCTTCCAGGTGTCGTAGGTCAAGCAAGTTTCAGTTGATTTTGCTCTAGTGTTAATTTGGTCCGCAATAGGCCCAAAACTAGGTCCAAAATGTGATCATTTCTTGAAAGTTAAGACTAAAGGGAAACACACCCAGAACGCACCGGAAAGTCCTCCCAAGTGTCGCAGGTCATCTTCAAGCTTGTTTCAATTGATGTGTTAATTTGGCTCGAAAATTGGTATAGATCGAGTGGATTTCATGAGTGTTATGATCGGACCGAAATGCAGCAAGAACGCACATGAGGGTTCTGTCAGGTGTTGTAGGTCTTGTTTGAGCTTATTCCGCTTGACTTAGCACCGATGTTAATTTGGTCCGAAACAAGCTCGAAAACGGGTCCAGAACAGGTGGATTTCTTTGAAGTTAAGACTTAAACGTAATGGGTCTAGAATGCACTAGATGGTCTGCCCAGGATTTGTAGGTAATACTAGAGGTTGTTCTCTTTGATTTCTCTCCGGTCCTATTGTTCATTAAAACAGACTCGAAAACTGGTCCAGAATGGATCGATTTCACAAAAGTTATGATCGGAGCGAAACGCATCTATAACACACCAGAAGGTCCTCCTAGGTGTCGTAGACCATTTTGGAGCATGTTCCAGTTTATTTCGCTCTGGTGCTAATTTTGTCCGAAATGGGCCCAAAAACTGGTCCACAATGCGATCATTTCTTGAAAGATAAGACTGGAGCGAAGCATGTTCAGAATGCACAAGAAGGTCCTCCTAAGTGTCATAGGTTACATTGGAAATTGTTCTGGTTGATTCACTCTGGTGTTAATTTGGTTCAATTCGAGCCCAAAAATAGGTCCACAATGCGATCAATTTTTGAAAGTTAAGACTAGAGTGAAACACACTCAGAACCCACCGGAAAGTCCTCCCAGGTGTCGTAGGTCAAGTTTGAGCTTGTTCTGATTGATGTCACTCTCATGTTAATTTGGCCCAAAAATGGGTATAGATCGAGTGGCTTTCATGAGTGCTGTGATCAGACCGAAACGCGGCAAGAACGCATAGGATGGTCCTGCCATGTGTCGTAGGTCTTGTTTTAGCTTGTTCCGGTAGGATTTGCTCCAGTGTTAATTTAGTCTGAAACAAGCTTCAAAACTGGTCCAGAACGTGTGGATTTCACGAAAATTATGACCAAAGCGTAACAGGTTTAGAATGCACTGGATGGTCCGCACAGGATTTCTAGGTAATGATGGAGCTTATTCTGTTTGATTTCGCTCCGGTGCAAATCTCCATTAAAACAGACTCAAAATTAGGTCCAGAAAGGATCGATTTCACAAAAGTTATGATCGGAGCGAAACACGTCCAGAATGCTTAGGGAAGTCTTCCCAGGTGTCGAAGATCATGTTGGAGCATGTTCTGGTTGATTTCGCTCTGGTGTTACTTTGGTATAGAAAGAACCCAAAAACAAGACCACAATGCGATCATTTCTTGAAAGTTAAGACTAGAGCGAAACATGCCTAGAAAGCAGCAGAAGGTCCACCAAGGTGTCATTGGTCATGTTGGAGCTTGTTTTGGTTGATGTCGCTCTCGTGTTAATTTGGCCCCAAAAAGGGTATATATTAAGTGGCTTTCTTGAGTGTTATGACCGGAACAAAACGTGACAAGAACGCATAAGATGGTACTGCCAGATGACATAGGTCTTGTTTGAGCTTGATCCAGTTGATTTCGCTCAGATGTTAATTTGGTCCGAAACTAGCTCAAAAATATATCCAGAATGGGTGGATTTCACGAAAATTATGACCGAAGCGTAATGGCTCTAGAATGCACTGGATGGTCCTCCTAGGATTCATATGTAATACTGGAACCTGTTTTGTTTCATTTCGCTCCGGTGGTAATCTTCATTAAAACAGACTCGAAATAGGTTCAGAGTGGGTCGATTTCATAAAAGTTATGATCTGAGCAAAAACATATCCAGAATGCACGGGAACATCCTCCCATGTGTTGTAGGTCATGTAGGAACATGTTCTGGTTGATTTCGCTCTGGAGTTAATTTGATCTGAAACAAACCCAAAAAAAAAGGTCCACAATGCGATCATTTCTTGAAAGTTAAGACTCGAGCGAAACATGCCCAGAACACACTGGAATGTGCTCCTAGGTATCGTAGATCATGTTGGAGCTTATTCCGGTTGATGTTGCTTCCTTGTTAATTTGGCTCGAAAATCGGTATACATCGAGTGGCTTTCATGAGTGTTATGACCGGACTGAAACATGGAAAGAACACACAGGATGGTCCTGCCAGGTGTTGTGGGTCTTGTTTATGATTGGTCAGGTTGATTTCGCTCTGGTGTTAATTTGGTCAAAAACAAGCTCGAAAACTAGTCTAGAATAGGTGGATTTCCCAAAAATTATGACCGAAGCGTAACGGGTCTAGAATGCACTGGATGGTCGTCCTAGGATTTGTAGGTAATCCTAGAGCTTGTTCTATTTGATTTCTCTCTGATGCTAATCTTCATTAAAACAAACTCAAAAATTGGTCCAGATTGGGTTGATTTCACAAAAGATATGATTGGAGCGAAACGAATCCAGAAGAAAGCAAAAGGTCCTCTCAGGTGTCGTAGGTCATGTTGGAGCATGTTCCCGTGGATTTCGCTCTGGTGTTAATTTGGTCTGAAATAGGCCCAAAAATAGGACCACAATTCAATCATTTCTTGAAAGTTGAGACTACAGGGAAACGCACTGGAAGGTCCTGCAAGGTGTCGTAGGTCATGTTGGAGCTTGTTATGGTTGATGTCGCTCCCGTGTTAATGTGGCTCAAAAACAGGTATAGATCAAGAGGCTTTCATGAGTGTTGTGACAGGGGCAAAACATGGTAAGAACGCACAGGATGGTCCTACCTGGTGTTGTAGGTCTTGTTTGAGCTTGTTGCAGTTGATTTTGCTCCGGTGTTAATTTAGTCCGAAACAAGGTCGATAACGGGTCCAAAACGAGTGGATTTCACAAAAAATATGAATGAAGCGTAATGGGTATAGAATGCATTGGATGGTCCTCTCAGGATTTGTAGGTAATGTTAGAGCTTGTTCTGTTTGATTTCGCTTCAGCGCTAATCTTCATTAAAACAGACTAAAAATAGGTCCAAAACGGGTCGATTTCACAAAAGTTATGATCGGAACGAAACGCATTCCGAATGCACCGGAAGGTCCTCCCAGGTGTAGTAGGTCATGTTGGAGCAAGTTCCAGTTGATTTTGCTCTGGTGTTAATTTTGTCCGAAATGGGCCCAAAAATAGTTCCACAATGCGATCAATTCTTGAAAGTTAAGGCTAGAGCGCAACACGCCTAAAACACATGAGAAGGTCCTCCAAGGTGTTGTAGGTCGTCTTGGAGCTTGTTCCGGTTGATGTTGCTCCCGTGTTAATTTGGCCCAAAAACAGGTATAGATCGAGTGGCTTTCATGAGTGTTATGATCGGAATTAAACTTGGGAAGAATGCACAGGATGGTCCTGCCAGGTGTTGTAGGTCTTGTTTGAGTTTGTTCTAGTTGATTTCACTCCGGTGTTAATTTAGTCCAAAACAAGCTCCAAAACAGGTCCAGAACGGGTGGATTTCACAAAAAATGATGACGAAGCGTAACGGGTCTAGAATGCAGCGGATGGTCCTCCTAGGATTTGTAGGTAATACTAGAGCTTGTTTTATTTGATTTCGCTCCATTGCTAATCTTCATTAATACAGACTCAAAAATAGGTCCAGGATGGGTCGATTTCACAAAAGTTTTGATCGGAGCGAAACACGTCCAGAACGCAACGAACGTCCCCCCAGGTGTCGTAGGTAATATTGGAGCATGTTCCTATTGATTTCTCTCTTGTGTTAATTTGGTCTGAAATGAGCCCAAAAATAGGTGCTCAATGTGATCATTTCTTGAATGTTAAGACTGGAGTGCAACACGCCCAGAACACACCAGAAGGTCCTCGGAGGTGTCGTAGGTCGTGTTGGAGCTTGTTCCAGTTGTTGTCGCTCTTGTGTTAATTTGGCCCGAAACGGGTATAGATCTAGTGGCTTTCTTAAGTGTTATGACCAGAGCGAATCGCAGCAAGAACGCATAGGATGGTACTACATTGTTGGTCCTCCCAGGACTTCTACGTAATACTGGAGCTTGTTCTGTTTGATTTTTCTCTAGAGCTAATCTTCGTTGAAATAGACTTGGGTGTAGATCGAGTGGCTTTAATGAGTGTTATGGCCAGAGCGAAACGTGGCAAGAACACACAGGATGGTCCAGCCATGTGTCGTAAGTCTTATTTGAGCTTGTTCCGATTGATTTCTCTCTCGTGTTAATTTTGTCCGAAACGGCTGAAAAATTGGTCCACAATGCGATCAATTCTTGGAAGTTAGGACAGAAGCGAAGAACGCCCAAAATGCACTGGAAGGTCCTCTGAGGTGTCGTAGGTCGTGTTAGAGCTTGTTCTTGTTGATGTCGCTCCCATGTTAATTTGGCCCGAAACATGTATAGATTGAGTGGTTTTCATGAGTGTTATAACCGGAACGAAACGTGGCAAGAACGCAGATGATGGTATTGCCAGATATTGTAGGTCTTGTTTGAGCTTGTTCCGATTGATTTCACTCTGATGTTAACTTGGTCTGAAACATGTCCAGAACGGGTGGATTTCACAAAAATTATGACCAAAGCGTAACAGCTCTAGAATGAACTAGATGGTCCTCATAGGATTTTTGGGTTATACTAGAGACTGTTCTGTTTGATTTCGCTCCAGTGCTAATCTTCATTAAAACAGACTCGGAAATATGTACAGAATGGGTCGATTTCACAGAAGTTATGATCAAAGCGAAACTCATCGAGAACACAGCTGAAGGACCTCCCAGGTGTCATAGGTCTTTTTTGAGCTAGTTCCAGTTGATTACGCTACAGTGTTAATTTTGTCCAAAACGGGCCCAAAAACAGGTCCACAACGCGATCATTTCTTGAAAGTTAAGACTGGAGTGAAACACGCTCAGAATGCAACGGAAGGTCCTCCCATCTATCGTAGGTCATGTTGGAGCTTGTTCCAGTTGATTTCGCTCTTTTATCAATTTGGTATGAAATGAGCCCAAAAATCAATCCAAAATGTGATCATTGCTGGAAAGTTAAGACTAGAGCGAAACACGCCCAGAATGCACCGGAAGGTCCTCATAGGTGTCGTAGGTTATGTTGAAGATTGTTACGGTTGATGCCGCTCCCGTGTTAATTTGGTCCAAAAACGGGTATAGATCGAGTGGCTTTCATGAGTGTTATGACCAGTGCGAAACATGCAAAGAATGCACAGGATGGTCCTGCCAGGTGTCGCAGGTCTTGTTTGAGCTTATTACAGTTGATTTCGATATGGTGTTCATTCAGTCCGAAGTAAGCTCAAAGGTCATGTTGGAGCTTATTCCGGTTAATGTCACTCCAGAAGGTCCTCCGAGGTCATGTTGGAGCTTAATCCGGGTAATGTCACTCCAGAATGTCCTTCGAGGTGTCGTTGGTCATGTTGGAGCTTATTTTGGTTAATGTCGCTCCCGTGTTAAATTGGTTTGAAATGTGTATAGATCGAGTTGCTTTCATGAGTGTTATGACCGAACCGAAACGCGGCAAGAACACACAGGATGGTTCTGCTAGGTGTCGTGGGTCTTGTTTGTGCTTGTACAGGTTGATTTCACTCCGGTGTTAATTTAATCCAAAACAAGCTCAAAAACGGGTCTTGAACGGATGGATTTCACAAAAATTATGACTAAAGCGTAACGGGTCTAGAATGCACTAGATGGTCCTCCTAGGATTTGTAGGTAATACAAGAGCTTGTTCTATTTGATTTTGCTATGGTGGTAATCTTCATTAAACGGAATGAAAAACAAGTTGAGAATGGGTCCATTTCACAAGAGTTATGATATTAGCGAAACGCGTCCAGAATGCACCGGCAGGTCCTCCCAAGTGTCGTAGGTCTTGTTGGAGCATGTTCCAGATAATTTTTCTCGGGTGTTTATTTTATCCGAATAGGGCCCAAAAACAGCTCCACAATGCGATCATTTCTTGAAAGTTAAGACTGGAGTGAAACACACCCAGAACGCACCAAATGTTCCTCCGAGGTGTAGTAGGTCATGTTGGAGCTTGTTCTGGCTGATGTCGCTCCCATGTTAATTTGGCCCAAAAATAGGAATAGGTCGAGTGGCTTACATTAGTGTAATGACTGTACTAAAACGCGGCAAGAACGCACAGGATAGTCCGATAAGCCCATTGCTCCTTCGGATACAATCAATACCACCAATAATTTTCAAATCATATAAGGTCCAATTACAAGATCACGTGAACGACAATCATGCTGTTCATGTTTCCTTGGATAGATTACTACTAAATTCGTGTGATGTTTTATTTCATAGGAGCGTGGGAGAAGCACCAAAATCTTACTCAGACGTCACTCCTTGAAGGCCAAGTATACTCGGACTCAATGCTGAGCTCTAATCGTGGTCGTGGTCAAAGTCGTAATCGTGATCGAAGTCGTGGTCGTGGTCAAACTCGAGTTCCAGGACAGCACGTGAGTAAAACGGGCATAACTCTCTCATATCAAGTCCATTTTAGGCAATCCTGGACATTCTGGTAAGCGTATAATGAGCCCTTTCCAATGGATATGAGCTCGACCAAATATTTCTTATAGTTTAGTTAGAGTCAAAGGAATAAGGTGTTGCATCACTGTCGGTGACATGGGAACCGAAGCTAGGACAGCAGAATGCCACGTGACACCTTCCTTCGGGGACTATTCTCCCGAGGTCCGAGAAGACCAAGTTCCGGGAGTGGGCGCTCGGGGCTATAAACAGTGGTCCCCGAGTGCCCGAGTTCCCCGAGGACCCGAGAAGTACAAGTTCCGGGAGAGGGCGCTCGGGGCCTTGAATAGTGGTCCCCGAGTACCCGAGTTCTCCGAGGACCCGAGCAGACACAGTTCCGGGAGAGGGCACTCGGGGCCATGAACAGTGGTCCTCAAGTACCCAAAATCCCCGAGGACCAAGAAAAGGCATATCCGGGAGAGAGTGCTCGGGGCTATGAACAGTAGTCCCCAAGCACCCAGAGTTCCCCGAGGACTTGAGCAGCCCTTTGCCGGTGGACCCCACAAGGGCTCAGTGGTGAGGTGCCAACTGGTGAGAGGCCTGATGCTGCATTTAAGAGGGAGCATGGCTTGTCACTTACAACCACTCCCCCCACGCCTGTTGTCAGTCGGTGCCACTGCCTGGCAGGGAGGCGTGGGGACATTTAATGCGGCGGGTCCCATCGTGCGTCATCTGACGCGCCTGAGGATATCATCGCTGGGCTCGAGGCATATTGCCTGCCGCCCTGCTGTGTAAGGCCTGCTCTGACTGGGCGGGCACGCGGGGTTGCTCGGTGGCTGCCCGGTGGGCCCTCCCTGCTGCACCCGCTAAAAAGTGGGATGATGACGACAGGACCGGACGGGGCGCATTTTGAACCCCCCCCGTAACATCAAGCTGCAGCCCATGAAGGTTGCTTTCCATTTATGGCACCTTGGGACTCGCACCCTCCTTTCTGGGCACACCAAGCCTCCCCGACGGTATAAAAGAAGGGGGTGCACCCGACGACAAGGACGGAAGCTTTGAAGGTTGAAGTGAAGTGATACAAGACAAGTTCAAGAAGTTCAATAGACAAGCAAACAAGCTAACGAAGCCGAGTGGAGGCTCATGTAGACCGAAATTCTAGATTTAGACAGAAATCCTTGTAATACAAGAGATCCAGATAAAGGCATTCCCAGAGCATTTATAGCATACACACAGGAGTAGGGTATTACGCTCCGTGCGGTCCAAACCTGTCTAAAATCCCCTGAGCATTTATTTCCTCTAGCATCCGATCATCCATCCCACCTGCATCTCATTTACTCTCATTTGATTCACGTACGAGGTAGATTCAGAATCATCCCCCCGTCAAATCTCAAAGGGAGTCCCTCCGGATCCCCGCTTGAGGAGTTCTTCCTCCGACAGCTGGCGCGCCAGGTATGGGGGTTGCATTCCTAAATCCGCTTTGTTTTCTGCAGAAAATATGGCAGGTGGACATCGTCTCCAACGCACCGGCTCCAACTCCAACGAAGAAGTGGAGACCATTGCTCAGGAGGCCCCAGTTTCTGCTGTTGCTCAGCAGCAGCAGTGGTCGGCCCGTACGGCGCTCCCCTCCCTTGGGGACAACGGCGCTGGGCCCAGCAGGGCCGCCGCCGCCGTCATAGGCAGGCCGCATAACCCTCAACAAGCGGCAGATGCCCCTGCCGTGAGATATACGTCCGGACAGCACCGGGCACCATTCCTGCGCAGGATCGCCTTCAGTGGTGCGAGCCCTGGGAGCACTTTGCTTGCGGTGCAAGCACTCCTCAGGCACCCGCCTGTCTAGGCAGCGAGGGAAACCCCGGCAGGCCGTTGGCTACACGAGGTGGCCACCCTGGTGGGCACAGCTCACCGGCAGGTGCTGGCCGAAAGCTCCCGTGCCACCTCTCACCGCGGCATGACCAAAGCTGGTCCATCTTCGGGTGGCGGCAGAACCGGCCGGGGGGCCTCCAGTCGGAGTGCTGCCCCCTGGGCACAACAGGAGCTCAGGACCTTCGCTTACACCTCAATGAGCGGAGGGCCGTCGAGGATGCGCGCGTCACCCTTGAGCGCCACCGGGAGTATCAACAATAGGCCGAGGCAGAGGACCAGGCTTCCTCTATGCCGGCCCGTGACCGTCGGGGTTCCCCGGCGCACCGACGTTCACCTCGCAAGGGCGCTCCTTGCGTCGCGGGATAAGGCACCGGCTACCGCGCATTCACCAGCGAGCTCCGTTGGGTCAACTATCCCACGAAGTTCAGGCCAGAACTACCGGAGAAGTACAACGGGTCCATCGACCCCGTCGAGTTCCTCCAGATCTACACCACCGCCGTCCAAGCGGCGGGCGGAAGTGAAAAGGTTATGGCCAATTACTTCCATGTAGCCTTGAGGGGCTCTGCCCGCTCTAGGCTTATGAACTTACCACCAGGATCTATTGGTTCCTGGGAAGATCTCTGCCACCAGTTCGTGGCCAATTTTCAGGGAACCTTCACACGCCCCGGCTTGGAGTGCGATCTCCATGCTGTGAAGCAACAAGAGGGGGAGACGCTGAGACGCTTCATATAGCACTTCAGCCAGGTCCGCAACACCATGCCACGGATTACCCCCCATGCCATTATCATCGCATTCCGGTAGGGCATCCGCGACGACTGGATGCTCGAAAAGCTAGGTATGCATTAGGTCGAAACCACCGCAGAGCTTTTCACGTTAGCCGACAAGTGCGCCAAGGCGGTGTAGGCTTGGGCGTGGTATGTCCCACGCCCTAAGCTACCCGCTGCCGACAAGGCAGGTCTTTCCTGCTCTGACAGGCGGGAAAACAAAACGACAAGAAGGTGCGACGCTACCCCTGTCGTAATGGTAGAGGGCCCTGCCCGCAGGCCGGCACGCCGGGCGGCTGTCGACAGGAAACCCACTCCCGTGAGGCCCGAACTGGGAAAGTGGTGTGAGATCCACCAAACTGACTGGCACGACCTCACCGAGTGCCGGTCGGTCAAAGGGCTCGTCGAGCGACGCCAGAAGGAGCGCGAGGAGCGCCGCAGGGGTGGCGATGACAAAGCCGCCCCCGAGAACCAAGAGCTCGGGTTCCAAGAGCCCGAGCACACCATCGCCTTCATCGACGGGGGCACGTACACGCCCTCCTCTCGTCGCTACATCAAGACAACGCGGCGTGAGGTTTTCTCGGCTACCCCGGGTACTGCGACCTTAAGGCCTCTGAAGTGGTCGGAGACCCCGATCACCTTCAGTCTAGTGGACCACCCCGCGAGTACTGCAGGCGTGGGGCGACTACCTCTGGTAGTATACCCCACCATCTTCAATGTAAAAGTCAGCAGAGTGCTGATCGATGGGGGTGCAGGCATGAACCTCCTGTCCCAGGAGGCCTTCAAGAAGCTGCAAGTGCCTTCCAGGTGCCTAAAGTCGTCACTCCCCTTTTATGGGGTGACACCGGGGCACACCCTGCCCCTCGGGTAGGTCGAGCTGCCCGTCACATTGGGGAGCCGGGACAATTTCCGGATGGAGACCGTCGTCTTCAACGCCGCGGAGATCCCCCTGCCCTACAACGCCATCCTCGGGTGCCCGGCGCTCGCTCGGTTCATGGTGGTCACGCACGTAGCTAAACCAATCTAACAAAACCCGTCTCTTATGCGGCGGTTCCTGGGTATATAAGGGTAGAGGATGACCAGGAGGTGTTGGAGTCGTAATCCTACCCTAGGACGCGCCCCTCAAAGGCTCTACTTGATACAAGGCCGATCGGACCTAAATAAGGTGGCGCAACACCTGTTTGCAGAAACAGACTCGGTTTTAAATTGATGATAGAGATCGACTCAGGCTGAATTTGGAGATGAGGCCAGATCCGTTGGAAAGTAGACTTGATAAGCTTTCCATGAAGTCCTAGAACGTCCCATACGGAGTCCGGATGAAGTCGGTATGGCCGAACTAAATTGATGCTGTCATACAACCGAATCCGAATCGAACTCATGGATAGGACTTGTTTTACGCTTGGTGACTCCACTTCTGCACTTGGGCATGTTCGGTTCCTCTCCCTGGTTCCTAAGGACAAGGAAATCATCACAAGAATTAAATAGTATCCCATTCTTTGAAACATTCGTATGCATCCCTAGGAACGCATTCACTTGATGATTAAGTTGATGAGCACGAGCTCTAGTGAGTGGTCCTTGTATTGTTGGAGAAGTGGTAGCAGATGTTGGTGTAGTGGGCGTAACAATAGTGGAGATGTCGTCATCATCCCCCCCTTCTTGAATCGAAGTCGTCCGCGATGGCAACTCGACCTCTTCACCCAAGTATGGTTTCAAATCTGCAATGTTAAATGTGGAACTTACCCCAAACTCTACAGGCAGATCAAGCTTATATGCATTATCATTAATCCTTTCCAAAACTTGAAATGGACCATCGGCACGAGGCATTAATTTTGACTTGCGCAAATCAGGGAACCTGTCTTTTCTCAAATGCAGCCAAACCAAATCGCCAGGTTCAAATGTAACATGTTTCCTACCCTGACTACCAGCAAGTCTATATTTAGCATTCTTGCGCTCAATATTTTCTTTTGTTGTCTCATGCATTTTCAGAATTAGTTCAGCACGTTGTTTGGCATCAAGATTAACCTTTTCTGAAGTTGGAAGAGGCAGCAGATCAATTGGTGCACGAGGAACAAAACCATACACAACTTCGAAAGGGCACAACTTAGTGGTAGAATGCACTGAATGATTATAAGCAAACTTAACATGAGGCAAGCATTCTTCCCACATTTTCAGATTCTTCTTTAAAACAGCCCTAAGCATAGTGGATAAAGTTCGATTAACCACCTCAGTTTGTCCATCAGTTTGGGGATGACAAGTAGTACTAAATAGCAATTTAGTCCCCAATTTAGACCATAAAGTTCTCCAAAAGTGGCTGAGGAACTTAGTATCACGATCAGAAACTATAGTATTTGGCACACCATGTAACCGAACAATCTCACGAAAAAACAAATCAGCAACATTGGTAGCATCATCACTTTTATGACATGGAATAAAATGTGCCATCTTAGAGAATCTATCCACAACAACAAATATACTATCCCTCCCTTTTTTTTGTCCTAGGTAGTCCTAAAACAAAGTCCATAGAAATGTCCTCCCACAGAATGCTAGGAACAGGTAGCGGTATATACAAACCATGTGGATTAAGTCGTGACTTAGCTTTTTAACATGTAGTGCAGCAAGTAACGTAGCGTTCCACGTCCCTTCTCATCTTTGGCCAAAAGAAATGACCAGCAAGTATATCCTCCGTCTTCTTCACTCCAAAATGTCCCATCAGTCCACCTCCATGCGCTTCCTGTAACAATAACAAACGAACGGAGCTAGCAGGAATGCATAGCTTGTTAGCTCTAAACACAAAGCCATCCTGGAGGACAAATTTATTCCATGTTCTTCCCTCTTTACAATTCAGCAACACATCTTTAAAATCAGTATCATGTGCATATTGCTCTTTGATTGTCTCTAATCCAAATATTTTGAAATCAAGTTGTGTCAACATGGTATATCGCCTAGACAAAGCATCAGCAATAACATTCTCCTTTCCCCTCTTGTGTTTGATAACATAAGGAAAAGACTCAATGAATTCGACCCACTTTGCATGTCTACGATTCAGTTTATCTTGACTTCGAATGTGCTTTAATGATTCATGATCAGAATGTATAACAAATTTTTTGGGCCACAAATAATGCTGCCATGTTTCTAAAGTTCGAACCAAAGCATATAATTCCTTATCATATGTAGAATAGTTCAAACTAGGTCCACTTAACTTCTCACTAAAATATGCAACAGGCTTTCCTTCTTGTAACAACACGCCACCCAAACCAATTCCACTAGCATCACATTCTAGCTCAAATATCTTAGAAAAATCTGGAAGTTGAAGTAGTGGTGCATGTGTTAACTTATCTTTCAATGTGTTGAAGGAGTTCTCCTGTACATCTCTCCACACAAACGGTACACCCTTTTTGGTAAGCTCATTCATTGGTGCGGCGATGGTGCTGAAATCTTTCACGAAGCGATGGTAGAATCCTGCAAGTCCTAGAAAACTTCGCACCTGGGTAACCGTGGTAGGAGTTGGCCAACTCTGGATTGCCTCAACCTTGGCCTGATCAACTTCAATGCCCTGCGGAGTAACAACATAGCCAAGAAAAGAGACTCGATACGTACAAAAGGTGCACTTGTCAAGGTTACCAAATAAGCGTGCATCATGTAAAGCATCAAAAACAGCACGTAAATGGTTAACGTGTTCCTTTAAAGATTTGCTATATATCAAAATGTCATCAAAATATACCACCACAAATCTGCCAATAAAAGCACGCAAAACTTTGTTCATTAATCTCATGAAGGTGCTAGGTGCATTAGTTAAACCAAAAGGCATTACTAACCACTCATATAACCCAAACTTAGTTTTGAATGCCGTTTTCCATTCATCCCCTAACTTCATGCGAATCTGGTGGTACCCACTACGCAAATCAACTTTTGAAAACACCATAGAACCACTTAATTCATCAAGCATATCATCTAACCTAGGAATAGGATGACGATATCTGATGGTGATATTATTGATTGCTCTACAATCCACACACATGCGCCATGATCCATCTTTCTTAGGCACTAAAATGACCGAAACAGCACAAGGACTAAGAGACTCACGCACATACCCTTTATCAAGTAATTCTTGAACTTGACGTTGTATCTCCTTAGTTTCTTCCGGATTTGTTCTGTATGGCGCACGATTAGGCAAAGAGGCCCCTGGAATGAGGTCAATTTGGTGCTCAATACCTCGAATTGGTGGCAGCCCTGGTGGTACATCCTTTGGAAAGACGTCAGTATACTCCTGCAAAAGGTTAGCCACCACCGGAGGCAAAGAAGATGGAATATCCTCGAATGAAAACAATGCTTCTTTGCATATCAAACCGTAACAAATGAAATTGCTAACATCTAAAGTTGAGATGTCAGATTTAGTTGCAAGGAAACTGGAACCTTTTAATTTTATTTCTTTAGAAAGACTTGGTTCAGTTTTATTCTGGTTGTGAGATTGCTCCAACTCACTTGCTACAATCTGATTTTCAGATTTTGGGGTCTCATGATTTCTGCTAGCTCTAGCAAGATCATCTTTCAAAATTTGTTCAGGAGTCATGGGATGTAACACAATCTTCTTGCCTTTGTTCATGAGAGAGTATTGATTTGCTCTACCATGATGCAAACAATTTTTATCATATTGCCATGGTCTACCTAACAACATAGAGCATGCTTGCATAGGAACGACGTCACAATCAACATAATCATGATAAGAACCTAAAGCAAAATGTACTCTCACCATACGAGTTACCTTAACCTTATCACTGTTGTTAAACCATTGAATATAGTAGGGATGAGGATGCGGTCTAGTGGAGAGTGCTAGCTTTTCCACCATCTCCATGCTGGCCAGATTGTTACAACTCCCACCATCAATGATTATACGAACTGATCACTCCTTGACGATGCCTTTAATTTGAAACAAGTTGTGGCGCTGATTGTGCTCAGCACGAGCAATCTGAGCACTTAGCACGCGTTGTGCAATAATACTCAAATATTGGTCCGCATCACTGGCGCGCACGTGCTCTTCTTCATGCTCTGAATTTGGTTTGCCATCTTCACGTTCAGCTAGCAAAGCATAGGTGTCTTCGTCAAGATCGCTTGCTGAATCGTACTCGCCATCCTCATGAATTATTAGCACGCGCTTGCTCGGACACTCCCTCATCATGTGGCTGAAACCCTTGCAGCGATGGCATTGAGTGTCTTTTGTGCGTCCCGTTGATGCAACCGATGACGATGAACTTCTGGTCGAAGCTTGTGTGGCACTTTTTGTCGGTGTGGGTGTACGGGGTGCTGAAATTGAAGTAGAGGATGCTGGTTTGTTGATGGAGGAACTTGGTGTGGTGGTACGGGTGGACGGAACAGCGGAGGTTGGAGGCGTCCATGAAGTAGTGCGACCTGCAGAAAAGTTAGTTTTTGTCCTCGATTGTCATCCTTGCACCTCACGTTCAGCTTTACAAGCAAGATGGAATAAACGAGTCATCGAATTATACTCCTTATAATCTAGAATGTCCTGGATTTCTCGATTTAAACCACCTAAGAAACGAGCCAAAGAAGCTTCCTCATCCTCAACTAAACCACAACGCAACATGCCAACTTGCAATTCTTGATAATATTCCTCTACTGAACTAGTACCTTGGCGTAAGCGCTGCAATTTGTTTAATAAATCTCTAGCATAGTATGAGGGAACAAATCGATGTCTCATGATCAGCTTTAATGCTTCCCAAGTGGTGGGTATATTATTTGGATGAAGGCGGCAATGCTCTCTCCACCAAACAGAAGCAAAATCAGTGAATTCACTAGTGGCAGCCCTAACTCTTCTATCCTCAGGAAAATCATGGCATGCAAATTTTTGATCAACAAGTAATTCCCAACTAAGGTAACAATCGGGATCATATTTACCTTCGAATGATGGCATGTTGAATTTTACCTTAGAGAAAATGTCATCACGATCGCGTACCTTGTGTCGCGGTGGATCACGTCGCATACCTTGCCGATTAAAGCGTAGCCGACGATGGTCACGGTCATTGTCGTAATTGACGACATTGTCATCCTCTGAATCAGCGGTGTAGTTTCTGGAGTTGTCACTGTTGGGAGGTCCCGGGGCAGCAGCTGCAAGCATATCAAGTCTAGATAAAATGGTGGCAAGGGTACTGTTAGCAACTCCCTGCGCGGTCTCGATGGACCGGAGGCGGTCTTCTTGCAGCGACATACGCTCATTAGTGAGTCGTACATCCTCGCTAAGGCCCTCGGTGGTGATCCTCGTCATCCTCTCAAAGTGAGAAATAATACCCTTCGTGCGTGGAGAGTGTTGCTGCGGACTCTCATTACCTGACATTGTTAGTAGAAGACAAAAAATACAAAGATAATGTTCCTATCATTATGTAGGATGTGGTGAAAACTCGCTCGACTCTCAAGCTTTAACTAAAGCTCTTACAAGTTCTTACCGTGCAGCAAGTGTTGTCGGCTGTTGGCGGTGTCAACAGTTCATCAAAGCTTGGATAAAGCGATTGCCAAGGGACCGAACGAACGTACTGGGTAGAATGTGGAGCTTGGATACAGTTTTCTCACGCTCACAATTTAGTGGCACAATATATCAAATAGTAATACACGCTGAAAAGATGCTCAACCACTAGCCTAGTTGCTGATCAAGCGAAAAAAAAGTGACGAGTAGACAGCAACACACACACAAAGATAATGGGACTATTGCAATCAAAGGATGAGCTATATATAAAAAAAATTGAGAGTGTCGTCGAAGCTCGTATTGCAACAGTTCAAGGAGAGACACTAGCTATTGCTCAAATTCGAAATAAGAGGGCACAAGATTGCTCACAGACTTGATGAACTGCAGCCCCAAACAAAAAATACTTGATATAGAAAAACTTTTGGCCTCCTTTTTTTTCTATATATATTTTTTTCAGTTATGTTTTTTCTTTCTTTCTTTTTTTTTGGTTTCCTTTTTTTTTTTGCCAACACAAACTTGCAAAACAACAGTGATCCTGAACACGTGATGATGATCATGACTTGATCAACAAAAAACTTGTGGCGCACAACCTACCAATGAGCAGTCCCTCGAGCAAATTCAACAAGCTAGTCTCAAATAGGATCAAAGTTGTCGCAAAGAACAGATGGGTTCACAAAGAAAACGTGCAACTCAGTAGATATAAGTGATGTTTTGTTGCACAACCAGCAAAAACTAGCAACTCGCACCAAACAACAAGATGATTGCTATACAATTCAGGGTGCGCAAAACAGTAGCTAATAAGAGGATGAAAATTTTTGTGGCACTATTTTTGGTATTTTCTGCTATTGGAGGATACAACTAGATAGAAGATGACACAAGCTATCCAACGGATCAAGAAACACTAGATTCCGATAACAAAACACGAACGAAACAACGAAACAGAGTGGAACAAAAGGCAACGGCTTAAGTGATGCAAAAGGAACAAGACCAGCAACTTCTAGATGGATGCAGCACAAATTCAACCATGCAAAAACTAGATGATAAAATTGCTAATGGCTAAAACAATGATTCGGATGTTATGATCTAACCTTTTTTTTTTTGGCTTTTTCTGGACTCTAGGGATGAAACAATCAACTAGTAATAAAAATAAGAAATGTCTCACCGATCAACCTAGAAATCTGATACCACTTGATAAGGGGATTGGTCCCAATATTTCGATGAGAGAGATTCTTTCGATTTGGTGGAAGTGAATTTGACGATCCGACTACACCGTACGACGACGATGCGCCTTAGCAATCGCTAAACCAACTCCGGAGGGTTGTTGACCTTGCCGTGAGCACGATCAAACTGAACACGAGGTTCAATTCCTGCGAGTAACCGAAGAACAAGCAAGAACTCAAGTAAAAGCAATCTAAAATTGCAATGATATTGAAAAAAACGAACAAAGTGGGGTTCTATTGATGATCTTGACAAGGTGGCTGTCCAGCACAACTCGAAGACTCAAAGTTTGCACGTAGCTAAACCAATCTAACAAAACCCGTCTCTTCTGCGGTGGTTCCTGGGTATATAAGGGTAGAGGATGACCAGGAGGTGTTGGAGTCGTAATCCTACCCTAGGACGCACCCCTCAAAGGCTCTACTTGATACAAGGCCCATCGGACCTAAATAAGGTGGCGCAACACCTGTTTGCAGAAACAGACTCGATTTTAAATTGATGATAGAGATTGACTCGGGATGAATTTGGAGATGAGGACGGATCCGTTGGAAAGTAGACTTGATAAGATTTCCATGAAGTCCTAGAACGTCCCAAACGGAGTCCGGATGAAGTCGGTATGGCCGAACTAAATTGATGCTGTCATACAACCGAATCCGAATCGAACTCGTGGATAGGACTTGTTTTACGCTTGGTGACTCCACTTCTGCACTTGGGCATGTTCGGTTCCTCTCCCTGGTTCCTAAGGACAAGGAAATCATCACAAGAATTAAATAGTATCACATTCTTTGAAACATTCGTACGCATCCCTAGGAACGCATTCACCTGATGATTAAGTTGATGAGCGCGAGCTCTAGTGAGTGGTCCTTGTATTGTTGGAGAAGTGGTAGCAGATGTTGGTGTAGTGGGCGTAACAATAGTGGAGATGTCCTCATCAGCAAGGTGCTGGGTCGGAGCTCCCAGCCGCCCCCGAGCAACCTATGGGTCTCGGGGCTCCTCCTAACCAGGGAGTCGAGCCCGAGACCATGGCTCCTCCCGACCAGGGAGTTGAGCCCGAGAGCTCGGCCGGCCCTGACCACTGTGCCGAGCTCGGGGCTGTGTCAAGCCCTCGAGCGAGGCCTCAGTCCGGGCCCGCCGTATACAGCGACCGGTGTACTTTGTTAGTGATGTCCTCCGAGATGCCAAGACAAGATACCCTCAAGCCCAGAAGATGCTCTATGCTGTACTCGTCGCTTCCAGGAGGTGCGCCACTACTTTCAGGAGCATAAGGTCTCGGTGGTAACCACATACCCCCTGGGGCCGATCCTCCGGAACCGAGAAGGCACTGGGCATATCGTCAAGTGGGCGGTCGAGCTCACAAAATTCGATTTGCACTTCGTCAGCCTCTAGGCAATCAAGAGATAGGCTCTGTCTGACTTTGTGGCAGAGTGGACGCCAGTCCTCGAGATTGACAATGAAGAGATTTCCACATACCTCGAGCAAGACGGGCCTAGGTACTAGGTCATGCACTTTGACGGCTCCCCCCACGCTGAAAGGCGCGGGGGCTGGAGTGGTGCTCACCACCCGAACGGGTGAAGTACTCCAGTACGTCGTATAGCTGCACTTCCGAGCAACCAACAACATGGCGGAGTATGAGGTCCTCATCGCTGGCCTCCGAGCAGCGGTGGGCCTTGGGATTTGGTGCCTGCTGGTCAAGGGAGACTCCTAACGAGTGGTGAACCAAGTATCCAAGGAATACCAGTGCGCGGTTCCTCAGATGGCGGCGTACGTGGCGGAAGTCAGGAGGCTGGAGAGGCACTTCGACGACCTGGAGCTGGAGCACATACCTCGCCGCGATAAAGCTCTAGCCTATGACCTCTCCCTCCCGGCCTCTACCCGGGCACTCGTCCCAGTCGTAGCCTTTGAAGAAAGGCTCACACGGCTATCCGTCCTGCCTGCCGACCAGGATGAAGGGGAACCCTCGAGCCTAGTTGGGGGAACCCAGGCAGCACCCTTAGTGGGAGGTCCCGTCAGGGTGTCACCACCTGGTGAGTGCGCTGCGCTTGCCGGTGTTTCTCAAGATGCCCTGTGGATCGACGAGATCCGAGGGTACATGAAAGAAAACATCCTACCTGGGGATGATGCCTCTGTGGAGAGGATTGCACGGCAGTCCAAATGTTATGCCATTGTAGATGGGGATCTCTACCGGTGCAGCACGGACGGTGTCCTCCTGAAATGCATCACCCGGGCAGAAGGCAGTGAGATCCACGAGGGCCAGTGCGGTGGCCATGTATCGTTCCGCACGCTGGTCGGGAAGGCCTTTCGGCAAGGCTTCTACTGGCCTACAGCCCTCTAGGATGCTTCCGAGTTGGTTCGGTGCTGCAGGGTGTGCCAGTTCTACGCAAAGCAGATTCACCAGTCAGCTCAGATTCTTCATACCATCCCCCTGTCATGGCCCTTTGCGGTCTGGGGGTTGGACATCCTGGGTCCATTTTCCCGAGCAATCGGGGGCTATGAGTACCTCTACGTCGCCATCGACAAGTTCACCAAGTGGCCGGAGGCGATCCCAGTCGTCAAGGTTACCAAGAACATGGCGATCCAATTCATCCACGGTATCACAAGTCGCTTTGGCGTCCCGAATAGGATCATCACCGACAATGGCACCCAGTTCACAAGTGCCCTGTTCGGGGACTACTACGAGGACCTCAGCATCAAGCTCTGTTTCGCCTCTATCGCTCATCCTGCAATGGGCAAGTCGAGCATGCAAACACCAAGATACTGAAAGGGCTAAAAACCCAGACCTACGATGTGCCAGCAAAGCATGGGAAAGGGTGGATCGACAAGCTGCCAGCTGTGTTATGGGCCAACCGGACCACGCCAAGCCACGCCACCGGGGAGACGTTGTTCTTCCTTGTGTACGGCGCCGAGGCGGTCCTCCCCTCCAAGCTCGGTCTTGGCTCCCCTCGGGTGAATGCCTATTCAGAAGACGAACAGGAACAGCGAAGGCGCAACGACGTCGATCACTTGGAGGAGCGTCGACGACGAGCCGCCGTCCGAGCAGCCAGATACCAGCAGAGCTTGCAGTGCTATCATTAGCGTCACATCCGGGCCCGGTCACTCGAGGTTGGGATCTAGTTCTCCGACGCGCCCAAACGCGCGAAGGAAAGAATAAACTATCCCCTGTGTGGGAAGGCCCCTTCATCGTGACTGCTGTCCCGTGACAAGGCTCGTTTCGACTGGCCACAGAAGACGGGCAGCCGCTCCCAAACACGTGGAACATCGAACATCTACGCAAGTTTTATCCATAAGATGACATGTTTATGCTCGGGCTAACCAGGCCAGGGGTCCCCTCTGCCCAAGTTGGCCGGGGGCTGCCACCAACCATGTAAGTTACCACTTCTATACAAATTGTCAATATACACTCTTATTCTGAGTTTTCTCTCTGGAATCTATATGTTTAATCTGTTTGGTGAGGTGCTCGATTTGTGCAAGAAAACATGCTCTCTCATTTTTCCCGTTGATAAAAACGGATCCCAGTCAGTATGCGCGCAGGCAGTAGCCGCTGACTTAAGTCTATTGTGGTAGGCTGTGGTGCCTGGCTACATGGCAGTACCCCGAGCACTACCGAGCCTCTGGGGTAATCCTACCGCTTGAGCAAAGAGTGGTCGGGACCACCTAGACCCCAGGGGCGGGCTGTCGGTGCTCAGCCTGGTCAGTCCTACCCTGGGCATCACCGAACCATTGGACCTCTTGGTTACGCCTCTGTCTGTACACTTCGCCAGTCCGGGTATTCGAGAGGTCTCGGATCAAAAATGAGAGCAGTCTATAATGAGTACCGCACTAATAGAGCGCACCAAGCAAAGAGTCTTTTCCTTTTTCTTAAGTTTACAGATCAATGATCAAAAACCAAGCTGCCCGACTACAAGGGCCTCAGTGCCCAGGGCGCTGCTCGAACCTATGGGGTCCTTGGGTAATCTTATCGCTCGAACATGAGCGGTCGGGACCGCCTAGCCCTTGGTTCTCTCATTGGTTTTCCGGTGCTTGGGTGCTCCGTGCGGGGGAACCAACGTTCCCGGACGCCCCAAGCTCAGGTCTTCGATCCCTTTCCTGGACTGGTCTGCTGGAAGGCTGACAATTGTCCGGTGAGTAACTAAAATTACATGAATTTCCTCTTATACATACGCAATAAACTATTGTTCCCGAGTTATCCTCGGGACCATCGCATTCTAATCTGTTCGGTGAGACGGTCTCCTCATGGCAAAACCCTGCCCACGTGTTCGCTTTTCCGGAACGACAAAAACGGACAGTAGTCGGTGTACCGAACAGGCGGCAATGGCTTACCTAGGTCCTTTACGGTGGCTGTGGTGCCCAGCCGGCTTGGCAGTACCCCGAGCACTACCGAGTCTCTGGGGTTCTCGGCTAATCCTATTGCTTGAATGAAGAGTGGTCGGGACCACCTAGACCCTAGGGGTGGGCTGTCGGTGCTTGGTCTGGTTAGTCCTACCCCGGACACCTCCAAACCGTGGGGACCCTTGGTCACGTTTCCGCCCGCACGTGTCTCCGGCCTGTTTGTTTGGGAGGTCGCAGGGTGGAAAGTGTTCACTGGTCGTGGCGTGCACCGTGCTGGATAGACTTATCTGTGTCTCTTTGACTTAGCAGCTGCGGACTCGCGAGGGCTCAGGGGCTAGATGCTCGGGTGGTTCCACTACTCGTACGATGAGTGGTCGGGGCAACCTAACTCTCGGGGGAAGAAGGACAGGCTCTGTCTGGCTAGTGCCTCTCGGGACATCAAGCAAAAAGCAAGACAACATATAAAGACCAACACAGAGCAGAGTTTCGATCCCAAAGAAAGGCTTCTATTATATTAAAAGGAACCGTATTTACAACATTCCAAAAACAAAAAACCTAACTATCTACAGGCTCAGGCGGAGGCAAAGACATGTCGTTGCTGCAGTCACCGCTCGGTTCCGGCTCAGGCTCCCGCACAAAACATGCCGCCACCTCGACGGCGATGTCGCGGACGGCTTCCCAGGCGGCAGCTTCCTCGACCTCGACCACGCCCTGCTGCACTGGCTCCAGCGGGAAGGTAGGGTCTCGACTGCGATAGCAGGCGAGAACGTGCTCAGCCACTCCTTGGGCCAGAGCACGCCCCTCCCGGGTCGCTAGCTCCTGCACAGCGTCTGGAAGGGCCTCGAGGCGCCGGGCGATCTCTGCAAACCCGAGGGCAATGTGGCCAGTCGTCTCCTTGTCCAGCGACTGCTTGCCCACGAACACGCGCCCGAGTTTGGCCTTCTCCATGGAGTTCCGTGCCTGCTGAAGGATGTCCTACATCATCAGCTTCACATTAGTCCACTCGGCGATGACGGTCTCGAGCACATCCTGTGCGTTCTTCAGCCGGTTCTCGAGGCTGGTGCCGTCGGCGGCGCTGGTAGGGACGCCCCTCGTGAATGGGATCTCGGTCTGAGCTCGCTGCAGCTGCTCGGCCCGGGCCTCGACTGCCTGCTCTCAGGCAGCCAGGTCGGCCTCCCGCTTGGCGACCAGCTCCTCCCGGGTGGTGAGTGTTGACGATGCCGAGGTGGCATCCACCTCGCTCAACCCGATCTGCTCCTCCTGGGCATCAGGGGCCACCGCTGTTATTTCGATGTCGGTCTCGCATATCGCGACCAGCTCTTCTCGGCGGAGGACTTCGGCGCGGCCACGCTCGAGCTCATCATTCTGGTGGCCAAGTCTTCCTTGGCAGACCGCACGTCCTCCTCCGTTTTGCTGGCCGCCTCCTCCCGAGCAAGCAGCTCTGCGGCGCACCTCCAGGACACCTAGTCGCACTCGGTCGTGAGCCGCTCCATGCGGCTGGCCTTCTCCTACGTAGCGACGGCTTCGTCACTGGTCTCCTCCAGCACCTCCCGCTCCTCAGCCACCTCGTGCAGGGATTTCTCGTAAGACGCGCGGGCCAAGGCGATGCGGGTCTCCAAAAGCTTTCGGGCCTCCTCCAGCTACCCCTCTCATCGACCAGGGCGGTGCGCTCTTTGTCGAGCTCCACCCGCTTTGCCGCCACGGCCACTTCGAGCCGCCCGATGACCTCCCGGGAGCTTCCCAGCACCTCCGGGAGGGGTTCCGGGGCCTGGCCAGAAGGTGGCCGGGGGCTGGGTCCCCTGCAAGCCCTCTCTGTAGAGGCGCTCGGGGTCCCCAACGACTGTCGTGCTGGCGCCGCCCTCATCACGACCACCTCCCCTCCGGCCACTCGCTCCTTCCTCGGAGGGCTCGGGGCAGGTTCGGTCGACGCTTGTTGCTCGGGACCGACCGGGGCCCTCGGCTCAGGGCTGGCCGGTGCCCTCGGTTCGGGGTCCGCTGGTGCGCTCGGCCTTGGAACAGGGGCTGGCCTCGGTTCCTCCGATTGCCTCTGGCCTCCTGCGGGATCCTTGGGTGGCCTAAAAACAACAAAAAAAAGGGTCAGTAACAAGCCAAAATCCGGGCAGATGTGCTCGAGATAGAAAAGGAGCTTACGTGGTTTTGGCCCGTGGTACCGCCACCGAGACTCTGGGATCCAAAAGTCGGGGCTCTGCAGCTTCGGTCCGGCCTCTGCCTTCTCCTTTTCGGGGGAGGGCTCTGGCCCTCGGGCTATTGTGGGCCGGCCCCAGTGGCCGCCCCGGAGCCCGTCTCCAGCGGCTGGTCGGTCCGACCACCTGCCGTTGCACCGCCGGCCAGGCCCTAGCCCTCGGGCTGCCGCGCCCAAGATCCGGCCTCCATCCTAGACTCCGCTCCCGAAGATTGACTGCCTCAGCCACCCCCCGTCGCGTCGCCCGCTGCCGACCATTGACGCGGAGGTGACAGCGACGATGATGAAGACGGCTGAGGGACGTACGCCCGGGGACGCTTCCCCTTGTCTCCTAGGGCCGCCGGCCTACTGCCTTCAATGGCGACGCCCCGCCCTCCGTTGTCATCCACCCCAGGGATTTGTATGGTCCCAGGGTTCCAGTGCCCCGGACGATCCACCAAGCCTTGGGCGTCGAACTCCGGCATGGACGCCTGCAGCGCTGCTCGGCCTGGGTCTACGCAGAGCGTCAGGTCCTCTCGGGGCAGGACCGCCCCGGCGAGGTCGTCGACGCCGGTCACCACCTTTAGCAGGGCCGCCAGCGCCCCCTCGTCAAGGTCTCTGTCCGGGCCGATGTGGGTCCTCGTCAGGTCGCCCAAGCCGGTGTACATCCAGGCAAAGCGGGCACGCTCCCGCAAAGGGGCCAGATGGCGACGCAGGTACTCGGCGACCACCATCTGCGAAGTCAGTCCCGCCCAGCGCAGGTCGTCGATGCGGTTCAGCACCGGGCGCAGGCGCTCATCCTTAGCGGGGGCCGCCTCCCAGATCGGCCTGTGGGGCTCCGCCGATGTTTGGGACAGCGTGAGGTGGTCATGGGGGCTGACGTTGACGTAGACTTAGTCCCGGCGCCAGTCCTCCCATTTGTCGCACAGAACTTGCGGGATATAGAGTTCGCCGAGCCCCTCCCGCAGGCGGATATTGCAGCAGCCGACCACCTCCACCTCGTCGGATCCTTTCCTCTTCCCAGCCTCTCGGAGGATGAAGAAATGCCGGAACAGAGCGACCGATGGTGGCACTCCCACGAACATCTCGCAGAAGTGCAAGAAGATCGCCAGAATCACCACCGAGTTTGAACTCAGGTGGGCTAGCTGGATGCCAAACGTGTCCAGCACTTGGAGGAAGAACGTCGAGAATGGCGGCACCAGTCCGGCGGCGACGAAGGACACGAAGATCACGATCCGCTCTGGCCGGCGCGTGGAGGGTGGAAAGTTCGCCGGCGTCACCACCGACGCCTCCCGCTGGCTGGTGGGTACCATCAGCTTGCGAACCTTCTCTGCCCCCTCCTCGTTCATGATGTGGGACTTTTGGCAGGACGTTGTCGGAGCTCGACGTGTCCCAGCGACCGCTTCCTTCCCTCGGCATTCTTTGGGGGTGGGGAGTGTGCTGAAGGAGTTGAGAAAAAAGGAGCGCTGCAAACTGAAGAGGGCGAGAGCTCCCAGTGCGCAAGGAAGAAGAAGACAGGAGGTGGCGATCGCAAAGAGTGGCGTGGGGGGCAACGGTTCATTCCCCGTCTCCTTTTTATATCCTGGGGATTTCAAATGGCACTTTCCGCGGCGCATTCTACGAAGCGCATTCCCCACGATCGACGCGTTGCCAGGCGCATCTCCCTCGATCCGTGCGGTTGTCAGGCGCACTACCCTCGATCCGCGCGGTTGTCACGTGCGCCTCCCGCCTTGTTATCACTCTCCTCGGAAGTCGGAAGGACACACATCCTTTCGGTACCAAAAGGCTGGGCCGGAAAGTGGGATGATGACGACAGGACCGGACTGGGCGCATTTTCAACCCCCCGGTAACATCAAGCTGCAGCCCATGATGGTTGCTTTCCATTTATAGCGCCTTGGGACTCACGCCCTCCTTTCTGGGAATGCCAAGCCTCCCCGATGGTATAAAAGGAGGGAGTGCACCCTGACGACAAGGATGGAAGTTTTGAAGGTTGAAGTGAAGTGATAGAAGACAAGTGCAAGAAGTTCAACAGGCAAGAAAACAAGCTAACGAAGCTGAGTGGAGGCTCACGTAGACCAAAGCTCTAGACTTATACAGAAATCCTTGTAACACAAGAGATCCAGATAAAAGCATTCCCAGAGCATTTATAGCATACACACAGGAGTAGGGTATTACGCTCCGTGCGGTCCAAACCTGTCTAAAATCCCCTGAGCATTTATTTGCTCAAGCATCCGATCATCCATCCCGCCTGCATCTCATTTACTCTCATTTGATTCACGTACGAGGTAGATTCAGAATCATCCCCCCAACCGAATCTCGAAGGGGGTCCCTCCGAATCCCCGCTTGAGGAGTTCATCCTCCGACAATCACCGTTTTGAAACCTGTAGGGTTTTGTAATGATGTCGGAGTCGAAGTCTAGGTTGTACACGCCTCTCTCTATAGTTGCACAACCCTAGGTCAACCTCCTCACGCCCCGCTATATACACACTGTAGCTGTCATGGTTTAGGCTTGAGTTTAGCTTAGATTATTCTGTTTCATACATTTTTGCCATTTATCAGTTTGTTGAACCCCAAACTTGAGTTATTCATTGGTAATTAGCAATATTCAGATTGCATCTACTTGTTATTGCTTGTGTTCTCGATTCGCTTGCAGGAAAAACCTTCTTGGCAAGGTCAACCACGTCTTGCCACGGTTGATAACCATGAAAGTAGTGGTGTAGTGGTTGTGAGGGTTCTTGATCTATTCTGATCGGAGCCTTTGGATCATCAACATTGAAACTCCACTAATCGACCTATCATATTACCTTCGGAAGATCGAGCAAACGCGCATCAAGTGGTATCAGAGCCTCGGTTGCCTGTTAGGTAATCTCAGTTATCCCTTTTGTTTCGTCGAGTTCTTTACCCAGAGTCTAGAAAATTACCCCACAAAAAAAGGATTTGGATCTTAGTTTTCCACTGTACAAACCACTTTGTGCCTTTCGCAATTTTGTTTTCACTTTTCACGTTGTTGAGTTTGAGTCCATCGACGGTGTCTTGTTGCTGGTCGTGTCATCGTGTACTAGTTTCTAGCGTCGAGTCTTTGCTAATTTAGTCATAGAGTTACTCGGCTTGCCTAGTCTGCTATAGCCGAGTTTGTGTCCCACTCGGGGTCCCGACCAGTCACTCCGACCACCCCTCAAATCCCGACCACTCACTCCAACCACTCACTCGGGGTCCCGACCTATCACTCTGACCACCCACTCGGGGTCCAACCAATCACTCCGCCCACCTTCTCGAATCCGACCACTTAGTCGAAGTCGTCCACCTTCTCGGATCCGACCACCATAGCCGAAACAGAGGTAGAAAGAGTTTAAAGAGAGAGAGAGATAGTATCTTTTTATTACCTTTATACCCCTACTCTCCAAAAAAAGTTCTTGACCCACATACCTCACTAGTCTTAGAAAAGGCAGTAGAAGAGTTTTGAGTTTGTGTCACGTTCGCAAAAAAAAGAGAGAGAAGAAGCAAAGAGTGCAAAAAAAAGAAGAGAGAGAATTCAAAAAAAGAGAATCAGTTTGCAATGCGAATTTTGTTCCATTGTGCTGGTGTCTGTTATAGATTTCGGCTTGCTTGACCTAGTTCTAGGAATGTGTTCAGTCCAGCAACTGTGACGAGTACTGTGGACTTTTATTAAGCTTTGCTAATCTGATTTCAATTAATGCCATTCCTTGCTACTAAATATTGCCTATCCAAGCTACACCTTCTCTCAATTAGAATGGTTTCTCCCCTTGCAACTACCTCACTCGCACCCGATAAGATATCACGAACCAGCCAGCGGTTGTGCCAACTGCTATTTATGGCAAGAACACTTGCAAGAGCATGGTAAGACGCTTGAGAGTGTGTGACTCCACCTCCACAATCTAGTCGTCAATAGGGATAATATTGTTTGTTATCATCTGTCTACTACTAACCATGGCAGGTGAAACATCAGATACGAAAGAGTGTGTTTTGAGAGGAACTCACAATGTTATTGGATGATCATCGGCAAACTATTAGTAACGACATTGACAAGAAGCTTGTGGGAACCAATACCACATTGCAACGACTCAATGTAAGCATTGCAATACTCAATACACGCTTAGATTGATTGGTTAATCTGCCACCGAACAATGGTCGACTGGATCCTCATGTTGTAGCTCATGAACAAGAGGAGTCCATCACAGATGAAGAAATGTTGAGGCAAGAATGTGAAGCCTTTGATGCATGACAACAGAATCGATTGAACTTCAACCATCAAGGTATGAGAGGTAATGATTTTCAGCAACATAACCTACGTGTTAATGATGACCCATTTGCTAAGGTTAAGTTTACTATACCATCTTTTGCAGGTGCTTTTGATGTTTAACAGTATTTAGATTGGGAGATGACGGTCGAACAAAAGTTTAATGCTCATTTGGTTCCTGAAGTGCATAGAGTTAGGCAAGCCACTAGTAAATTTAAAGATTTTGCAATCATCTGGTGGAATAGAGTTTGCATTGATAGATTAGCGCCTACGACATGGAATTCTTTAAAGGTTGCTATGCATAACATATTTGTTCCACCCTCTTTTAAACGTGATTTGCGTAAGAAATTACAGCGCTTAAACCAAGGTAATAGATCCATAGAAGAATATTATCAGGAGTTACAAATTAGTATGTTGCGTTGTGATATTATTGTGGATGAAGAGGCTGCAATGGCATGCTTTTATGGAGGGTTAAGGCGTGAAATTCAGTACATAGTTGATTATAAAGAATACAATAGTGTTCCTAGATTGTTCCAATTTACGTGTTTGGCAGAAAATGAATTGCACGGATGACAACAGAGACCAAGGAATAATTTTGGAAGCTCGATTTCTTCAAAATCAACGCCGAGTCAACACAAAATAGCCCCAGGTTCAGCTTCATGGTCTGTTGCCCCCTTCTCGAGTAGGGCGCGTTCAGCAGTACCGTCAACACCGTCACACACTCTTGAGGTAAGCAAATCCGTAAGTGTGCAGGGTCCAGCCAAGAGCTCTTCTTTGGTTGCCTCTATAGGCCGATCGACCGGGATTGTATGCCACCGATGCAAGGGAATAGGCCACGTCATGAAGGATTGCCCAAGTCAGTTAGCACACATTGCAACAGAGGACGATGGATATGTAAGTGCTAGTGTTGTTGAGGATGAATATGCTCTTACAGCTAACCTTGCAGGTAAAGAGGACAAACTCGAGACGGATATCGACCATGAGGAAGAATTGAGTGCAGCTGCTACGGAGAATTATACGACACTCATTGTGCAACTAGTGTTAAGTACTCAAATGAAGCAAGCGAAACAGTTACAATGCCATAATCTATTTCAGATGTTTCTCATAGTCAAGGACTTTTGCGTTCGAGTCATTATTGATGGAGGAAGCTGCAACAATTTGGTAAGTAGATATTTGATCAAGAAACTTTCCTTGCTAACAAGAACACATCCTCATCCATACCACATTCAGTGGTTCAACAATAGTGGTAAGGTGAAGGTAATGCAAACAGCTAGGGTGCATTTTTCTATTGGTTCATACCATGATTGTGCTGACTTCGATTTAGTTCTCATGCAAGCATGCTCTCTTTTGCTAGGACGATCATGGGGGTTTGATACTGATGCAACACATCATGGTAGAAGTAATAAGTACACTCTTTTATATAAAGGAAAGAAAATAAGTTTTTTAACCTTTAACCCCTGCTGAAATTGTGAAATGTGAACAAGAGATAGCTGAAAATAAGAGAAAGAGCTTTAGAATGAATTTGAAAATCAGCAAGTAGTGGAAAAAAAATTTCCACCCAAAAAGGAGAAAGCAACAACAACTTATAAATCCGATGGAATTAAACTGAAATGGTGCGTTATGCTTGCCACTAAATCTGATATTGCTGAAGTTTGTGATAATGAGCTACCATGCTAAGCTTTGATATGCAAAAATGCTTTAGTTTCACTTGAGGATATATCTACCTCTTTGCCTCCTGCTGTTGATAACCTTTTGCAAGAGTTTGTGGATGTATTTCCAACTAAGGTATCCCTGGGATTATCACCTATTCGAGGGATTGAGCATCAAATTGATTTGATTCCGGGAGCAACTTTGCCAAATTATGCTGCATATAGGACCAATCCAGAAGAGACTAAGAAAATTCAGCGACAAGTCCAAGACCTTTTGGACTGCGGGTATGTATGAGAAAGTCTTAGCCCTTGTGTTGTTCCTGTTTTTTTGGTTCCTAAGAAAGATGGTAGTTGGCGTATGTGTGTTGATTGTAAAGCCTACAATAATAGTACTATCAGATATCGTCACCTTATGCCTAGGTTAAATGACATGCTTGATGAATTGAGTGGTTCTATAATTTTCACTAAAATTGACTTGCGAAGCGGATACCACCAGATTAGAATGAAACTTGGACATGAATGAAAGACTACATTTAAAACTAAGTTTGATTTGTATGAATGGTTAGTAATACCTTTCAGGTTAACTAATGCACCTGGTACTTTCATACGATTGATGAACGAATTTTTACGTGCTTTCATTGGAAGATTTTTGGTGGTTTATTTTGATGATATCTTGATTTACAGTAAGTCATAAGAACAACACTTTGATTATTTACGTGCTGTTTTTAATGCTTTGAGAGATGCACGTTTGTTTGATAACCTCGAAAAGTGCACCTTGTGCACAGATCGAGTTTTTTTTCTTGGCTATGTTGTTACTCCACAAGGAATAGAGGTGGATGAAGCAAAAAATCAAAGCCATAAAGAGTTGGCCGACCCCTGAGACTGTTACTCAACTAAGAAGCTTTCAGAGTCTTGCGGGTTTCTATCGACGATTTATGCGGGATTTCAGCACTATTGATGCTCCATTAAACGAGTTGACAAAGAAAGGAGTAATTTTCAAATGGGGACCTGCACAAGAAAAATCATTTAAGTTGTTGAAAAAGAAACTTACCCATGCTCTATTGCTCCAACTCCCTGATTTTGGTAAGATCTTTGAACTAGAATGTGATGCTAGTGGGATTGAAATTGGAGGTGTGCTAATTCAAGAAGATAAACCTTTTGCTTATTTCAGCGAGAAATTAAGTGGGCCAAGTTTGAATTATTCCACTTATGATAAAGAATTATATGCTTTAGTTCGTGTTCTTGAAACTTGGCAACATTATCTATGGCCCAAAGAATTTGTTATACATTTTAATCATGAATCGCTAAAACATATGAGAAGTTAAGCTAAACTAAGTAAACAACATGCTAAATGGATAGAATTTATTGAGTCATTTCCATATGTCATAGAACATAAAAAAGGAAAAGATAATGTGATTGCTGATGCGCTTTCTAGGCGTTATACCAAGTTATCTCAACTTGATCATAAGATTTTTGTTTAGAGACTATTAAGAACTTATGTGCTACTAATTTAGACATTAAAGAAGTGCTTGAACATTATACAGAAGGGAAAGCATGGAATAAATATGTGCTAAATGAAAGATTGCTCTATCGTGCTAACAAGCTATGCATTCCAGCTAGCTCCGTTCGTCTTTTGTTGTTGCAGGAGGCACATGGAGGAGTATTGATAGCACATTTTGGAGCAAAGAAGATTGAAGATGTTCTAGCCGCTCATTTCTTTTGGCTAAAGATGAGACGTGACGTCGAGCATTACATGTCATGTTGCACCACTTGCAATAAAGCTAAGTCTCGCTTAAATCCACATGGCCTTTACATGCCTCTTCCTGTTCCTAGTGTACCTTAGGAGGATATTTTCATGGATTTTGTTTTAGGATTACCTAAGACAATGAGCGGGAGAGATATCATATTTGTAGTTGTGGATCGATTCTTTAAAATGGCACATTTTATATCTTGTCACAAGAGCGATGATGCTACAAACATAGCTAATTTGTTTTTCAGGTAAATCGTTCGACTACATAGAGTGCCTAATACTATCGTCTTGGATCATGACACAAAGTTTTTGAGTCACTTTTGGAGATCACTTTAGAATAAATTGAGGACAAAGCTACTATTTTCTACTACGTGTTATCCCCAAACTGATGGTCAAACATAGGTCATCAACTGCACATTATCGACTATGTTGCGGGCAGTTCTAAAGAAGAATTTGAGGATATGGGAAGAGTGTTTATCGCATATTGAATTTGCTTACAATAGGTCGGTACACTACACCACCAAGGTAAGTCCGTTCCAGGTAGTGTATAGATTTAATCCCCGTAATCCTATTGATTTACTACCTTTGCCTACTTTTGAAAGACTTAATTTAGATGCTAAGAAACGTGCTAAGTTTATTCTTAAGTTTCATGACACAACTAAAAAGATTATAGAGAGCATGACTGAAAAGTATAAGATTACTGGAAGTAAAACGAGGAAGGAAATAAAATTTGAACCAGGTGATTTAGTTTGGTTGCATTTGAGGAAGGATAGGTTTCTAGAACTAAGAAAATCAAAGTTGATGTATAGAGCTGATGGACTATTCAAGATAATTGAGAAAATCAATGACAATGCATACAAATTGGACCTACCTGCATATTTTGTGGTTAGTCTCACATTTAACATTTCATATTTGAAGCTATATTTGGGAGAAGAAGATGAGCCCATGGCTCCTTCGGATACGATCAATACCACCAATAATTTTCAAATCATACAAGGTCCAATTACAAGAGCATGTGCATGATAATTAGACCACCAGGTGAACTCGTTCCTTGCTGTTCATGTTTCCTTGGATGGATTACTACTAAATTTTTGTGATATTTATTGCATAGGAATGTGGGAGAAGCACCACAACCTTACTCGGACGTCACTCCTCGAAGGACAAGTCTACTTGGACTCAAGGCTGAGCTCTAGTCATGGTCATGGTCGAAGTCGTGGTCGTGGTCGAAGTCATGGTCGTGGTCGAAGTCGAGTTCCAAGACAGTGCGTCAGTAAAACGGGTATAATCTCTCATATGAAGTCTGTTTTAGGAAATCTTGGACATTCTATAAAGCTTACGACGAGCCCTTTCCAATGGATATGAGCTCAACCAAATATTCCTTATAGTTTAGTCAGAGTCAAAGGAATAAGGTGTTGCGTCACCGTTTTGAACCCTGTCGGGTTTGGTAATCGTGTCGGAGTCGGAGTCCAGGTTGTGCAAGCCTCCCTCCACAGTTGCACAACCTAAGGTCGACCTCCTCACGCCCCCCCTATATATACACAGTAGCCGTCGTAGTTATTAGGACCAAAATCCCAGACAAGGTGGGCCTTCGGATACGGGGATATCGAAGGGCCCTCAGAATGACACGTGTTAGAGGTGGAACAGTCTTTCGATACCCTTTCTGGGTACAGTCTGGCCCTATTTATAGCCCGTACCCGGCCACCACAAGTGCGGTTTACAAATCCTACCCCCTCACCTGCTACATTCTTGGAATATCCAGGGGCATTATGGTACAAATGAGCATAATTACATAATTACAGCCCTACCCCGGACGACCGAAAACGGACCCACTGTCCCGCAGTGATTCCTACCTCTGAAGATGTATCAAAGCCTTCTCTGCTCAAATGTCCATCAGATAGCCTTCATCCCTTGAGTGAAGGTCGGCTCGCATCTTCGCCCATCGCGATCGCTCCGAACCACAGGTCTGGACTTCGCCCGTCGGCCGAAGGTCGCCTTGGTCTTCGCTGGTATGGGAGGTCGAAGGTGCGGGCGTGCCTACCCCCTTCGATCAACAGTGCTCTGTGATCTTTGCCGCATGCAGATGAAGTCCTTGAAACAAAGCCACAACGGCAAGCATGCAGTATTTCCAGTAGACTTCATGGTACCCTCTGAAGAGGGGGGGGGGGCGGGATATCATCCCCAACAGTAGCCCCCTACTGGTAAGGTTTATCTTCGATAGGCCGAACCTGTAGTCTGTAAGATGTCTCAACGCCGTCCCCTTCAGCCTGTCAAAGTCTACTGGAGCAAATGCATGTCGTTGAAGATTATTGTTTGTCATAGATTACCAAACGGCTCCTTGGTAACCGCCGAAAGGTTCCTCAGTAACTGCCTGCATTTAATGCACTTGATGTATACCAAAGCATGGTTTTTCCCGCCAGTTCAATTTTTGATGCGGGCAGTTCTAACCGCCACCACCCTACACTATAAATATCATGCTGCTGTCAATATTTTTTACCGCGCCTTTGCTGAAGCCATCACTCTCAAACAAAGTCTCCTTAGTTTTCTCGACCATTTCGGAGGAAGCCCTGGTTTTTATCTCTTCGCGCAGTTTGCTATTCAAGTCAGCCTCTTGATGGCACCGAAGCTCTGATCTTCTCGTCCGAAGACGTACTGGATCGGGCAGTCCAAGGTGGATAGTGAAGTGCTGGCCGGCCTTGTGAGGGAAGGGTTAATTAGTGATGTTTCGAAGGTTCGGCTTCCTGATCGACAGGAGACACCAGAGCCTGCCGATGACGAAGCGGTTGTGTTTGTCCATTACTTTCAAGCGGGTCTTCGCCTACCATGCGATGACATGGTCCTTTAAGTACTGAAATTATTTGAAGTCTATTTCCACCAACTGACGCCCAACGCAATAGTGAGGATGGGGCTCTTTGCCTGGGCAGCTCGTTCGGAAGGTGTGAAGGCATCCGCTAGGGCCTTCGCTGCCGCACATCGACTTCATCATCAACCCAAGCCAGTTTTTGCTCGCGGAGTTCAAAGCGAGGCTCGCTACGGCTGCTTGAATTTCACGTACCGCGCTGGGCTAACTACGCCCATCGTAGTGTACAAGAATAAATTGCCCAGTGACTAGACTCAATGGTGGTTCTACCACAAGGTGGACACTGAAGAATTTCTCGTATCAAAATGCGAAGAGGTCAAGGGAAACCGCGCGCCAGACGTGCGATTGAAATCATCGCAACAGATAGCCCTCGAGGCCTTCGCGAGGTGTGCGAAATATCTTTCTACTCGCGACCTGGTGGAGGAGTTCATAGCTGCTGGGGTTTGGCCCCTCAGCCGGGATTGGGCTATCCCAGAATTTGGGGAAAAAGGGCCCGAGGGGCTTTGCCGGCCTCACCCTCCTGTGCATGGCTTCGCGGGTACCTGTTTGCCCGTAGAGCATTCATATATATTTTATGTCTTCGGCCTTATTTGCTTAACGGTTTTGATATTTTCTAGATTTGTCGGTGGCCAAAGTGGAGGCCAGAGCTGTGATGCTTGTCAGCAAGTTTACACAGGGCAAAGCACAGTTGTGCGCCGAACAAGGCCTCATTCGAGGACTGAATAAAGTCTTTGAATACCGAGGCCTATCCTATCTTGAAAGGCCGAAGGTCTCCACCGTGCTGCAAGGTGGTAGGGAAGGTTCTCCGGCAGCGGATGCGAGCGAAGAGGTCGCCCGTGGTCCTTCAACGAAAAGGAAACATCCTGAGCAATCGCCGAAGGAAGGTCGGACAAAGAAGGCTCTCGCCCTCCGGAAGAGGCCACACGAAGTTGCCCCCGAAGTTGCCCATGCAGAAACGTCTCCGGAGGGTTCCGCCGCATCACGTGATGTGCCCGGGTGGGAAACTCCCGAAGGCACCCAGGAGGGCCGAGCTCTGAAGTCACTGTTCTACTCGCGCGTGGACCTTCCAACGCTAATCTTGAGCGATGACGGGGAGGTGACAGAGATGGTAATAGTCCCTGAGCCTACCACTCGGGAACCCGAAGCTGAGGGTACCGATAATGTTGAAGCGGTAGCATACTCTTCGCCCTCTAGTTCGTCTTCTGGGACTGAGACATCGACACCGAGTGCGCCTCGCCGCAACGGAAAGGGATTGATGGGCCTTGGCAGGCTGCTTGACGCGAAGGCCATAGCACCTGAGGCGTTCAAGCCTGCCTCTTTCGAACCAAGCGCCGGGGAGGTTGATGACGCGAAGAAGATTTTTAGCACCTTCGTCCTCCCTGAGCTTGAAATCCCGCTCGGCCAGAAACCCGCTAATGAGCTCCTTGACGCCTCTGATGTGGCCATTGCGAAGGTATACCAGTATTTTCTCATATTATTGTACTTAGTATTTTTCTCACATGTGTGCGACATTCCAGGATTTGCTTTTATCACGGGCTCAGCGCAAGCAAGCTGAGAAATCCGAAGCCCGGGCTCGGAGCACACATGCACAAATTAATATGTTGCAAAAGCGCGTCGAAAAAGCCGAAGAACAGAAGCGCAAGTTATCGTGTTGAGCGAGGGATGCTGAATCGCGCCTGGAACAGCTTGAAAAGGAACTCAGCACCCTTCGCTCAGAAAAGCAAATTGCTGAAGACGAAGTGAACTGCCTGCGCCAAAACCTACAGTCTTCCGAGGCGCAAGTGTGTGACCTACAGGCACTTTGTGCGTCGGAGAAAACTAAGGCGCAGCAGCTGCAAGCCAAATTGAGTGAGGCGAAGGCTTTTTCCGAGGATGCTCTTAACGTGATTGGGGAGCTCGAGCAGAAGGCAGTTGCCGCATGCGAAGCCATCAGCCATACCTTTGAAGGTATTGGTGCCTCGGCTACTCCCCCAACAATTGATCTTGTCGGGCTGGGAGGACTTATAGGTTGGATCAATGAAACCAGCGGAAGCCTTCTGCCTGCTGCTCAACTTTACAGCGACTTCTGCGCGATGGTCGCTGCCTGAAGTCTCGTGCAATCGATTGAGATGACGGGTTGTGACCATCATACTGCTCTTCAGAAGCCAACCTTCCAGTATCCGGTGGACTTGTCGACTTCGGCCATTACGAGGGCATCGAAGACACCGCTCAATCATTTACCACCAACTACTGGTGCAAACACAATCGCGAGCTCACTCTTCGAGAAGCGGAGATGAACCGTCGGCTGGTACGCTGTTTACATTACTTATTCTCTTATCTGGTCGTAGCACATAAATATTTTTTTTGTAATGAAACCTCTTTTTGCAGGCCAAGGCGAGGGATGATTACTCGTCTAAAGCGACAACCGCGACGGTTGAAGATACTGGAAAGGTGGGATAATTCAACGCGAAGCATCATTTCATTTTTAGTTTTGCTTTTGTGATCTGGCAATGTAATGCACATTGGTGACGTAATATATTTTACATTTGTTTTGAAGTGTTTTTGACTTGTTGCGCTCCCTGCGCAGGTCCTTCCTTCGGACACTGCGCAGGTAGCCGAAGAGGCTATCCCCCTAACCATGATGAGGGACAATTTTTATTTGTCTTGGTCTTGCTGGGAATCTTTTCGCCGCCGTCATGCTGAATGTCGAGCTGGAGCGGTATTGGCATGCGAAGTGTAGAGGGTATGATGCTATGAATGCTAGGATGAAAGCGTTTTGGAAATCCCTTAGCCCTTCAACACTAGCTAATCGCCGAGCTGAGCGCAATCTGCACCGTACCGCGAGGGGAGACGTCGAAGGTCCGTCTATGCTCCTTGAGCCGAAGGTTGAGCCTCAAGACGACGAGCCCCTCCTGCACCGGCCGCAACTTTGCTATCACCGTGGCCCTTCTTCGCAAGTAATAGAACACGACGGCGGCGAAGATGGTCTTCGAGCATCTCCATCGTATTCGACTCATGTTGGGGCCCCACTGGCCCCAACCATGCGTTTTCACGTGAGCGGAGGCATTGCTTTTCAGTTTGCTTTCAGTCGGTGGTATAAGATTCTGTTGATCCTTGATCACTCTGCGGAATAAATTTGTATTTACATTATCACTTGTTTTCTTTTGTTGCACTTCGGTGGCACCGCGCTCGAAGTGGCGTTTGCGATTTGAGATGTTTCCAAGTCTTGGGGGGGGGGGCACTTCGGGCACGACGTACCGAACAATGTCATCCCTCCGATTTTTGCCGCAGGTACCTGCAATTGCATAGGAATAGTTTTTTAAACACTGTCCCCCCCCCCCTTGATTTTTAGTCGCAGGTAATTTCGGCTGATAGATATTTATGTTGTTGATCGGATGCTTTTGCGTTAGTCGTTTGTTTTACTTTTCTCTCTTTTTTTTATTTGCGTCACCTTTTCTTAGGTTGGACGACTCTTCAACTTATCTTCCGAAGGTTTTTTTTTCCTTCGGTGCGGGGGCCCCGGATTTTTTTTTGCACCCCCGCTTTTTTTAGAGGTCGAAAGTGTACGTCTTTTTTCGTTGACACTTCGCACCTCATTTCGCACCGCCCACGTGCGGCCCTCCAGTCGTTGATTGGTGCGCGAATCCACCCTTAGGTTGGTGCACTTCGACGATAAACTACTAGTACTCGAAACAAGCAGTATTTTCTGGAGGTACTACTATATCAATATGTTTACATGGGTTCCTACCTCGTTAAAAACCTCACCCCCTAACAAAGGGGTCCCCTGTGAGGAAAAGAGTGCAGTTCTCTTACAATTTGATTACACGAAAAGATTGCATAAAGAAAAATTACATAGAAGTCTTCGTTTTGGCCGCCGACTTTCAGGCATAGAACTTGCGGAGATTGTCTGCATTCCAGGTGTGTGGAAGCTCCTCACCTTCCATGTTAGCTAGATGATATGAGGCGGGTCTTAACGACCTTTTGACTAAGAAAGGACCATCCCATCTTCGCAGCACCAGATCTCCGGGGGCGAATGTTTTTTCGGATATATTCCTATCTCTTCATTTTATTGTCTCCTGTTGATACCTGGCCAGATTTTCGGTGGCTTGCAATCTCACTTCCTCGAGGGCATCCTTCGATGATGACTCTTCGCCTTGCTCTAGTTCGTTTCTGACCCTAAGTAATTTGGTTTTGCATTCCTCTGGGGTCATGCCCTCTTCACCGAAAAGGAGGCGAAATGGTGTGAATCCGGTCGGTCTTGCAACCGTTGTTCTTAATGACCATAGTACCTTGGGCAATTCTTTGACCCATTTCCCTTTTGGTAGCCCCTGTAGATGCTTTGCGACACCAGCGAAGATGATGTCGTTCGCTCTCTCAACTGCCCCATTAAATTGTGGGTGGTATACGGATGCGAAAATTACTTTTATCCCTAAGCTATTGCAAAAATCCCTGAAACCGGCACTATTGAATTGGGTGCCATTGTCCACGGTTACTTCGCTCGGGACTCCGAAGCGGCATACGATATTCTGCCATAGGAATTTCTGTATGTTTCTTGATGTTACACTTACGAGTGGCATTGCCTCCACCCATTTGGAGAAGTATTCTACCGCAACTACAGCATATCGCAAATTTCCTGGGGCTGGTGGCAGCTGGCCAACAATGTCGATTCCCCACCGCCTTAGTGGCCAAATCGGCGAAATGAGCTGTGTCTTCGTCGTGGGTCTGTTTGACCCCTTCGCCCAGAACTGACACTGCTGACAACTTTGGACCATTTGATCCGCATCATTCACTGTCGTCGGCCAATAGAAGCCCTGCCTATATGCTTTTCCGACTAGAGCCCTTGTGCCCACATGAGAACCACACAACCTGCTGTGAATTTCTTTTAGTAGGTTTTGTCCTTCTTTCTGAGATATGCATCACAAGAATGGTGCATAGACTCTGGCCTTGTACAAATTATTTCCCATAACTTTGTAGTTTCTACCTCTCTGGGCCATACGCTTTTCCCCGACATGATCCTCGATGTTGCTCTAACCACGAAGATAAGCTAGTATTGGATAGCGCTAGTCTTCGCTTTTGATCATCGCAACAGGACGTGTTTGATTCAAAGTGTCTTCAGCAGCTGGTTCACTCAGCTTCTGGTAGAAAATGTCTGAAGGCATAGGCAGGTTCTGCAAAGCTGCTTTTGCTAGCTCATCTGCTTCGAAGTTATCATTTCTTGATATACTCTTGACTTTGAATCCCAGGAAGTATTTTTCCATTCTTCGCACCGCTGCTCTGTACTTAATCAGCTTTGGTTCTTTTGCCTGGAATGTCTTATCAATTTGACTTACTATGACCTTTGAGTCTGTTTTAACCAGCACTCTCCAGGCGCCCAAAGCCTTTGCCTTGCGAAGTACCAGGAGGATCGCTTCGTACTATGCCGTATTGTTTGTACAACGGAACTCTAATCTGACGGCATATCTGAGCTTTGTCCCCGAAGGTGAGAATAATATCGCCGAAACTCATGCTCCTGTAGCTCCCTAAGCTCCGTCGCAATATGCGGTCCAGACAGGTTCTAGCGGTTCATCATCTGGGGCTTCTGTCGGTGTATTCGGAACCAGGAGTCCCTAAGTCCCGAGACCAGGCCGGCCATTCACCACATGTCACCACCCTGCAAGATAAGAAGAAGCTAAGTCCCGGGAGAAGGTGCTCGGGGCCGCCGCCTCTGGTCCCCGAGCACCCCAGTTCCCCGATGATCCGCAGAGCCCAAATATCGTTCACGCAAGATCGTCCGACGACCCGAAGGGTCCCATCGTCGGGGTGTCAGCCAGTCAAAGGCCCAATGCCGCATTTAATAGGCACGCGCGGCCTGACATCCTGACATTCTCAGCTGCCCACGCCCCAGTGTCAGACCCTGCCATACACTGGCAGGGGGGCGTGGGTCCATTAAATGCACGGGTCCCGTCCCGTTTCATCCGGGTGCCTCAGGATAACGTTGCCAGAATCGAAGCGCTCCGCCTGCCACCCTGCCCTGGCAGAAGAATAAGACAGGGTGGGCGCACCGGGCACCTCTGAGGCTGCCCGGTGGGCCCCCTTAATGGCGCCCGAGGGCATCCACAGTGGCGGGTGGTCGGATGCGCACCGTATTTTTCCACCGCCCCTGTCACTTCGCCAAGACGGAATGATGACGCCTTTCTCCGTGGCACCTTGGCACTGGCACCCCCTCTTTCCCATTCAAGATATGTCGAGGTCGGCGCGCCTATAAAAGGAAAGGATGGAGAACACGTAAAAGAGGAGACCGGAAGAAGGAAAAGAAAGAGGACGCAGACGCTCGAACCAGCTCAAGCCAAGCTAGAACACGAGAGCCTCAAGCTCTCAGTAAGTGGCTCTCTCTTGTAACCAGATACATCCTTGAAGAATTCCCTTCAAGGACAGATATAACACTCACACAGGAGTAGGGTGTTACGCCCCCGTGCGGCCCGAACCTGTCTAAACCCCGGTGCACCCATCTTTCTCGCACTAGGACGATCATCTCCCACCAGCCACTGTATTTATTTCCGTTTCTCGCTTATTTCCCAAAACAAGCTCGTTCAGGATCATCCCCCCGGCCGAATCTCTAAAAGGGGGTCTCTCAGGATCTCTGCGATAGGAGTTCACCCTCCGACAGCTTCGGTTAGGGGAGTCCATTGCGCCACGAAGTGTGCCAATGCTTGCAATTTCAATGATGTTCTTACCACAAAAACAATCATGAAAGGAGCGACCTCCGTGGCCCACTTCGCTATTCTTCCAATGGCTTCTTTGTTTTCAAACATGTCGTGAAGAGGCAAGGAAGTTGGTACTGTAATCTTGTGAGACGTGAAGTAATGGCGAAGCTTGCGGGATGCCATCACTAGTGCATATGCTACCTTTTCCAATTCTGTGTACGTCTTTTTTGGGCCTGCCAGAGCTTCTGATACATAATATATTGGGACTTGGCGCAATTTGTTGTCTTCGGGTTTTTCCTGCACAAGTACAATGCTGATTGCCGAAGGAGATGCCGCTATGTATAACAACAAATCCGCGCCTGGATCCGGACTAGATAGCACTGTAAGCTTCGTTAGGTAGCTTTTTAACTCATCGAAGGCTTAACATCTCACAACTAGCTGCAGAGTCTACCAGCTGATCAATTCTAGGCAATGGGAAGTCATCCTTGGGGCAAGCTTTGTTCAAGTCTATGAAGTCGATGCACATTCTCTATTTTCCGTTACTTTTCCTAACTAACACTGGGTTAGCCAGCCACTCTGAGTGCATTACTTCGCGTATGACTCCGGCATCGAGCAGTTTTTTCACTTCAGCCTTCGCTGCTTCTTCTCTTTCGCTTGAAGCTTTCCTAAGCTTTTGCTTCCTTGGCTTCGCTTTAGGGTCCACATTTAAGCTGTGCTGAATGATTTCCCGACTTACTCCTTGCAGGTCCTTAGGAGACCAAGCGAAGACATCGTTGTTGCCGCAGAGGAACATTATAAGTTGCTGCTGGTCCTCCGCCGGAGCCTCCGCTCCTATAGTGACTTCTTTATCTTGTTTTTCTTGATGTAGCTGCACTATTCTGGTCGCTCCTTCTGGTGCAGCCTTCGCTGCCTTGCTTATCTTCGACTGGTTGCAACTTTCCTCCCAATACATCGAAGGGTCTGTTATCATGTGGACATTTCGCCTTCCTGGAGCTATTCCCACTTCGATTCATCTGGCCACTCGCTGGTCTCCCAATACCTTTATGACTCCTTCAGGACAAGGCATCTTCATGCACAAGTATGCATGGTGCGGTATTGCTCCAAATGTATTGAGGACTCCCCTGCCAAATATCGCATTGTGCGGTAATCAATGTCCACCACATCGAAGGTAATGTCTTCAGTGTGGAAATTCGTCCCTTCGCCAAACAACACTGGGATTGTTATTTTTCCCAGAGCGTTGATTGTATTTCCGCCGAAGCCTAGCAATGCTGATTCAGCTTGCTTTAAGTCGCTTCGTCGTAGCCCCATTTTGTCAAAAACATCAGCGAAGATGATGTCCGCTGAGCTTCCTCCGTCGATCAAGATCCTGTGCACTTCATTTCCCGAGATGTTTGCTGTAATGATGAAGGCATCTGTGTGTGTGGGTAGTCTAAGACCCTCATATCCTCTTGCGAGAATGTAATGGGAACGTTTGACCACCTTGAATGAATGTACGTTGGTCCCACTACGATGTGGTTGACCCTTCGCACATATTCTTTTTGTTGTCTCTTAGATTCTATCTGCTGGTTAGATACCCCTAAGATGGCCAACACCACGTTGTACCCACGATTTACCGTGTTTACGGATTTGCTGCTTTCTGGTGGTGCTTTGATCACGGGTCTCGGTGGTGGCGGAGGTAGCTCCCCCCTGAGGACCATTTACCTCGTTTGATCAAACTGAGCTGAGGCTGCAAGTGTATACTGCGGTGCAGGAATTTGTTACCACTGGTTCGCAATCCCTATGTTCTGATTGTTGTTTTGCCACCCTTCGCTTCTCCCGAAACTTGCTGCATGGTGTATGGTCCTTGCGTGATGAAGAGACTGCTTCGCCAAGCTCTCTTTCATAGCCACGACCTGCGGGCACTGCTTGGTCCGGTGGCCGGCTCCTGCGCCATACAGCTCGTAGTAAAAGGTTGTTGGGTCCTGCGGAACCCGTCCTCCTCGACCTCCGCAGCCTCTTCCTCTACTGGCTCAGCCTCCCCATTTGGCCACACTGTGAGCTTTGCTTGCTCCCTGAGCGGCTTCGAACGGGCTGAAATTAATCTGATTGACTTCTTTTTGCCTTAGATAGTCAGAAACTTCGGGCTTTCTTGGATGGTGCAATCTGTCTCTAGGATTGCTGTTGCCTACCTCCCTAGCTGGTGCATGTGGTTTTACTTTGGAGGCTGCCATTTCATTTTTCCTTCGGAGATGATCGAGCTCAGATCTTGAGTACTCTTCCATCTTGTTGAGCAGCTCTTGCACGCTTTCGGGTCCTTTTCTCGTGAGCTTTCCTACTAATAACCCTCCTCTGATGCCTTGTATTGCGGCATCGATGATTCTATCTTCGCTCAGTCCCTTCGCTTGACAACGTATGTGTACGAAGCGACGCATGTAGCTCTGCAAGGTTTTTGTTGGTTGCTGTTTCAGTGCGAAGAGGTCGGTTGCGGTAATTTTGTCTGCTCGATTTCCCTGGAAATTGCTGTACAGTGCACTACACAATTGCTCCCATGAATATATGGATCCCGGGGCAACGCGGAGTACCAGGATCTCGCTATCCCTTTTATGGAAAATACAAAGGCCTTCGCCAAGGTTGTACTATCCCCTCCGGCAGACTCCACAGCCACTTTGAAACTCATTACAAATTTCTTTGGGTCTGACTCTCCATCAAACATAACCACTCTGGGCATCTTGAACTCTGGCGGCCATGGCTGATTTTGCAGATCCATGGCCAATGGGGACTCTGGGTCTCCCGTGGACGACCTCCGCCGAAGCCCCTGCGAAGCTCGTACCATGTCTCCCTGCGGCATCGCCTGGCGAGACATGCCTTCCGCTTGGTGCAGCATATCAATTTCCTCTTGGATTTTCACCAATGTTTTCCTAGCTTCATCTGCCCGCCTGCAGTACTCTGCGGCTTTTCGACTTGCTGCTAGGCCATCTAACATGCGCTTCTTCTGCGCTATCTACCTTTCCAACTCTTCGGCTTCTAGCCTTGCTGTTCTTTCTTCATTCATTTCTTCCTCGTTTTCAAACTCTGCGAAGTCGTCAAGGTCTTCCCATTCTTCATTTCGCGCCCTTTCGCCTTCTTTTTCCGGAGGTTCGAAGTGGGTACGATCTATTGGTTCCATGACCTGCATTGTTTCCGCATTAACCCGGAATGCTTCGCCTTGGCGGCCATCACTAGGTCCTTGTGGCACTATTTCAACTTCGCAATGTTGTTCTCGTCCACCCGAAGCTCCATCGGCCGAAGCATTACCTTATCCTGGCATGGCCGAAGGGGGTCTTTCAGCCGAAGGCCCAGCTGCAGCTGGAGGTTCCGGCAACGCTTCCACTATTTCGGCTGGCTTCGATTTCTTCTTGGGTGGCATGTCGTCGAAAGGTTCAATCCCACGGACGGCGCCAATTGTTGGGACCGAAATCCTAGACAAGGTGGGCCTTCGGATACGGGGATATCGAAGGGCCCTCAGAGTGACACGTGTTAGAGGTGGAACAGTCTTTCGATGCCCTTTCCGTGTACAGTGTGGCCCTATTTATAGCCTGTACCCAGCCACCACAGGTGCGGTTTACAAATCCTACCCCCTCACCTGCTACATTCTCGGAATATCCGGGGGTATTATGGTACAAATGAGTATAATTACATAATTACAGCCCTACCCTGGACGACCAAAAATGGGCCCACTGTCCTGCAGCGATTCCTGCCTCCGAAGATGTATCGAAGCCTTCTCCGCTCGGATGTCCGTCAGATAGCCTTCGTCCCTTGAGCGAAGGTCAGCTCGCATCTTCGCCCGCCACGATTGCTCCAGAGCGCGGGTCTGGACTTCACCCGTCGGCCGAAGGTCACCTTCGTCTTCGCCGGTACGGGAGGTCTAAGGTGCGGGCGCGCCTACCCCCTTCAACGTACGGCGCTCTGCGATTTTCGCCGCTTGCAGATGAAGTCCCTGAAACAAAGCCACAACGACAAGCATGCAGTATTTCCAATAGACTTCGTGGTACCCTCCGAAGAGGGGGGCGGGCGATCATCCCCAATAGTAGTTTAGGCTTGAGTTTAACTTAAATTATTCTGTTTAATACAGTTTCACCGTTTATCGGTATGTTGAACCCTAAACTCGAGTGCTTCATTGGTAATTAGTAATATTCAGTTTGTAACTACTTGTTCTTGGTTGTGTTCTCGATTCGCTTGCATGAAAAGCCTTTTTGGCGAGATCAACCACATCTTAGCACGATTGATAACCATAGAGTAGTGGTGTAGTGGTTGCGAGGGTTTTTGATCTGTTCTGATCGGAGCCTTTGAATGATCAACTTCGAAACTCCATTAATCGACTTATTATATTACCTTCGGAAGATCAGGCAAACACGCATCAGTCTAGCTAGGTGTTGTAGATCTTGTTTGAGTTTGTTCTGGTTGATTTCACTCTAATGTTAATTTGGTCTGAAACAAGCTCTTAAATAGGTCTATAATGGGTGGATTTCATAAAAATAATGGCCGAAGCATAACAGGTCTAGAATGCACTGGATGGTCCACCCGGGATTTGTAGTTACTGCTGGAGCTTGTTCTCTTTGATTTTACTCTGGTGCGAATCTTCATTAAAACAAACTCAAAAATAGGTCCAGAATGGGTCAATTTAACAAAAGTTATGATTGAAACGAAACGCGTTCAAAACGCACTGGAAGGTTCTCCCAGGTATTTTCATATTGCTTGATTTTTTTTCTTGATATGGTAATTGTCCTCCGTGTTATACAAGTTGGTGAAGACTTAATTTGGGTAACATCGATATAATATATATGATGAGGTATGACTGACATGCAATACACTGCAATCCAATACAATTTGAAGAAATACTAGGAAAATAATGGCCTCTATGTACAGAAGATACTAATGTCTTTTCTCAACTTATAACTCACAAGTAAACATATGAGCAAAGACAGACATAAACACGCTAAGTACTTATGAATTTTTCTGACCTGACTTCAATTTCCTTTAGTTTTTAGCTTACATGACCAATACTTTTTTATAAGACAGTGCATTGAGAGTAAGAGCAAGAGCAAGAGCTTCCTTCAAAATGGCTGCATAATTGACTCGGGAACATGTGGAGAATAGAGTGAAGGGTGAATTCATTTAAAAGTGTTGGTGCTGTTGTAGCATAATGTACTAGACTCGATTTTGGTCAGTTTTTGTTGTTTTCTGAACTTCTAAAACCCATGGTGATATTTATCTATTACTCATTAACTCATTTCTAAATATATCTTAGTAGTATATTGGTGTGCCTATGTACCTCGATGCTTAGTTAAAATATACTTAAACTTATAAGGTTTCTTTAAATTTACCGGTACAATATATAAACATTATACTAATCTATAATAATATAAAGTAGTGTCACTCCTCCTTCCCTCCATCCAATAAAAAAAAACGTTCTCCTCACTCTTTACCCCTAAATAACAGCAGGCATGGCAATCCATCTGTTATTTGGCGGTGGCGGCGGAGACGGGGAAAGGGAAGGCGCGGTGGAGAACGAGGAGGACATGCAGCGGCGCAGGGCTCTCGCGGAGGAGGTGGCCATGGAGGAGGACGCGGATGCGGAGGGGGAGCACGGGACGCGGTGGGCGATCTTCCTCGTTGCCGGGGCCAGGAGGAACGCGCTTTTCCGTCGGCTCTGGGTGCCTGCCGCAGCGGAGATGAGGTGAGCGCGCGGCTGCTTTACATATTATTTGCCCCCTTTTTTGTTGGTTTGTGGAGATTTCGTTTTCACCGTGGGCATTTCTGAGTTTTATTTTGGTCCTCTTTATTTTGTTTCATTGATGGGGTGGTGGGGGAGGGTAGTTTGTGGCTGTGATCCCACCAAAATTGGGCACATTTGCGTCCATTTTTTTGATCATTTGTGTTCTGGATGAGTTCTTCTAAGATTTCGAAGTTTTTCTGGTCATTTTTCTGATTTCATACAGGAATTTCGTTCATGGGCGATGATCCCGGAGAGAGTTGGGATTTTTATTAAACTTAAAAACTCCTTGGTTTTCGGCATTTGATGGCGATTGGTTATTCTTGGGCTGATGGAGTTCCATTTTTTCAACCTCGAGCTTTTGATTTCGAGCAGTTCATGGCTTCATGTATTAATGGCAATTGATCGGATTTAGAGCTTTTGATCATGCGAGAAGAGTGTTTTACACGATACCTGATGTAATTAGCCAGCTCTTTAGAGCTCTGCTGTGTTAAGTGCTAGCCTCTCAAAAGTCAGAATAAAGACGTGCCGTGCAATTGACGTCGAGTACATCCACTTTGCATAACGGCAGTGTTCTTGCATTCATCGCACCGCCTAGATTTGCATTGAAGGTATTCATTACGCGATCTTTGTCTCCATCGTGATTCTGGTTCTGTTGTTGTTAAGCTGTTGGATGTAAGGTCAAATTGATTGGTAGTCACGCTTTTGAACATGAGTTATCCTTTACAAAGTGAATTGTTTGACTATACTTATCGTAGTTTCTTATTCAGAGCATCTTGAATAAACTTGTGATAACCTCGAATGCAGTATGCATTTTCTTAGAAGTGAAGCAACTTAGAAATAGTGAAAATGAGAACAAAGAAGCTTTATTCTTTACAAACTTTAGAATTTAGATGGCCAACTAAAGTGCAATGGATCAGCAGAATCAAAGCGATGCCTTATCTCCAGCTTTCATTCCATCCTGTCTCTCAGTAATCCATGAAAATTTTGAATGTAAGGGCTTATTGTGGCTCAGAACAACTTAGCTATCAGGAAAAGTGTAGAGTTCTTTTTATTCTTAATACTCCATAGTTCTACAACTAATCTGGTGATGCTATCTTTTGCGGCATCATATTGGGTACTTATTCTTGTCATGCCTCCCTGCCTAATTGCGTGATCACTGTTCTCAATTTAAATGACACTGTTATCAAATGTGCACTAAACAAAAATTGAAAAAGGCAGGCAACCAGTTTAGGTAATCCGCCACTCCTACTGTCTCTGATTAAATGTTTGTTAGGTGTGTGTTACACCTTCTGAAAATGTGGTTCTGTACTTCTCTTTTGTCCTCTTCTCTGAAAATGGAAATCAAAAGTATAATTTGAACCTCCAAATATGCGTTTGAGTACTAATTTAGTCTCCATTGTGATACAGTTATGCGATTTTGCTTCCCCATTTAATATTCACTGATTATTTTCCTTTCTTACTTTAGGGCATTTTGGTCATCATACATGGGCTGAATGAGCACAGGTTAGGAAATCCTTTTTCCATCAACTTGTATTTCTGTTGTACTTTCCTTGTATTTAAAAGCATAATGTAATAACTATGATCTGTGTTTCCAGTGGAAGGTATTTGCATTTTGCCGAGCAGCTGACAGCTTGTGGCTTTGGAGTATATGCAATGGATTGGATAGGTAAGGAGCAATAAGTTTTCTGAACATGCATGTGTTATCTGAAGTATGTTTGGTTTGGTGAAAGATTGGTGCTGCATGTAGGAAAGAATGGGATTGATCAACTTAGTTTCGAGATCTTACATAACTATTTCTGATTGTTTTTAGAAAAAAAGGATATGCAAAACTATTTATATCAACTGAGTTTTCGTTTCATTCAGGAAAAAAATATTTTTATTTGTGGATCATGTAATCGAACTAACAGTGCGTTAGTTGTTTGACATGGCAATCTATTTACAACAAAATATTAGCTTTCAACAGTATTCAGTAAAACTTATGTGCAATCTATGTCGTTGGCTTTTCGCTAATGTCTAAAGGCTTGTAAACTATTCACACTTGCTAGCAAGGCAGTAAACCAGAGTAACTTTATCCAGTCATTTTGCAATCTGTTTCCTGCGAGCATGTCTATTTAATATCACATTTCATTCAAACATCAACAGGCTAACTTTTGTTTCTTATACATGACAGGGCATGGTGGAAGTGATGACCTGCATGGCTATGAGCCTTCACTGGATTATGTTATTGAAGACATAATGAGTTTCTATTTCCGCCCTATTTTTCTCTATGTTCCTGATGTAATATTTGATTGACATCATTATCTGCAAACAGGAAGTGCTTCTTGATAAAATTATGATGGAGAATCCAGGGGTCCCTTGTTTTCTTCTCGGTCACTCCATTTGTGGAGCTGTGGTCTTGAAGGTATGCATTGTCAAATTAATTAGCTTTTCACTTAGCCTATTTAGGCCAGGTTTAGACACTGACCCTACTTCTGTGGGACTGTGAATAATGGATGCTGACGGGCAGAGAATTGATGCAAAACGTTAACAGCTACGTTACACGGATACGGAGACCGATACCGATACGTGGATATGTCTTTTTTCCGGAAATCCCAATACGCGGATACGTTTTAATAATATTTTATTAAAAATAAGTAGCTGCCATTTGGGTCATCACTCTTAAGGAGTTACTTCCAGCCGAGTAACACATAAGAACATATAAGAAACACAATCTCACGAATAGCAAATTAGAAAGTTCAGTAGATAGTAGCTCACACAATAAAACATAGAAATTCAACATAGCAGATAGCAGGTTTTACTTAAGTTCTATTACATAACATAATAGCTAGGATAGTAGCTTGCAAGTTCATCCAACTAGGTTTATTCAGGATTTGCTTCAGCTTCATTTTCCCAAATATCAGTCTCCACATCTCCAAAAGACACGGCTTAAAATTCAGGCTCATCAAGAGAAAGGTTAGCCACTTCAAGAATTCCTAAATCACTTAGAGATTTAAAAAAATCTCCTCCCACATCTCACATCCTTGATTCCCCTTTCTTGTAATCATCAGTCCTTCTTGAGATATGTCTCAAATTTGAGTGCACATAGACCAAATCTTCAACACGCTCTGGAGTTAGGGCATTTCTTTTGACACTGTGAATGAAGTTATATGTACTCCAATTTTTCTCACAGCAGGAAGATGAGGCTGGTTGGCTAACCAATTTAATGGCCAAATTCATCAATAAAGGAACAGACTGTCCATGATTTGTCCACCAAGTCATGGGAGAAACAAACCATCTATCATGGAGGGAGTCAGGATCATTGAATTCTTCGGAACAACTAGAGAACCTTGCGTATTCTTCTTTCACTTGAGACAATTCTGTTGGTATGCGGAAGTACTTCTTGAAGCATATCATCCTCATTTTTTTATACCTTTTTGTCCTTGTGTGGTGGTACACGGCCAACACCTCCATGTAGCCACTGTTGGCTATAATATCTACAATATAAACATAGGCAAGTGAATTAGCAATCGAGCTATAAACATAAGCAAGATAGCAAGTGTTGATTATTACCTTGGGTTGAGTAAATGAGCCATACAATGAAGTGGATTATTGCCTTTTGTCCACCTATCAACTAATATCTTATGAATAACCAAGTACAAGTCCGACTCCTCATCTAGTTGCTTTCCTTCCCATTGATATATCTCTTTCTTCACTTTCTCAATCATAGAATCTCACATCTCATAAATCAAGTGAAGACATGGTGTGTTAGTGTCCGCTACACGTATCATCTCATAGATAGGAGTAGTAATCTTAAGTATATACTCCACATTCCTCCACCAAACCTCACTCAATACCTTGTCATGGACTAGAGCTGTTGTTTGAGCATCATCTTTGTAAATGTCCCATGCTTCACTAGTTACCATTTGCTTAAGAGGCATTTTTACCTCCACCATCCGTTTCAACATACACATAACTGATGCAAATCATGTTTCAGCAATAGCTAGTAGCTTCAAATGGCTAAACTCATTGAACATAGAAAGCCGCATGCCATGGTTCATTATAAAATTCTTGATGATTTGGGCTTCACTTCTAATAACATGTATAAATTCAAGTTGTTTCCAAACAAATTCCTCCTCTTCATTCTTTGGGAGTTTTGGCTCACAAATACTTTTCAAAGCAAGATTGAGAGTATGCACAACACATGGTGTCCAGAATATATTCTCATATTCAGCTTCACTCCCTTCTCCTGCCATGTGCTCTTTGAACTTTGCAATAGCATCTCAATGTGACCTCTTTCTTGCTTCAGAAGCGAAGTTCTAAGCTTGTTGTACCCAGGCATTTTATAACCTGCCAAGTTGCGGTTACAAGCAAAGGAAATTGCTTGTTGAAAATATGGATTTCTTGCAAAATTGAAAGATATCCCTGTAAATCAATTAAAAAACAGAATTAGCACAACTGCACAAGTAAAGAAAACTTAAAATTGCAAATTAGTGTAATGCAATGAAAATGAATACCTCCAGAATAGAATGATCTAGCAATTAGAGCATCCAAGTGCTTACGGTCCTCCATTGCCCAAGATTTCTCCAATGCACTTGCAGGTCCTCTCTTGTTCGTGCTGCCACCATATGAAGAACCCGTAGTAGACAAAGACAGTTCTCTGTCTTGACCTTTCTACTAATTCTTTACACCTTTGAACATCTCTCCTCATTTGGCTAAGCAAATCTATTGACACCTTCGGACATATACTCACTCCCTTTCCCTTCTTCTGCAACAAGTGAGCTTCAACTCAAGTGTAGCTACTGAATCCTTCATATGGACAATACTTGCACTTCCATCTAGTATTGCCCCCCCCTGCTCTAGGTCTCTCTAAAATGTGGACATGATCCCACAATGGAGCTCTAATATCTGTCGATGTTGCAGAAGCACCACTAGTAGCATCACTACTTGAACCTTCGGTCGCCATCACGATGAATCGGTGATAACACTGAAACAGAGCCACTAAGCCACAGCATGTCGGCAACTACTGCTAAGCGCCTAAGGCAATCGGGAGGGGGAAAATGGGAGGGGAAGAAGGAGGAGAACGCACCAGTGGAGTTCAACCGTGCGCCTGCGCCAGTGGAGCTTCAAGCCTTCAACCGTGCGCCTGGACTGTTCGCCCGAACGCACCAGTGGAGGTTCTCCCGCGCCCCTGCGCCCGTGCGCCCGCCGCGGCTACTGACCCGCCCCTGCACCCGTGCACCGACCGCGGCTGCTCCCACGCCTCTGCGCCCGTGCGCCCGTCGCGCCTCTCCCGCGCCCCTGCGCCCGTGCGCCTACCGCGGCTGCGCTCGGCGGGCAAGGCCGTCCGCCGTAGCGCCGGCAGCGTGGAACGTTCGCCCGCCTGCGCGTGGAGGAGACCGAGTACCTTCTGCCCGAGCGTGGATCGTGGAGTAGCCGCCGCGCTCGTGCGTGAAGGAGCCGCCACACCGTGCGTGCGTCCGCCAGGTTAGGTTAGGCCTTCAAATGGGCTGGGCCGTATCCGCAACAGCACCAATACGTACCGGTCCACGTATCCGTATTTTCTGCAATTATTTTCGAGCGGATACTCTACGGATACATATCAGCCGCGTATCCGTATCCGATACGGCTTCCGGTGCGGATACGGCATCGGACTGGAGTATCCGTGTTTCCGAGGTTAACAGAGTAGGCTGGTTGAAAATGGTATCATCCGGTGAACGTAATTTTTTTCCTTTTTGTGGAAAAAATGAACCTGTTACTATCTACTTGTGGATTTGCGGGTCAACCAATTGAATTGCTTAGTTGATAACTCAATACATCAAAAGGCGATAACATGTTTAGTTCGTCCACTGCTGTACACAGCCACATATCAGAGACAAATGCACACATAGATTTGCAGTTAATTCGATTTGGAGTAAGATCTAGATTCTAGGGCATGTTTCTACTTCTTTTGTTTGATAGTAGACTTCATGCAAATGTTTAGTTCTCTGGAGTCTTAGAATTAGCTTGAAATGGCCGTCCGATGCAAATTCATATATGCAATGCAAATTCTTACTTTAGGTCTTTTCATTTTGATGTGCAAATTCATATGTGCAATTCGAATTCTTTGGGATTGTAGGAGTATTACCTGAAACAATTATAAAAATATGCCTTTTTTAATTTGAAAGGTGTCAGGAAGATGGTCAGAGCTGGATGCAAAGTGAAAATCTTCATAGCAGTCTGGTTTCCTCTTCTAAATAGAAGGGAGGGAATTTGGACCTGAACCGAGTTGCTGGTCACAACATGATCGAGGTTTGGAAGGCACTTGGCATGGACTTGGACGGGGTGGAATTCCTGTGGTCCTCGGAAGAGACCCACAAGCGCGTTGGTGAATATTGGCCACTTGTACTGTGCCTTTTTTTTTAATTTCAAGGGCATTGGGAAGATGATCAGAGCTGGATGCAGAGTGAAAATCTTCATAGCAAACTGGTTTCCTCTTCTCTACAGAAGGGAGGAAATTTGGACATGATCCGAGCCGCCGGTCACAATATGATCGGGATTTGGAAGGCGCTTGGCATTGATGTTCAATGTTGTTGCGATGAGGTTGGAAAGTGGCATTGGATCAAGTAACAGAATTTTAGATTTTGTGCATTATAGGGCTCTTTTTTTTAGTTTTAAACTAATGTATTCTCTCCGATTAAACTTATGTATCATCTTACAACGTCATTTTTTTTTTACACGGGCAAGGTATGCTGATGAGTTGCACTAAAGCCTAGATTGATAATCAAGGTATGATGTTCCTGCGAGTCGCCACCGTCCCTGCGAGTCATTGCCTCTGTCCTTGGTATGTGGATCCATCAGCCTCTGATAATCAGAGATGCTTTGAGCTTTTGGCATATCCTTTATTTTTCCTTTGGAGATACCGGATGGAATCGTAAGATGCCTTATGATAACCATAATGAGAACTAAGTTGACGAAAATTGTTTATGGAAAAATAATAAGAAAGAATTTTATGTTTCATATGTGTTACATGTGCACGCTACTAGTATCTCTCTAATATATTTCAGGACAAAAGTAGTAAGAAAACATGTCTCTAATATATTTCAGGACAAAAGTAGTAAGAAAACATGCATGATAAACATAATGAATCACAGTAAATATACCTATCGATGGTGTGAGATGCAGAGGCTCTTGTGGTGGTGATGCAGCAGCAAATGATGAAGAGAATGTAGAGGAAGCAGACTGAAAATTTAGAGGAAGCAGATCTTGAGCAGCCGTGCCGAACACTTCCCTAAAACCTTACTTGCCCTCTCCCGGTGCAGGATTCTAAGAGCGATAGGTTCCACGGAGACCTGCTCACCCGTTCGTTGATGCACACCAACGTAGCGGAATTGAGTAGACTACTTGTGACGGCGCAGTAGAGAGAAATAGGCAAAAACCCAAGTTACGCATATCTTTTGTGACGACGGTTGGTAAATATAAAGAGAGAGAATTATGTGGTTGTAACGTGCTATGATTGGACTCAGTTTCCATATAATTTCCTTGCCCACATAGCAAAAGAATAAAACCGAAAAAGAGGTTGCACTTGCACAAGCTACTGGACCCGATTTCGGTGGTCCATTCGTGTAGGTGTTGTCCCGCGCTCTTTACCCTGGCTCAGGCCCGGTAAGGCAAGCGAGCACGCGCGTGTGTTCTCCTGGTCCTCTCACCCACACATGCTAAGTGGGTGCAGGAGATAGTTAATTTTAAGTTGGTCTCTATCTACCTCCTCCACTAGCAAGATGGGATTAAAAGATACATTCTCACCTCTATTTAGTTAGGTTTTTTAGATTTATTTGGAATTCTTCTTAAATATATTGGACTAGGCTCATATATTTAACAATCACCACCGGATCTCAAAGTCTCACAGAGATTGGCCTTTTTCACAATACTGTTTAATATACCGGTGTTTTGAGGGAAACCTGTTATAGTTGAACATTCACTAGAACTTTAAGCTACACTTGTTCACAATTTGAATAATGAACTATGCCTTGAATTGCAAGTTTTGTGCAAACAAATTTCACTTAGAGTCATAACTGATACCTGGCTAACAGTAGGCTTCTGTGGAGTATATAAGTCGTACTCCTTGAACTCTTTATGAGCTTATTAGACAATACCCAAGTATCACAGACTGCGACTAACAATCATGCTCATATAAGCGTGTTTTTTATAGAGTGATATGTGGGATAGCAACTTCGCTAACTAAAACTAACAAAACACATTAAGAAAATAGCCAACGTACCTTACAGATTTCGAGTGTATGACATCTTCATTCAAGTGGGTTGTGTATTACTCTCCTTTAGTTAATCAATAGTTTGTTCTTCATAGGTCCTAATTCACAGAATCTTCGATCAGATAGGTTGGATTACCACTATGGTATAACTCACATGGGTCTCATACCCATCTCCTTCGATGCATTATTTATCACATTCTATGATAGTCCTTTTGTAAATTGATTTGCTAGCATCTTAGCTGTTTGGATATAATTCAAAGCTATAACTCTAAAGTTTCTCAGTTCCTAACAGATTTCAATCATATCTTTACATGTCTTGAGGATTTCATATTGTCCTTAGAACTATTCACTTAACAACAATTGTCTGATTTTATCATAGTTCATAAGAATAATTGGTATTGGTTTTTCAACTACTGGCAAATCCATTAAGAGGTCACGCGGCCATTCTGCCTCAATAGTGGTTGTATCTAACGTTGTGAGTTCTGCTTTCATGGTTGATCTCGTCAATATGGTCTGTTTGCAAGACCTCCATAAGACAAGAGCACCGCCAAGAGTGAATATATATCCACTTGTGGCATCAATATCTTCAGCATCAGATCTCTAGTTTGAATCACTATAACTCTCCAGTACTAATGGGGTATCTAGTATAGTAAATTTTTTAATTTATAGTACCTAGCAGGTAACGCATGACGCGTTCAAGCGCATAACAATAATCATCACCAAAGTTCAAAGTATCCTAGAGCCTCGTCTTTTGCTTGTAACATATACACATAACATAATCTAGAGATGTTATCAATTAAAGTCATGAAATATCTTTTTCCACCCTTCGTCAATACACTATTCATTTTGCAAAGATCTGAATGTATGAGTTCCAGTGATGCTAAATTTCTCTCCTTGGCAGCCTTGTGAGGCTTATAAAGTTTGCTTAGATTGCACACAACTTTGGCAGTTAGAACCTTTGATAGTGAAAAAGTTTGGAATTAAATTCAAGCTAGAAAGCCCAGACATACAACCAAAATTCATGTGACATAACCATGAGTGCTAAACACTAGCCTCATCTCCATTAACACTGTCATAAATATGGTTCACATATTTATTGTAGAAATCAAAAACAAAAAAGTGGAACAAGCCTCTACACTCATAGCCTTTACCAATAAAAAGTCCATATTTCGACACAACTAATTTATTAGACTCAAACACTAACTTAAACCCGTTTCTATAAAGAAATGAACCACTAACTAGATTCTTATTTATTGAAAGGACACGCTGCACGTTCTGCAGCTACAAGATCTTTCCTAAAATAAACTTCAAATCTATTGTGCCAACACCACGGATAGAAGTATGTGACCCATTATTCCCCATTAGGATGGAAGAATATTGAACGACTTGATAAGAAGAGAACATTGAAATATCAGCACACACGTATACATTAGCCCCAGTATCAATCTACGAACTAGTAAACTAATTCACTTAAAGAACATTACGTAAATTACCATACCTAGTTGCTCCATCTCTAGTGTTGTTAATAGTCACTGTTGGAGGATGAACTGCACAAGCGGGGATCCGGAGGGACCCCCTTTGAGATTCGACCGGGGGGATGATTCTGAATCTACCTCGTACGTAAAATAAATGAGAGTGACTGAGATGCAGGAGGGATGGATGTTCAGATGCTAGTGGAAATAAAAGCTCAGAGGATTTTAGACAGGTTCATGCCACACGGAGCGTAATACCCTACTCCTGTATGTATGCTATAAATGCTCTGGAAATACCTCTCTGGGGATCTCTTGTGTTACAAGGATGTTTGTCTAAGTCTAGAGCTTCGTTAGCTTATCTCGGTCCTGAAGAAGCCGTTATCTTCTGAACCTGTGCTTGATCTGTAGCGAGTTCGATCCCCTTTCTCCGGGGAGCCCGCCCCTCTTTTATACCTCGTCGGGGCGGTTAGCGTGCCCAGAAAGGATAGTGCGAGTTCCAAGGCTCCATAAATGGAAAGCAACCATCATGGGCTGCAGTTTGATGTTACAGGGGGGGGGGGGGGTTGAAAACATGCCCCCGTCCGGTCCTGTCGTCATCATTCCTCTTTTCAACGGGTGCTACGGGGAGGGCCCATCGGGCAGCCACCGAGCAACCCTGCGTGCCCGCCCGGTCAGAGCGAGCCTGACACAGCAGAGTGGCAGGCGATATGCCTCAAGCCCTGCAACGATATCCCGAGGCGCGCCGGATGACGCGCGATGGGACCCTCCGCATTGAATGTCCCCACGCCTCCCTGCCAGGCAGCAACAGGGACTGACAGTAGGCGTGGGGAGAGTGGTTGGAAGTGACAAGCCACGCTCCCTCTTAAATGCAGCATCGGGCCTCTCACCAATTGACACCTCACCGTTGAGCCCCTGTGGGTACCACCGGCGAAGGACTTCTCAGGTCCTCAGGGAACTGTGAGTGCTCGGGGACTACTGTTCATAGCCCCGAGCACTCTCTCCCAGATATGCCTTTTCTTGGTCCTCGGGGAACTCGGGTGCTCGGGGGCTACTGTTCATAGCCTCAAGCACTTCCTCCCAGAACTGTGTCTTCTCGGGTCATCGGGGAACTCGGGTACACGGGGACCACTGTTCATGGCCCCGAGCGCCCTATCCCGGAACTTGGTCTTCTCGGACCTCGGGGAAAAGTCCCCGAGGGAAGGCGCCACATGGCACTCTCCTGTCCTGGCCTCGGGACTCGGGGACCCCCGGTTCCCATGTCACCGACAGCAGCCCCCGGGCCCATTGGCAGGCAATGACCCAGAGACTGCGGATGGGGCCCTTATTTCTTCGAGGCCGATCCCAGCATTGATGCCACGTGGCCTATTCTCAGGCTTTGAAATTTTGCGGTCTTGGTAGTCTTTCTGGCCCAGGCTTTTGGTACGGCCCAGGCGGGGAACCGAAAGGACGTGTGTCCTTCCGACTTCCGAGGAGCGTGATAACGAGGTGGGAGGCGCGCGTGAAAACCGCGCGGCGAGGATAGTGCGCCTGGCAACTGTACGGATCGAGGGAGATTCACCTAGCAACCGCGCCGATCGAAGGGAAGGCGCTTCGCAGAATGTGCCGTGGAAAGCACCGTTTGAAAACCCCGGGATATATAAAGGAGAGGGGAGTGAACCGTTGCCCTTTACGCCATCCTTGCGATCGCCGCCTCTGTCTTCTTCTTCTTCCTTGCACTCAGGATCTCTCGCCCTCTTCGGCCCGCAGCGCACCCTCTTCCTCAACCCTTCCAGCACACTCCCCACCCCCAAAAGATGCCGAGGGCAGGAAGCAGCCACCAAGACACGTCGAGCTCTGACAGTGTTCTGCCAAAGTCCCGCATTGTGAATGAGGAGGGGGAGGAGAAAGTTCACAAGCTGATGGTGCCCGTCGGCCAGCGGGAGGCGTCGGTGGTGACGCCGGTGAGCTTTCCGCCCTCCACGCGCCGGCCGAAGCAGATCGTCATCTTCGTATCCTTCATCGCCGCCAGGCCGGTGCCGCCCTTCTCGACCTTCTTCCTCCAAGTGCTGGATACATTCGGCGTCCAGCTGGACCACCTGAGTCCGAACTCGGTGGTGATTCTGGCCATCTTCGCGTACTTCTGTGAGATGTTCGTGGGAGTGCCACCGTCAGTGGCCCTGTTCTGGCGCTTCTTTGTCCTTCGAGTGGCCGGGAAGAAGAAGGGGTCCGCTGAGGTGGAGGTCGCCGGCTGCTGCAATTTCCGCCTGCGGGAGGGGCTCGGTGAACTCTACATCCCGCAAGTGCTGCGCGACAAATGGGAGGACTGGCGCCGGGACTAGGTCTACGTTGACGTTAGCCCCCATGACCGCCTTGAGCTGCCCGAGACGTCGGTGGAACCCCACAGGCCGATCTGGGAGGCGGCCCCCGTGGAAGATGAGCGCCTTCGCCTGGTGCTGAACCGCATCGACGACCTGCGCCAGGCGAGGCTGACTTCGCTGATGGTGGTCGCCGACTACCTGCGCTGCCGTATGGCCCCCTTGCAAGAGCGGGCCCACTTTGCCTGGATGTACACAGGCTCGGGCGACATCATGAGGACCCACATCGATACGGACGGGGACCTTGATGAAGGGGCGCTGGCAACCTTGCTGAAGGTGGTGACCGGCGTCGACGACGTCACCCAGGCGGTTCTGCCCCGAGAGGACCTGGCTCTCTGCGCAGACCTGGGCCGGGTGGTGCTGCAGGCGTCCATGCCGGAGTTCGACACCCAAGGCCTGGTGGATCGTCCAGGGCGCCGGAACCCCGGGACCATACAAATCCCCGGGGTGGATGAAGAGGCCAACAGCAGCGGGCGGTAGGGACACCGCAGGTAGCAGGCAGCAGGCCGGCGGTAGGGACGTCGCAGGCAGCAGGCAGCAGGCCGGCGGCAGGGACACCGCAGGTAGCGGGCCGACTGCCCGAGGAGACAAGGGGAAGCGACCCCGGGCATACGTCCCTCAACCATCTTCGTCGTCACCTCTGCGACAACGACCGACGGCTGGTGGCACGACGGAGGGTGGCCGGGGTGGCCAATCTTCCGGAGCGGAGTCCGGGACGGAGGCCAGGTCTAAGACGCTGGAGCCCGAGGGTCAGGGCCCGACCGGCAGCGCAACAGCTAGCACCCGGACTGACCAGCCATCAGAGGCAGGCTCCAAAGCGGCCGCTGGGGCCGGCCCACAACGGCCCGAGGGCTAGAACCCTCCACCGAAGAGGAGGAAGGCGGAGCCCAGACTGAAGCCGTAGGGCCCTGGCTTCATGATCCCCGAATCGCGGTGGCGGTACCGCGGGCCAAAGACCACGTAAGCTCCCTTTCTATCTCAAGCATACCTGCCTGGATGTTGGCTTGTCACTAACTTTCTTTTTTTTTTGTTTTCAGGCCGCCCAAGGAACCCGCAGGAGGCCAAAGGCAACCGGAGGAGCCGAGCCATTCCAGAGCCGAGCGTGCCAGCAGGCCCAGAGCCGAGGGCACCGGCCAGCCCTAAACCGAGGGCTCCGGCCGGTCCCAAGCAGCCAGCGCCGACCGAACCCGCCCTGAGCACTCCGAGGACGGAGCGAGTGGCTGCGGGGGAGGTGGTCACGATGAGGGCGCCTCTGCAGAGAGGGCTCGCAGGGGACCTAGCCCCTAGCCACCTTCTGGCCAGGCTCCGGAACCCCTCCTGGAGGTGCTGGGAAGCGCCCAGGAGGTCATCGGGCGGCTCGAAGTGGCCGTGACTGCAGAGCGGGCCGAGCTCAACAAGGAGCGCACCGCCCTGGTTGAAGAGAGGGGGCGGCTGGAAGAGGTCGGGAAACTTTTGGAGACCTGTATCGCCTCAGCCCGCGCATCTTACAAGAAGTCAATGCGTGAGGTGGCCGAGGAGCGGGAAGCCCTAGAGGAGACACACAACGAGGCCGTCATCGCGCAGGAGAAGGCTAGCCGCATGGAGTGGCTTGCGACCGAGCGCAACCAAGCTTCCAGGAGGCGGGCCGCGGAGTTGCTTGCTCGGGAGCGACAGTTGCTGTCTTGAGAGGAGGCGGTCGACAAAAGGGACGAGGCCGTGCGGTCTGCCCAGCGGACTTGGCCCGCCAGAACCACGAGATCGAGCGTGGCCACGCCGAAGTCCTTCACCAGGAGGAGGAGATCGCGGTACGCGAGAGTGACATTGAGATAACGGCGGTAGCCCTTGATGCCCGGGAGGAGCAAATCACGCGGCGCGAGGCGGATGCCACCTCGGCATCGTCGGCCTTCACTGTCCGGGAGGAGCTGGCCGCCAAGCGGGAGGCCGACCTGGTCGCCCGAGAGCAGGCCGTCGCTGCCCAGGCCAAGCAGCTACAGTGAGCTCAAGCCGAAATCCCGTCCACCAGGGGCGTCCCTGCCAGCACAGTCGACGGTACCAACCTCGAGGACCAGTTGAAGATCGCAAAGGACGAGCTCGAGACCGTCATCGCCGAGCGGACCAACGTGAAGCTGATGTTGCGAGACATCCTCTGGCAGGCACGGAACTCCGTGAAGGTGGCCGGGCTCGGGCACGTGCACATGGGTGAGCAGGGGCTGGACAAGGAGACGATTGGCCACCTCGCCCTCGTCTTTGCGGAGATCGCCCAGTACCTCGAGGCTCTTCCAGGCGCTGTGCAGGAACTGGCGTCCCGGGAGGGGTGTGCTCTGGCCCAAGCGGTGGCCGAGCATGTTCTCACCTGCTATCACAGCCGAGACCCCGCCTTCCCGTTGGAGCCGGTCCGATAGGAAGTGGTCGAAGCCGAGGAAGCTACCGCCCGAGAAGCCGTCCACGACGTCACCACCGAGGTGGCAGCGTGTTTTATGCGAGAGCCGGAGCTGGAGCCAGAACTGAGCAGCTGCAGCAGCGACGTGTCTTCGCCTCCACCGGAGCCTGCAGATAGTTAGGATTTTTGGTTTTTTGAATGTTGTAAATATGGGAGTGATCCCCTCCGGAATGGTTTCTTTGAAATATAATAGAAGCCTTTCTTTGGGATCGAAACTCCATTGTGTTTGTCTTGATATTGTTTGCTTTTTGCTTGATGTCCCGAGAGGTACTAGCCGGACCGAGCCCGGCCTTCTTCCCCCGAGAGTTAGGTTGCCCCGACCACTCATCGTATGAGTAGTAGGAACACCCGAGCGTCCAGCCTCCGAGCCTTCGTGAGTCCACAGCTGCTAAGTCAAAGAGACATAGACACGAACTTCTTTGCTCGGGAGACAAGTCCATGCAGCACGGTGCACGCCACAACCAGTGAACACTTTCCACTCTGCGACCTCCCAAACGAGTAGACCGGAGACACGTGCAGGCAGAAACGCGATCAAGAGTCCCCACGGTTTGGTGGTGTCCGGGGTAGGACTAACCAGACCGAGCATCGACAGCCCGCCCCTAGGGTCTAGGCGGTCCCAACCACTCTTTGTTCAAGCAGTAGAATTACCCGAGAACCCTAGAGACTCGGTAGTGCCCGGGGTACTGCCAAGCCGGCCAAACGCCACAGCCACCATGAAGGACCTCGGGCAGCCATCGCCGCTTGTAGGGTACACCGACTACTGTCTGTTTTTGTTATTCCAGAAAAGTGAGCACGTGGGCAGGGTTTTGTGCGCGAGGAGACCATCTCGCCGAACAGATTAGAATGCGAGGATCCCGAGGATTACTCAAGAACTATGGTTTATTGCGTATGTATGAAAGGAAATTCATATAACTTTAGTTACTCATCGGACAGCTGTTAGCCTTCCGGCCGACCGATCCAGGAGGGGTAGATGCCCCGAGCTCGGGGTGCCCGGGAATGTTGGTTCCCTCGTACAGAGCGCCTAAGCCTCCAGGACATCATTTAGCACCCGAGCACTAGAAAGTAGGTGAGAGAACCAAGGGCTAGGTGGTCCCGACCGCTCATGTTCGAGCGGTAGGATTACCCGAGGACCCCGTAGGTTCGAGCAGCGACCTGGGCTCTGAGGCCCTTTTCGGTTAGGCTGCTTTGTTCTCAATGCTCAATCGTTGATATGTAAACTTAAGAAATAGGAAAAGATTCTTTGCTTGGTACACTCTATTAGTGCGGTACTCATTATAGACTGCTCTCGTTTTTGGCCCGAGACCTCTTGAATACCCGGACCGGCAAAGTGTACAGACAGAGGCATAACTAAGAGGTCCAGTGGTTCGGTGGTGCCCAGGGCAGGACTGACCAAGCCGAACACTGACAGCCCGCCCCTGGGGTCTAGGCGGTCCTGAACACTCTTTGCTCAAGCGGTAGGATTACCCGAGAACCCCAGAGGCTCGGTAGTGCTCGGGGTACTGACATGGAGCCGGACACCACAGCCTACCACAACAGACTTAAGTCAACAGCTACTGCCTGCGCGCATACCGATCGAGATCCTTTTTATCAATGGAAAAAATGAGAGAGCGTGTTTTCTCGCACAAATCGAGCATCTCACCAAACAGATTAAACATATGGATTCCAGAGAGAAAACTCAGAATAAGAGTGTATATTGACAATTTGTACAGAAGTGGTCACTTACATGGTTACGCTAGACTTACACCATATTTACGCTAGACTATTTGTCGCCTCCTTTGGCGTGCACTTACTTAGCCCAAGCTTTCTCCTCAACACTAAGAGACACGATTAGACTCTCAACAAAGATTTCTTATCTCTTGTGTTTTAAATCAGTGGCAAAGTTCCTCCACAATGGAGGCAATTTGGCAATGGTGCCTCTAGTCACAAACCTGTCGGGTAATTCACACTTTAGGACTTCGAGTTCCTTTACAATGCACTGAATCTCATGAGTCTGCTCGACTACCGATCGATTATCAGCCATCGTGTAGTAATAATAATGTTCCATGACATACAGTTCACTGTCTATATCTGACGCACAAATTTTGCATTTAGTGCATCCCACAACTCCTTTGTGTCTTTTATGTGCATGTACACATCATAAAGATGATCGACAAAGATGGGTTTCAGAGATTTGCTCTCTTGTTCATCAAAGCCAGTGCAGCGGGATGGATAGACTACCTCTAACGGCGCAATAGAGAGAAATAGGCAAAACCCAAGTTGCGTATATCTTTTGTGATGGTGGCTAGCAGATATATAGAGAGAGAATTGCACGGTTGAGACGTGCCATGATTGGATTTGATTACATGCCATGATCAGACTTGGATACGTGCTACGATTGGATTTTTAACCGATACAATTTCCATATATATTCATTTGCCCACGTAGCAAAAGAATAAAACTACAAAAGGAGGCTGCACTTGCGCAAGCTACTAGATGCAATTTCGACGCCCGTGCCCTTCATCCCCGCCACGGCCATGGTGAGGCGAGTGACCGCGTATGTGTTTTTCTAGTCCTCTCATCTACATATACTAAGTGGGTGGATAAGACAATTCATTTTAAATTGACTAGTTACATGCACATGCTTCACACATAACATGGCCGCGCGCGGGAAGTAGGCCCGCGACGGAGTGGGCACGGTAGCGTGTGGGAGTGCGGGCAGGAGCATGTGGAAGGCAGGTCCGCGCGGGAGCGGGCGCGAGAGCGTGCGTAGCAGGTGGGCCCACTCAAGAGCACGCGGCAGTGCGGGCGCGGGACGTGGACCCATGCGGGGAAGTGAAGCGGAATGCAGGTGCCAGAAATACCGAAAACGAAACACATGCAAGCGGAACAAGAACTACTACGTGTTTTTTAAGTAGTAAAGATCTCTCTCCATCTCTACTAACAAGGTGAGACTAAAAATACACCCCTACCTCTATTTAATTGAGCATTTTAGATTTATTTAAAATTATTCTTAAATATATTGGTCTAGGCCCATATATCTAACAAAAAACTGACAAGAGATACAAGCTCCAGCGACTTTTCTCCAGATCAAAACAATTTCTATGAAAATCCCCAATACTATGAAAGAATAGCTAACCTATGCTGTAGCGTATGAACCTCCGTAGAGGCCGCGTGTGCATGTTTATAGGTGCCGACGAGGGCTGCAGCCAGAAGGCTTACAAGAGTCGGACTCAGTTACATGAGATGATAGAATCGGTCACGTATTACATGGTTCAAACACAAGTTCTATCTCTAGACCGATTCTATCTCAATCTCAAACATAATCTGTTCGGATACAATTTATCTCTAACATACCAGAGCAGAAAGCCAGAAACATCTCCGGTCTGCCTCGAAACCAAATGCACTACAGTTTGCAATAAACAAAATTCTGGGCGGCACGTCAGCCAGCATCGCCCACTATATTCTCTTCTCCCTCCAAACCAATGACTTTTACCATGCGATGCAGGCTCCAAGCAACCAACCAACCATGGACACGGGGTAGGGGGGCAAGGGAGATGTAACTAGCAGCAGCCGCGCCCGCCTCCTGCCCATGGATTAATTCCCCCCCTGCAAGTGGCCAATGAGCTTAGGCAAATGGCTTAAATATCTCCATGGGTCATCTGATCTTCTTGTCAAGTTGTCATCCATCAATTGCAAATGAAATCTGGTAGCCAAACCGTGGCTGGGGTTCCTCTGCACCATTCCATTTCATTCCAAGTTGAATGGAAGGTGCCTAAAGAAACAGCGGAAATGGGAGCCACCGGAACTTTGGAAATTGGAAGACGTGTGAATGTGGATGGCTTCTCGGCTTCTCGTCCAAGTCGTGCAAACCGCTGCACCACCCACTCATATCTCCTCAGAGCTAGCTAGAGGAATAATTATTGAAAAATTTTAAGTGTTCTCAGAAGAACTTGAGCTATCTATTTTTTTATTGGATGATCTAGATTAGTTAGAATACTACCTAGTATTTAGAGATAGTATGAGCAGTATATGAGAAGAGTGTATGTAGTATAAGGGTATTTTTAGGAAAAAAAATAGTATAATAATTATATCGTGCAAATTCATAGGTTTAATGTTTAGACGGGTCTGAATGCTGATTATTTGGTTGAACGATTATTTAGGGATTAGGTATAAAAAAAAAGATTACAGTGCTCTTCAATGTTATGGTAGGTAAATATTAACACTATCGTCGTAATTACAGAAATATTCAATCATGTGAACGATTAGATTAAATTTATACTACCTACAGATAGTATAAATCATCGTAAAAGAGCTCTAATTATTATCATACTACTTTTGACTCTAGATTGACGGCTAGTATTCAAGGCGTTCGTGACCTTGACTGAGACACCATCCGCTCATCCATATTTCTTTCTAGCCTCTCTCATGTCTATATCCATTTTTTCTCATCTTGACAGTGAGTTTGATCACTCCTCTCTCGACCTGTCACTCAATACGGCCGAAATTTGTATTTCTGTCCACACATGTTATGGCCCATTTGGAATGTGAAAATTTTGAAATTTAGGTGTCACTCGACTTAATTTTATCAAGTTCTTATAAAATTTGGGTGAGATTTCATGGTTCAGAACACACCTTAGTTCGCAAGATTTATGTAAGTAAGAAGGATTCTTTTAACATACTGTATTATGCTAATCAAGAAGTTGATTATGCTAGATTCCCTGATCTAGGTGGCCCCGAAGAGATTGCCTATATATATATCTAGAGGGATGGGATCAACCGGGAAGCGGTTGGGGCATTGCTTGGAAGTTGGAGCGCTACTCCAACAAAAACGGAAACCAGGCTTCCCAAAACCATGGACTTGTTGCTGGTTTAGAGATGCAGAGCTACGATGGAGACGGCAGTCAAGTCCCGGAAATCTAAGGTGAATGAGTCCCGGAAATCTAAGGTGTAATATCGCATACTAGTAGTCCGAGACCTTTGCATCTTTCATCTGGCAGAAGGGCATTGCGATCTGGTCAGACGAGATGTGGGACGACACGCGTGATAGAGGGCATAGCGATCGATCAGCGGTTCTGTTCTGCTTTTGGCTGCCTTCAAAAGAGATCTAGTCAGACAGACAATACAGAGAGCAGCTGGTGGCGTTGTACTAATGTACTACTCCACTAGTGTAGTATACTAGTATATGTATATACGACTATACGAGCACAGTAGCTAGCAAAAGCTTTCTAAAATGGCTGTTCAATCAGCACCTCGTAACTAAACAATACTATGTGCTCAATTGGATGTACCGGTTTCTTCGCAGTTTGACATTATTTTTTGCGGGAATGGTAGGAGTTCTCCTTTAATTACTAAGAAGGAGAATGTTTACCGTACGTAGAAGAAAGAAAAAAGGAGCCAACCACGGCCCCATCTGCTGAACCGAACGAAGGGTTTGGGAGTGCAACAAACCCAAAAGCTGCCCTCTCATAGACCTAAAGCAAGACGTCTAAAGTTTGTGACCTCGTATTACTGCCTCGAAATATTCTAGAAGATTTGTTGGTTCCGTTCTTTCAAAGTATTTCCACATGATGTAAATGAGCAGGCCATTTAGATCCCGTCGATGAGCTTAATTTTGGTGTTGCTTTTGAGATGCATTGCCATTAGTCTTCAGCGTGAGGGAGTTAGTCGATGTGATGCACGTGGGCTTGCATTAGTCTTCAGCGTGAGGGAGTTAGTCGATGTGATGCACGTGGGCTGCTGAATTTGGAAGGCAAACAACACTTGTGCCCGGACCTGCATGGTGAATGAGCATTCAAGGCACATGTGTGAGACAGTCTCGGAGGCTGTTTGGCATAAAGGGCACTGAGGTTGGTGCGGCCACCCTTTGATGGCGAGATTGTCATGATGAGGGTAATGTTTTGGATCAACGTCCAAGCAAAAAAATTGCATTTGTTTTTTACTTTTTCCTTCCAAATGAGATTCAGGTTGAAGGGTGGTATTGAGCCCATAAACTGTGCCAAATAAGCGGACCTTGCTGAGTAATTGTCATTTGTTGTCCACTGCCATGTGATGGTGTTAGGAGTGTCTGGAGAGAGGTGGATGTGCTAAAGCTGGGACCAGAGGTCGATGAACTCTGTGATGTGGATTGCGGTTGTGATCTTGTTGCCAAGTGTGATGATCCATCTCCCGGTTGTGAGTTCGGTGCAAACTAAATTATTGGCTTTCCTGATCAGTTTGAACAATGATGGCGGTGAGGATTTCGGGGCCGCACCAAGCCACCTGTCATGCTAAAAGCGGGCCTTGTTTCCATGTCCAATGGAGATGGTGGTTTAGGTCTCAAAGAGATTCTACGAGGAATCGTCTAAATAATATTCTAATTAATCATTAATTCGATTATTTTTTAATTATGATTACAAAGATTAATCAAAATATCATCCCAATAGTCCCGATATATGTTTTGTGTCTAAGATCGAAATACATGTCTTTCCAACATAAAACATCACAACAAAATTTAAGAAAGAGCGAGTAATTAAATAATATTATAAGTTATTAAGCATTTAACTATTTACAATAATTTACATCAAAAAGAAGCTAGGAGGATAAAGAACGAATTACCTCCTAACCAAACTAGAAACTACACAATGGATGATAACACCTATTAACACCAAAACCTAGATGAAGTCATATGCCTTTAAGCTCCATGCAAAAGCCTCGTCGCATGAGTAGTTTGCACTACTCATTCCCCCACCTACATCGGCGGACGTGAAGTAGCCAAACACGATATAACAACCCAAATTTTCAAAACCAAGAAATTAAAACTTTTTAAAGAAATAAAAGAGTCTTGCAAAACCAAAATTAAATTCCTAAGTGTGTATGTGTGCTTTTTTGCATGTACATATATATGTGAGTATGTGTGTTATATGCATATATACATTCAGGGCTATTTTCCTATGAAAGAATGTTTGTAGATATATATGTGTATATATATTTGATTGCTTGATTGATTGATTGTTTTTGTGAAGCTAATATTATATATATGTGGTATATATGTTGTATGTATGAATATACATGCGTATATACATGAGAGAAAATAGAATAGAAAAAGGAAAAACTTTTAGAGTAAGAGGCCGAAGCCCATCTCCTTCTCTCTTCTCTTCTTACTATCCGGCCCACCTGGTCAAGCCAGCCCAAGCCAGCCTTCTCTTTCCCCTCTCCCCGTATGGGCCGGAGCCAGCCCATCGCGCTCGTCTCTCTTTGGACCGCACTTGCGCCTTGGCCCAGTGCTGTCGCGCCCTTGCCGTTGCCCTCCTAGAGCTTATGACGTACAGGCCCCGCTGGTTGGATCCGTCCCCAACCCAGAGACCTCCGCATTGCCATAGTTAGAGCTCGCCACCAGGCTGTTCTGGTGTTTCATCGCCCTACTGACGCCGAGCACGAGTCACCTGAGCTTTCGCGACTTTGTTCCGTCGCTCGCCATCGACCATAGCTCCCCGAAGTGCCATCTCCGTCGACACCAGCGAGTTGCCACCGTGGTTCATCGCCATCAACCCAACACGCCGCCTCCTCGAAGATGCTAACGCCCTAGGTGAGCTCACCACCCTCTTGTGATGCCTTCTCACCACTCATCGTCGTCGGTGGTGAGCCGGACCTCAAGTCCAGTGAGTTTCCGGCGATGCTGCCGCCATACCTGAGCCCCTCCGTCGTTGGTCATCGTCTCTCCAGCCGCCATCAATTTGAGCCGTTAGATCAAAAACCACTAGCCACGATTAGATCTCCTACTTACCTTTTCACCAACCAATACCGAGCTGTCACGTGGCATACAAAATCCCAGTCAGCTCCTAAGCCATATCATCACGCCACCTCACCCTGCCACATCAGCAAATCCACTGATGTGTCATACCACCTCAGCAACAATGCCCAGTCAGTGTTTTTTCTTTTAATTGTTTTATCGCTATGATGACATTATAATACTTAAATATTGCAAAATACATAGATTTCCAGTATGAAAATAATTCTAAAAAATAATAATAAATAGGAAACTAATTTCTAATAATATTTAATATGTTTTATAGGTATATTTAATTCTATTTAATAGTTTTATATAGTTTCATAATTCCATATAATGTTTTTTAGTGGAATAATTCTAACAGATATATCCTCCACAATAAAAATAATTTTATAAATAGGATAAAATCTGAAATAGTATTAGTAATGTTTAGTAATGTTTCTATAATGTTATTTAATTATGTTTAATGTTTTTATATAGTTTAATAATTAGGGTAATGCTAATAAATTCAAGAAAAAAATCCTAGAACATCCCAGAAAATCATAGATGACTTTGAAAAAAATACTAGAAAATTTCTAACAACATAATTTCATCTATAGTTAATCTTTTTAGTCCTATTTTGATCTTCAGAAAATTGTAACTTGTCAATGTAGCTTCGTTTTAACCCGTTCTTTCGCTGAATTGTTCGGAAAAGCGTGATCTTGTATATGATGATGTTTATTGTATGATATTTGGTTCTTTTTGGATCTTGATGTTTATGTGTTGCTTTTTCGCTTATTTTCGCGAGTAGACACCAACATTCCGCAGGAATTACGGGGACTTCAAGATCGAGACTTGGAAGACTCAACTAAGTCAAGTGAAGGCAAGTTGTGTTCTTGATCATATTTATCCCAATTATACAAATATTTTGTTTTACAAATATGCATGCTAATAATATGTTGGGAATTCCAAGTGTTAGGTTTTACCCTAGTTTTTCCTTATCATCCTTGTCGCCATAGTATGGTTTTGGGTTATGAAAGGGTCGATGATGCTTAGTCTTGCTTTGGGATGGTAATCATGATAATTGTTCCACGAACTTGATAATAGTCATATGTAACAATGATAAAATAGGATGGAATAATTTTTATAGCAACATGGTATAGGAATTTAAGCAGGTGGTATGATGAGATGTATGGTCGGTAAAGTGGTAGTCTTGCTCAAATCGAAGGACCAATTTGTGGGGTGACATTTCTGTGTTTACAGTACAACCACAAGACTGATATGGGACGAGCCTAGCCAAGTAATTTGCTTACTCTCAGCATAGTATAGACCAGGTAGAAGAGCGGTGAATGGACTATGTCTTGGGATCCAAATGGTGCAAGAGGGGGCTTCCGTTGTTGAGGTGGAATTATGCGGTAGTGAAACCTTAGAGAGTAGACATGTGCTGAGATGAGTATTGTAAAGGCTTTGTAGTGATCTCCTGGCCACACATCATAGGTAGTGTGCAGTGTGCCTGATTAGCACGAGCAAAATGGAGACTTACACCTGCTTGCGGGTGATGAAATCACGACTTATGGGTAATGTATAACCTCTGTAGAGTTAAAGTTGAATATTCAGTCGTGCTCATGGTCATGAGCGGCATAGAAAACCTACAATGATTTTAACTTGATGATTTAATTAGTGTGGTCAACTATGGTGGTGGGAACCATAGTTGAGATATGAGTCAGTCATGATGGTGGGAGTCGTGGTTCAGGTGGTTGGTCAGTAGTTCAACTTTGGTAGTGGGAGTCATGGTTGAGGTGTTTGTTGTTCAACCTTGGTGGTTAGAACCTAGGTTGAGGTGGTTAGTTGGTTAGGGCAAGATGGATGGAATCTTGAGGTGGTTTGCTATTCACTTAATTATTATCACTTTTCAAATTTGTTTTAATTAAATGTTGTTTTATGAAAAAGAGCCATTTAGCCATATTCTTGTTAAAGCCTTCATATGCATATTATTTCCTTCAAAACTTGCTGAGTACGATATGTACTCACACTTGCTATAATTAAACACTCAGTTGGGAAAGAGTTGCGAGACTTCAAAGAGGTGAAATCTTGGAAGGTGTTCTACATCGATTTTTTTCCTGTGGAGTTATCAATGAAGATGAAGACTACGCTATCTGATGTAGTGTTTTGGTTCTTCGACCTCTAGAGGTCTTCTGTAAGATGATTTGTCGATTAAGATATGGATATTGTAATGATTATCATCAATGAAGTCACTGTGCATTGAGATTGATTCTTGGGCTCAACACATAGATGAGATTGGTTTGATTCTTGAACCAGTCTCGACACACGAGCTCATGCTCACTTGTGGAACCTGAAAGAGCAACGTGAGTATGAAGGTGCTCATAAGACTTAATACATAATTGATACATATAATAACCCGACTCCAAGGATTACGTATTTAAGTCATTAGCAAGGAGTATGCCACAATGTTAAGTAAATTTATAAGCGTAAGCAAGCTAGACACCTATGTGTGAGCATATATACTTAACCAAAAGTACCTTCCTACCCTGTAACCAACAACTTAAACATAAATGTAACTGGAACCATCTCATGTAATCATAAACCACCATTTCCAACAAACCATTCCATAACACACATCCCTGAATTCGGAAACTCTATGACCGACGCAAATGGATAGAAGTATGCTCATAACCGAGAGCGCGATAATTCGAATTGTTTTTACCCCCTGTAGGGGGTACTTCTATACCTACACGACTCGAGGACCATTCGACTCACGTGTCAACATAGGCCCACGTAGGGGGTACTCATGTCATCCTTTCCCAATAAGCCTCAACCGTTTGATCATACGCTGGTAGATGCGAGGGTCATCCAGAATTGCTTCCGGAGCAAACTGGATACCCCTACAAGCCTATTATGCCGACGACATTATCGACTCACACGCTAAAAAGCCACTGCTATAAAGATATTCGGCTTATCGTTCTCATATGCGACATGTAGTAAGTATGGAAAGTGCTAAAGCCAACCATACCGACGGATGGTGCTTAAATGATACAAGCGGTCTCTGGCATCCGGGTTCCTCTCCTGAACTACACCGAGGAACTCCTCAAGTGCAAAAGATACTCCTAGCACCGCCCACATCTCGCCTCATCTTCACCTCTCATACAAGCCACATCATTGTCATTGTGTTTGTAAACAATAAGTAAGCCCTAAGTTCACGAATAATAGTTGCACCATCACTCGATTTCTGCTTAGGACCTATGCATTGCTAAGAATTTCGAATAACTCTTAAGTTAGATATCAACATTGTTATCAAGGTTACAAGGATTTGGATCATCAACAACTCAAAGTAGATGTAATGCAAATCAATATAGGTTCTACCCATATAAGCCCGACATCGACTCGCTAACCATGCAAAGGTACATAAGCGATAACATATAAATTTAGACTCCATCCACTTCAAACAAAAGATGCAATATGCTTAGATACTTGCCTTGCTGCTTGTCATGTCCCAAATTCTTAATCATGCAATTACGCATAATCATGCTTTTTAAGCATTATGTTTAATCTTGTGTAATTATAATTTAGAATACTAATGCAATTCGTTTGAAATCATTTGGATGAGAGAAAGAAATCCGAGAGAGAAAAAGGATTGAATTCGCAACGAAAACGGACTCTGTCGGAGGATGAACTCCTGTCGCAGGGATCCCGAGAGACCCCTTTTTAAAGATTCGGCCGGAGGGATGATCCTGAACGAGCTTGTCTGGGAAATAGATGGGAGCAGAAATAAATGCAACGGCCGGTGGTGGGAGAGGATCGTCCTAGTGCAAGAAAGATGGGTGCACCGGGTTTTAGACAGGTTCGGACCGCACGGGGGCGTAACACCCTACTCCTGTGTGAGTGCTATATCTATCCTTGAAGGGAATTCTTCAAGGATGTATCTGGTTACAGGGGAGAGCCGCTTACAGAGAGCTTGAGGCTCTCGTGTTCTAGCTTGGCTTGAGCTGGTTCGAGCGTGTGCGTTGTCGGGCTTTTTTCTGTGAGCGTCTGCGTCCTCTTCCTTTTTTTTCACCCTCTTTTACGTGTTCTCCATCCTTTCCTTTTATAGGCGCGCCGACCTCGACATATACTGAATGGGAAAGAGGGGGTGCGAGTGCCAAGGCGCCACGGAGAAAGGCGTCATCATTCCGTCTTGGCGAAGTGACAGGGGCGGTGGAAAAATGCGGCGCGCATCCGACCACCCGCCACTGTAGATGCCCTCCGGCGCCATTAAGGGGGCCCACCGGGCAGCCTCAGAGGTGCCTGGTGCGCCCACCCTGTCTTGTTCTTCTGCCAGGGCAGGGTGGCAGGCGGAGCGCTTCGATTCTGGCAACGTTATCCCGTGGCACCCGGATGAAACGGGACGGGACCCGTGCATTTAATGGACCCACGCTCCCCTGCCAGTGCATGGCAGGGTCTGACACTGGGGCGTGGGCAGCTGAGAATGTCAGGATGTCAGGATGTCAGGCCGCGCGTGCCTATTAAATGCGGCATTGGGCCTTTGATTAGCTGACACCCCGACGATGGGACCCTTCGGGTCGTCGAACGATCTTGCGCGAACCTTCGGGGAACCGAGTCCTTGGGGGCTGCCACGTGCAGCCCTGAGCACTCTCTCCCGAGCACTCTGGTGTGACCTTCGGGGAACCGAGTCCTCGGGGGCCGCCACGTGCAGCCCCGAGCACTCTCTCCCGAGCACTCTGGCGAGACCTTCGGGGAACCGAGTCCTCGGGGGCTGCCACGTGCAGCCCCGAGCACTCTCTCCCGAGCACTTCGGTGGGACCTTCGGAGAACCGAGTCCTCGGGGGCCGCCACGCGCAGCCCCGAGCACTCTCTCCCGAACACTTGGCTGTTTGGATCATCGGGGGACTGCAGTACTCGGGGGTAAGTGAGAACCCTTCCGAGCACTTCCTTCCCGGTACTTGGACTCTGCAGATCATCGGGGAACTTCGGTGCTCGGGAACCTAGAGGCTGCGGCCCCGAGCACCTTCTCCCGGGACTTAATTTCTTCTTATCCTGCAGGGTGGACCTCGCGGGATGGTGACATGTGGCGGATGGCCGGCCCGGTCTCGGGACTCAGGGACCCCTGGTTCCTAATACACCGACAGTAGCCCCCGGGTCCATTGGTAGGCGACGGGACGGAGACTGCGAATGGGCCCTTCGTCGCGGCCGAGGCCGAGGCTGGCGCGGACGCTATGTGGCAAGCTTTCGAGAGGTGGCCCTTGCGAACCCAGACCTCAAGTACGCCCCAACGGGAAAATGAGTGGACGCGTGTCCACACAACTTCCGAAGGGTATGATGACCATACGGGCGGCACGCGCGGTTACCGCGCAGATCGAGGAAAATACGCCTGGCAGCCGCTGACATCGCGCGATCGGCGGGAGATTCGCATGGCAGTTGCGTCGATCGAGGCGACGCTTCGCCGAGCGAACCGTTTGGGCGGCAGTTTTTGAACTTTGAGATATAAAAGGGGGAATGGATCGGTCCGTTCCCCTCTTTACGCTTTCTCGCACTTGTGCTCTTGCCTTCTTTGTGCTCCGAAGCCCTTAGGAAATTCTCAGGCGACCGGAGCATTCTTCCTTCTCTCTCTCTCCACCACCAAAACACCTTCCATCTTTGCCGAGATGACGAGGGTTGGAGGAGGACGCCGGGACAAGGCTTCGGACAGGATCTTGCCGGAGTCTCGTCTGAGGAACGAGGAGGCGGCGGACAAAATCAGAAAACTGCTGGTGCCGGAGGGGCAAGAAGGTGCTGTGGTGGTGAGGCTGGCGAGCCTGACGCCGGCGATGACCGTCCCTGGGCGGACCGTCCTCTTCACCTCCTTTGTGGCGGCGGGGTTGGTGCCGCCGTTCTCCGCCTTCTTCCTGCAAGTGCTGGAGATGTACGGCATTCAGCTGGTGCACCTAAGCCCCAACTCTGTGGTGGTGTTGGCGACTTTCGCGCATCTCTGCAAAATGTTCATGGGGGTGATGCCATCGGCGACGCTGCTTCGCCATTTCTTCGTCCTTCGGCCGGTGGGGAAGAAGAGGGGGCACTCCACGACGGACGTCGCGGGGTGCTGTAACCTTCGGCTCCGGGACGGCCTGGGGGATCATTACATTCCCCAGGTGCTGCGCAGCAAGTGGGAGGAGTGGCGACGGGACTGGTTCTTCGTCGACGTCGACCCCCACGAGCGCCTCGAGCTGCCGGAGGCGACGGCGGAACCTCGGCGATCGACTTGGGAGGCGCCGCCACCAGAAGACGCGAGGCTGAAGCCGGTGTTGGAGCGCATCCTGGAGCTGCGCAAGTCCGGGCTGACCTCCGTCATGGTGGTCGTGGACTTCCTGCGCCGTCGGCTGGCGCCTTTGCGAGAGCGGGCCCGGCCGAGCTGGTTCTATACCGGGCCGGAGGACATCACCAGGACCCAGATCGGCGCGAGCTGGGATCTGGGGCAGGCGGAACTGCAGGGGATGACACGGGTGATCACCGGAACGGAGGACATGGGCCGGACGGAGCTCCCGTGGCCGGAGATGGCGCTTTGCGCCAACCCCAACCGGGTGGCCATTATGGCGGGGCTGCCGGAGTTCGACGCCCAGGGGCCTGTGGACCGGCCAAGAAGCCGGAGTCCCGAGGCCTCCGAACTCCCCGGGCTGGAGGAGCTACTTGGCGAGGAGGTCGCTGGCAGCTCGGCACGGGCTGGCGAAGGGGTCGCCGCAGGCAGCAGCAGCCGCCGTGCCCGGGAGGAGGGCGCGACTGAAGTCGTCGAGGAGGTGGCGCCGAGAGATCGGGGAAAACGTCCCCGGGCCCTGATCCTAGTGCCAGACTCTCCGCCGTCGCCAACGGCAGCGACAGCATTCCCGGTGCTGGAGCCGCGGCTGGTGCGGATGGGGCCCGCGCTGGCGCCCGCGACCCGCACGGCGGAAATCGAAACCCGCGCGGCGGCACCTGAGGCCCGCGTGGCGGCACCCGAGGCCCGCGCGGCGGCACCCGAGGCCCGCGCGGCGGCACCTGAGGCCCGCGTAGCGGTTCAGCCGAGCCCCCAGCGGAAGAGGTGGCGGGAGGAGTCCGGACCGACGGCGCCGGACCCGGATATTAGGCTCCCAGCGGCCAAATGGCGGTATCGGTGAGTCTCTTTTCTTGTTTTTTCCTGGGTATTTTTGGCCTGCACTAAACTTTGGCGTTTTTCATCTGTCTCCCGTAGGCCGGCCGCAGGCGCTACTGCGACGGAGAAGGCGCGGGCGCCGAGACCAGAGCCGAGCCCGCCTGCAGCTCCGACGGAGGCGGGCACCGGAACGTCGGAGGCGCCAATCGTCGTGGCGGCCAGCGGGAGAGAGGCGGAGGCGGCGGCCGAGAGGAGGACGGAGCAGCCGTCCGGATCCTTGGCGCCGGCGGAACCTACCCCAGGCGCGGAGAGCCCGGGGCGGATGACGGTGGATGTGGATGCCTTGCCGGGGCCGGCGGACAGGGCGGCCGATGCCGGAATGCGGCCGCTGTCCGAGTCTTCGGCGCCGGCGGAGCCTACCCCGGGTAGGCAGAGGCCGGGGCGGATAACAGTGCAGGGCCCTGCAGAGAGCTCGGCCCCCCTGGAGGAACCACGCGGAGAAGCCTGGGCCCCACCGGCGCCCGGCCAGCCCGCCGACCCTTTCCTAGCCACCATCGAAGGCGTCCAAGTAGCGGTCGGGCGGCTGGGCGCAGCGGTGAACACCAAGGAGGGGGAGCTTGAAGCCGAGCGCGCCCGCCTGGCGTTGGAGAAGGCGCAGCTGGCAGGCGCCCAGGAGGAGGCCCGTGCGGCGGCCGCGCGGGAGCAAAAGCTCCTAGAAGATATTCGCGCGGAAGCCGCGCGGGAACAAGAAGTTTTGAAGACCGCACGGGCAGAAGCCGCGCGGGAGCGAGAAGACGCCGCCCGCCTGGCTGAGGCGTCGAGGCAGCAAGCTGCCGAGGCCCTTGCCAGGATGGGGTAGGCGCAGGAGAGGGAGGTAGCAGTCGCAGCCCGGGAGCAGGCAGCGGAGGAGCGGCAAGCCGAGCTGACCCGCCGGGAGGGCGCGGCCGAAAAGACGCACGCCAACCTCCAGCGCTGGGAAGACGACCTTCGGAAGATCAGGGAAGAGATCAACCGTTGGGAGGAAGACGTTTCCCTGCGGGAGGTGGACAATAAAATATCAGCGTCGGAGCTCGGTGTTCGGGAGGATTCAGTGACTCAGCAGGAGGACATGCTGGCCCGGCGGGAGGGCGAGCTGAGTCGCCGAGAAGGCGAACTGAGTCGTCGAGAGGGCGAACTGAGTCGTCGAGAGGGCGAGGCTGATGCGGCGACGGCGGCCATGGCGACCAGGGCGGAGCATAACGCAAAGCACGAGGCGGAACTGGCCGCCCGTGAACGCGCTTTATCCGAGATGGTGGCCAAGATGAAGCAGGCTGCCGCCCCCGCAGCAGTTGGCGGTTCTTCCGGTCCGGTCGGGGACCAGGGACTTGAGGCACAGCTGCGGGCCGCCAAGGAGAAGCTCGAGACCGCCTTTGTCTCGCGGGTCAACCTCGAGCATATGCTGGAAGACATACTCCGGTGGATGCGGCGGGCCGTAGAGAAGGGTGGTCTCGGACAGCTCGTTGAAGGCGAGAAGGGCGACGGCCCCGCACGACAAGTGTTGGGGCTGCAACAGGTCTACGAGCGCCTCGAGGCCCTACCTTGGGCAGTCCAGGAACTCGCCGCCCGGGAGGGACGTGGCTTGGCCCATGCAGTGGCCGAGCACGTCCTAGCCTGCTACCGAAGCAGGGACCCAAACTTCCCACTGGAGCCGGCGCGGGAGGGAGTGGTCGAGGCTGAGGGAGAGGCCGCCCGGGTAGCGGTCTGGAGTACCGCCGCCGTGGTGGCGGTCGGCTTCAGGCGAGAGGTGCCGCCGCCGCCAGCCCCCTGGGACGACTCAGAGGATTCAGCCGACGCCTCTACCGCCGACTAGATCTTTTGTAGCCTTTTTTCTTTTGTTGTCTTGATGAATGTAGATGTAGGAGTGAACCCTTAGAAAAAGCATTGTATATATCTTGTGAATATTAATGGTAGCTTTTCTTGGGCTCGTAACTCCAGTTTCTCTGAGTGTTTTGATGTTTCTTCTGGTGTTTCACCTTGAAGTCCCGGGGACTACTCAGTCGAGCCGTTCCCGACCTTCCCGTCCCCGAGGATGAAGTTGTCCTGATCGCTGTTGATGGCGTAGTCGGCCTTCGAGCTCTCGCGAGTCCGCACTGCCTAAGTTAAGAAACAAAGACACAGACTTCCTTGCCCGGGAGATAGATCTATTCCGCTCGGAACACGCCATGCCTAGTGAACATTTTTTCACTTCGCTACCACTCAGTTAGTAGAAGGGAGACGCGTGCGGGCGAGAATGTGACCAAGTGTCCTCGTGGTCCGGTGGTGCCCGGGCTTAAAACGGGCCGGACCGAGCACTGACAGCCCGCCGCCAAGGCCTGAGCTCCGGACTACTCGAGCAGCTCGAGCGATAGGATTACCCAGGACACCCGAGGACTCGGTAGTGCTCAGGGTCCTTAAAAGCGGACCGAACACCACGACCACCACGAAGGGCTTCGGTCAGACATTACCGTACGCGCGGTTCTCCTTTCTACAAAAACCGCTCTGTCGTTCTAGGAAAAAGTAGACACGCGGCAGGGTTTTGCGTGCGAGGAGACCACCTCGCCGAACAGATTAAAGCACGAGAGCCCCCGAGAATGACTCGGGAATATAAATTTACTGAAAACAGATTTGCCTAAATGTAACCACTCACGGGACAGCTGTCGGCCTTCCGGCCCACCAATCCAGGAGGGACGTGCTTCCGAGCTCGGGTGCCCGGGAACTTGATCCTTTCAATGGAGCGCCCGAGTGCCTAGAGGCATACGAGGCTCCTGGGGTCGGGTGATCTCGACCACCCATGCCTAAGTGGTAGGATCACCCGAGGACCCTTGGGGCCAACCAGAGACCGGGGCATTGAAACCCTCGCGGTCGAACTGCTCGCGATTGCCAGCTTGTGACTTAAGAGAGAATATAGAATTTCTTTGTCTGGTGCGCCCTGTTAGTGCGGTACTTGCTATAGACTGCTCTCGTTTTCGACCCGAGACCTCTCGAACACCCAAACCGGCGGACAAGAGCGGGCAGAGGCATAACCCAGAGGTCCTACGGTTCGGTGGCGCCCGGGTATGACAGACCAGACCGAGCACCGACAGCCCGCTCCGGGGGCTCGAGCTCCGGACTACTCGAGCGGCTCGAGTGATGGGATTACCCAGAGCACCCCGAAACTTGGTAGTGCCCGGGAGCCTGTCACGACACCGAACACCACAGCCTACCATGCCGGACGTAAGTCAGCGGCGACTGCTCGCATGCATACCGATTGGGATTCTTTTATTAGCGGCGAAAAAGAGAGAGCGAACTTTTTCTCACACAACCGAGCACCTCATCAGACAGATTAAACATACGGAATCCAGAAAAAATATTTTGACATAGCGATTGCTTATTGAAATACTGAATGTATAATATTTACAAGGTTGGGCGACAGCGACTTACCCAAGGGGCGGAGCCCTTGGACTGCTTTGGGCGGGGAGAAGCCCCCAGCCTTGCTGACCGGAGCCGCGAGCACGACCATCTACGGGTAGAAGCGCCGGAGATGCTCGATGTTCCACGGATTCGGGAGTGGCTGTCCTTCTTCCGTCGCCAACCTGAAAGAACCTGCCCGCGGGACCGCGATCACGGTGAAGGGACCATCCCACACAGGGGACAGCTTATTCATTCCTTCGCGCGACTGGACGCGTCGGAGAACTAGGTCCCCCACCTCGAGAGATCGGGCCCGAACATGGCGCAGATGATAACGCCGCAGACTCTGCTGGTACCGAGCCGCCCGGACAGCGGCATGCCGCCGGCGCTCTTCCAGGTAATCCACGTCGTCGCGTCTTTGCTGTTCCTGCTCACCCTCAGAGTATGTATGCACTCGAGGGGAGCCCAGAGTGAGCTCGGAGGGGAGGACTACTTCAGCGCCATAGACGAGGAAGAACGGAGTCTCCCCGGTGGCGCGGCTTGGCGTAGTCCGATTAGCCCACAGCACGGCTGGCAGCTCGTCCACCCATCCCTTCTCGTGCTTAGCGAGCACGTTATAGGTCCGGGTTTTGAGGCCCTTCAGTATCTCCGCGTTGGCGCGCTCGACCTGCCCGTTACTCCGAGGATGAGCGACGGAAGCGAAGCAAAGCTTGATGCCGAGATCTTCGCAATAGTCCCCGAACAAGGCACTAGTGAACTGGGTGCCATTGTCGGTGATGATTCGGTTCGGGATGCCAAAGCGGCTGGTGATGCCGCGGATAAACTGGAGCGCCGTGCTTTTGGTCGCCTTGATGACTGGGACCGCCTCCGGCCACTTGGTGAATTTGTCGATAGCGACATATAGGTATGCATAGCCCCCGACTGCTCGGGGGAATGGACCCAGAATGTCCAAACCCCAGACCGCGAAAGGCCATGACATGGGAATAGTATGAAGAGCCTGAGCTGGCTGGTGAATCTGCTTTGCATGGAACTGGCACGCCCTGCAGCGCCGAACCAGCTCGGAAGCATCCTGGAGAGCTGTAGGCCAGTAGAAACCTTGCCGGAAGGCCTTCCCGACCAGCGTGCGGAACGATGAATGGCCACCGCACTCGCCCTCGTGGACCTCAGCGAGAAGATCGCCGCCTTCTGCATGGGAGATGCATTTCAGGAGGACACCTCCTGCGCTACGCCGGTAGAGATCCCCATCTACTATGGCATAGCGTCTGGACTGCCGAGCAACTCTTTCGGCAGACGCCTCATCCCCGGGTAGGAACTTTTCTTTCAAGTACCCTCGGATGTCAGACATCCACGAGGCATCTTGAGAACATTCGGCGAGTACAGCGCACTCGCCGGACGGCGGCGCCCTAACGGGGCTTCCCACTGAGGGCACCGCCGGGGTCCCCTGAATTGAGTTCGAGGTTTCCCCTTCATCCTGTTCGGCAGGCAGGACGGAAGGCCATGCGAGTCTTTCTTCAAAGACTCCAGCAGGGATGCGCGCACGTGAGGAGGCCAGGCGGGAGAGCTCGTCGCCAGAGCGTTGTCGCGGCGAGGGATGTGCCGCAACTCGAGGCCATCGAAGCGTCTCTCGAGCTTCCTGACCGCAGCCACGTACGCCGCCATTTGAGGATCCGTGCACTGGTACTCCTTGGATACCTGGTTGACGACCAGTTGGGAGTCCCCTTTGACCAGGAGGCGACGAATCCCGAGCCCCACCGCAGCCCGGAGGCCGGCGATGAGACCTTCATACTCCGCCATGTTGTTGGATGCGCGGAACTGCAACTGCACGACGTACCGGAGCTCTTCACCTGTTGGGGAGGTGAGAACCACTTCGGCCCCTGCACCTTTAAGCGAGAGGGAGCCGTCGAAGTGCATGACCCAGTACCCGGGCGCGTCGTGCCCGGGATAGGCAGAGATCTCTTCCGGGACGATGTAGGGGACGGGCGTCCATTCTGCCAAGAAGTCAGAGAGCGCCTGGCTTTTGATTGCCTGGCGACTGACGAAGTGTAGGTCGAACTCCGCCAGCTCTACCGCCCATTTGACAACGCGCCCGGTGCCTTCCCGGTTCCGGAGAATGGGTCCCAGTGGATAAGTGGTAACCACCGAGACCTTGTGCGCCTGGAAGTAGTGGCGCAGCTTCCGGGAGGCGACGAGCACGGCATAGAGTAGCTTCTGCGCCTGGGGATACCTTGTCTTGGCTTCCCGGAGGACTTCGCTGACGAAGTACACCGGTCGTTGTACCCGGCGAGCCCGGACGGCGGCTCCACCCGGGGGGCTGCCGCAGCCCTCACGGTTGGCGGCACGGTTGGGGCTGGCCGGGCACTCGGGCTCGACTCCTTGGCTGGGAAGAACAGTGTGCTCGGGCTCGACCCCTTGCCCAGGGGGAGCCGCGAGGACAAGTGAGTGGTCGGGGGCCTCTGGGAGGTGGGACCCAGCACCCGGCCCCGAACACTCGTCGCGCTCCACCACCAGCACTATGCTCACGACCTGAGGAGTGGTCGAAACGTAGAGTAGTAGGGGCTCACCTTGAGAGGGAGCCACCAACACGGGTGGCGAAGTAAGGTACTTCTTTAAGTCGCGGAAGGCCTGCTCGGCCTCTGGCGTCCAGTCAAAACGACCGGATTTTTTCAGAAGCTTGAAGAGGGGCAGCCCTCGCTCCCCGAGCTTGGAGATGAAGCGCCCGAGGTCTGCCATGCAGCCGGCGAGACGCTGGACCTCCTTGAGTCGAACCGGGGGTCGCATCTACTCGATGGCCCGGATCTTCTCTGGGTTGACCTCGATCCCTCGGCCAGAGACCAAGAAACCAAGGAGCTTGCCCGCCGGCACCCCGAAGACACAGTTCTCCGGGTTGAGCTTGAGGCGGGTAGAGCGGAGACTGTTGAAAGTCTCGGCAAGGTCCTCGAGCAGGGTGGCGCGGTCTCGGGTTTTGACCAGGAGATCGTTGATGTAAGCCTCGACGTTGCGGCCAACCTGTGAGTCAAGAGTAATACGAATAGCGCGCTGGAAGGAGGATCCAGCGTTGCGCAGGCCGAAAGGCATTGACATGTAGCAATAAGTCCCCACCGGGGTGGTAAAAGCAGTTTTTTCCTCGTCCCCTACGACCATGCGAATCTGGTGATACCCAGAGTTTGCATCTAGAAAGCATAAAAGATCGCATCCCGCAGTTGAATCTATAATTTGATCAATGCGAGGTAAGGGGAAGGGATCTTTAGGGCAAGCCTTATTTAGGTCGGTGTAGTCCACGCACATGCGGAGCTTGCCGTTGGCCTTCGGGACGATGACTGGGTTTGCTAGCCAGTCGGGGTGGAGGACTTCTCGGATAAATCCGGCGTCGAGGAGCTTGCTGACCTGCTCGCGGATAAACTCCTGGCGCTCTGGCGCCTGCCGTCGGACCTTCTGCTTCACCGGGCGGGCGTCCGGACGCACCGCCAAGTGATGCTCGATCACCTCCCTAGGGATCCCGGGCATGTCGGACGGTTGCCAGGCAAACACGTCTACGTTAGCCCGGAGGAAGGCGACGAGCGCGCTTTCCTATTTGCTGCCCAGGTCGCCGCCGGTACGGATAACCTGGGTAGGGTCTTCGCCCACCACGACCTCCTTCATTGGAACAGAGGTGTCGGCGGCGAGTCAGGGTTTGGATGAAGAGGGTCCCGGGCCCCCTGTAGAGCCATCGACCTCGGCCTGCGCTGAGACCAGAGCCATGTATGACTGTTCAGCGCAGGAGACGGCACCGCCGGAGTCGGCGATCACAGAGATGGAGCCTGCGGGGCCGGGCATCTTAACCGTAAGGTATGCATAATGCACGGCCATCATAAACTTGGCAAGCGCCGGACGCCCGAGGATGGCGTTGTAGGGGAGAGGGAGCTCCGCGACATCGAAGAGGACGCACTCCGTGCGGAAGTTGTCCCGGCTCCCGAACGTGACAGGCAACTCAACCTGCCCGAGGGGCAGGGAGTGCCCCGGGGTCACTCCACAGAAGGGGAGCGACGGCTTTAGGCGTCGGGAAGACACCTGCAGCTTCTCAAAAGCCTCCTTGGAAAGGAGGTTGAGACCGGCACCACCGTCGATCAGCACTCTGCCGACCTTGACATTGTAGATAGTGGGAGATACTACCAGAGGTAGCCGTCCCACGGCTGCAGTACTGGCGGGGTGATCAGCCATGCTGAACGTGATCGAAGCATCCGACCACCTCAGGGGCCTTGTGGCCTCCTCGCTCGGGGTTGCCGAGCACACCTCGCGTCGCATGACCTTGATGCCACGGCGCGAGCAGGGTGTGTAAGTGCCCCCGTCGATGAAGGCGACGGCGTGCTCGGGCTTCTGGAAGCCGAGCTCGGCATTGTCGGGGGCGACCTCAGTATCGCCTCCTCCGCGGGTCTCGTCGCGCTCCTTCTGGCGCTGCTCCACGAGCCCTTTGACTGTACGACACTCCGTGAGGTCATGCCATCTGGTCTAGTGTATGGGACACCATTTACCTGGCTCGGGCCCCGCGGGAGCGGGGGCCCTCGCTGGAGCAGGAGCTCGGCCGGGGGCCGGGGCTCTTGCTGGAGCCGGTGCCCATGCGGGAGCCGGGGCCCTCGTGGGCACGGAGGCCCGAGGAGGAGCCCGAGCAGAGGCCTTGACGGGGCGTTGATCGACACCCGGCCGGCGCTCTTGCCGGTGGTCGGCCTCGCGCTTCCTTCTCTTCTTCTTTTCCCGCTTGTCGGAGCGGGAAGAACTTGGCTGGTCGGAGGCGGGGCGAGGAGCATGCCACGCCCTGGCCTCCGCAGCTTTGGCGCACTTATCGGCCAGTGCGAAGAGTTCCGCAGTGGTCTCGATCTCGTGCGTACCTAGCTTTTCGAGCATCCGCTCGTCGCGGACGCCCTGCCGGAAAGCGACAATAACAGCATGGGGGGCCACTCACGGAATAGTGTTGCAGACCTGGCTGAAGCGCTGTATAAAGCGCCGTAGCGTCTCCCCTTCCTGCTGTTGGATGGCGTGGAGGTCGCACTCCAAACCGGGGTGCGTAAACGTGCCTTGAAAGTTGGCCTCAAACTGGTGGCACAGGTCATCCCAGGAGCTAATAGACCCTGGGGGTAAGTTCATAAGCCAAGAGCGGGCGGAGCCCCTCAAGGCAACATGAAAATAGTTTGCCATCACCTTTTCGCTGCCTCCGGCTGCTTGGACAGCCGTCGTGTAGATCTGAAGGAACTCAACGGGGTCGATGGACCCGTCGTACTTCTGCGGCAGCTCGAGGCCGAACTTGGAAGGCCACCTGACCCGGCGGAGCTCGGCGGTGAAGGCATGGCAGCCAGTGCCGTACCCCGTAGCGCGAGCGGGGGTCCTCGGTGGCGAGTGGCGGCGAGCCAGGGATCCCCGGTGGCCTTGGGCCGGGAGAGAGGAAGCCTGGTCCTCTGCCCCGACCCCCTGCCGGGTCTCCCGCTGACGCTCGAGAGTAACTCGAGCATCCTCGTGGCCCCTCCGCTCGTCAAGGCGCAAACGAAGGTCCCGGGCTTCAGACACAGCCAGGGGGACGGCACTCCGCCTGGAGACCCCTCGGCTCGTGCGGGTGTTGCCCGTTGAGGAGCCGGCTCTGGCGGCACCATGCTGGGAAGTGGTGCGAGGTCTCCCGGCCTGCACCTGGCGACGAGCAGTGCCGACCAAAGCGACGACATCTTGGATCCATCGACCTTCCGGAGTGTTCGGCGTGGCCTGAACGGGCGGGTGCCTAAGGAGAGCATGTGCTGCAAGTAGCGCGCTCCCTGGGCTGGCCTCGCTGAAAGCGAGCCTGCGTCGAGGTGGCACCCGACGTAGTCCAGAGGCGGACCTAGCGGCCGGGGTCCCGACCAACTGCTGGGGGTCGGAAAGTGCGTCGGCAGCGGTGGCGGCGGCCCTGATGGGCCCAGCGCCTTGATCCCCTTGAGCGGGAAAAACCGCGCACGTGGATGGCGGCTGTTGCTGGTACGCAGCAGCGACTGGGCTCCCTCTAGCATCGGGCAGCGCCCCGTCACTGGAAGTGGAGCCGGAACGCTGGAGACGGTGTCCACCGGCCATCTTTTCCTGTGGAAAAAAGCGAAACAAAAAAATCCAGGGATATTCCCCCCTACCTGGCGCGCCAGCTGTCGGAGGATGAACTCCTGTCGCAAGGATCCCGAGAGACCCCTTTTTAAAGATTCGGCCGGGGGGATGATCCTGAACGAGCTTGTCTGGGAAATAGATGGGAGCGGAAATAAATGCAGTGGCCGGTGGTAGGAGAGGATCGTCCTAGTGCAAGAAAGATGGGTGCACCGGGTTTTAGACAGGTTCGGGCCGCACGGGGGCGTAACACCCTACTCCTGTGTGAGTGCTATATCTATCCTTGAAGGGAATTCTTCAAGGATGTATCTGGTTACAGGGGAGAGCCGCTTACAGAGAGCTTGAGGCTCTCGTGTTCTAGCTTGGCTTGAGCTGGTTCGAGCGTGTGCGTTGTCGAGCTTTTTTCTGTGAGCGTCTGCGTCCTCTTCCTTTTTTTTCACCCTCTTTTACGTGTTCTCCATCCTTTCCTTTTATAGGCGCGCCGACCTCGACATATCCTGAATGGGAAAGAGGGGGTGCGAGTGCCAAGGCGCCACGGAGAAAGGCGTCATCATTCCGTCTTGGCGAAGTGACAGGGGCGGTGGAAAAATGCGGCGCGCATCCGACCACCCGCCACTGTGGATGCCCTCCGGCGCCATTAAGGGGGCCCACCGGGCAGCCTCAGAGGTGCCTGGTGTGCCCACCCTGTCTTGTTCTTCTGCCAGGGCAGGGTGGCAGGCGGAGCGCTTCGATTCTGGCAACGTTATCCCGAGGCACCCGGATGAAACGGGACGGGACCCGTGCATTTAATGGACCCACGCCCCCCTGCCAGTGCATGGCAGGGTCTGACACTGGGGCGTGGGCAGCTGAGAATATCAGGATGTCAGGATGTCAGGCCGCGCGTGCCTATTAAATGCGGCATTGGCCTTTGACTGGCTGACACCCCGACGATGGGACCCTTCGGGTCGTCGAACGATCTTGCGTGAACCTTCGGGGAACCGAGTCCTCGGGGGCTGCCACGTGCAGCCCCGAGCACTCTCTCCCGAGTACTCTGGTGTGACCTTCGGGGAACCGAGTCCTCGAGGGCCGCCACGTGTAGCCCCGAGCACTCTCTCCCGAGCACTCTGGCGAGACCTTCGGGGAACCGAGTCCTCGGGGGCTGCCACGTGCAGCCCCGAGCACTCTCTCCCGAGCACTTCGGTGGGACCTTCGGAGAACCGAGTCCTCGGGGGCCGCCACGCGCAGCCCCGAGCACTCTCTCCCGAACACTTGGCTGTTTGGATCATCGGGGGACTGCAGTACTCGGGGGTAAGTGAGAACCCTTCCGAGCACTTCCTTCCCGGTACTTGGACTCTGCAGATCATCGGGGAACTGGGGTGCTCGGGAACCTAGAGGCTGCGGCCCCGAGCACCTTCTCTCGGGACTTAATTTCTTCTTATCCTGCGGGGTGGACCTCGCGGGATGGTGACATGTGGCGGATGGCCGGCCCGGTCTCGGGACTCAGGGACCCCTGGTTCCTAATACACCGACAGACTCCTTTCTCTAACATGTGGGCCCCACACCTCACCCACTCCAACCACTCAAGTGGGCAGCCCCCACCTATCCCCTCTATCTCTCTCCCACCTGCTCCTCTCGCTCCCCACCGTGCTCCAACCAGCCACAAGGAGGAGCTCCCCCTCCCACTCAAGCTCTCACTCCCTCTCTCCATTTCTTCCAAAATCCGAGCTCAAGAGAGGGATTGAAGGTATGTATGCGGTACAATTACATTCTAGAGCTCATAAGCTACTCATCCATCCAATTCATTTTCGTTTTCTCAAAAAATTTGAACCGGATTTGATGTTTTTTGGTGTTCTTGGTTGAAGCACAAGGAACACCGGAGTTCTTTGATTTCCCTCCATTTCCTCCACTTTGGACAGTCACCCAACTCCACAAGCATCTTGAGTAAGTCTTACGCTCCCCATGAAAAGAATTCATGATTTGGTTGATCGATTTCGAGTTTTAGCAAAGTTCATGAGTTTTTGAGTTTTTGGACCAAAATGAGGACTTAGATGAGATTTGAGTTAGGAATCGAGTTGCTAGGTTGATGAGTGAATTCTAGACTCCATAAACCATCTCAAACATGTTCCTCTTTAGTTGGAAAAGATCGCAATTCGATTTGGCAAATTTTTCCCCAAAATCAGAGAAGTTCTGGGCAGTGCGGAGTATCCGCATAAAAGTGCGGATAGTGCGCAAAAGTGCGGAGGTTCCGCATCAAAAGTGTGGAGGGTCCGCACTTTCTGGGAAAATGGTAATTTAATTTGTATTCAAGATTTTCTTAGGGTTAAGCTACAAAGTTAGTCTAGAACCCTTGGTATGGTATATATGCAGGAGTATGTAGCATAGATTTAAGTTTGGGGTTAAATCGATTGATGAATCATCGAAAACACATTTTCAGCCCTGGTCCGCAGTGTCTGGACCAAAGTCCGGAGGGTTCGCATATGTTCGAAGTATCCAGAGAATTCTCCGGATAGTCTGGAGTTTGCCTAAGTTGCGCAATGTCCGGATGTTCCGCATAATTTTGCGGATAGTCCGCATATGTCTGGAGGTTCCGGAGAATTCTCTAGAGGTTCCGCACTTTCGGCAACTTTTCAAATTGGTTTGAGTCCCAATTTTTTTTAGCTCACATAGTTACACTTTTAACATGTTTTGCGCATCTTATGGCATGCATTGTTGCATTTTATCCATACTCATGGCATTGCACGCGTTATTCTTTTTAGAGAACGCCAATCCGATGATCCCGGCGAGCGAGAGCGGTTCGGAGGCACCCCACCTTTGTGAGCCAGTGCATCAAGGAAAGCATCTATCATATTGAACTCTGTTAGTTGAATTGAATAAAGTCTAATATTGATAAATTATGCTTATGTATAGGTTGCATGTACAGGAAGTTGATGTCGGGATTTTATGGGTAGAACCTATGTTGATTGCATTGTCTCTACCTTGAATTATTGTTGATCTATATCATTGTAGCCTGGGTTTATTCATAATAAGGTCTAACTTAAAGGTGATGTGAGATGCTTAGCAATGCATATGTCTTCGGTAGAAGTTGAGAAGTGGAACGTCCCATCGTTCACGAGCTATAGGTTAAATTACTTTCACAATGGTTACCCTGTTGGGTTGTTGGTGTTGGTTTGTCGAGTGGTTAGTATGAGGCAAGGTGTGAGCGGTGCTAGGAGGTGTTTGTCCTGCCCGGATGTGGAGTTCCCATGGGGAGGTCGGTAGAGGAAATCGGACACCATAGATCGCTTTGCGCTGGTTAAGCACCGATCGTCGTGGTAGTTGGCTTTAGCCCTTACCTTACTCACCACATACCGATCTAATGGTAAGGCGAGCTGAATACCTTTGCAGTTGTGGCTTTGTGGGTCCTGAACATTGATGGTGTGAGCAGGCGGGCTTGTAAGTGGTGCTAGTTTGCTCCGGGAGTAGTTCTAGTACTGCCGCACCAAGTGATGCATGCCGCACACGGTTGGGGATGGTTGGGAAAGGTTGACACGGTACCCCCTTGTGTGCACTTTAGCGGGTGGCATAAGCCGTACAGTCCTTGAGTCGTGTGGGTCCAGGAGTATCCCCCTCCAAGGTATATAAACAGTTCAAACTACCGCGCTCTAGGTCATGAGCATGCTATTGTTTCATTTGCACCCGGTTGTAGAGTTCTCGTAGTTGGTTTGGTTATATGGTTCGGATATGTGGTTTGTGGTTCGGATATGTGTGAGCTGGTCGAGATGGCACTTGTTATACATTGACACTACTGTGGTTACAATTTCATATGATCAGTTGGTAGTTGCAGGGTAATTTCATATATGTTGGTTAAGTTGGTTGCTCACACATATGTCTAGGTTGCTTACCCTTTTAATTAACTTAACGCATGTTTATATTCTTGCTAACAGTTCAATGCATAATCCTTGTAGTCGGGATATTATATATCCATATTGTATAAGTCCTGCGAGTACCTTCGTACTCAGGGTGCTACCCTTAAGTTGATGCAGGTACTCCGGCTGCTATGGATGGGGCGGTGTTCGGCTACTTTATGCCTACCGATCAGGGTGGCGAGCAGGAGTAGTGCATCCTACTCCGAAGCTCGAGCCTTTGGAGTGGAGCCTAAGGGCATGTGGCTCTACTCTCTTTGTTGTTTAGTTTATTCTTTCCGCTGCGTAGATCTTTGGATAGTTAGGAGTTGAGGGGTTTTTGTCTCCTCTTAGCTCGCTTTTGTTCTAAATTGTTGGAATCAGTTGCAAGCTTAATTTTTGTAATATAAATGTTTATTACTTGCTCTTTATTAAGCTATGTTGTGATGTACTATGTTGGAGGCATGTGTTCCGATTCTTGGGCACAAAACACGTGTCGGGACTACCGGAATGGTATTCGAGTTAATCGTCGAGGTTGGATTATGAATAATGATCCTTCTTATGATTAATTTGAATACTGTTTGGACGGTTCCTCACAGCGTGGTATTAGAGCTTGGTTTAATTAAATAGCCTAAACACAATTAGAACGTTGTTTAGTAAGTGTGTCAAACCCACTAAGCAACCAACTAAAGTTTACTTATGCATTTTCCTGTCAATATGTATGAATCTGCTATATTATGCCCCTAAGTATAACGTATGTGGTTGTGATGCTTGATGGGGTGAGATGCATTTGAGAAAGATATGTGTAGTTCAGAAGCGAGCATGCTTTCATGTTTCATTGCACATTTTGCATCATGCCTTTGGACATGCATTTTCATCAGTATATAATATACGGATCCAAGTAAGCGAGATCCGACATAGCAAAATAGCATTAGTTGGAGTTTGATTTTTCACCTATGTCGGAAATTAACCTTCGCATCTCCTTCTTCTCATTGCCATAACAAGATGAGAACTCGTGGCAGTTTGGGAGATCTTCCCGAGGGTTCTAATGAGAACAACCCTCCGCCACCTCCACCGCCGAGCATGGCGAATGTCCTAATGCAAATCGAGCAAAACCATCAAGCTCAGACGGTGCTCCTTGAGGCCCTCGTGCGCAACACGGCCCCTCATGGAGGAGGTGGGGACAGGCGCCGAGATGACTTCTCGGATTTCCTTAGAACTCAGCCGCCTACCTTCACGTGGGCTAAGGATCCTCTGGACGCCGACCACTAGCTCCGGACTATTGAGCAGAAGCTCACCCTCCTTAGATGCGAAGACCACGAGAGGGCACTCTTCGCCTCTCATCAGCTTCAAGGTCCGGCGGGCGTGTGATGGTCCAACTACTTGGCCATGCACCTCGTCAATCATCGGGTGTCTTGGGCGGAGTTCCGCCAGGCATTCTGGGATATCCACATTCCCAAGGGTCTTATGGAGATCAAGCGATGGGAGTTCATGGACCTCAAGCAGGGAGGCCGATCGGTGATGGAATATGTGCAGGTATTCAACCACCTTGCACAATATGCTCAAGATGAAGTGAGCACCGACAAGCGGAAACAATACCGCTTCATTAACGGTCTCAATTCAAAGATGCAAGACCGGTTGTTAGTGCACGAGTTCACCAATTTCAACAAACTTGTGAGCACCTCGCTCACGATGGAGTTCAAGCTCAAGAACCACCAGGAGAAGAAGAAGCGCAAGAGGGGTCCCTCGCCTTCCATGGGTGGGAGCCCTCAACGTGCCTGCACCGAGAGTCAGCCTCCACCATCTCACGTGTCAGCACTGATTGCTCCACGATCAATGTGCTTAGTGCAGCATCCGACCTTCTCCGCTCCACAAGGAAAGCCTACAAGACCCCTCGGCTCCCAAGTGAGCATGACAGGTGGTCCCGGCGGCCCGTGCTACAACTGTGGCCATGTTGGCCACTACGCTCAGGATTGCCCCTACCCGAGGTCAGGAGTTGCAGTGATAGCCCCAAGGCCACCACCAGCTCAGTCTGTGCCATAGTCCTCTCAGGCGACCCATGTCCCCAAGCGTGGCCGAGCACACCACACCAACGCCGACGAGGATCAAGAGGGTGATACCGTCATGATGGGTACGTTGAGTATGAGTTTCAATTCTGTCGTCATTCCTACATTTGTTTTGTTTGATTCCGGGGCCTCTCACTCCTTCATAGCTATGAGATATACCTGGCTGCACGGGCTGAAAGTCAGTGCCACCACTCCACCGTATATCATCGATGCACCGGGGCCAAGATTCTAGTGAGTCGGTGTGTGCCCAGAGCATCGGTCATTATCAATGAGACGCATTTTGCTACAAACTTGCTGGTGATGGACTCAAAGGGGATAGATGTCATTTTGGGAATGAACTGGCTCAGTAAAAAAGAAACTGTTATGGATTGTGCTCAGCGGATAGTTACTCTAAGTGGTCCATCCGGCACCCGAATTCAATTGAAGCTTGAGGGTGTCAATCATTGTCTCTTTGCCCTGAAGGTTGTCCCCGCCATAGATTTGTTGAGTATTCCTGTGGTGTGGCAATTCCCGGATGTCTTTCTGGATGAGTTGCCAGGAATGTCGTTCGACCGAGCGGTTAAGTTCTCTATTGATCTCATGCCCGGAACAGCTCCAATCTCAAAGAGGTCGTATTGGATGCCACCTAATGAATTAGCGGAACTAAAGAAGCAGTTGAAGGAGTTGCTGGAGAAGGGGTTCATTCGTCCGAGCTCTTCGCCTTGGGGATGCTCGGCACTCTTTGTGAAGAAGAAGGATGGTACCCTGCGGATGTGTGTCGATTACCATCTGCTGAATGAAGTCATAGTGAAGAACAAGTACCCGCTCCCTAGGATCGATATTCTGTTTGATCAATTGACTAGAGCCCGAGTTTTCTCGAAGATTGACTTGAGACAGGGATATCATCAGATCAAAGTTCAACCGGAGGATATTCCGAAGATGGCTTTCTCGACTCACTATGGCCTGTATGAATTCACCATCATGTCCTTTGGATTGACGAATGCGCTGGCATTCTTCATGTACTTTGAACATGGTATTCATGGAGGAATTGGATTTTGTCATGGTTTTCATCAAAGACATCCTTATATACTCCAAGACTGATGCAGAACATGTTGAGCACCTCCGTATTGTTCTTAGCCAACTCAGGGACCATCAACTTTATGCCAAGTTCAGCAAATGCGAGTTTTGGTTCAGGGAGGTGGCTTTTCTAGGTAATGTTTTGTCAGAGAACGGTGTTGCAGTTGACCCAAGCAAGGTGCAGGATGTGCTCAATTGGGTGGAGCCCAAGAACATCCGGAGTTTTCTCGAACTTGCGGGCTATTATCGCTGGTTCATCGAGAACTTCTCCAAAATTGCCAAGCCAATGACCGAATTGTTGAAGCAGGGCAACTAGTTCGAGTGGTCAAGTGAATGTGAGTCCGCCTTTCAGACCTTGAAGAAGCTGCTCACGATCGCTCCCGTTCTCGCTTAGCCTGATGTGGACAAGGGCTTTAATGTCTATTGTGATGCTTTTCGCATGGGCCTCGACTTCGTTCTTATGCAAGAAGTCCGGGTTGTAGCTTATGCCTCAAGTCAATTGAAGCGCCATGAGGAGAATTATCCAGCGCATGACTTAGAGCTGGCTGCTGTCGTGCACGCTCTGAAGATTTGGCATCATTACTTGCTGGGAAACTTGTGCTGTATCTATACGGATCACAAGAGCTTGAAGTACATCTTCACTCAAGCAGATTTGAATATGAGGTAGCGAAGATGGCTCGAGCTGATTAAGGACTACAAGCTGGAAGTGCATTATCACCCCGGCAAGGCGAATGTGGTCACCAATGCCTTGAGCTGGAAAGCTCATTGCCATTTTCTTAGGGTCGAGCCTGGGAATTCCACACTTTGTGATGAGTTCCGTCGGCTTGGGCTCGAGATGGTCACGGATGGATTCATTGCCAACCTGGATATCAAATCCACTCTTCTAGATGAGATCAAGGCAGCTCAGAAGGATGACAAAGGCATGACCCGAATCTGAGAGAAGATGAAGATCGCTCAGGCCTTATGCTTTTTCTGAAGATGAGCAGGGCATTCTGTGGTTTGGGAATCGTCCTGTGGTTCCGAAGGTTGAGGCTTTGAGGAAGAAGATTCTCCATGAGGCTCATGATTCATTGCTCTCTATTCATCCGGGAAGCACAAAATTGTATCAAGACCTCAAGCTGATATTTTGGTGGACTTGCACGAAGCGAGAGATCGCTCGAATGTAGCTGAGTGTGATGTCTACCGAAGAGTGAAGGCCGAGCATCTCAAGCCGGCCGGTACGCTCCAGCCTTTGCCTATTCCTTCCTGGAAGTGGGAGGAGACCAGCATGGATTTCATTACTGGATTGCCAAAGACTTCTCAAGGCTATGACTCGATTTGGGTCATTGTGGACCGATCGACGAAGTCCGCTCATTTCTTGCTCGTCAAGACCACATTTTCAGTCAAGCAATATGCGGAGCTATACCTCACTCGGACTGTTTATCTCCACGGAATTCTGAAGAAGATCATTTCTGACCGAGGCACTCAGTTCACTTCTCATTTCTGGAGAAGCTTTCATGAGGCCATGGGAACTGAACTTTTCCACAGCACTGCTTACCACCCTCAGACCGACGGCCAAACTGAGAGGGTGAATCAGATTCTGGAGGACATGCTTTGAGCTTGTGTTCTCACTTATGCAAAGCGGTGGGACATATGCTTGCCATTCGCAGAGCTCCTACAACAACAGCTTCCAAACGAGTATTGAGATGTCGCCGTTTGAGGCTCTTTATGGCCGAAGATGCCGAACATTATTGAATTGGTCCGAATCGTGTGAACGGGCTTTTCTAGGTCCGAATTTGGTCAAAGAGGCCGAAGATCATGTTCTAATTGTTCAGAAGTGTCTCTTCACAGCACAATCATGACAAAAGAGCTATGCGGATCTGATATAATTGGAGTGCCCGATCTTTCGGTGAGAGGGATAACTTCGATTTGGGACGGAGGTGACTCTCGCGATCCGACTACGAACGAACAGGTCGTGGCGCCTTAGCAATCGCTAAACCAACTCCAAATGGTTATTGACCTTGCTGGGCAAGATCAACCTGAACACGAGGTTCAATTCCTGTAAGCATTCGAAAGAAACAAGCAAGAACGAGATGTAGGCAGACTGTAAATAAATCGCTCAAATGTGGGGTTCACAATTGCTGTCTATCAGGTGGTCGTTGGACACAACTGCAGATCAGTGTTTGCACAATGGCTAAACCAAAACAAAAGAAAACCCACCCAGGGGAGGGGCGCAGCCTTGGATTTAATAGGTGTAGGGGCCATGCAAGGCATGCGCCTCTGCTCCTATTCCTTCCTAATCCAGGCACTAGCATCTATTTTAAGAAACAATCCCCCTTTATTCTCTCCTAAACTTGGCAAAACATGACATGGGCCAGCCCCTAATGCAGGTGGCGCAGCACCTTGATGAAGCCCTCCTTCTTCACCCTTCAGCTGGACCTTGGTTACTTAACAGGAGAACGTAATTGAGTTCACGTGCACGGGCTCGAGTAACTGGTCCTTGAATGACTTCTGGAGTTGTGGTGGCCTGAGCATGTATGTCCTCATCAGGATCGCCGTCGCCGAGATCTCGAGTTTGCAATTGGAGATTATGTGTATCTCAAGGTTTCGCCTCTCAAAGGTGTCCGACATTTCTATGTCCGAGGCAAGCTGGCACCTAGCTATGTTGGACCATTTCAAATTGTTGGCCGGCATGGAGAGGTGTCATATCAACTGGACTTGCCTCCGTCTCTCTCCACTGTGCATAATGTGTTCCACGTGTCATAATTGAAGAAATGCCTCCGAGTCCCGACCGAGGTCGTTGATGTTGCACCCCAAGAGTTGCAACCAGACTTGTCGTATTGTGAGCGACCAATCCGTGTCTTGGATGAAGCGGAGAGCAAGACAAGGCGTAAATCTATCAAATTCATCAAGGTTCAGTGGAGAAACCACTCGGAAGACGAAGCAACTTGGAAGCGTGAGGATAAAATCCACTCCGGGTATCCTGAGCTTTTTGAGAGCTTGTAAGCGTTGCGTAAATCTTGCACATTTGGAATCTCTTGCATGTCTATGTTCATCACTATGTTGAATGAAAGTATTGCATTAGGTTCTGCATCTCCCCGCGTGATATCTCTCACAATGTGGTTCCTAGACTCATTGTCCTATCCCCGACTCGTACTGAATCTCGGGACGAGATTCTCTTATGGGGGGGAGGTTTGTCACGTCCTAAATCCTTAATCACGCAATTAAGCATAATCATGATTTTTAAGCATTATGTTTAATTTTGCATAATTATAATTTGGAATACTAATGCAATTCATTTGAAATCATTTGGATGAGAGAAAGAAATCCGAGAGAGAAAAGGATTGAATTCGTAGCGAAAATAGACTCCTTTCTCTAACACGTGGGCCCCACACCTCACCCACTCCAACCACTCAAGTGGGCAGCCCCCACCTTCCCTCTCTCTCTCTCTCCCACCTACTCCTCTCACTCCCCACCATGCTCCAACCAGCCACAAGGAGGAGCTCCCCTCCCACTCAAGCTCTCACTCCCTCTCATTTCTTCCAAAATCCGAGCTCAAGAGAGGGATTGAAGGTATGCATGTGGTACCATTGCATTCTATAGCTCATAAGCTACTCATCCATCCAATTCATTTCTGTTTTCTCGAAAGATTCAAACCGAATTTGATGTCTTTTGGTGTTCTTGGTTGAAGCACAAGGAACACCGGAGTTCTTCGATTTTCCTCCATTTTCTCCACTTCTCGACAGTCATCCAACTTCACAAGCATCTTGAGTAAGTCTCTTAGGCTCCCCATGGCAATAATTCGTGATTTGGTTGATTGATTTCAAGTTTTAGCAAAGTTCATGAGTTTTTGAGGTTTTGGACCAAAATTAGGATTTAGATGAGATTTCAGTTAGGAATCGAGTTGCTAGGTTGATGAGTGAATTCTAGACTCCATAAACCATCTCAAACATGTTCCTCTTTAGTTGGAAAATATCGCAATTCGATTTGGAAAATTTTTCTCCAAAATCAGAGAAGTTCTGGGCAGTGCGGAGTATCCGCATAAAAGTGCGGATAGTCCACAAAAGTGCAGAGGTTCTGCATCAAAGTGCGAAGGGTCTGCACTTTCTGGGAAAATGGAAATTTGAATTGTATTCAAGATTTTCTTAGGGTTAAGCTACAAAGTTAGTCTAGAACCCTTGGTATGGTATATGCGCAGGAGTATGTAGCATAGATTTAAGTTTGGGGTTAAATCCATCGACGAATCATCGAAAACACATTTTCAGCCCAAGTCCGGAGTGTCCGGACAAAAGTCCGGAGGGTAAGGAGAGCCGAATACCTTCGCAGTTGTGGCTTTGTGGGGCCTGAACATCGACGGTGTGAGCGGGCAGGCTTGTAAGTGGTACTAGTTTGCTCTAGGAGTAGTTCTAGTACCACTGTGCCGAGCGATGCATGCCGCAAACGGTTGTGGCTGGTTGGGAAAGGTTGACACGGGTACCCCCCCTTATGTGCACTTTAGCGGGTGGCACAAGACATATGGTCCTCGAGTCGTGTGGGTCCAGGAGTATCCCCCTGCAGGGTTTATAAACAGTTCAAACTGCCGCGCTCTCGGTCATGAGCATGCTATTGTTTCATTTGCACCCAGTCATAGAGTTCTCGTGGTTGGTTCGGTTATATGGTTTGGATATGTGGTTTATGGTTCGGATATGTGGGAGGTGGTCGAGATTGCACTTGTTATACATTGATACTATTGTGGTTACAGTTTCATATGATCAGTTGGTAGTTGCAGGGTAATTTCATATATGTTGGTTAAGTTAGTTGCTCACGTATATGTCTAGGTTGCTTACCGTTTTAATTAACTTAACCGCATGTTTATATTTTTGCTAACAGCTCAATGCACAATCCTTAGAGTTGGGATATTATATACCCATATTGTGTAAGTCTTACGAGTACCTTCGTACTTAGGGTGCTGCCCTTAAGTTGATGCAGGTACTCCGGCTGCTATGGAGGGGCGGTGTTCGGCTACTTTGTGCCTGCCGATTAGGGTAGCGGGCAGGAGTAGTGCATCCTACTCCAAAGCTCAATTCTTTGGAGTGGAGCCTAAGGGCATGTGGATCCACTCTCTTTGTTGTCTAGTTTATTCTTTCCGCTACGTAGATCTTTGGATAGGTAGGAGTTGAGGGGTTTTTGTCTCCTCCTAGCTCGCTTTTGTTATAAATTGTTGGAATCAGTTGCATGCTTAATTTTTGTAATATAAATATTTATTACTTGCTCTTTATTAAGCTATGTTGTGATGTACTATGTTGGAGGCATGTGTTTCGATCCTTAGGCACAAAACACGTGTCGGGACTACTGGAATAGTATTCAGGTTAATCGTCAAGGTTGGATTATGAATAATAATCCTCCTAATGATTAACTTGAATACTGCTTGGACGGTTCCTCACATTGCTCTGGCGATTGCCTGATACATCCGGCGCAACACTCACAAAACTCAAGTAGATGGTTGTCGCCTTCACTCGCTTGGACCGTCAGTGTAACACTCTCTAAACGAATCAAGAATGCATTGCATAAATAATCAAACGATGCTAAAGTGTGCAATAGAGTGTCGTGTTTCAAAGTTTGAAACCTCGGACAAGGTAACTTAAGTACATATATCCTTGAATGGCTAGCGATCAGATCAACATGGAAGTGGTAGTTTGACTGTCAGTTTGCAAAAGGTTTTGGCGTCTCACGGTCAGACCGTGGACTATGCCAGCAGCACCTTTCGAGACCGTCGGTGAAGGCTCTAGCAAAATCTTTGACCATGAAGGGTACAAAAATACTCTATAAGACTAGTGGAGTGCTTCTAAAGTTATTTGGATTACATTCACACCAAGCTAAACTAAAAATACCCCATGGATAAGCCCTAGGATAGGGTTAAGCTTGGGTCTAAATGGAATGGGGATCGATTAGAGCTCAGAAACGATGGGAAAATGGTAGGGGACATCTCATCTTAGTGTAGAGGAGCCTTCTATTGGAGGGGATCACTCTGGGGAAGCTCCGATTTGGAGATCGGGGGTCCAAGGTGGTGTAGGGGCTTCAGGTGGATGAACGCGCATAGGAACTTCTCCGACGAAGAGGATGAAGGGGATAAGCTCGAGGAAGCCTTCGGGGACCTCGAGGAAATTCCCTCTGTCAATCTCTAGTCGTCGTCGACATCGAGGTGGTCTCTCCCTCTCTCTTAGTGTGGGTGAAGGAATGAGTGAGAGTGAGAGTATTAGAGAGAGTGGGCCGATTTCCTTAAGTGGAGTCTCTGTGCTGTGGTGGTCAGACCGCGGGAAGCCCACATGGCAAGCCCACGTGGCTACACCCTGGCAGTCAAACCACGGGAAATCCCGATCAGACCGCGACAGGGATCCTTTACTGAATTTTCCTAAGTTTGCCCCTCTTCCCTTTCTTCTTCTCTCAAATGTTTGGGGCTTTCCTAAGTGTCTATAAACCACCTACAACATATTTTTGAACACGTTTAAACCCAATTTACCAAACAAATAAGTACAAACATAATGTCATGATGATTATGAATGTTTAATCATGAGATTAGCGTTTTGGGATGTGACAACTCCGATCCATAGCATCGCATGGCAGGCTGGACCTAGACCAAGGTTTGGAGGTTTTGGTCCAATCAAACCATAGCCAACAAAGGTGGAGAGCACGACTAAATTTCTCCAGGTCAAGAATGCCTAAACCTCTGAGGTTACGTGGTTGACATGATCTAGACTAGTTTACCAAGCAGTGTCCACCGTGAGCGTTGTCCGTGCCTTTTCGAAGGAAGGATCTCTTGAACCTTATTAAGCTTTTTCAGCACGCCCTTTGGCTAGAGGGAAAATGGTGAGGTGGTATGTTGGGCTGGAGGAAAGAGCCGAGTTTATCAAAGACAAGAGCCCAGCCTTAGTCATGAGTCGACCCCTCTAGATGCCTAGCTTGGCTCCCATTTTATCAATCCGTGGTTGAAGGTGTGTCTTAGTTAGCATTCGGTATGTAGTTGTCACCCCAGTACTACTACAAAACCCCTCATCATTGCTAACTCAAAAGTAGCTTTACTGCCAGTTCTTGAACCAACAATGGTAATAATAGATAATCATGGATTATCACTGTCAGCTCAGGAACCGGCACTGATACTCACTATCACTGCTGGTTCGTAGCTCCAATTGACAGTAATAGTTTCTATCACTACTGGTTCTTTGCTCCAATCTGCCGATTGATATCCTTTATCACTACCGGTTTTAGCTATGAACCGATAATGATACACAATCTTGGTAAAAAAAAAAGATCAAAATTGAAAGCGACATGCCATAATTAATTAAGTTTTATATTGCTAAACTAGAATCACTATTTTTCATCACACTAATTACTAAACCATAGCTATCACTCGTCATTGTACAACCAAAACAAACGTCCAGTTGCGTCGAAGCTTCACCATCGGACGAAGCACGAGGGTGGGTGGAATGGCCAAAGATGATGGTGGCGAGGTGGACTATTGATTGGCTAGAAATGGTGGCGAGGTTTCCATAGCGGAGAAGGTTGCGGTGGCGATGCGGTGGAGAAAGAGAGGGCAGAATAGATCAAGATAGATAGATAGATAGAGATAGAGAGAGAGAGAGGGAGGGAGAGAGAGAGAGAGAGAGAGTGCGTGGGAGCGATCGACTGGGGAGGTTAATTTATGAGGCTTTCGAGAGAAGCTGAACATGGAGTGGGCTATCACTGTTGGTTCGTAACTTCATCCGACAGTGATACTTACTTATCATTGTCGGTTCTTGTTACGAATCGGCACTGATACATCACTACCGGTAAGCAAAACAAACCAACAGTGATAATCAACTTATGATTGCCAATGTGTAGCTAGAATCGCTAGCGATGTTTCAATGCTGGTTCAAAACAAGAATCAATAGTGATAATCACTATCACTACCAGTTCTTGATAGCTTGGTTTTTTATGTGTCGGTTGAGCTTATGAACTGACAATGATTGTTTATTATAGTTGGTTATAACTGAACAGGCAGTAATAATAGGGCACGAATGACCCTTTTTGTAGTAATGCAGGTAGCAACATGGAAAATATTTGATCTCCCTAGGAACTATTGTGTGAAAAAAATGGGGTTGATCTCGTGACATCTAATTGGGAGAAGGAAGCATTTTTGGAGATTTGTCATCAAATCTACTACGAGGCCAAAAGACCTTAACACCAGGCGAAGGGCGTACAATTCATTTGGGTTAGGGTTAATAAAAATAGCCACATTGTCCGTGTAAAGGGACACCTAAATATTTACCACTTGATTGCCAATTGGGGCTAAAAGACCATGCTCAATTGCCTTCTCAATGATGTGATGCAAAGGGTCAATAGCAAGGATGAAGAGTATGGGGGAGAATGGATCGCCCTGATGGATCCCATGTCCATGCTGGAAACTATTTCTGAGGATGCCATTTAGTAGAATACAAGAGGGAGTCAAAGGCCTTCACTATGTCCAGTTTAATGAAGATCGCCGGGGTCTTTGATTTGTGTAGCTGTCAGACCATATTTTGCACGTAAAGGAAATTATCCTGGATGCACTTTTTTTATGAAAGCATTTTCATAGTTAGACACCATGTCGTTGAGGAAAGGTGCTAGCATGTTGACTAGCAGCTTGGAGAAGATCTTGGGAAAGTTGTTGGCTAGCCGATAATCGGACACATGAATATGATTTCTTAGGGAGGAGGGCAATGCGTGTTGAGTTTAAGAGTCTGAATTGTCCAACTGTAGTTTGTGAATGCTTCTGAAAGCCTCCGTGATATCATGCTTAATAATGTCCCAAGTTGCCTGAAAGAAAGAAATGGTGAATCCATCTGACCCCATGGCTTTGTCACGTGGCATGAAGAAGATGGTGTTTCTAATTTCTTCTCTCCTACTTAAAAAAATAGTAAGGCGTGATCCATTCGCTAGAATATCCCTTTGACATTCCTCTGCTCATCTGATCGCTCATGTTTGCTCGTATCGTCTGCCCTCCTTCGTCCACCCAACGAGTTGCGCGCTTTTCGCATCCACTCCTCATGCTGCTGTCACCGCCGTCGCTGCCTCTGCCTCCCCTCCTGATCCTCCTCCTCCTCAGGCTAGCTCTCGCCTTCCTCTCCCCGTCCTCCTCCTTCGCCTCCCACCTCTCTAGCTCCCTCATCTCCTCCTCTGATTTTGCTTCCTCCTTGCCCACGACCGCCGCCCATCCAGCCCCCATCAAGATCTACATGGTGGTGGTGGTGGGGAATTGGGATGGGGGTGGGAGGAGGGGTGTCAGCGCTGGAGCTAGTGCCGGTGCCGGCGGTGGAGGAGGAGGTGGGGAAGAAGGGGGAAGGGGAGGTGGCGTGTGAAGGTGAAGCTCAGCAGGGTGGCGGCGGTGCTGTGGGTGCTAGCAACGATGGCGTTGTGGGCAGGGCTGCATTGGCGCTTTTGTTGCACGACGCTGCGCAAAGCGGAGGAAGGGCTCATCAAAATGTGCGAGGAGCACGCCTGCAGGTTGCAGGACCAGTTCACCATCTCCGTCAATCGAACGCCGAGCTCCACTACCAAAGTGAGCCTCTTGTGGCTTCACGATACGTGCTCTGATTCTTTTCTACTAGCAGTGCGAGTAGTGGTTTCTGCTCTATGTTTGTAGTTAATTTCGTGTCTGCACAAGTTGTCCTCAGTGTAGGACGAGTACACGCCAGTCATCTACTCGCAGGAGACCGTCTCCTACATCGAGGAGCTCAACATGATGTTCAGTGAGGTCTGCAGTGATACTTTTGTTCATTTCTTGGGTTGAGATTGTTCTATGGTGGTGTTGGTTCTGAACTTTGGCGTGTGGTCTATTATCTATGTTGCTGCAGGAGGACCGGGAGAACATCTTGAGGTCGAGGACAACTAGGAAGGCGGTTCTTACGTGCCCGTTCCGGCTGATGTCGAATCACTTGGGTGTTGTATTGATATTTCCTGTCTATCTTGTGGATCTTCCTACTGATGCCAAGGCAGAGGATCGTGTTGCTGCTACCGCAGGGTGATGTTCAACTCTGTTTTTCAATGAAGGTTTGTGGTTAGTTGCCTATGGTTGTTCACGCTCTGCAACATTATGTTATGTTTTAGTGGTGAAAGGCTAAAAGCGCAATGCTCTCATTGGGCATTGGCTAAAACAATTGTTAGTGACTCTAGAATTGAAAGTGGGGCTGTGAGACTAAAAAAGAACAGACTTCAATAGAAATTATGGTCAAAGCCACAATAGAGTTGTTGCATGTGTTACCATGTCAAAAAACCAAAGGTTTATAAATACATGACTATTCACATTAGTATTTGTAGTACATCATGGGCGAAAATGGTAACCTTGCTGTTATTTTTTAATAATATTTCACTGTTTATTCCACAGATATCTTGGGGAGCTTTTGATGTAGAGTCATTAGTGGAAAATTTGTTGAGGTAGCTAGCTTACAATCAAGAATTGGTGGTGAATGTTTATGATGTCACAAAAAATTCAAATCCTTTTTGTCATGTATGGGTCTGAAGTTCCTCTTGGTAGCACCTTACCATCGCACATTTGCATGCTAGAGTTTGGCAATCCATTCAGAAAGCATCACATGTTTTGCAGGTAATGTTTGCACTGATGATTGATTTTCTCATATTATATTTTGAGATGATATAATTTTATATCCCATCTTACATAAATCTTTGCAGATATAGAAACAAATCTCATGTCCCATGGTCCACAATTACTACACTTTCTAGTCTCTTTGTTATATGGATGCTTGCGGGCTACATATTGTATGCTGCTTGGAGACGATATGATAATGTCAAGGAAGATTGCCAAAAAAATGGAAGAGTTGAAAAAAAAAGGCAGAAGCTACGATATGCCAAATCTCAGGTTTAATTCAGTTGCAAGGTTGCTGATTTTGTAAATACCAAACTTTTTTTAATAAAAATTACTCTTGTTTATCAATGATAGTTCCTTGCAACTGTTTCTCATGAGATCAGAACACCCATGAATGGTGTCCTTAGTAATTCTTTTGATCCTACAGCACATTTGATCTTAGTGTTAATGCTACTCTTTTCATAAAAGGAATATGTGATGATGAATCCTTTTATTGTTTGTGTAGGAATGCTTGATATGCTATTAGATGTAGACCTAAATTCAACCCGAAGGGATTATGCGCAAATTGCTCAAGTCTGCGAAAAAGCATTAATATCTCTAATCAATGAAGTTCTTGACAGAGCTAAAATGGAAGCTAGCAAGTTGGATCTCGAGTTGGTACCATTTGACCTAAGATCCATCCTTGATGATGCCATCTCATTATTTTCTTCCAAATCAAGAGAGAAGGGGATTGATGTTAGTCCAACTCACTTTAGTAATGATTAGATAGAGAGAACAGGGCAATAAGGCATTACCATGTATCATTTGCATCAACATCTCTTAATTTAGCCAATTTTCATGAAGCTCTTTGCACTGTTGTCATGCATCCTGCATGTTTAAACTCTTGTTTTGTCCTTACTAATTTCCTTTTACTCTGCAAAATTATAGCTTGCTATATATTTTTCTGAAAGAGTTCCTGAAATCGTATTGGGTGATCCTGGAAGGTTTCGACAGATAATTACAAACTTAGTGAGGAACTCGATTAAGGTAAGTATGCATGACCTTTCTTTCCAACAATGATTATGAACAATGAAGGCTATTTAATCTAAATATGGATGGAACAACACTATTTATCAAAACGTTGTACAATGCTTACTTAGTACACTAAAGTTCATTGCTAGCATAAGTTTACATTTGATTTTTTGTTTTTGTACCATCTTACTTTGTGACAGTTCACAAAATGGGGACATACTTTTGTACAAGTTCATCTGACAGACCACTCAAATCATGCAACAAAAGCTAAAGTTGAACCAAAATCTATCAAAAAAAAGTTCAGGTTTTTTACTCTAAACAACTTACCTTTTTTTAGATGATTTCTCTTTCTAATACTCCACTTTTGAGGGCCTTTTGTTTCCCTTTCCTCTATGTCATTTCCTTTTCTTTCTTTCATCTTGTTTGCATGCAATTTTACATCATAGTTTGAAGGCATGAATCACACTGTCAATGATTGCAGTATGCTATTAATCACTTTTTCAGGTTTCTATTTACAATTGTTGCATGTCGCAATTAATTACTCATCGGGGAGTAAAAACATGATGTTTTGGACAAGGTTCAGTCAAACTTTAAAAACTTTGACTAGAAATAGCTTTCAAAATATTTAGTTTGGAACATGAAAAGTCATATGTGTAAATTTGTCTAGAAAATAATTTCGTAATATCACAAAATTATTGGATTTTATAAACTTATCCTAAAAGAAGACAACAACTGCAACATCGAATCATAGGTGTTAATCTAGATAGAAAACACAAAACCATGAGTGAAAAAATAACTACTGAATGGAATACATGAACAAAATGTAATATGCATGTTTTTGCCCTTCCTCTGAAACTAAAGCAAAAGCAAAAGGCTATAGGTTTTCAGAATTTCTTTAGGAGTCCTACCATCCAAAATTTGCCAAATATACACATCTTGATCCATCTTCCTTTTATATATTTCTCATTGAGGCCTAGTATTGGTGTGTAATCCAGTATTTTAATTCTCCTGCATCATGTAATCAAAAGGCTGTGAAGGATTTTCTGGGTATTGAAGGCATTATTTGAAGTGTTCATTTGGATATTGTATTTATCTATCATGTTCTTAATCTCCACTATATAATTCTGATGAACTTGAATATTACTAATTGTTTGTCATGCCATGTGCAAACCCAAACCATTTTTCTGAATATTCTAATGTTTTTTATGTGAACAAACTTAGTTAATTTGATCATAAAATGTTGTTCTTATTGGTACATTTAGATAGCTGCAATTGGTGACAATTGATATAACATCGAAGATATTAGGATTTAAGGATCCAATGCTAGATTTACAAGCTATAGTTTTCATATGATGCAAAAATGAAGCGCTCGCACTGCTATGAATACCTGTTAATCCACATGTGAGTATAATGTACATCTCTTTGGTACTTTGATGTTGTTTTCAGTGCGACAATACCTTAATGTTCTTTTGCTAGGGTTGTGTCACATTTACCATGGTGTCACACCACTTTTATTTAACAAAATTTTGACGCCCGTTGCAACGCATGGATATAAAACTATAGCTTAAGGTGTTCCATCCGCCCAGCATATTCCTCTGCTCCCATCAGATTCCTCTGCCCATTCTATTCGTTCGCTCGACGCATACTGTCCGATCGCTCCTTTGCCCGCACGCCTACATTGCGCTTACTCTCCCAAACAGTGCCCCCGCTCCTTCGCCTCGCTCCCAAAATTGCCACCCTCCCCAACCGCCGCCTGCCCCTAGCTTCTCCGCCCAGATCACCACTTTCTAAATCCCCCTCACCGACTACAGATCTCCCCTTGCCGCTCCACGCTTGCCTCTCGCCCCACATCACCTCCCTTTGCTTCGTGCTCGTCTCCACCACCACGGCCTCCACACTCATCATCGTCGACGAGGGCCGCTTCTTCTCCAATAGCCTCGGCATCGGGTGGGGCAGGGACGCTATCGAAGTCGCCATGATCCTCACGCGTGTGATTCTCGCACGTGTCCAAGAACGTGCACCCCAACATCCTGAGCTCCCCTCTCTCACATTCAATGTCGTCCAAGCACATCAAGTCCCTGGTGGCTACCAGCGCCAAGTCTACCTCCGCTAAGAAGAAATCGTCCACGCCCACCCCTGCCGTGCCGTCGCCGCCGCCACCGGCGCGGGACCGGGATCGGCGTTTCCTCGTGGCGAAGAAGGTCGCGCGGCAAAGGCACAATGTCGGGAGCATCGGAGGCGGCAGCGGGGCACGGGCGAGATCGATTTCGACAAGTGCCACGAGGCCGTCTACGAGGTACTGTGTGCATCCCAGGAGGAGTTCTTTTGGGAGGAGCACGCCGCGTCCACTGCTACCGATGAGCAATTGCATCAAGAGGAGAAGGCGACTACTCGCCTCGCTCTCGCTTACCTCGACTTCGGCACAAAAGGCTACCATTTGCATGAGCAACTCGTTGATTTCTCCAGTCACAACAACTGCATCGTGTTGTTTTGACTATAAGGAGATGTCATTTGTCTTCCTCTCCAGTCTCATTATCTGTGACGCTCTTACTACAACTACGAGAGATATTAGAGTATATGATATAAGATACATAAGAATTCGGTTATTATGGTAGGATAAAATTAAATTATATCTTATCTGTAAAGTTGTTTGATATTCAAACCATCTGTATTCTGTATATTCAGCCCTCGAGGTTTAATATAATATATCAACCACTTTAACCAACCCTTATGTTTTTTCAGAATTATTGTTAAACAGCTATAGTGTAACAGAAAATAAATTGCTGATATGAAAAGTGGAGTTTCAGTTATCGTTAAACCAAATGAATTAGGACCGAGTGGCTGCTAACAGATAAGCATGAGATCGAGGAGGTGATAAAGTGGGCACAAATACACCTCGCAGCGCGGCCCACAAGAGCCGAAAACCATGGAGGGACACGCGTGGCGTGGGGTTGGTTACCTTGTTTCTTTCCTGGCTCCTGCGAGTGAACCCGCCCACGGTATTGGCTCCCGCCCACAGAGGAGGCGGAAACAGGGGCCGTCGTTGTACGATTTCCACAAAACCGGGAGCCGCTCCAACCGGCTGGAACCTCGGTTTTCTTCTGCTGCTTTTCTGTTCTTTCCAGTGTTGGCGGTAGATACCGGCGCGCGGGCTGCCCACCGGACGTGGAGGCCACGCGCTGCGGCCTCCTCTAGGAATCTTCTTCTGACGTCAGATGTGCTCTCCTGCGCCGTGGGGTCCGCCTGTTTTTTTTCTGCTCGGTCCGCCAGAGTTATCTCCATGCAACGAACTTCACTCGGTTGTTTCCAATCCAGTTGAACTAGAATTGGAGAACTAGAACCGCCCGCCCTGATTGCGTGCCACCTAAGCACATCTTGGTGGATTACATCAATGCGGCTCACCACGAATGCTGCCCACCACGAACTCGTGAAGCCATCTCGATTACTTGGGACAGTAGCAAATCGCCAATTGGTCTTGCAGTACAAGTATATACAACATTATAGAACAGGCTCGCAGTACAAGTATCCCCGGCCGCTAGTTTGTACACCAGGAAAGGATCCATCCATAGGACGCGAAGGAATTTTTTAAAATAATATTATTTTATCAAAAAAATTTAAAAAATTGTCGACTAGTATTTATTTTTGCAAATATCAAATTTTAAATATTTTTTTTATAATTTTTTAATAAAACAATATTATTTAAATAACCACGCGGTGGGTCCCGCATGCACGCTCTTGCTCCATCCATCCATTTCGCCCCGCGGCGCCGAATCCGCCTTGCTGAGCTACTCTCCGAAACCACTGGCGCCCGCCCAACCCAGTTATAAAATCAGCCCACCCTCTCTCGTCCCCGCTCCACCATTTTCATCATCTCACATCGACACCAATACTTCCATCGATCTCCAACAACTTCGGCGCCAAGTTTATAGGGTGGGAGGGAGTCTAGTGTTCTGCAAACCGAAGATGCGGATGAGCTGCAACGGGTGCCGGGTGCTGCGCAAGGGCTGCAGCGAGGGCTGCACCATCCGCCCCTGCCTGCAGTGGATCAAGACCCCCGAGGCGCAGGCCAACGCCACCGTCTTCCTCGCCAAGTTCTACGGCCGCGCGGGGCTGCTCAATCTCCTCGCCGCCGCGGGCGCTGACCACCTCCGCCCGGCCGTCTTCCGCTCCCTGCTCTACGAGGCCGCAGGCCGCATCGTCAACCCGGTCTACGGCTCCGTTGGCCTGCTCTGGTCGGGCCAATGGCAGGCGTGCCAGGCCGCCGTCGAGGCCGTGCTCAAGGGGGAGCCCGTCGTGCAGGTCTCGTCCCAGTCCGAGGCCGCCCCGCCGCCTCTCGGCAGCAGGGCCTGCGACATCCGCCACGTCGCCAAAGACTCCGACGCCGCCTCGGCCACCGACCTCCTCCGGGTCGCACGCGGGGGCCGCACACGGTTCAAGCGCGCGTCGTCGTCTTCCACGTCGAAGCCCCACAAAGGCAGCGCCGGTGGTGCTAAGCCCAACAAGCGCCCGTCTCCCAGCTGCACTCCGAGGCAAGAACATCAGCCAGAGGAGCTCCAACTTGAGCCGATGGTCGTCGGGGGGAGTAATGACGAGCACGACGACGGCCTTGCGCTGAGCCACGAGGAGGAGTCCGCCGGCAGCCACGAGCACGTGGAGGACGATGACATGATGGCGGCGCGGGAGGGGTCGGAGGACACCGAGGTGGACGCGGGCTCCCACGTGAGCCAGGCCGAGCAGCAGAGCCATGTGCCGGCGGTGAGCCAGGTGGCGGATGAGGAAGAAGAGGAGGTTGGGCTGGAGCTGACGCTCGGGTTCGAGCCGGTCGCCGTGAGGCAGCAGGCGCGTTCGGCGCGCTGCGACCTGAGCGGGTTGAGCGCAGCGTCGAGCCTCATCGGCCTGCGGTTCGAGCTGCGGGCGTGAGCTGACAGTGTCTTCCTCATCTCACCTAACAGGGGTGAGGCAGTTTTGGTACCGTGTCAGGAGGAAAACAGCATATAAAAAAAAATAGATTTCCTAGGTTTCGTTTATTCTTTTTTACCGTTCCTTTTTGTATTGTAAAGGTGGACTGCACAGCGTCCTCGTAGGATTTCGTTCTTTGTTTCTTCAGTCCTGTACTCGCTCATGTGATGATGTCTTTCGTACGAACTCTTCCATGTTTGGCCGTGGCTGTCACAAAAGTTGTTTAATCGAACAACAATCGACGAAATAACAAAAGTGAAAAATGTGATCTAAAGTAACTTGGGTTGGTGTCCCTCCCTTTTAGAATAAGAGAGAATAGTTTACGATGTTTACAAGCACAAACTGATATGGGCAAACGAAAAAAAAAACTCACTTAATAGTGCTTATGCGGGTTACATTTTTTATTTGCATCACCGAATAACGATTTGACTAAATGTCACATAAGCCTGTTTGGGAGCCCTGTAAAGTATCTATTCAGAGTTTTTCCATGTGCACAAACGAAATCACTTTAATTTAGCCGGATTGTTCACTCTTATAAACACAATCATATTATGTTTGGATATTTAAGAGAAGCTGTGTGGCACACGCAAAAGCATGCTATGGGCTATGGCACACGTAGAAAGAGAATCGCGGCTGCAGGTTTGCAGCTTGTCACCTGAGCCTGGTCTTGTTAGTCAGAAATATGGACGATAATCTGAACAAAATTTGTAACTGATATTTGCGCAAACTTTACTCATGAGAAATAATAGTCGGACTGGATGGCCCGTCTTCATAAGTGTGAAGCGAATGACACATATTATTCACAGAATACTGTAGCACTAAATCTTATTCATCATTTTAAGATCCAACGAAGTGAAATCACCGTGACTCCACCCCACATAAAGACAATGAATCCTCATCCATAGTCTAAAACACTGATCTATCAGGCATCATATCGACATAACATCTACCATTTTAGAAGACTCGTAACATTCCTGCATGTATAAAATACAGCATTTCCTTTTGCTGAACTCAACCACAAGATCAGAGCTACCAAGCAAAATGTACTACTGAACAACATATTTTCACACCTGACTTAGTGCTCTTGAGTTGATAGGTGCATGAGTTTTGCAAAAAAATAAAATAACCAATTATTATTATGGTGCAGCCAGCATGCTAACCTGCAAGGTAGCCGCATCACAAACGCATTAAGCGTTGCTCCAAACAAGCAATATTGAAACTGTTCAAGCTGTAACAAATGCAAAATAGAGGGTAAAGACAGCAGAACTTATGTCAACTAGGCTCCAATCTTCTTGACTTTTCTTCAGCCACAAACCACGCAGCCTCGATTAACAGCACATAAAAGTCACTCAATGTGTTGCATCCTCGAGAGCTTCAGACGCAAAAAGCTTGGTCTCATCTGACGCATCATCCATGGCATTTAACATCATCCATAGCATTTACTTGCTTTATAGTTACAGAGTGCATGCAATGTGAACAGGTATATAGTTGAGGGCTGAAACGAGAACAAAGCCGTAGTTTAAGGTGGACCTTTTTCCACTCTAAGATGATGCCAAGAGTAAAATGATACAAAGGATGCTGCGGTAATAAATAAAAATAGTGACGAAACAAAGAAGCTGAGGGAAATTGTTCTACTGCTGTTGGAAATACACACAGTTGCATTGATTTAAGAAATCAAATCATGCCTACTTAAGACATCAAGCTAGAGCTTAACTGAGTTACAGCCCGTGCTATAAGAACACTACCACGGCTAAAAAGTTGCCAAGTAATCAGCATCATATATGCTACTTTGAAATGCAAGTATCAGCTACCACTAGTACACCTTCAAGACCTACTTCTCTCCATCTTCTTCGCCGATGCGGAACTGGGTGAAGTCGGAACATGAGGTGTTAGGATCTCAATCACAAGATCACAACACAATGAATATTTTATGGTATATTAATTGTTCCTACCATCACATTAATAGGGTGTGGGTAATTATAGTCATACCTTAACCACTCTAATTCATATTACATTAGTACCCTATTTCTGGTATGTTCTCAAAATATTCAATGAGTATTACTGTCACTATTTTATTACAAGTTGTATCATCTCAGGATGCGATATATGTTTGCTAGTACACGTGTAAGTCGTCCCTTCAACGAAGTGATTGACCACATTTGAGCCTTCTTTATGCCTCATTCTCTTGGAGCCATTCGTCTTGTCTCGGGTGGTCCTTCGCTCCTTATCCACACCTTGGAGACCTTTACTCCTCATCAAGTAGCGCTCTGCCCCCTTCAACACCTCCAGCGACCCTCACCATTCGGGATTGAGGACTCAACCTTTGGGTCCCTCGCTTGGCGTCGGCTGTCCCTTTAGTTCTTTCTCTGTAATACAACTTTAGAGAAGATTGTTATGTTAGCCCTGCCACTTCTTATCTATGGTTGCCCAAAGTTGGCCGAAGTTAAACAGGGGGACGTGGTACCATTCCCCTAACAGCGGCCCCTTATAGTAGAGGTCTGACTTCGGGGGGTCAAAGCCAAGAATCTTTAGACAGTGGGGTGGTACCCTTTCTCTCAATTCCCCCCTTTCGGCCAACCAAAGTCACCCCCAAACAACAATTAAATGTAATTCAATGATTTTAGTTAACCTTAATTCAATGATTAAAATAGTTAAATTTAATCCATATATAATTTTAATCTTAATTAAGCAATTAAGCATTCCTAATTAATTTAATTAACGAACAATTTCCATGTTTATTGCTGGTGATTTAAATTTGCGACATGTGTCAAGCTGGTATTCTCCGTTCACACACGTCGCCCGATTTTCTTGCTCGCACATTGTCTGGTTTTTTTTTCACTCGCACATCATCCAGTTTTCTTGCTTGTGCGTGCGGGGATCAATATAAATAAGGCTTTACGCCCCCGCCCATGGTAACTCAGTCATTTCTTCGCTCTCTCGCTCTTTTGCACTCCTTCATACCTTCATTTGTCTCCCGGTGACACCTTTGGTGCTCACGCCACTGCACCTTCAGAGCAAAGATCCTATTTCTGAAGCGATGTCAAGAAAGAACTTCCAGTGTGCCAACGATAAGCTCCCTTCGACGCTCCAGTTCAGGCCTTTGAAGTTCACCGAAGAGACGCACGCTTTACTCGTGGAGCGTGGCTAGCTTCGATAGGCCGAAGTTGCGCGGGTGCTGATGGTATTGTTGGCCTGATCTTCCGATAGGTAGCGATAAGTCGGTAGGTGAAGAACTCGACGTTGATGATCCAAAGGCTTCAACCCGAACTGATCATCTCCCTTGCAATCACTACACCACAACTCCGTTGGTTATCAATCGTGTCGCGCGGTTAACCTCGCCAAGAAGGCTCAATCCCTGCAAGCGTACCGAGAACACAAGCAAGAACGTAGAAGATGCAATTTGAAATATTACGAATAGAATTCAAGCACTCGAAGTTGGGGTTCCACAAACACTTGCGGCGGCCTAGTCGGTCCGGAACAAGAGCAAAAATCTCACAATCTGTGTGTAGATCAATATCTAAGCAAAACCCAGCCCTAATTGGGGCGGCGGCTATTGTATATAAGAGACTAGGGTCAGCCAAGGACCCCTGGACGCGTCCCTAATGGACTCCAACACGTTACACGGCCCAACGGGCGAAAAGATGGTGGCGCAGCACCCTGATAGATTCTGGATGTCCATTTGTTTCGACGATTTCTGTTGACTCAGAAAGAATTTGGACATGGGACCAGTCCCGTTAGAAAGCCTATCTCCTTTGCTTTCCAACCATGTGTAGAACGTCGAAAACGGAGTCCGTATGCGTCCTGGGCGAGGATTTTAGTGCAGTTTGGTCTTGAACTCCGAAACGGACTCGAACTTGATTGGACCTCCACCTTGGCTTGGGCGCCCTTGCTGGTCTTCTCCCGTTGTCGGAGGATTAACTCCAGTCGCAGGGATCTCGAGAGACCCCTTTTTAGAGATTCGGCCGGGGGGATGATCCTGAGTCTGTTCGTCGGAGAAAATAAATGGGAATGAATGCAACGGCCGGTGGTGGTGGAGTGGCCCCTCTTCTTCCCGGCCGACCGCAGCACGAAGAAGTGCCGGAAGAGCGTCACCGACGGTGGCACCCCCACGAACATCTCGCAGAGGTGGGCGAAGACCGCCAGGATGACGACGGAGTTGGGGCTGAGATGCACCAACTGGATCCCGTAGGTGTCGAGGGTCTGGAGGAAGAATGTTGAGAATGACGACACCAGCCCGGCCGCCACGAAGGAAGTGAAGAGGACATTGTGCCCCGGACGGTTTGTCGCCAGCGGGAAGCTTGCCGGCGTCACCACCGAGGCCCCCCGCTGGCCCTCGGGGACCATCAGCTTCCGAACCTTGTCCGCCGCCTCCTCGTTCGACAGGCGGGACTCCGGCAGCACGCCGTCGGGAGTCCTATCGTGGTGGCTTCCTCCTGCTCTTGGCATCTCGTCGGGGTGGGGGATGATCTGGACGGTGGGGAAAGGAAGGTGCTCTGATCGCCTAAGGAAAGACTAGGGCTCAGGAGCGCAAAGAGGGCAAGAGCTTGATCGCAAGATGGCGTAAAGAGGGGGGCGGTTCGCTCCCCTCCTCCTTTTATACCCCAGGGGAATTCAAATGTCGCTTGCCACAGCGCACTCGGCGGGACGGTTTCCCCGATCAACGCAACCGCCAGGCGAATCTCCCACGGGTCGTGTGGTGTCAGCAGTTGCCAGGCGTATTTTCCTCGATTTGCGCGGCTGCCACGCGTGCCGCCTGCCCCATCATCACGCGCCGCCCGTCCCGTTGTCACACGCCTCGGGAGTCGTTTGGACGCGCATCCGTTCGACTCCCCGTTGGGCCGTACCAAAGGCCCGGACCGGAGGGACCACCATCTGAAAGCTCACCGCGTGGCGTCAGTGCCGGCTTCAGCCTCGTTGGCGATGAAGGGCCCATCCGCAGTCTCTGGGCCATTGCCTGCCAATGGGCCCGGGGGCTGCTGTCGTCGTATCAGGAACCGGGAGTCCCCGAATCCCGAGGCCAGGCCAGCCATCCGCCACATGGTGCCATCCCGCGGAGTCTCTCCCGCGAGGTGAGAAAGATCGAGTCCCGGGAGAGGGCGCTCGGGGCCACAGTCGGTGGCCCCCGAGTACCCCAGTTCCCCGATGATCCACGAAATCTAAGTACCTGGAAGAAAGTGCTCGGGAAGGTGTACGGTGACCCCCGAGCACCCTAGTCCCCCGACGACCAGGAGAGCTAAGTACCAGGAGAAACGTGCTCGGGGCCGCCGGCGGTAGCCCCTGGGCACCCAAGTATCCCAAGGACCCACCGAAGGAAGTTCTGGGAGAGAGTGCTCGGGGCTGCGTGCAGCAGCCCCCGAGCACTCGGTTCCCCGAGGATCCGTACAGGAGTGCCCAGGAGAGAGTGCTTGGGGAGATGAACAGTATCCCCGAGCACTCGGTTCCCCGAGGACAAGAAAGGGCATTCTCGGGAGAGAGTGCTCGGGGAGGTGAACAGTACCCCCCGAGCACTCGGTACCCCGACGACCCAGAAAGCCCCCTGGCAGAGACCCCGAGAGGCCCACCGATGAGGTGTCAGCCAATCAAAGGCCCGAGGCCACATTCAAAGAGCGTGCGTGGCCTGTCACCTCCAACTGCTCCCGCCGCGCTCAGCGTCAGTTCCTGCCACGTTCTGGTAGAGAGACGTGGGGTCATTAAATGCACGGGTCCCATCCCGTGCCATCCGGCCCGTCTCGGGATAACATCGTAAGGGCCGAGGCGTTCCGTCTGCCGCGCTGCTGTGGCAGGGGAACAAGACAGGGCGGGCACGCTGGGCCGTTCTGCGGCTGCCTGGTGGGCCCTCTCCATGGCACCCGTTGCCAGTGCATTTATGGTGACGGATGACCGCGCGTGTGCCGCTTTTTCCACCCCCGGTCACTTCGCACAGAGGCTATGATGACGCCCTTTCCATTTATGGTATCTTGGAACTCGTGCCCCCCTCCCGTTCCGGGCACGCTACTGCCGGCGGGTATTTAAAGCCGCCGGCAGCACGGACAAAGACAAGCTCAGAAGACAAGCTTTGGAAGAGGCTCTGAAGTGAATCAATCGCTCACAAGCACAGACAAGTTTTTGAAGCTTTGAAACCTCTGAGCAAGCTAAGCAGAGAAGAGAAGAGAAGAACAAGGAGCCTCAGGCTCTAAGATAGACAAATATTCTTGTAACCAGCAACATCCTTGAGGGACTTCCTCAGGGCATTTATAGTATCCATACAGGACTAGGGTATTACGCCCCCGTGCGGCCCGAACCTGTCTAAATTCCGGTGCATTTACTTCTTTTTGCACTAGGCCATCCCACCACCACTGGCCGTTGCATTCATTCCCATTTATTTCTCCGATGAACAGATTCAAGATCATCCCCCTGGCCGAATCTCTAAAAAGGGGTCTCTCGGGATCCCTGCGACTGGAGTTAATCATCCGACACCCGTGTTCCTAAGTAACAATACATCATAATTATTCAGTAGCATCCCATCCTTATCAAAATATAAAGGAACACTAAGGAACATGCTCACCTCATGATTTAGTTGACGTGCACGAGCTCGTGTCAATGGATCTATTGTTGGAGGAATACTCGGTGTGTGTGTATCCGAAAGAGTGATGTCCTCATCATCCTTCCCCTCTTGAATTGGAGTCGTCCTCAACGCAATATCATCTTCTTCTCCCAAGTAAGGCTTCAAATCTGAAATATTAAATGTGGGACTAACCCCATAATCTGCAGGCAACTCAAGCTTATATGCATTATCATTGATCTTTTCCACAATTTTAAAAGGACCATCTGCTCGAGGCAGCAATTTAGACTTTCTCAAATCAGGAAACCTATCTTTGCGTAAATGTAACCACACAAGATCACCAATTTCAAAAATAATATGTTTCCGACCTTGGCTACCATAAGTTATATACTTCTCATTCATCTTTTCAATATTTTCCTTAGTCAACTCATGCATTTTCAGAATCAAATCAGCACGTATCTTAGCATCAAAATTCAATTTCTCGGATGTTGGTAAAGGCAGTAAATCAATAGGGGCACGGGGATTAAAACCATACACTACCTTAAACAGACTTACCTTGGTGGTAGAGTGAACTGATTTGTTGTAAGCGAACTCAATATGGGGTAGACACTCTTCCCATATCCTCAAATTTTTCTTCAAAACAGCTCGCAACATGGTGGATAATGTGCGGTTCACAACCTCCGTTTGTCCGTCGGTTTGAGGGTGACATGTCGTCGAAAACAGCAGCTTTGTCCCAAGTTTATTCCAAAGTGACCTCCAAAAGTGGCTCAAAAATTTTGCATCACGATCCGAAACAATGGTGTTAGGCACTCCATGCAAGCGAATGATTTGCCTGAAAAATAAATCAGCTATGTTTGTAGCATCATCGCTCTTGTGACAAGGTATAAAATGTGCTATTTTTGAAAAATGATCCACAACGGCAAATATACTATCCCTCCCCCTCTTGGTTCTAGGCAATCCTAAAACAAAATTCATAGAAATATCCTCCCAAGGCACACTAGGAACAGGAAGAGGCATATAAAGTCTACGTGGGTTCAAGCGAGACTTAGTTTTATTGCAAGTAGTGCAGCGTGCCACGTAGCGCTCGACGTCGCGCCTCATCTTTGGCCAAAAGAAGTGAGCAGTCAGTACATCCTTGGTCTTCTTCACTCCAAAATGTCCCATCAAACCACCTCCATGCGCTTCCTGCAAGAACAATAGGCGAATAGAGCTAGCTGGGATGCATAGCTTGTTAGCACGGTATAGCAATCCATCATTCAGCACATATTTATTCCAAGTTCTTCCTTCTTTACAATGTTCAAAAGCATCTTTAAAGTCCAAATCATTAGCATATAATCCTTTAATTATTTCTAAACCAAAAATCTTATGATCGAGTTGGGACAGCATGGTATAACCTTCTAGATAACGCATCTGCAATGACATTGTCTTTACCTTTCTTGAGTTTAATGATATAAGGAAACGACTCTATAAATTTAACCAATTTAGCATGACGTTTGTTCAGTTTGGCTTGGCTTCTATATGTTTCAAAGCTTCATTATCAGAATGAATAATAAACTCCTTGGGCCAAAGATAATGTTGCCATGTTTCTAAAACTCGCACTAAAGCATACAACTCCTTATCATAAGTCGAATAATTTAGAGATAGCCCATTCAATTTCTCACTAAAATAAGCAACAGGTTTACCTCCTTGTAGTAGCACTCCTCCAATTCCAATACTGCTAGCATCACATTCTAACTCAAAAGTCTTACCAAAGTCTGGAAGTTGGAGTAGAGGTGCATGCGTAAGCTTCTTTTTCAGCGTATTAAAAGCTTGTTCTTGTGCTGGCCCCCGTTGGAACGGAACACCCTTCTTTGTCAACTCATTGAGTGGGGCAGCAATGGTACTGAAATCTCTCACAAAACGCCGATAGAACCCTGCAAGGCCATGAAAGCTTCTCACCTGTGTGATAGTCCTAGGGATCGGCCAGCTCTTGATGGCTTCAATTTTAGCTTCATCCACTTCAATTCCCTGTGGAGTAACAACATAGCCAAGAAAAGCAACTCTATTCGTGCAAAAAGTGCACTTGTCAAGGTTAGCAAACAAACGTGCCTCTCTCAAAGCAGTAAAAACAGCACGTAGATGATCAATGTGTTCTTCATGTGACTTGCTATAGATTAAAATATCATCAAATTACACCACCACAAATCTTCCTATGAAAGAACGTAAAACCTCACTCATCAATCTCATGAAAGTGCTAGGTGCATTAGTTAAACCAAAAGGCATCACTAACCACTCATATAGACCGAACTTAGTTTTGAAAGCAGTTTTCCATTTATCTCCTAATTTCATTCTTATTTGGTGGTAACCACTATGCAAGTCAATCTTTGTGAAAATAATAGAACCACTCAACTCATCAAGCATGTCGTCTAGACTAGGAATAGGGTGACGATACCTTATTGCGATATTATTAATGGCTCTACAATCAACACACATGCGCCATGTACCATCTTTCTTAGGAACCAAAAGAACAGGAACAGCACAAGGACTAAGGCTCTCTCGTACGTACCCACGGTCCAATAGGTCTTGGACTTGTCGCTGAATTTTCTTAGTCTCCTCCGGATTGGTCCTATATGCAGCACGATTTGGCAAAGTCGCTCCCGGGATCAAATCTATTTGGTGCTCTATCCCTCTCAATGGTGGCAGCCCCGGGGGTATCTCAGCTGGGAAGACATCCTTATACTCCTGTAAAAGGTTAGTGACAGCAGCAGGCAAAGGGCTAGGTATATCATCAATTGAAAATAAAACCTCTTTGCATACCAAAGCATAGCACAAAGCATCATTATCTTGAATTTCAGCAAGGTCAGATTTAGTAGCAAGTATAACACCACCCTTTAACTTAATGCCTTCGGATCTAGGTGTGTTCTTCTCTTTCTTAGGTGGGAAAACAGATTGAGCTACCTACTGATTTTTAGATTCCAAAACACGTTCTTTCTTTTCTTTTTCAGCTAGCGCTTTATCACATTGCACAATTTCAGCAGGTGTGAAAGGAAGCAAAGTGATTTTCTTTCCCTTGTGCATGAGAGAGTATTTATTACTTCTACCATGGTGCGTAGCATCGGTATCAAATTCCCAAGGACGGCCTAAAAAAAGTGAACATGCTTGCATAGGCACTACATCAAAATCAGCATAATCATGGTAGGAACCAATAGAAAAATGTACTCTCGCAGATTGCGTTACCTTAACCTTGCTGCTGTTATTGAACCACTGAATGTAGTATGGATGAGAATGTGCACGTGTTGGCAAGGAAAGATTCTTCACAAGATCGGAGCTCAATAGGTTGTTGCAACTCCCGCCATCAATTATGGTACGAACACGTGCATCTTTGACAATGAGGAATGTCTGGAATAGATTATGGTGTTGTAGCTGCTCTGCTTGCTCCATTTGAGAACTCAAAACTCGCTTCACAATGAAGGTGCGTGCTGCATAACTCTCCGTGGCAGCGGTACCACTAATCTCCCCCCCCCTCACTATTCATGCTATGATCGGCTGCAAGATTAGCTTCAAATGCATATTCTTCCTCGACATCACTATGACTAACATATCCACCATCTGCTGTTGCGGAGTATGCTCGCTGGCTTGGGCAATCCTTCATGATGTGGCCAATACCTTGGCAGCGACGACATACAATACCCGTTGTACGACCCGTGGTAGCTGCACATGAACAAGAGCTTGGCATTAGATCCTGCGAAACAGTAGATGTGCTCACCTCACGTGATGGTGGTGGTGCTCCTGCTAAACGCGCCCGAGTGTTGGAGGAGGGGGCAGTAGATAGTGTAGATGTAGAAGGGAATGCTTTTGCTTGTCCTGGTGGTACTCGTGAAGTAGATGGACTCCCAAAATTGTTCCTCAATTTCTGCACCTGTTGTCGACCCTGCAGTTCTTTTTTTGCCAAGATAGCAAAATGGAACAACCTATTGGTAGTATTGTAATCTTTATAATCAACAAGGTCCTGAATTTCACGTCTCAACCCGAAGTAAACACGAATCATGGTATCCTCATCATCCTCTTGTATATTACAACGAAGCATAACAATTTGAAGCTCTTGATAGTAATCATGCACAGATTTAGAACCTTGATTTAAGCGCTGCAATTTCTTTTTCAATTCACGTGTATAATCAGGAGGAATAAATCTATTGCGCATGGCACGCTTTAGTCTAGGCCATGATTCAGGTTCTAAGCCACTAGAAACTAAACCATTCCACCAAATAATAGCATAATTTGTGAACTCACAAGTGGCTAGTCTAACTCTATGCATTTCAGGAACCATATGAGAACTATACTTTTGATCAACCGTCATTTCCCAATCCAAATAAGCATCAGCATCATATGCACCATCAAAAGGAGGTATTGAAAACTTAATATTAGAATAAGGATCATCGCGACCATTGCGATTAACATTATTACCTCCGTTATCTTGACGACGTTGTTGTTGTTCACGACGTAATTGTTCAACAGGACGACGTTGCTCAGCACGCGCATCTTGCCCAACAAAAACCTCACCATCTTCTTGGTCACCATCTCCATCACCATTATTATTATCATCATGTGAATGTTCATCATCCTGTGGTGGCTGTCGCAACTCAAGGTCGTTCACTCGCGTGACAAGGTTAGCAATGCTTGTTCTAATGTCTGTCAATAGTCTAGTATGATCCTGCAAGGCTTTGTTGAGTTTTTCCTTGGACACACAATCCTTAAAATCCGACGGAGAGCCATCACCTGACATGGTTAGTAGAAAACAAAGGACAACACAATATTATCCCTATCAACTACTAGGTGGTGGAAGGTGGAATCACACACACTCAAGCGTCTTACCACGCTCTTACAAATGTTCTTACCAACGCAGCAAGGAGGAACAACCAGTGACAAGTCTGAAAACCTTGTGAAGTGTGGGATGATTGCAAGAGTGAACCTGTTCGGATCAAAGGAGGTGGATCTTGGAAAGGCACAATATGGTAGCAAGGTTTAGCAATAACTATAATCAGATGAGCAAAGCTAAATTAAGTGTCCAAAGTATGAATCACAGTTGCTGGTCTATCACGTGTCCCTAGTCCTAGCACAACAGCTGAAACAAAGCTAAACAGGATGATCAGATAAAGCACAAGATGGAAAGACACAACAAACAACACAATTATCTGGGTGTTCTCTATGTGCTCCTCTTTTTTGTCTTTTAGCACTAGTAGAAATCACGAATTTTTTTTGTATTTTTCTGATATTTTTTCTGAACTAGGAGCACATAAGAAACAACCACAGAAATTTTCAGTGCAAACGGATGCAAGATGTGGCCTATAGAAAATCAAGCACGTTCTCTGAAAAGCGTGCGAAAACTTCGCGGCTCGAATAATCAATCTTCCAAGCCGAATTTGGGAAAAAAATTTTGGCGGAACTCAGCAAAGTGGGGGAGCAATGGATGTAACTTTTTCTGTAGATGTCCGTGAAATTTTTTTTTGCCTGATTTCGAGTCCGTATGAGAAAGTTATGTCTGTTTTACTGAACCCCTGTCGAGTTAGGGTTTTTTTTTCAAAGCACACCTCTTGCAGAAATTGTTCTCGTTAAGGTATGGCAAGCAATAGGATCACGAGAGGAACAAGGAGGGCAGCAGTGGCAGGGCAATTGATACAAGGCGGCTTGCGACCTATCTAGGGTTGGCGTGGCGGAAAGTAACACAAGACGGCTCGCGGTGGCAAATCGAGTAATGTGGTGGCTCGACTTGTTGGTGGGGTTGGTGGCGATGGGATAGCGGCATGATCAAAACAGCACAGAGCGTTGACTAAAGACCAAGAACACGACTCTAAACCAGCAACAAGACTTGACCACGGACACAAACTCAACAACGCGCAACTGAAAACAAAAATTGCAAAGGCACAAAGGGTTCTAGGGCAGCAGAAATTGATGGAAATTTTTTTGGCTTTTTCTGGACTCTAGGTAATGAAAAACAGACTAATCTAAAGGGGAAAACGAAATTACCTAACGGGCAACCTGAAAATCTGATACCAGATGATGGTATTGTTGACCTGATCTTTCGATAGGTAGCGATAAGTCGGTAGGTGGAGAACTTGACGTTGATGATCCAAAGGCTTCGACCCGAACAGATCGTCTCCCTTGCAATCACTACAACATAGCTCCGTTGGTTATCAACCGTGTCGCGCAGTTGACCTCGCCAAGAAGGCTCAATCCCTACAAGTGTACCGAGAACACAAGCAAGAACGTAGAAGATGCAATCTGAAATATTGCGAATATAATTCAAGCACTCAAAGTTGGGGTTCCACAAACACTTGCGGCGGCCTAGTCGGTCCGGAACAAGAGCGAAAATCTCACAATCTGTGTGTAGATCAATATCTAAGTAAAACCTAACCCTAATTGGGGCTGTGGCTACTGTATATAAGAGACTAGGGTCGGCCAAGGACCCCTGGACGCATCCCTAATGGACTCCAACACGTTACACGGCCCAACGGGCCAAAAGATGGTGGCGCAACACCTTGATAGATTTTGGATGTCCATTTGTTTCGACGATTCCTGTTGATTCAGAACGAATTTAGACATGGGACCAGTCCCGTTGGAAAGCCTATCTCCTTAGCTTTCCAACCATGTGTAGAACGTCGAAAATGGAGTCTGGTCCTGGACTCCGAAACGGACTCGAACTTGATTGGACCTCCACCTTGGCTTGGGCACCCTTGCTGGTCTTCTCCCTTGTTCCTAAGTAACAATACATCACAATTATTCAGTAGCATCCCATCCTTATCAAAATTTAAAGGAACACTAAGGAACGAGCTCACCTCATGATTTAGTTAACGTGCACGAGCTCGTGTCAATGGACCTATTGTTGGAGGAATACTCGGTGCGTGTGTATCCGAAAGAGTGATGTCCTCATCAGGTGCCATCTCTTGGGGAATCAAGACCCAACCCGTGCAACGGCGAGGTGGTAGTCTTCGCCAAGATCTTCGCGGCAAGGCTATGTTTTCCTTGGACAAAATTCCTTAGTGGTGTGCTGGAGCGATACAACTTGGATATCCAACAGCTGACTTCAAATTCCATTGTCCGCCTCGCTACCTTCATCTAGGCCTCGAGGGATTAACCCCTGGCTTGGGCACCTTCACTGCGTTGCACTACGCACACGGCCAATGAAAGTGGATGGAGATGAATTGGATGAACCACATCGCCGCCTTCGGTAGTGTCTCCTTCATTCCCTATGGGACATTAGAGCTTCCACTGAAGACCTACTGGAACCACTGGAGCACCGATTGTTGGTTCTACTAGAAGTCCCTGGAGGCCTACTAGATGCACTCCAAAGTTGAGGAGATTTTGTTCCTTTGAAGGGATAAAGTTACCTTAACGCTAGCCATGACCGAGAAGGTCCAGGTTTGGCAACAATTTCTCGGCGTCTCAGAATTCACGACCTTGTTGAAGAATTCTGTGCCTCCTGAGTTTGGCTCCTCATCATTGTGTGGGCATTCAATGAGTCATCATCCTTTTTTATTGTGGATGGCCTTCACCATATCAACATCGACTGTGGAAGAGCGCCTGGTAAGAACAATTACCTATCTTTGATATCTTATTATATTTTTATGGTTCTTCGTCTCCGAGTCAAGTTGGACAGCGCCACCGCAAAGTTCGAGTTGAAGTCGACACCGCTAAGGAGTCGTGGCCCTCCCTGAGATCTCTCATGCCGCCAATATAAAGCTCCGCCTCCCCTCATGTTTTTCCCCAAACTGAAGTCATCGAATCTTGAGCAATCCGCCGAGATCCAAAGCTCACCACCGCCATTGTTGCCACCGCTAACCGAGCTCGCCGCCTTGCCGCTCTAGAGCCATCCAACGTGGCTCAAAGCCACCAGCAGACCCGCCTGCCACCGCCGAAGCTCCTCCTGTCCTCGTCTTCACCGTTTGACTGCCGAAGCCACCATCCTTAGGAGATCCGAACGCCTCCGCTATCGCCATCGTCACCAACCACTCTCCGGTGTTGCTCCGCCCGTGGTAAGCCTCAAAACGAGCCACTCACTGTTGCCACCGGTGAGCCAGAGCACCGTCCGGCATGTTTTTCGGCTGTCCGCCGCCATCTTCTCCTTCGGCACCGCCGTGCCCTCTCTCCCCGACCGCCCAAACCTCCCTGCGCCATCCGATCTCAAGCATGCGGCCACGATTAGATCCACTGAAACCCCTTCAGTGCCCATTAGTAAGCTGCCATGTGTCCCTCTTTAATCCCAATCAGCGTTCATACCCTGTCAGCCAGCCATGTCATCGCCACGTGTGCGCCACCCCAGTAGATCTCGCTGATGTGTCAGCCCACTCATACCTAGTCAGCAGCCATGCATTAAATAGGGGTTTTCAATAAAAAATAATTCATGGGAATTGTTAATTTTGTAAAATTTTCAAAAATTGCATATAGGTCCCTCTATTTTTATAAAACGGTCCCGAAAAGTCTCTATTAATAACAAATTAGTCATTTTCTTTTATAAAATAAATCCTAATCTTGTTTTTAGTGTATCTTTTTCGTCGTAGCTCTGTTTTAAGCGATTCTTGCGCTGTTAGATTCGTTTCTCTGAGCTCTATCTTTTTAGAAAGGTTTTGTCTTGTTGTTCTTTTGTTTAGTGCTCTGTTCTTAATGTATTTTATTTGTGTGCTTTGCTGTTAGTTATGCGATTAGTTGACAACATCCTGGATTAATTTGAGGAACGTCAAGACCAGGAGCATGAGTACACTGAGCAGCAACAAGGAGACGGAAATTGTCCTTGATCATCTTGAACCTATGATTTAAATTGTTTTGTTTTACAAATTGCATACAGTGTCTGTTGATATGATGGGTAGTCACCTATGTTAGGATTATTTCTAGTCTTTCCTTTTCATCCCTTGGAACCTAGATGGTTTATAGTTAGGTATCTTTTATGGGTAGGTTGCTTAGCCATGCTTTTGGGATACTGGGAAGTGTCATAAACTTGACTAATGAACATATGCAACAATGGTAGTTAACTTGTTAATGGTCTAGCAAGATGGAACATTAGAACTTGAGCAAAGTGATTTTGGTGGTTGTCATGGTTATGTTGTTAGTTTAGTGTTTGCTCAAGTAACATAAGTAAGGACCGATTTATGGGGCGACAACCCAAGAAGTAACGTACCAACCACAAAGCTAATATGGGTAAGGCGTGATAAACTAATTAGAGTCTATCTAGTGTGTGTTGTGTCAGCACAAAAGGGGGCTTCTGGGTAGGAGTTAGACTCGCGTAAACCCTGGCGGTTAAACCTAATGGGCAGATGCATACTGGATTAGGCTCTGGTTAGTGAAAAATGTCATTCAATGATTTCTTAGTGGCACACCACTGGCGTGTGTTCAGTGTCTTGCAAACACGGCAACATGGAATTCACTAACTCGTGAGGAAAGCTGGAAAACCTTTGCAGAGTGTAAAAATTGTTATAATAGTCGTGCTCGCGGTTATGGGAGACTTGGATCCTCACATGATTATGGATTGTGGTCATGGTTCTGGTACAGGGAGTACTAGATGGTTGTGGTTTTGGTTATAGTACAGGGAGTACTAGACGATTATGGTATACAAGGTGGGGAGCCTTGTATGCTGGTTGTTGAACTGTATGGATTACTTTCACTTAATAACTATTTAATGCTTGTGAGTTCAAAATATGTTTTATTTACTCGTATTTACGCAAACATACGCTGTGCTAGCCTGTTTTGTTGAAAGCCTACATATTATTGTTTTCCCACACTTGCCGTGTACCCCATGTGCTCACCCTTGCTATCTCCCACAATACATATCCTGCTCAGTGGAAGACTTTGAAGATTTCCAAGACGACAACCTGGTGTTCTAGGAGCGTGTCCTCCGGTCGGTGCCTGTGGAGTGCTTGGTCGCCAATACTTTCATCTCTCTGCCATTGTTTAGATGATATCATTTAATTATTAAAGTCGTTTAGGTGAAGTCTTTATTGTAAGAAGTAAACGGTTGTAAGTTAAACTATTACTTTTGTTACTTCACCTATGATGTTCTTATGTGTGTTTAATTTTCTGGGCACACATAAGCCGCACTTGATTTTGTCCATTAAAACCGGGTGTGACAGAGGTGGTATCTGAGCCCTACTGACTGTAGGACCACAAGCCTAGATAGAATAGTCCTTGTAAGGTTTTCCCTAGTTCGTTTAAACCCATCGGAGCTTTTCCTTAATTCTCATACTTGTCTCTTGCTATCCATAAGGTTATTTCTTATATCCCATCTCCTTCTATATAGATGGTTCCCCAGTTGCTCACCGCTCGCAAGTCAACCGGAGGACGTCCACCCATTCTTTAACGTGTTCCAACCAAAGAGGACATTCATGATCCAACTTTCCGTAATATGGACCCCGTTCCCAACATTTGTGAGAGTGATGGTCTTCACGCTGGACACCTTTCTCATTTACTATGGGAAATACTTTCTGGACTTGGACATACGCAGAAGCCACTCTACAGGGGAGTTAAGAAGCAACACTCTGGATATGTAGAATAGAAGGTCGAAGTCACTATTTATGACTACGAGTAAAGCCGAGATGAAGTTCTGGATGTTCGTCGAGTTGTGGGCATTCACTCAGAAATGGCCCCAAGAGCAACCTTCACCACTGGTATTCGAGATGCAGCTCGTGAAGCCATATCCTGTGTTTGAGATCAATACAATAGCAAGATGGTCGACTCTCCTTATGCATATTGTCCCTGGAGAACTCGTGGAAGTAATGAACTGTTCGTGAAGCGTCACTTTGGAGAAAGCCCCAAGCTACGTGAACAAGTTGCACTCACTATGGCCTTAGAAGATGAACTAGGCTATGTCTTATGGGAGTTGGGAGATGTTCGCCAATGCCTTTCTTTCGTCACTAAACTTCTCTAGGATGAACATGATGCCAATCAAAAAGAATCTGAAGATGAAGAAGACGACCTATCTATCCACTCACCCCCGCGCAAGAGGATCTGTCTCAACACCCACGCCATAGATGAAGATGGACCAGTCGATTCCTCCCCCTCAGGATCCCGCACTAGAGAGGAGTCCCAATAGTATAATCTTTTAGTAGGTCGTCTTAGCATCGTTAGAGTCGAGCGTCGATGTAATCGTTAAGGATTATAATGATAGTGTGAGAATTGTTATGTGCTAAGTGTGTGATTTGGATCTTTTGTTTGAGTGTCGATGTGAGCTGTGGATTTCTTTGGCACCTTGTCCATAGATGCATCTTTAATATCTACATAATATAATATAGTTAGGTTTCCTTAGTTAAATCCTTTCCAGTCTCGCGTATCTACTCCTGTCCCTCTTTGCAACCCTAATCAGATGGTTAACACAAGAAGGAGCTCCAATACCCACGAGGAGGACAACAGCAACCAGAATCCACCCCCGCCCCCTCCAATTACCCTGGAACAACAGATGGCTATGCAGACTCAGATCTTGCAAGCTTTAGCCCAAACCATGGTGCAGATGCAGCAGCAACAACCAAATCATGTTCCTCAACCGCATCAACCATCAAGACTTGGAGAATTCAAGAGAACTCAACCCTCAGTCTTCAGTCATGCAGTAGAACCTATGGATGCAGAAGATTGGTTGAAGGACACATAGAGGAAGCTACAAGTTGCACAGTGCAATGACAGAGAGATGGTTCTCTATGCTTCGCACCAACTCGCCGGTCAAGCCTTGGACTGGTGGGAAGCATATTGTGCCGCACATGAGAATTCAATAGCTATTACTTGGATGGAGTTGAAATCAGTTTCCGCACTCATCATGTGTCACAGGAGATGTCCGTCTGAAGAAGAAGGAATTCATGAGCCTAAAGCAAGGACCAATGACTGTAAGGGAGTATGTGACCAAGTATACTCAGTTGTCTAGGTATGCTCCAAATGAAGTGGATACATATGAGAAGAAGTAGGAATACTTTTTGGAAGGTCTGAATGATGCCATAGAGTATGCCCTACTTCCTCAAAAGTTCCCCAATTTCCAAGTAATAGTGAACAAAGCTTTAGTGGTTGAACACAAACCGTCAGCTGGATGAGAAGAAAAGGAAGATTGTCTTTCCAAGGATAAGGAAGCAACACACGTTCCCATGTGGCAACTCAAACATCTCTGCAAGGCCCTATGTTACATTCCAACAATCAGTACAGGACTCAGTCACAAGTCCCTGTTCAGCACTCCAACTATCAGACACCCCGTTCAACTCCATCAGCTACTTCTCAAGTCAAGAACAGTTCAGCTACTCCTGACCCAAACAAAGGATGCTTCTACTGTGGAGAGGAAGGGCACTATGTGAGTCAATGCCTTAAGAAGATGCAGGTTCAGGGCAAAACCAGTAACACACCAAGGTCAACCCAGCCCTAGCTCAGTCACGCAGTGGAAGTTAGAACCCTGGTCAGAACAATCATGGACAACAGAATTACGTTCATGGGAAGGTCAATCATGTCACAACAGAAGAAGCTCGTGATGCTCAAGATGTGGTGTACAGTATGTTCCTCATCAATTCTCAACCTGCATCTTTTTTGTTTGATTCTGGAGCTTTGCATTCTTTCATAACTACTCAGTATGTCGCAAAGCATGGTTTGCCTATGGTTATGATGAAGAGTAATATGCTTATTAGCTCTCCTGGAGGAGGATTGAGGGCAAAGTATATGTGTCCTAGGATGAAACTTAAAATAAGGGGGTAGACTTCCTAGCAAATCTTATAGTCTTGGAATCTAAGGGCATAGATGTCATTCTTAGAATGGATTGGTTAGCTAAGTATGATGGAGTATGTGCCAGAAGGGTAGTTCACCTAACAAATGGAGATGGAACGAAAGTCGAGTTCGTAGCTACCATAACAGCAGCAGAGGATTTTTCTCTCAACCTACTGGAAGATGCACCCATTGATCACATCAGAGTGGTTTGCGAGTTTTCTGATGTCTTCCCTGATGAATTGCCAGGTATGCACCAGATCAAGATATTGAGTTTGTTATTGAGTTGGTACCCGGTACGGCCCCCATAGCCAAAAGACCATATAGAATGTCTGCTAATGACCTAGCTGAGTTAAGAAGCAAATTCAAGAGTAGTTAGATAAAGGTTTTATCAGACCAAGTGCGTCACCTTGGGGAGCCCCAGTTCTTTTCGTAGATAAGAAAGATGGTACCCGGCGAATGTGTGTAGATTATAGAACACTCAATGATGTGACCATTAATAAAAGTATCCGTTACCCCGAATTGAGGATTGTTTGATTAGATGAGAGGATCCCAAGTGTTCTCCAAGATTGATCTAATGTCTGGATACTATCAATTAAAGATTCGATCGTCAGATGTGCCCAAGACTGCCTTCAGTACTCGATACGGATTACATGAGTATACCATCATGTCTTTTGGATTGACCAATGCACCAGCCTATTTAATGAACCTTATGAACAAAGTATTTATGGACTACTTGGATAAATTTGTGGTAGTATTCATTGATGACATTCTGGTTTTCTCTAAGAGTGAGGAAGAACATGAAGAACATTTGAGAATAGTGTTACAGACACTCAGAGAGTATCAGTTGTATGCCAAGCTTAGCAAGTGTGATTTTTGGTTAGATCAAGTTGCTTTCCTCGAACATATCATAATGGCTGGAGGTGTAGTATTAGATCTAAGTAAGTGAAGGATCTGTTGAATTGGTTACCACCTACCAATGTCTCAGAGATCATGAGTTTCCTTGGATTAGCAGGGTATTATCGCTACTTTATAGAAGGGTTCTCTAAGATAGCTCAGCCTCTTACCTCTTTGCTTCAGAAAAATGTGATTTTTAAGTGGAGCCCGGTTTGTCAAGCAAGTTTTGAAGAGTTGAAGAAGAGATTGACCACAACCCCAGTTCTAGTTCTACCAGACATCAGCAAGAACTTCGATATCTACTGTGATGCTTCGCGACAAGGACTTGGATGTGCTGTCATGTAAGAAGGTCAAGTCATAGCCTATGCGTCAAGGTAGTTAAGGAAGCATGAGGAGCACTATCCTACACATGACCTGGAGTTAGCAGTTGTGGTTCATGCATTGAAGATTTGGAGACACTATCTCATCGGAAAACGGTGTGAGATATATACGGATCATATGAGTTTAAAGTATATCTTTGTCAAAGATTAGTTCCTGACAATGTGTCCGTAAATAGATTTGGTACCTTCGAGTGCAGGGATTAATCATGAGACGGGACAATCGATGTATATAGGTTTGGGCCTCCGATTGGAGTAATACTCTACGTCCTGTGGGGGTGTTGCTGCCGTATATTGATGATCTCGAGTACAAGCAATGGGGCTAAATCTATTACAGAGAGTATATCAGATCTGATCTAACCTAAAGCTAAGGTCACCGAGTACCTTCTCTACTAGGGTCTTGATGCTTGCCTCGAGTTCTCTCTTCTGATGTTTTCCTTGTGTGTTGTTCTCATGTCCCCTCTCTTCTTCCCCCCCAGCCTTATATAGGGGTGGGAGTATCGATTCCTATCCAACCGTGGTTGATAGGGAGTTATCTTCCTTGACGTCTAAGTAGATAGATCTGTTTTGAGTACTAACTGTATCGAGTTATGTAACTAATCGAAACCTTCCTGATATGTACTTCCGTAATTCTGGGTGTATTAGGTACTACTGATTCGGTTCCGTGATATCTAAAACTTCTTAATACGTGTTGTACATACCCTGTTCATATATGATATATTCCTTATACGCATATACCCCATAATTAGATATTCGATAGTAGTCCCTTAACTCTACTTAGAAGAGAGGTTTACATAAGCGCCCACTCGAGTATCGCCAAGTTTAAGCTTGGTAGAGTAAAGTGGATCAGTATCATGGTCGAAGGAATCGAGCATAGACAGGTCCTTCCTCGAGTATCGAGTGGAAGCTCAGTCGGGTCGATCGCCTTGCGGCTAACCGCACTCGAGACTCGAAGGAAAAGACTAAAGAACTCAATTGATCGACACCCGACTCTGAGTAGAGTTAAAAAATCTTTTGCAATTTGAAACGATGGGTGTAGGCGCATTTAATACGGGCAGAAGGGCATGCAAAGATTCACATGTCGTCATCTTACCGCTTTTCACGCCAGTCGAAGCATGGTAAAAACGAGCATTGTTGTCGAAGAGATGGTAAATCTTTGACCATTTACTTGTATAACACGGACTTGTGGTGGCCGTTCCTCATCATTACCACTAGTCTTCCTGCCTAATCTTTTCTGCCCCAGCACAAACTATTGCAACAAAGAACTTCTAGATCCATGGATCCCAACTGTTCCTCTGAGATCCCGACTTGCTCCTTGATAGAGAAGCAATCGGACGCAGCAACTACTGGCACCTCGCCTGATCAGTACAATGAGGCGAGGTTTATGATCGAGGCCTGGACACCCTCGGAATGCAAGAATCTAAGCTGGCGGAACTTGAAGCGGAAGGAGTGGTGCCGTTACGTAGTCTGGTTGAATGGAGGACAGCATCTGGTGAGAAATTCCCTTCCTGCAAGATTGAGCACGAATTTGTAGTTTTTGAGTTCTTCTTCCGCTGTGGTTTTAACATTCCTCCATCCAAGTTTCTTCTCAATGTACTCGATCGATATCGAATTGAACTTCACCATACGAACCCCAACTCTGTCTCCATGTCAAGTGTTTTTTGTCCACCTTTGTGAGGCCTTCCTTAGTATCGAGCCAAGTCTGAACCTTTCTTAGTACTTCTATAAAATGAAAGAATCACTGAGAACAAATGTGTAGGGAGTGTGATTTCCAATTGAAGAGTGGAATAAGAAATTCCTACATCTTGGTTCCCCTGACCTCTTCTTGGTGGAAAGATTGGAAAAAACTTTGGTTTTACGTCTCCAATCCTGACCCGATTGGTTTTCCATTAGTGTATTAAGGTATTTTTCCTGTCCAAAATCCTTCTTGGACACAAGACCACCGAGAGTCAAACCACACCACCTATTTCATCAACAAGATTGGCATGTTGAGGTAATTTGGCTTAACCAGGTGGCATGCGGCTAGAGACTTTATTAGTACGAGATTAAGTCCCTTGAAGGCGTGAACACGCCTGGCTTGGGAATATAGTTGGATGAGGATGCTTCCAGGGATGCCACCGGATGTAAGGCTTAATGAACTTTTTGCCCCTTTTCGTTTCGCTATGAACTTATATCGAATAAACCTTTCTTCTCTTTTTCAGCTCTGCCTGCTCAGGATATCACCGCTCGATTAAACAAGCTTTTCTCTTCCGACGCACTAGAGTGTGATATTCTGCCTTACTCCCTTAAGAATCCTCGACCAGATGTAAGGGTAGCAGTTGAAAAGTAGGACCGGTTATCGTCCATTTGATCTGACTTGTTTGTATGACCGTAGGCTCCAGTCTTTCTCCAAGAACACATCCTTTCGAGTGAGGTCTTTGATCTCGAAGGCACCTCTTCCGCTGATGCTGTCGACAAGGGGAAGGGATTAGCCAATGAGGAGGCCAAGGGGTCTCTTCAATCGAAGAGATTATCCTCGTCATCTCAACTGTTGTCTGATCTGAGCCCTCTCAAGTGCAAGCGAAGGAGTCCTGGGGTATACTGATTGAAGTTCTTATTATCTTCTTATTTCCTTTTAAATTATTAAGTAAGTACCTGAATGCATTCAGTTTGGATGAGTGGCCTCTTGTTAGGGAACGACGAGTGTACCAGCTCAATCGCCTCCTTGAGCAACCGCCGCTCTCGATGACCCGGTCGAAAAGGTAACTCCTTATCGAGTCAATGATTTCCTTTTGGTCATTCTATTGATGGCGAGTTGCATGGATGGCTCTCTTTTTTGGGGGACGTCTGGTGTGTCCTCGCAACCGCCAACTCGAGGGACCATCATGCCTGATGACTCAACTAGAGAGGTAATTTCAGTTGAATTTTCACTCTTTAGTTGGTCATACTTTCACTCAATAATGCTTTCTTATTATTTGGTTCTTTGCAGGCCACTGATGACTTGGCTTTACCCGGTCCATATGTAACTCCTCCACCGGCTCCGCCTACCGGACCAAGAACAAAGAAGGTGACCTCAAAAAGGCAAAAACCAAGCATTGTTTCACATTTTCCGATTTCAAAGAGGTTTGTCTTGGATTTTGATCTCGACTGGTCAATTAGCAATCCTTTCTTTTCCTCTTCTCTTATTCTGTCTATTGCAGACTATCGACTGAGACGCAGACCAAGGCTCCTAGCGCCTCGACCAGTCATCTAGGGCTTTCTTTTCCAGTTGACTTGGCCTCGGCTCCAATCAGAGATCCTATCTCGAGCGTGCCCGAAGAAGACCCACAGCTCAGGGGAAGTGAAACTTCAATACCAATTTCGACTGATGATCCGTGGGCGGCAATAAAATCTCTTCTCTGGGCTACAAGTGCTCAGGTAGCTGCCGCTGAGGCTAACCACCACAAAAAGCTCGAAGTCAAGAGGGAGAAAATTGAACGTAAGTCTGTTCTTGATCACAAGTGCATGATTCGATTTACCTCTTTTAGGCCTTGAGTCCTCCTGCAACAGCAAGGAAAAGCTTCTTGCTGACGCAATGAAGAAGATTAACGATGATGTCAAGTTTTTGGAGAGACTCAGGAATCAAGCGAACACTGCTCGAGTTGAAAACAAGATGATGATGGCTGAAAGGGATGCTGCTGTTCTAGCCCTTCAAGAGCTGTAAGAGCAGACCCTTGACCTTATGTCACAAACAGCCCCTGCAAGTGCTGCCACATTGCTAGGTATTCTCAAGAGCTATAACCCCACGCTCGATACCTCATTGGTAACAGTCGGGTTCAATTGTACTAGCGAAGTAGCCACAAAACTGGTCGAAAGCATCCAGCCGGTAGTTCTAGCATTTATCGAGTTGTTGAGGCTTAGTTTGCCTAATGATGATAGTGGGGAGAGTCCCTCAAAAACTGATGGTCCAACCTATTCTGGCATTTTGTAAGATATATTTTATGATCTGAGAATGCCTGCAACGATGCTATACTTTGCTAGTTTATTATACTTTTGTCTGCTATTTCCTTGTCGATGAAATAGGATTAGTATGAGTAGATGCAAAAACTGATAGATACATGTTGTCATCGTTCTCAAGACCATACAATTATGCATTTGTCAACCTGAAATTTTAACTAGATAAGATATTAGATGCGTGGCCCTTGAGTACTCGAGAAGACCGTAATAGAAAGGAAAAAAGACTAATATAGAGCTTAGAGCATATCAGATTTTCTGCAAACTTTTATCAACTTGTGCATTCAATCAACACATAAACATGAACTCGATAGAGAGCACATGCGAGGTAGACTAGGATTTCAGAACCCTTTTGGCCATTAGGCATGAGATGTTAGACAATCTCCATGCCGTTATGCCTCCTGAGGTATAATCATCCGTCATCGACCCAACACATTGTTGGTAATATGCCCTAGAGGCGATCGAGTTTGCGGATTGGATCTGCTAATGGGCTTTAATGTTGATTAAAGGACCATTAGGGTTTAGAGTCATAATGGGCTTTAATGTTGATTAAAGGCCCATTAGCGTGCTCTATATAAGAATAGGCAGGGGCCAAGGCGCATGGTGTTCTTTAGAAACCCTAGCCGCCTCCTATTCCCGAACTCCCTTCGAAACCCTAGCCGGGCGCGCGGTGCTAGCACACCGGCGCACGGCGATTCCATCCTTGTACGTGTGGATACCGTGGAGGCGCTGCTACTATTGCGGTGCTGATCTGCTCGGGAGTACTCAGGACGTACCCGCGAGTACTCGGAAGGTGCTCGGGACGTGCTCGGGACGAGGTTGACGATCGACTACTTGACGCGCACGACGTTGGATTGGTCTGCTCCAACTCTTCTTCCGCTGCACTGCTCGTCAAGTGGTAACGATTCATGATCCCCTACTCGCATGGCTTCCTGGTTGAATGCGGTAGAGAAAATTTATTTTGTGCTAGCGTAGCCTACCCGCAACCCTTCAGTGGTATCAGAGCCAGGTTGCGTAGTTTTCGATCTGGATCAGTCACATATAGAAGATATGTGATAGAAATAGATTAGATCTATTGTTTTTGATCAGTTCATATGATGGATTGATCAATGCACGGTTGGTTAGGTGAATTAGAGATCGGATGAGATGCCAGTCGATGAAACCACATAGCCAAAAAGATTAGCTCGATCTCCCACCTGTTTTTGCGTGCGACTTGCCCCTACCGGCTGGAATCACCATCGGGGCTAACTGCGTGCATCGCGACATGGTCGGGAGAACAGCAGATCGAGGTCGTGTGTGCTGTCATCGTTTCTGGAAAAACCTCACGCGATGATCAATGGGATTGATCTAATGGAAATTGAGGCATTATGAATGACTCGGAATTGGCTCGATACGATCGATCCGATGAGATTTTCATAGCGATTTCATAGATGCGATCTATGTATTTCATAGACCGCCGTTGCGTACACGTATAGATTGTTGTAATAACATGATCCCATCACGACATTAGAATTCGATTCTACGCTTAACTCGTTTTTGCAGAGAATGTTGTGACTGGTATGGCCTTGTGATATGTGATGCATGTGTGTAATTTTTCATGGCCTGCGTGTCATGGTTAATTGCAGCCCAAGGCTGTCATGTTATTGTATAACGGCCTGCGTGTCGACTTGTGATGCTTCTTCTCATGTAATTTATCTAGTGCTATTAGGTGTAATAGACTAGAACAAGATCATGGAGATTTGAAGCATGATGACCCGGAGGACAGGAACCGTGGCGATGAAGATCACCATGTGAAGGGGCCATACTATGTCACAGTTAATATGATTGCCTGTGATGTTTTTATGTTCCTGTCATACTATTCTTTCATGTTTTATATGTGGTGGATATGATTTTCATGATAGAGTAGTTTCCCTCAGAAAAATCAAGAGTAATTGATGCCCTTCCAATAGCTGCACCTACAAAGGTTTTGATCATTGTGTGGTAGGTCTGCCAAAGCAGGGTGCCATCATTTATCTTAACCAGTTAGAGTGGATGTCGGACATCCATACGCATAGTATTGGTTTACTTGATAAAGCTATCAAAACGGTTTTGGGCTTTGGGACATGATGTTGGGCGCCGGGGCATTCGATGCCACCCAGCAAACAAGAGTCACATAGGGATGTGATTAGCAAGGCGTTGCTTACCTATGTCACTAAGTTTCTAGCAGTGATGCCAAAGCTCACTAGAACTTAGTTGAATATGGATCTTGATCCTCTATATGTTGTTAGAGGGAAAACACATATAGTGGAGTATCTTTTGTTAAATTGTTTAATAGAAGATTCACATAGGCATAGTGCTGAACCTGCATTTTCTGTTGTAGATCATGGCACCGGCCGCTAGTAACACTTCCAGTTTTAATTTGCGATCGATTCTTGAAAAAGAGAAGCTTTCTGGAACAAACTTTATTGATTGGTATAGAAATCTGAGAATTGTTCTCAAACAAGAGAAAAAGGAATATGTTCTAGAGGTCCCCTATCCTGATGAACCAGCTGATAATGCTCCTGCCGCGGATCGGAGGGCTTATGAGAAGCACACCAACGATTCACTGGATGTTAGCTGCCTCATGCTTGCCTGTATGTCCTCTGAGCTTCAGAAGCAATATGAGAACAGGGATGCCCATGATATGATTGTGGGACTCCGAGGCATGTTTGAGAACCAAGCTCGGGCCGAGAGGTACAACACCTCAAAGTCCTTGTTTGCGTGCAGGTTAACAGAAGGCAGTCCAGTCAGTCCTCATGTGATCAAAATGATTGGTTACATTGAAAGCCTGGAAAAACTTGGTTTTCCCCTTAGCCCTGAGTTGGCTACGGATGTAATTCTCCAGTCGCTCCCTGCGAGCTTCGAGCCGTTCATTTTGAACTTTCATATGAACAGCATGGAGAAAAGCATGGCTGAATTGCATGGGATGCTAAAAACTGCTGAGGAAAGCATTAAGAAGAGCTCTAGTCATGTGATGATGGTTCAAAAGGATAGCAAGAAGAGAAAGCGCAAGGACAAGGCTAAAACTTCGGATGAGATCTCAAGTTCTAAGCCTAAACCTGTTGGAAAGCCCAAGGCTGGCCCTGCCGCTTCTGACTCTTGCCACCACTGCCATAAGACTGGTCATTGGCGGAGGAACTGCAAATTGTATTTGGAAGAACTCAAAAAGAAGAAGGGAAGTAAGACTTCATCTTCAGGTATAAATGTTATTGAAATTAATCTTGCTACTCGTCCTGATGATTCATGGGTATTTGATACCGGATCAATGATTCATACTTGCAAATCGTTGCAGGGACTGAAAAGGACTAGGAAGTGTGCAAGAGGCGAACTGGATGCTCGCGTCGGCAATGGTGCAAAAGTTGCTGTGTTGGCCGTTGGCGTTTACTCCTTATCGCTACCCTCAGGATTAGTTTTGGAATTAAATAATTGTTATTATATTCCTGCCTTGGGCAAAAACATTATCTCTTCTTCATGTTTGGAAGAAGACGGTTATGAATTCATAATAAAGAACAAGTGTTGTTCGATATTTTTGAATGGTATGCTCTATGGTAATTGTCCATTAATAAATGGATTATATATATTGGATCTTGAGGATATAACTATCTATAACATTGATACAAAGAAGCCTCGGCTTAATGATTTGAATCCCACTTTTGTTTGGCATTGTCGATTAGGTCATATAAATGAGAAGCGTATGCAGAAGCTCCATAAAGATGGTCTTCTACATTCATTTGATTTCGAATCATTTGATACATGCGAGTCTTGTTTACTTGGCAAGATGACTAAGACGCCTTTCACTGGTCGAAGTGAGAGGACAAATGAATTATTGGCCCTAGTACATACAGATGTATGTGGACCGATGAGTTCTACAGCTAGAGGTGGTTTTCAGTATTTTATTACTTTCACTGATGACTTTAGTAGATATGGTTACATCTACCTAATGAGGCACAAGTCTGAATCCTTTGAAAAGTTCAAGGAGTTCCAGAATGAAGTACAAAATCATATAGGCAAGACAATTAAATTTCTGCGATCAGATCGTGGAGGTGAATATTTGAGCCATGAATTTGGTGATCATCTAAGGCAATGTGGAATCGTTCCACAATTGACTCCACCGGGCACGCCACAATGGAATGGGGTGTCCGAGCGGAGGAACCGAACTTTGTTAGACATGGTCCGGTCGATGATGAGCCAATCTGATCTTCCATTGTCCTTCTGGGGATACGCTCTAGAAACTGCTGCTTTCACGTTAAACAGGGTTCCATCTAAGGCTGTAGAGAGGACACCATATGAGATATGGACCGGGAAGCGTCCCGGATTGTCTTTCCTTAAGATATGGGGTTGTGAGGCTTATGTAAAACGTTTGTCGTCTGATAAGCTCACTCCCAAATCTGATAAATGCTTCTTTGTGGGGTATCCTAGGGAAACCAAAGGATATTATTTCTATAACCGGGAAGAAGGCAAAGTGTTTGTCGCCCGGAATGGTGTCTTTCTTGAGAAAGAGTTTCTCGCGAAGAGAGTTAGTGGGAGCACGGTGCAACTCGAAGAAATTCGGGAACCACTTGAAAGTGTTTCAGCTCCTATTGAACCACAACTCGGTATGCAAGATGTTGCAGAACCTGTTGTCGAGACACCAGCCCCACGTCGGTCGGAAAGGTTCAGTCGTGCACCCGAGCGGTTTATGTTCCTAACCACGGGGCAGCGCGACATATTATTGTTGGACAATGATGAACCTAAGACTTACTCGGAAGCAATGGTGGGACCAGACTCCGAAAAATGGCATGGAGCCATGAGATCCGAGTTAGAATCCATGAGAGAAAACCAAGTTTGGAACTTGGTCGATCCACCTGATGGTGTGAAAACTATCGAGTGTAAATGGGTTTTTAAGAAAAAGATAGACGTTGATGGAAATGTTCACATCTATAAGGCACGATTGGTGGCGAAAGGTTTCAGGCAAATTCAAGGTGTTGATTATGATGAAACGTTTTCGCCCGTCGCAATGCTAAAGTCTATTCGGATTCTCCTAGCAATTGCTGCATATTTCGACTATGAGATATGGCAAATGGATGTCAAAACGGCTTTCCTTAATGGAAACCTAAGTGAGGATGTGTACATGACACAGCCTGAAGGTTTTGTCAATCCGAAAAATGCTGGGAAGATTTGCAAGCTGCAAAAGTCCATCTATGGACTAAAGCAAGCTTCTCGGAGTTGGAATCTTCGTTTTGATGAAGTGATCAAAGGGTTTGGTTTCATCAAGAATGAAGAAGAGCCTTGTGTTTACAAAAGGACTAGTGGGAGCGCACTTGTGTTTCTGGTCTTATATGTGGATGACATATTATTGATCGGAAATAATATTCCAATGCTCGATGCTGTCAAATCTTCATTGCAAAAGAGTTTTTCAATGAAAGATTTAGGAGAGGCAGCATACATATTGGGCATAAAGATCTATAGAGATAGGTCGAAAAGGCTAATCGGATTAAGCCAGAGCACGTACATTGACAAGGTATTGAATCGGTTCAATATGCAAGATTCCAAGAAAGGTTTCTTGCCAATGTCACATGGCATCACTCTCAGCAAGAATCAATGTCCTAAGACATCTGATGAGCTCGAGAGGATGAGTGCGATCCCGTATGCTTCTGCTATCGGGTCCATCATGTATGCTATGTTTTGTACACGCCCAGATGTCTCCTATGCTCTAAGTGTTACGAGCAGATATCAATCGAACCCAGGCGAATATCACTGGGCTATAGTAAAGAGTATCCTCAAGTACATGAGAAGAACTAAGGATATGTTCCTAGTCTATGGAGGTGAGAAGGAGCTCGTTGTAAATGGTTACACCGATGCTAGCTTCCAAACCGACAAGGACGACTCGAGATCGCAGTCTGGTTTTGTGTTCTGCCTCAATGGAGGTGCGGTGAGTTGGAAGAGTTCCAAGCAAGAAACGGTTGCTGATTCCACAACGGAGGCCGAGTATATCGCAGCTTCGGAAGCTGCAAAAGAGGCTGTTTGGATCAGAAAATTTGTTTCTGAGTTGGGTGTGGTCCCTAGTGCGTCCAGTCCAATGGACCTCTATTGTGACAATAGTGGTGCCATTGCACAAGCCAAGGAGCCTAGGTCGCACCAGAAGTCCAAGCACATACTTCGGCGCTATCACCTCATTCGAGAGATTATTGATAGAGGTGATGTAAAGATATGCAAGGTGCACACGGATTCGAATATTGCTGATCCGTTGACGAAGCCTCTCCCACAGCCCAAGCATGAGGCACACTTGAGCTCTATGGGTATTAGATACTTGCGGGATAGACTCTAGTGCATGTGAGAGAATGTGTTCTGTCTATGCTAATGTACTTTTGGATAATTGTTATCTGGTTCCATGAATAATTATCATTTACATTGATCAGCAAGTATGTGACTTGTTTGTGAAACTCTTTGTTTTTATGATGTTATTCTAAATAGTCCCTAATCTCATATCATTGTGTGGGACAATAATGATTTATAGATTAGCACATTTGACTGAATGATGATCATGTTTCACGGATCATAGATATGGAGATATCAAATCAGTAATGTGGACACATGTTAGAGAACATGATGTTGGATAGACCCACCCTGAGATACTGCTGGGATTGTTATTTTTAATGTGCCATCAGTTGTTATCTCAAATGGTGTACCTACAGAATCCTTTGACCTGAGATCATCATTGATTCCAGAATGTGTAGTAACACACTTAGGGGCTTCCAAACGCTATTCCGTAACTGGGTAGTTATAAAGGTTGCTTTCGGGTATGTTATGAAACATGTCGTGGGATGTGAGTGATCAAGATGGAATTTACCCCTCCTAAATAACGGGAGAGATATCTCTGGGCCCCTCGAGGTAGTTGGATTGGAAAGTGCATGGCCATGCCAATGTGATTAAAGAGTTAATCATGGTGAATCCACTACTTGATCGAGTGAATGGTCGAGCTATCACAAGGGTGGCACGAATCTCGCCTTGAGCTTGACTGGTATCGTGTGGTAAAGGGATTGGTGCATGAGTATATCAAGGTTCAGCCGATATGATCTTTGTGTGCATTCGGGAGTCAATATGTCCTGCTAGGTACCGCTATTGACTTGCAATTCGGAAAAGGGTTTCCGGATAGCGGCCGTTTACACATGAACCTAACGGGTCACACACTTAAGGGGATGGAATATAAAACTTGTGCTGACTCTAGTGCAAGTGGGAGATTGTTGGTAATATGCCCTAGAGGCGATCGAGTTTGCGGATTGGATCTGCTAATGGGCTTTAATGTTGATTAAAGGACCATTAGGGTTTAGAGTCATAATGGGCTTTAATGTTGATTAAAGGCCCATTAGCGTGCTCTATATAAGAATAGGCAGGGGCCAAGGCGCATGGTGTTCTTTAGAAACCCTAGCCGCCTCCTATTCCCGAACTCCCTTCGAAACCCTAGCCGGGCGCGCGGTGCTAGCACACCGGCGCACGGCGATTCCATCCTTGTACGTGTGGATACCGTGGAGGCGCTGCTACTATTGCGGTGCTGATCTGCTCGGGAGTACTCAGGACGTACCCGCGAGTACTCGGAAGGTGCTCGGGACGTGCTCGGGACGAGGTTGACGATCGACTACTTGACGCGCACGACGTTGGATTGGTCTGCTCCAACTCTTCTTCCGCTGCACTGCTCGTCAAGTGGTAACGATTCATGATCCCCTACTCGCATGGCTTCCTGGTTGAATGCGGTAGAGAAAATTTATTTTGTGCTAGCGTAGCCTACCCGCAACCCTTCACACATGTCTCTGTTGGTTCTATTCAATGTGATCGATGCAGAGCCAAATAAAATTTTGCAAAAAAAATGGTATTATGATGTAGCCCCTGACTCTATGGTCGAGGAAGAAATTACTCGATCGGAGAGTAAAAAAGAACATACCTGTACTGTTGGTCGATAATGTAGTCAAACAAAGAGTAAAGTTCCAGCATCGATGGTATGCGATGTAGCCCCTGACTCTCTCTTTGTTGTAGCAATCAAGACAGAGAGTAGAGCATATGCATCAACACACCATCCTCAACTGAATACTCGAGAGTGTAAGCCCCCGAGTACTATTATTTTAACTGCGATGTGAATATCGAGTGAGCTCGAACTGTCGGGCAGGTGGGAATTAGAAATCCACTCCCGTTTGTGCTCGTTTTCACCAGAATCTTGATTTGACATGCAATAATGACCGCCCATCCCTCTTTGTAGAGACAAGACAAGCCATAAAGGTGTCTTGACTTCGCCGAACGCGCTACACACCCGAGGCGACACCATCGTTTCGGATCCTGACGACTACGTTTATATAGTAAGACCCGTTCCCCCCGCTACAAATAGAGGGGACTCGAAGCCGTCTGTCTTTCATATCGCCCCCTTTGTTCCTTTTCCTATTGTCTTCTAGGATTTGTAGAGCTTGAAGCCATGGCCTCCACTCCATCTCCACCTTGTGAACTAATCCCAGAAGTCCTTTCCCCTCGGCTTCTTGCTAGGTCCCTCTTGAAATCATCATCGTTTCCTTCGACGATGAGGACTCGAATGGTAGGCCTAAGAAAAAGAGGGAAGAAGTGCCCACCACAGATAATCACTGTCCCCCCATTCAATGCGTTCGACATTACATCAAGCCCTACGCTTCAAGACAGACGGCGCAGCGCTTCGCACAGGTGAGGATTGAGGATGGTGGTGATCTTGACCGGATCATCGACCAAGCCGCCATCGAGGTCTTCGGCAGTGGAGCCTTCAGGTCATCACTAGCTAGGGAGGCACGGTCGTCTTCTTCGTCAACAACCGCCACATCGCCCTCGTACCAGGCAAAAGACCACTCGGCATCAGTGAAGTCGATCATCAGCTCTAGCAGGGTCTTCGCCTCGGCCACTTTTCCTGCCCTTATGCTGGTCGGTGGCCAATTCCTGGGGTGATCAGTTGCCTCCTGAGGGAGGAGTATAAAAGGTTCCTTGACTCATTCAAGGGCAAATAAGGTTTTTTGAAAGATCTAAGCTGATCCTTTCTGTCAATTTTGCACTAGCCAAACAGATTAGCGTGAATGACAAAAACTATGTAATCGAGTAGCCAACCAAATCCAATGTAATCGACTTACCTATAATCTATCTTTTCTATGAATAAAACTTTCAGAGTTGGTCGATGTTCCATGAGTGCTCGAGTATCTCGCCGTTTGGACTAGATAGCCTCACCGACCCAGGTCGAGTGACCTCAGCTACTACGTAGGGTCCTTCCCACTTAGGCGATAACTTATGGCGCTAGGCCTATTTCTGCACCTTCCGTAGGACGAGGTCCCTAGCAGCGAGTTGCCCGGGTTGAATTTTCTGGCCTTGATATCTATGCAACGCCTGCTGATACTTGGCCACTCGAATAGACACTAGATCTCGGTACTCCTCGAGTAGATTTATGTCATCCGCTCATAAGTGCTCCTGCCCTTCTTTAGAGTAATTTTCTACTAGAGCTGATCCGAACTGCAACTCAGTCGGGAGCACCACTTCCGCTCCATAAACCAAGAAGAAAGGAGTTTCACCGGTGGCCCTATTAGTCGACGTACGAACGGCCCATAGTACCGAGGGAAGCTCTTTTACCCAGTGTTTTGAGTAAGCCTTTAGCCTATCAAAGACCCTAGTTTTGATACCCTGCAAGACTATACCATTAGCACACTCAACTTGACCATTACTCTGCGGGTGAGCTACTGAGGCGAAACAAGTTTGAATGCCGAATTCTTCACAGAACGCAATAAAGGTTCTGCTTCAAAACTAGCTACCGTTATCCGTAATTATATGATGCGGAATGCCGAATCGAGTAATTATGCTCCTCATGAATTTCTTGGCCGCTTCTGGGGTTATTTTTCCTACGGGTTCGGCCTCTATCCACTTGGTGAACGTCCCGATAGCCACGAATAGGAACTTGTAACCACCTTGAGCCCTTGGGAATGGTCCTAGGATATCTAAGCCCTAGACGGAGAAAGGCCAAGAAATAGGGATTGTTTGCAGAGCTTGGGCTGGTCGAGTGGTCTGTCTTCCAAACAATTTGGTAGCTTTCACACTTTTGGACTAGCTCGGAAGCATCCTAGAGGGCAGTTGGCCAATAGAATCCCTAGCAAAAAAAATTTCCAACCAATGTGCGGGAAGATGCATGATTACCACACGTGCCTCCATGGATATCGAGCAATATTTTATTGCCCTCTTCCTGAGTGATGCACTTCATCAAGATTCCGTTACTCCCCTTTTGGTAGAGCTTGTCGTCTACCAAAACGTAGAGCTTGGATTTACGAGCAATTTTCTCTACAGACGCATCATCATGAGGGATGTCTTGACCCTCGAGGTTGGCTTGGTACGGAGTCATCCAAGTCAGGTTGTATTCGAGTAGTGCAGCATCCGTGTCTATTGTCAAGGCAGATGGTTTAAGGAGTTTCTCAATGAAGACCCCTATGGGTACCAGTGCTCGAGAAGAAGTGAGTCTAGCAAGCTCATCCGCACCAAAGTTATCACTTCTTCTGATGTGCGTCACTTCTAGTCCTTCGAACTTTTGCTCGAGCTTTCACACCTTGAGTAAGTAAGCTATCATGTTGTCATCCAGGCACTGGTACTCCTTTTGAACTTGGTTTACGACTAGCTATGAGTCCCCTTTCACAAGAAGTCATTTAATCCCAAGCGATGCAGCTATGCGGAACCCGTTTACCAGTCCTTCATATTCTGCAACATTATTGGAGGCTTTGAAGTCTAACAGAACAACGTACCTGAGTTTGTCGCCCGTTGGAGACTTGAGCACAATGCCAGCCCCCGAGCCCTGGAGCGTGAGCGATACATCGAAAAAGAGCATCCAGTGATCTTCGACCATGTTTGGCCTTTTTTCCTCAATGGGCACTTTTCAGAGTTGAGCATCATGCAATACTTCCTGAGGTTATCGACTGTTTCCATGAGATTGTTAACCAATGTGTTTCTGGTTTCTGACTTGACTACAACATCATCGACGTATGCTTCTACATTACGCCCGATTTGGGGTTGTAGACAGTTTTGAATACACCTTTGATATGTAGCACTAATGTTTTTTAAACCAAAAGGCATCTTTACATAACAAAATACAACGATGAGAGTAGTAAAAGCTATTTTCTCCGCATACTCTAATCCCATGCTAATTTGGTGATACCCTGAATAGGCATCTAGAATACATAGCAATTCGCAGCCTGCCGTAGAGTCGATGATCTGGTCAATGTGAGGGAGAGGAAAAGGATCCTTGGGGCAAGCTTTGTTGAGGTCAGTGAAGTCGACGCACATTCTCCATTTGCCATTGGCCTTCTTGATGAGGATAGGGTTTACGAGCCACATAGGATGACGCACTTCTCGAATGAAGCCCGCCTTTAGGAGTTTATCGACCTCCTCCTGGATTGCCCGCTTCCTATCTTCTGAAAATCTTCACTGCTTCTGCACCACAGGTTTGGCGCCGGGTTTAATTGCTAGTCGATGTTTGATCACCTCCCTGGGGACCCTGGGCATATTAGACAGTTGCCATGCGAACACGTTTGGTTTGCCTGGAGGAAGGCGACGAGCTCAAGTTCCTATGTGGGGTCAAGATTGGCCCTGATTTAATCGTCTTAGATGGTTCAGACGGGTCGAGGGGAACTTCCTTGACGCTACCACCGATCTTCTTATCGTTGATGCCATCGTTGATCTTGCCTTCAACTTTGTCAGACTCAAAGGTGCTAGCAAGAGTTACGAGCCTAGAGTTTTTGGCCTTGACGACATCTTGGTGCCTTTGACGCTTAGAATTCGCGTCCTTGGGGATGATAGCCACTCGACCAAAGTGTTCAACCATATCCAAGCTTTGCTTATCGCATTTGACCGCTGCGCGTTGATCTCCTTTAACTATAATGGCCCCCTTAGGACCTGGGATCTTGAGAATTTGGTAAGCATAGTGAACCACCGCCATAAACTTGCCTAGCATTGGGCGGCCTAGAATCACATTGTACACCATCTCAAAGTCTACGACATCAAAGGTCAGCTTTTCTATGCGCAAATTATCGGGCGTGCCAAACGTGACTGGCATCTTGATCCGGCTGAGAGGCATGGTCAATGAGTTGGGAGTTATGCCGTGGAAAGGCTCGACTCCTATTTTAAGCTCTGATATCTGAATCCCCATCTTGTCCAAGGTTTTGTAGAAAATAAGGTTGAGTGAACTACTACCATCGACCAGAGTTCTGGAAACTTTGACATTGAGTATGGTCAGCTGAACCACAACTAGGTATCGACCAGGATGTGGTATTACGACTAGATGATCAGTTTGACCAAAGGTGATCGACTGTTCTGACCACCTGAGATACCGAGTGGGCCCAGTTAGGGCCAAGTTGACTTCTCGCTCGACCGTCTTGTACTGCTTTTTGGACTCATATGTGGCGGATCCTCCGAAGATGTGCGCCAAGCTGTGGTCTGCCTCATGGAACTGGGGCTCACTGCCCTCAACATTCAACTTAGCCTGCTTATTGCCACGCTCAGCGTTCGCCTTGATCTTTTCGTCAAGCTTTTTCTTGAACACATAGCACTCGTCGAAGTCGTGCTAGTTGCTTCGATGGATGGGACACCACTTCTCGCCACCTCGACTAAGGCCTTTGTTGTCCCCAGTGTTGCGCAATTTGTTCCTGTTGACTGCAGCTATAATCGTATCAGGTTCCTTGCGCTTGTCACTGGGTTTAGTTTTCTTTCCTCCACTTATTGAGGACTCAGGTTTGTCCTTGCTAGATTGAAGGTTATTAGTGTGCACCTGCGCTTTTGCTCGTTTTGCGCACTTGTCGGCTAACTCGGAAAGCTCTTTGACCGTATGGATCTTCCGAGTAGCCATCTTTCCACGTAAATCTGTGTTCTGAACACCTCATTTGAAGGCAATGATGACTGACTCGTTGGAGATGTCCGAGATCATGTTATGCTTGTCGCTAAACCGGTGGATAAAATTTTGAAGAGATTCACTGTCGCCTTGGTGAAGCTAGTGGAGATCATTCTCCGTTCTTGGTCGCTCGAATGTGCCTTGGAAATTGGCTATGAACTGAGCCTTGAGTTCCGTCCACAAACTAATCGAGTTGGGTAGCAAGTTTAGCAACCAGGGCCTTGCGGGTCCATCGAGGGTAGTTAACAGGTAATTTTCCATTACTTGATTGTCACCCTCAGCTGCTCGAATAACAGTGGTGTAGATCTGTAACCACTCAATGGGATTGATTTTCCCATCATATTTCTGGATCGGGCCCGCTTTGAACTTCTCGGGCCACCAAATTGACCGAAGTTCATGTGCGAAAGCCTCGCAGCTTCCGTCGAACTCATCAGGAGGAGGTGGTGGGGGAATTTCACGCCTGCCTCTTCGAGTAGGGGAGTCATGTTGACCATCTCGTCCCGTAGACCTACGATCAAAGTAGCGGCCATCATCTTCACAGCATTCTTCATGGTGGTTTTCGATCAGCGTCCGTAGATCATGCCAATTATGGGGAATACGATTCCTCAGGTCTTCTTGATTTTTGTGCCTATGGACGGGGCAGTTACAGTTTGACCCACATTGTCGTGTTCGGGCTCGACCACCTGAGTTTCCCGTCTGAGATTCCCCTACTCGAGTGCATTCCCTCCCGTGGCTCCTCGAGTCGGGACCGTAAAAATTGGAGGGCCTGAAATTGCTAGGATTATTTGCTCGAGAAACTTGGATTTGAGTCGCATCGAGTAAGGTCTTGACTTGGTTGACCATAAGGGTTAGCGAATTCGCTAGATCTAACTCTGGAAGGGATCGAAGGATCAGATGCACTCCTCGTATGTTAGCATCTAGAGTGACGGGAAGAAAGTGCTCGGGGAGGTAAACAGTGACCCCCGAGCACCCGAGTCCCCCGACGACCAGGAGAACCAAGTACCGGGAGAGGTGTGCCCGGGGCTGCAAGCAGTAGCCCCCCGGGCACCCGAGTACCCCGAGGGCCCACTGAAGGAAGTTCCGGGAGAGAGTGCTCGGGGCTGCGAGCCGCGGCCCCCGAGCACTTGGTTCCCCGAGGATACGTACAAGCATGCCCGGGAGAGAGTGCTCGGGGAGGTGAACAGTAGCCCCCGAGCATTCGGTTCCCCGAGGACCAAGGAAGGGCGCTCTCGGGAGAGAGTGCTCGGGGAGGTGAACAGTGACCCCCGAGCACTCGGTTCCCCGACGACCCAGGAAGCCCCTCCGTCAGTGGCCCCCACAGGGGTCCAGCGATGAGGTGTCAGCAGGTGAAAGGCGCGAGGCTGCATTTAAGAGCGCGCGTGGCCTGTCACCTCCAACTGCTCCCGCCACGCTCGGTGTCAGTTCCTGCCATATTCTGGCAGAAGGGCGTGGGGACATTAAATGCACGGGTCCCATCCCGTGTCATCCAGCGCGCCTCGGGATAATGTCGCAAGGGCCGAGGTGTTCCATCTGCCGGCTGCTGTGGCAGGAGAACAAGACAGGGCGGGCACGCCGGGTTGCCCTGCGGCTGCCCGGTGGGCCCTCTCCACGGTGCCCGTTGCCAGTGCCATTATGGCGACTGATGACCAGACGCGAGGCGCGTTTTCAACTCCCGGTCACTTCGCACAGAGGCTATAGTGACGCCCTTTCCATTTATGGTGCCTTGGAACTCGTGCCCTCCCATTCGGGGCACGCTACTGCCGGCGGGTATTTAAAGCAGCCGGCAGCACGGACAAAGACAGGCGAAGAGAGGTGAAAAAGTCTGAAAGGTTGAATCTCTCTTCCCAGCGCACAAGCTAAAGAAGCCCGGCAAGCTCTGCACGGTTGAAGAAGTTAAGGAAGTAGAGAAGATCGAAAAGTCCAAGAGCCCCCAAAGCCAACAGATACACACAGACCGAAGAACATGGAGCCCTAGGCTCTAGGATAGACAAACATCCTTGTAACCAGCAACATCCTTGAGGGACATTCTCAGGGCATTTATAGCATCCATACAGGAGTAGGGTGTTACGCCTCCGTGCGGCCCGAACCTGTCTAAACCCCAGTGCATTTACTTCATTCCGCACTAGATCATTCCACCCCGCCAGCCATCGCATTCATATCCATTTATTTCTCTGGCAAACATATTCAGAATCATCCCCCGGCCGAATCTCTAAAAAGGGGTCCCTCAGGAACCCTGCGATAGAAGTTAACCCTCTGACAATGGCGGTCGAGCCAATGAAACCTCATGGTGGCTGTTCGGAGGGAGCTTCTCCCTCGAGCCGTGAGTCGTCACAAGTAGAGGCGTACCCACCGGAAGTCATCAAGAGAGGCCAAGAGGCATCTGTTCTCTCATGGTCAGCCAGTGAGGATCGTGTCAGGTGCACGCAAGGCTCCAGCTACAAATGTTTCTGGTGGTAACTCGGCGCCAGTACTGTTGAGGGCGACAGCTATCGCCGGATCTTTGGGAATTTCTATGCCGTGATTGACTACGACCTCTAGATCTATCGCCATTGGGTCAGTCGATGGGGGTCGTTGCTTCTAGCCATATACACGAATTGATCTATTTGACTGCTCTGGCTAGTATTAGAATCACTGTCACCACCCGCATCGCTATCTTTGTCTAAGCAGTGGATAACATTAGGCTCCGCAGGATCCCACTCGAGATGTCCAACCTCACGGTACGCATCCACTGGTCTGGATTTGAGGGTACCAGTATGGGTCAATCCACCATGGCCGTCCCAATGGAAAACCATAGTTCTGAAGATGATCTTCGAGTTGACAAGATGGGACTGAAAGCTGTCCGCCATCAACCCGAAGTGGTCGTAGAAGCCGTCGTCGGAGAATCTGACGTAAACATGAGCCCGAGACATGATTAATCCTGCAAAGCAATAGAAAGCCCCTACCTGGCATGCCAACTGTCGAAGTTTAGTTCCTGGTAATGTGTCCGTAAATAGACTGGGTACCTTCGAGTGCAGGGATTAATCACGAGACGGGACAATCAATTTATACAGGTTCGGACCTTCGATTGGAGTAATACCCTACGTCCTATGGGGTGTTGCTGCCGTATATTGATGATCTCGAGTATAAGCAATGGGGCTAAATCTATTATAGAAAGTATATCAGATCTGATCTAACCTAAAGCTAAGGTCGCCCAGTACCTTCTCTGCTAGGATCTTGATGTTTGCCTCGAGTTCTCTCTTCCTATGTTTTCCTTGTGTGTTGTTCTTGTGTCCCCTCTCTTCTTCCCCCCAACCTTATATAGGGGTGGGAGTATCGACTCCTATCCAGCCGTGGTTGATAGGGTATGTAAGATCTGTTTTGAGTACTAACCGTATCGAGTTAGGTAAAATTGAAACCTTCCTGATATGTACTGATTCCGAGTGTATCAGGTATCCCTGATTCGGTTCCGTGGTATCTAAAACTTCTTAATACATATTTTACATACCCTGTTCGTATATGATATATTTCTTATGCGCATATACCCTGTAATTAGATCTTCGACAATCTTCACCCAACCAGATTTAAACCTTCGTCAACGCAGATGGCTAGAGTTAATAAAACACTACGATGTGGGAATTCATTACCATCCAGGAAGAGCTAATGTAGTAGCCGATGCTTTGAGCCGGAAGAGTTACTGTAACTCGGTGATGGTTTAAGATAGTCAACCTGGGTTATGGATAGAGTTTGAGAATCTCAACCTTGGATTTGTGGTGGATATGGAAACAACCACCATGGAAGTAGATTGCACTATTGAACAAGATATTCAAAAGGGTCAACTAGAGGATGAGAAGCTCAAGGAAATTAGACAGCTTATCAAAGATGATAAAGCTCCAGACTTTACAGAGGATAGTCAAGGTACTGTGTGGTTCAAAAAGAGAATCTGTGTGCCTAATCAGAAGGATATTAAAGGGTTAATTCTGAGAGAAGCTCATGATTCAGCATATTCTATTCACTCAGGAAGTACACAGATGTATCAAGATCTCAAGGATCGCTACTGGTGGTATGGAATGAAGAGAGATGTTGCAGAATATGTAGTCATGTGTGATATTTCCCAGAAGGTCAAAGCAGAACATCAGAGACCAGCATGATTACTGCAACCCTTGAAGGTACCTAAATGGAAATGGGAGAAAATTGGTATGGATTTCATTGTCAGTGTACCCTGTACGCAAGGAGGATATGATTCAATATGGGTTATAGTTGATCGCCTAACTAAAGTTGCTCACTTCATTCTGGTTAAGACTACAAATAGTGGGGCTAGACTAGCAGAGTTGTAAATGTCAAGTATAGTGTGTTTGCACGGAGTGCCAAAGAAGATTGTCTCGGATAGAGGTACACAGTTTACATCCAAGTTTTGGCAGAAGCTACATGAGTCTATGTATCCAAAGCTGAACTTCAGTTATGCCTATCACCCTCAAACAGATGGTTAAACTGAGAGAGTAAATCAGATACTTGAGGATATGTTAAGAGCTTGTGCTTTAAAGTAGGGTAAAAGTTGGGATAAGAGTCTGCCTTAGATGGTAGATGTGCATGATGTCTTTCATGTGTCTCAGTTGAAGAAGTGTCTTGAAGTGCCCGAAGAACAGTTGCCAATGAAAGAACTAGATGTTTAGGAAGATCTTTCCTATACAGAGTATCCCATGAGTGTTATTGAGAGATTAGAAAGAGTGACTAGAACCAAAGTAATACCAATTCGCAAAGTGCAATGGAGTCACCACTCGGAAGATGAAGCAACGTGGGAAACAGAAGAAGGCCTGAAGACAGAGTTTCCTCATCTTTTCTCTGATCTGTCCGAATCTTGAGTACGAGATTCATTCCAAGGGGTAGGTTCGTAACACCCTAATTTTCAATTTTTGCCACTTTCTAAAATTTGCTAGAATTTATTTTAAGCTTAAACAATTTCAAATGGTTAAATGCTATTTTGTAAAAAGGGATCTAATTTGATATAGGAAATATTTGTATATTTTGCATTCATGCTGTTTTTAGGCATATAGGTTCTCCTCTGTTTTATTGGTTTTTATTTGGTGGCTTTGAGTTTGAATTTGAGTACTTAGTTTAAATTCAAGCATTTAGGAAAAATGAGAAAAAAAGAAAGAAAACCAAAACTCATCCCGGGCCGCCCTTCCCTCTCTCCCTCCTTCCTCTTTGGCCCAACCCCAGCAGGCCCTCTTCCCGCCTGGGACGTGCCCAAGAGCACCAGCCCAGCACAGCAACAGCAGCCCAGTGCCACGCCGCCTGCTGAAGATGCCTTCCCGATCCCCGCCTTCACCCTAGCCACCGACAGGTAGGCCCCACCTATCGGGTTCTTCATCTTCGGGTTGAGTTGGACAGCGCCACCACCGAGTCCGAGTTGAATTCGACGCCACCAAGGAGTCGCGGCCCTCCCCGTGACCTCTCGTGCCGCGTATATAAAGCCCCGCCTCCCGGGCAATCCACCGAGATCCGAAGCTTGCCACCCACAATCGAGCTCACTGCCTCAACACTCTAGAGCCATCCAGTGCCGCCCGAAGCCACCAGTAGACCCACCTTCCACCGCCAAAGCTCCTCCTGTCCTCGTCTTCATCGTTTGATCACTAAAGCGACCGTCCCGAGCGGATTCGAGCGCCTTCGCTATCGCTGTAGTCACCAACCACTCTCCGATGCTGCTCCGCCCGTGGTAAGCCTCAAAACGAGTTCACTATGTTCTCCTCTCCAAGATCCGCCACTCACCGTCACCACCGGCAAGCCGGAGCACCATCCGTCGTGTTTTCCGGCCGCTCGCCGCCATCTTCTCCCGTGACACCGCTGTGCCCTCTCTCCCTGGCCGCCCAAACCTCCCTGCGCCGTCTGATCTTAAGCATGCGGCCATGATTAGATCCACCGATATCCCTTCAACATCCAGTAGTAAGACGCCACGTGTCCCTCTTTAATCCCAGTCAGCCTTCGTACCCTGTCAACCAGCCATGTCATAGCCACGTGTGCGCCAACCCAGCAGATGCCGTTAATGTGTTAGCCCAGTCATACCCAGTCAGCAGCCACGCATTAAATAGATTTTTTCAATACAAAAATATTTCCAAATATTCTTGGGAATTAGTAATTTTAAAGTTTGGTCCCTAAACTTTTCTGTAATTACAAAAGGAGCCCTATATTTAACACTTAGGTCCCTCAACTTTTCCAAAATTAAATATAGGTCCCTCTATTTTTACAAAAAGGTCCCTAAAACTTTCTATTAATAAAAAATTAGTCCTTTTCTTTTTAATATAAACCCTAATCTTGTTCTCAGTGTATTTTTTTGTCGTGGCTCCATTTTAAGCGATTCTTGCGCCGTTAGATTCGTTTCTCTAAGCTCTATCTTTCTAGAAAGGTTTTGTCTTGTTGTTCTTTTATTTGTGCTATATTATTAGTGTATTTTATTTGTGTATTTTTTCAGTAATTGTGCGATTAGTCGACAACGTCCTGGATCAATTTGAGGAGCGTCAAGATCAGGAGCAAGAGTACCTTGAGCAGCAGCAAGGAGAAGGCAAGTGTCATGATCATCTTGAACCTATGATTTAAACTGTTTTATTTTACAAATTGCATACAATGTCTATTAATATGATGGGTAATCACCTATGTTAGGGTTTTCCCTACTCTTTCCCTTTATCATCCCTTGGAACCTAGATGGTTTATGGTTAGGTACCTTTTTGGGTATATTGCTTAGCCATGCTTTTGGGATACTGGGAAGTGTCATAAACTTAACTAATCAACATATGCAACAATGGTGCTTGACTTGTTAATGGTCTAGCAACATGGAACCTTAGGCCTTGAGCAAAGTGGTTTTGGTGGTTGTCATGGTTATGTTGTTGGTTTAGTGTCTGCTCAAGTAACCTAAGTACGAACCGTTTTGTGGAGCAAGAACCCAAGAAGTAACGTACCAACCATGAGGCTGATGTGGGTAAGGCATGACATACTAGTTAGAGTCTATCCAATGTGTGTTGTGTTAGCACAAAAGGGGGCTTCTGGTTAGGAGTTAGACTCGCGTAAACCCTAGAGTGACACCTAGTGGGTAGATGCATACTGGATTAGGCTCTGTTAGTGGAAAATGTCATTCAGTGATTTCTTGGTGGCACACCACTAGCATGTATTAAGTGTCTTACAAACAAGGCAACATGGAATTCACTAACTTGTGGGGAAAGCTGAACAACCTCTGCAGCGTTTAAAAACTATTATAATAGCCGTGCCCGCGATTATGAGAGACTTGGATCCTCACATGATAATGGATTGTGGTTATGGATTGTAGTTATGGTTGTGGTACAGGGAGTACTAGATGGTTGTGGTTTTGGTTATAGTACATGGAGTACTAGACAGTTATGGTATGCAAGGTGGGAAGCCTTGTATGCTGGGTGTTGGACTGTATATATTACATTCACTTAATAACTGCTTAATGCTTTTGAGTTCAAAATATCTTTTCTTTACTCGCATTTACGCAAACATACCCTGTGTTAGCCTGTTTTGTTGAAAGCCTACATATAATTATTTTCCCACACTTGTTGAGTACCCCATGTGCTCTCCCTTGCTATGTCCTACAATACATATGCTGCTCAGTGGAAGACTTTGAAGATTTCCAAGATGATGACCTAGGGTTCCTAGGAGTGTGTCTTCCGGTCGGTGCCTGCGGAGTACTTGATCGCTGATGCTTTCGTCTCTTTGCCATCGTTTAGATGATGTCGTTTAGTTATTAAAGTCGTTTAGGTGAAGTCTTTATTATAAGAAGTAAATAGTTGTAAGATAAAGTATTGCTTTTGTTATTTCACCTATGATGTCCTTATGTGTGTTAAACTTTCTGGGCACACATAAGCTACACTTGGTTTTGTTTGTTAAAATCGGGTGTGATAGTGGGGCAATCAGCGAAGGTTTGAATGCCTATTATTTTGGGGCTCCATGTGGAACATCGTTTGAGGGTCGTGTGGTGAGATTGAGGCAGATGATACCGAAGCCTACCTATGCATCCCTTCCTTCAAAGCTATGACATGGGGGCACATCGCTTAGACCCTTCGCTTGACAATTCACTCGCACTAAATGGTGGATGTATTCTTTCAAGCTTTCACACACCTATTGCTTCATCGTGAACAAGTTCCCTAAAGTGATTGGAGCCGCATAGTTGCTTTGGAAATGTGAGAACAACGCTTCCTAAACTGCTCCCAGGAGTATTTCTTCCCTAGAGAAAGCGAAGTATACCAAGAGAGATCTATCCCCTTGATGGTGAGGACAAAAGAATTAGCCTTGGTTGTGTTGTCTCCTCCCATGGATTCAACTTCAGCTTCAAAACTCATCATGAACTTCCTTGGATCTATTTCACCATTGTATAAATGGAGTTGTGGTATCTTGAACCCTGCAGGACATGGTTGTGCCTGTAGGCCTGGAGACAGCAGGGAGTTTGGGTTGACTGCTCATAGTCGGATAGGCTCCTTTGATGCTTACTAGAGCTCTACTGGATCCCTGCTTTCACTTAGCCCCTTGAAGGCCCTTGCTGAGAAGACATGGACTAGCGAAGGGACCTTAGTTCTTCCAGTAGTTCCTGTACCTACTTTGTTGCCTCTTCCGCCTAACGCTTGTATGGGACTTCACTGTTATTGTGAGCCTAGACTCCACTAGCTTCTTAGAGTCTAGCCTAGAGCACTTCTCTAGTTCCAGCTTTGTGAGCTCCTTGGACTTCGGCTTCGTGGACCTCGGTTGAAGGATCGATCCCTTTGGCCTCCTCAGGCCTTGCATGCTGCTCAGGGTCGGTCAATCCACCTTCAACTTGTTCAACCTCCTTCAAAATTCCTTTCCTAGTCTTCAGAGGAATGTTTGATCACCACATAGTCATGGGTTCGGTCCCCATGGATGATGCTAAATATTGGGATCTCAATCACAACACAGTTAATATACCAAAAAAAACTAGCGTCATCCATAGGGATTGAATGCATGGCTATGTGGTGATCAAACATTCCTCCGAAGACTAGGAAAGGAAATTTAAAGGAGGTGGAAGAAGTCGAAGGTGGTCTGGTTGTAAGCAACGAGTAGGGGCTGGGGATGCTAAAGGGACCAGTGCTTTAGCCAAGGCCAACGAAGCTGAAGTTCAAAGAGCTCACAAAGCTGGAACTGGCGAAGCGCTCCAGCCTGAAGTTTGAGAGGCCCATGGAGTTAAGGTTCATGATAACAGTGAAGTCCCATACAAACATTAGGAAGAAGAGGCAACAAAGTAGGTACAGGAACTACTGCAAGAACTCAGGTCCCTTCGCTAGTCTGTGTCTTCTCAGCAAGGGCCTTGGGGGGCTCAGTGGAAGCAGGGACCCAATATAGCTCTAGCAGGTGTCAGAGGATCCTATCCGACCGCAGGTAGTCAACACAAACTCCTCGCTATCTCCAAGACTGGAGGCACGGCTGTGACCTCCTATCACACCCAGTTTTAACGGATAAATCCAAGTGTGGCTTATATGTGCCCAGGAAGTTCAACACACATAAGGAAATCACAGGTGAAGTAACAAAAACAATACTTTTAACTTACAGGCATTTAACTCTTACATTAAAGACTTCACCTAAAAACCTATTAGCTAAACGACATAAACTAAACAATGACAGTGGAACAGAAGCATTGGTGACCAAGCAACTCCATAGGCACCGACCGGAAGACATGCTCCTAGTACACCATGTCGTCGTCTTGAAAGTCTTCAAAGTCTCCCACTGAGCAACATATGTATTATGGGAGATAGAAAGAGTGAGCATATGGAGTACTCAGTAAATGTGGGAAAAATAATGATATGTAGGCTTACAACAAGAATAGGCTAACACATGGTACATTTGTGTAAATGCAAGTAAAGAAAACAGTAATCTAATTCAAAAGCATTAAGCAGTTGTTAAGTGAATATAACCTAATAACCCAACAACTAGACATTACCCAAGGCTAACCATCTTACAAACCATAACCATCCAACCATCACATGTATCATCAACCTATAGATAAATCATTACCATAACCAACTAATTATGTGAGGATCCAAGTCTCCCATAACCGATGGCACGACTGTTATAACAGTTTTACACTATGCAGATATTGTCCAACTTTTATTCACGAGTCGTGATATCCATGTTGTCGTGTTTGCAAGACACTTAACACACACCATTGGTGTGTCCCCAGGATATCACTACGAAGCATAGTCTATCAATTAGGTCCTGGTACTCCAACGAATGCCAGTCAAGTTTCTAATTAATATGCTAAGCCTTACCCATATCGGTCTCATGTTTTGTACAGTATTTCTCGGGTTGTCGCTCCACGAACCGATCATTATATGTGACACTTCAGCAAAGACTATCCAACATGGAAAAATAACCAACCACACCTAACACCACTGCTTGGAACGTATCCACAAGCCCACCACATGAACCACCATTATCAAACCAACTCCTTGCCCGAGTCCTACGGTTCCATGTTAGTAAAACAAGTTCAGCATCACCATTTCATATGTCCACTAAACATGTATATGACACTTTCCCAACATCTCGAAAGCATGGATAAGTAATTCTACCTAAGCAACTCATATCAACTACCACTTAGGCTTCAAGGAATGTAAAGAAAGAATTAGGTAAATGTGACTATCCATCATGTTGACAGACATTGCATGCAATTTTGTAAAATGAAACATTTAAAAAATAGGTTCAAGATGGTCAAGGATACTTGCTTTCTCCTTACTGCTGCTCAGTGTACTCTAGCTCTTGGTCTTGGCATTCCTCAAACTAATCTGGGGCGTTATTGTCTAATCGCACAATTACTGATAAAGTACACAAACAAATACATGTAGAACAGTACACAAAACAAAAGAACAACAAGAAAAAAACTATCTAAAATGATATAGCTTTAAAAAAATGAATCCAATGGTGCAAGAATCGTTTAAAACAGAGCTAGGACGACAAAGTTACGCTAAAAACAAGTTTAGGGTTTAATCTAAAAAAGAAAAGAACTTAATTTGAAGTAAACAGAAAGTGTAGGGATGTTTTTGTAAAAATAGAGAGACCTATTTGTAATTTTAGAAAAGTTTACGTACTGAAGTGTAAAAAGATAGAAGCTTTTATATGAAAATAGGAAAGTATAGGGGTTTACTTGCAACATTACCAATTAACAAAATTATTTTTGAATTATTTTATATTGGAAAAACCTTATTTATTGTGTGGCTTGCTGACTGGGCATGATTGGACTGACACGTCGGCAAAACAAGTGAGGTGGCGCTAGCATGGCGGCTAACTGGGCTGGCCTGTTGATTGGGTTAAAGAGGCAACATACGACACACTCTGATTGGTCGGCGAAGGGGTAAGTTGAGATCGAATCTGTGCGATCAGCTTTAGATTGAACGGCTCAGGAGGGATCGGCTGGCTGGGGAGGCGAGGCACGTTCGCATCGAAGGGATCGCGGCGGCGCAGTCGCCGGATGGTCATCGGAATAACGCTTTGGCTTGCCAGCGGCGATACGAGCGGTGGTACATGCAAAAGCTAATGGCGAATTGATCTGGATGCTTACCAAGCATGATGAGGCATGGGAAGGTAGTCGGTGATGGGAGAGGTGGCTTCGGGTGGCGGAGATTTGTAGAGAGGGCACTATGGCTTCGAAAACTCACCGAAAAGTTGGGGAAAAGCTATGTTGTGCTATGGGGAGGGCATAGGGGTGCATATAAATAGGCGGAGAGGGTCAGGTATGCCAGGGCGAGCTCGGTTAGGGTAATAGGCGGTGATAGACACAAATCCGTGTAGAACTCTTCAATTAAACGAGATTCTCTTGGGGATAAGGCAGCAAGAGATAAAGAGGATCACTTGGATTCAATTGGGAAAGCTTCTAGACGATACTTGGTTCGGGTTAGGTGTGGATTTGACACAGCGGTGGTCTCTGAAGGCATCGGAGTCCGACTCGGGGTAGGGACAGCTTCGACGGGTGGGACCCACATGTCAGCGAGTCATGCGAAGGCGGGTTGGGCGTGGGTGAGTTCTGGAGAGGGAAGTAGCAGGCGGTTATGTGTGAGCTGGCTTGAGCTACTCGATTGGCTTGGGCTGAGGCTGAAACCCAGGCAGGGAGAGAAGAGAAGGAGAGGGAAATGGGCCGGCTATGCATGGGCTGGACCAAAGGAGAGAGGTGCGGGCTAGGCCAGAGAAGAAAAAAGAGAGAGAAAGGTTGGGCTTAGGTTAGGTTTTAGGTCTTTTTCTTTTCTAATTTATTCCTTTCCATTATCTATTTCCATTCTATTCCAAACTAAGCAAAACAACTTCAAACAAAAGCCAATCAAACCCTACATGCCTAATAACAGCATGAATGCACTTCAAGCAAAATATATCCTATGTCAAATTAGATTTAAGTTAGAAAATAGGTTTTATCCTATTCTATTTATTTAAACCCTAATTAAGTTCTGCAAATTTTTTAAGAAATTGAGAAATTTGAAAATCAGGGTGTTACTCCTCCAAGGTTCAAGATACCCGGTGTTACTCCTCCAGGGTTCAAGATACTCGACTCCATTTATACAATGGCAAAACAGATCCAAGGGAGTTTGTGATGAGTTTTTGAAGTTGAATCCATGGGGGGATATGACACAATCATGGCTAATGCCTTCGTCCTCGTCATCAAGGGGATATATCTCTCTTGGTATACTTCACTTCCTCCAGGGAAGATATATTCCTGGGAGCAGTTTTTGGAAGTGTTGTTCTCACACTTCCAAGGCAACTATGCAGCTACAATCACTTTTGGGGATTTGTTAACGATGAAGCAAAAGGTGGGTGAAAGCTTGAAAGAATACATCCATCATTTCATGTGACTGAACTGTCAAGCTAAGGGTCTAAGCGATGTCACGGTGATTGATGTCACAGGATTCATTCTAGAGCACTAGCATCACGAGTGGCTTGAAAGCCAGTCAAAAATGTAGACGAGCTCCTTACCAAAATAAAGGAGTATTCTAGGGTGGAGGAGGATGACTTGCAGATACATGGTGACCAAACACCTTTAGAGCCTGAAGCCACAGTGTGAGAGATGAAGGCAAGCCTCGTGGGAAGGAAAGTGAAGATTAGTTGAGGAGATCCCATCGGTCCCCTGATAAGCAGAAGTTGCATTAGTATTTTCATCAACCAAGAGGCCAGAAGTGAAGTGTATTCAACATCGAAGAAGGCCAAGATAGAAGTAGACAAAAGGATAGGGTTTAGCGAGGGGACGCGGACGTGGGGCCGGATGCACTAGACCACTCTACTATGTAGTGCATGGCGAAGATGCTGGTTACTACCATGATGTGCCCTCATGTCATAGCTTTGAAGGAAGGGATGTACACGCAGACTTCTGTATCATCTGCCTCTGTCCCACCGCATGACCCTCGAATGGTGTACTACATGGAACCCCAAAACAATCAAGCCTTCAGATGTTCATCGATTGCCCCACCCAAGGCGTATCACATGCAACCCTAGGCATGGGTCAAAGCCTATCAGCCACAATATCCTCCGCTAGTGGAGTTTTTTTGTCCACACCCACCACCCTAAATAGCTATTGAAGCTTCTTCAGAAGGAACAATATCTGTACAAAGCATTGAGGGAACACAAAATGTGGTATTGGCCATCTTGGATGGATCGAACCATGATTTCAAATCCAAGAGGCAGTGAAGATAATATGTGTGAAGGGTCAATCATGTGGGAACCAGCCCCCGTTTGTTAGGTCTTGATGGTCTCATGTCCTAATCACCTCTCATGAAGACATGCAAGCAATGGACTACCCGCATAATGATGCCTTTATCATCACTATGAATGTGTCTATATCCGAAGTACACCGAGTGTTGACAGATGGATCAAGCTCTATAGATCTGCTTTTTGCTAAAGCATTTGTTCAAATGGGGACATCTAGGAGTCGCTTGGACCTGTGGAACCTCGCTTCTGGGTTTCGGGGGCAAGCCAACCAAGGCCCTCGGGTGAATTTCATTCTAAGATACCTTTAGAGGTGGGGAAAAGTGCGAACGGAGGAGATGCTATTCGATGTGGTGGATGTTCCGTACCAACAAAACACAATATTCAGTAGGGGAGCGTTGGCTAGCTTCGATGCAGTCGTCCATCACGGCTTTCTATTCATGAAGATAGCTAACCCGGAAGGAGTTATCATTGTTTGGGGGTGACAATGAATAATAGATAGTTTCCATATTCGGACACCCCATGGTTCACAGCAATTCTCAGGGCATATCTTGATCTCCGGGAAGGGGATCTTTAGATGATAGGAAACTACCTGTAGGTACCCAATGCGTCTCGTAACTGGGAAGGTTTATCTTCAAGAACTGAAATGAGGAGTCCAGAGGACGTATGGCACCCCCATATATATACGAAGCTAGGGGACATCATGAAGGACAAGTCGAACAAGGGCAACACAAGCCAAGACAAAGCAACACAAGCCAACAGAAGCTGAGGAAGGAGGTCGCCGACTAGGTTTAGATCTATCTAGGCTAGCCACAAACCCCTTGTAACATGCTCAAATCAATACAAGATAAACATGACGTACGGTTATTATCCTCAGAGAGGGAAAACTTGTACAAAACCCCCTGTGTGTTCTCCTGTAATTCGTCTACTTAAAGCACCCCTAATTTCTTCAACAAGTTTGTTAGATTGCTGGTTCACAAATGATTGATAGCTAGCACCATCCATGGGGATCATAACAAAAAGGTGTTGAAGAAACTACACAGAAGATGGCATTGACATCACGCAAAGCTTCCCCTAGAATTGGTTTTTCAGATGATGGGGTTTTACGACAACTTTAGCCCTCTCCCTAATGAACCGGTGATCAATCAGGTAAGTTTTGATGATGAACTTTGCAGCAATGAGGTAAGTCTATTTATAGATCGATGAGCTAAGGATTACGGCTTCGGGTTTGAACCACTCGACTGCCAAGACACCTATGAATGTCCGATTCATAGCAAGTCGGGATCAATCCCCGTAGATTCTGGAAACGTGGATTGTCAAGATACCAAGCTGGAGCAATATGATGAACAATCCATGATGGATCTACACACCTCCACCAGTGAAGGTTACCCCTAAGAAGTTTTTGCTATCGGAGATAGAGCTAACAATCTGGGTAATCATGACAATGATCCTACAAACAAACATGATCCTTTCGCTCCAGGTGAGGGCAATGATAAGTCCTAGATGAGCACACCACCCCTGGTCCTTAACAAAACCCTGGTCTGGTCATCTCCTGAACATTCGTAGGGGATTGACCGCTTTAAATCTGCAACTACTAAGAGGATCCTCCTTCTATAAGAGGCCCTCATACGCCCTCTAACCATAGATCTAGCTACCCCAGCCAGTAAGGATTGGATGAACTTGGCGGTCGACTTGACAGAGGAGATCATCATCCAAACTGACAACTCTCATTAGGCCCTAGCCAGGAACAGTGCTAACCGAAGCAGACTTGGCAATCCCCCGTCATGAGATGCATCAAACTCAGAGAGGCATAACCCTAGGACCAAGCTCGCCAGTTAAAGGTCATCCGATCAATGACTTGTGTGAAGTCATCAATGACTAGCGAAGGCGCCCGGGGGCTTCTAAAGAGGCTTCATGTACCCCACATCGATCTAATCATGGAACATCCTGACACCGATCGAATCGAGAACGATCCTCGTGGGAAAGACTCTTGTGGATGCTAGAACCAAACTAGGCACTATCAACGGATGCCTGACCTTCTCTCTAGATATGTGAAACGTAAGCTGGCCAGCAAAGTTTCGTCCCGGGACAATCAAGAGATACAATAGAAGTACAAATCCTGTTGAGTTTCTTTAGATCTACACCACAGTCATCCAAGCGGTTGGTGGGGATAAGAAGATAATGGCTAATTACCTCCCTACCTCCCTTGAAGGGGCAGCCAAGACATGGTTGACCAATTTACCATCGAGAACAATCTACTCGTGGGAGTAGATTTGCGATGTATTTCGAGCCAACTTTTAGGGTACATACGTTCGCCTAGGCACAAAAAAGAGTACATGGGTAGTGAAACCTTGCACGAGTTTGTACGCCACTTCATCAATATCCAGAGCAACATCCCTAAGGTCAGCGACTACGACTTCATACAAGCATTCACCCGAGGGGTCAGGAACCGGAGATGCATTGAAGATATCGCCATCCAAGAGCCTGAGACGGTTATGGAGCTCATGAAGATCGTTGATGAGTCCACTAAAGCTGAAGATGCACTTCTCTTCATTAAGGAGAAGACTTAGGATATCAGGCACCCTCATCCCAGGCTTGAGGGTCACAAGGCAAAGGTCAAGCGTAAGAAGAACACCAAGGGAAGTAAGGGAAAGAACAATAATTCCAAGGAAGTTTTTACAGATCTTTTAGACACCTGTCCCAACAAGCGTCCTGGTCCCTCCCAGGGTAAGAGCTCTACACCAGGCTTCAGTGAACGCAATAGTAAGCCCAGGTGCAACCTCCACTAGATTGAAAACAACAACCTCCATGAGTGCTGCATCTGGAAGAAGATTGTTAAAGTAGAGGTCGAGAAAGCAGCCAAGAGAAAGAAGACCCAGGTCGTGGACCAAAGCAGAGACTCTGACTCAGATGGCAGTGAGGACAATGTGAACCTGATGTCTTTCTAGTCAGATGAGAGGATGATCAACCACATGGTCGGTGATACTACATCCTACAAGTCCAAACGGCAGTACTAGATTGTGGCCCAAGAAGTCCTAGCAGCCATCCCCATGGGTCGTCAGGTTGTCAAGTGGCTGAACAATAAAATCTCCTTTGACCAAGAAGATTTCCCTCATAACGTCATACGGCCAAGCCACTTCCCAATAGTGGTTGAGCCTATGATAAATAACTATAGGGTTACGTGAGTTCCTAACGATGGTGGGAGTTCCCTGAACATCCTCTTCACAAATGCACTAGAAGGGATTATGATTTCCTGATCTGCTATTAAGCTAGTAACTCTAGGCTTCCATGTTATAGTACCCGGATCTTCGACCACTCCCATTGGCCAGATATAGCAACTCGTTACCTTTGGGAAGCATGACAACTTCCAGATAGAAAAAAAAATTCTATTTGACATGGTCAACTTTGAGACGACATGCAATACCATCTTGGGATGACCTACTCGTGCCAAATTAATAGCATCCATGCATTACACTTATTAGTGCATGAAGATCCTAGGACCTGAGGGAGTTATAACCATCTGGAGGTACATGAAAGCAGGCTATGCTATGACAATGGATTCTGGACATGGCCACAAAACATCAACCCAATGAGACAAAAAAACTAGAGGCCTAAGGCCATCGTGAGGTCCCACAGTGAAGTCAAAGCAGTTCCTCTGGACCCAACGGAGTAGTTCAAGACCGTTCAGATTGGCTCCAACCTGCATCCGAAATAGGAACTCACACTCATCACTTTCCTCCGGGCAAACACCGATGTGTTCGCCTGGCAACTATAAGGCATGCCCGGGATCTTCAGGGAGGTGATTGCGCACAAACTAGCTATCTGGACTAATGCAAAGCTAGTCAAGCAGAAACTCTGATGGTTCGCACCAGATCAAAAAGAAGCCATTAAAGAGGAAATCAAAAGACTCACCAAGGTAGTTTTTCTTTGGGAGGTGGATCACCCCGACTGGATCGCAAATCCCATCATGGTCAGGAAGTCAAATGGTAAATGGTGAATGTGTGTCGATTTCACTGATCTCAACAAGGCCTGCCCGAAGGGCACTTTTCCTCCACCACAAATAGATCAAATAGTTGACTCCACCTCTAGCTGCAATAATCTAAGCCTTCCTGATGCCTGCTCTGATTATCACTAGATTAGCATGCATCGAGAGGATGATGTGAAAACCTCCTTTATTACTCCGTTTGGAGTCTATTGCTATGTTAAAATACCCATCGGATTGAAGAATGCTAGTGCCACATACCAACGAGGAATACTGATAACACTCCATGATCAAATCGGCCGGAATGTCAAGGTCTATGTCTAAGATCTTGTTATGAAAACCAAAAAGAAGGGAGATCTCATCTTTGACCTACAAGAAACGCTCAACAACTTGCACAAGAATTAAGTCATGCTGAACCCGGAGAAGTGTGCATTTGGAGTTAACACAGGGAAACTGCTTAGTTACCTAGTGTCCTACGTGGGAGTAGAAGTCAATCCAAAGAAGACCAAAACTATTAAAGAGATGCAACCCCCCAAGTCAGTATGAGAAGGTCAGAGACTAACCAAATGCACAGCAGCCCTCAGCCAGTTTATTTCCTAGCTCAGAGATAGAGGACTTCCCTTGTTCAAGTTACTTAAACAACATGTCAAGTTTGAATTGTCAAAAGAAGAAAATGAGGCGTTCCACAATTTGAAGAGATATTTTTCTTCCCCCCTGTGCTAATCGGCCCAACCCTAATGAAGATTTGCTCTTATACAATGTGGTCGGACCACGTGATGTAAGTGGGGTATTGGTGGTGGAAAGAGAAGCACAAGACAAATGAGAGAAAAGCAAGTGACTGGTGTACTACATTAGTGAAGTACTCCATGGTCCTAAAGAACATTATCTGCAGGTGTAGAAGCTACTATATGTTGTACTGATGGCCTCTCGTAAGTTTTGACATTACTTTCATGCTCACAAGATTACCATACCATCAATATTCCCACTGGGTGAGATCTTGCACAACAGAGATGCAATTGGCCGAATTGCTAAGTGGTCTATTGAACTCGGAGAATTCGACGTCCATTTTGTGCATCGAACAACAATCAGGTCGCAAGCACTCACCGACTTTGTGGTTGAATGGACAAAACTAGATCAATCACAGGATGACTGTGGTAGCTTATCAGATGTATGAACCTTATTCTTTGATGGACCACTGACGCTTCAAGGCTCAGGGCTGAGATTATACTGATCTCTCCAACAGGAGAAAGCCTGCAATATGCTTTGCAGATTGATTTTCTGGCCACGTATAATGTAGTCGAATATGAGGGTCTTCTTGCAGGACTCCGAGTAGCTTCTTCTCTTAGCATCCACTGCCTACTTGTGAAAGGGGATTCATAGTTGGTGGGGAAGAAAGTTAGCAAGGAGTATCAAACCTCAGATAAAACCATGATGGACTACCTCATGGAGGTGAACAAGCTAAAAAAGAAATTCATCGGACTTGAGGTCAAGTATATTCCACGGAAGAACAACTTCCTCACCGATAGTCTTGCCCATATGGCATGCTCACGATCTCCAGGACAACCCACTATTTTCATAGAGAAACTCTCAAAGCCGTCTGTGAAATCATCAAGGGATGCAACCGAAGGAGTAGTGATCTACGAGACCTATAACCGGCTCGGGCGCTCACCAGGGCTTGACGCCCAAAAGAAGTCGAGGGGGAACTCGTGGCTCAGCTCCAAAGAGAAGTTTCATGGACGAACACAATCTGTAAGTATCTTCATGATCAAGTTGTGCCTAAGGATCATGAGCTAACAGAGCAAATTTCTCGTCGATCTAAGATGTATACCTTGGTGGATGACATTCTTTATAAAAATGCACTCATGAAGTACTCATTAAATGCATTTCTCAGAAGTAGGGTAGAAAACTACTTGAAGAGATCCATGGAGGGGTATGCAGAGCTTATGCTTCCTTCGAATCCCTGGATAGAAAAGCATTTAGACAAGGTTTCTATTGGCCTATGGCTCTCCATGATGTCAGCGAGTTAGTAAAAAAGTGCACGAGCTATCAATTTTATAGTAGAAAAGTATATCAACCCACTCAAGCCCTATAGACGATCCCCTTGTCATGACTATTCATTACTTGGGGGCTAGATATTCTAGGGCCCTTTTCGATAGCGTCTGGGGGCTTTAAGTTCCTATTCGTTGCAATTGATACCTCACCTAGTGGATTGAAGTTGAACGAGTCAGAAAAATCACGTCGACACCCGCCAAGAAGTTCATCATGAAAAGCGTCATGACAAGATTCAGCATCCCGAGTAGGATCATCACCAACAACGACACTCAGCTCTCGAGCGCAGCATTCATCGATTACTGCAAGAAACTAGGCACTACAATCTAGTTTGTGTTCGTGGCACATCCACAAAGCAATGGACAGGTCGAGCGGAAAAATGTCCTAGTACTTCAAGGAATCAAATCCCATATCTTCAACCACTTATCGGCCTACGCTAAAGACTGGGCTTCTGAGTTGCCTAACGTATTTTGTGCACTTCGAATGACATACCGCACTGAATAACGGGTGACATACCAGAACATCCATAAAAGATCTTTCGAACCTGGAGATCTGGTCCTATGACTAGTACAAATCCAGAAAAATAGCAACAAGATATTTCTGAAGTGGGAAGGTCCCTGTAGGGTGGTCAAATCCAACCGACTAGGGTTGTATAGGTTAGCTATGGAGGATGGTCAAGTACTTAAAAATTCTTGGAATATTGACCAGCTTTGCAAGTTTTATGTGTAAGTATTTACGATATATTTTGTAAATATTAGTTGTCATATTATCAATATATGTTGTTCTTTACCTATTTCGAGCCAATGCCATAAAAAATAGTGATAAGTCGCTATTCGGGCACTTACGCCCATACACACACACTTAGAATTCTAAGACTACCAATCCAGAAATCCTTCCCCGATAACCAGTTAGGGGCTTCACGTACACTAGGATTACAAAACTTGTCGTGAGTACCATAATTCTATCAAGAAGGAAATAAATGTCTTTAGGAACCGCAAAAAACCTTATCATATCCCAGAGGTGCCTGAGAGCTATGACGTTTTCCACTTAGAGCCTGACCTAAGGTTATCGCGATGAACATTCCAAAAGCTCTTTAACCTACTCAGAAGAAACAAAGACCTAACACTTGTTTAAAATTTCCTTGTATTTATGAGAAGATTCACAGTCATACACAACGCATTGCAGTAGAAATAGGAATATTTCATTCAACAAGATTTTGTGCTCTTTTACAGATAAGCTAAGGGAAAGAGGATTACATGTCCAAAAAGATCTACTCGAAGAAGAGGAAGGAGAGACTTCCCTAGCTCTCTCCAATCATCGACACCTATAGAGTGGATGGGGTCATCGAAGCTCTGGCCCCATGCTGAACTTGCTGGTGTCACCGCCCGATCATCGACATCTCCAACGACATAGGGTTCGAAGAGGCATTGGCTCTCCACCCTCATTGTCGGTGTCACTGCTGCGGCTACTCCCTCCGGCCGTCCTCGCCGAAATAACACAAGGACGGAGAGGATGAAGCAGCCAACATCTTTCCATCTTTAATAGAGACGTTGCCGAATGCCTCCATCTTCTTCTCCTTAGCTGCCGCTTCTTCCTCCTCTATTTCCACCTCAAAAATGTCCCAGTCCACCTTATCTTGGACTGGACACATCTGGAGTTTACTGTCTTTAACTGGGATGCCACGAATCGCTGCCCTCTCTTTAGTTTCCTCATTGCTGGAGACGTCGTTAACCTCCACCACCAAACCAGATTCGGTTGGAGACGACGGTGGGGTAAGGGGTGAGTACTCGAGGGAGGATGGGAAATAGTCAGGAGATGAAGGAATGTATTCAGGCAAAAGAGGAGGCTCCATGATCGAGTTCAGGTTTGATGTTCCCAAACTCTGACTGTCGGGGGTTTATATAGGCCAATGGGTCAAGAGACGCATCATTTCATCTGACAAACATTAATGCCAGGAACAGCTGCATTATGAGCCATGGACTCCCAAGCGAAGCGCAGTCATCAAGGCTACGTCTTTTCAGCTGGCTCGCACAGGCATCAGTGCATCCGTTTATCCGTTGGATTTTTTAGTGCATGGGGTACAACCAAAAATACAGAAAAACATCCCTTCCATGCTCGTGACACGAAATCTTTTCACCGCTATGCAAAATTTCTGCAGCAACACTTCGACTTTTGAGCCTTGCCAGCGATGAGTCTTATCTCCCTTGTACCTTTGCAAGGACGGGGTGATTTTTTACAAATAGACTAGATAATACTCGAATGGAACACCTTCTCAAGGACTCTCTTGGGGACTCAAAGGCATTCAGAATCCTGAGTAGAAGATCATAAAACTCAGTTAGAAGCTTAACCCTAATCGGGGACCCAAGTCCTACACGATTACATGGTCGAACAAAAAGCTTATCTTTACTAGCCATATACTTGATCCATCGAAGCCATATTTCATGTACTGATAGGGAGCCTAATGATGAATAATGGATACCATATCCGGGCACCCCAGGGTTTCCTGTAATTCTTAGGGCATTTCTTTATGTTCGGGAAGGGAATCTGTGGATGAAAGGAAATCACCTGTAGCTACCCAAGGCATCTCGTAACCAGGAAGGTTTATCTCCAAGAATAGGAAGAAAGAGTCCAAAGGACGCACGATTACCCCATATAAATACGGATCCAGGGGACCCTGTGGAGGACGAGTCAAACCAAAGCAACACAAGCCAAGACAAAGCAATGCAGGCCAACTGAAGCAAAGCAATAAAGTCATCGAATAGGTTTAGATCTATCTAGGCTAGCCACACACCCCCTTATAACAGGTATAGATCAATATAAGACAAACATGACGTAGGGTTATTATCCTAAGGGAGATCCAAACCTGTATAAAAACCCCCTATGTGTTCTCTTGCAATTCATCTACTCAAAGTATCACCTATTTCTTTAACAAGTTTGTTAGATCGGAGATTTACAAATCGTGAATATTTGAATTGCATTTGCAATCCTTAAAGTTTATTCATATTGAAGTATTATATATTGATTTTTTGTCATGGAAGTTATTATGAGAAGTGCTGCTTCTCAGAAATTCATATGCAGTGTGGTAACTCATGGATTGAAGATAATGTGGACTTATATGTGGATCTGCATTGCATAGCATTCATATGCACCTTATTGCATTGCAGGAGTTGTTACTTTAATTTGGTTGTGATTGATTGCACATAGTTATTTATGTAATACTACTACTTGTAGATGGTATCTTGTTATAAGTGGATGATCCTTGTGAAATTGACATTCATTGTTCCATGTGATTTTAGTTTTTTTTTCACGATGTTCTGGATGGAGAGATTCTCACAAGTCTTACTTATTTAAGTCTTTGAAGCTTGAATTTATTTATGTTGTTTATATCATGGCATATGAGTTATGTAGTTCTTTATATAGCTTATGTTGAAGTTGAGTTTTATATGATCATCTAGTGCTTTTATATGAGGAAATGGCTCTTTAAATGTTTTTGAATGAAACTGCTAAGTAATGTTAAAATCTCTTATGCTTGTGGAAGTATTAAATTGATGCTTTAATATTTAATAATTATGGTTCAAATAGCTTGTTAAAGTAGTTCACCCTTGCAATCCCCCCCTCACCCAGGTTATTCTTGAAGCTAGCATGGAGGGAAGGCATTAGCAGCAAGTCCTACACACATTTATCATTACAATTACCTTTAGTTATGTGAGGTAATATAACCATAGAGGTTGAGGTTCTTTTTGCACCTTTTTAAATAATAACTTAGAGAGGTTAACCATGTGGTTAAGTGTATTTCATATGTCTTAGACATCATCTATATTGATGAATATCATGTTCTTTACATGCTTATATATTGTTGCTTCCTCGTTGCTCTGTCTTTTTGTAAGGGTATGCTGTCGGAATTTTATAGTTTGGTTTCTTGTAGAGCAGTTGGGTGGCATCCCAGGGTTTCGTGATTTTCTGGGGTGTTACAAATCCACTCTCCTTGATATGATTAAGGAGTCCCAAAAGGATGACAAGGGTACGGCCCAAATTCACAATAAAAAGAAAGATGGCAAGGCGAATTGTTTTTCTATGGATGATTGAGGAATTCTATGGTTTGTGAAGCGCTTAGTGGTTCCTAAAGTCCATGAGTTGAGAAGGAAAATATTGGATGAAGCTCATTATTCCTTGTTATCCATTCATCGCGGAAGAACCAAGATGTATCAATACCTCAAGCAAAGATTTTGGTGGACTCACATGAAGCGATAGATGGCTCGGTATGTGGCCGGTGTGATGTGTGTCAAAGGGTGGAAGTGGATCACCTAAAGCTGGCCGGTATGCTCTAACCATTGCCTATTCGTTCATGGAAGTGGTAGGAGATTGGAATGTATTTCATCATCATTTTACCTTAGCCCTCTCAAGGCTATGATTATATTTGGGTCATCGTCGGTCGGTTCACCAAGTTCACCCATTTCCTTCAAGTCAAGATTTCTTATACCATGAAGAAAGATACAGAGTTGTACCTCTCTCGGATCATCTGCCTTCATGGTATTCCTAAGAAGATCATTTCCGATCGAGGCTCTCAATTTATCTCTCATTTTTATAGGAGCCTCCATGTGAAGCCATGGGCATTGAACTATTCCATATCACCACTTTCCATCCCCACACTGGAAGCCAAATTGAGACGGTCAATCAATGATCAGACGCGTTTCGGTCCGATCATAACTTTTTTTTAAATTAAACCATTCTAGACCTATTTTCAGGTCTATTTTAATGAAGATTGGCACCAAAGCAAAATTAGATAGAACAAGCTCTAGTATTACCTACAAATCTTGAGAGGACCATCTGGTGCCTTCTAGACCCATTACGCTTTGGTCATAATTTTCATGAAATCCACTCGTTTTGGACCCATTTTTCACCTTGTTTCAAAACAAATTAACACCGGAGCAAAACCAACCACAACAAGCTCAAACAAGACCTATGACACTTGGCAGGACCATCCTGTGCCTTCTTGCCATGTTTCACTCCGGTAATAATACTCATAAAAACCACACAATCTATACCCGATTTCAGGGCCAAATTAACATGTGAGCGACATCAACTGGAACAAAACTCCAACATGACCTACAACACCAGGAGGACCCTCCCGTGCGTTCAAGATGTGTTTCGCTCCAGTCTTAACTTTAAAAATGATCGCATTGTGGACCTATTTTTTGGCCTGTTTCGGACCAAACTAACACCAGAGCGAAATCAACCAAAACATGCTCCAACATGACCAAGACACCTGGGAGGACATTCCTGTGTGTTCTGGACGCATTTCGCTCTGATCATCGCTTTTGTGAAATTTACCCATACTGGACCAATTTTTTAGTATGATTTAATGAAGATTAGCACCGTAGAACAACCTCCAGTATTACCTACAAATCCGAGGAGCATCATCCAGTGCATTATTGACACATTACGCTTCGGTCATAATTTTCGTGAAATCCACCGGTTCTGGAACCGTTTTTGAGCTTGTTTCGAACTAAACTAACAACAGAGCGAAATCATGCGGAACAAGCTCAAACAATACCTATGACACCTGGCAGGACCAACCTATGCGTTCTTGCCACGTTTCGCTCCGATCATAAGACTCATGAAGGCCACTCGATCTATACTCGTTTTCAGGCCAAATTAACATGGGAGCGACATCAACCGGAAAAAGCTCCAATAGGACCTACGACACCAAGGAGGACCTTCCAGTGCTTCTAGGCGTGTTTCGCTCCAGTCTTAACTTTATAGAAATGATCGCATTGTGGGCCTATTTTTGGGCCTCCTTCGGACCAAATTAACACTAGAGCGCTATCAACTGTAATATGCTCCTACATGACCTACGACACCTGGGAGGACCTTTTGGTGTGTTCTGGATGCATTTCACTCTGATCATCACTTTTGTGAAATCGTCCCATCCTGGACCCATTTTTGAGTCTGTTTTAATGAAGATTAGCGTTGAAGCTAAATCAAACAGAACAAGTTCCCGTGTTACCTACAAATGTTTGGCGGACTATCCAGTGCATTCTATACCTGTTACGCTTCGGTCATAATTTTCATGAAATCCAGCCGTTCTGGACTCGTTTTCGATCATGTTTCAGATCAAATTAACATTGGAGCGAAATCAACCAGAACAAGCTCAAACAAGACCCATGACACTAGGTAGGACCAACCTGTGCGTCCTTGCCACGTTTCATTCCAGTCATAACACTTATGAAAGCCACTCGATCTATACCCATTTTCGGGCGAAATTAACATGGGAGCGACATCAACTGAAACAAGCTCCAACACGACCTACGAGACCTAGCAGGACCTTCCGGTGTGTTCTTGATGTGTTTTGCTCTAGTCCTAACAATCAGGAAATGATGGCATTGTGGACCTATTTTTGGGCCTCCTTTCGACCAAATTAACACTAGAGCGAAATTAACCAAAACATGCTCCTACATGATATACGACACCTGGGGGGACCTTGAGGTGTGTTCTGGATGCATTTTGCTCCGATCATAACTTTTGTGAAATCAACCCATTATGAACCTATTTTCGAGTCTGTTTTAATGAAGATTATTAGCACATGAGTGAAATGAAATAGAACAAGCTCCAGTATTACCTACAAATCTGAGAGGACCACCTGGTGGATTCTGGACCCGTTACGCTTCGGTCGTAATTTTTATGAAATCCACCCGTTTTGGACCTGTTTTCTAGCTTGTTTCAGACCAAATTAACATCAGAGCGAAACCAACCGGAATAAGCTCAAACAAGAACTACGGCACCTGGTAGGACCATTCTGTGCGTCCTTGCCGTGTTTCGCTCTGGTCATAACACTCATGAAAGGCACTAATTAACACAGGAGCGACATCAACCGGAAAAAGGTCCAACATAACCTACGACACTAGGAGGACCCTCCAATGCGTTCTAGGCATGTTTCACTACAGTCTTAACTTTCAAGAATGATTGCATTGTGGACCTATTTTTGGGCCCATTTCGAACCAAATTAACACCAGAGCAAAATCAACTGGAACATGCTCCAACATGACCTAGACACCTGAGAGGGCCTTTTGATGTGTTTTGGATGCATTTTGCTCGGATCATCACTTTTGTGAAATCGACCATTCTGTTCCTATTTTCGAGTAAGTTTTAATGAAGATTAGCATCGAAGTGAAATCAAACAGAGCAACCTCCAGTATTGCCTACAAATACTGGGAGCACCATCTAGTGCATTCTAGACACGTTACGCTTCGGTCATAATTTTTGTGAAATCCACTTGTTCTGGACTCATTTTTGAGAATGTTTCGGACTAAATTAACACCGGAGCGAAATCATCCAAAACAAGCTCAAGCAAGACCTACGACACCTAGTGGGATCAACCTATGCATTTTTGCCACATTTCGATCTGGTCATAAGACTCATGAAAGCCACTCGATCTATACTCGTTCTCGTGCCAAATTGACAAGTGAGTGACATCAACCAAAACAAGCTCCAACAGGACCTACAACACTTAGGAGGACCTTCTGGTGCGTTTTGGGCATGTTTCACTCTAGTCTTAACTTTCAAGAAATGGTCGCATTGTGGACCTATTTTGGGCCCACTTCAGACCAAATTAACACTAGAGCGCAATCAACCAGATCATGCTCCTACATGACCTACGACACCTGGAAGGACCTTCCGGTGGGTTCTGTATGCGTTTCGCTCTGAAACAAGCTTCAACATGACCTACAACACCTAGGAGGACCTTCTGATGTGTTCTGGACGTGCTTTGCCCCAGTCTTAACATTCAAGAATGATTGTATTGTGGACCTATTTTTGGGCCCGCTTCAGACCAAATTAACACCAGAGAGAAATCAACCGAAACTTGCTTCTACATGACCTAAGACACCTAGGAGGACCTTTAGGTGCGTTCAGGATGTGTTTCGCTCCGATCATAACTTTTCTGAAATTGACCCATTTTGGACCTGTTTTCGAGTCTGTTTTAATGAACATTAGCACCGGAGCAAAATGAAATAGAACAAGCTTCAATATTACCTACAAATACTAGGAGGACCATCCAGTGCATTCTGGACACGTTACGGTTCGGTCATAATTTTCATGAAATCCACATGTTTTGGACCCATTTTCTAGTTTGCTGACACCGGAGCGAAACCAAGCAGAACAAGCTCAAACAAGGCCTACGACACCTGGCAGAACTATCCTATGTGTCCTAGCCACGTTTCGCTTCGGTCATAAGACTCATGAAAGGCACTCGATCTATACTCGTTTACGGGCCAAATTAACATGCGAGTGAGATCAACCAGAAGAAGATCTAACAGGATCCATGACACCAAGGAGGACCTTACAGTGAGTTCTAGGCTTGTTTCGCTCCAATCTGAACTTTCAAGAATGATAGCATTGTGGACCTATTTTCGGGCTTCCTTCAGACCAGATTAACACCAGAGCGCAATCAATTGTAACATGCTCCTACATGACCTACGACACTTGGGAGGACCTTCTGGTGCGTTCTGGATGCGTTTCACTCTGATCATCACTTTTGTGAAATCGACCCATTCTGGACCCGTTTTTGGGTTTGTTTTAATGAAGATTAGCACCGAGCGAAATCAAGTAGAACAACCTCTAGTATTACCTACATATCCTAGGAGCACCATCAGTGCATTCTAGACACATTACGCTTCGATCATAATTTTCATGAAATCCACCCGTTCTGGACCCATTTTTGTGCTTGTTTCGGACTAAATTAACCCAGAGTGAAATCATTCGGAACAAGCTCAAACAAGACAATGACACCTGGCAGGACCAACATGTGTGTTCTTGCTGCGTTTCGCTCCTGTCATAAGACTCATGAAAGCCACTCGATCTATACCCGTTTTCGGGCCAAATAAACACGGGAGTGACATCAACCGGAACAAGGTCCAACAGGTCCTACGACACCTAGGATGACCTCCCAGTGCGTTTTGGGCGTGTTTCGCTCCAGTCTTAAGTTTCAAGAAATGATTGCATTGTGGACCTGTTGTTGGGCCCGCTTCGAACCAAATTAACACCAGAGCGCAATCAACCAGAACATGCTCCTACATGACCTACGACACCTAGGAGGACCTTCCGATGCGTTCTGGATGTGTTTCGATCCGATCATCAGTTTCGTGAAGTCGACCCATTCTGGACCCATTTTCGATTCTATTTTAATGAAGATTAGCAACATAGCATAGTCAAACAGATCAAGCTCCAGTATTACCTAAAAATCTTATGAGGACCATCCAGTGCATTCTACACCCGTTACACTTCGGTCATAATTTTTGTTATATCCACCCATTCTAGACCTATTTTCAAGCTTGTTTCGGACCAATTTAACATCAGAGCGAAATCAACCGGAACAAGCTCAAACAAGACCTACGACACTTGGCAAGACCATCTCGTGCGTTCTTGCCACGTTTCACTCCGGTCATAACACTCATGAAACCACTTGATCTATACTCGTTTTTGGGCCAAATTAACATAGGAGCGACATCAACCGGAACAAGTTCCAAGATGACCTATAACACTTAGGAGGACCATTTGGTGCGTTCTGGGCGTGTTTCGCTCCAGTCTTAACTTGCTTATTATTTGGTTGCTTGTAGGGATAAGAACATCGTTTTCAGGTTGATCGTGCCTACTACCAGGTCAGTAACCTCCAGGAGTTGGTTTAGCAATTTTTTATTCTCATAGTTAGTTTGTTCTTTTAATTACAGTCTAGAAAAAGCCAAAGAATTAATAATGTTAGATCATCCACTGCCCAAACCCTTTATGCCTTGCAATTTCATTTTGGTATTTGTATTGTTCAACTTTTGCTGCACCGTCATGTCGAGTCGTTGGTCTTTGAGTCTAGCCTTTAGAGTTTCTAGTTATGGTCACATTTACATCAAGTCACTGTTGCACACGCCATCATCACCACTTCCACACAACACTCAAAATTTTGCTACCAGTCATACATCTTATCGTGCAGATTGCTCCACGCTACGCAATACCATCTTTTCACCTCTTTGCTTCATGCCTACTGCCATAATTTGATTTATTGCCTTCTTTTGCGCTATGTCACACTATGATAGCACTTGTGCCCAGGCTCTTGTCTCTAACACAGTTTAGCTAAGGACCAGCAAGCTTAGTACTCTGAGCAGATTTTCAACGTGCATTGCTGATTTGAATATTGCTAATACTTGCTACATATCGAAAGCCTTGTCCTAGCTCCTCAAAATTCTACCTCGTATGGATTGTTCGGTTGCTGGGCAATCGCTTCATCCAATCTTCAAGAGGACTTCGACACCGCCAACAGCCACCCCCTGTTTTGCTTGGTAAGAACTTGTAAGAATTTGTGAAAGGCTTGAGAGTTTGAGTGACTTGTTACCATAACCCAGTAGTACATATGATGTAGACGGGGGTTCTCGATCTTTCGTTGAGAGCTAGGATAACATCGATTTGGGGAGGAGTCAACGTTGGTGGTTTGACTACAATGAACACAGGGGCACTACAATTTAGCAACCGGTACACCAACTCCGGATTGTTGCTGTTCTTACCATGCCAAGAACAACCTTGAACCTACTAGCAATTGAAGAACAAGCAAGCACAAGATGAACAAGCAGATAACTCACAAATCTAGCCATGGGGTTCAATCTGTTATACAATGTGGGGTTTTGAATCAAGTAAATCGAGTGGTCTAGCAGACACAAGCGTTTACAAGTAAGAAGCAGAAGCTATCTTAGTTCTAAAACAAAACCCAAGTTCAAAGTGGCGGCTGCTAGTGGTATTTATAGGTAGGAAACCACCAGGAGGTGCAAATCCTAACTTAAGAAATGCCCACATGGGATGTACTAGATACAAGCCTCAAGGCCCATAGCTGGAGGGTCCAAACATTCATTGGCCAATTCCGAATAACTTCTATGAAATTTGATGGTGAGGTCAGATCCATCTGAAAGTAAATGAGGAGATCTTTCCATCAAATACTCATGAGCCTTGACCACCCTACAGAGTCAAGAGTTATGGCCGATTCAAAATGGCAATAACTAGAGGATTCGAACATATGGTCCGAACATTCTTTGGCCGATTCTGAATAGCTTATGTGGAATTTGATGGTGAGGTCAGATCTATCTGAAAGTACATGAGGAGATATTTCCATCGAATACTCATGAGCCTCCACCACCCTCCGGAGTCAAGGGTTATGGCCGATTCAAAATGGCGTTGTCCAATGGTCCGAACCAGCGGTCCAAACTTACTCTTGGTTACTCCTACACCCATCTGGTTCTTCTCCAAAGTTTTTAAGCCCAAGAAAAGCATCACAAGACTTTAGTAGCATCCAATTCAGAGAATAACTTTTATGGACAGCTAGAAATGATTTTACCTGATAATTTAGTCGACCTGCTCCAGCCCGAGTCATTGGACCATGCTGTGCAATAGGCATGGTTGTTCCATTGGAAGGTATGTCCTCATCCTCCTCACCTTCTTGCATTTTAGTTGTCCTTGACTCAAGTTCATCCTCTTCTCCTAAGTATGGAATCAAATCTATAATGTTAAATGTGGGGCTGACCCAAAAATCTGCAAGCAACTCAAGCTTGTATGCATTATCATTAATCCTTTCTAGCACTTTCAAGGGACCATCAGCCTATGAGAGTAACTTAGAGTTTCTCAATTTAGGAAACCTATCCTTTTTCAAATGTAGCCAAATCAAATCGCCAGGTTTAAGGGTGACATGTTTCTTTCCTTTACTACCAGCAAACTTATACTTGGCATTCATGTGCTCTATAATTTGTTTGGTGGTTTCATGCATTTTTAACATTAGTTCAACACATTGTTTAGCATCAAAATGCAATCTCTCCGAAGTTGGCAGAGGCAACAAATTAATAAGGGCACGAGGTACAAAGCCATAAAAAACCTCAAAAGGGCACATCTTAGTAGTAGAATGATGTGAATGATTATAAGAAAACTCAACATGAGGCAAGCATTCTTCATACATCCTTATGTTCTTTTTCAAAACAGCCCTAAGCATGGTAGATAAAGTTCTATTCACAATCTCAGTTTGCCTATCAGTTTGGGGGTGACAAGTAGTTGAGAATAAAAGTTTATTCCCCAACTTAGCCCATAAGATTCTCCAAAAAATGGCTAAGGAATTTTGTGTCATGATCAGAAACTATAGTTTCTGACACTCCATGCAAGTGAACAACCTCACAAAAGAACAAATCAACAACATATGTAGCATCATCACTTTTGTAGCAAGGTGTGAAATGTGCCATTATAGAAAATTTGTCCACCACAACAAAGATGTTGTCCCTCCCCTTCTTTGTTCTAGGAATCCTAAAATAAAGTCCGTAAAAATATCCTCCCAAGGCGCACGAGGAACAGGTAGAGGCATATACAAACCATGGGGATTTAGTTGTGACTTAGCTTTTTGGAATATCGTGCAGTGAGCAATGTAATACTCCATATCTCTTCTCATCTTGGGCCAAAAGAAATGATAAGCGAGGATGTCCTCCGTCTTCTTCACGTCAAAGTGTCCCATCAGCCCACCTCCATGTGCTTCTTGTAACAACAACAAACGATTGGAGCTAGCTAGAATGCATAGCCTATTAGCTCTAAAGACAAACTCGTCAGTGAAGACGAATATGTTCCAAGGTTTTCCCTCTTTACAATTCAGCAACACATCCTTAAAATCGTCATCATGAGCATATTGTTCTTTAATTGTTTCTAGGCTAAAAAATTTTGAAGTCAAGTTGTGAAAGCATGGTGTAACACCTAGACAAAGCATCAATAATAACATTCTCCTTCCCCTTTTTATGTTTGATGACATAAGGTAAAGACTCTATGAACTCAACCCACTTAGCATGTCGATGGTTCAATTTTGCTTGACTTCAAAAGTGTTTCAAAGATTCATGATCAAAATGGATAACATATTATTTCGGCCATAAATAATGTTGCCATGTCTCTAAAGTCCGCTAGAGCATATAGTTCCTTGTCATAATTAGAATAGTTTAGACTAGGCCCACTCAACTTCTCATTGAAGTATGCCACAGCTTTTCCCTCTTGTAACAAAACACCTCCTAATCCAATTCTACTGGCATCACATTCAAGTTCAAAAGTCTTATTAAAATCAGAAAGTTGGAGCAAAGGTGCATGTGTTAACTTATCTTTCAGCATGTGGAAGGCATTCTCTTATGAGTTTCCCCAAGTGAATGACACAACCTTTTTAGTAAGCTCATGCAGCAGGGCAGCAAGAATGCAGAAATCCTTCACAAAGTGGCAATAGAATCCAGCAAGTCCTTAAAAGCTACGCACTTGTGTGACCGTTTCTGGGATCGGCCAGCTATGTATTGCTTCAACCTTGGCTTGATCAACTTCAATTGCCTACAGTGTAACAATATAGCTAAGAAAAGAGACTCGATCCATGCCAAAGGTGCATTTCTCAAGGTTACCAAATAATCGTGCAGTGCGCAAAGCATCAAAAATACCACGCAAGTGATCAAGATGTTCCTCTAAAGATTTCCTATAGATCAGGATATCATGAAAATAAACCACCACAAATCTGCTAATGAAAGCACGTAAAACTTATAATCTCATAAAAGTGTTGGGTACATTAGTTAAATCAAAAGGCATTACTAACCACTCATATAGACCGAACTTAGTTTTGAAAGCGGTTTTCTATTCATCTCCCAACTTCATGCGAATCTGGTGGTATCCACTACGCAAACCTACTTTAGAAAACACAATAGAGCAACTCAATTCATCAAGCATATCATCTAACCAAGGAATAGGATGACGATATCTGATGGTAATGTTATAAATTGCTCTACAATCCACACACATTTCCCATGATCCATCTTTCTTAGGAACTAAAAGCACCGGAACAGCACAAGGGCTAAGAGATTTGCGCACATAACCTTTCTCAAGCAATTCTTGCACTTGCCACTGTATCTCCTTGGTTTCATCAGGGTTGGTTATGTATGGTGCACGATTTGGCCAAGAGGCTCCTTGAAGGAGATCAATTTGGTGTTCAATCCCTTGCAGCGGTGGTAGCCCCGATGGCACCTCCTTTGAAAAAATGTCGATCTATTCCTACAAAAGGTTAGTGACAGCGGGAGGCAAGGAAGAAGGTATTTCCTCAAGTGAAAACAAAGTTTCCTTGCAAATTAAAGCATGAGGAAAACAAAGTTTCCTTGCAAATTAAAGCATAGCAAATAGTAGTGCTAACATCAAGCTCTTCCATATTAGATTTGGTAGCAATGAAACAAGATCCTTTTCAGCTTAATCTCATTTTTATTATCATCAAAAGATTTAGTGCTTTTCTTGTTATGTTGTGTGAGTTCCTTTGCCACAATCTGATTTTCACTCATAGTATGCTCCTGATTTTTCAACTTGCTAGCTCTAGCAATCTCATGTTTCAAAATAACTATAGGAGACACGAGATATAACACAAATTTCTAATCATTATGCACAAACGAGTATTGATTAGTTTTACCATGATACAAGGAATCTCTATCAAACTGCCATGGTCTACCTAACGACATAGAACATTCTTACATAGGTACAACATCACAATTAAAAGAATCATATACGAACTGATAGCAAAGTTAACTCTCACCAACCGTGTTACCTTTACCCTGCCGCTGTTGTTAAGCCACTAAATGTAGTAAGATTGCGGGTGTGGTTTGGTGTTTAATCTAAGATTCTCCACCATTTTAGAACTTGTGAGGTTGTTGTAGCTCCCTCCATCAATGATCACACAGTAGGAGCGCTCTTTGATCACACACTTGGTTTGAAACAAGGTGTGGCGCTGATTTTGTCCAGCCTACTCCATTTGTGCACCCAGCACTCGTTGCACCATGAGGCTTTCATAGCGGTCTGCATCCTCTGTGCCAATGTGCTCTTCGGCTTGATTATGTGCTTCATCTCCACCTGCATGGTCAGCCGCAAGCAAAGGATATGTATCTTCATCCAAATCACTAGCAGAAGAGTACCCACCATCCGGCCGCACAATTAGCACACGTTTGCTTGGACAGTCCTTGCGCACATGACCGTACCCCTTGCATTGTAGGTACTGAATGTCCCGTTCTTCCTGAAGATGCATCGGATGAGGAACTCTTAGCAGGTGCAGCCATTGCTCCCTTTAATGCTTTTAGGTGTATATGGTGCTGAATTTGATGCAAAAGGACGTGGCTTGCTGCTCAAGGAAGATGGTGTAGCTGCTCGAGTTGATGGAACAACAGCAATGGATGGTGTCCAAGAGCTAGCACAACCTGTAGGAGTGTTAATTCGTGTGCTTGCTCAACGTCCCTGCACTTTCCTTCAGCTTTACAAGCAAGATGAAATAAATGACTGACAGAATTGTACTCTTTGTAGGGTAGAATGTCCTGAATTTCTCGGTTCAAACCACCCATGAATCTAGCCATAGAAGTGTCCTCATTTTCTACTAACCCACAACAAAGCATCCTAGTTTGCAAAGGTTGATAATATTCTTCTACAGATTTGTTGCCCTGTCTTAATTTTTGCAATTTATATAACAAATTGCGTGCATGATATGAAGGCACAAATCTAGCCCGCATGACCCTTTTCAAAGCATCCCAGGTTTGTGGAGTATTATTTGGATTTGTGCGAGGATACTCACTCCACCAAATAGAAGAAAAATTGGTAAACTCACTAGTAGCAGCCCTAACACATTTGTTCTCAGGAAAGTCATGACAAGAAAACTTCTGTTCAAAAGCTAGTTCCCAAGTAAGGTATGCATCTGGATCATACTTCCCATCAAAAGGGGGCATGGTGAACTTGATCATGCCTAAAGTATCATCAGTATCACTTACCTCTCACCGTGGTGGGTGAGCACCAATGCCATGGCGGTTGCCATGTTGCTGTTGATGTGGATGACCAAGTGTCCTCATTTTCTACTAACCCACAACAAAGCATCCTGGTTTGCAAAGGTTGATATTATTCTTCTACAGATCTGTTGCCCTGTCTTAATTTCTGCAATTTATATAACAAATTGCATGCAAGATATGAAGGCACAAATCTAGCCCGCATGACCCTTTTCAAAGCATCCCAGGTTTGTGGAGTATTATTTGGATTTGTGCGACGATACTCACTCCACCAAATAGTAGCAGCCCTAACACATTTGTTCTCAGGAAAGTCATGACAAAAAAACTTCTGTTCAACAGCTAGTTCCCAAGTAAGGTATGCATCTGGATCATACTTCCCATCAAAAGAGGGCATGGTGAACTTGATCATGCCTAAAGTATCATCAGTATCACTTACCTCTCACCGTGGTGGGTGAGCACCAATGCCATGGCGGTTGCCATGTTTCTTTCGATGTGGATGACCATTTACTCATTCTCAAGCTCGGTTTCTACTGAATATTTGAGTTCATCCTCACTCGCGGTGCTGCCCACGGTGTTGTGGCTGTTGTTGTAGCACCGAGCTGAACCGTCATGATCGGACTGGTCCATCCTCTCAAGGTGGCTTAGAATACCTGCAAGAGCGGTGTTGAAAGCTCAAAGGGAGTTCTCCATCAATGAGAGCTTGGCGTTTCTGTCAATCTGGGCCGCCTCCAACTAACCAAGGCGATCATTGGTTACCCGAACATCCTCATCAAGGCCTTTAGCGTGCAGCCTCACTTTGCACTCAAAGTGTTGTACGATGCCCCTTGTACGTGGTGAATGTGGCGAGGGACCATCTTCACCTTCTGAGATGGTTAATAAACATCAAAAAATTCATAAGAACATATGGCCAATCAACTAATGGGACTAGGTGATGGCATATTCCATTTCTCTCAATCTTGTGCAACCGAGCTCTTACAAGTTCTCACCACGCTTTGCAGACAGTGTAGGCAACCAGCAAGAATAGAAACAATCCTGGAGTGTGTCGATGTTGGTCACAAGCACAACCTGTGATGTGGTAATCAAATATGTGGAGTTATAGGTGGCCGCAAGTAAGAATCAAGGAACAGCTAGAACCACATTAGTCAAAGCAAGTTGAATAAGCGCTCAACAATGGTACTGTGCTGGTTCTAGGCTAAACCGTGCTAGAGACACGATCCTAGACACAACGGTAATCACACAAGGTTACCAAAGTTGAGCATAAACAGAAGACAATAGATTCAGTCATCCCCCCCACCCCCCTCTTTTTCTTTTTTTCTTTTTTCTGACTTTTCTTTCTTCTTTTTTTTTTTGCAGGGTTCCCAAAATCCTTGAACTTCACACAGTGTACTCCAAAGAAAGCAACTCACATCATACACATTTTTTGTCCAGTGAGAAAAAAGGTAAAAGAAGAACTCTCTCTTTCTCTCTCTGAATTAAGGACACTCAAATCAGCTATTCATGAATGACTCCAAATTTGAGTGCTACACAAGAGACTTCTCAAATCAGTCCACCAAGTTAGAAAGGTGCTCGGAAGACTACTCGAATCAAACCACAAATCTGAATCGGTGGGTGTTTATGATGGCAGCAGATCTGGTGGTGATGGTGGCATGAACAGTACTCAAAACTCTAAAGGATTAGACACTAAGAACCAGCACTTGACACGATGATGCAGTCCAAAAACTCAACAAGCAAAGGACTAAGCGAAACAGCAAAGGCTCAACTTGTTTTGGAACTCGGAACTAACCTATTTTTGGGGTTTTTCTAGACTGTAGGTAAAAGCAAGGAACAAAAGAATCTCTCACTGAACAACCTTGAGCTCTGATAGCATTTGATGTAGACGAGGGTTCCCGATATTCCATTGAGAGCTAGGAAAACTTTGATTTGGGGAGGAGTCGATGTTGGCGGTCCGACTACAACAACCATAGGGGTGCTGCGCCTTAGCAACTGGTACTCAGAGAAGATGTTGGCGGTCCGGATTGTTGATGTTCTTGCTGTGCCAACCTACTAGTAATTGAAGAACAAGCAAGAACAAGATGAACAAGCAGATAACTCACAAATCTAGCCATGGGGTTTAATCTGTTACACCAAGATGGGTTTCTGAATCGAGTAAATAGGGTGGTCTAGCTGACACACGCGCTTACAAGTAAAAAGCAAAAGCTATCTTAGTTCTAAAACAAAACCCGAGTTCTAAGAGTCACCTGCTGCTAGTATATATAGGTAGGAAACCACTAGGAGGTGCAAATCCTAACTTAAGATGCGCCCACATGGGCTCTACTAGATACAAGGCTCAAGGCCCATAGCTGGAGGATCCGAACATTCTTTGACCGATTTCGAACAGCTTCTGTGGAATTTGATGGTGAGGATGAATCCATCTGAATGTAGATGAAGAGATCTTTCCATCAAATACTCATGAGCCTCCACCACCCTCTAGAGTCAAGAGTTATGGCCCATTAAAAATGGCAATAGCTGGAGGGTTTGAACATATGGTCTGAACATTCTTTGGACGATTCTGAACAGCTTATGTGGAATTTGATGGTGAGGCCAGATCCATCTAAAAGTAAATGAGGAGATATTTCCATCAAATACTCATGAGCCTCCACCACCCTCCGGAGTCAAGAGTTATGGCTGATTCAAAATGTCATTGTCCAGTGGTTCGAACCAGCGGTCCGAACTTGCTCTTGGTTACTCCTACTCCCATCTAGTTCTTCTCCCAAGTTTTGAAGTACAAGAAAAACATCACAGGACTTTAGTAGCATCCAATTCGGAGAAGAACTTTTATGGATAACTAGAAATGACTTTACCTAATAATTAAGTCAACGTACTCGAGCTCGAGTCATTGGCCCATGCTGTGCAAGAGGTGTGGTTGTTCCATTGGAAGGGATGTCCTCATCGACATAGGAACGATACACTTGCTATGTTATTTTCTTGTTTCTACTAACCATGTCAGGTAATGAGGATTCACGTCAGCACCCACCCCGGATGAAGGGCATCATATCACATTTTGAGCATTAAATGAAGATCATCACAAATGATATGGGGGACATCCATTTAACCAATGAATGGTTGTCCTTGTGAGAACGAAAGCTTAACGCAATCATGGCTGCTCAAAACACCACTAATATGACACTTGAAGCTATTTTGGCTCATCCTAGAGCAGGAGCAAGAAAGAGAGAGCTCTGTTGATTACATCGGTGACCCAATGGAAGACAATGATCAAGATCTCAAACGACAACACTTTGATCGCCATGGTATAAGACAAGAACAACCACATCGAGAGGTACGTAACAATAATGAATATGCTACGGAAAAATTTATTGTGCCTCCATTTACTCTGATGCGTACTTAAGTTGGGAGCTTCTAGTTGATAAAAAAAATTGCTTCTCATGAATATCCTGAGAATAGAAGAGTTAGGGCTACCACTAGTGATTTTTAGGTTTTGCATCTATTTTGTGGTGTGAATATTTTCATAAACATCCTAATGAAAAACCACTTGGGAAGGTGTGAAACAACAAATGAGAGATATGCTTGTGCCTTCTTATTATGCTCATGAATTACTGAATAAGTTGCAATGATTGAAACAAAGAAATAATTATGTAGAAGGGTATTACCAAGAGCTACAAACTGATTTGAATCATTGTGGCCTTAATAAATCTGAAGATGCAATAATTGCTTGGTTTATGAGTGGTCTAAATTCTAAGATTGCTTATGCAATTCAACATAAATATTACTAGTAGCATGAGTGATCTTGTGCATTGTGCTATTGATGTAGCGAAAAGAATTCAAAAGCAAGAGAAGATCGTGGTTGATGGCAATTGCACAATTAGTGTTCAACAATCTTTACAAGTTGAAGTGCATGAAAACCAATGAGAGCATCAGAGCCAACTAGCCCAATTGAATGAGAGTGAACAAATTGAGTTGTGTGATTCCACAATACGTGAGGTTGAGAGCATCAAAATTGAGATTGTGAAAGATCCACAAAAACAAATGAGTGAAGTAAATGATAGAAAAAGTGAGGATGTTTCTGAAACTTATGAATTCATATCTGCTTCTAGTGTTTCTTACATTGTGCAGGTTAATAAAGAAGAAGAGAAGGTAATTAATCCACAACCTGCATCACTTGAGGAAGATGGTGAAAACACATCACTCACAACATCTGCATCATGTAAGGATGACATGGCAGGTAATGAAAAAGGAAATGATTTGGCCATACAACAAGAAACTGCATGTAATTGTGAGTATATAACTACTACAATGAATTTATGTGAGCCTATATTTAAAGATTTAATTGATCCACATTCTGAACTAGTTGCACACAATTTTCCTCACGTGTAAATCATTACTCACAAAGAAGTACTTTCTAGAATATCCCTTGCTTATTCCTTGTTTTATATCAAGTTTTGCAAGCCTATTAGATTATCTTGTATGTTGAAACATATTTCTGAAATTGCATCTATGAGATGACTTTTGAGTCCGTACACTCATAAGTATAAATTTAGTTTGATTGCAGATTGCAGTGTGGATAATTAGTTCCATCTGTATAGACTATGCATTACTTGTGATAATCTTGCTTTGTTGCATTTGAATCTTAAGGACCTACAATCTTTTGTACCATATTTTGATAAGCCTGAAATGAATGTAAATGATAGTGCTTATTGGATAGAACGGAGTACAATTTCATGTTCTTATTGTACATATGACATATATATATATAATTAGAGTAGCATAGTTAAAGCATGCACGATATTAAATTCTATTACAACCTTACAAAAGTTGAGGGTGACTTTTCTTCAACAGAGGGGGAATGATGAGAATGATATGTGTTCAAGTGCTGATTTGACATATTCATTATTTGCCTATTGTAGCTTTTATAATAGATGTTATGTGCATAACAAGGAGACAGCTAAAATAGATGACAATTACATATATCATGCATATACGTTGTTCTCTTTGTCTAGTACATTTTTAGGCTATCAAAAACAAAGGATGGCTTTTCATTAAGAAGGGGAGAATCATGCGGAGCTCCCTACCAATCACACACTAAATGTTGTTCTGCCAATTGCTGTGAATGCTTTAAGTACATCTGGACAACATGAACTCACAAAAAGAGCTGAAAACATTTCTGATGCATACAAAGAATCAATTAAGAGAGCATGTGCATGGAAACATGATAATAAAGTGAGTTTGTTCCTAAATACTTTAAATTATGTTCTTTATGAGAATAGTATACTACCTAATGTATTTACTTTGCTTATACTAAGATTTGAAGGAATAGCACAATTGGAGGACGAAGAACTTGAGGATAACCTAAATTTTGATTTGAGGTTGTGAATAACAAGACTAATTGAAGAATGACTTCAATTCAAGAAGGGGAGGACGATGAGGACATCACTGTGGATATGCACACTATAAGTAATTGTCCAAAATCAGTTGTGGCTACGCCATTGAAAGGTCCTATGACACGAGCTTGTGCACATCAATTAAAACATGAGGTGTGCTCCTTCATCTATGTTCGTAACTATACTTATGAAGATAGAATGCTACTAAATAATTCTTGTGATGTCTTGTTACTCAGAAATATGAGAAAAGATAGCTCGAGTCGAACCCTTGTCGGGAGCTTGTTGGAGCATGTCGAGAGCTTGTCGGGGTTCAATTCTAGTAACTACCCATTCTCCTACAGTGGGAAGGTCGGATCCTGAGTTCCAAACAAGCTAGTCAGGTTCCAAGGCAATTACTACTCGGACACCAAATTCGTTTCGGCTTCAACAAACAGTCATGCAACAAAAGGACGATATCTCTGTCATGCGGAGCCCAATGCAAGTGTTTAGCCACATGTTCAAAAAATTGTGTTGTGATCTTTCCAACAGATTTAACCCCATCAACAGATTCCTTGTAAGCGACTCGAAAATTTCAAAATGAGTTGACATTGTAACAGATAGAGTTAGACATATTTGCTTCCTTGGTTTCTTTTGTAGCATCTAGGGGGCATGCATACCCATAAATAGAGTCTAGGTGCAGCCATAATAGTTGAGTTTTGTTGAAGCATAGTTTCGCCTAGGGCAAAACCGCATTGTCTCTAGTTGTGTCTTGCGACCACCTAGTTGACTACTTTGCAGAACTCCACCATAACAATATACCTTTCTTCATATGTATTCACAATTTTAGATTGCCTTAAATTATTCTTGTTATTCAATTGCTTGCAGGGATAAGAACTTCGTGTTTAGGCTGATCGTGCCTACGGCAAGGTCAGTAACCACCAAGAGATGGTTTAGCAATTTCAAAGGTGTTGTATCATCAAATGAGTGTGGTCAGATCATCAAAGTCGTCCCCACCAAACTGACTTGTGTTTCTCATTGAAAGATCGGGACACCCGTACTCATATCAGAGGTGATGTGATGTATTATAAAAGGTTGGAGAAGCTTCCTTGTCTTGGAACCAAATTTGGAAGAGCACACCAAGGATAATATTATCCGGCAACATACAATTCTCAAATATTAGGCTACTTAGCATATTCTCATCCAACATAAATAAAAGCTTCATAAACAAATCTACCCTTCATTCCTCATGAGTGGTTGTATCCGGAGGTAGCATGGTCACATCATGGTGAGGATGCTGGTCACACTCCTAAGTCATTCCTCCATGTCATGGCCCTGATGGAAGGGACGAGCAAGCAATCTTCAGGAACTCATGGTTCTAGACCTTCTTATGACCCCCGAGCGGTGCACCATATGGAGGTGCGAGGTGGCATGGCCTTTGGGTCTCCTCCATTGGCTTCTCATCCAGCTTACTACCTCACGGCCTAAACAGAACTGCCCCCCTCATGTCATTCCCAATACCCAAGTTGCCACCACCGCCATCCAGAATGGCCATCGAAGCTCCCCTGGAGAGGGTGAGGTCATCCCATAACATGAAAGGAGCAAGGAATGTGATATTGGCTATCTCCAGAGGATCAAGCTATGACTTCGAGTCCAAACGACAATGAAGGAACTACTATGTGCAAAGGATCGATCATGTGGGAACCAGTCCCCCAATCATCAATCACTTTTTCTCAAGAAGACATGCGAGTACTCAATTACCCTCACATGGATGCCTTCATCATTTTCGCAAATGTGTCCCTAAGTACTAATAGATAGGGGAGTTCAGCAGATGTTTTATTTGCAGAAGCCTTTGATCAAATGGGAATTTCTAGGAGCTGCTTGCAACCAGCAGGGACCCCACTACAAGGGTTCGGAAGAAGTCTTGTTGAAGCTCTTGGACGGGTTTTGGTCCCAGTAACTTTCAAAATGGGAGGGGAAGCACGGGCAGAAAGCATTTCGTTTGATGTGGTGGATGTTCCTTACCAATACAATGTCATCTTTGGGAGAGAGACATTGTCTAGCTTTGGCGTAGTCATCCATCATGGCTACTTATGCATGAAGATGCTAGGCCCAAATGGAGTTATTTCTATCTGGGGGGATCAAGTCATGGCCTGAAGGGTGGAGCATAGTCATGCTCTGGGGTAGCAAAGAGTACACTTACCGTATGAGGCGGATAAGGAAGAACACGAGACCCTAACATCGAAAGCTAAGCCAAAAGGCAACATCAAGCGAATCCCATTACATTCTGAGAATGAGGATAGGGTGTGTGCACAAAGGTGCCAAGTTTCTACCTGGGCAGGAGATGAAGCTACTGTCTACCCTTCAGGCCAACGAAGATATCTTTGTCTGGTCACAGCAGGACTTGCCAAAAAATGGCTCTGGAAGTGAAGCCCAAGAAGCAAAAGCTTCGAAAGATGTCCGCTGACCATCAGGAGGTTGCTCGGGTCGAAGCTTTTAGCATCTGGAGTGATACGTGAAGTCATACACCCTGAGTGGTTGGCAAACCCAGTGCTAGTGAAAAGAACAATGGCAAGTGGCGCATGTGCGTGGATTTCACTGATCTAAATAAAGCATACTCGAAAGATTATTTTCCTCTAGATCAGATAGACCAGCTAGTAGATGCAACCGCAAGGTCGAAGCTGATGAGTTACCTTGATGTATATTCCGGTTACCACCAAGTTTGCATGGCTGAAGAGGACGAAGCAAAAACAAGCTTCATCATACCCTCTGGGACTTATGTTATGACAGGATGCCTTTCGGCCTTCGCAATGTCGGGGCCACCTTTACATGGTTGATAAGCAAGGTCCTTTGCACCCAGTTAGAAAGCAATGTAGCCACATATGTTAATAACATCGTAGTCTGATGGCAGAGTGAAGGGAGTCATGGTGCTGACTTGGAAGAAAACTTCGCCAACCTTTAGAGGGCAGTCTTAAGATTGAACATGGAGAAATATGTTTTTTGTGTCCGTTTGGACCAACTATTGGGATGTCTGTATTTCAAAGAGGTATTGAAGCTAATCTAGATAAAATATGGGCCATTATTGACATGACACCACCCAAGTCAATCAAGGAAATGCAACGTTTGGTTGGAAAAGTGACCTTTGCTGAATCGCTTCATTGCTCAATCCGCAAAGAAGAGTTTGCTATTCCTTCAGGTCCTCTGGGGCTCGGACCCATTCAGATGGACAGATGAATAGTAGGACCCCTTCAAGCCCTTGAAGAGCGACTTGGCAAAACTCACCATAGTAGATAATCTGAAGACCGGTAGCGGATTGATACTATACGTTGCAGCATCCCATTTGGCAGTCACCACAATTTTAATTCAAGAGAAAAAGAAGTCGAGGGGAATGTTCAGCAGCTATTAGTCTACTTTGTCTCAAAGGCTATTCTGAACTCGAGAAGATGGCATATGCAGTAGTCATGGCCTCAAGGAAGTAGAAGCACTACTCTACAGCTCACCAATCACAATCCCAACTTCGTACCCCCTGAAGGACATCTTCGCAAACCGCAAAGCTACTGGACATATAGGCAAATGGGCAGCCGAAATCTCCCTGTTATGTATCACCTTCACGTCGCACACATCCATAAAATCCCAAGCGTTGAGCGGGATTTGTCAGTAACTGGATGCCCAAAGCGGGAGAGTCGAAGGAGCCGCAACCTGACCTTATATGGACCATAAATACTAATGGATCATAGGGACTTTCGGGTGTAAGAGCAATAACCGTAATCACATAACCCAGCGGGTCTAAGTTGTATTATGGAGCCATGCTTTGGTTTAATGCTACGAATAACAAAGTAGAATATGAAGCGGTACTACTGGGTCTTCAAAAGGCGAAAGCACTAGGAGAAAAAACACGTGGTGGTGAAAAATGATTTGCAGCACATGAGGAGCCAAGTGGACAAATCCTATAAAGCAAAAAAACCCCGAAGTTGGCCAAGTATTTTCAATCGGTGATTAAGATGAAAAAAATACTTCTCAGGTTTCGTTTCAAGATCCATATGAGAGGGGAAAACCAAGAAGCAGACGCCCAGGGTACCCCTTTACCCTATGAAGTGTTATTCAAGATCCTTGAAGCCCCTACCATAGGGTTTGATGAACCTTCAACAAGCGTTGTCATGCTTTGGTTTAATGCTACAAATAACATAGTAGAATACAAAGCGGTACTGCTGGGTCTTCGAAAGGCGAAAGCCCTAGGAGAAAACCACATGGTGGTGAAAACTGATTCGTAGCACATGGCGAGCCAAGTGGACAAATCCTATAAAGAAAAAAAACCCAAAGTTGGCCAAGTATTTCCAATCGGTGATTAAGATGCAAAAATACTTCTCGGGTTTCGTCTTGAGATCCATATCGAGAGGGGAAAACCATGAAACAGGCAACCAGGGTACCCCTTTACCCTCCTAAGTGTTATTCAAGATCCTTGAAGCCCCTGGCATAGGGTTCGACGATGTAATACCTAGTTTTAAAGGAACAAAACTGGGCACAACACATGTATGCTAGGATCAAGTTTCCATACATGTGTTACATCGTCAGTGTATCATCACAATACCATTATTACAGTAATAGGACCTGAGGGTCTAAACGAAAACATAGTGAAATAAGAGAGCTTCAGCGCCAACGGGTCTTCCATCTTCCACAGGCATCAATCGGAGGCACACCAGCCTAGAACAGGAGCTTCGGGTCAAAGTCATCCTCATCAAAGGATGCAGCTTCATAGATGGCTTCTAAATAGCAGAAGGATGCAAGAGAGGGAACAATGTGTGTGAGTACATAATGTACTCCGCAAGCATGGGCAAACATGAAATGGGGCTTAAGTCAAGAAAAGGCTAGACATTGGTTTACTGCACTACGCAACCTTGACCTATACTCCAACAACATACATCCTATTTACTAAGTGAAGACACAACTATAACAAGAGAGATAACTCATCGGATTCCATCTAACTACCAAGACTCACTGGCAATCCCATTACCTAGCTACCCAACCATCCAATCCAAAACCCTAATCCCAACTAATCAAGAAGAAGTCTAAGCCGCTCTTGACCATGAGCACGACTGATCGATCAGTTATACTCTATAGAGTTTGCACAGCTTTCCCCATGAGTTGTGATTCCCTTGTTGCTTCACACTTCCGGGGTTTGGAGTCGGGATCTCACTACAAGGTCTTTACAAATCTCCCACCGATCTGTAGGCACCACTGAGATTTCACTGCTAGCAAACGATTCCATCACTGCAGAAGCCCCCTCTTGTGCCATCCAACTGTCCATTGGTGCCCACAGAACCTGAGGGGTGGCTAATTAGTTGCCAGACTGTACCTATATAGGCCTCGTGGTTGTACGGATTAGCTTGATTACATGTTCAAGAACCGGTCCTTAGGATCCCACACAGGAACAACCACAAACCTACTGTGCAACACCACCTCAAACCAACCATCCAGTTAGGATCCCTATACCATATTGCTACAAGATTACCATACCCGAGTATTATTGCATAAACATTAGTCAAGATTAATATTTACCAATTATGACAACACTAGCATATCTACCCTTCCTTAACCATGACTCATCAAAAGCTAGTAAACCCTAACATGAGATTCCAATTTTTGACAAGCATGAAATGAAGGATAAATAACTACACATGAATCCTAAAATAGGAGCAAGATGTTCAAGGGACTTGCCTTCAGCTGAGGGTTGCTTGAAGTCTTGAAGTCTTCAAAGGCTTGATCTTGCAGGTTCCCGAACAGATCACCTCAAAATCGACACACTGGAAAAGCATACAAGGAAAACTACTAATAAAAGTATACCAAACAGTACTAAAACTAGGTAAAAATCCTATAAAAAGATTCTACATGTTGCTAGAAGAATTTGAGAGCAAAAATCGGCCTAATCGAAACTACAAGCAAAAAGTTATAACCTTTTGAAGTTCTATGGGCTTTTCTGCAAATTTTACTTGATTTCAAAGAATAAACCGAATAAATTTTATACTGAAAATCTTAATTATGATGTCACAAAGCTAAAAGGAATTTTTTTTATTGAAAAACCCACATAATAGGTCCATGAGACCGTGGACCGAAGAAAAGGCCCTCGGTCCACTGGTCCATAGTGGACCAAAGGCGTCGACGGGCTCGACATGGCGGCGGCCGGCCGGAGGGCAGCCGGAACGGTGCTCTGGCAGACAAGAAGTTCTGATGAGCAATAGAAAAGGGAGAGGGGAGGGCAGCAAGGTCACCCTGAGCGAAAACAGCGACGGAGCAGAGGCGAGGCAGCGGGGAGACAGTGATGGCAATGGTGGCAGTTGGAGGGGCATCGGAGATGAGCTCCGGTGGCTGAACGATGATGACATGACCTGAGATTGAATTTGGAGGGCCCTACAGTGCCAAAGAGAGAATCAGTTCGGTCAGAGACAGTGCATACGAAAAGAAGGGCAGTGATGGCGCAACCTCGCTGGAGTTGAAGAAGATGAGGGCACCGATGGCAAATTCGAGTGAGAGAGGGGGCATGAGAGGGCGGTGGAGGTGTGGAACTTTGCCGAGAAGGTTCAACGAAGCTTAAATATTCACGAGGTGAAGCGGAGCAGTCGGGGCTCGGGGTTGAAACGGGCGGCGGCCATGGTCATAAAGCCAGTGGTTTCGGGATTGATTAAGGGGGTTTGTAGGCGAGATTGAAGGGGGAATTCATGGGGGGAGTAGTGATGGGCATTATGGTCCTCAGATCTGGCCGTTACCTAGCGAGGGAATCGACGGGGAGGCTCAGAATCGAGCGGCCGGTATGGAGGGGATTGAGCCGACAGAAGGTAGGAGAAGGGGAGTCGGCTCGTGTGGGGTGGCTCGGGCGGCTCAGCTAGCTTGAGCCGGGCATGTGTATCGGTGGGAGGCAGCAACGTGCATGAGAGAAGCCTGCTTAGCTGGGCGGCTCGGGCGGAGAGAGTGAGGAGGGGAAGGGAGAACGGGTCGTGTCCCAAGTAGGAAGGAGGGGAGGGAAATCAGTCCAAGAGAGAAAAGAAGGGAGGGGAAGAGGGGGTTTTGGGCCGAGGGAAGGAAATCGGCTCGGGAAGCTTTTGCAAATTTGAAATTTCTTTTCTTTTATGATTTTGAACCATTTTCAAAAGAGATTTTAAACGAGCGATGTCTAACAATCTTTTGAAAATATTTTTCAAGCATAAAACCCTATTGCAACTACTACAACATGGATGCATCAAACAAGAATATAACCTATGGCAATCTAAATTTAAAAATTAATTTCCTTCTATTTAAACAAAATTTGATACTCCTATTTAAATTCTAGCAAAATTTTAAACTATTTCAAAAATTAAAAGTTTAGGGTGTTACAAATGAACCTTTAGCAAGCGTTGTCATGATACCAAAGCAAGATTGGTGAATGCCTTTATTGGAATACCTTCAAGACCGCATAGTGCCTGAAGATGAAGTAGCAACAAAGAGGATATCATATCAGGCCCAGAGATATCAGATCATTGATGGAAGGGGTACGCACCTCTACTGTGATGTGTATCGAAAGCTTAAGGCATGGAGTTGCTCAAAGAGATGCACCAGGGACTGTGTGGATCTCACACAGGTTCGAGGGCCCTTGTCGCAAAGGTGTTTCGGCAAAGTTTCTACTAGCCCATAGTGGCATCGGACGCGGAGGTATTTGTTTGATCATGCCCTGCGTGCCAGTGGATGAGAAGGTAATCACATGTTCAGCAATACGCCTTGCAGCCTATCCATCCAGTGTGTTTGTTAGCAATATGGGGAATCAACATCATCGGCCCTTTCCCTCGGGTGCTGGGAAATCTTCCGCATGCGGTGGCTGCAGTAGATTACTTCTCGAAGTGACCTAAGGCCACATCAGTTGACTGTATAACAGTGAAGAACATCTAGCATTTGTTTTGGACAGTCATAGTATGTGGATTCGAAGTGCCTCGAGAAGTGACCCACGACAATAGGATGCAATTTGACTCCACATTGTATAGAAACTTCTGCGAAGGGTTAGGAGTGAAGTTGTGTTTTGCATCAGTTGGACATCCACAATCCAATGGAGGAGTCAAAAGGGCCAACAGAGGCATCTCCATTGCAGTGGCCAAGTGGTTGGTAGGGCTACCAAAGGGTAAGTGGATGGAGGAATTATCGAAGGTTCTATGGTCCCTCCGCATAGTAGCCACTTGGCTTACAGTTTTCACATCCTTCCGTCTGTTATTTGGAGATGAAGCCATGACCCCAAAAGAGGCTAGAACTAAGTCTTTGCGGGTTTTCTCTACCGACTCCAGAGATTAAGCACTATGAAGGACCTCACAGAAGAAACTTGCTTGGTAGCGGCTGCAAACCTCACGAAGTACTAGGAAGAGGCAAGGCAATGGGTAGACAAGAAGGTTGGCGCATTACATACCAGCCCACAGATCATGTATCGAAGGCGAAAGGTAAAATCATGAAGAAGTTGGGAAGCTCCAATCCAAGTGTGATGGCCCTTCCATCGTGACAGAGTGCTAAAGATCAGGATCATATCATTTGGCCACTCTAGAAGGCGAAGCACTATCTCACACGTGGAATGCAATTTCGCTTGGCAGATACTAGGTCTGAGGACCACGCTTCATTTATTTGCTTTGATAGTTAGTTAGGATGTCTTTAATTTTCTGAAAATGTAAAAGTAGATGCATTTAGAGGGTGTACTCTTTTCCTTGCAGGGGAAGCCTTATTCTGAGGTATAAGGTTTTTAACGAGGCAATCTCCTTGTGTAATCCCTAAGTGAATGAAAATATATTCCCCAAAAATAATATTCGACTTTGCTTCACACACGAAGGATTGTAATCTAAGGACTCCCCTGTGGCTGACATCTAAAGACTCACCATTTCTAAGAATGGGTGAGCCTAATGGACCCGGAGGGCTGATGTATAAGGACTCACCTGTAACAATGAAGGTTCGTAGTCTATGGACTCCCCTGTGACTAATGTCTAAGGATTCACCACTTCAAATACTGGGCTAGCCTAATAGCCCCGGAGAGTTGATGTCTAAGGACTTGCCCATAACAATGAAGGGTCGTAGTCTAATGACTCCCCTGTGGATAATGTCTAAGGAGTCACCACTTTGAAGACCGAGTGAGCCTAAGGGCCTTGAAGGGCTGCCATCTAAGGACTCGCCCGTAAGGACGAAGGGTTGTAGTCTAAGGAACTCCCCTGCGGCTGACGTCTAAGGACTCACCACTTCGAAGATCAGGAGAGGCTAGGGGCCCTAAAGGATGAACATCTAATGATTCCCAAGCGACTGGGGTCTGAAGAACCACTACGCATAAAATACTGAACCAAAAAAACTGAAGGCCGCAAAGGCCAGCGCCATGCCAATGCTTAGCACATAACTAACCACAAAAAATGGTCTGGCAACCTAGATGTCTCATTTTGAACAAAATAATCAAGCGAGACAAATCGCATAGGAAGCTACCAACATTTTATTACACAATACAAATTATAGGGACAGTAGAGATTTGTCTGAATATCTCGAAGGATCGCTCATAAACATCTCTTTGTACCTATGGCTTCACGGCAACTAAAATGTGAACCCATGTCGAGCATCAAAAGAGGCTTCAGGATCTACTTCTTCATTGGGCTAGTCTTCTTAGGGACTCAGAAAACGAAATCTCGATAAATGCACTAAGTGCGGTCGCCCCGGGCTCTTCAATAGGCTCATCCTTAGGCCGAACGCAAAAGCGAAAGCTAAAGACCAAAAACAAAGCAGAGACCGAAGCCCGGAGGGTGAAGGGATATGACGAAGAGACCTTCGACAAGAGAACAACAGGCGACCCCGAAAGGAGCATACAGGTCAAAGAGGTTCTGGCGATAACATGGGAAGTCAGCATTAGACCCAAAGGGAGGCTCGACGCGTGTTCCTTGGGACACATGTCGAACACGGTTAGGTTTGGACTTTGTAAATGTACATAGACTATAATACTAAGGAATATTACAGGATTATTCCTAGGGTTAAGGGGAATATTCCTAAGGATAAGAGATGCAAATGTAATAATGATTGGGTGGTTGAGAGGATATGGTTATAAATACCCCCACCCAACCAATGTGATATGAAGGAACAATCATTACACTCTTTATTACTAGTCCACCGTTCATTGTGTTGCGATCAAGATCCCAACAACAAGGGGGTTTTGGGAATCTGGATCTAGACATCCAAAATACTGCTCTCCTCTGCAAATGGTTGTACAAACCACTCACTAAAGAGGGGTGTGGCAAGACCTCATTTGAAACAAATATATGGGATCTAAACCACTTATTCAAGTGGAGGGGAAACCAGATGATGTCCACTTTTGGCCTAGTTTAATGAAAGTAAAGCATACCCTGTTCTGGTATGGCTCCTTTAGTATTTAAGATTGGTTGCAAATTAGATTTTGCAAAGACATTTGGTTGGGAAATTCACTATTAAGAAACCAATACCCATACTCATATAACATAGTACGAAACAAACAAGACGTGGTGGCTATTGTTTTATAGGCTTTTCCACCAAAAGTCACCTTCAAAAGGGACTTGATTGGCCCAAAACAAATATTATGGAATGATCTCCTTTCTCTTCTTATCAACATTAACTTGACTAAAGAATTAGATGGAACTTAAACCGATCGGAAAGGATCTCTATTAACTCACTCTATAGAGCCCTCGTTCATAGCAATGAACCTATCCAGTACACACATATGTGGAAACTAAAACTTCCCTTAAATATTAAGATCTTCCTTTGGTACTTACTCAAAGGTGTGCTGCTAACAAAGGATAACCTAATTAAAAGACAATGGCATGGCAATCAGAAGTACTATTTTTGTCACAAACTAGAGACGATTAGGCATCTCTTCTTTGAGTGTCACTTCGCTCGTTACGCATGGTTTAAAGTCCAGGTGGCATCAAATCTATACCAACCATGAAGTGCACCAAACATGTTTGGAAATTGGCTATGTGATCTTAGTAAAAATTTGAAAGCTAATATTATGGTGGTTGCGGCATCCTTTTGTTGGTCACTATGCTTATTACTTAGGAATGACATTGTCTTTAACAATCTTCTCCTTTGCAGGTTATTTTTACTTGTACACATTTTCTCCATATGTAGTTGGTGACGCAACGATAGGAACATCGTCAGTTCATTAAATTCGGATCTGCACACTTGGAGTGAGCAACCAGGGAGTTCTATACCCAGTTTGGGTGGTGCTCTAATCTTTGCATTGAAGCTCCACCGCCACAGTTAACTCATTAAGGACATGTTTTCTTTTGTTTTAGTTTTGTTCTTGTTTACTTTGTTCCTTTCATTTGGCTGTGTGCATTCTTATGAAGAAGCCAAGGGTGAACTTCTGTGCATTGCATTATCTTGACGTGACTATAAGAGTTAATAAAGCTTCCCTTTTCCAAAAAAACAACAAGTGCATAAACATAGCCCACATATGAACATGATCATCCCAACATAGAAAATAAAAGAACCAACTCATCTCATCCCACATACATTCATGCCACTAATACTGAACAAAACTCAAAGACTGATACGTATGGACATTACACTTGCTCATGACTGAGAGTGCGGCTATTAAAATAGTTATTACACCCGCCAGGGGAGTACTTCTTTACCCATATGACACAAGACTATACGGCTCATGCAACCGATCAAGTTGCAAGATGGGGTAACCGTGACAACATTTCCCAAATAAGCCCTAAACGTTTGAGCATGTGTCTCTCGGCACGGAGGTTACTTAGGTCCACTTCCGAAGCAACCTCAAGTGCCTCTACAAACATGCCTACTCACACCATAGAGCAAAAAGCCAAAGGAATGCAGCAACATAAGGTATTTAGCTCATCTTTACCATATTCAGATATGTAAAAAGTACGAAAAGCACTTAAGTTAATGGTACTAACAATCGGAGCTTAATCAATGCAAGCGGTTGTATGTCACCCGGGTTCCTCTCCGGAACTACCCCTAATACCCGCCCGCATCTCGTCTCAACCTCACAAACTCATCACCCCAACTTATCATTCTCGTGAACCATAATTAGAGCTCTAAAGTTTACGAATGATGGAACGGTCCATCGCTCGACTTCTACCAGAGACCTAAGTATTTCATAGCAAGTTCGCACAAATTTTAAGTTGGATATTAGCAAAATATACCCAGGTTACAAGGATCAAGATAGCAATGATATCAAGGTAGGATCACATGAACCAAATAGGTTCAACCCACATTTCTGACATCAACTCGCTAAAACATGTGTATTCGACACATAGCAATAACTAGTAAAATTTAACCACCATCATGTGTAAAATTAATGTGAAGTATGCATAGATGCTTGTCTTGGTGCTCAGATCTTTACACAAAAATTTACAATTAGGTTCCACCTCAAGATTACCTCCCAATCTGTTGATTGCTAGAAGAACGATATACATCGAACCAGCATGATATGATATATACACTAAATGACATAAAAATTTAATAGGAGATGTGGTACTGAGTAAAGATCATAATACAACAAGAATCACTAAAATTAAATTTCATATACTCATGGTATAAAATTGAAGCAACAGTGCTTCTGTGTGCTCAACCGAGAAAGGAATAGAGGGAGATATAGTGAGGAGGGAGTACTCAGTGGGAGGAGATAAGGTGAGGAAGGCAAGGGCAGGGTGACATTTCGCGTGGGGTGCCAGGCCAGCCATGTGACGTCGACTCCCTGGGTAGACACAGAGGGAGGGAGAGAGAAAGGAGATAACAAGTGGATCCCATATGAATAGTGCTAACAAAAACTCAATTACTCTTCTCCCAATGCCTTAGCTTAGGCAGAGGTGCTACATGTCTCAAAAATTCATGAAGATTTTTCTGCAGCACCTATAAATCACAAAGAATTCAACAAAAGAGGTTCCGCCTAAAAATTCTGAGTATATTTTGAATTAAAAGTCCCCCAAATTGCTTACTTTTATAATTTGTAGCAATTTTTAAGCCATAAATGTAATTTTCTAACATATGGGAAAATTCACTAATATTCATCACAAGTAATGGACTAATTTCTAAAATTTTCTCCAGTTCTAAGTTATAGGATGAATTTGTGAGTTCTTTTATAATGCATCACTTCATATTATTTTAATCATTTCATGTGAATTTAAATCCCATTCAACAAAATACCCATAACAAAATGCTCACAAAATCTAAACATGATGCCATGAGGCTTATGATTACTTCTATACCATGATATGGGATTTGGGCTATGACATCTCACTTGAAGAATTGCAAGTCGGATCATTCTGCATCCACATTCACCTCAAAAGTCAAGCATCGATCAATTTGAAACAACAAAACTGCACAATTTTGATCCAAACTCACTGGTATGTTATTCACACACTTGAAGAAAATTCTTCCCATGCTCCGCGGTGTCTTTCTCCGTAGCCTGACCATATGAATCTGACAATCTTACCACAGATAAGGGGAAGATCCATGTCATCGCTCTCAGAGTGCTCACTGACGATGGTGCCTTCATCGTGCTCCCCCTCCCTCCAACCTTAGCCATGCCCTAGACGCATAGCATGGAGCGAAGTTGAAGGCGTCCAGGCATTTAGAGTAGGAGTGTGGAGTGGAAGGCACAGAGGGGAATGAGCAGGGTCGGCCGCCGCGATCTAGTCCACGACGATGATGCTTGGTTGTTGCGGGACAATGATGGAGCAAGGACAAGGCCATTTGAGTCCATATGGAAATACATTTTGAAATACTATAGGAAAAAGTCCATATTTTATCCCTCAACTCTACCCGTAGTTTAATTTTGACTCCCAACTCTTGTTCAGATGGAATTACGTCCTTCATCTCGCAATACCATACAAATTTGATCATATCCTAGTTTTCTGTCTCATATGGCACTGACATGGCATGAAATAGGCCGATTTCATCCCACTCTCCATCTTTCCCCAGTTGCCGACGCCCTAATCCCTTCTGTGCCACACCACCACCTTTGTTTTGCTGCGTGTGCCATCCCACTACCACCACTTGTCAATTGTTGTTGATTGATTTCATTCGAGCAAGACTACAGGAGTAAGATAGATTGACAGGTGGGTGGAGGAGAGAGTACATATTGATCGGTAGGTGTAGAGGGAGAGAGATGTTGATGTGTGCATAGCCATTCTCGGCTGCAACGGCAATGAGCGAGCCCCCAATGTCGTTCACATCCTTATCTCGACATCCTTGGGGGAGGCATCCCACGCTACGTAGCTGCTGGCAGCGTTGTACCACTCGACCTTCGGCTCTTGGACAGGGAGGCCCCTGCGGAGGAGCACCGGTGGTTGGCGGAGTAGGTGTTCTGGTATGACATAGTAGTCGAGGGAGGGGCCAACTTGAAGTAACGAGAGGAGCGCCTGGCGAGCCCCGCCACCGTCTGCTGAGGGAGGAGCCGATACAAGCAAATGGGAAAACATGGAGATAGGGAGGTGACGGCGACAGCATAAAACTAGTACTGTTGAGAGATGAAGGTGACGAAAACTTGTTTTGTGCCATATCAGCGTCACATCAGATAGAAAATCGAGCTGCGGATCAAATTTGTGTGGTATTGCGAGATAAGAGGCTTAAATTTATCATAACAAGAGTTGGTGGTCGAAATTAAATCGCGGGTACAGTTGCGGGATGAAATTTGGACCTTTTCCAATACTGTACTAGTCCTGTATTAAGCTGGATGGGTCCAAATACCCCCATAATGCGATGGTTCCAATAAGCACCTAATGGTGATGGCATTTTCCAAAGCCGAGAAGTGACGATGACATATATCAAAAACGAACAATTTGTAATGACACATGTGATTAACCCTTTAATCTATGTCGCCCGTTCCCTACCCATTTCAGCAAAAATCTAAAACTAAATAATATACATAAACGTATTTACTAAAATAGATAATATATTATCGTATTTACAATTTTAGCATTCATATTCAGCACATCATTTACCGAAAATGAAATTTCATACAACGTACGCCGAAAAACCGCAGGTCCGATCATATTCGGCATACCAACCATATGCCGAATACGGGATACAGTACTGTATTCGACATACCGTACGAGCTACAGTACTATATTCGGCACACTGTATACCAAATATGACCTTTACCTACAGTGCGATCACTAATTCGGCACATAGTCATATTTGGCACACCGTGTGCCGAATACGGTTGATATTCGCCACATGGTGTGCTAAATACGAGCTACAGTACCGTATTCACCACACAATGTGCCAAATACGGGCTACAGTACCGTATTCTGTATACGGTATTTCGAATATGGGTTTTTCGATGTACGGTGTACCAAAAATCTATTTTCGGTAAACGATAGGCCAAATACGATACTAAATTTATAAATACGACAATATACTATCTATTTTATTAAATATGTTTATATATATTCTCTAATTTTAGATTTTTCCCATATCCCTCATTTTCCACGAACCAAACGCCACCTTATCGCTTATGGGCTATGGCGTAGTGTCGATTTTAGAAACGGAAGCAGATAAATGGTCGTCTGCCGTCCCCTTGCACGGTAACCATCCATGGCGGCCGCCCCACTGACCTCTCGCTCCCTCCTCGTCCCGCCCCAGCGATCCCATCCACGGCTGCCCGCCTCCCTCCGCCTCTCCCACCACAAGCAGCCTTCCACCGACCCTAAGCGCCGCCGACACCCCGTCCCTTCGCATCCGGCCTTCTCTGCAGCCGTGCGCCGCCGTGCCAAGAAGATCCCCATCCCAGACAACGACAAACCCGCCGCCGGCATCCGCGTTACCGACCGTGGCCTCTCCTACCGCCTGGACGGCGCGCCATTCGAGTTCCAGTATAGCTACACAGAGGCCCCACGCTCACGACCTGTCGCGCTCCGCGAGGCCCCGTTCCTGCCGTTCGGACCCGAGGCCACGCCACGCCCGTGGACGGGGAGGAAGCCGCTGCCCAAGAGCTCCAAGGAGCTGCCAGAGTTCGACTCGTTCGTGCTGCCGCCACCGGGCAAGAAAGGGGTGAAGCCCGTGCAATCGCCGGGACCGTTCCTCGCCGGGATGGAGCCGAGGTACCAAGCGGCGTCCGGGGAGGAGGTGCTCGGGGAGCCCCTCACCAGGGAAGAGGTCGCCGAGCTCGTCAACGGGAGCCTCAAGACCAAAAGACAGCTCAATATCGGTGGGTTCCCTCTCTTGCTGTGATTCGATTATGTGATAGCAGTGCAGGGTACTCCAATTTTGCATTATAGCTTCTTGATTGGGTTGTGAATTGTTGTTACATGTTTTCTTGTTGCGTATGGAGCATTGATTTGTTACACTTTAAGTGAAGCATACAGTATGGAAGAAATTAGAAATACCGATGAGCTAACTAAACAAAGAAACTTGGTGACAACAAGGAAAAGATGAAAGAGATAGAAGCTTTTGTCACTCACCGAGACATTCTTCTTGTTGGTTTGTTTATTGTAATGTGCATCAAGTGAGTTATATTTTGAATAGTGTTTCTGATACGGTAGTATGAGAAAAAGTTGAAGATGGCCCAGCAGTTACGCATGCCGTTATTTCTAGTCTCTTCTGACTTCTGCAGGTAGGGACGGTTTGACACACAATATGTTGGAGAACATTCATTCACATTGGAAGAGGAAGAGAGTTTGCAAGATAAAGTGCAAAGGTGTCTGTACGGTTGATATGGATAATGTCTGCCAACAGCTAGAGGTAGTCAGCTCCTTTCCGCTTCTTTTTGGTTCAGTTGTTTGTGGTGCAGCTTGTTTCCATAAATCATAGCATTGAAATCAATGTTGGCCATGCTTACTCTTAGTGCAACTGTCATATTAGCATAAAAAAAATATGGGCAGTTTTATAAGCAAATTTATTCATCGCATCACTGTTTTCAATACATTTTTCTTGAAAGGCTCATGTTTGCTCCTCGAGTTAGATTTGTTACTCTTTATTTCTAGTGAACTAGTGGACTACTAGTATACTAGTATACATCATCTGATATCATAATTTTAGAAGTCATCCTAGTTACAGATATACTAATTACTGAACTCCTTTCTGCAGTTGCATGTTTCTTATCCCACTTTTGATTCCTTGTTTGATAACTTCATATTATACTTCAACAGGAAAAAGTTGGAGGAAAAGTAATACACCGCCAAGGGGGTGTCATATTTCTTTTTCGTGGTAGAAACTACAATTACAGGACTCGCCCAAGTTTTCCACTTATGCTCTGGAAACCTGTTGCACCAGTGTACCCTCGCCTTGTTAAGAAGGTCCCAGATGGCTTAACTCCAGATGAGGCCACAGAAATGCACAAGAGAGGACGTCAATTACCACCAATTTGCAGACTTGGTAAGGCTGTTTCTCTTTTTCCAAGTAGTGGTTGCTTTGAACTGTTTTGAATTTTTGATACGCAGCAGATTTCATGCCCCCCTGTTCGTTTTTAGAAGTCATTTTATCAATCATTGCATGGAACAAGGTGACAATCAATTCTTCTTTCTATGACCTGTTTGCCCCTCTTAATTGCTCTCACCTCTCTAATTTTGGGCCCCAGCCTACCACACTCATTCAACCCCTAATACCAATTCTGGATAACTTTTGATAAGGGCTCTTTGGGAAAGCACTGCCTAGAAAACCCAAAATGATATCTATTTGAGAATAAAGCAAGCTCCTAAAACGACATCTAGAAAAACAAGGGAGGTAGTATAAAAAAAGGAAGTTAAATGAGCAGAAGGTGATGTGTGTCATAACATTTGTACCTGTCAATTAGTATGCTAAAGTATAAGTTGTTGAACATGTTTTAATAATTAGAAATGCTCAAATAAATACTGAGAAGCTAATGTCTATAAATTGTATAATCATGCCATCATGCTGGTTAGAGCATTGCTCCTTTATATTATGTTGCCCATTTGTGTACTACTTATGTTAATGATAAGTTAAACATGTAACACTCGTAGGCCGAGAACAAGAAGGAAATCTTGATTTTATGCTTTCATTGGTTCAAAACCGTTAACTTGCTTGCTATGGTTAGGTACAAAAGGTTTATAAACTAACTATAGATATCCATACGCCAACAAACATGCATAGTGGTGTATCGCAAATTCACAATACTGTCCTATTTTCTGGGGCTTCAAGTTTTAGAATTTGGGGCTAAATTTTATATTTGAAGCTACCTGCCAAAAGATATTTGAGAGGTCCCTATGAAATAAGCAGTTAGCATAATTAATTTTGCAGAAACCAGAGAGACTACAGACCATTTGATAGCTGTCCTGTTCCAGGTTCTCTAAGTTCCTTAGTGCTGTGCGTATTATATCCACGGACAAGATATCATATATGTATGCGTTGCATCATTCAGTAATTGTACATTTCCTATTACTCTTTCCACACTCATTAAATCGTCCAATTTTGTAAAGGGAAAAATGGTGTTTATGTTAACCTTGTGAAGCAAGTTAGAGAAGCATTTGAAGCATGTGATCTTGCCCGCGTTGATTGCTCAGGACTTAACAAAAGTGATTGCAGAAAAATTGGAGCTAAACTGAAGGTTTGATAAATCTCTCAGAATAATGTTTAAATAGGCATTGTTTTGTTCAAAAGTTGATGAATTCTACCTTCACAGGATCTAGTTCCGTGTATCTTACTGTCTTTTGAGTTTGAGCATATATTGATGTGGAGAGGAAATGATTGGAAATCATCTCTTCCTCCATTAGAAGAAAATAATTTTGAAGTGACAAAAGCGAAAGAACATTTTAGTGGCAAAGAATTGAATGAAAAGGTTAAACATTCAGGAACTGTTCTGACCCAGATTGAGTTGTCTGGTAATGCAACATATCTCAAGAACTGCAACTTGGGTGAAGGTGAAGAAAAATCGAAAGATTCCATGAAGGCTAATCTTGCCAGTGATATGATGCTGGCTTCTGCAACGGAAGTCCCTGGCTTGTTTAATTCTATAGGTATATCTGGTACTGAGCCCTCAGCACACACTCCATTAGAATATTCACCATTAAATCCAGTAAATGATTTTATGGATCCATCCCTGAAGTCAGCATTACATTGCCGAAGTATCCCATTGGACAAGAGTGAAAATAGAGATCTGGTTGAGAAGTCTCTTGATTATTCTGCAAGATCTGAACATTCTCCAGATGATCTGGAACCTCCCCCCTGTATAACGAGCATCGGTGATGAATTGGAGACTAAGAGGAAAGACAACAAAGGTATAAAAGGCAGGAATGTTCTAAACAGCAGTTCTAAAATGCCTTCCTATATGGATGGAGTGTTACTTCTTTTGAAACGGGCCATTGACAGTGGCAAGGCACTTGTTCTGAATGAAAATGAGTTTGTTGATTCTGATCTGGTGTATCAAAAGTCTGTTGCATTCACAAAGTCAACTCCACGAGGACTGGTTTTTGAGCATACACAAAGGAGGTCCAGTGCCAGGAGAAATAGGCCAGACAAGCATGTAGGAATTAAAAAGCATCTTGTAGAAAATAAAGTATCTAGTCATGTTGAAATGAAAGATAATGCCAATGGACGATTGGCAATGCAGACAAATGACCATGCACAAGAGTTTCTATCAGATGTGGTTCCACAAGGTACCTTAAGAGTGGATGAACTAGCGAAGTTACTAGCTTAGAGGTGATTGTTCTTTTATCTACCATAAAGACTGATGCATCGGCATCCTTCTTTTCACGTGCAAAATATGCAATGTACGCTGAGATGGTTAAAAGTGGTCTGCTGCGTCACAGTGACTACTTTTAACCTTGAAATACTGCAGTATAATCATGTGTGCCGTTGAAATCACCTTCGGAAAATGTATTCAGTCTGATTTGTCGTCATCACTAACTACTGATATATTGAAAGGAGTTATCACATGTTCCTAAAGATGTTCTGCACGAAATGCTAAGTCCCGAGTTGTTTCCAAAAAGGCTTTGAAAATGTACTCTCAGATTGCAGGACTCAGGTATTGCTGTGCCTGAGATAAACTGAGTGACCACGACTCAGACAACGCAAAGATCTGGAAGTTCTGCGTCATCGGCACCCCCACCATTCAAGTTCTTTAGAACCCAGTTGACTTGATTATCTTGTGATAGACAAATGTGGGACTGTTCGGTGTGTAGGCTTTGTGTTCCTTAATTGTCTCTTCTGTAGTATAAAAATGTCAAACAAAGCGACTTTCGTTTCAGAGTAGTCTGGGTTTGTTTGGATTATATAAATTTTGCCAGAACTTCGTAAACTGTTCAACTCCTAAACGATTTTTCGAATGTATGGATAAAAGTGGTCAGCTTAAGAAACTTCTTAATGTGATTTTTCTTGGCCTATTGTGGTGGTTCTACATAGAACTTCCAATATAATACCGAATATTGTTTGTATGTAGAAGTTGTATGTATAGCTTCGTTCCCTCTCCTAACTCTCTGAAGTGCCTACAACAAATTTTTTACAACTCAAGTACAACTTGGGACGGTGGTACATAAATGAATCTCAGGGTTTAAATACACGATTGTAATGGAATTGTACGCAAATACTTACGAGCGAGTGTTCTGAACGCCCTGTACACTATGTGTTTCCTGATAAAATAGCAAAGCATTGTACTCGCCGAGCAGCAGCAACAGCCAGCCTTCAGCGCATTCTTTACAAAACAATGCAGCAGCACCCTGAATCTTGCTGGTAACAACAGAGCATGGGTTTTGCTTTCCGGAAAAATAATGACAGACGATCTCTGCACTTTTCTGTTCACCAAGGGTGCAAATTAATTAACCTAAAGATATATACCGACCCTCTTTAGTTTAACCAATAACATTAGTTTTCTAAAATTGCTCAATTTAAAAAACGTAGTGTTATTATGGAACTAAAAAAAGTAGTGGATACTTTAAGTTCACCAATTTGCACTCTACTGTTCACTGATCCATTTCCTTTATTGCCGGGAATTCGGCTCTCAACCCGTAAAGATTAGATGCATATACATCTGCCAAAATCTATTTTCAACTTAATCTGAAGTTTTGGACTGGTCTACCGAAAGTAGAGTTTTATTCTCATATTTTTGGATAGGAGGATTTAGATCTCGACCTTTCCTTTTTATTTATTTTTTAGATTACTATATCAAAACCAATATAATTATGTTACTTTTTGTACTACGAAGCGGCCATTGGTGACGTGTGTGTGCCATACACATTATACAAGAGCACACAAGGCATTTGATATCGCCCTTGGTACTATTGTAATGTAGTGCAGGCACTAGAATAAATCCATGTGATTATTCAGAGCAAAATTTCACAGAAAAATAAAGCCCTCCATAGATTTGGTAAACCTTTGGAAGGTGACACAAGTTGCACAAAGAAATTATGTAAGCATGACCGCACGCCAGGGTTATAAGTTTATCAACGAACGGCTGTTCAGTTAGCGTATCAAGAAGAAAATAAGCCCACTGGGCAAAATCTTTAGACGTCATCTGTGCTCAACATTGAGCCTGATATCTGAACATATGCCATCTGAGTGTAACCGTTGAACACTGATGCATCTAATCTTGCTAGACCGGTTCTTCGAAACAAGCCATAGCGACCGTCTTCGATGATAGGGTCAGTTGCACGTGCTGGGTCATACCTTGTTTGATGTGTTAAGGATGGACCAGCAACAGGTGGAAGCTCCCAATACAAATCCATTACAGATTCAACAAGCCTACTGTTCTGGAAATGCTCTTTGTATGAGATGGCCTTGTTGCTATGGTTGAAATTGTCTCGCATGTAACCTCTAACACCCCACCATGCATCATCCTCTCCACATAGATCGTCTATCTGCACAGCCTTATCCCAAAACTTTTTCCGTTTCGATCTTAATCTTGCTTCATCACTATCCCAAAAGCAGCTATGTCCACCACCTGGAAAGAAAAGAATATGGTGATTAGTTTTTGTAATAATGGTTACTGTCTTCTTTTAGTTTTATACTTTTATAACAAGGAATCCTTAAATACCAATACAATATGCACAATAATGTGTGCAAACAAATATTATAAATACGATACAAACCTATAACTGAATTTTGGTCTCATTTACTAGCATGGGAATCTTAGTAAGGTGAAGTTCAACCAGAAAACAAGTATGTTACTCTACAAGCAATATTGACAAATACAATCATCACCATTAAATAAAATGCACATGCAGCATTTGTTGTATCTTGGACATTCTGAATCTAAGATCGGAAGCCAGAGACCTCTGATGTATGATTGATCACAGATCTGCCTCAAGGAATAATGGTCGCCTGTACCAGTATCATAGTTGTCCTCAAATATAAGATGTCGGAATCCAGCTTTGAGTGCCTGCTTTAACCTATGCAAACCATGTTTTAAAAGTAACAAGTATTAAAAAAGTTGAACTGCTTGATTCATTGTCATTTTGATGCTTAGGATTTAGTCATCAGGAAAAATATTTTTTTATAAAGCTAAAAAAATAACAGAAAAGTTCTATAGATAGACTTTACCTTTTCAACTCACTTTGGTGGTCATCAAAAAAAACAAGCACCTTACTGGGATCAGAAATACCATGATTTCTCAATAGTTTTGCCCAATCAACACTTCCGAAATCAATGAAATCCTTCCCAGCAAGATAAATACAGTTCCCATCAACATATGCTGGCCCCTTCTTCAGATATTTCTCAGGGTGCCTAGGAGAGAGTGATATAATCCTAGTATTTGGCATGGCCTGCCGCAAAACCCAAGTTGAGTGCCCCTTGAAAGCACCACTCTCAATCATAAGATCCGGCTTAAGCCAGCGAGCCATAAACCAAAGCCCAAAGCTGTGGTCAAATCGCATTCCATACATGTTATTCTTGATAGGACGTGTCTCGTATATTGGCACAAATTCTTCCAATCCATTAAGTAGGTCTTTGGAAGTCCATCCCGTCTTCCCTGTTTTTGATCTGCCTTTTGGAAGAAAAGGATAAGATAGTATAATGATTAAAGGCATTCTGTATAATGCAAGTAGATGTTTCGAAACGAATTTCCCCACCAAGAAGGTAATGACGGGTCACATCGCCCAAAGAAAATCTCACTTCACAATGAACAGAGAAACATAATTGTACCTACTGTTAACAACTCATACAGCAGCTACAAGCTAGAAACATAAATAACAGTTCATTACTGGCAATAAGGTGGTCTATTTCTGAAGGAACACAAAGAAACATAACAAGTGATTGTTGATAGTTGTGGAATCATGTTGAGGACAAATTTGAACAACTAAAACTTTTACACCACATGGCCCTACAAATTATAAAACCAATGAAGTAGTAAAGTAGCCATTGCAAAAAGTCATGTATCAAACAATAATATCAAGCAGGATATTAGTTGAATCTATGAAGCCACAATTTAATGTTTCTTTAATGAGCTACCTATATATACAAGTCTACAACAATAACAAGGAGAACGCAATCAAACACTCAGACTGACGAACACAGATTATTTTGGCATGTGAAGGTTATTTTTCTCAGACGAATCGATTAGTTGACAAAAGTACGAAGGACAACCAAACTACTTGAAAAGAACCGGATCTTTCTCTGCAAGGAAGGAAGCAACAGCGGTGCGAGTGCTTACACCAGGGGACGCCGAGGGAGCCAAAGTCGGAGGCAGCGGCGGCATCTGGGGGGGCGAGGAAGCGCGCATCGAGGCGCCGCAGCGCGCAGTCGATGCTCGGCCGGGCGCGGCCCGCGAGGAAGGTGGCGATGGCGACGATGAGGAGGAGTAGCAGGGAGACGGCGGCACGGTGGGAGGAGTGGAGGCGGGCGTAGGCGGGGTGCGCCTTCCGGTTCTTGGACTTGTCTTCCTCGTCCCCAGCGGCGGCGGCGGAGGCGCCGGCGTAGGGCGCGGAGGAAGAAGACGCGCCGGCGGCGCGGGCGGAGAGGCCAGGGTCGTGCATGCCGAGAGTGCGCGAGTGGGAGTGAGACTTCGGTGCGGATCACACGGCGTCCTAAGGGGAAAGACGAAGCATAAATGTTTGGTTTGATGGATTATGGGGGTGCCCACGAGATTTAGCCATTATTTAGTTAGTTATACGAAATTTTGGCGTGACAACGAAAATTTGTGAGGTAGATTCTCTAATGTTGTGAAGGTAAGCCATCGTATTAGGGCTAGCAATTAGATATGTGTGTTTAGGTACTCGCGGGTTCACGTCTGATGGGTATGGGTTTAGGTCTATATTTTCGCTCACGGGTCTAGCAGGTCGGGTACTCGAATAGGATCAGGTCAGGCTCGGGTTTGATATTTCACCCGCGGGTGTCCACGGATCGCTCGATATTGCATTGAAGTTGTAGCCCAACCCATCGTTTGCAGGCTTGCAACTAGCCCACGCACGTAAAAAAGTAGCTCAATAAGACAGAACCTCAGCTTAGGGTTCTGGTCTTGTGACTTTGTGAATCGGTCATGGATCAATGGCGGTGCACCTCAGATCATGACGACAATTGGGGCAATAGGGGCTCCTTTATATGCGATGACATGCCTGCAATAGATCGACGACGAGCGATGAGAACATGGCAACACGACGGTGCAGAAGCTCCGCCCCTCTTCTCCTCTGCCTCAATAGGCGACACGACTTCAACACAGTAGCGCGGCAAGGCCTCGGCCTCCTCCAATCTTCCCCTTTGGCAACAGCGGGGCATCGATTCTTCTTTAGCGACGACGACTTCAACGTAGCAGAACTTCCGTCGGGCTCCTCCCTCCATGCGGCAGCGCTTTCAGCCGAATCTTCAACCATGGCCCAGATCCGCCGGCCGACCCCGTGCCAACGCTCGACGGCCAAGATCCGCCCCGCCGCCTAACCAATCCCATGTTGACGCCCGACAGCCCAGATACGCTCCACCGTTGCCACAGCCCGGTTGACCCCATACCGACACCCGACAGCCCAGATTTGCCCCTAAAGCATATAGGCCCCTAATTCGTGTTTTGGTAATTAATGATAATATATCTTTTGTGGACTAACATGTTTGAATAAGTTATGAAAAGGTTATTCACAAAGATGTTGCGGAGCTAGAAGTTGCATGAGTGAAAAATATGAAGAATGGCTAGCTCAAGGCAAAGGTATAATTGTAGGACATTTTCTTTTACGGATCAATAGAGATTAGAGAAGAAAAATTGACCGGATTGATAGGATAAATACCGTACTATTAAGAGGGGTTGATGTGTATTTATTTAAGATCTCTGTGATACCAAATTGCTCAAACGTGCATTTCATATAGAGTTGAAAATTATAGTTTGAGAATATATGTCGAAAAGACTGCATTAGGATGCTCCTGTGTGCTGGCGATCTGATTGGGCCAGGCGGCGGTTTGACTACTGTATAATGAACCATGGCGGTCTTACCCCTTTGAGAGTGGCGGTCTGACCGGCCCTTCGAGCGGTCTGACCGCTGTATAAAATATTCTCAAAACACTGAGTAAATCTAAGTCTCGGTCTGACTAAGGGTTGTGCCGGTGTGACCAAGAATCACACAGATAATTTTGGGTCCTATGGTCTGACCGTAGGGTCCACCGGTCTAACTGCCAAGGTTGTGTCGGTTTGACCGAGAAGGATGGCGGTATGACTGCCAGGCTATGTCGGAATTAATTTCTACCATTGTCTGTAGCCATTGTTTGGGGCGGTCTAACCGCCAATGGTGTTGCGGTCTGACCGCCACTTGCGCAGAGCTGTCAGAACGACAGTAACAGTTAGTTTTTTGGGTAGAGGGGTATAAATAAGGGCATGACTGGTTCATTGAATGCACCCCTTGACTCTAGCACATAAATACAACACCTTGAGCTTTAGCCCTTCACTCTCCCTCTCTGTTAACTCGGTGATTGCATCTTTGAGAGGTTGAGAGCAACTAGTACATAATTTCAAAGAGTTTGTGCAATTTGGTGCTAATGATGAGGATATTGAGATAAACTGTCAAGCTTATGTTGGGAATAAGAAACATTGGAATTCAACTGAATATACTAGAGCACGAAATACATATCAGTATGGTCTTGATAATGATGCAACTCTGCCTCACTTTTATACCATGACACAGTAAGATGCTTTTTATGGCCATCTCTTGCGCAAGAACATATTTGATCATAAATGGATTGATTGGGCTTATGTGGGAAATTAACCTAGTGACTGTCTTAACTAATATCTTTCAAGAGCTAGGTCTCTATGAGTTTGTCAATTTCAAGTGTGATTGGAATGCAATAGTCATTCATCAATTCTATGCTAATGTTGAGATATCTCATGATTCTCAAAAAATTGAGTGGATGACTGGATCTAGGAGATATTAAGCTTCATTCAGAGATTTTGCTCATGCCATCAGAATTCCTTTTGATACTGTCTATGACACTATGAATATCAACAATGAAGAATGCTTGGCAGAAAAAGTTTGGAGTGCTTTCTATGAACCAATAGAGGTTGTACCTAAAGTCACTCTTGGGATGGTTACAGGCTTAAAGGTGCTCTCTGCTACAATCAACAAAATTGCTAGAGCCACCTTTGCCCCAAAGAGCGGTAATAGTGGTGCTATTCGGGACTTTTATTGGAATATCATTAACCATATCATGAATGGGAGAATGATTAACGTGATCAAGTTTATGCTCAAAGCCATTGATGATATCACCGTGAGCATAAATCCAAATCTTTATTTTGCTCCATACATTATGTCTCTTATTCTTATGAAGATAAAGTTTCGGAGATCTTCATGTGATTGTAAGCATTTGGGATATCAGCCTTTCAAAGTAAACTCAAGTATTCTGCGGAGGGGTCAGGATGCAGCTCAGGGAGGACAGCATGATGAGCCTCAGAACTATGTTCCTCCACCTCAGCCTGCTCCAGAACCAGTTCCCCCTCAGTGGGTACCTCCGGTAGGGTTCTTTGATCCCTATATGGCCTCCATTCAGCAAGGATTCCAGCAGAATTTGGATTCTTTTCAGGCCAGTATTTAGCAAAACTTTTATCATCTTGTGATGTCAGAACTCCAATCGACTCGTCGGTCCGTTTCCCTGGCTCGTGAGGACATCGCCGCACTTCATGCTCAGAACCAAGAATTGTAAGACATGTTTCATACTCTATCTCTTAGACAGCAACAACTTGATGATTGGTTCACTGCTTTCTCTGATCACTTCTACAATGTCTATCCTCGTCCTCCTCCTCCTCCTGAGGATGACTAGATCTTTTGGTATTTGATGCCAAAGGGGGAGAAATGGAAGAAGTGAAGAATTTTATTCATTGCATATCTGCTTTGCATAATTGTTTAAACATTGTAATGAACTATGTTTGCATCTTTACTTCTCTTTGGTTAAGAACTATGTGATGAACCATATGTCTAAATATTGGAATATGTTGAAGTATGTTTATTTGCTCATATATATGTGATGAACCTTGTTGGATGTCTCGAGGAAAACACTCTTAAGTGACATATTGGTCTTTGGATACCTTATTGATTATATCCCCTTCCTTGGATCCATATATACAAGGTAAACTCTGTCGAAATTCTCTTTTAAATCTATAACTTGTGCCATTTATCCTCTCTTTAATCTTGTGGGCACATGACTTGAGTTTTTATAGCGAATTATCTTATTTCTCATATACTTGAAATTCTTGCTATAAAAACTCACCTTCGAGGCTTCTTTTTGCTAAAGGCTAAAAGTGGGCTCAAAACTTAAATTACATCACTTCTTAGTTTTATTATCATCAATTACCGAAAAGGAGGAGATTGAAGCATCTAGGTCCCTAATTTGTGTTTTGGTAATTAATAAAATATATCTTTTGTGGACTAACATGTTTGAATAAGTTATGAAAAAATTAGTCACAAAGATGTTGCGGAGCTAGAAGTTGCATGAGTGAAAAACATGAAGAATGGATAGCTCAAGGCAAAGGTATAATTGTAGGGTATTTTCTTTTACCAGTCAACGGAGATTAGAGAACAAAAATTGACCAGATTGATAGGATAAGTGTTGTACTATTAAGAGGGGTTGATGTGTGTTTACCTAAGGTCTCTGTGGTACCAAATTGCTCAAACTTGCATTTCATATAGAGTTGAAAATTATAGTTTGAGAAAATCCGTTGAAAAGACTACAATTGGGTGCTCCTATGTGCTGGCGGTCTGACCAGGCCAGGCGGCGGTCTGACTGCTGTATAATAAACCAGGGTAGTCTTACCCCTTTGAGAGCGGTGGTCTGACCGGCCCTTCGGGCAGTTTGACCACTATATAAAATCTTCTCAAAACGCTGAGTAAATCTAAGTCTCGGTTTAACCGAGGGCTGTGCCGGTCTGACCGAGAATTACATAGGGAGTTTTGGGTCCTACGGTCTGACCGCAGGGTCCGCCGGTTTGACCACCAAGGCTGTGTTGGTCTGACCGAGAAGGATGGCGGTCTGGCCGCCAGGCTGTGTCAGAATTAATTTTGACCGTTGTTTGTAGCTGTTGTACGGGGGCGGTCTGACCACCAGTAGTGCTGCAGTCTGACCGCCACTTGCGCAGAGCTGTCAGAACGGCAGTAACTATTAGTTTTTGGGTAGAGGGGTATAAATAAGGGCATGGCTAGTTCATTGAATACAACACCTTGACTCTAGCACATAAATACAACACCTTGAGCTCTAGCCCTTCACTCTCCATCTTCATTAACTCGGTGATTGCATCTTTGAGAGGTTGAGAGCAACTAGTGCATAATTTCAATGAGTTTGAGAAATTTGGCACTTGTGATTCTTCAAGCAAGCATCATCAACTTATTACTCTTGGAGGTTATCGCCTCCTAGACGGCTTGGAGGTTGTGGCACCATCAAGCCCTTCAAGGAAGATTGTTGAAGGAGCCGTGGTGGTGATTGTGAGAGGTTTGAGCACATCTTGCCAGAGTGGTAAAGTGCTTCGCTAGTGAAATCGAGGTTTTGAGTAGTTCTTGTTCATTTTCGGCTTAAGGTCAAGTTGCTCGTATGAGCCTTTTCTCGTGCGAGAATGGAATACTTGATAGAGAAGTGGTTTGAAGCTTGAACTCACCTCAACGTGGATTAGGGATGATATGCAAATCACCGATACCACGGGAAAAAATCTCATGTGTCATCTTTGAGCTATTTACCTTATCATTGAGTTATTTACTTTCATGCAATTTTCTTCAACTAATTTATCTTCCTAGATTATAAATTGTTGCATATCTCCCTAGGTTTGCAAACCTCAACTTAGCTCTTAGTTGTTCTACTTATTGCTCTAGTGATCTTTAGTTTGTTTTCACAGGTTTTTTTGATCGCTTAGCAATTAGCTTTTAAAACCGCCTATTCACCCCCCTCTAGTCGGTATCCTTGATCCTACAGCCCCATTGCTGCCGACGCCCCACCGACGCTTGCCGCGCGATCTGTTGTTGTGCTACTGTGTGTTGAAAATTGAAATGTATTACTGCGTAGCGGTGCTGCACTGCTACTGACCAAAAATGTGGTGCAGTGGTGCAATTGTGCTGTTGCTGACCAGAACCCGACGAGCGCCGACGGGTTCGGGTTTGAGTTTTAGTTTTAACCCGTTTGCTACTTCGGGTTCGGGTCAGATTGGGCCGACAGGTTCCAGGTCTGGCATGATTTTGCTCCACCCAGACTCGATCTGACCCACTGCTAGCCCTACACCTTATGCTCTTGCATTTGCCATTTGTTGTTATCCAATTCTCTTATTTAGTGACCTCATCACTCTGATTCTTTTCCTCCTATGCCATCCCATTCACATCGTCACTAGTGCTGAGGACTATCTGGACTGGAGGCTTGCTGCCGTCGACCAACACTGATGCTGATGCTGTGATGCGGGCAACCTTGTTGTCCTAGGTGGAGGGGGCAAGCTGTGGACAACAGCCTCGTGGAGGTGCCCTAGATATGACTGTGTTGGTGGATGCCAGCCTGCTAATGGGTTAGGTTGAATTTTTTTTGTTGGGTTAGCTGTTGAGTTCATTTTGGATGTGTCGGAGGATGAACTCCACAAGCAGGGATCCGGAGGGACCCCCTTTGATATTCGGCAGGGGGGATAATTCTGAATCTACCTCGTACGTGAATTAATGAGAGTAAATGAGATGCATGTGGGATGGATGATCGGATGCTAGAGAAAATAAATGCTCAGGGGATTTTAGATAGGTTTGGGCCGCACGGAGCGTAATACCCTACTCCTGTGTGTATGCTATAAATGCTCTGGGAATGCCTCTCTGTGGGTCTCTTGCGTTACAAGGATTTTTGTCTAAGTCTAGAGCTTCGATCTTTTTGAGCCTCTGCTCGGCTTCGTTAGCTTGTTTGCTTGTCTGTTGAACTTCTTGAACTTGTCTTCTATCACTTCACTTCCACCTTCAAAGCCTATGTCCTTGTCGTCGGGGTGCACCCCCTTCTTTTATACCGTCGGGGAGGCTTGGCATGCCCAAAAAGGAGGGCGCGAGTCCCAAGGCGCCATAAATGGAAAGCAACCATCATGGGCTGCAGCTTGATGTTACAGGGGGTTGACAATGCGCCCCCGTCCGGTCCTGTCGTCATCATATCGCTTTTTAGCGGCTACAGCAGGGGGGCCCACCGGGCAGCTACCGAGCAACCCCGCGTGCCCGCCTAGTCAGAGCAGGCATGACACCACAGGGCGGCAGGCGATATGCCTCGAGCCCTGCGACGATATCCCGAGGCGCGCCGGATGACGCGCGATGGGACCTACCGCATTAAATGTCCCCACGCCTTCCTGCCAGGCAGTGGCAGGGACTGACAGCAGGCGTAGGGGGAGTGGTTGGGAGTGACAGGCCACGCTCCCCCTTAAATGCAGCATCGGGCCTCTCACCAATTGACACCTCACCGCTGAGCCCTTGTGGGGTCCACCGGTAAGGGGCTTCTCAAGTCCTTGGGGAACTCTGGGTGCTCGGGGACTACTGTTCATAGCCCCGAGCGCCCTCTCCCGAATATGTCTTTTCTCAGTCATCGGGGAACTCGGGTACTCGAGGACCACTGTTCATGGCCCCGAGCGCCCTCTCCCGAAACTGCCTTCTCGGGTCCTCGGGGAACTCGGGTACTCGGGGACAACTGTTCATTGTCCCGAGCGCCTTCTCCTAGAACTTGGCCTTCTCGGGTCCTCGGAGACCACTGTTCATGGCCCCGGATGCCCTCTCCTGGAACTTGGCCTTCTCGGGTCCTCGGGGAACTCGGGTACTCGGGGACCTCTGTTCATAGCCCTAGGCGCCCTCTCCCGGAACTTGGTCTTCTCGGACCTCGGGGAAAAAGTCCCCGAGGGAAGGCGCCATGTGGCACTTTGCTGTCCTGGCCTCGAGACTCGGGGACCCCTGGTTCCCATGTCACCGACAGGATGCATTAAAGTGGGTTGTCAAAGCTATCAGGTTGGATTGGATTGAGTTTGCTAGGAAATCAGGTTGGTGGGGTTAAAATAGTTTCTTTTTCTTGGGTGGGTTCACCTTTGGTCCTCACCCATTCTCTTAACCCAATCATTGTCTAACTGTCTAACCTGCATTGCACCTCGCTAGTCTGGTGGTGCCCTCCCTGAATACATTGGTCCAACAGCTCCTCCTGAGAGCTCCCTCTCCGATCCAGTGGCCCTCTCACCGAATCAGCTGCTCCTCCGGCGAGCTTCCTCCCCGATTCAGCTCCTCCTCTGACAAGCTCCATCTCTGATCTAGTGCCCCCCTCCTCAAATAGGTAACTCCTCCAACACGCTAGCACCTAGTAATACCCATTAATTCAATGGAAAATAAAATGATGACCGAGGAGAGAAGTGTGGACGAAAAATTGACTTTTAGATACGTAGCTCGAATACATGATCGGAGATTGCGGATGCCTCAAGCTCATCAAAACCATTTTGTTTGACTACTCACTTGCCATTTTGGAAATTGGATCATAGTGTTATGTTTTGGATGGTCAAGATTATTACGAACCAAATGATCAAAGCAATCGCCAATGGCGGTTGCACCTGTCCGTTGGGAAGGGATATCTCCCAACAGACATGATGCACATTCAACATGTATAAATAAACATCAAATGCATGAAAGATCGCTTTCACTCTCAATTCTCTCTTGACTCTCTACTGTCTTTAAAATTACTTACAACACGTGATATGGGAAGGAACGGCCGGATATTCTTGACGTAGTATCATCGATGATAAAACATGGACGAATCGTAGGTGTTCATCCACTGCCATTGTAAGGACTTGCACCTCTATGGATTCATCAAATATTATTCTCAAAGATAACTACTGAACCCTCAATCCCCAGTGAAAAGGAAGCACGATCTTGATTGGAACACTGTATTCCCCTCTATATTGGATGTGCCTAATCATAGGATGAATGAGCATGAGATCCTCATCATGTGAGTAGCTTATAGCTAAAATATATTCATAATTTTGAGTCTGAGTTACATGGACGCATACCACCAACTTATATATACTCCTACGACACCTAAAATAGGAAGCAATCTCATCACACGACTTGGACTCAAATAATTAATGACTAAACTTCTGCTGTCAGTTTCTCTTTGATATTGCAGTGCAACCGAAAGGAACAGAGGTTGGGACTAGATCAGTTGTGTGGGCCATCAAATAAGCTTTCCAACGGGTACTCACATGTTCGAATCAGACTCCGTACATGAGAGATATGGACTTTTTAATCCAGGTCTGCTGGCTGTGACGAGATCAATCCGAATTGAATTCAAACCTTCATAACATTCAAACTCCATGTTTGGAACGACTTGAATCCGTGTCAATCACAAAAAGGAAGTCTGCTAAATATTTAGAAGTCCATAGAACAGCTAGATATCTTCAAATAATGCCTTTTAAGCTTCGGACTTTCCATATTTAGCAATCCCCACGCGTTGCCATGATAGCCTGCACAACATCCAATGAAATCACCATAACTCTTGGTAGTAACCTACAAATCTTGTACCGTTTGATCTTTTGGAAAGAAGACTTGATTCTCTTTCAAAATATCAATATTGATGGCCTTGAAATCCTTTGTAAATGTGCGCACAACTTCATGAACAAGACAGACATTGTAGCATTGTATATATCCTCATCATTCTCCCTTTCTTCAAAACGAGTCGTCCTTGACTCGTGCTGGTGATTGATGCTGTGGGTCGATGACAAAGTTGATGACGACAATGAAGAACTCAAAATTATGACTAACCATGCTACCATCCCAACATGGATACGCAAACACACACACAAAAAAGAAATACAGACTCGATGACACAACTCATAACTACAAACTTGACTTACACTTCAGAGATAACTCCATCTAATGTGAATCAACACCAACAATCGATAGAACCTGATGAGAATCATCCAACCCTACCCCAAACCATTAGTGTATGACTAGCATCAATTTGGAATTGAAATCCAAATGCAAACCAAGTTTGCAAGATCCTACCGAGCCAACCTAGCAATCTGAAACCATATGATACAGGGAGGAACCATATGATGCATAAGGAACGACCTGATCTTCTCGACGTAGGATCACCAAAGATAAACAAGGACGAATCATAGGTATTCACTCGCTACCATTGCAGGGACTTGCACCTCTATGGATTCATCAAATCTCACTCTCAAAGGTAACTACCGAACCCTCAATTCCCAGTGGAAAAGGAAGCACGATCTTGATTAGAATGTCCTATTCCCCTCTATGTTGGCTGCGCCTAATCATAGGAAGAACAAGCATGGGATCCTCATCATTCGAGTAGCTTGTAGCTAAAATATATTCATAATTTCGAGTCTGAGTTACATGGATGCATACCTCTAACTTATATAGACTCCTAAGACACCTAAAATAGGAAAGAAACTCATTACACGACTTGGACTCGAATAATTAAAGACTAAACTTCTGCCTTCGGTTTCTCTTTGATATTGTAGTGCAACTGAAAGGAAACTGAGGTTGGGACTAGACCCATTGTGTGGGCCATCAAATAATTTTTCCAAAGGGTACTCACATGTTTGAATCGGACTTTGTATGTGAGAGATATGGTCCTTTTAATCTAGGTTTGCTGGCTATGACGAGATCAATCCAAATTGAATTCAAACCTTCCTAATATTCAAACTCCATGTTCGGAATGACCTGAATCCGTGTCAATCATGAAAAGGAAGTCTGGTAAATATTTAGAAGTCCATAGAATAACTAGATATCTTCAAATAATGCCTTGTAAGCCTCTGACTTTCCATGTTTAGCAATCCCCGCGCGTTGCCATGACAGAACATCCAATGAAACTGCCATAAATCTTGGTAGGAACCTCCAAATCTTGTACCGTTTGATCTTTTAGAAAGAAGACTTGATTTCCTTTCCAAATATCAATATTGTTGGCCTTGAAATCCTCTGTACACATGGACACAACTTCATGAACATGATAAATAGAGTAGCATTTTATATCCTCATCAACACGTTATCAAACATGCTCTAAACCGCTCCACTCATTGACCAAATCATTCATCCAATCAAGAATACACATGATACTGAGAAAGAGATAGCAACGATTTCGATGGTAAGAAATGGGGGATTGTCCCGAGAACTACCTGATGTCTTTTGTCATCGGTGTTGGTGCTTGTTCTCCCGCTTCGTCACCATCCTCCTAGCCCATTCAGGCACTGGTGATGGAAGTATGACCTGATCTTCCAAAAGGTTAGAGATGCATCGATTTGTGGAGCTTCGATGATCCAAGGGCTCTGACCAGAACAGATCGAATCCCTCACAACCACTATAACATTACTATGTGGTTATCAACTGTGTCGAACACGATTGACCTCGCCATGAAGACTTTTCCTGCATGCAAATCGAGAACACAAGCAAGAGAATAGAAGATGGAATCTGAAACACTATTGCGAATACAGATGAAGTTCACAAAGTGGGGTTCCTCAAATTGAACAAGCGACAAAAATGCAATGGGACAAAATAATCTAAGAAAAACCCAAATTATTCAGGTGTCCATGGCTAACTATATATAGAGGATGAAACCGCACCTCTCTCAGGTGATTGTGTTGTGCACAAAACGAATTTCATAGTGGGGTCAGATCCATTGGAAAGATCATCTCGTATCCTTTCAAATCTGTATTTAAACACCTCTATAGGACTCCATATGAAAGAAATATGATCCGATTGTCACACGGTTGTCTGTTTGAATCTGAATTGAATTTTGAGGCCGAGTTCGGTTCTTTCAATCCTTATATCGACTTCCTGAACGAGTTTTGAGATGGGACCTGTAGGATCGAATAAGCGCAAAATATCCATCAGAGGGGGGGGGTGAATGATTGCGGAAACCAAATTCAAAGATTCACCCAAATCAAAACTCAATTTAAACTTAGTATACCACTCGAAACAGATTGTACACGCTCTAGTAAAAATGATGTACATAAAGATCTGCCGGTCGGATTGCTCTCACATTTGGTCAAACGAAACTAGATTCAAAAAGGAAACTAACCCAACAAGTATCAAGTAAATCAAATATGTGGATCAAAAGTTATTCCTAGTCGAAGCAGACTGTGTCAACCAGTATCGAGTAGATCAAAACTTAGTTGAGATGACAAAAAGCTACTCGAGAACAAACCAAATCCACTCGAATTTTTCTCAGATCAAACACTAGATATTATAGCAAGGTTTTGGATGGATTAAACCAAGATGAAACTTCATAGACACATGAAATTAACTAAAAACAAAAACCGAGCATGCAAAATATAAAACAGAGAAAAAATTCCGAATCACAAACTCATCAACTTACAAAACTTGATTTTCATTGCATAGATGAGTTTACAAGGTACCTCTCCAAAACATGCAACAAGGATTTCAATGTAATTCCAAAATAGCTCTTTCTCGAGTTTCTCTATCTCTCTGCTACGTTCTGCACTCCTACTACCCAATACAACAGACCAATCTATTTATAGGGTACCCACACGCACAAACATGACCGAATCGAACTACAACTCCCTGTCATATTCAATCTGGTCTCTATCGTCTTCTAATCACAAGAGGACAAATAACTTTCGCTAATTAATCTAATTAGCCAACAACTCTTACATAATCATGCATGCACATCTCCCATGCACACATGCATATACGTAACCAACTTAGAGTCTGTCTCCGACACTAACTCTTGCCTTATGTCCAGCCACCACACGACTCCCTCGTGTCCACTCCCACTTGACCACGAATTAGTCTTCACGCCCTCTCACGATTAGATCGGCTCCTACATCCATCGGGAAGCCTTGTCTCCATACGCATTGTTCTCTCAGCTCGAACGTCCGGCGTGATATCCTTGATCATCACGACCTCAGTTCCTCCTGAACCTAGTCGCAGAACCTCAGTTCCTCCCTAAACTTAGTTCGTTGATCCGTCATCGACCACGTTCTCCTTCGAGCAACACCTGCACATGAACCAAACAACAATCGAGTACGAGCACAAGTCCTTCCCCACTTGACTCAAGATCAGTTCATGCAACACCATGCAAACTCCAAATAAAACCAACATGCTAACATAAGCATACCCAACTAATGATAACGCATCAAACCAACCATGCTGTCCAAGCATATATTAGCGACTCATGAACATCAACCAAATGTCATTATGCTAAATCACTTTGCTCTGCCAATTTAATCAATCAAACTAATTTTTCATCACATGATCTCACAATCTCCCCCTTGATGAAAACATTGGCAACTCACATGTGAACATTGGCAACCTTTTAACAGACATGATTTGATTTTAAGATCAAACACAAAGTGAAATCAAAAGATAAAAAAAAATCCTTTGAAGAAAAAAATTCTCTCCCCCTTTGAAGCAAAAAATCAAATGAGCAACTTTTTCTCCCCCTTTTGTAATGATTTCATCAAAAATTTAAAAGAGAGAATCAAATCTTGTTATTTCAATTATTTCAATGAGCCTCAGATCCACATATATAACAAATACTCGACCAAGCAACACTATCAAGAATACTTGCACCAACCCGTCTACACATGTAAATATAGTGTGAGCACAACTTATCAAGTATAATTAATAATTTGTTTGTAAGGCATGGTCTCCCAATCTCAATCACTCAAATCCTCAACTTATATGCTATCAAAAACATGAATATTAAAAGTATGTCATTGTTTTGATTAAAAAACATATAACAAGATACCAATTTTGATGTCAAAAACTTCTCATATTCTTTTGCAAGGAATTATATGCACCATCAGCCTTATTCTATCCAATCATGCTAAGCCTATATCAAAAAGACAATTAGAAGCTTAAGACAATGATTTGGGTCATACATGACTTCTTCCAAGTTCATATCAAAGTGCAATAATAAGCTGTCTCAAAAAAAGAAGTACGACATTGTATACTTTCTTGATCTTTTGTCTATCAACTATTATTCAGCACTTTTTTATTTCTTTGATTCTTTCACATATATCATTTTTTATTAAAAATCAAAGTAATCAAGAGTGTTTAACCATGACAAGATTTAACTCAAGTTGTCATTTGATTTAAAAAGTCATCACAAAAACTACACAGTTACATATATAGATATGAAAGTGCAAAAACTTCTATATAGCATAAGCACTGGCTTCAAAAGTCACATATGTATCAAATATGATGCTCATCATATTTCATTATTTTCTCATTTTTATAAACTTTGACAAGTTCCAGGATATAAAAACTCCCCCTCAAAACAATCACATAGGATGAATAACACCAAGTTCTCCCTGAAGAAAAGTAAACAAAGAAGAATCCAAAGGTTTTGCGAAAATATCTGCTAATTGGTGTTCAGTATTCACACAAAGAAGTTCAATGTTACCTTTTTCAACATTGTCTCTAAGAAAATGAAATCTGATATCAATGTGTTTAGACCGAGAATGTTGCACAGGATTTTTAGCAATACTTATAGCACTAGTGTTATCACAGAAAAGTGGAACACTCTCTAAATTAACCCCACAATCTTAAGTGTAGCAAATATCTAAAGAGTTTGTGAACAACAACTAGCAACAACTACATATTCAGATTCAGCAGTAGATTGTGCAATAGAGGACTGTTTTCTAGATGACCATGCAACAAGAGAATTACCCAAGAAATGACATGTACCAGATGTACTTTTTCTATCAATTCTACAACCTCCAAAATCGGCATCAGAAAAAGCTAATAGATGAAGAAGCAGAAAGTCAAATGCCAAAATCTTGAGTTCCATGAAGATACGTTAGAATCCATTTGACAGCTTGTCGATGTGAAGCACATGGAGAAGCTTGAAATCATGCACACAAGTATACAACAAATTGTATGTTTGGCCTTGAAGCGGTGAGACACAAAAGTGTCCAATCATACTTCTGTATTCTTTTTGATCAACTGGCTCACCATCTTCATTAGGATCAAGTGTCATTGTTGCTCCAATAGGTGTCATGATCGGCTTGCTGTTTTCCATCTCAAAACGTCGTACCAGGTCTCGTGTATACTTACTTTGATGAACAAAAGTACCTTCTTTGGTTTGTTTGACTTGAAGTCCCAAAAAGTACGCTAGTTCACCCATCATACTCATCTCAAATTCCCTGCTCATCGTTTCTGAAATCTGAGACACCAAAGCATGAAAGAACAACCAAAGATGATATCATCTACATAAATCTGAATAAATAGTTGATCATTACCATGCTTGAGCACAAACAATGTCTTGTCCACTTTTCCCATTACAAAACCCTTTTAAAGCAAGAAGGTTTTAAACCTATCATACCACGCTCTAGGGGCTTGTTTTAAACCATACAAAGCTTTCAACAACTTGTATACATAATATGGATATTTAGGATTTTCAAAACTAGGTGGTTGCTTAATATAAATCTATTCATTTATGTAGCCATTTAGAAAATCACTTTTTACATCCATTTGATATAATCTAAAGCCTTAAGATGCAACAAAAGCTAAAAGAATTCTAATGGCTTCTAGTCTAGCAACCGGAGCAAAAGTTTCCCAAAATCTAGCCCTTCTACCTGTGTAAAACCCTGAGCTACAAGTCTTGCTTTGTTTCTTACAAGAACACCATCCTCACTTAGTTTATTTTTGAAAACACATTTAGTACCAATAAGTGTATGACCTGGAGGAGGTGTGACAAGCTTTCATACTTTGTTGTGTTCAAAATTTTCAAGTTCCTCATGCATGACATTGATCCAAGATTCATTAGTTAATGCATGTGAAACATCTTTAGGTTCAAAAGAAGCAACAAAAGCTGAATGAGCATGAAAATTAGAATCAATAAACCTGAACCCTGTGACTCGCTCATGCAAATATCCAATCATCTGATTAGGTGGATGACTCCGCTGAATGTGCAAAGGAGCTCTCACTCGAGAAGCAATCTCTTCTTCTCCTTCAATAAGCACAGATGATGTAATAGCTTGAGGATGTCCAACTATAGCTGAAGTGGTTGAAGGTGTCAAGGAATCTACAACTAATTGTATCATCAGAATTAAAATCTCATCCTCATCAACCACATCATCATCCACAAAATTACTCTTGAACTCCCTTTGAATATGTGTACCTGTACCTGCATCACTTGATCTAGTTCCAGGACTAGCCTCATCAAAAGTAACCTCACAGGTTTCAACAATTTTGTTAGTCTCCAAAACAAGCACTTGATGGTTACGAGTATGAGCAGGATATCCAAGAAAGATACCATCTGTTGTTCTGGACTCAAACTTATCCAAATTTCCAGATTTCAGCACAAAGCACTTGCAGCCAAAAACTCTAAAGTGAGATACACTAGGCCTATATCCAAATCGTAGCTCATATGAAGTTTTGCCCAATTTAGATCTCAAGAAAACAGTGTTTGAAACATAACAAGCAGTAGATATAGCTTCAGCCCAAAATTTTCTAGGAGTAGAAAATTCATTTAACATGGTCCTAGCCATCTCAACCAAATTTCTATTCTTCCTTTTAACTACACCATTTTGTTGAGGAATTCTAGGTGATGAAAATTGATGTTCAATACCTTTCTCAGCACAAAAGAGCAAAAGAAGAATTCTTAAATTCTGTTCCATTATCACTTCTAACCGCTCTCAAAGATCCTGGGAGATCAACAGACAATCTAAGAACTACACTTCTAAAATAACCAAAAGCTTCATCCTTAGATGCCATAAAGTAAACCCAAGAATATCTAGAGTAGTCATCAACAATAACAAGCACATACCATTTACCTCCAAAATATTGTACTCTAGATGGACCAACAGTATAAAAGTGTAAGAGTTGACCGGGTGCATTTGTCATAACCATGGTAATAGGTGGATTTGAACTTGAATGCATTTTACCATGTCTACAAGAAGAGCAAACTAACTCGCTATCACCCTTAAGCTTAGGCATGCCACAAATAAGATCTAAACCACTAACTTAAGTGAGATGATATGTACCAACATGACCAAGTCTATGATGCCAAAAGAATAAATCTTTAGAAATATTAGCAACAAGAAATCTAAGCTTAGAAGAAGGTGATGCATCAAAATCAGACTTAAAAACTCTCCAAAACATGAGATTCTAAAAACCAGATCACCTGTAGCATCTAATACTTTACATTCATTTTTCGTAAACCACACCTCAAGGTCTTCATCAATCATTTGTGAGATAGAAAGCAAGTTAAAATTTAAGTTCTCGACTAAAGCAACATCCTTGAACATAAATTTGTCATTTACCTGCACTGTACCTTTTGCAACAACTGATGTAGAAGAAGCATCTCCAAAAGTAACACTTTTAGCACGAGATGCATGTACAGGAGAACCAATTTTTATCACCTGACATGTGGCGTGAGCATCCGGAATCGACTAGCCAAATATTCTCCTTCCTCTCTCGAGAAGCCTACAAGTTGACAGAAGATGTCGAGGGCTCAGTATTGGTGTTAGTAATAAAGCTTTTAGGAATCCAGTACTGATTCACTCGACCAACGACATGAGTAGGCAAAACACATGTAGCATGAGTAGACTTAACTTGAGAAGCTCGAGTGAGTTCAACTCGAGTTACACGAGGCTCGAATGAGTTCAACTCGAGTTACACGAGTAGTAAAAGGTGATAACTGTTTCACCTGAGGTACTAAATGAGGTGTCACAACCTTACGAGGGATAAAACGTGCCTTTCACTAATTAGACCTAGCCTTAGAATTTTCTTTCTTTTGTTGTTTAGCTAGTCTAAAACAAAAATCTACTAAATATCCATCTCTACCACAATGAGTGCAAGTGTACTTAACCCGATATATGGATTTTGAAGAAGAAGCAATATTTTCATTAATTGTAAAGGATAAAAATCCAACAGACATAAAAACAACCTTCTTAGGTTCAGATTCAGCAAGAGCTTGAAATTTGCCACAGCCAAGAGCTCTAACAATAGTGGGTGCATTTGTCTTAGAACGAGCATAGGGATCAAAACCTAAACCATGTTTACATATACTTGACTTAGATGAATCTAAAATTAGGTTCAGATTTTTCTTTCCCTTAGAAAAACGTTCTAAGTTCCTTTCAAGTAATCAACCTGTTTCGAAAGAGCTGGGCACTTATCACAAGCAACACTAATGGGTTTCTTTTGTTTACGACAGTTAGAGCATAAAAGAACCTTATGAGTAATCATGTCATTAGCTATTTGAGAAACTCTAGTATTAGCATCATGCAACTTCAATTAAGAATTGAGCAATTAGAACAGGAAATTGAATCATGTAAATTGGACGTTGAACAACTTGCATTTTTAACATGTTTGCAATTTGACATAGCAAGTTTTTCATTTTTCTCAGTTTCTTCTCTAAGTTTCTCAAGAGTAGAAGCATGAACATATCTAAAAGAAGTGAGCTCCGAATAAATTAAGTCACATGACTTGCAAGCATCATCATCAGGAATTAAAGCCTTAAGTCTTGCAATTTCAGAATTAAGTGATTCAATTAAAACATCATGTTTCTTAATTTTCTTGATATGTTTATCTAAGAGTGTACCAAGACGAACAATAGTGTTAGATAGATCATCATAAGTAGGTAATACGTCGTTACCATCACTGTCAAGTTCATCCTTAGTTGAGCTTTCTTTGTTGCTTGCCATGAGACACAATCTAGTCAAATCATGCAATATCTTACTCTTAGTTGTTGTGTCATCCTCATTGCTCTCTGAATCAACGTCACTCAAGTTGGCTTGTTCGAGTGCTGAAAGAACTCGATGCACAACCTTGCAGTTGAGAAACCTCTTTTCTTCTTGTCGTTGAATGATCACTTCTTTTTCTCCTTCTCCTCTTTTGATGCTTTATCTGCAATCTTAGGATAATTGGAACAAATGTGGTTGAGATCACCACATTCATAGCATCTTTGAGGACCTCTACTCCCTCTCTTCCTCATATGCACATTCTGCAATGCTTTAGAGGACCGAGTAGAAAGTAGTGCTAAATCTTCTACATGAATCAACTCAAGCTGATCATCAGTTAGTGAAGATATAGAAGATAATGAAAAACTTGAAGAAGAAGATTCAATATGAGACATGCTGCGTTCAGAGACCAAAGCAATTGATTTATCAACGTTCTTCCTAGCAAAAACATCTAGCTCATGAGTTTTCAATTTAGAATAAAGTACATCTAATTTAAGTGAACTCATGACAATAGATTCTCTAATAGATGTAACTTTCATCTCCCACACTGACATATCTAAAGCTCCTAGTAATTGACGTGCATTCTCAGCATCAGTATATGTAATACTAACAGCACACAAATTACTAAGAATTTTATTAAATTGAGTAAAGAAATCATCTAGTGACTCACCAGGCTTCATTTCAAAATGCATGTAATCTTTCTTAAATAAATCTTGATGTACCTCTTTAATAGTATTTGAACCTTTATGATAATCACAAAGTGCTTTCCATACCTCATACGCCAATTTGAGATTTATTACTCGATCGAAGTCGATCCTTCCCAAGCCTTGGATAATCAGGTTCCTGGCCTTGCTGTTCGCCTCCACATGAGATATGTTATGTGCGGTCACTTCATTATTCTCAGGGACCACATATGGCTTGTAGACCTTTTCCCAGATTGCAAAGCCCTGTGCTTGAATATAGGCCTCCATCTTCGCCTTCCAGAACTGAAAATTAACTCCATTGAAAACACAAAGTTTTGTGGAATACCTATCTGAAGCCATGTTTCTAATTAATGATTAAGATCAATTAGAAAGGATTAAGGCTCTGGTACCAATTGTAGGATCGAATATGCGCAAAATACCCAATCAGAGAGGGGGGGGGGGGTAAATGATTGCGAAAACCAAATTCAAAGATTAACTCACCCAAATCAAAACTCGATTTAAACTCAGTATACCACTCGAAACAGATTGTACATGCTCTAGTAAAAACGATGTACAAAAAATCTCCTGGTCGGATTGCTCTCAAATTTGGTCAGCAGACACTAGATTCAAATATGAAACTAACCCAATAAGTGTCGAGTAAATAGGATATGTGGATCAAAATTTATTCTTTGTCAAAGCAGACTATATCAACCAGTATCGAGTAGATCAAAACTTAGTCGAGTTGAGAAAAAGCTACTCGAGAACAAACCAAATCCACTTGAAATTTTCTCAGATCAAACACTAGATATTATACCTAGGTTTTGGATGGATTAAACCAAGATGAAACTTCATAGAAACATGAAATTAACTGAAAACCAAAACCGAGCATGCAAAAATATAAAACAGAGAAAAAAAATTCCAAATCAACAACTCATCAACTTACGAAAATTTATTTTCATTGCATAGATGAGTTTACAAGATGCCTCTCCAACGAATCCAATAAGGATTTCCACAAAATCCCAAAATAGCTCTGTCTCGAGTTTCTCTATCTCTCTGCTGTGTTCTGCACTCCTACTACCCAATACAATAGACCTCTCTATTTATAGGGTAGCCACACGCACAAACATGACCGAATCGAACTACAACTCCCTGTCATATTCAATTTGGTCTCTATCGTCTTCTAATCACAAGAGGACAAATAACTTCCACTAATTAATCTAATTAGCCAACAACTCTTACATAATCATGCATGTACATCTCCCATGCACACATGCATATATGTAACCAACTCAGAGTCCATCTCCGACACTAACTCTTGTCTCATGTCCAGCCACCACAAGACTCCCTCGTGCTTGCTCCGACTTGAACACAAATTAGTCTTCACATCCTCTCACGATCAGATCACCTCCTGGGTCCATCACGAAGCCTTGTCTCCATATGCATTGTTCTCTCAGCTCAATGTCCCGCATGACATCCTCGATCACCACGACCTTAGTTCCTCCTGAACCTAGTCACCAAACCTCAGTTCCTCCATGGACTTAGTTCGTCGATCTGTTATCAACCACGTTCGCCTTCGAGCATCACTTGCACATGAATCAAAAAACAATCGAGTACGAGCTCAAGTCCTTCCTTACTTGACTCAAGATCAGTTCACGCAACACCACGCAAACTCCAAATAAAACCAATATGCTAACATAAGCATACCCAACTAATGATAACGCATCAAACCAACTATGCTATCTAAGCATACCTTAGCAATTCATGAACATCAACCAAATGTCATTATACTAAATCACTTTCCTCTACCAATTTCATCAATCAAACCATTTTTTTATCACATGATCTCATAGGACCAAATCCATTGGGACGTAGATGAAGTCTCCTTTTGAGATTTTGTTCACACGCCTCTATTAGATTTCTGATGGAAGAATTAACTTTTATGCATACCTATCGGTAGACTCCGAATTTTATTTGGATTCTGAATCCGAATGGGACATGGATTGCAATCCGAATTGGCTTGGCTTGGAGGTGATGTGATGGCTTGTAAAAGGTTGGAGAAGCTTCCTTGTCCTGGAACCAAGATGGTGATAGAGCCCTCAACCCACAAGAGAATACCGAGGATAATAATCTAACAACATACAATTCCAATATTAGGCAGTAAGCATATTCTTACCCAATATAAATAAAAGTTTCATAAATGAATTCACCTATCGTTCCTCATGAGTGGTCATATCCAGAGGTAGTATGGTCACATCAACCGGTGTCACCACTGTTGTTGTCACCAACATTGGTTGACCCTTTTGCCTCCTAGGCTGCTCACCAGGCATGAGCGATACCTCATCATGGTTGCTCCAACCTCTAGAAGTTACTGTTGGCATAGTCCGTGGGGTCCTCTAAGGGCCCTCCTCCTATTCGACGCCATCGATGCACCTCCTCCGTTCATGATACCCCTAGTGGCTAGCCTCGTTCATCGCGATGGTCGACCCCCTCTGTATAGGCCGATGTGCATCCTCCGTGTGTTTTGGGTGGCAACCTGGCAGGAGGTCGACAATGTTGCCAGCGGCTCCACTCGAGGCCCCAATGACAACATTGCTGGGACCACCACCAGATCTAGTTAATCTCAAACCCTAGCTCCCTCCCCTTCGCCGGATCCAGCGATGGCTACCACAACGGCGATGGCACCACCACCCTATGTTGCACTGTGCAGGTACTGTCCCATCCATGGGATGGTGGCAACGGCGATGATAACGGTGGCAGTGCCCTCACCTTACTCCATCATATGTGACTTTACTAAGTGTCGCCCCATCTACGGAACGAGGACCGCGGTAGTGGATCACCGTTCGAGCCTTCTATGCACGGAGGCCAAGGTGATTGCGACAGCTCGTGGTGCAGAAGGTGGCGGTGGCCAATCCAAATTGTGGCTGTTAGCCCTACTGGCGGGGCGGGGAGGGGGAAAACCTAACCCTAACCCGCATCGCCCGCACAATATATATTAGCTGAGCTCATGGGGTCAGTAGATGGCTCAGGCCCAATGGGTCAGCATGGGCTGCAAGACCAATACAAGGTCCGCGCTAGCAAATTTACAAAGAGATCCTTAGGTTTCCTAATAACTAAGCGATAATGTTGAAAATTAAATAAAAACCTTAGTTTTTTATGTTTAAGTCCTCATACTTAATGTTTATTGTGCTATGTTTATTTACATAATGTAACTTTGCATTCCAAACCTTCTAGTCTTCAGGAATTTCATTGTCTTGTGTGTTACTACAATATCTACATTATTACCTTAGTAATACTCAACAATTTAATATAATTGCAGTTTATTACACAATTTTTATTGCTTTCTTGCAATTATATCAATTCATATTTCTGCAGTTCAATATTTATTTAAGGCTTAGCTTAAATTATTTGTAGATAATTATGCAACTTTTTTGATTACCTTATTATTTTATTAGCACAAACACAAGGTAGTATAAACTATAACAATTGCTACAATTGTAGTGTTGTCTGCCTTAATTGGATCGTTTCATGTCTACTACTGTCACTGTTACCTCTGAATGGGTTATCACAGACAGTTTTTAACCTTATCATAGACGGGTTTAGTTTTCGTCTCTGCAAAAGTTTATATGTTATCGAGCTTGTCATAGACAGGTAGCACTTCGTCTGTGACATAGCTACACAAAGACGGATCTACATAACAACTGTGTCTGTAATATAGTTGCACATATGTTAGTTTCTTAAGTCTCACAGATGAATTTTGATGAATAATCATATGTGTGTATATAGTGCAAAAAACATTTTTTTCAGAATCATCTGTGACTCTTGGATTGTTTTAGATGGAGCTTTTTTAGAAACCGTATGTGACTCTCAAATTGTTTTAGATGGAGTTATTTAGAAACTATCTGTGACTCTCAGATGGCTTGAGATGGATTTTCTAAGAAATCGTTTGTGTCCTATGACACAGATTGACTTTCAGGTCAAATTCTACAGACGTGTTACTTTAAAATCCATCTGTGTCTATGTATTTCAGATGTATTTCTGTAAAAAACGTCTATGTGCCCCTAACCTTCCTGAGCACCCATTTTAGTCCCTAGCAGCCATCTAGACATACCACAATCACAGAACATTATGAAACATACACAAGCAATATCACACATACATATCGTAATCACAAATCACTAAAACAAAACTCATTATCAAATGTACAGTAACAACACAAGACCACATGTACACATCTACATCACATAGCATACATCGCATACAGTTCAAGACCATACATCACATAGTTCAAACCCATACATCGCATAGCACCTACATGACAATGGAACTCCCCTTTCTTGTCTATTACTTGAGTAACTAAAAAAAGGGTGAACCATCATCGGATTTCACATAATTTTGTAGTTGGAAGTTGAGTTGTTGGTAGTATGAAAGTCTATCGGTAGGGAAAAAAATGTAAGTAATGAGTATGTGTAAATCAAGATTAAAATAATAGTGATGATTTACCAACCTTTGGATCTTGATCCCTCAAATCTGTGATGATTTGCATGTAGTGAGCAACGTAGAAGTAACATGTGTTGTCCGATGGTTGCTGCTAGCACTATAAAGCATAGAATATATATATGTAAAGTGGGTTGGAGACAAAGTAAAAATAAGAACGTTGACGATGGGTAGTATAAAACTACCATATCGAATAACCCAGGGTTTTCTACATTCTCGGGGTATATCTCTATCTCTGAGAAAGGAATCCCTAGATGTATAGAAGCTATCCGCTTGCACGCAGAATATATCGTAAATAGGAAAGTTTATCTCGAACAATGTTATGAATGGACTTTAGAGTCCGTACGACAACCCCCTATATATACGGAGCCAAGAGACCCTATGGAGGACAAGTAAATTGAAGCCATTCAAGCTAACAGGAGCTCTAAACCCTCGAGCCTTCTATATTTTATATCAACATTAGCAGCCCTTCCTAACTATGCACAAGGGAGCCCTTCGACTAGGTGTAGATCCATCTAGGCTAACCAAGAACCCCCTTGTAATCAGTCTCGGAGATCAATATAAGACCAATAGAACGTAGGGCTATTATCCTAAGGGAGGCCTGAACCTGTATAAAACTCTGTGTGTGCTGTGTGATTCATCTATAGGAAGTATCATCCACTCTTTTCTACAATTTTGTAAGATCAGCGGTTTACCAATCATCGATAGCTGGTGCCATCCATGGGTATCATGACCAAGGTGTTGAATCTTCAACACATGACAAGCCATCGGCCTCACCCAAGCCTACACCGAGGACTAGTTATTAGATAGGGGTTCTACAAGAATTTTAACCCCTTGACCAATGATGAGCCGGCAATCGATTGAGTGGATCTTGACGAAGACCTTAATAGTAACAACTCCAGTGATGAGGTAAGTTGCTTTATGGATTAGTGCACCAAGGGCTACGACATCGAGTTTGAACCACTCGGTTGCTAAGACGATTACGAGAGAGACGTTCGTCGCAAGTCGGGACTCTCCCATGCAGCTTTCAACAATATAGATTGTCGGAGGACTCCCCCTATGACAAATCTATGATGGATCTAGACTTCTCCTCTAGTGGAGATTACCCCCGAGAAGTCTTCACCATCAGAGACGGGGATGCCGACTGACCAATCATGAGGACAATGACCCTATACAAATGCGGGTCCCCATCACTCTAGCTGCGGGAGACAAGAGCTAGCCTCCACTGATGATAACTCTCCAGATCCCAAATCCTAACATAATCCAGGATCTAAAGTTGCTTGACCATCAACAAGGAACTCAGTGCTTTAGATTTGCAATGGCCCAGAGGCTCCTCATTCTACAGGAGGTCCTCATGCGACCCCCTACTACAGATCTAACTACCCCTGATGGCAAGGGCTGGATCAATTCGGAGACTGGTCTGGCCAAAGAAGCTATCCTATAGGCTAAAAACTCTGATCTAGCTGCTACCGCAAATAGCTCTAATCGGGAGAAGTCTCACACTGACCCTTCTCATGGTGACTCAAATCAAAAGACGCAATTCCCAGAACAAGACCTTCCAGAAAGACAACCAAGCGCCTAGCCACCATAAGACCTTGCCAATCAGGGACCATCCCATCAACGATCTGTGCAAGGCCATCGATTAGTGGACATGCTTGAAGACCCCCGACGAAGAATTGATTGCTCCTCAGTGGTCCAACCGGAGGATGTCCTAGTGCTGCTTATGTAGGAGCCACGGCCAATCTTTGACCCTTGTAGGTAGAACACCCGTGGCTACTTGAACCGAGCACGACAACATCAAAGGATGCCAAACCTTCTCTCCAAATCTACAAAAGGAGAATTGGCTAGCTCGATTCGACCCAGGTCAATCAAGAACTATAACGGGAACACAGATCTCGTTGAGTTCCTCTAGATCTACACCACGGCTATCCAAGCAAGTGGCGAGGATGAAAGGGTAATGGCAAATTACATCAAGACAACCCTTGAAGGGTTAGCCAGAATATGGCTGACTAATCTATCGCCAGGCACTATCTACTCCTAGGAACAGCTCAACGACTTGTTTTGAGCCAATTTCTAGGGTACTTATGTTTGCCCTAGCAGACCTCTTTTGTTGCATAGAAAATAAAAAAAGAAACCTTGCACGAGTCCATTTGTCACTTCAACAAAACCTGGAACATCATGCCCAAGATAAATGACTATGACGTCATCCAAGCATTTATTCAAGGGGTGAGGAGCCTACGATGCATTGAAGACATCGCTAGGAAGGAGCCCTAGATGATCAATGAACTCATGAGGATCGTCAACAAGGCGGGTAATGCTGAAGAGGCACTCCTATTCGTGAAGGAAAGGGATATGGAAAGCAAGCACCCTTAGTCCGAACTAGATGATGACATGGCGAAGAGCAAGCTCAAGAAGAACCCCAAGAGAGGTAAGGGTAAGAAAACCAAAATTGACAAAGTTTTTATAGATCTTCCTGATACACGTCCCGACATGTACTCCAGCTCATCCTGGGGCAAGGGCTACCAGCCAGGCACTAAGGAATGCAATGGCAAGCCTTGGTACAACTTTCACTAGACTGACGGCCACAGTTTCTATCAATGTTGCATCTGGCTGAAGCTAGTTAACGTTGAAATCGATAAGGCCAAAGGGAAGAAGACCCAGGTCATGGCCCAAAGGAGGGACTGCAGCTCCAGTAACAATGACGATGACTTGGATCCAATGTCCTACCAGCCGGAGGAGAGGACTATTGACCACATGTTCGACGGTTCTGCATCCTACAAGTCCAAACAACAGTACAAGACAGTGGCCCAAGAAGTCTTAGCTGCTGTCCCCAAGGGTTATCAAGTTGTCAAGTGGTCAAATGTCGACATCTCCTTTGACCATGATGATTGCCTAGAAAACTTCGTATGGCCAGGTCACTTCCCGATAGTAGTCGAGCCTACGATTAACAACTACAAGGTCTCTCAGGTGCCTATCGATGGAGTAAGTTCTTTGAACATTCTTTTCTTAGGTGCACTCGATGCAATGCAAATCTCCTGATCTACCATCAAGCCGATTACATAAGCTTTCCATGGCACAGTACCCGAGTCTTCGGCCATGCCTATTGGCCAGGTATCACTTTGTGTCAATTGCAGGAAGCACGACAACTTCTGGACAGAGAAGATCTTGTTCGATACGGTCGATTTTGAGACAATCTAAAATGCCATCTTGGGACAACCAACTCTGCCAAATTCATGGCTGCCACTAACTACACCTACCAATGCATGAAGATCCTTAGACCCGAGGGAGTCATCACCATCCAGGGTTGCCCTAAGATATATGTTTACTACAACAAGCACAATCTCGACATGATGTCTCATCACAAACCCGACAAGGAAGCCAAAGCTCAAGAATCAAGGTGAACGCGAAGCCTTCATCGTGACCATGACTAGAGTGCCCAAGAAGCACACCCAACAACCTAGGCACTTGGTTCCATGGCTAGGCTTAGAACCAATGAGCAGCAATGCGCTACCCTCGAAGTAGAAGAGTCCCTGCATGTCAGTTAAATTTAGTCTGTCATTTAGGTTTAAGATGATAGGTCCACAATAACTCATTGAACATCGGTTAGCTATTTAAGTCCCATATGTAAGTGCTAAGAGTATATTTGTAATAATAAAGTTCATATTGCCCAGAAAGTCACTTGAATATCTTTTTCAACCTTATTTGTCTTCTCTTGCATCCTAATGCTCGACAATAGGGTAAGTTGCCTCCTGGGTACCTCTGCCCATGCGCACACCCAGGTTCCTTTTACCTTATTATATTATTTAGCTTTTAACTTCTTGACGGCCTACCTAGAAAAGTCTCCCTAGTTAGATAGTCGAGGGCTTAATAGGTACTTAGTACTGGAAACTACAAACAACATATTGTGTATGTTCTGAAAGCAAATTCTAATGAGAAGAGATGGATTGCTAAGTTGTGACATTGGGGTTGCAAAAAGGTTTCTTATCGCATTCCACGAGTATTCGGAGGCTATGAGGCCTTCCACTCAAAGCGGACCTAAGGTTTATCATAATAAGCATCTCGACTAGTGACTGATGTGGCATGAACAAATCGTAGGGAAAAAAGAGTAATGCTACCACAAGATTTTGTGAAACATATCCAATACCAGGTGCCGGTGATGTTCTAGATTCGAGTATAAAACATTCAAGGTAAAAGACTTAAGTTCTAACAAGCTACCGAGTTTTTTTATTACAAGGCTATAGGAAACAAGAGTCTTAAGGCGATGACAAAAATGTCATCGCATCCACGTATCCATTGGCCGGCTCGAGCATGTCCTCATCCTTCTGGATTGCCTCCTCCTTCGTCTTCCCAGGGCAGTCTGCCTGAAGGACATATGTATCAATGTTTCGGTAGTGAGCCTTTAGAAGGGCCAGCACCTGGGCAACCGCCTCCTTTGCGCCTCGCCGGGCCTGGCTCTAGACATGGTCAGCCACCTTTGGCTGGAGGTATCTGAAGGTCTCAGCGAGTTTGGTCGCCTGGGTGGCTAGTCGGGCAGCATTGGTGTCTTGCACAGGCTCCACCTAAATCTCGACTCCAGTGAGGGCGTCCTGAAATACATACAGGGCTGCAACAAGATGCTATCAGACGAAGGACATCTCGGCCCCCTCCTAGACTAGGACATTGTGAGTTTTGGACAACTCTGTGTGAATAAGGCATTGCGTTCAAAATGAGAAGGTAAAAGCATGGCGTGTCCAAGTTGCTCGGGGGGGGGGGGGGGGGCTTACCTTTGGAGTTACTCTCTAGCTCAGAGCACATCCACTCCTTCTCAGAGACTTCCCAAAGAGAGTTGGGAGCTCATGTCGGCTAGACGCCGGTCCTTCTTGACAAGCTCCCCTTCGAGTTCGGTTGCCCAAGTCGTTGGTTGCTAGGCCTCACCATGGAGTGTGTGTAGTCGTGACTTGTACATCTGCAAAGCGTCTGGTTAGTACCTACAATTTTGTCGATTAAGTGGTTGTTTTGTAGGGAAGCAGTTACAATGAAGAAGGAGCCAAAGACAGCCTCCGGGTCACTACCACCCGGGCCTTGGGACCCCCTAACAAGATCCCTCGAAGGTGTGTCGCTGGGTAGCCCATGAATAAGGTTTGCATCTGCCCAGGGTGACGGAACCTCCACTTCCTAGTTTTTGTCGTAAGGTGCACGGGGCTCGATGGATTCGTTCCCACGCCCCTTGTAGGGCTCGATCTCATGGATTCGAAATGGCAGGGTTTGAGGGATGGCTGTGTTGATCCAAGCATTCTGTTAGAAGGAATTTGAAGATTGCGTCATCATGAACATGAAGAAGGCATCCATGGTGACAAACATACCTAGGCTGGTCCACACCCTCCCGACTATATACTCTGACCCCTAGAGCCTCCCTTGGACATCCCAAGCAAAACCCCTCACTTTTCGCTGGCGTGGGTGTGACAAAGTCAAATTAGGCTTAAATGGAGTCTGATTGTGTTATATGTCACTTTTTGAGTTCAAATGGGGGCATGATTGAAGATATATTGGGCAGAAGCATCGCAAAGTATCCAAGTTTCCATCCATCTCCTTTCTAAAACCTTTCCTTTCCATTTTCAAGCTTATTTTTTCCCGAATTGATTCGGCCGATGACTTGAGCTCAAGCTCCAACTCAGTATTAACTCGGGCTCTTTCTTTTCCATCTCGGGCTCTTCCTTCTCAGTGGACAAGTAGTCGTCCCTTTTTGTTGGTCACCTCACTATTTTGGGCTTGGATTCAACATCGTTTGGGTGGTCTCTCGCATTGCCGTGTTCATGCCGAACTCGGTACAGAGAAGAGAGGGGATGCAGGAGGTAGACGAAGGTGGCTAGGTTAACACGCACGTGGGGGAGAAATGGCTGCCTCACTCAGCGTCTCGGTTCACTCTCTTGAATACGTGTGCGCGTGCGCACGCCCACGAGAGAGAGAGAGAGAGAGAGAGAGAGAGAGAGAGAGAGAGAGAGAGAGAGAGAGACCACCCAAACGTATTACATTTTCTCTACGTATTCTAGTGTATATACAAATATATTTTATTTTTTGGATTTTTCTTTATAAATTTTTTTACTTCTTTTGTGTTTTAAATTTGGGCTATTACATTTTCTCTCATAGCCACCTGTGCCCAACCTGTGGTTGTGCTTGTTGCAAGCCTAAATATCCTTTTGTTTCAGGCTTTCTGCTTTGAACTCCAATGTACTCTTTAAGTAGATAAAAGGCAGCCCAATCCTCCTGTGTTATGAACCTATAGTCCTCAAAAGGCTCCTCCGATTGCGAGCAATATAATCCCTAACAAGGAGGCTCTTGAATGTCCCCCAAGCATTGCTGATCAATGACAAATCTTTCCTCATCACAAGATGCCTCATATTCTCAAGAATCTCCAAATAATTCTAAAGGCACACAAACAATGCTTCCACTTCTGACTATCCAAGGGCTTTCCACTTCTCAAGGACCAATGACACCCTATCCCTACCAATGAGGCCACAAACCCATCGAAAATGTTCTTTGCCGTAAGTGGGGCTGCAGGTAGCCCCGTCAAGTTGATTTGGGTGATGACAATTTTATTTGTTGGCCACTTGGTATTTGTCCTAGGACGCTGAGCTCGACCTCCTATGATGGATGTATCTCCTTGAGCTCCTTCATTTGAGCGGGGCTGTTCGTCAGAGGATGATGATGAATATTGAGCACTTGATGTCATCTAGTTGAACTGCAATAGCAAAAAACATTTACATTAATTTATTAATTCAAAAGAAAGAAAGAAAATGGAAAAAAGGTTGCAATGGCCTAAAAATGAAACATGTATAGTACAATAATAAATCATGTGATAAATATTCGGGAAAGAAAAGTGCTACATATTCAGGAACATATATGTTGGATGAAACCACTACAACACTGCAACACATCACACTGGGACAATTTTTTTTTACACAAGTCTATATCAATATGCAAAACTTGAAACTATGTTCACAATAGAATGCATCAGTCCATTGTCTTCTATGATTAGGTGACTCAATGAATGTTCACTATCAAAGCTAGGTGGTTGCACAAAGTAATAGTTATGAGGTCATTACCGTAGAATGGAAACATAGATGCTTCCATTTCTACACCCCACTTCTAAAATCTTGGCACAATCACAAGTGAATAAAAGGCCAGTCTGGTGTAAATTGCAACCCTATTTTCGAGCCTACCTAACTATAGAGACCTATAGTGCACAAACAGGGGTGTTGTATTCCCAATTTTCTATGGTGCCATGGCAGTGCTGCATAACCTGGGTGCTGAACAAAAAATAGTTTTACTTGCGACGACCCAGGGCATGACGGTACTGGTGATATTTCTACTAGCTGTAAGTCACCTGTATGAAGCAGGAATCACAAATATTGCTATCTGATAAAGGTCCATTCCAATCAAAAGTTTAGGAATATAGAAGTCTATTTGAGAATTCTGAGAGAATGGTCTAGAACATAGAAAATTGCTATCCTGAGAGAGTACAAAAATTATGATACAAGCTTTAGGATTCATGCAGAGCAATAAAAACGTGTATACCAAAATGTTTCAATAACTTGTAGGCTAACTTACTTATACTGCAATTAGCACCAGGCATCACCAGACATAGAAAACCAAGGGATTGAACATGGAACAAGGAATACAACATGGATTGCAATACCAAATTAGTGTCGAAGGAGGGTTGGAGCGCTGCCACAGTGGAGGAGGAGGGCCGAATCGGCACTGCAGTAGAGGAAGAGGAGGAGGAGGTCCGGATCATCGCCGCAATGGAGGAGGACCGGATTGCTACCATAGTGGAGGAGGCGTAGGGCTGGTGCGCCTGCCATAATGAAGGACGAGGAGGAGGACCGGAGCACTACCACAGTGGGTAGGAGGAGGAGAATATGAAGCGCGTGCGAGATCTATTTGACTGATTGAACAATCAAATAGGTAGTTAGGTTAAAAGACACATCATAAATGGTTTTTTATTAATCCATGTCTATGTCTTACGACATATCATAGATGGTTTTTTACTAATGTCCACCTATGACCATGGCCATAGACAGACACATATATCCAATACTCACAAACGGTTTTCACTTAATGTCCATCTATGTCGTATGACATAGATGATTCGTGCTTGATGTCCGTCTATGTCTTTTGGTTGTCATCTGTGTCTTCATAATTGCCATATGTTTTTAAAGATGATACAAATTTCAACACAGGAATTTTCAAAACAGACATGATATAAAGTTCAACACAGACATTCTCAACTCATGCATGAAATTAATATTTGATAATCTGGTCTGAGAGTTTAGCATCAATACATATTTACATCAATATGGTGCGCATTTTACAAAAATGTTGTAATATCAGCAGGGGGGGCTTCATCAAATTGATTGTACTCTTCCTCATCAATGACATTTTCAACTTCGGCGATCTTCCTTTTCCCGTTACAAACTACATGTTGGTTCTTTTGTGTTGTATAACGTACATAAAAACTTGGGTAACATGCTTAGCAAGAACAAATGGTTCTTCTTTATATCCGACACATTGTAGGTCGATGGTAGTGGGCCCTGAACCCAACAACATCAAAATAGGGGTATCTTGAAACTTATATGATCTCCCAAATTTCCTCTATATGCCCATAGTAAGTGCTCTTGTGCATATTATTGTCATAATCATCTATACGTACACTAGTATTTTGGTTTGTACATTTCTCATCCTGGGTGGTCGTGTAAAATATGTAACTATTAATGGCATATCCTTGCTACATCACAATTGTAAAGATCATCCATTTTGCCAATTTCTTAAGGGCTTGACTTGTGCATGAACTCCCTTGGATTCGATCTCCGAACTAAGTGTTGAACCTTTTGTTATGCTCTCTCATTATCCATACACCGGTCCTTTCCGGATTTCCTCAAATGAGAAATGCCTTGTGCTCCTCAATATATTTTGACACTTTGTCATTTGTTGCAAAACATGGAAATGAGCCCGAGCATAAGCCTTCTGGTCAGGAGTTATTGCCTTTTTTCTAATGGCTCCTTTACGTGCCAACCAACCCTCGTGCCGAGATATGGGCACAATGATAGCACCTGATGAATCAATGAAGTAGACACACACACTCAACAACCACCTCAGATGTATAGACTTCAATTATGCATCCATCTGGTTGAGATCGATTCCTTACATATGGTTTCAGAATGTCCACGTATCTCTCTTATGGATATATCTGATGCAGAAATACTAGACCGAGGTACTTTATCTCCTTGACATGGTGAACAATGACATGGACCATAATATTAAAGAATGATGGCACGAAATAGATCTCAAGTTGACATAAGGTCTTCACCATTTCTTTCTAGGGCATCTAGTGTTGTGGGATCGATGAATTTTTGAGCAATTGCATTAAAGAAAAAACACAGACTCATAATTGACTCTCGAGGATTGACTGGTAAAATGCTTCTAATTGCAATAGGAAGCATCTTTATGCTAATAAGTTTTAAATCTTTCATAGAAACAAATTTTTTATGTTGGCAGAGTATCCAAAGGAACTTTCACACTATGCAGAAACTCAAAAAATTCTTGTTTCTCCTTCTTCGAAAGGTGCCAATATCCCACAACTAGAGGGGACATGCACTCTACCTTTGTCATCTTTTTGGGGATGAAGCTTTGGCCATATATTCAAATCGACCAAGTTATTTTGTGCCTTCAGACCATCCTTTATTTTCTCAAGGATATTGTATAAGGTACCAATGAGGCTCACATAGACATTCTTTTTTTTATGTGCATGACATGGAGACAGTGCTGAATTTCTAAGTGCATCCAGTAAGGCAGCCCCCAAAATATCGATTTCTTTTTCCACATGACCTTTTCATCACTACTAGAGTGCTTTCTCTTTGCAAAAATGACATTGATATTCTTCACGTGATCATTGACCTCCTACCCGCTGAAATACCTTGGAGCTAATGCATTTTCTCTCGTGCTATCAAATTCATATTCCTATATGAATGAGACTTGGGCAGAAACCATGGATGCTATATATACACTATTTTTAAGTTGTTCAGCCACATACTCTATGTAGCATCTAAGCACTAGGGGAAGGCTTTGCTTCCTAGTTTGCCCCGACAAATTACCAAGGGCCGACAAATCATTGATTATGTAAAACAACATGGCATATAGAATGAAGTACTCTCGCTTGTACTCATCTCATATCTCGACACTTTCTGACTAGAGTATTTTAAGGTCATCCACCAATGGTCTAAGGTACACATCGATGTTATTGCCAAGCTGCTTAGGACCTTGGATTAAAATTGACATCATAAAGTACTTTCTCTTCTGATAGAGCCAAGGAGAAAGATCGTACATGCACAAAACAGTAAGTCATGTGCTATGTTCACTTCTCATGTTACCAAATAGATTCATTCCATCCGTGCTAAAAAAAAACTTATGTTCCTCAGTTCTGCCATAAACCTTTTGAATTTCATAACATGTTTCGCGACTGCACACAATCAGCAAGGTGCCGCAGGCTTGAATCATTCTTGCCACCATCTTTGTGCCAACGAAGCAATTTGGCCTCATTTTTGTTGGCAACCAAATGCTGCAAACGAATATTTATACAACCCAATAGGTCTCCTTATGCAAGGGTTATGGAATTTTCTTCCAGGCCTACTTGGCTGCCTTAAATCAAATCAGAATTGAACTAGAATCTTCTTATCTTCCTTTTCCATTCTAGTTTTGGCAGTACATGAGTCTCTCGACACGACGTTGAATTTTAGCTCAACGTATTGATGGGAGTTTGCCCAATCTTCATAAGGTAATATGATAAGTTGATTGGTGGAGTTTCGACGTTGATGACCCAAAGGCTCTGACTTGAACAAATCAAAAACCCTCGTAACCATACACCACTATTCCGTGGTTATCAATCGTGCCAAGACGTTGTTGACCTCACCAAGATGGCTTTTCCTACAAGTGAATTGAGAACACAAGCAAAAACAGGTAGATGTAATCTGAATATTACTATTTACCAATGAAGTATTCGAGTTGGGGTTTCACAAACTGAACAAGCAACGAAACTATCTTAAACAGATTAATCTAAGAAAAACTCGAGCCTAAACTATGATAGCTACTATATATATATATATATATATATATATATATATATATATATATACATACATATATGTGAGGAGGTCAACCTATGGTTGTGCAGCCATAGAAAGAGGCATACACAACCTGGACTACCCTAACACGCTTACAAGACCTGACAAGATCCACAACGGTGATGCATCATCTTATTTCATCAACTCTGACTAAACTATAAGGAATCTATGTTCAATACTAGATCCATTGGAAAGGTCTCATCATAAGCTTTCCAGCAAGTCCAAGAACGTCTCAATTGGACTCATTATGCGAAAGTTATGCACATTTTTATTGAAATACTATCTTGGTACTCGACCTCGAGCTAGAGTCTGACTAGACTTCAATTAAACTTTGGAGTGTGACTAGGACTCGACTTGGAGTTCGAGTAGACTTGGCCTTCAAGTGATGACGTCCAAACTATCTTGAGATGCTTCTCCCATATTCCTAAGCAACAAAACATCACAAGAATTTAGTAGCAACCTATCCAAGAAAGTATAAACAACAAGGAACAAGTTTACCTAGTGGTTTAATTTCCGTGCACATGCTCTTGTAATTGGTCCTTACATCTCTTGAGGAGTACCCTCATTGACTTGGGTAATCCTTCATGATGTGGCAAATTTCTTTGCATTGGTGGCATACAATCCCCGTTGTACAACTTGTAGAAGCAACCGAAGAAGAGCTCTTGGTTGGAGCATGCACGCTAGTTGATTTTCTTACCTCGGATGATTGTGACGTTGTTGGAGGTGCTGCTGGATGCGCCCTACTCGAGAAGGAGGTAGCAGACCATGTAGCGAAAGGCAGGGCTATTTTGGCTTGTCCTGGAGTTGATCTTGATGTAGTCGTGCTTCCAAAATTGTTCCTTGGCCTCTGTTGCCGTCCCTGCAATTCTTTTTCTAGCAAACATGCAAGTTGGAACAATCAAGGAATACTATCATAATCTTTGTAATCAACTATATCCTGAATTTCACGCCTTAACCCTCCATTAAAGTATGCTATTATAGCCTCTTTGTCCTCAATAATTTCACAACACAAAATACTAATTTATAGCTCATGATAATAATCTTCTATAGATCGATCACCTTGGTTTAAGTGCAACAATTTCTTATGCAAATCATGTTTAAAAAAGGGTGAAATAAATCTGTTACACATAGCAGTCTTTAAAGCATCCCATGTAATAGGCGCTAACCCATCGTTGCATACCCTATTCCACCAGATGATGGTAAAATCTTTAAATTCACTAGTAACTTGCCTAACTCGATGCGCCTCAGGAACTGAGTGAGCATTGAGTTTCTGTTGTACTGTCATCTCACAATCTAAATACATTTCAACATCATAAACCCGCAAAAGAAGGTGTAGTAAACTTAACTTTAGCAAATGGGTCATCGTTAACACGTGGGTTATGATGCTTAAAATTATCACCTCTCATACCTTGTCGATTGAAGTTAAGATGGTTCCTTTGGTGTGCATCTTAGGCAGCATGAGCAGCATTGGCGTCGCGTGCATGCACCAAAACTTCATCATCCGCAATGGACTCCTCATGTTCAGCAAACTCATCTTTTGATCCCTCATGCTGAGATCCATTTGCACCATTAGGATGACCATAGGCACCATGAACACCTTGTTGAATTAAGGGTTGCTCTAGAATGTGCGGCTCCATTCTATTCAACCTATTAGTGAAATTAATAATAATTTGGCTAACAGAACCTAGTGCTTCATCCACATGATGAAGTCGGGTCTCATGGCTCCGAAGCATTTGTTGTATATTATCCATCTTATCATTTTGGTTATCAATCTTCTCAACCAAGCCATCGATTTTCCGTTCACAAATCCTCATGAACTCCCGCATATCCTCCTTAAATGTTTTACCTGCCATGGTTGGTAGCAAATAGGAGACAATAAAAATATATTGTCCCTATTAATTACTAGGTGGTGGGAGTGAGATCACACACTCTCAAGCGTCTTATCATATTCTTACAAGTGTTCTTACCAATCACAATAGGTGGCACAACCGATGGCTGGTTTGAGATACCTTATTGGGTGCGAGTGAGGAAGTTGCAAGGGGAGAACTGATCTGACCAAGAGAAGGTGGAGCTTGGATAAGCAATATTTAGTAGCAATCAATAGAAAATTAATGAAATCAGACTAGCAGAGTTGAATAAAAGTCCACGATACTTGTCACAGTTGCTGGCCCGAATGCGTTCCTAGAACTAGCTCAAGAAAGCTGAAAAAATAGGATAGATACAAGCATAATGGAATAAAATTCACAATGCAGACTGATTCTTTTTCTTTCTTCTTCTTTTTCTTCTTTCTTCTTTCTCTTTTTTTGTTACCTTTTTTTTTTGGCACTCTTTGCTTCTTGCGTTCTTTTTTCTTTTGCAAATGTGACTCAAACTCAATACTCTTCTACTACCTTTTTTAGGTTCAAGGAGCTGAGCATGTCATAAACTTTTTTGGAGAACAAAGGTTATAAATGTAATAAAAAGATACGTGGATTGCAAGAGCATGTCACAAACTTTGGATTGCTCTATTTTGGCTATAGAGTTGCTACTCGAGCTTTGCCGGACAATGCTCAATATGAAGGTCCATGGGGATGTTTGAGAGCAACTAGAAACACAAAAACTCCAACTATATTGTGGAGGTGAAATTGTGTGGGTCGAACTCGAGTAGTGAATCCGACTAGTGGTCGAACCCGAGTAGGTGGTCGAATCCGACAAGTGGTCGAACTCAAGTAGATGGTCGATGCGAATAGTGGTCAAACCCGAGTAGGTGGTGGAAGCGACTAGTGATCAAACCCGAGTAGATGGTCGACACAACTAGTGGTCAAACCAGAGTAGGTGGTCGAAGCGACTAGTGGTCGAACCCGAGTAGATGGTCGACATGACTAGTGGTTGAACCAGAGTAGGTGGTCGAAGCGACTAGTAGTCAAACCCGAAATACTCGACAACTAAAATAGCAAAGACTCAATGGTAGAATCTAGAACACGATGACTAAGGCCAACAACAAAGACATCAATAATGGACTGGAACTCAACAATGCAAAAACAGAAAAATACGAAAGGCTCAAAGTGGTTTGGATAGCAAAAAACTAATATATAAAACTTTTTGTGGGGTAATTTTCTAGACTCTAAGTAAAGGAACACGACTAAACAAAGGGGACAACTGAGATTACCTAACAGGCAACTAAAGCTCTGATACCAAATTGATGGGATTTTGCCTGATCTTCCGAAGTTAATATGATAAGTCGATTGGTGGAGTTTTGACGTTGATGATTAGAGGGCTCTGACCAGAATAGATAAAAGACCTTCGCAACCACTACACTAGTACTCCGTGGTTATCAACCATGCCAAGATGCGGTTGACCTTGCTAAGAAGGCTTTTACTGCAAGTGAATACAAGTAAGAATAGATAGATACAATCTGAATATTGCTAATTACCAATGAAGTACTTGAGTTGGGGTTCCACAAGCTGAACAAGCAGCAAAACAGTCTTAAACAGAATAATCTAAGCAAAACCTGAGCCTAAACTATGACGGCTATTGTATATATAGGTGGGACATGAGGAGGTCAACCTAGAATTGTGCAGCCGTAGAAAGAGGCATACAGGACTTGGACTCCAACCCCGACACGCTTACAAGATCTTACAGGGCCCATAACGGTGACATAGCATCTTATTTCATCAACTTCGACTAAATTATAAGGAATCTATGGTCAATGCTAGATCCATTAGACAGGTCTTGTCATAAGCTTTCTAGCAAGTCCAAGAATACCTCAATTGGACTCCGTATGCAGAAGTTATGCCCGTTTTATTGACATGTTGTTCTGGGACTCGACCTCGAGCTCAAGTTTGACAAGACTTCAAGTAAACTTTGGAGTTCGACTAGGACTTGACTTGGAGTCGGAGTAGATTTGGTCTTCGAGTGATGACATCTAGACAAGCTTTAGATGCTTCTCCTATATTCCTAAGCAACAAAACATCACAAGAATTTAGTAATAACCCATACAAGAAAGTATGAACAACAAAGAATGAGTTCACCTGTTGGTTTAATTGTCGTGCACATGCTCTTTGTAATTGGTTCTTGTATCTATTGAGGAGTAGTGTTGCACGTATCCGAAGGAGTGATGTTCTCATCACGTATCACCCACAGACCGATGGTCAAACATGATGAGTAAATTAGACACTTGAGAATACGTTACGAGCATGTCCTTTTCATAATCATAATAGTTGGAATAAGAACTTGTACTATGTAGAGTTTTCTTATAACAACAATTATCAGTCTAGTTTATAGATGACCTCATTCGAGGCATTGTATGGAAGAAAGTATATAACTCCATTGCATTGGAGTGAAACTGGAGAGGGACAAGTACGAGCGACATGAGAAACTAAAGACTCCTTAATCCTGATAAAAGAGTTATGTAGATAATCACCATCAGGAATTAACCTTTGAAGTCAGAGATTATGTAATATCAAAATTTCTTCATTGTGAGGATTACACCAATTCAAAGTTAGATGAAAATTAGCACCTCTATATTTGGACCTTTTAAAGTGATTGTGAGACAGGGAGAAGTAGCTTACCTGATGGAACTGCCACCAAAGCTTGCCGATATGCATGATGTTTTCCACATATCACAATTAAAAAAATGCTTACGAGTGCCAAAAGAATAGTTACCATTGGAAGAAGTGGATCCACAAGAAAATCTAAATTATGCAGAATATCTAGTCAAAATTTTGAACACCGTAGAACGTGTGACCCGAAGAAAGGTTACTCGAATGAGCAAAGTACAATTGAGCCACCACACAGAAGAAGAAGAAACTTGGGAACAATAAAAAGAATTAAAGGTGGAGTTTCCTCATCTATTTGGAGATTAGCTTGAATCTCGAGGATGAAATTCATTTAAGGTGGGTAGGTTTTGTAACAACAAAATTTTCACTATAAATTAAAAATCAATTTTTAGACAAAAGAAAACTAAAAGAGTATAATAAACAAAACCTAAATAAAGTATATATATATATATATAATTATATATATAAGGTTTTGTCTGGTTTGCAATTGTTTGGTTTGAATTATATATATATATGTATATGTTTGACCTATAGAGTATTATATATAGTGTATATAATGTATATATATGTGTATACATATATGTATATGTGTATAGGAATAAAAGAAATGGTGAAGAGAAAGGAAAACGAAAAGGAGAAAAACCAAACTGGGCCGACTTCACTCTATGCAGCCCACCTCCTCCTTTTCCTCTCCCTTCTCTCACCAGCCCGACTGGCCTTCTTAGCCCAGCCCATTCCTCTCTCTCTCCTCTTCCCGCCTCCCCTCTCTCTTTTGCTCTGGGCCACGATCTAGCGAGCCAGCCCGTCTCTCACACGATGCTGAGCTAGCAAAGTTGCATTGTCTTCTTCCTCCTTACTCTCCTCTCTCTCTCTATATATATTCTTCTCTGCCAAAAACACGGCACGAGAAAAACACCACGCATATCCGTTGTGGCCGGGCTAATTTCTTCCAGGAGAACAACCAAATGGATTTGCTAGATCTTCTAGAGGAGACAGCTTGAACCATCTTCGATTGAGCCTGAGGAAAATCCGAATTGAGTCGGGATCGAATCTGCCAGCCAAATCAATTTTTTCCAAAATTCAGACGAAACCGAGGTAGATCCATTCTAGAACTCTATTAGGTAGTTTTCATCAGCATCACACCATCTATCGCCTGTTTAATCTTTTCCTGAGCACATTTGAAATTGGAGATGAACTTGGAGCCACTGCTAGTCCCTTCAAACCCTAAATCCATGTTGATCTACAATTGTAGACTACCCTGGCTATATATGTGCTCCCAAAGGCCCTCCCCTCGTTATCCTGCATCTTTTGCCCAAGTTACCGAGGCAGGTTAGCCACCAAAACCCTTTGCTAATGACCTCTGAAGACAACTGCCGCCATTGTCTGCCGCCAAGCCCCTATGAAGCTAGCCTACCTTAAGACGCTATTAAGCATGTTCACCATGAGCCTCTGGTCCTCTTTGGCCACTCACCAGAGTAGGCCGAGCTACGGAGCACCGGAGCCGATCACCTCCGCTCGTGTGCCACCAAAGATTGAAGCACCATCATCATCATCGCGTGAAAAATAGCCTTAGTCCATGAAGCTATGCTCTACGTCGTCCGATCGATCTTCTACAATCGAGATTAGATCATCGGTACCACTTTGAAACACTAAATCCAAGCCATTCGATCTAGATCTCACGGACCATAATTAACGAGCCAGCCAAGTCAGCCTCTCTGTTGACGTGTTGCCTAGTCATCAGCCATGTCAGTGCCACGTAGGCACTAGTGCTAACATGTTAGCCACGTAATCGAACATAGTCATCATTTTAAATTTCTGTTTTAATTTTTTCGGTATGCTGACATCATAAATATATTTAATGTGCAGTACATAGGGTTTCTAGTACAAAAATAATTTGGAATATTAAATGAAAATCTATGTTAGTTTTAATAATGTTTATAAATTCTATTTAATGTATTTATAATTCTAATAAATTCTAGAAAATCGTATAAAATCTTATATTGCTATGGAAAATTCTACAAAAATTCTTAATCACATAGTTTCATCTGTAGTTAATCTTTTTGCACTGTTTTAAGCTCTGATTTGATCCGTTATTTTGCCAAAATTTCCAAAAAAACTAATCTATTGAGTGATGTTGTTTGTTGTGTGATATTTGGTTCTCTTTGGATCTTGACGTTTATTTGTTGCCTTGTCGCTTATATTCGTGACTAGACACCATTGTTCTGGAGGAGCTAGAAGAACTTCAAGACCAAGAATTTGAAGACCCAACTGAGTATTGTGAAGGCAAGTTACATCCTTAACTATATTGATCCCAATTTTGAATTTGTCTTACAAACATACATGCTTATAATAGTGTCGAGAATCCCAAGTTAGGCTTCACTCTAATTTTCTTTCATCATCCTTGTCGCCATGGTTATGGTCTTGCTTATGGAAGGTTAGGTCATGCTTAGCCTTGCTTTGGGATGGTGATCATGATAATGAGTCGACTGAATATGATAATGGTCCTATGCAACTATGATAAAAGATTATGATTTAATTTTTGTAGCAACATGGGATTGGGATTTAAGCAAGTGGTTTTAATGAGATCGGTACATGTTGTATAGTTGGGTTTGTGGCAGCTTTACTCAAATCTAAGGATCGGTTTATGGAGGGATCATTCTAATTTAATAGTAGAATCACAAGTTTGGTATGGGACAAGCCTAGGTAATGAAATTTCTTTACTCTTAGCATGGTGTAGATCATTTAGTTGTATGGAACATAAGGGTGTACTTCCTGGGTTTCCGTAATGCACAAGAGGGTGCTTTCGCTGTTGAGGTGTATTCACGTAGCAGTAAAACCTAGTAGGTATGCACATGTTGACAGGAGCTTTGTAAATGCTTTGTAGTGGTCTCTTGGCGTACATCTCGGAAGTGTGTAATGTACTGATCGATATAGGCAAAAGAGTTGGTCATGACTTATGGGTAAATGGTATAACTTTTGCAAAGTGTAAAACATAATATTCAGTCGTTCTCACAGTCAGGAGCGACAAGGAAAACCTCACATGGTTTGGTTGGTATGGTCAATCATGGTGGTGGAAACTGCGATTGAGGTGTTGGTTTTGGCCGGCCTTGGTGGTGAGAACCGTAGTTGAGGTGTTGAAAGGTTGGCTAAGTCAAGATTGTTAGAATCTTGAGGTGGCTATTTATTTATTTTTATTCACTTAATTATTTACTACTTTTTAATTATTTTAAGGTAAATGTTGTTTTATGCAAAAGAGCCAATATTGCTATAGTATTGTTCAAGCCTTCATATGCATATTATTTTCCTCAAAATTTGCTCACTATGGCAACTTACTCTTGCAATCACCAACAAACTCAGTTGGAGAAGACATTGGAGAGTCACGGAAGTGGGATCATTCTAAGGTGCATTCTACGTCAGTTTGTCTATGGAGTTGTCGTGAAGGATAAAGTCTATGTAGTTCCGCTGCAGTTTTATAGATCTTGGCCCTCGAAGGTCACTTTTGTAAGATGATTAAATATGATTAAGTTGCATATTATGATGATTATCATCAATGAAGTCATTATGTGTTGGGATTAATTCCTGGATACAACATATAGATAAGATTGATTATTTTCTTGGACTGGTCTAGACAAATGTGGTATTAGAACCATATTAACCTAGTACGTAGTTGTTGGGATCAAAATCCCAGACAAGGTAGACCTTCGCTTACAGAAAATGTCGAAGGGTCCTTGGGGTGACACATACTTGGGGTAGAACTGATTCGATTCACCTCTTGGATACAGTATGACCTTATTTATAGCTCGTATTCAACCACTCCATACGTGGTTTACAGTTTCTACCCACTTACCTGCTACATTCTTGGAATATTCGGGGGCATTATTGTACAATTAAGCATATTTACATAATCACAACTTTGCCCCGGGCAGTTAAAGCGGCTCCCGCTATCCAGTCATGGTCTTCGGCTCCATTAATCTGCCGAAGTCTTCCCCACTCCGTCGCCACAAGCTGGTCTTCGGCTCTAGGTTGATGATCAGCGGCTACCTTCGCCCACTCCAGTCAACAGAGGGTACTTCGCGATCTTCACTACCTTCACCTGCAGTCCCTGAAACAAACATGCAGTGACAAGAGTGCGAAACCTCCGACAGACTTCGAGCTATCCTCCGAAGGGGGGGGGGGGGGGGAGATCATCCCCAACAATAGCCCCCTACGGGTAAGGTTTATCTTTGATGGGCCGAACCTGTAGTCTTTAAGATGCGTCTCAATGCCGTCCCCTTCAGCCCGTCGAAGTCTTGCTAGGGTGAATGCACTTCGGTCAAATGGCTTATTTATTTATTTATTTATTTTACAGTATGACCATGCGGCCCCTGGGTAACTGTTTTGTTGACATGCATTTAATTCCTTCGATGTATACCGAAGCGTCATTTTCCTCGTTGATTCAAATTCCGATGCGCCTCGTTTTAACCGCTGGCCTCTTTGCTATAAATACCGCCCCACAGTTATTTGTTTTTACTGTGTGTCCCTACTCAAGCTTTCGCTCTCGTACGAAGCCCCTTACAGCCCTCTGAGTCTTTCCCTATCCAAGGCTTCTCTGTTTATCCTAATGGCACCGAAGGCCAGGACTTCTCGCCCGAAGACATACTGGATTGGGCAGTCTAAGTTGGACGACGAAGTGCTAGTTAGCCTCGTGAAAGAGGGATTGATCAGCGATGTATCAAAAGTTTGGCTCCCCGGGAATCAGGAGACATCGGAGCCTTCTGACGACGAAGCAGTTGTATTCGTTCATTATTTTCGAGCAGGTCTTCGCCTGCCATGCAATGACATGGTTGTTAACGTGCTAAAATTGTTCGAAGTTTATCTTCACCAGCTCACGCCCAATGCCATTGTAAGGATGGGGCTTTTTTCGTGGGCCACTCTGTCTAAGGGAGCGAAGGCATTGGCCAGGGCCTTCACTGCTGCTCATCGGCTTCATCACCAGCCAAAGCCAGTGTTCGTCCGGGGCATCCAAAGTGAGGCGCATTATGGGTGCCTGAACTTCGCTTACCGTGCTGAGTTATCCATGCCCGTCATTGTATACAAGAACAAATGGCCGAACGACTGGATACAGTGGTGGTTCTACCACAAAGTAGATCCAAAAGAGTTTCTTGTTTAGAAATGTGAGGAAGTAAAGGGAAACCGCGCTCCAAACGTGCACTTGAAAGCATCCCAACGGACAGCTATTGAGGCCTTCGCCAGGTGTGCGAAGTATCTATCCACTAGTGACCTTGTAGAGGAGTTTGTAGCCACTAGGGTGCGGCCCCTTAGCTGGGATTGGAGTATCCCGGAGTTTGGGGAGAAAGGGCTTGAGGGGCTCTGCCATCCTCATCCTTCCATGCATGGCTTCACAGGTATACATTTTTCTGCTATTAATTTTTTTGGTTTCTAACTTCGCTGTCACTTGCTTACGCGTCCTGACCTTTTCCAGATTCGTCGGTGTCCAAAGTCGAGGCCAAAGCTACAATGCTCGTTGGGAAGTTTACACCGTACGAAGCCCAGTTATGCGCCGAACAAGGTCTTGTTCGAAGACTCAATCGAGTCTTGGAATATAGGGGCCTTTCATACCAGGAGAGGCCGAAGGCTAGCGCGTTGCTGCAGGGTCCTAGAGAGGGCTCCCCGGCAGAAGACGTCGGTGAAGAGGTTCCCATGGGTGCCTTGAAGAAATGAAAGCAGCCCGAGTGCTCACCGCGGGGATGCCGGAAAAAGAAGGCGCTTGCCCTTCGGAAAAGGCTGCATGAAGTTGCCCTTGATGATGTCCGCGAAGAGGCACCTCCGGAGGGTTTGGCTGTGCCGCGTGACATGCCAAGGCAAGGGATTCCTGAGGGCACCCAGGATCACCGTCCTTCTCCCAAGTCGGGATTCTGCTCTCGCATGGACCTTCCCACACTAATTTTAAGCGACGACGAGGAGGAGTTGGCAGAGAGGGGAACTATCATTGAGGCTACCGCCAGGGAAACCGAGGTCGAAGGACTGAAAATATTGAAGCGGTAGCCTACTCTTCGCCCTCATCGCCTTCGAGCTCGTCCTCTAGGACTGAGGCATCAACTCCAAGCGCGCCCCACCGTGGCGGGAAAGGGTTGATGGGCCACGTCGGGCTACTTGACACGAAGGCCATCGTGCCCGAGGCATTCAAGGCTTCCTCCTTTGAACCAAGCACCGGGGAGGTCAATGATGTGAAGAAGATTTTTAGTACCTTCGTCCTCCCCGAGCTTGAGATTTCGCTCGCCGGGAAGCCCGTCGCTGAACTTATCGACGCCTCTGATGTGGTGATTGCGAAGGTATACCAGTATGTTCCATTATTATTATTATTATTATTTTGTCCTTTTAATAATCGCTCATATCCGTGCAACATCCCAGGATTTACTTATTTCGTAGGCTCAGCGCAAACAAGTAGAGAATTCTGAAGCTTGCGCCCGGAGTGCAGATGTGCAGATTGATATGCTGCAAAAGCGGGCTAAAAGAGCCGAAGGCTAGAAGCGCGAATTTTCGTGCTGAGCAAGGGGAGCCGAGTCGTGCTTGGAGCAACTCAAGAAGGAACTCAGTGCCCTTCGCTCGGAGAAACAAGTGGCCGAAGAGGAAGTCAAATGCTTGCACCAAAACTTGCAATCATCTGAAGCGCAAGTGTGTGACCTGTAGGCGCTTTGTGCTACAGAGAGCACTAAAACACAGCGGCTGCAAGAAGAGCTGAGCGAAGCAATGGCTCTGTCTGAGGATGCCTTAAAAGCGCTTGGGGAGCTAGAGCCAAAGGCTATCGCTGCATGCGAAGCTATCAGCAATACCTTCAAAGGGATTGGTGCCTCGGCCACGCCCCCAACACTCAACATTGTCGGGCTGGGCGGTCTTATAAGTTGGATTAATGAAACCAGTGGGAGCCTTCTCCCAGCCGCTCAGTTATATGGCAACTTCTGGCGATGGTTGTCACCTGAAGCCTTGTCCAGTCGATTGAAATAACGGGCTGCGACCATCATACTGTGCTTCAAAAGTCCACCTTCCGGTACCCCACGGATATGTCGACTTCGGCCGTTACGAGGGCACCGAAGGCCACTACCCGATCGTTTACCACCAATTATTGGTGCAGACACAGTAGCGAGCTCGCCCTCCGAGAGGTGGAGATCAACTGCCAACGAGTACGTTGCTTCATATTAACGATTTTGTTGTCTTCTTGGTCGTGTACTCTTTTAAGAAATATTTCTTTTGCTGGAGAAGGCGAGGGACGATCCTTCGTCTAAAGCTACAACCGCGGCGGCCGAAGAAATTGGGAAGGTGGGATGACTCAGCGCGAAGCGTCATTTTATTTATTGAGTTTTCCTTATACGCTGGGGCAATGTATCATACATTGACGATGTAATATATAATATTCTATTTGTTGCGAAATATTCTTGACTTGTTGCGCTCCCTGCGCAGGTCCTCCCTTTGAACACTGCGCAGGTAGCCAAAGAGGCTGTCCCTGTTACCATGATGAGGGACATTTTTTTGTGTCTTGGTCTTGCTGGGAATCATTTCACCGCCGTCATCTAGATATTGAGTTCGGGCGGTACTGGCATGCGAAGTGTAAGGCATACGATGCCATGAATAGTAGGACTAAAGCATTTTAGAAATATTTTAGCCCTTCGGCATTAGTTAACCGCCGAACTGAGCGCAACTTGTGCCGTACCGCGCGCGGAGACGTCGAGCGTCTGCCTATGCTCATTAAGCCAAAGATTGAGCCTGAAGACAACGACGGGCTCCCACCTCACCAGCCGTAGCTTTGCTACCGTCGTGGACCCTCTTCACAATTAGTTGAACACACCGAAGGCGAAGATGCACTTCGTGCATCTCCATCAGCTTCGACTATGTTGGGTTGCCTCTCGACCCAACCATGCATTTTCATGCTAGTCAAGGCATAGCCTTTCAATTTGTTTTTAGTCGGTGGTATAAGGATTTTATTGGTCCTAACATTGATCGCTTTGCGGTAAAGGGTTGTTTTACAATTACTATTACTTTACTGTTTTTGGTGTTTACTTCAGTGGCACTGCACTTGAAGTGACATTGGGGTGTTTCGCAATGTTTTCGGATATTAGGAATGCTTTCTCGCTTACTTAAGCGAAGTCTTCTTCGGCAACGACATTATCGATTATTTATTTGGGGTGACGCTTCGACAACGATGAATTTTTAATATTGGATACCGCTATTTCCCCTTGATTTTCGCCGCAGCTACCTGCGACTGCTAGAGAAGTGCTGTTCCGAGAACACCATCCCCCTCCCCCCTCAATTTTTGGTCGCAGGTATCTTCGGCTGATAGAAATTTATTTTTTTTGTTCGAGAGCGGGTGCTCTTAGGGTAGTTTTTCATCCGAAGGTTCGTTTTTCCTTCGGTACGGGGGCAGGCACTCTTAGCCCCTAACTTTTTAGCTCGAAATGTGTCGCCTTCTCTTAGGTCGAGCGACACTTCGCCTTTTTCTTCCGAAGGTTTGTTTTTCCTTCGGTGTGGGAGCAAGCACTCTTAGCCCCCGACTTTTTAACTCGAAGTGCGTCGCCTTCTCTTAGGTCAAGCGACACTTTGGCTTTTTCTTCCGAAGGTTTGTTTTTCTTTCGGTGCGGGAACATGCACTCTTAGCCCCCGACTTTTTAGCTCGAAGTGCGTCGCCTTCTCTTAGGTTGAGCAGCACTTCGACTTTTCCTTCCGAAGTTTTGTTTTTCCTTCGGTGTGAGAGCAGGCACTCTTAGCCCCTGACTTTTTAGCTTGAAGTCCGTCGCCTTCTCTTAGGTCAAGCGACACTTCGGCTTTTTCTTCTGAAGGTTTGTTTTTTCCTTCGGTGCAGGAGCAGGCACTCTTAGCCCCCGACTTTTTAGCTCGAAGTGTGTCACCTTCTCTTAGGTCGAGTGACACTTCGGCTTTTTTTTAAAGGTCGAAAGTGTACGTCATTTTTTGTTGACATTTTGCACCTCTAGTTGTGCTGTCTATTTCCGGCCCTTCACTCGTCGATAGGTGTGCCACCCTGCTCTGAGAGGGTGGCACACTTTGACGACAAGTTATCAATACTCAAAACAAGTGATCTTTTCTAGGGGTATTTCTATTATATCGATGTTTACAAGGGTTCCTGCCTCGTTAAAAACCTCACACCCTAACGAAGGGGTTCCCCTGTGAGGAAAAGAGTGCAGTTCCCGTACAATTTGATTACATGAAAAGAAATATTGCATAAAGAAAATTACACAAACTTCGTTTTGGAACAGACTCGTTGCCGAGATGCGCGAAGGCCTTCACCGCTGTTACACGTAGAACTTGCGAAGGTTATCCACATTCCAAGTATGCGGAAGCTCCTCGCCCTCCATATTATTCAAGTGATACGAGCCGGGTCTTAACGACCTTTTGACTAAGAAGCAACCGTCCCATTTGCTTTTTAGTTTTCCCACCAGTGAGGCATTGCCGAGTCTTCGCAACACCAAATCTCCGGGGACGAAATTCTTTACAGATATCTTCTTGTCTCTCCACTTTCTTGTCTCCTCTTGATACCTGCTCAGATTTTCAGCGGCCTGCAATCTCACTTCCTCGAGGGTATCCTTTCATGTTGACTCTTCGCCTTGCTCTGGTTCGTTTACGACCCTAAATGATTTGTTCTTGCATTCTTCTGGGGTCATTGCCTCCTCTCCGAAGAGGAGGCAAAACGGTGTGAAACCGGTTGGTCTTGCTACCGTTGTTCTTATAGACCGTAAGACTTTGGGAAACTCTTCGACCCATTTCCCTTTTGCCAGGCCCTGCAGGCGCTTTGTGACACCAGCAAAAATGATGCAGTTTGCTCCTTCGATGGCCCCATTAGACTGTGGGTGGTATACAGATGCGAAAAGGACTTTGATCCCCAGACCTTCGCAAAAGTGTTTGAATCCTGCACTGTCAAATTTGGTGGCGTTGTCTACTGTTACTTCGTGTGGGACTCCGAAACGGCATATGACATTCTACCAAAGGAATTTCTGGATATTTCTCGATGTTATGTTTACGAGCGGCATCGCCTCCACCCATTTGGATAAGTCCTCGACCGCAACGACGGCATATCGCAAATTTCCTGGAGCGGCTGGTAGCTGGCCAATAATGTCAATTCCCCACCGCGTTAACGGCCAAATTGGTGGGATTAGCTGTGTTTTCACTGAAGACCTGCTTGACCCCTTCGCCCAGAATTGACACTTTTGACAACTTCGGACTATGTAATCCGCATCACTGATCGCCTTCGGCGACAAGAAGCCCTGTCTGTATACTTTTCCAACTAAGGCTCGTGTACCCACATGCGAACCACACAATCAATCATGAATTTCTTTCAGCAGATTCTGCCCTTCTTCCTGGGATATGCATCACAACTGTGGTTCACAAACTCCGACCTTGTACAAATTGTTTCCCATAATTTTGTAATTTCTAGCTCTCTGGGCCATATGCTTCACCTCAACATTATCCTTGGGCTTGTAATAACCACGAAGATAAGCCATTATTGGAGAGCTTCAATCTTCGCTTTCGATCATAGCAATGGAACGCGCTGGTCGCGAAGTGTCGTCGGTGGCTGGCACGGTCAGCTTTTGGTAGAATACATCTAGTGGCATCGGCAGATTTTGCGCGGCGGCTTTGGCAAGCTCGTCTACTTCAAAGTTATCATTTCTCGATATACTCTTGACCGTGAACCCAAGGAAGTAATTTTCCATACTTCGGACTGCTACCTTATACTTAACAAGCTCTGGTTCTTTTGCCTAAAACATCTTGTCGATTTGGCTTGGTATTACCGTGGAGTCTATTTTGACCAGCACCCTTCGGGCGTCCAAAGCCTTCGCCATGCAAAGTCCAAGGGGGACGGCTTCATACTCCGTGATATTGTTTGTAGACCGAAATTCTAATCTGGCAGCATATCTTAACTTTGCGCCCGAAGGTGAGGATAATACCACTGCCACGCCTGCTCCTGTAACCCCCCATGCCCCATCGCAATATGCGATCCAGACCGGTTCTGATGGTTCTTCTTCTGGGGCTTCGGTTAGCGGCATCCATTCTGCTACGAAGTCTACTAACACTTGCGATTTCATCGCTGTTCTTGCCACAAAAACAATCATGAGTGGGGCGACTTCCGCTATCCATTTCGCCATTCTTCCTATAGCTTCTCTGTTCTCAAACATGTCGCGAAGGGTAGGGAGGTTGGTACTGTGATATTGTGAGCTGTGAAGTAATGGTGAAGCTTGCGAGAAGCCATGATGAGTGCGTATGCTACTTTTTCCATTTCGGCATAGAGCCTCTTCGGGCCTGCGAGAGCTTCTGACACATAGTATATTGGGAACTGCTGTAATTTGTTGTTTTCGTGTCTTTCCTGCACAAGTACATTGCTCACTATCGAAGGGGATGCCGCTATGTATATCAATAAATCTGCGCCTGGATCGGGGCTGGAAAGGGGTGTGAGCTTCGTCAGATAGTTCTTCAATTCATCAAAGGCTTCTTGTTGCTCTGCGCCCCATCGAATGGGTTGGAGCTTTTCAACGTTTTGAAGAAAGGTAGACTTTGTTCTGTAGATTTTGCAATGAACCTGTTTAGTGCCGCCAACCTTCCTGCCAAGCGTTGTGCTTGCTTTCTATTTTGTGGAGGTTTCATGTCTATTATCGCCTGTATCTTTTGGGGTTCCACTTTGATGCCTCTCTTCGACACCAGAATCCTAATAGCCTTCCGGACTATACTCTGAAGGCGCATTTTTCTGGATTCAGTCTTAATCCCGCCCTTCGCAAGCTTCCGAAGGTTTCACGCAGGTCTTCGAGATGTTGGCTTCTTCTGGCACTTTTGACCACTATGTCGTTGACGTATGCTAGGACATTTCGCCCTATTTGTGAGCTTAGCACTGTCTGCACCAACCTGGTGAAGGTTGCACCAGCATTTTGGAGTCCGAAGGGCATCCTCACAAAGCAGTATATGCCGAAGGAGGTCCTGAAACTTGTCTTCTCCTCATCTTCCTTTGCCATCCAGACCTGGTGGTACCCCGAGTATGCATCTAGGAAACTTAACATCTCACAGCCAGCTGCGGAATCCACCAGCTGATCGATTCTAAGTAATGGGAAATCATCCTTCGGACAAGCCATGTTCAAGTCTGTGAAGTCGACGCACATTCTCCCCTTCACATATCACTCCGGCATTTAGCAGCTTTTTTACCTCAGCCTTAGCTACTTCTTCCCTTTCACTCGAAGCTTTTCTAAGTTTTTTGTTCCTTGGCTTTGCACTGGGATCTACATTTAAGCTGTGCTGAATGATTTCCCTACGCTTGTAGGTCCTTCGGAAACTAAGCAAAGACATCCTCATTGCTGCGAAGAAACATTATGAGTTGTTGCTGGTTCTCCTCTGGGGCTCCGCTCCTATGGTTACTTTTTTATCTGGTTTTTCTTGATGTAACGGCACTATTTTGGTTGCTCCCTCTGGTACAGCCTTCGCTGCTTTGTTCATCTTCGACTGGATATCGCTCTCCTCTCGGATCCGAAGGTTCCGTCACCATGTGGACATTTCGCCGTCCTGGAGTGATTCCCACTTTGATTCTTTGGGCCACTCGCTAGTCTCCAAGCACCGTTATGACGCCTCCAGGACCAGGCATCTTCATGCACAAATATGCATGGTGCGGTATTGCTCCCGATGTGTTCAAGACTCCCCTACCAAATATCGCATTGTATGGGTAATTGATGTCGACCACATCGAAGGTAATATCTTCCCTCCAAAAATTTGTCCTTTCGCCAAATGACACTAGGATTGTTGTCTTCCCTAGAGCGTTGATTGCATTCCCGCCGAAGCCTAGCAATGGGGATCCAGCCTTATTCAGGTCGCTCCGACGTAGACCCATTTTGTCGAAGGCATCTGCGAAGATGATATCCTCTGAGCTTCCTCCATCTATCAAGATTCTATGCACCTTGTTTCCCGAAATGTTTTTTTGTGATAACGAAGGCATCTGTGTGTGGGTAATCTAAGACCCTCATGTCATCTTGTGAGAATGTAATGGGCACGTTGGACCACCTTGAATGAATGTACGTTAGCCCCACACCAACGTGGTTGACCCTTTGCACGTATTCTTTCCACTGTCTCTTAGATTCTGTCTATTGGTTGGATCCTCCTGAGATCACCAACACCACATTGTATCCACGATTTACCATGTTCACAGACTTACTGCTCTCTGGTGGTGCTTCGATCGCAGGCCTTGGTGGTGGCAGAGGTAGCTCCCCTTGGAGGGTCATTTGCCTCGTTTGATCCAGCTGAGCTGAGGCTGCAAAGGCATATTGTGGTGCTAGCATCGGTCACCACTGGTTGGCAAACGTTGTGCCCGGGTTGGGGTTTTCCCATGCTTCGCTTTGCCTGAAATTTGCTGCATGGTGTATAGTTCTTGCTTGATCGAAGGATTGCTTCGCCAAGCTCTCTTTCATGGCCATGACCTGCGGGAACTGCTTGGTCCTGTGGCCGGCTCCTTCACCATGTAGCTCGCAGTAAAACGTGGCCGGGTCCTGCGACACTCGTCCACCTCGACCTCCGCGGCCCCTTCCTCTACTGGTTCGGCCTCCTCGAGTAGCCACACTCTGAGCTTCGCCTACCACTTGAGCGACTTCAAATGGGCCGGAGTCTATCTGATTGACTTCTTTTTACCTTGTTGTATAGTCAGATGCTTCGGATTTCCTCGCGTGCCACAATCTGTCTCTAGGGTGGCTAGTGCCTGCCTCCCTGGCTGATGTATTTGTTTTTACTTTTTTTGTGGCTATCATTTAATTTTTCCTTCGAAGATGATCAAGTTGAGATCTTGCGTATTCTTCCATCTTATTGAGCAGATCTTGTACAATTTCGGGTCTTTTTCATGCAAGCTTTCCTGCTAAGAGTCGCCCTCTGATGCCCTATATTGCCGCATCGATGATTGTGTCTTTGCTCAGCCCCTTTGCTTGGCAACGTATGTGCACGAAGCGGCACATATAGCTCTGCAATGTTTTCGTTTGTTGTTGCTTCAGTGCGAAGAGGTCACTTGCGGTGATCTTGTCTGCCCGATTTCCCTGAAAGTTGCTGTACAAGGCATTACACAATTGCTCCCATGAGTATATGGATATCGGGGGCAATGCAGAGTACCAAGATCTTGCTATCCCTTTTATAGCCAACACGAAGGCCTTCGCCAATGTTGCACCGTCTCCTCTGGCAAACTTGACCGCTGCTTTGAAGCTCATGAATTCTCTTGGGTCTGACTCCTCGTCAAACATTACTACTCTGGGCATCTTGAAGCCTGTTGGCCATGGCTGGTTCTGCAGAGCCATGGCTAGTGGAGATTCTGGGTCTCCCATGGATGACTACCGCCGAAGGTCCTGCAAAGGTCGTGCCGTGTCTTCGGACGGCGTCACTTGGCGAGACATTTCCTCCGCATGGTGTAGCATATCAATTTGCTCTTGCATTTTTTCCAATGTTTTCCTAGCTTCCTCTACCCGTCTATGATATTCTGCAGCTTTTCGGCTCGCTACTAGGCCGTCTAACGTGTGCTTCTTCTGCGCAATCTGCCTTTCCAGCTCTTCGGCCTCTAGCTTGGTTGTCCTTTCCTCCTGTGTTTTGTCTTCGTTTTCATATTCTGCGAAGTCATCCAGGTCTTTCCACTCTTCGTCTCGCACCTTCCCTCCTTCTTTTGCCGAAGACTCGAAGCGTGCACGATCACTTGTTTCCGTGACCCGCACCGGTTCTGCATTTATCTGGATAGCTTCTCCGTCTCTATCATCATTGCTTCATGGTGGCGCTACTTCAACGCTGTAGCATTGCTCGCGTCTGCCCGAAGCTCCTCCGGCCGAAGCATTGCTCAACCCTGGCAGTGCCGAAGGGAGTCTTTCGATCGAAGCCTCGGCCGCAACCGAAGGTTCTGGTAACGCCTCCACTGTACCGGTTGGCTTCGTCTTCTTCTTAGGTGGCATGGCTTCGATGGGTTCGGTCCCCACGAACGGCGCCAGCTGTTGGGATCAAAATCCTAGACAAGGTGGACCTTCGCTTACGGAAAATATCAAAGGGTCCTTGGGGTGACACGTGCTTGGGGTAGAATTGTTTTGATTCACCTCTGGGATACAGTATGGCCCTATTTATAGCCTGTACTCAACCACTCCATCCGTGGTTTACAGTTTCTACCCCCTTACCTGCTACATTGGAATCTTCGGGGGCATTATGGTACAATTAAGAATATTTACATAATCACAACTCTGCCCCGGGCAGTTAAAGCGGGCCCTGCTATCCAGTCATGGTCTTCGGCTCCAGAAATCCGCCAAAGTCTTCTCCACTCCATCGCCACAAGCTGGTTTTCAGCTCCAGGTCGAAGACCAGTTGCTACCTTCACCCACTCCAGTCAACAAAACCGCTGGCGTGGACTTCAGCTTTCGGCCGAAGGCTCGCCACCACGGGAAGCCAGGACTGCGGGCACGCCTACATCCTTTGACCGAGGGTACTTCGTGATCTTAGCTACCTTTACCTGCAGTCCCTGAAACAAACATGCAGACAAGAGTGCGAAACCTCCGGTAGACTTCGAGCTATCCTCCGAGGGGGGGGGAGATCATCCCTAACAGTAGTCTTAGATCGCATGGACATCCCTAAAAAGATAAAATTTGAAAACCTAAAAGCTATGCTCATAGACTTCTTATCTTCCTCTCTTCTTTTGATGGTTTATTTACTTCTTCCTATGCACATATAGATAGACTCAGATCTCAACGAAGTGCACCACTCCAACGGATTGCACCATAGGATTCTACCAAGGATGCTTTGGTCTGTTCTTTCTGATATGGGACACCAAAGGAAGCTATTGTACAAGGTAACACGGAAAGCTAATGAAATAGAGTGGAGTGTCACCATCTTCATTTATGGAAGCCATGCTCACAATGGAGAATTTCGAGTCTCTCTCACCTACTCAATGGAGACAAGAAAGGCCAGCTTTGAAGAAGGCATACTGGACGCTGCACACCAAGATCTCTACCATGTGTTCTTGGACTGTGGAATAAGCATCATGGACTCGTTGTACTGCTACATCCCCATCCATTGTCCAGCTAGCCTAGAGACAGGAGTTCGATGCTACTGTGATGAAGCAAGCGACACACTTCAGCTGCAAGTTCAACTCACCATTGCCCTGAACTGACTCTATGATAGTGCTATGTCAGAGTTGAAGACCGTCCATCAATGCTTGGAAGATGCTAAAGGAGAGAACATGTGCCTTCGATGCTGCCTATGCAATAGCACTACACATACACCACCCTCACCTCCAAGCAAGAGATCACGCTGCAAGCCTCTGTTATATTCTAGATCCAACTAGCAGAATATTGACTCTAAAGGAGAAGTTGCAACCCTACCATGCGTATCCATCTGATACGAAATTAGAAAGCCCATTAGAAGAGATCGATAAGTAGTGTTGCTTAGGTCGTTTTGGATGTCCTTGGTTTTTATGGATTAACTTATGGCTATGCAAACTCAGATTCTGCAAGGGAAGGCCTAAACAATGGCCAATATGAAGCAAGCATCGCGGGCACAACCTGAGGGATTGTTGATATTTCGCTGATCATATCAGCACTTGAGTCCACTTCTCCACAATGATGTTGAGGTTGTCCTCTCTTTTGAGGGTTTCATCCTTGTCGACAAATAACTCGATGCAGGGAGATTTTATCTTTAGTTCACAAGGTAGCATGGATTTAGCCTCGTAGACTAGGAAGAAAGTTATTTCACCCGTTGCCCAGCTGGCTATTGTTTGGAGTTACCAGAGTACATTAGGCAACTCAGACGCCTAGGCTTTGGACTAGGTAGATAAGCAGTTAAAGACATGGCAGGTCTTAATCCATTGTAGCACGAGGCTGTTGGCCCGCTCCACTTGTCCATTGCTCTGTGGATAAGCAACTGATTCAAAGCAGACGTTGGTACATAACTCCTCGCAATACTCGATGAATTCCACACTCGCGAACTCAGTACCATTGTCGGTGATGATCCAGCACAGGACGTCAAACCTTGTCATGATGTTTTTCATGATGAACCATCTTGCAGCCTCCGAAGCGATCCATGCAATTGGTTCAGTTTTGAACCACCTGGTGAAAGTTCTGATGGCGATGAAACAAAACTTGAAGCCCCTAGGTGCTACAAGGAAGGGCCCCAGGATATCCAGCCCGCATGTTGCAAAAGGTTGCGACAAGGGGACCATCTGTAAGGCTTGGGTGCTTTGGTGAACGCATTTGCCATGAAATTGGCACTTGGCGCATATCTTAACCATCTTGCTGGCATCACAGAGAGTCGTAGGCTAGTTGAAACCTTATCTGGAGGCATTTTCGACCAGGGTTGAGAAGGAAGAATGAGCTTCGCACACCCCTCCATAGATTTCTTTGAGTAGTTCGCTACCCTGCTTCCAAGAGATGCACTTTATGAGCACTCTGTGGGCACCTCTATAATAGACGATGCCATCGAGCAGAGTATACATCTTGACTCTATGAGAAATCTTCTCGGATAGTGCTTCATCGTCTAGTAAAACTCGATCATGAAAGTTATCACCAGAGTGAAATCAACCAAAACAAACACTAAGATGACCTATGACACCTAGGATGTCCATCAGGTTTGTTCTGGCCATGCTTCATTCCCGTGATAACTTTTGTCAAATCCTTGTGTTTGGGATCTATTTTTGGCCCCATTTTCATGAAAGTTATCATTGAAGTGAAATCAACAAAAATATGATCCATCTTGACTTACGACACCTGGGAGGACCATCCGGTGCGTTCTGGGCATGTTTCACTCAGATGATTACTTTTCTAAAATCCTCACATTCAGGACCCATTCTAAGTTATCACAAAAGTTATCGCCGCAGCGAAATCTATCGAAACATGGTACAACATGACCTAGGACACCAAGGAGGAGCATCTGATATGTTTTGGGTGTGTTTCACTCCGATGACAACTTCCGTCAAATCCTCATGTTTGGGACATATTTTTTGGTCCATTTTCACGAAAGTTATCACCAAAGTGAAATCAATAGACATAAGATCATACTTGAATTTTGATACTTGGGAGGACCATCCAGTGCGTTCTGGACATGTTGAACAGGTGATAACTTTTGTCAAATACTCAAGTTCAAGACCCATTTTTGGGCCTATTTTCACGAAAGTTATCCCCCAAGTGAAATCAACAGAAAAATGATCAAACTTGACTTCTGACATGTGGGAAGACCATCCGATGCTTCCTGGGCATGTTTAGCTCAAGTGATAACTTTGGTCAAATCCTCATGTTTGGAAACTGTTTTTGGGCCTGTTTTCAAGAAAGATATCACCGAAGCAAAATTAACAAAAATATGATCCAGCTTGACTTACGACACCAGGGAGGACCATTTGGTGCATTCTGGGCGTATTTCACTTAGTGATAACTTTTGTCAAATCTTCATGTTCGGGATCCGTTTTCAGTCCCGTTTTCACAAAAGTTTGATACTGAAGCAAAATCAACAGAAATATGAACCAACTTGACCTATGATACATGGGAGGACTATCCGGGCCATTTTGGGTGTGTTTCACTCAGGTGACAACTTTTGTCAAATCCCGATGTACAGAACATGTTTTAGATCCATTTTCACATAAGTTATCAACAAAGCGAAATCAACATGATCCAACATAACTTACAATACCTAGCATAATCATCTCATGCGTTATGGGTGTGTTGTACCCAGGTGATAACTTTAGTTAGATCATCATGTTCAGGACCCATGTTCAGCCCTGTTTCAAGAAAGTTATCGCCGTACATAAATCAATAGAAATACGATCCAACTTGACTTACAACATGAAGGAGCACTATCCGGTGCGTTCTAGGTGTGTTTCACTTTGGTGATAACTTTTGTCAGATCCTCATGTTCAGGATCCATTTTTGGGCCCGTTTTCACGAAAGTTATCACCGAAGTGAAATAAATAGAAATATGATCCAACTTGACTTAAGACACCTAGGAGGACCATCCGGTGCATTTTGGGCATGTTTCACTTAGGTGATAGCTTTTGCCAAATCCACTTGTTCGGAACCTATTTTCGGGCCCATTTTCACGTTATCACCAAAGTGAAATCAACATAAATATGACCAACTTGACTTACAACACCTAGGAGGACCATCTAGTGCGTTCTTGGCGTGTTTCACTCAGGTGATAACTTTTTATCAAATCCTCATACCTGGGTCCCGTTTTCACGGAAGTTATCGTTCGTAGCAAAGTCAACAGAAATATGACCCAACTTGACTTATGACACCTGGGAGGACCATCTGGTGCGTTCTAGGCAAATTATACTCAGGTGATAACTTTTGTCAATCCTCATGTTCGGGGCCAGTTTTCAAGCCTGTTTTCACAAAAGTTATCACTGGAGCAAAATCAACCAAAACATACTCTAACATGGCCTAGGACACTTGTGAGGAACATGTGGTATGTTCTAGGTGTGTTTCAAAACTATGATAACTTCCGTCAAATCCTCATTTTTGGGACCTATTTTCGGGCTTGTTTTCATGAAATTTATCATGGAAGTTGAGTCAACAAACATAAGATCCAACTTGAGTTATGACACCTTGAAAGACCATATAGTGCGTTCTGGGCATGTTTCACTTAAATGATAACTTTTGTCAAATCCACATGTTCGAGGCCCATTTTTAGCCTATTTTCACGAAAGTTATCACCGAAGTAAAATCAATAGAAATAGGATCCAACTTGACGTATGACATCTGAGAGGGTCATCTGGTGCCTTCTGGGCGTGTTTCACTTAGTTTTCACGAAAGTTATCACAAGAGTGAAATCATCTGAATCCTGCTCCAACCTGACCTATGACATACGAGAGGACTATTCGGTGCATTCTAAGCGTGCTTCACTTCAGTCATAACTTTCATTAAATCCTCATGTTCAGGACCCATTTTCTGACATGTATTAACAAAAGTTATCACCAGAGTGAAATCAACCGACACAAGCTTCAACATGGCCTATGACACCTGGGTGGACCATCCAGTGTGTTCTGGCTGCGTTTCGCTCTAGTGAGAACTTTCATCAAATCCTCATGTTCAGGACCCATTTTCACAAAAATTATCACCACAATGAAATCAAACGGAAGAAGCACCAACATCAGTACCTATGACACCTAGAAGTGCCATCCGGTGTGTTTTTAGTGAAAGCATCTTCCTTAGGATTAAAATCAAAGAGAGAGATAGATTGCTCCAAAGAGGCCTTAGGTTGAGATCCAATGCCCTCAAGTTTTGCCTTGAGCTCTTCACGCTCCTTGTTTAGCAATTCAAATTTTCTCAATAATTATTTATAATTAGTAACAAGGAAGCATGAATGTCATTAAGGGCACTGAATTTCTTAAGTTATTTAGCTTGTTTCTTTAAGACCCTTTGTTTCTTATTGATCAAATCAAGAATTTCTTCTGACTATATAAGAAACCATTAAATGAGACACGTCATTAGTGATGGCTCCTCAATACCCATCACTAGTACACTATTAGTAACAGGTCCAGTGCCGAGCCATCACTAATTTGTGACCCGGGCCGGGACCCAGCCATGACCCGTCACTAATGAGGGTTCATTAGTGATGACGAGCGAACGACCCATCACTTAAGATATTAGTGACGGGTCATATTAATTTTCATCACTAATAATTCAATCATTAGTCGTGGGTATATGGGGCACACATCACTAAATGTAGCCTACTCATTAGTGATGGGTCGTTTGTAGTTGTTACCATCACTAATGACTGACTTATTAGAGATGAGTGTCCTTATAACCTGTCATTAATTTTTGCCACACCTATCTACTCGACCACTCTCATCTCTGCTCACGTCCGCTCACCTCCTCCTCCCGCCATCGCCACTGTTTGCACCTCACCACTGACGCTGCCGCCATCCTCCCCCCTCCACCACAGCCTGATGTACGCTGCCGCCTCTTTTACCCGCTAGGGTTAGGGCGATGGATCAAGATAGTGGCAGGGACAGTTACCGTCGCCGTGGTGAACTTGGATGGGTCCTGACAACTCCTCCATTGGCTCGCGCCCTAGACGTACACTACCCTCCAAGCATTCCCCCACCGGCGTTCCCCCACCGGCCACAAACGAGACCAGTCATAGTAACCTCTTTCCTTTTTCTCCCTCATTGTTAGGCTCATAGTAACACTCATTAGGACACAACAATTTAATTGATTTTATAGTACATTAGGCTCAATTCATATCACCATATCATGTAGGTGTTGAAACCATTCCTATAGCTTAAAGAGGTAATCCCTGCGATAGGTGGTACTATACCTTTGGTGCAATCTACTCTAGATGGAAGGAATTTTGTGAAGCTATCTATCTCTTTTGACATACGTTCAAAGGGAGAAAGTAGTGGGGATATCACTATTAGGGCATGTGGCAAGGCATCACCGATTTTGTTGCATTCTAAAAAAACCACCATTGAATGGTGCTTGAAAGTGCTTGTGGAGCATGGGTTCTTTTTGCCTGACTACAACTATTTTCGAATAAAAGTGCTTAAGGAGGGCGAAGAGGATTTGGCCTTAATCAGTGAGAGACTTGCTCAGTTTGATGAATATGATATGGTACAGTAATATGTAATCTGATTGTATTGATATACATGACTGTTAGCGTGTATTATTTTCATAATTTTATTGTCTTTGCTTGTAGGATATTTTTTTGACACCTTTACGGCAATTAGCTTTCATGCTATCTTAGATCCAGCCATGGAGCATCTTAGGTTAAACTTTTATGGCCCCGGAGTGGACTTCACTGCTGAAGGCTACTTCCAGGCTGATATAAGGTTTCATTTAAGTGGAAATGATTTAGCCAATAAGACCTTGTTTACTGTCTATGGTAAGCAACGAGTCATCCATGCCAAGTGAAAGAGAGTGCACTAATTCATGCGCTGATGTATATCGATAAAGTACTAGGATACAATATTTTAGATTTCAACTATGTTAAGTATCAGAGGTTATGTGCTCCGGCAAATGTTCAAGTGTAACGATAAATGGATATTTGCATAAGTAGTATGCATAATTATATTGTATTACTGACTTGAGTTAAATTCAAGTTTTTGGATGTATATCTGTGTTCTTGAATGTGAAGGTGCCTGCCAAATCCTGATATTGCTTTAGGATGTCATCCATCGAAGTTCAGTTATGTTCTGTTGGATGGGATGTTGAAGTACTGTATGTTTGCATGCATGTACTTCTCTTATTTGTAGAAGTCAATCTCTGCATGTGTCATTAGTGACAGATATCCTTATCACCCATCATTAATGTTAAATGATTAGTGTCACTAATATTAAGTCATTAGTGATGGGTGTCTTTATAACCCATCACTAAATATAGCTTTGGCGGCTCCTTGCCGGGGCCACTCATTAGTGATGGGTTGTTATGAGACCGATCACTAATGGCTTACTCATTTGTGACGGATATCCTTATAACTTGTCACTAATGAGTGATGTTTACTGTTATTTTATTCACTGAGTACCATGACCAAACAGTGTCTCTCCGCCGCGGCTGGTCGGCAAAGGGGCGATTTTTTGGGTGATTTTGTTGAGACCAAATCAAATCTTGGTGATTTGAAGTTGGTATCTATCTCTGGCCTTTGAAGGTTTGCCTCCTCTTCTTGCTCATATATGCATGATAGATTCTAGGGTTTGAGTTGGAATCAACAATTTTGCTCTTTCTCCCGGATCTTGATATATGTGGATTGTCCCCCTTAATTAGTGTACATGCGTAACCTATGTCTCCCATTCGGGAGTGTTTGATTATAAATATGACTTGGCAACTCATCATATTTATAAGAAGATGCTCCCGAATTATCCACGTACTTTGGACACTTCGAGGATATGTGGCCCAAGTAGTAGGTTTCTGTGCTCTTGTATGGTTTTAGAGAGAATTTTGGTGGCATCTCCCTATTGTTCTTCGGATACACACCCTCTCGGCTCGTTGTCGAGACGTGTATTTGGAGAACAGCAGGGAGGTACTACCGAAATTTTCTCCAAAACCATGCAAGAGCATGAAAACCTACTTGGGCCATATATTCTTGAATGAGATTAGGACCTATCTTTGCCTATTAAAAATTAGCTAGGATCCTTCTCCATAGATAACATGTATCATATTTGGATGTTAATTGTTCTCTTGAATATCTAGAACACACGTAGACACTTAATTTAGTTAAATTAAGTTAGAATTTTTATACTTATTCTATCTTCTCCATCGTTTCTATTTAGAATTAATATTTTTTGAATTTGTAGATAGTGGACCGAATTTGGATGTACCATGATTGCCGTACTTGTAAGGAGTACATAAGCGGGGTGAAGTCTTTCTTGATTGTCGTGGTGGCGTGTATGGAAGGTCAAGGTAAAACGGTAATTAGGTGTCCATGTTGTGATTGCAAGAATGAGAAGAAGTTTTCAAAACCTGACAATATGTACAATCACTTGTTAAGGCATGGATTCAAAGAGAGATATCACGTTTGAAACAAACACGGCGAGGAAGGCCTTAACGAAGGGGAAATAAATCAGGTTCCCCAGACGGTAGTATAGATCAAGGAATCCCGCTAGCCGGTGATATGGATGATTATGTCAGGGATGCAGACATATTAGGATTCAACGATGACTATATGGATTTTGTGGAGAATGTGGACCAAATGGTGCGTGATGCTGAGGGGCACGACGGGTATAGTGATGGTGTGTCACACCCGGTTTTAACGGCCAAAACCAAGTGCGACTTATGTGTGCTCAGGAAGTTTAACACACATAAAGACGTCATAGGTGAAGTAACAAAAGCAATACTTTATTCAATTAAACGTTCACCTCTTACAATAAAAGACTTTACCTAAGCAAACTCAAAATTAACCTAAACGACATCATCTAAATGACAGCAGCGGGACAAAAGCATTGGCGACCAAAACTCTACAGGCACCGACTGGAAGAAACGCTCCTTAGAACACCAGGTCGTCGTCTTGGATATCCTCAAAGTCTTCCACTGAGCAACATATGTTTTTGGTAGGAGAAAGCAAGGGTGAGCACATAATGTACTCAGCAAGTGTGGAAAAATAATAACATGCAGGCTTATATCAAGAATAGGCTGACACAAGGTATTATTTGCGTAAATACGAGTAATGAAAACACATTTGGACTCAAAAGCATTAGTCAAGTATTAAATGAATGTAACCCAACAATCCATCACCTAGCATACAAGGTTCCCCACCCTGCAAGCCACAACCGTCTAGTACTCCCTGTACTAAGACCAAAACCACACCATCTAGTACTCCCTGTACCAGAACCAAAAACCATCCACCATCTAATCATGTGAGGATCCAAGTCTCTCATATCCGTGAGCACGGCTGTTATAACAGTTTTACACTCTGCAGAGGTTGTACAACTTTCCCACGAGTCGTGATTTCATCACCTGCAAGCAGATGACTAAAGTCTCCATGTTGCAATGCCGGCCAAGCACTATACACACACCAATGGTGTGTTGCCAGGAGATCACTACGAAGCCTTTACAAAGAATCCTCCCAGTATGTGTCACCAACACTCCAGGTTTCACCGCTAGGTGCTACCACCTAGAAGCCCCCTCTTGTGCCATGTTGTTTCTGAGAATTACCTTCTCTCATCCACGCCTCCCCTCTGGCCCACACAACACTGGAAGAACCCTAATTAATCAGCTAAGCCTTCCCATATCAGTCTCGTGTTTGTACGGAGCTTCTCGGGTTGTCGCTCCACGAACCGGTCCTTACTTAGGTTACTTGAGCAAACACTAAACCAACATCATCACCATGACAACCATCAAAACCACTTTGCACAAGGCCTAAGGTTCCATGTTGCTAGACCATTAACCAGTTAACCACTATTATTGCATATGTTCATTAGTCAAGCTTATGACACTTCCCAACATCCCAAAAGGATGGCTAAGTACTCTACCCACAAAGGACACCTAAGCATAAACCATCTAGGTTCCAAGGGATGATAAGGGATAATCTAGGGAAAACCCTAACATAGGTGACTACCTATCATATTGACGGACATTGCATGCAGTTTTGTAAAACAAAACATTTAAAAATATAGGTTCAGTATGATCAAGGACACTTGCCTTCTCCTTGCTGTTGCTCAGTGTATTCTTGCTCCTGGTCTTGATGTTCTTCAAATTGATCCGGGACGATATCGGCTAATCGCACAATCACCGACAAACAAACAAACAAGATACACTAAGAACAGAGCACAAAACAAAAGAACAACGAGATAAAAACTGGCTAAAAAGAAAGAGCACTGAAAAACGAATCCATCGGAGCAAGAATCGCTTAAATCGGAGTTACGATGAAAAAGTTAGGGCTAAAACAAGTCTAGGGTTAAATCTGGAAAAAGAAAAGGACCTAAATTGAATTAACAGAAAGTTTAGGGACCTTTTTGTAAAAATAGAGGGACCAAAATGTAATTATGAAAAAGTATAGGGACCTAACTGCAAAAGATAGGGCTCTTTTTGTTATTTCAGAAAAGTTCAGGGGCTAAATTGCAAAATTACCAATTAAAGGAATTATCAAATTTATTTTTATACTGAAAAAGGTTTGAATTACTGACTGGGTAGCTCTGGCTGACGTGGCATGGTGACAGGGGTGACACATCAGCAGAAAGGCTGAGGTGGCGGCTGAGGTGGATGGTTGACATGGCATTGCTGCTGACTGGGTAAGTGGCAACACGTGGCAGCCTCTGGTTGGTCAGCGAAGGGGTATAGATGGGATCTAATCTGGGTTGTGGGTTTCAGATCCGACGGTTGAGCTTAAAGGGGACGGTCGACAGGGTGGTTCTCGGTGGAGTCGAGCTCGGGCACGGCGGCGACTCGCCGGAGCAGGGGAAAAAGGTCGTCGCCGGCTTCAATCATCGACGACGAGCTGCAGAAAAGGTTCAGGGAAGCGCGGGGAGTCCGTTTTGAGGCTTACCGGAAGCGGCGCGGTACGGGAAGGCGGTCGGCGACGGAAGGGGGCGGCGGCTGCTTCGGGAACTTGTCGGAGAGGGTGCTTCGGCGGCGCAGGGGCCAAGGTGACGGCGGGGAGAGCTTCAGCAGAGGCAGGCACGTGCAATGGTGGGCTCGAGCTGCGCTGTTTGGCTCTGGAACGGCGTGGCGGCAAGCTCGGACGAAGCGGGGGCGATGGAGGCTCGGCGAGCTTCAATCTTGACGACTAGGGCTCGGGTCTCGGCGATTTTCGGATGAGATGAGTTCGGGGAGGGGGGTTCTACTTATATAGGCAGCTCGGGACATCCAGAGCGTCGGCGCAGCGCGTTCGACTCGAACACGGCGGCGGAGGGCTAAATCCGAGCTCGGTTTCCTAGTTTAAATGTGAAATCTTAAGGGATAAGGCCGGTTAGAGATAGAGGAGATCTCGGGCTTTGATTTGGCGAAAATCTAGAAGCTCTAAGGCTCGGGACGGCTCGAATTCGAATAGGGAGGCGGCGGCCGGCGCGTGTTTGTGTTCGAGTCGGAATCCGACTGAAGGAGGAAGAAGGGCCTGACATGCGGGGCCCGCATGTCAGCGGCTCAGGTGAGGGCGGCTTGGCGCGGCATCTTCGGCGCGTGGGCTGGCGCGCGCGAATGGGCTGAGGCAGGGATGAGGCCCAGGTGGGAGGGGAAGTCGGCAACGGCTGGGCCGAAGCCGAGGAGAAGCTGGGCCGAAAAGGGAAAAAGCAGCCCAGAAGAGGTTTATTCTTTTTCTTTTTTCCTATGAATTCAAATCCAAATTCAAATTCAAAATCCAGGCAAAAAGTCTTCAAATAAATTCATCAAAAATCAAATAAAAATCTTATTTGCCTAATTCAGCTTGAATGCAAAATTTTCACTTATATCCTATGTCATTTGCTTCTTCTTTCATATAAAATAGGGTTTTCTCTCTTTTTAAATAAAATATTTAAACTCATTTGAACTTTAATAAATATTGAGAAAATTTTAGAATTAGAAAAAATTAGGGTGTTACATGGTGAGTTTGCCAAATTCTAGGAACTTGTGCGAGACTCAGAGACACCATTGTATCCTGGCTGTAAGGAGAAATACACGTTGTTGTTTGCGGTGCTTATGCTTCTGCAATTGAAGGCAACCCAGCGTTGGTCTGATAGGAGTTTTAAAGTATTGTTGCACCTGCTAAAGGACATGCTACCAGAGGGGAACAAGGTGTCCAAGACTATCTATGACATGAAGAAGATTATTTGTCCTTTGGGATTGGAGGTAGAAAAATACATGCATGTAAGGAGGATTGTGTCCTGTTTCGTGGAGAGTATGCAGACCTAGATCAATGTCCTATTTGTGAAACCAATCGATACAAGCGTAAAAATAACGGTGGCGACGTGGAGGAAGGAAACAAGAGAAAAGGGCCTCCTACAAAGGTGATGTGGTATTTTCCTGTAATTCCACATTTGAAGCGTTTGTTCCAGAACAAAAAGGAGTCCCAATTGTTGTGGTGGCACAAGGAGGGTCGTAAGAACGGCACAATGATATGGCACCCCGCAGATTCAGCTCGATGGCGAACCATTGATTCCACATTTGGGTGGTTCGTTGAAGAATAAAGAAATATTAGGATTGCTATGAGCACAGATGGCATGAATCCATTCAGTAACATGAGTACCTCACATAGCACCTGGACTATTGTACTGTCTATCTACAACCTTCCACCTTGGCTTTGTGAAAAGTGAAAATACATTATGTTGTCGACCTTAATTCTTGGTCCGAGGCAACCTGGGAATGACATCGATGTGTACCTTAGGCATTTGGTGGATGATCTTAAAGCACTTTGGTCTGAAGGCGTTGAGATTTGGGATTAGTACAAGCGAGAATACTTCACCCTACATACCATGTTGTTCATCACCATCAATGATCTGCCAGCACTTCATAACTTGTCAAGGCAGAGTAAAAGAAAATGTGAAGCTTGCCCCTAATGCTTAGATGACACTAAGAGTATGTGGTTGAACGAGTCAAAGAAAACAGTGTACATGCGGCATCGACGTTTCTTTCCAAGGAACCACCGGTACCAGAAAATAAAGTCTCAGTGTAACGGCAGAAGGGAGAAAGCGTCACCTCCAAGGCATTGCAGTGGGCAAGATGTCTATGATAAGGTTAAGGATATCAATGTTGTCCTTGGCAAGCGAAAACGATCCTCCACGAGTGATGAAAATGGAATGTGGAACAAGAAATCAATTCTCTGGGAGCTTGATTATTGGAAATACTTAGACATTCATCACTGTATTGACCTCATGCACGTAGAGAAGAATATCTGCGATAGTCTCCTTGGTACAATGCTCAACATAAAGGGGAAAACAAAAGATAATGCAAACACAAGAGCTGACCTTGAAGAAATGGGCTTAAGGCCCAAGCATCATGTCAAGGATACGGATAAAGGGAAATTCCTACCCCCATCTTGCATCACCCTATCCAAGAAGGAGAAAAATGATTTTGTGAGTTCTTGCACGGTTACTCATCCAACATTAGAAGACTTGTTTCGGTAAAAGAGCTTAAAATGGTTGCCACCATGAAAACTCATGATTGCCTTGTGATGTTGACACAGATGATTGTGGTTGGAATCAGAAGCATGTTACCAATTGGTGTTCGAGAGGCTATCATGAGCCTGTGCTTTCTTTCAATGCAATTTGTCAGAAGGTACTCGATCCGGAAGTACTAGGCGAGATAGAAAAAAGACACTTTGACACACTATGTCTTCTCGAGATGTATTTTGCACCATCCTTTTTCGATATCATGGTCCATCTCACAACTCACCTAGTGAAGAAGCTTTATTTTTTTGGCCCTATGTTCCTGCATTAGATGTATCCATATGAGCGATTCATGGGCATTCTCAAGTTGTACATAAGGAATCAAGCTTTTCCTGAGGGGTGCATCGCGCAGGGTTACTCTACAGAGGAGGTAGTAGAGTGGTGCGTTAATTACATAGACCCAAATAACCCAAATGGTGTGCCTCATTCTCGCCACGAGAGTAGGCTTGCAGGGCAAGGAATTCTGGGGAAACATGGAATTACTCCTAAGCCGAAAGCATACGACCAAGCTTATTTTCTCGTGTTACAACAAATGAGCAAAGTGTCCCCATATATTGACGAGCACAAGCATTTGCTTCTTCAGGAGAATCTAGGGCGGATCAAAGCTTGGCTTGCGAAGCAACATATGCAAAGGTTCAATAGTTGGTTTCGAGATTGATTGAATCAATCGAGTAGTCCTACAAGTGACTTGATCAGAAAACTAGCAGCAAATCCTATATACACAATTACAACATAGTAAGGGTATGATATAAACAGTTACATATTTTACAAGGTTGTCCAAGTTCAGAAAACCACATACCAGAATAGCGATGTTCGTATAGATGCTTATGATAACAACATGCACAGGAGCACATAATATGGTCAGAAAGAGGACATCTGGGAACTGGATTACTTGGGATTCAAGGTAGCCTTGCTTCGGTGCTATTAGGTACACGGGACAAATGGCGTTATGAAAGATAAGTATAGATTCACTAGCATTAATCTCAAACTTGTCGGATATAAGGACAAACCTTTCGTACTCATTAAACAAGTATCCCAGGTGTTTTATGTGACTGACACGGCAGATAAGAAACTTCATGTGGTTCTCGCCGGAAAAAGACAGATCATTAGAGTTGAAAATGTGGTTGATGAGGACGAGTACAATCAATTTGATGAAATCCCCCCTTTTGCTGCTGCAATCATGCCACAAGTTGCACAGAACGAGAAGACTCCATACCTACGTTCTGACCATAACGAAGGGATCCGTGTCAAGAAAGCACGAAAACGGCTGCAACATACCAAATGATACATGAATCAATGTAACATTAAATTTGTAATATTTGTAATATTCAGTTAAGTTTGAATTTCAATGTAACCTCAAATTTGTAATATTTAGTTAAGTCTAAATTTCAATGTAACCTTGAATTTGTAGTATATGTAATATTGAATTAAGTATGAATGTCAATATAACCTCAAATTTGTGTTATGTTTGCAGGAGAAGACTACCAAATCCTGACTTTGCTTCAGGATGCAACTAATATATAGGTAAATCCCTTAGAGGGATGAGCACATTAGTAACGGGTGAGAACTTCACGTGTCAGTAAAGATATAGATATTGATGAGTTAATTTACGACCCGTCACTAATGATCAAATCCTGGGATGGAGAGACCTGGTTATTAGTGATGGGTCATATTTTTAACCCGTCACTAATTATATGTTTTATAAATAACAGGCTCAGGAACCGTAGCCTGCGATTTACACATCCTAAGCTTCCTCCTTGCCACCACACCCACCTCCCTGCTCCTCTAATCTAGTGCCGTCTATGGCCACCAATGACAAGGACCTAGTGTCATCGTCCTCAGTGCTAGTCCCCAACAATGAATACATCAATTGGGACCTCTGGAAGGTGGTGGTAGAGGAGTATGAGAAGGAGAAAGCGATTGCCAACAATGAGGCGATCGCTTGCATCGTCCATGAGGCGAAACTCATCAGCAAAGCTAAGGGAATGGCGAAGGCCATAGTCAGTGACAAGGCCATCACACACCTCTTGGCGGAGGAGGTGGAGATGGGTGGGGAATCTGACACTGACGATGACGAGGAGGAGGATAGTGAGGAGATGGGCGGCGACTCTGACACCAACGAGGAGGAGGAGGAGATAGGAAAGTCTCTGACATGATCGACGATGATGAGGAGGAGGAGGATGAGGAGATGGGCGAATCGTAGTCCATTACTTACCTAAGTTTATGATGGTAGTCCAAATTTAGCAATTTAGATTTAGCACCCTTCTTCTGTACTCCAGATGGATATTTTTTTGTGTAATTCAGACCTTCTTTTGTAGTGATGAACTTACTTATCCTAAACTAATGAAAAGGTCAGTTAATTGGAAAAGTGTGTTAAATTGATAATGCAAGTGAGATAGCTAATTGAGTACATTTTTCTCATCATCGGATTATCTTGCTGCCAAATCCTTACTTTGTTTCAGGATGCAACCACTATACATGTAAATAGAGGGATGATCACATTAGTGACGGGTGATAACGTCATGCATCACTAAATTGGTCATTAGTGATGGGTGAATTTACAACCCATCACTAATTACCAAGTCCCAGTGACGGGGTGGTAAATCCACCCATCACTGTGACCTGATCATCAGTGACGGGTTGTAAATTCACCCGCCACTAATGATATGTTTATAAATAACGGGTGCGGGAACCCTAGACTCCGATTTTTCCTAAGTCTCACATGCCTGCCACCCATTCCTCCTCGCCTCCTTCTCTCGGTCGTCCCCGAGGCCGCCGCCATTTCCCTGCCATCCCCATCCCCCTCCCTGATGCCAGCTGCCCTACGCCTTCGTCCCCAACTACCCCGACGACGAGGAGCCCACACCGTCATTGCCTCCTCCCCGACGAGCACCCCGACGCTAAGGAGCCTGCACTACCATGCTCTATGCAACTATTGTCCTCATCCATTGAGGTAGGCCTCCCGCCGTCCCCTCCTCACCGACGCCTACCGCCCATCGTCTTCATCCTCCATTATGAGTTACTTCTGTGCATTTTTCCATACTTTGTGTGCTGGGGGTGAATGCAAATGGTATGTCGAATTATATTACTCGATGATGATAGCGGCTAAGTGAGGTTGTTTGTGACAGCGTAGTCTACTTATGTGCGACAATATGAACTTAGCAGTTTAGCACAGATGAATTAGGTGTGCTATTATCTTACCCATTTAACACTTACTGTTGAATACTTAAACTCTACGTGTTCCTAATGTTGACCCTTGAGTTGTGATTTCTATGTAGTATTTACGGTAATATAGGAGATAGAGGGTATGTGAATTAATGGTTAGCAGTTTAGCACAACCATATTGAATTTTTGCTTTTCAATATGCAAAAATATGGAGGCTGCAATGCATGCTGTTCTTGGGAATGATCTGAGAATTAAGAGTGCACTGTCACACATACCGATGATATGAGGTAGCCAATTTGGCATTTGGATGGCGACATCAGTCGTAACCCGCTTTCGGATAGTAAAACTTGATAACATAAACATTTTCTTGATGTTTATATGCTTGGCATATGCAATTTCCATGTTTACCTATTTTTATTCTTCCTTATGTTCAGTCCTAATAGCACATATTAATTCTTATTCTTGTTTATGTGCTGCTGTATATTCTTGTCACTAATGTATGCATATTGCACAACAAGTTCATGATGGTTAAAATTAAATTTGTAAGAAAACCTAAAAAATGAATTTAGATTGTGTAACCTATTATGTCATCTCCCGTTCGGGAGTGTTTGATTACAAATATGACTTGGCAACTTATCATATTTATAAGAAGAAGCTCCTGAATTGTCCACGTACTTTGGACAGTTCGAGGATATGTGGCCCGAGTAGTAGGTTTATGTGCTCTTGTATAGTTCTAGAGAGAATTTCGATGGTGTCTCCCTGTTGTTCTCCGGATACACACCCTCTTGGCACGTTGTCGATATGTGTATTTGAAGAACAATGGGGCAGTGCTGCTGAAATTTTCTCTAGAACCGTACACGAGCATGGAAACTTACTCAAGCCACATATCCTCTAATTGGATTAGGACCTATCTTTGCCTATTAGAAATCAGGTAGGATCCTTCGCTTTAGATAGAAATACATCATATTTTCATAAATTCAAATAAAAGTGAATATAGTTACTAAGACTTATATAATTGTATCTACAAATTTGGATGTACTAGATGTCTGCTAACTAGTCATCGGGATTCTCTGACGAAGCACAAGCTCCTAGTCAAATGTCTGCACAATTAGTTCCTAGTGGAGCAACAATACGAAAGGCAAGGGCACACGCAAAGTGGCCGACTGAAAAGATTACCATCATGGAAATCGTTGATGATGGCGTGCCTACAGAGAAGAAGGCCTTGCAGATGTTGCGGAAGCTTGCAGGCTTTAATACTCGGGAGAGGGTACCATTGACCCTTCAGAAGTTCAATGACCTCACTGTGAATCAAAAGAATGTCTTGTTCAATGATGGTGTCAATACGTTTCTGGAGTTCCCAGAGAACATGAAGGCGAAGGCTTGTTGGGCTGCTATGAAAATGATTGCCAAACTTTGGAGAAGCCTTGTGAACAAGTATATGGCAAAAGAGTTGGTTCCCTTTAGCAAGTACCCATATATTAAAAGGGAGGATTGTGAAGCTTTTGTGGCGTTGAAGAGCTCTGAGACGTTCCAAATGGAGAGTTCAGAAAAGAAGCAGCTTCAATCAAAGAAACAAATAGAATCACAACCTAGACACAGGCAGGTACGTAGGGAAAATGGATAAATGTCAGACAAAGGATGCAAAGTTAGCCAACGAAGGCCACGAGAATCATTCCTGAGACGATCGCAATCGTATTTGCGTGCGAGGTGTACGCTGTCAGATAGTGGAGAAATCACCTTCAAATCTAGCGAAACCAGGATAATCTCTCAAAAGGTGAAATAAATAGCAACCTACTCCTCCGAAGGTTTATTCACTGAGGTCAGGGAACATGACGTGCTCTCCACTATGCTCGAAAACCCTGAGCACCCAGTTCGCATTCGAGGCGTGTCCAGTTCCCAGGGCTGGAAGTTTGGCTTCCCGGAACATGTCGGGATGTATAAGAAGATGAATAGATCAGTCCCAGTAGATGTGGAAGCATTGACCTAATCAATTAGGGAGATTGTTTATCAAGACGTTATGCAAAGGTTTGCAGTACATGGACCCATAATTCTAGTGCACCATTGGGTGGTAGCCCCATTAGTGGACACAAGAGTAGTAAAGCCTCCAAGGAGGTTGAACAACACCGTGCTCGTTGGTCATAAGACCTGGAGGCTACTATATTGAGGTTGCAAAGGGCCAGGTGCATCCAAATGTCCAGGTGTTACATACGGTCCCAATACGTCCAAGCTATGTCGTGATCTTGGTGGATTTTATACATGCCAATGCCATGGACACAGATTTGCCTATCCCCACAATGATGAGATAAAAAAACTGAGTTAAGCTCGTCTTCAAAGGATCCAATGGAAGAGGGGAGACATCATGGCACACACGGTATCTAGGAGTGACCTGCCTGGACGTTTAAGTTCCCTACCCCAACCTCAGCCTCTAGGTGCGCTATTTGTGTTGCCTTTGCCCACTCTGCCAGGGTCCAAGAAGCAGCTGCCGAGGAAATCCAAGTCCTCTGGTAAGGACTCAATCACTGAGAAGCGTTGGATAGGGGAAGCTTGGACTAAGGAAAATCCAAAATTCAAGCTTGGGAGGCCCTTGCTACCGGCAGATCCACTTCGACGGGCGGGATAACCTTGTGTTGAGTTGCATAATTACTACCTGCAAGATTGTAGAGAGAAGAAGGTTTCTATTGTCTTAGGGCCTGTTTGGTAGAGCTCTCCAAAGCCCTGATTCTGTGGTGGGAGTGATTCTGTGGTGGGAGTGATTCTATAGCTGAAAGTGATTCTCTAGTGATTCTCTAAATAAAATTTGCCAGAGAAAATGATTGTCAACAGAATCAAAATCAGGAGAAGCTACTTTTTTCAGCTCCCCAGAATCAGCAGAATCAGAGAATCACTCCCACGGATTCCAGCCGGGGAGCTAAAGCCTGATTCTGCTGTTTGGCAGAGCTCCCCCTGATTCCAGCCGAGAATCAGCTCTGGGAGCTCTACCAAACGGCCCCTTATATTACCAAAATCATCACTACTTGACTGGGGACAGCTAGTTCCTCGTGGGCTTCAATGACTTATATGACCTCTTCAACCTTGATGGCCTGGACATTGGGTTATTGTGATACTTTACATGGTAAGACCTTTCAAACTAGATGTTCATTAATTATTACCACTAAATTCTCCAATCTAACTGATTTCTTATCTATAGACACTTGATACAAGAAACGAGGAAGAAGGAGCCCTTCAGATTCCTTGACCCCTAAATTTGATGATTTCTTTGATGGAACAACAAAGGGAATTCGTTGTAGAATATCTGCCTAGGGAAGTGAGCTACTTTTCGAAGAGGGACTACCTGATGGCCAACCACAAAACGAGTGGCCATTGAATCTTACTGGTCATTGCCCCCAAGTGGAACTTGGTATGGTACCTCGATTCATAGAGACCAGTGGTGGGACCTAACGGAGAATGGGGATAACGTGACTATTCTTTTGTCAAATAAACCCTCAACAAGTAAGCTCTTCATGACTTAGGTTACATATTGAACTTTTCAAATTTACACCAAATGTTGACTATTGGATCTGTCTTCGCATGTAGGGCTTTTGACATTTATATGCGCTGTGATCCAAAGTACAATCCGAAGGAGCCCCACACACTGACACATAATACCATCTTCACGGTAAGTGCCATAAGACATATTTGCAAATACTCTACTACTACATTTTGCCTTTCGAACTGACAGATTTTTCCCTCTCCAGTGTCACCAACAATCACTGGGCAACTCCTGCGAATTCTTCGTTGCGTGTCACATGCTGCTATTCATAGCAGCAGAGGATATGAAATCCCCAGATGTAAGATAATTGCATAGTCTTTTCCGATGATAAAATTATTTTGCTCACACTAATTGCATACTTTTTCCATAACTACACTTCATTCAGCAGGAATTCAGCTTACCGGACGGCAGCATCGGGGATTCTGCACTCTCAAATATTCGAGCACGGATCGCCTCGTTCTTAATAACCAAAGTCATCTCTTCGAAAGGTGAGTTCTATTATGGGGAGGCAGGGCTCTGACTTATGTAATTTGTAACTATCTTGATGTAATTTGTGGTTGCACTTTCAACTAATGTACTTCGAGGTTGCACTTTCGACTTATGTCATTCGAGCTCTTGATGTGGACTTGCGTCATTGTACATTTCGAGGACTTTTGACTATGTAATTTTGGTTGCATACCTCATGACTTGGTCTATGTGGGTATATATCTTGAAATGAATGGTGATTATGGCATGAATGTATTGGGATGTGTCTTATTTGTAGGAGAAGATAGCTACAAAATCCTGACATTGCTTCAGGATGTAGTCAGGAAAAAGGTAAATCCATTTGGGGGATGAGACTATTAGTGACTGGTGGTAAATTCACCCATCATTGATGACCGAGTTTCAGTGATAGGTAGCTTTCCAACCCGTCTCTGGAACTCAGTCATTAGAGACGGGTTGAAAATATACCCGTCGCAAATGACTCATAACACAAGTCCCGGCTGTTGTGGCTTCTTCATATATTACATCCATGAGACCTACTAAGGCATATATTTGACAAATATGTTAGCCTTATTGACTATGTTTTCATTAATCACCAAAATCACATACATGGCCTAAGAGGGCCATGTTCGCTACAACTTGACCTCTATTTTCTTTCTTCTTAACACATTTTTGATGTAATCAAGATGCGAAAGGTAGTCTAAATTTATAATTCCTAATGACACAGTTTATAGTAGAAGATGATTGTTGCATGTATGTACCTGAATATGGTTGACACCAATATTCAACAAGCCTGGTCCACTCATCTTTTTTCATTTTAGGTTGGGGTTCTTAGGCTAGCAGTTGTTCTTTTATGAGTGATGCATTGAAGTAATTCCTTTTAAGAAAATGTCATTGTTGCCTTACTCCCCTCTTAATTAGATATGTACATGCATCCTTGCTAGGTCCATCTTGTCTAACCTCAACATCCAGGCTTGTCTAATATAGAAAATAATACTTGTAGTCAGATTTGTCACATATAAAACTTCGAAAGGCAGAAAGTATTATGAACTATGAAAGAAGTAACTCACCACAACTTTCCTTAGTAATTTTGTTACAGGTTCCTTGCCATTGTCATCTTTGTAGTGTTTCCATGTTGGATAGATAGGTAGGTTATCTCTAAGGGCAACACCACATTCTAAAGCCAATTTTGCAGCTTCTAGTGGAACCTCTGGTCTTATCTTCCCTTCAGGCACATTAATTTTCAATTTGCTTCCTCTTTTGTTCATCTTCTCTATCCCATGACCCATGGTCTTCTTGCAAACTTCTTTAGGCTTGGTGGGAGTTGCATATATCGAGAAAAAAAGAGTTATATCTACAGTACATGCTATAGTCATAAAAGGGAAAATGTGATTGCAAGGATATTGGCACTATGTACCTGTAGTATCCAATGTAGCACTTCCTTGTGAGCTATTTTGTGCTGCATCAGTAGTATGACCAACATGAAGCAATGCATTTTCTTCACCAGTATTAGCAACATCAAGCAATGCATTTTCCTCAGTGATATCACTACTGTGTCGGGAGCTCTGCCCTCCTGGTAAGTTGTCAAGAGGGATCAACAGGTTCCTTCTGACATCATCCAGAGTGTGTAATTGAGGTGCTCTGGACCTTGTGCACCTTGCAGGGCTGAGCTGCAATTGGGAGGCACTTGACCATGTGCATCTGGTAGGGTCTGCAGCAATTGGGCAGCAGTGGACCTTACCAATCTTTGGGGGCTAGCTAGCACGGTGTGTGAGGTGGCCTTTTGCTTCTTTGGTTGAATTCTATTTCCTGGAGCCATAGGAATAGTCTACAAAACACAAGAATAGATAAATTAAACAATCAACTGTATGAGCACACAAACAAGAGTAAACAAATGTGCATGTAGAAGTTATATCTAAAAACTAAATAAGATTCAATGTCCTTATAATGCATGACTTAATGACCCTAGCCTATTGTACAAAAGGGTTAGCACCTTAACTTATCCTAATTCTTCTTCATCAAGGTCCGTGTCATCTTCCTCACTTTCATTAGCACAATTGGGGCCTGTATCATATTCAGCTTCAGATCCTTCTTCGTCAGGAACAACACTCTTGTTCTTGCCACTGTTTTTCCTAGAGAACAAGCTATTAACAGTTTTGCTAATGTAGGTAGACCAAAAGACTATAGAACAACTTCATTCTTCCGTACATTCTCATTCCTTGTCTTTTCATACGCTAAAAGTGGCATTGCTTTAAATAATTTTTAGGAGAGAATGCAGAAAAAGAACAAAAATAATGTAATCAAGACTCCATCACAGGCTTGCTATGAATACAAAAGTACAATGGCTAATTTGTAATGAAACAGAATAATTATGGGACACAAGATAATGCAACTAACCTTGAATCCTTATGTGATTTCACTACCAACAGCAGATCGAGTCTTGGGAATAATCCATGACAAGTCCAAATAGGAACCTGTGATGAAGCAAAATCAAACATGGTGCTCTTAGGGACGAAAAATAGATATGTCATGGTTCCATCACCTAGGGTCTTGGGAGGAAGACATGGTGTTCTTAGGGGATGGTGGAGAGGAGGGCACCACTATCACGAATGTCATGATGACGCCATTGATGCCGAGAGCGGCAAATTCTGGGTCGACGAAGGCGCAACAGGCGGTGGCAGAGCGGCAGGGCGGCCGAGTGAGTGGAGGTTGGAGGGGAGAGGATGTGGTCGGGTGAGAGCAGGGCGGAGGGTGAGAGGGCGGAGGCGGAGAGGATAGAATGGGGATCAATTTAGGGTTAGAGGAGATGGAGAGGATAGGAACTGGAGATTTGAGGATGCCGCGCACAGAGAGAATGCTGTGGGTACTCCATTGGGAGTGGAACATCATGTGAGTACTCCATTTTTCTGGGACGGTAGCACCACCTCACACAGGAGACAAAAACGGGCGTGGGAGTCTGTGGTGCGGTAGCAATATAAGTAAGAAAAATTGGTTATATTTAATAAAATAAATATCAAAAATTGGTTCTAATAGATAAAATTGGTTATATTTAATAAAATAAATATAAAAAAATTGGTCTTTCCTGAAACATTAACACGTGCACAAGCCGGTTATGAGATCTTTCTTTGTCAACAATCAGGGTTCACCAATGACTAGTAGGGTTATACGAATATGTTAGGGTTCAATGATGCATAAGTCATAGCATTTAGCCTGCATTCGTAGGGCGAGATTGATAACACCGATACATGAACTCATTGAGATAAATCCTTTGACATACATTCTTAGGGTCATGGGTAGATACATGAAGTTATTGAGCGAAGTATCAGATGGTGATCACTGATAGCCGATGAATGAAGCTTATTGTGTTGAGTCATTGACATAGGTCAACTAGATCCATCAGTCCATCCCTATTTCCAGCTAATCCCTATTCAAATTTGTCACCTAATTCCTATTCATTCATGTAAATTTTGGACCAAAAGTATGTGGAATTTGGACAAATTTTGGTAAAATTTTTCTAAATTTGAATGTATTTGGAATATGTACAAATCATGTCTCAGTGACTGGTGGTCCTTGGTAGCATATTACCCACCTATCGGCCACACGTTCTTAGCATATGAGGGGTAACCGATCCCCTTTGTCCTCAACATTAAGCTGGCACGCCTGCACCCTGTTGTGCGCCACCATGGCCTCCTATGCATTGTCCGCCCTAGCTTCCCCTGTGGTGCGACGTCCCCCAGCCGTGCACAGCTCGCGCTAGCTTCCCCTGTGGTGAGCCATCCCCCAGTCATGCTGTGTGCCACCCGCCGTGCCATCCCCCTACCTACTGCTCATCCCATGCCCGGTGTGCAGGTCGGCAATAGTGATTGAGTTTACAACGAAAACTACATGGATGAACAGGAAGAAATTCTTCAAGTGCCGTCGCAACCAGCAATATATGAGTATAGTTAGCAAAATTTTGTTCTTGAATGGCATCTGCTTCTTGAAGTTGATGTTTCACCAATTTTGGTCCCAAATTGCATATGCAGGTGCCAAATTCCTGCACTTTCTTCATGTGGCAGCCGGAGTATGAAGAATACCTATCACAGAACTGTCATGCTTTTGCATTGATGAAGGTACAAGTGGACTCATTGCAGAAGGATGGCATTTCAGACCTCATGGAAGATCATGCTAAGATGAAGGTAGAAGTTGACTCACTGAAGAAGGATGTAGCGAAGGTTTTGCCTATGATTGCAATTCTTGTTGTGGGACTGCTAAATTTAGTGCTCCTTTTGTTCTTGCCAATGTGGTGTTGGTGAAGTAGACTAAGAAATGTGTTTGTAATACATCAAGCTACTGAACTTGGATGCAGAAATATGATGAAATTCTCTGGACGCACGTCTTTTGTTCCTACTATGCAGAAATGCGATGAAATGTTCAGGAATAATATCTCTTTTGCTTGTAATATGCAACAATGTGATGACATGTACTGAACTTGGATTATAGCCTTACTAATAAGGTACTGCAATGTTCAGAAATGTTGAGAAGCAGAGATAAAGGAAGAAAGTACAGGAGTACATGTTAAGGTTACAAAGTTCAGCTAATGATGAGGATATATAACGCTACTCTGTCTGTCATGTTCATGAAGTTGTGCGCATGTGTACAGAGGATTTCAAGGCCAACAATATTGATATTTAGAAAGGAAATCAAGTCTTCTTTCCAACATATCAAACAATACAAGATTTGGAGGTTCCTACCAAGAGTTATGGCGGTTTCATTGGATGCTGTGCAGGCTGTCATGGCAACATGTGGAGATAGCTAAGCATGGGAAGTCCGAGGCATTGCCATGACAGCCTGCACAATATCCAATAAAACCGCCATAACTCTTGGTAGGAACCTCCAAATTTTGTATCTTCCAAGTAAAATACCTGTGATGCTTGTGTGGCGAGAAGGAATGGATCATTCTTGTACCACCAACCTCCAAAATTAATGCTTTTGAGGTAACTGTCATCTTTCATACGGTTATTCTTTCCCTCCAGATTGAACCGCTCACATCATAATAAAATCACACATCTAGATCCATTCTTACTTGCAATATAATTCAACTCTATAACTTATGTTAGGATCCAACATAATTCGATAGTTTCATTATTGAGAGTACCTTCAGTCTTTATGCCACAATTTTGAGTTTTCTTGTGTGCCCCACGAGCGACGGTGTCGCATCAAACACCATTTATCACACATGCAGAGTATGATGTCATGTGCTTATCAGGAACACATGCGAGTGCATAAAGGTCTTCATCGACATCTGTTGTCCCTCCATGATGTAAACTTCTAAACTATAGGCAAGTAAGGCAAACTATCAATTATGGGATTTTATAAAACATAGAAACAAACTGAGACTTGGACTTACATGGCCTTCAAACCACCCTGCAAATTCTTTCTTCATTCTTTGGTCAATGTTATCTACATTTTCTTGCTCCAGTGCATCTCTAAACATCCTATAAAAGACAATCCATATGTGAGTATCTAATTGGAATGAGACTGAATAACTTTGCAAATTTATGCAAATTGGAACATACTCTTTGTATTGATCAAACTCAAGACAACTATTAAGCACAAACCAAGCCATCAATTCATATTCACTATTCCGGTATTTAAGTTTTGAAGCTCCTAGCGGATTAGTACCATGTGCAAAAACCAAGAAATCATCGACCAAAATATTTTCTCGCACATCTTTGTTCCTTCTTCCCTGCTGAATTTTGGTTGAATGTCACTGATAAAGCTTGAGAACACTCATATGCAATATATGCCTCTGCAACGGATTCTTCTACTCTTGCTTTATTGTGCACAAATCTCTTGAAGGTGCACAACCATTGTTCGATGGGATATTGTTGGGGGTAAAATAAGCCAGCTTGAGGATAATGGTTGAAGAGTACCATCCAAGTCCCCCCGGAGCATTGATCTACGAATCCCCAGCTAAAGGCTCAACCTCCGAGGTCGTCAGGTCCCTTCACGATACCTCTTCATACCTACAAAGCCTTCCTTTGGCTTAACTAGCTTAGCCTACCGAAGCCTCGGTCCCCCGAAGCCTTAGCCTTCTGAAGGCTGAGCCTCCCGAAGGCTCAGCCTCCCAAAGGCTCGGTCTCCCCGAAGCCCCAGTCTTCCGGAGTCCTCCTTCCCGAAGCATTCACCTCCCAGATCCATATCTCCCGAGGCCCCCCGCCTCGGGATGATCAGGCCACCTTCCCGAAGACAGCAAAGTGATTCAACAGTCCCTGGGAAGATCTAGCGAAAGGGGAGCGCGGGTCGTGCTTTGCCTGCCAAGAAGTGACCGGTATTAAAGGCCTAGGCTGATGGGCGCCACTCGAATACCTTGGCGTAATGGAGGCTATCCTGACACCTCTGATAGTGCAGCGCAGGGCCGCAATTGGCGACTGGCTCGCCGCACTGGAGGGGCAGGCACCACGATAGTTACCACGGTGGATATTTATGTCCCCAAAGGATAGAAAGTAGTTATCCAGGATGAGGCTCAGTAATTCGATCAGGTCCCAGATATTCGTACATTATGATAACTTGTACGCCAAGCTACACATGGCCCTATAAATAGGGGGCCATGGTCGTCTGGGAAGGGGACACGGAGAAACAACAGACACAGAGCACGAATCACAGAAAGCTTGCGATTCTCCCCCAAATCGATCCATTTTCCTACCATCTACTCGTGGTGTTCTTTCCTCTCAAACTTCATCTCCAAGCTTGAGTCTCCTCCTTAAAAGAAACTCTCGTCATATTTGCTGGGGCAAGATGAACTCTTGCTCTAACAGCATGTTGTTCAAGGGGACTCGAACACAGAAGTGCTAAGAGAGGTAGGAATCCACCAGGAAAACCACCAGAAAATCAGCTAAAGCCGCCATACCCACCGTTGCAAGCATCCAACCATATGCATTGCTGCCTCGGCCATACGCATAGTACACATGCTCCAACCCTGTCGCTATGTGGGATGGTGTTCCTTCGACCTTGGCCAACCCAGAACCCTGGGTCAGTATAGGAACACCGGATGGCGCAATGGCCTTCCAGCCCCTGCTCTACGAAGACCTCATCGCCTCAGGAGAGGATGCGGCCGAAGCCACAGCCAAGCAAGCCACCTTCCAATGGTTCTGGGCGGTCTACCCCAGGAATGCTCCCAACTGGACTTGGTCCCAAGGTATCCCCATCGACCACACCCGGAATACCCCGAGCGAGCCAACATCTTCGGAAAGTCTATCCACCCAGCGCCCTCCTTGGGCCCCTCAAGCAAGAAAGGGTTCCAAGGAGACGGAGGGCTCTGGGAGTCACGGATCCCACCAGCGGCTCCAATGTCGCCCTCACAATGCCAACCGCGCACAGGGAACCCCAAGCCCACCTCGTCTGGGGAGGCATAGTCAGAATCACTTCGGCTCCAAAAACCGGTTCACCGAGCGGCCTTGATGGTCTCCGAGGGGGGAAGGAAACCCTGGGAAAACCACCGACTTCAGGGCACATCGGCAGCGACCCCAATGACAACTCCAAGCTCCGGTGCTCCCGGAGGCATACGGGTGCAACCTGCACGGACCCGGGAGCGGCCACAACACCAACGACTATCGCACCCTCATTACCTTCTGGGAGGAATACCTCGGAAGGCAAGCCAAAAACCTGGCCACAGAAGGAGCCGGCGAAGGACGACGCAGAGTTCGCGGACCTAGGGTGAACTCCTAGGCGAATCCCCAGCCCCTCAACCTTGCACCATCACCAACAAACCTACTATAAACAATACCATACCCAGCAACGAGAACTGAGTCGGGGACACGTTGTCGTTGCCATGCTCCGGGCGGGTCACCTCCGAGGCCAGGCAACGGCTAAAGGTGAAGGAGGTCAAGCTCCGCATCTCCCAGCGTAGCCACGGGCTTCGACGCCGCCAAGCCTCAAAATAGAGGCCTCATTCTCACAAAGGTACGCCACCTGTTAACTACCCAGTAGCCTACCTAGTGATCCGTCTTTCATGCGGCAAGGTCAGAGTCTGTTGGGGGCCACCAACTATATTGTTAGAAGTCTTTTTGCAATAGATAGCCGCTAAGTAGATGCAGTAGAACTTAAGTTACATTCTCATTAGCATGAGTAGTTGTTTAACCTAGCTATGTTTCATGCTACAAATAGCTTCTTGTTGCCAATAGTAGACTACAAAACTTAGCTAGTATAACTATGTGAAATCCCTGCACTCCCGCAGACGCATCATGCCTAGGTCGCCTGGGGGGAGACTACCCAGATTTCCTGGAAGGCATTGTGTGGCCTCGGAAGTGTAGTTGCCATGTATCAAGGGATTTCCTTGATAGACCGTGTTGCGGCGAGCTCGGGGGATTTTTCCGGAGGTGTGAGAAGCCCACGCACCTAAGCATCGCTTGCCCATACCTAAGGTCACCTGAAAAGGTTTCCCACAGGGTAGGCTTTGCCCTAGTGAGAAGTGGAGCCTACACACTGCAGGCATAGCATGCCTAGGTCACCTGGAAGGCAAGACTGTCTAGGTTTCTTGAAAGGTATTGTGTACCCTCGATAGTATGTAGATGTCGTTTATCAAGGGACTTCCTTGGTAATGTAGTTGCGGTGCCCTCGGGGGATTTCTCTAGGGCGTGACAAGCTGCCGCACCAGTAAGCATCGCTTGCCTAAATCTATGGTCACTTGAAAAGGTTTCCCGGAGGGTAAGCTTTGCCCTAGTCACAAGTGGAGCCCACACACCACGGGCGTAAGGTCACCTGGGGGGCAAGACTGCCCAGGTTTCCTAGAAGGTATTGTGTAGCCTCGATAGTGTGTGGACGCCGCATATCAGGGGACTGCTCTGATGTGAGGATGCGGTGCTCTGAGGAATGCTGTCGCAAGGAATCCTCTCTGCAAGACATGCTTATATACCGCGGGTGCCGCTTATGCCTAGGTCACCTGCAAGGCAGATTATGCCCATGGTGTCCTGGAAGGCATTACACAGCTTCGGTCATATAAATGCCACGCGTCAGGGCACATCCTTGGTGCACAGTGCTGCGGTGCACCCCGGGCGTTTCCTTGGGAGCACGCCAAGCCTACACACCACGGGCGTAGCATGCCTAGGTCACCTGGAAGGCAAGACTGCCTAGGTTTCCTGGAAGGTATTGCGCAGCTCCGATAGTGTGTAGGGCCTTCGGCATTAATACATGCCGACGAACCTTACCAAAACCTCTGGTAAAAATGGAGAGCTTTGCCAAAAACCTGCGGTAAATACGGAGAACTTCACCAAAAACCTCCGGTAAAAAACAGAGAGCTTCGCCAAAAACCTCCAGTAAAAACAGAGAGCTTCACCAAAACCTAAGGTAAAAACGGAGAGCTTCGCCAAAAACCTCCGATATGCCGGCCTTCGGCTTCTCCTCCGACGCGTCATTGCCAGGCTCCAGACAGAATACCTCCAGTGCTGGGCAGCGGCTAAGGGCCGAGGGGGTCGCGGACCCTCTCTTCTGCCCGGCCTTTGGCTTCGCCTCCGACGCGCCATCGCCAGGCTCCGGACAGAATACCTCCGGAGTCTGGCAACAGCTAAGGGACGAGGGGTTCGCGGACCCTCTCTTCCTCCCAGCCTTTGGCTGCGCCTTCGACGCGTCATCGCCTGGCTCCGGACAGAATACCTCTGGAGCTGGGTAGCGGCTAAGGGCCAAGGGGGTCGTAGACCCTCTCTTCTGCTCGGCCCTCAACTTCGCCTCCGATGTGCTGTCACCAAGCTCGGTACAGAATACCTCTAGAGCCGGGCGGCGGCTAATAGCCGAGAGGGTCGCGGACCACCTCTCTTGCCTAAGCCTTCGGCTACGCCTCTGACACATCGTCGTCTTCTACCCAGGCAGTTGCTAAGCAACCCGAAGGGTCAAGAACCGCCTCTGGAGCTCATCTCCAAAGGTTCCAGAGGGACTTCACTGAGTCAGAAATCTGGAACAAATTAGGAAGGAGTACGTAGTAACCAGAGGACGCTGAGGAGTCTGAGGAGGTAATCGGTGAAGCCCTCTCCCTCACCTTCCCAGCCTATTCCTACTTCATCGCCGGCCCCATTGCCGCTGGCTCACTCTCCCATAACAGGAGATCCCAGTCGATCTCCTTGTTGTCATCGGAGATATCGATGGTCTCGACAGGCACGCTCTTCCAGGCCAAAGGTCGGGCCGGAGCAGCGGACAACCGCCTCCCCTGCAGGGGAGGAGGCTGTTTCTCCTCCAATGCCTCTACCGACTACTGAAACAGCCCAGCTCCCTAAGGAGCCATCGAGATCATTGATGTCTCCGAGGAGGATGAAGAGGAAGATGATGCCATACTCAAGTCAAGGATAACTAGTTACTCATGGGCTGTGGAGGCTCCAACCGAGTAACCCCAGCTTTATACATGAGCCACGCAGCCACGTTGGTCCGAAGGATGAAGCTGGATGAACTCATCGTGTCCTCCCATTAAGACTCCTAAGGGAGGGGACCGTAGCCCTGTTCGGTTTATCTCCAACACGTGGCAGAACTCCATGACGAAATGCCTCATTTTCTCGCGCAGACGTCCCATTGCATTAATGACCCGAACCTCATTTTGCACGTGACAGGATCATGGGCACAAGACTCTAGTGACCCCTCGCATTATCCAGTCAGAATGTAGCAGTGACACGTCTTGTCCCGCCAGGCGAGCATGATTCTCCAAACCTACATGAAACCTCTACTCTAGTGACTTCGAAAGACAAAGAATCACCATCAGGCATCCTTGATACAACACCAGGCTGGGGTTGATTTTTTCTCTGCATCCTCTCCCCCCTCCAAAACGTCAAGGCTTGAGAATGAGGGGGTACTGTTGGGGGGAAAATAAGCCAGCCTGAGGATAATAGTTGAAGAGTACCATCCAGGTCCCCCAGAGCCTTGATCTATGAATCCCCAGCTAAAGGCTCAACCTCCGAGGTCATCAGGTCCCTTCACGATACCTCTTCATACCTACGAAGCCTTCCCTTGGCTTAACTGGCTTAGCCTCCCGAAGCCTCGATCACTCGAATCCTCAGCCTTCCGAAGGCTGAGCCTCCCGAAGGCTGAGCCTCCTGAAGGCTCAGTCTCCCCGACGCCCCAGTCTTCCGGAGCCCTACTTCCTGAAGCATTCACCTCCCGAATCCATGCCTCCCGAGGCCCCCCGCCTCTGGATGATCGTGCCATCCTCCCGAAGACAGCAAGATGATTCAGTAGTCCCTGGGAAGATCTACCGTAAGGGGAGCGAGGGTCGTGCTTTGCCTACCAAGAAGTGATCGGTATTAACGGCCTAGGCTGATGGGAGCCACTCTGACACCTTGGCGTAATGGAGGCTATCCTGACACACCTGACAGTGCGACGTCGGGCCACAATTGGCAACCGGCTCGCCGCACTGGATGGGGCAGGCACCACGATAGTTACCATGGTGGATGTTTACATCCCCAATAGGATAGAAAGTAGTTATCCGGGATGAGGCTCAGTAATTCGGTCAGGTTCCAGATATTCATACATTATGATAACTTGTAGGCCAATCTACACATGGCCCTATAAATAGGGGGCCATGGTCATCTGGGAAGGGGACGCGGCGAAACAATGGACACAGAGCACGAATCACAAAAAGCCTGTGCTTCTCCTCCCAGATCGATCCATTTTCCTACCATCAATATACTCGTGGTGTTCCTTCTTCTCAAACTTTGTCTCCAAGCTTGAGTCTCCTCCGTAGAAGAAACTCTCACCGTATTTGCTGGGGCAAGACGAACTCTTACTCCAACAGATATATTCATCCATATTGAACCGAGCTCCTTAGTATGGCCTCATCAGGTAAATGCACAGCTAGATGAACCATGACATCAAAGAATACAGGAGGAAAAATTTTCTCTACCTTGCACAAGATTAGTACGATTTCATCCTTTAACTTAATGCACAACATCAACTTTTAGTTGTCTAAGAAAGGTTCCCAATTTAGCTATTGCCTCATATACATCTTCTTGCACCAATCCTCACGGGCCAACTGGTAAAATATGCTGAAGGAGTATATGGTAGTCATATGTTTTTAGCCCATGAACTTGATATCCATCAAGATCCAAACATCTTGCTATGTTAGAGGCATATCCATATGGAAATTTAACTGCACTAAGAAACTGGCAGAACTTTCTCCTTGCCTCCATGTTCATAATATAGCATGCTTTTGGCTTGGAGTAGGTGTTACCTTCATCCAGCATATGCAACTTTTTCCTTATACCTTGATCATTGAAATCAAGTGTAGCACTAATTGTGTCCTTTGACTTGATCTCAATGTCAAGAAGGGTCCCAATGATGTTATCGCATATGTTCTTTTCTATATGCATAACATCTACGTTGTGTTGTAACTTAAGTTTTGACCAATATGGCAAATTATACAAGATAACCTTAATATGCCAGGTTGGTTCATCCTTGTTTGTCTATTTTCTCTTCTTATTTGTAGGATGCTACTTGGAACATCTTGAACTTTCCTCAACCTCTTCAATACTTCATCAGTAGAAAATTTTCTTGGTTTATCCCTATTCTTAGTCTTCCCATTGAATGCTTTGTTTTCCTCCATGGATGGTTACGTAGGAGAAACTAACAATGCCCAACATACCCAATTTTGTTTCTAAAACCTTCCAAGCACGGATCCTCATACAGTGCACACATGCGAAGTAACCCTTTGTGCTTTTAACTGACAAAGTGCCGAGTGCAGGATAATCATGAATTCGCCAAATAATCGCTGCACGTAGTGTAAGTTGTTCTCAACCATATGCATCATAAGTAGGAACACCATTCCAAAGACGAATCAAGTCTTCTATCAAAGGCTGCATGTATACATGATCATCTTTTCCTTGTGCTCTTGGTCCTGGGATAAGTAAAGCCAACATATAATTGGATTGCTCCATGCACACCCATGGTGGGAGATTATATGGTACTATCACTGGCCACATGCTATATGCATTGCTCATGTTACCAAACTTTTTAAAACCATTAGTAGCAATGCCTAGCCTTAAATTGCAAGGATCTTGTGCAAATGACTCAAAGGTAGTATCAAAATCTTTCCAAGCTTCTCCCTCTGTAGGATGTGTCATTTCATTTTCAATGGGCACCCTCTTCTCCTTATACCATCGTACATGATCAACTTTGTCCTTTGACACAAAAAGCCTTTGTAGTATTGGAATTATTGGGAAATACCAAGTCACCTTGTGGGGAACTTTCTTTTTCCCCTCACTATTGTATTTCCACCTTGATTCACCACATATTGGACACTAGTTATCATTTGCGCGCTCCTTCTAGAATAATGCACAATCATATTTGCAAACATGAATTGACTCGTATCCAAACCCACATTGTAAGAGTATAGTCTTGGTTTCATTGTATGACTTTGGTAGAGCGGTGTAACACCCAGTTTTAAAGAAATAAAATGGGGCACAACACATGTATGTCAGGATCAAGTTTCATACATGCGTTTACATCATCAGTGTATCATCATAGTGCCATTAATACAATAACATATCTAACTTATTACAAAGGGACCCGAGGGTCTAAAAGAAAACATAGCAGAACAAGAGAGCTTCAGCGCCAGCGGGTCTTCCATCTTCCACAGGTATCAACCGGGGGCACACCAGCCTAGAACAGCAACTCCGGATCGAAGTCGTCTTCATTGAAGGAAGCAGCTTCATTGACGGCTTCTGAACGACGGTAGAATGCAAGAGAAGGGACAATGGGTGTGAGCACAAAAATGTACTCCGCAAGTGAAGGGAAAACATGCTATGGGGCTTAAGTCAAGAGAAAGTTAGACACGGTTAAATACACTAAGCAAATTTTACCCTAATGAATCCAACAACATGCGTCCTATTTACTAAGTGTGAAGACACCACTATAACTAAAGGATTGACTCATCGGATTTCATCCGACTACCAAAACTCACCAGGTAATTCCATTACCTGGCTACCCAACCAACCATACCAAGCCCTGATCCCATCTAATCATGAAGAAGTGCAAGCCGCTCTTGACCGTGAGCACGGTTGATCTGATCAGTTTGATACTCTACAAAGTTTGAATAGCTTTCCCCACGAGTCATGATACTCGTGTTGCTTCACACTTCCGGTTTGTGGAGTCGGGGTCTCACTACAAGGCCTTTACAAAGCTCCCGCTGATCCGTAGACACCCACTGAGGTTTCACCACTAACAGATGATTCCATCACTGCAGAAGCCCCCTCTTGTGCCACTCAACCGCCCATTGGTGCCCACAGAACTGGAGGGGTGGCTAATTAGTTTGCCAGGCCGTACCCATATAAGCCTCATGGATGTTCGGTTTAGCCGGGTTACATGCTTCAAGAACCGGTCCTTAGGATCCCATGCAAGAACAACCACAAACAAACTGTGCATTACCCGCACACATGCATTCCCACACCATCATCATACAAACATTCCCTTGGGATCCCTATACCATGTTGCTACAAAATTAACATACCCAATTCTTATTGTATAATTATTAGTCAAGATTAACATTTCCTCAACTATGGTAACACTATCATATCTACCCATCATTGACCATGACTCAATAGCAGCGACAAGGAATAACCATACAAAAGCTAGTAAACCCTAACCTGGGATTCCAATTTTGACAAGCATGCTAAGAAGGATAAATAACTACACACAAATCCTAAAATAGGAGGAAGATGCTCAAAGGCACTTGCCTTCAGCTGAGGATTACTCGAAGTCTTCAAAAACTTGATCTTGTAGATTCCCGAACTGATCACCACCTAACGACGAACCAGAAAAAAATACACAATGGAAACTACTACGAAAAGTACACCAAACAGTACTACAAATAGGTAAAATCCCTATAAAAAGATTCTACATGATGCTATGAATACTTGAGCATGAAAATCGCCCAAATCAAAGCTACGAGCAAAAAGTTATAAGATTTTGAAGTTCCAGGGGCTAATCTACAAATTTTACTTAATTTCAGACACTAAAGTGAATATATTTTATACTGCAAGTCTTGATTATGATATCATAAAGCAAAACCAGATTTATTTTTCCGTTGAATTGAGATCGGGCGGCTGGGTTTTAAAGGGGTGGCGGATGGCTCGGTCAGGCGGTGCAAGCATGGGCCGACGGCGGCGGCCGGCCGGGACCTCACCGGAGTAGCGCAAAATTGCGCTACCGGCCATGGATCGTGATGGGAAATGGCTCAAAATAGAGAGGGCGACATGGGGATTCTTTATCGTGGCTTCATGACAGTGGAGAAGGTCCGAGGGTGGCCAATGACGGGGAATGGCAGAAGGCGGGGTTCCGAGCTCAGTGCGGCAGCGTCCGACAGCGGAAGAAGAACCAAGGAGCGACGAGAAGCTTCGCTGGAGACCCTGCGATGCCAAAGAAACAAGAGCTGAAGTAATAGGAGGATTGGCCAAGGAGAAATGTGGTGGCAGGGAGCTCCTTATCGACGGTGATGGAGAACCAGCGTCGAGGTTGAATCCGAGAGAAACTGGAAGGGGAAAACTGGGGAAAAAGTGTGAAACGTCGCAAAGAAGGAGATGGAAGGCTTATATGCGAGAGAGGGACAGGAATGGGTGGATTTTAGAGGATTTGGCCGGTGGCTTAAATTCCATAATTATGACAGTTTCCAAATTTGTGAGGGTGGAATGAAGGGGAAACGGCCGGAATCAAGTGATGGAATGGAGGGGATCGTGGCCATGCACTTTAATTGGCAAGTGATGGCGCGGGGGGGGGGGGGGTGGTGGGATTTTGAACCTGCGCGATGATTGGGGTGCAAGCTCCATGATGAAAGCTCTATCCACCAGCTTCTGGAAACTGGGGTACTCGTTAGCTGTGAGGGCATACTATAAGCCAATGTTGAGACCCTCCAGGAAATAATCTTGTTTCTTTTCATCAGTATCCACATCATTGAGGGCGTAGCGGGAGAGCTGGGTGAACTTAGTGAGGTATTCCCTTACTGACATGGGTCCTTGCTTCAAATTAAGAAGCTCCTTCCTTTTTAGCTTTACTTCTCCTGCAGGGACATGGTGTGCATGGAACCTATTCCGAAACTCTTCCCATGTGATCTCCTCGGGATCCTCATGGGTGGCTGTGTAAGCTGTCCACCATTCTTGAGCCAGACCAATTAGTTGATGAGATGCGAAAAGAACTTTCTCTCTTCCAGTGTACTGAGCTATCTGTAGCTTGCTCTCTATTGTTTTCAGCTAGTCATCAAACTCCATGGGCTCAATTGCTTGGGAGAAGGTTGGTGGCTGAGTGCTCAAAAAAGTTCTGAGTCTGGACTGCGGCTATTGCGGTGGTGCTTGCTGGTCTTAGGGTCGTTGATTGATAACCTGGACTAAACCTTGGAGAATGGTCATCACTTGATTGGCATCCATTAGAGGGGGCGGGGGTGGAAGATCGCGCTGGTTGGCGGTGTTGTCATTGGCGTTATCGCTGACATTGTCGTTGACGTTGTTGTTAATGTTGTCGCTGTTGTCGATGTTGACATTGACGTTATTGCTACGCCTGGTGTTCACCATCTATTGGTAGTCAAGGTTCAAGCGGGGAACATACGGGAAAAGCATGGACGGAAAAACAAGACAAGAGCAGAAAAGAACACATAAGCATGAAAGAAAGAAAGAAAGGAACTCCCAACTATTATTATATTATTAACCGATGCAATGTAGAGGGGAACGCCACATTACACCAACACTCATGCAAAGATCCAACTCATAACAAGGTTCACACTACAGACACAAGCACAAGCACACACTAGCACAACCGACACAAGACAACTAGAACACACGAGACTAACCAATTTATTCAGCTAGGGATATCCTCCTAGCACGACTCTACTCCTTGCCTGTTGTGCTTGGAGGACATTTTGCATTTGCCAGAAGAAGCTTTTTGTGTGACGCGGAATGGGGTGGTGCAGCCACGGGTGCCACAAGAGCCTCCTCGGGAAACTGGTCGGGTCCTACAGCAAAATCTGCAGCTCGGGGATGCTCTCCTCCTGCTCTGCATGATGTTAATTCATATCCTCTAGCTCGTTGAGGGCTCTGTCAAGCTCGACGTACAGGGCGGTAGTGAGGTGGACCTGCTCTCTCAGACGGAGATCTGGCTCATTGTTGACGGGTGTGAAGATGACCTCCAGACTACCAGACGGGCATTGCGAGAACTTCCTGAACTGAGTGAGATGAAGGGCTTGTCTATTCTCCCTCAGAGAACAGCCAGAGCCTGGTGAGCAGCGTCCTCGATCCCTGCCTCAAAGGTAGCTCTGAGGGTGACGGCGGTGTGGACTCAGCGAAGACTATTGTCAGTGGGCTTCTGGAACATGGTCTCCTCCACTGACCAGGAGTAACCACGGCTTCCAAGCGGCGCTCTGACACCCTTGTAGAGTGGAGTGTCATGGTAGCCTAGACCCTGAAGCAGGTACCAAAGCGTACGGGCGAAGTAGCTGGCAAGCTGTCCATTGGAGTAGAACTCGGTAGAGGGTTGGTGCACCCAGACAGCACCAGCAGGGATCTCCAGCTCATGAACCAGCACACGCTTGCACGGGGTGATCTTCGTGCGGGCCGTCTAAAATTTTGAGGAAGACAGAAAATTAGTAACCGTTTTATATAGAGAAATAGACAAGGTAAGAAAAAACTGAAGGGAAACAATTTTACAAAATTAGTTTGTACAAACATAGGTCCTTAGCACATCCTTTCTATCTAGGTTGCGTCCTATAGTCAATATAGCTCTGATACCACTTCTATAACACCTAGTTTTAAAGAAATAAAACGGGGCACAACACATGTATACCAGGATCAAGTTTCGTACATACGTTTACATCATTAGTGTATTATCACAGTGCCATTAATACATTAACATATTTAACTTATCACAAAGGGACCCGAGGGTCTAAAAGAAAACACAGCATAACAAGAGAGCTTTAGCGCCAGCGGGTCTTCCATCTTCCACAGGTATCAACCGGGGGCACACCAGCCTAGAATAGCAACTCCGGATCGAAGTCATCTTCATTGAAGGAAGCAGCTTCATTGACGGCTTCTGAACGGCGGTAGAATGCAAGAGAAGGGACAACGGGTGTGAGCACAAAAATATACTCCGCAAGTGAAGGGAAAACATGCTATGGGGCTTAAGTCAAGAGAAGGTTAGACACGGTTAAATACACTAAGCAAACTTTACCCTAATGAATCCAACAACATGCGTCCTATTTACTAAGTGTGAAGACACCACTATAAAAAAGGATTGACTCATTAGATTTCATCCGACTACAAAAACTCACTAGGTAATTCTATTACCCAGCTACCCAATCAACCACACCAAGCCCTGATTCCATCTAATCATGAAGAAGTTAAAGCCGCTCTTGATCGTGAGCATGGATGATCTGATCAGTTTGATACTCTACAAAGTTTGCACAGCTTTCACACTTATGGGGTGTGGAGTCAGGGTCTCACTACAAGGCCTTTACAAACCTCCCACCAATCCGTAGGCACCCACTGAGGTTTCACCACTAAGATTTTATCGCTGCAGAAAGCCCCCTCTTGTGCCACTCAACCGCCCACTAGTGCTCACAGAACCGGAGGGATGGCTAATTAGTTGGCCACTCGGTACCCATATAAGCCTCGTGGTTATATGCTTGAAGAACCGGTCCTTAGGATCCCACAAAAGAACAACCACAAACCAACTGTGCATTACCCGCACACGTGCATTCCCGCACCATCATCATACAAACATTCCGTTTGGATCCTTATACCATGTTGCTACAAAATTAACATACCCGATTCTTGTTTCATAATTATTAGTCAAGATTAAATTTCCTCAACTATGACAACACTAGCATATCTACCCATCATTAACCATGACTCAACATTGGCGACAAGGAATAATCATACAAAAGCTAGTAAACCTTAACATGGGATTCCAATTTTGACAAGGATGCTAAGAAGGATAAATAACTACACATGAATCCTAAAATAAGAGCAACATATTCAAGGGCACTTGCCTTCAGTCGAGGGTTGCTCGAAGTCTTAAAAAAACTTGATCTTGCAGATTCCCAAATTGATCACCTCCTGACAACGAACCGTAAAAAAACACACAAGGGAAACTACTAAGAATAGTACACCAAACATTACTAAAACTAGATAAAAACCCTATAAAAATCATCCAAATTGAAGCTACGGGCAAAAAAGTTATAGGCTTTTGAAGTTTCAGGGGCTAATCTGCAAATTTTACTTAATTTCAAAGAATAAACCGAATATATTTTATACTGAAAATCTTATTATGACATCATAAAGAGTAACCAGATTTATTATTGTATAGAAAAGAATCATGTGGAAAAGGTTCACGAGCCCGTGGACCACGACCTGGAGGCCGGTCCACGGGTCCACGATAGGCCAATTAAGAGGTTTGAAGGGGAATCTAATCTCGTCCATCGGATTAAGATCAGGTAGCTGAGTTTTAAAGGGGCGGCGGATGGCTCAGCCGGGTGGCACAATCACGGGCACATGGGGTGACGGCAGTGGGCGGCTGGGACCTCACTGGAGTAGCGCAAAATTGCGCTACTGACCACAGATCACGACGGGAAATGGCTCAAGAGAGAGAGGGTGACACGGGGATTCTTTACCACGACTTAGCGATGGCGGAGAAGGTCAGAGGGTGGCCAGCAACGGGGAATGGCGGACGGCGAGCCTCCGAGCTCGATGCGGTGGCGTCCGGTAGTGGGAGAAGAACCAAGGAATGACCCGAAGCTTCGCCGGAGACCCTGCGACGCCAAAGAAACAAGAGCCAAAGTCATAGGAGGCTCGGCCATGGAGAAATGCGGCGACAGGGAGCTCCTTACCGACGGTGAAGAAGAATCGGCACCGAGGTCGAATCTAAGAGAAAGAGGAATGGGAAAACTGGGGAAAAACTATGGAACATCACAAAGAAGGAGATGGAAGGCTTATATGCAAGAGAGAGGGAGAGGAATGGGCGGATTTTAGAGGATTTGGCTGGTGGCTTAATTCCATAATTGTGACAGTTTCCAAATTTTTGAGGGAGGAATGAAGGGGAAACGGCCGGAATCGAGTGAAGAAAGGGAGGGGATCATGGCCATGCACTTTAATTGGCGAGTGATGGTGCGGGGAGGTGGGATTTTGAACCAGCGCGGCGATTTGGGCAAAATAGGTATATGACACTAAACAATTTCATCATCACCATTGCATATATCCACTAAACATGTATATGACACTTCCAAACATCCCAAAAGCATGGCTAAGCAATTCTACCCAAGAGACTCATATCAACTACCACTTAGGCTTCAAGAAATGTAAAGAAAGAACTAGGTAAAGCCTAACACAGGTGACTATCCATTAAGTTGACAGACATTGCATGCAATTTTGTAAAATAAAACATTTAAAACATAGGTTTAAGATGATCAAGGACACTTGCCTTTTACCCAATGCTGCTAAGTATTGTCAAAATTTTGGTCTTGAAGTCCCTTGAACTACTTTGGAATGTTATCGACTAATCGCGAGAACTACTGACAAATAACACAAAGGAAACCATTAAGAACAACATACAAAACATTATTAAAACACTTTGAAAACACTATAGTTGGATAGGTATGATTTTAGAAACATTTAGACGCAAGAATCGTCTAATTCGGAGTTAAGGTGAAAGAGAATGGGCTTTCGGAAGATGGATTAGACTGGAAAGGAAATGCTGATTTACTGGAACTATCTTCCTATGGGAAAAGGCTCTATGCACAAACTGCATCAAGCATGAAAACATCATTGTGCAAGATTCAAGAAGTGTAGGACAGACTAGACTTTGCTAACTAGGCTAAAGAGAATGATGTGGTGCTGACTTGGCATGCTATACAAGTACTGTCTTGGATTAAAGAAGGGATACACTGAGATCTAGTCTCGACCACCCATGATCAAATGGATGAGGTTACGCTTCTAGGTTAAGGATACTACCGGTGACTCTGTGCAACGATGGTGGTTTGGGTTTTGTCGAAGACAGCGATCGAGCGCGTGGCCACTAACATCGATGTTGAGCTTCGATGGTATTTCAGTGAAACGAGAGAAACACGGCGTAGAACACGGAAAGACTAACTCAGCGGTATGGTTGGTTTTAGAAGGCGTCATCCGAGGTAGTGGCAAAATAGAGATGACTGCTGCTAGGTTTGGTGGTGACCGCAAATAGACGCAGCAACGAAGATGCTCGCGTTCCAGGAGATTGGCTTTGAAACTTAAGAAACTGCCTGAACAAAGACGTTCATATTTCCTGGGAACACAATGCTATGGCATGGATTTTGGTAGATCATCCACTGAGAGAAAGAACAATCAACGAAGATGAGATGGGTAGCAGTTGTGACATGATGTGGAATGGGCTCCTAGGGTAAAGTAGAAGACTCAATGGGACACGTCGTGACATGACTGGTGCATCCATACAGCTTTTGGATTGACGGGGAACGTGAATGCAAATCCGGTGCGCGCAAAACGCGTTCAGAAACCGGACATCGGATATGTCGACCCTGATTCCGGTGGTTTGGTTGATCTACTGGATGACCCAGTTGCTGAGGGCATGGGGAACATCATGGGACATGCACTGGTGAAAGGGCATGGCAATTTGACCTCTGGTCAGCCAGGAACATCAATGCCAATCGGCTATAGCGCAGCTATCCGTGATGGCGACGACCGTGACCGTGTAGATCGGGATTTGGCCGGAGCTAGGGCTTGGCTAGAAACTTAGCATGATGCTAAAACAGTACTAAAGGAGGAGAAGAAGGGGTTCTCACCTTACTTCGATGGTCGAGGAAGGAGAATTCACGGAAACGATGACGTAGCACATCACGGGCGGTGGCTCCGACGAACGGTGGCGCACGGACAGGGCAGCAGCGGTTTCTAGGGCTTGGGGCATGGAATAGGGGTAGCAGAGGGTGTGTAACTCATATTTATATTGCTAGGGGCAGTTGGTTGAGGTGGAGTCCAAGTCGGACACAAATCGGATACGAGTTCGAATCAGTTAGGATTTTTTTTTCACAGCTCTTTATTCCGAGGGTGATATCTTCACCGTCCAGACTCCAAATTGGATGTTTCTGGACTCTAAATTATAGTACTAAAAAATATCTACAACTTTGGTACTTATTGGAACTTCTGAAAATGTCATCTTGATTTTCAAAAATTTACGACAACTAAACTGTTTGAACTCAGACTAATCTGCGCAGCATTGATTTCGGGAGCCATAACTCCTAGCTCCATTATCCAAAGGGGACTTCCATAGGTTCAAATCAAAGCTCTCGACGAGACCTACAATATTGGTATTGCAGGATTTGCATTTGAGGCTATTTTGAACTCTGAAACTTTATAGTAACATGATGCTGTCCAGGACTCTGCGCAAATTTACAGATTTCATGAATCCTTTTTGTTGGGCCTTCTAGAAGATTTGGCTAAGAGTGTGGACATGAGCAAGATTGAGCCCAAAGACACTTTAGGTATATTTAAGGTTTAGAAATGAAACTTTTGCAGAGAAATTTGAAAAGGTTTGAATTTGAATTGAACTTGGAGTGAATTTAAGAGAAACGAAAAATGAGGTTGAACAAGAATACGAGTAGATAAGGAATTTAAATTTGGATTTGGTTATAATTTTAGAAATAGTAGAGATTGGATTTAAATAAGGATTTTGATAAGATTTGAATTGTACTAGAGAAGGATCAAGTATGATCAAGGATTGAATAGATGATGAATTCAAAGATTTTGAATTCTAACCATTAAGATCCTTAACTAGTTTACTATAGAGCTTTGTAAAAACCTTTTCAAAATCTTTTTCACTCAAAACACAAAGAGAAAGAAAAAGAAAAAGAACTCGAATGCATTTACCTGGCTGCTAACAAAACTCAGCATGCAATGCACACTAAATAACCTATATTTATTGATTGATTAAGAAAATAGGTTTTAAACCTATGCTACTGGTGAAGCTATTCAATAATCCTAAAATTTTAAAAAAATTGTAAATTCTAAAAATTAGAGTATTACATTCACAAACAGGTCACATACTTGCTAATCAATGTTAATAATAATTATCTAAAGAACTAAATAGCATATTATTCAAAAGTACATAAACATAGACGTAATACAATCGTCTCTATGATTATCTGTAGGGCGTATCACCAACAGTCGACTAGGAGGGACAAGATCTGGTCGAGGATTATTGCTTGGATAAATAAATGCTGTCATACGAGTAAATCCAACAAAAATATTAATTCATAGACATTTTGATTAAGGTTTTATCAACAATATTAAAAATATATTCGATAAAAGCTATTTTGCACCTCAAATCTTCTCGAGTCCTAACCTAGTGACTCAAATCACCTAAAACCTTCTGGTTTGTTCCTCCGATCGAGGCATCATGACTGACGGCAACAAAGTTGCTCGTTGCCCCGTCATGATCATAAGAGAAAGAAGAGGAGGAAGACAATGTGTAGGGAAAGAAGAGGAGGAAGACAATGTGTAGGGGGACTTCTTGACATCCTACTATGCTCTTGCTTCCTCTTCTATATCCTCCTCGAGAAGGTCCCAATCAACCTTCTCATCGACTAGAACCAGGTCTCCCAGGTTGGGTAGTACTTCTAGCCACTCTAATCCTACCTCCTCACTACTAGTGGTATCCTCCAGTGCTTCTGCCACCTCCTCCTCATCGGAGGAGATGACAATAACTTCGAGGGCCACCACTAGAGGAACTGGAGAAGGAAGGGGAGAAATAGGAGGAGGTGCTGGTGATGGTGGTAGAGAACACACTAGAGATGGTAGGGGAGAGCCCAGGAGGATGAACCTAAGCTCTTGCGATGAGGAGGATGAAGAAGAATCCATGGTTATACGATCGAAATACAAAGGACTGAAAAGGAGTTTTTTAGCTCGAGTATGAGATCGGTAAACACAAGTTCACAAGGTTAACACCCAGGGGCTCTTCATTTATAAATACTAGGCACCCCATGACTGTTCAACTAACACATTTATTACCGGCGTTTGCAACCCCTCAACTTCTGAAGCAAATCAGCAGGCATCAAAATACATTTATTCAAATGACGTTGTCCATATTTTAGCTTTCGAGGTAGTCTGGTAGATGTCGAATCACTTCAACTATAACACCCCAGAGCCGCCAGAATCCTGGGATGTCACTAAAGTACGCAACCTACAACTTGCCATAATAATAAAAAAAATGGCAGCATCTCCTCTATAAAAATAAGCATCACGGAAGCATTAACACAGATAAACAAGATATGCAGAATATCACAATAACGGATAAAAACATCCTAACATGAACCAAAAGAAAAATATTAAGTTTAACTTCACCACCACACTTTAAACTTCAAACGTACGACTCTAAGGACTAAACTTTATTTATTATTACAGCAGAATGATAAAAAAATATAGACATGAAGTGCAAAACGTGCTGCTACATTCCCATCCCTTCACGACAAGCACCAAATACCTGGAAAGAGTAATGCAAGGGTGAGATATAAGTCCCAGCAAGCAAACTTGTTTTGACTAGTTATTTAAACCACAAGTTGATTAAGCATCGATTTAATACAGTTTTCTCAAGACATAAGACATGTTAGGATAGTATTAACAACATTAAAGAATAACTTCAAATAAAGATCGCAACCACATGTGTAACTTCATATCTACAATAACATATAAATGTTACTAATTTCCAAGAATGCATATGAATGCAATGATATGTCTTCTTTTACATCGCACCCCTCCTCGGGCAACGTATGATGCGTACCGGTACAGTCGTGATATTTACGACATAACTTCCAATGCATATGCAAATTCAAGTGCACATGGTAGAAATATGCTACAATTGCATTAAAATATACTACCAATAATACTTCAACTTCATCCTCAAGTCAAATAACAATATAGCTCACAAGAATTGTAGCAACGTAAGGATAGATATAAGTCAATGATTAAACATGCTTAAACATAAAGCATAACATAAAGTTCAGATCACAGTTAAATTGTCATGGTTCTAAAATAAAGGTGTAGATGATGAAAATAACAAGTCAAAACGGTAGCAATAACATAGCTACGTTTACTTGCCTTCTACCGACGATAATGGCCAACTTCAAGTGTGAGACGACGAACCACCACCTAAACATAACCATAACTCAGCACCAACACTCCTCATAACATGCAAATACATAATACAAAGCGCTCCTACGCCCCAAACCCTCAATCAAGACATATCGACCAAAAACAGCACACACGCATTAGTTTGACAGGAGCAGCAGTACTTATCTTTTTTGTATATATTTTTCTACCACAGATATAATAGCAAATGAATACATTTTCAGAAACTACAGAACAAGGGCTACAACTTTCGTTGTGATGACACAATTTTCTCATGCCTCTAATGTCTCCTAAATGACATAGCAAAACAGCTCTAGAAACCTGTCGTTAATTTCAGATAGCAGCCACCCAAACCTGTTTATCTCCAGAAATACGTAACAAAAAATTCTTAAATTTTGTGGACATGTAGATCATAACACAAGCTTCAACTTTTATATCATTTGGATCTACATAAAACATCTCTAACAAGGCCTAATCAAGTTCTGAACTTCGACAATGAAATCTGTCAACCATTAATTGCAGAAAAATTCAGAACAACGTAACTAGAGCTACAACCAATGAAAAATTGCATTGTTCACACCATTGGAAAGCTTAATGAATCCTCTACAATGTTCTAGCATTCTGAAAAATTGGCTCGGCAACTAAGATGCCCAAAAATAGAATAGATCCAACAATGATAGAAATTTGATAGAGGTACAATAGTCAGATTCAGACAGCAATATCTCCTAAACCACATAGCCAAAAAATCTGAAATTTCACTGGTAGCTAGGTTTCGAAGTTAGCTACAACTTTGTAGTTGATCACTTCCACAGGAAAAATAATCTAGGTCCCCGAATCATCAAGAACACGCACACTGCTCAATCTATCTGCGCGCAGAACACTCAGTTCGACCCCAAACCACAAATTCTCCTAACCAAAACCTCTAAAACCAAGATCTACCGGCCATAATCATCAACCAAAACATGAAGAACAGTAGGGGAATTGTTACCTTAGGGCACCACAGCAAGAAAACCCCAAAATCCCTAGCTCCAAACCCCCTCTTCCCCTCTTCTCCTTGCTTTCCTTGCTGCCCTTCCCTTCCCCTTCTTCTCCTCTTCTTGGCCAAATCCCAGCAGCAGCAGCCACCTTCAGCAGGGCAGAGCAGGGAGCAGGGGCACCACCAAGGGGAGGGAGAGGGGCGGCACAAGAGAGAAGGCAAGCTAGGGCTGCCGGGTGGAGGCAAAAAAAACCAGATCGGGTGGAGGGTCTTTGGCTGGTTGGAGGAGGAAGAGAGAAGGAAAAGAAAAAAAAGGGCGCATGGGCCTAGGGGAAGGGGTTGGGCTGACCGGCCCAAGCCCATGTTGGCTCAGCCCACTTCCTGGTTAAAGCTTCTTTATTTTAAAAGAAATACACTGCTGCAATTTGCTTCAATTTCTTCTCTTTTCTTTCCCGGCGAGAGGGATTCAATACCGAAAAACCGGAAACGAAGACTTCCAATTTCTTTCCAAAATTTTAGGGCATTACATCCTCCCCTCCTTTAAAGAATTCGTCCCCGAATTCAGCTATACTACAACCGCTACGAAAAAGAAACATACCAACTTAAACCAAAACTTAAAACTGACCTTCCTTGAAGAGCGCTGGATACCTCTTACGCATTTGCTCCTCGAGTTCCCAAGTAGCTTCACGTTTCGACTGATTAGTGCATAAAACCTTCACATTTGTTCATCCTCTTCATCATGACTCGTTCTGACATGTCCAAGATACGCATTGGACGACACTCAACAGACAAGTCCTGCTGTACTCTGATAGGCTCAAGATCAATCTTATGCTCTAAATCCCGCAGATACTTCCTCAACATGGATAGGAAGACATTATGCACACCACTCATAGAATCTGGTAACTGTAGACGGTAAGCCAAACTACCAACTCGAGCTGTGATGACAAAAGGTTCAATGTACATCAGGCTAAGCTTCCCTGTAGTGCCAAACCGAACAACACCCTTTGTGGGCGATACTCTGAGGAGAACCTGGTCATCTACCACAAACTCCAGCTCACATCTCCTCACATCCGCATAACTCTTCTGTCGGCTCTAAGCGGCCAACATGTTCTGTCGTATCTCCAGCACTTTCTCGGCAGTCTGCTGAACGATCTCAGGACCAAGCACAGCCCTCTCACCAGACGAATCCCAACACAGGGGAGAAACACACTTCCTGCCATACAAAGCCTCATATGAAGCCATCTTAATGCTAGCATGATAACTGTTATTATAGGAAACCTCCACCAAAGCAAGGTGATCCTCCCAACTGCCCTTCCAAGAAAGGACACAAGCACGTAGCATATCTTCCAAGGTCTGAATGGTCCACTCGGATTGCCCATCTGTCTGAGGATGGAAAGCGGTACTCAAAGAAAGCTTAGTGCCCATAGCACTCTGAAGGCTCTGCCAAAACTTCGATACAAACTTGGTGTCTCGATCTGATACAATCGACTTAGGCACACCATGCAACCTCACCACTTCCTTGATATACAAGGGAACTAAATCCTGAGCTGAACTCGTCGTCTTCATAGGAATGAAATGCGTGGACTTAGTGAGCCTGTCCACAACAACCCATAGGGCATCCCTACCACGAGGCGATTGGGGTAAACCAACCACAAAGTCCATAGTGATATGCTCCCATTTTCACTTGGGAACCTCTAAAGACTAAAGCAACCCCGCAGGCCTCTTATGCTCAGCCTTTACCTGTTGACATACACCACAAGCTGCCACATACTCGGCAATATCAACCTTCATCCTTTTCCACCAGAAGCTCCGCTTCAGATCTCTGTACATCTTAGTCTCACCAGGATGAATTGTATATGGAGTCCGATGAGCCTCTCTCAAGATGTCCATCTTCACATCTGACTTCTGTGGCACCCAAAGACGTCATCTGAAACAGACTACATCATGCTCATCGATACTGAACTCCCGAGGTCTGCCATCTGCAATCCTTTTGCGAACCTCCTGAATCAAGCGGTCATGTTGCTGTGCCTCACGCACTCTCTCGAGTATGGGTGACTGAATGATCAACTAGGTCTCCTCTCTTGCAGTGCCTGCATAGCAAAAGGAAATACCCATACGATCCAATTCTGCAACCAAAGGCATCACTGTCTTAGGAACACCCGTCCTGCTTAGGGCATCTGCCACCACATTAACCTTCCCAGGGTGATACTGGATCGTCAGATCATAATCCTTTATCAACTCAAGCCATCTACACTGCCTCAAATTCAGCTCCTTCTGAGTAAAGATATACTTGAAGCTTTTGTGATCAGTAAAGATATCACAAGACTCACCATAGAGATAATGCCTCCAAGACTTCAAAGCAAACACCACTGCAACCAACTCTAGATCATGGGTAGGATAGTTCCTCTCATGCTTCTTCAACTGTCGGCAAGCATAAGCAGTTACTTTGCCATCCTGCATCAGCACACAACCAAGAGAATCTGTATACACCGTGAAGCGCTTGCCGCTCTCAAGCAAAACTAGAATAGGAGCATTCACCAACTTATCCTTCAGAGTCTGGAAACTGGCCTCACAATCATCAGTCCACATAAAAGGAACACCCTTCTCAGTAAGCTTTGTCATCGGCTTTGCAATACTAGAGAAGTCCTGTACAAAACGCCGGTAATAACCAGCAAGACCAAGGAAGCTCCGTATCACCATCACACTGGTTGGCCTTTGCCATTCCACCACTGAAGCAACATTCTTAGGATCAACAGTAATACCATGCTGATTAATCACATGCCCAAGGAAGCTCACTTCAGAAAGCCAGAAAGCACATTTCTTCAACTTTGCATAGAACTTATTCTTCCGGAGAGCATCCAAAACAAGACTAAGATGACGCTCAAGCTCCTCATCGGACTTGGAGTAGATCAAAATATCATCGATTAATACGACAACGAAGTCATCCAAGTACTCATGCAACATCTTAGTCATCGCCTCCATAAAGATAGCAGGGGCATTCGTTAGTCCAAAAGACATAACAACATACTCATAATGCCCATACCTCGTGATAAAAGCATTCTTCTCAATATCCTCCTCCTTAATCCTTATCTGGTGATACCCAGAGTTCATATCAATCTTAGAAAATACCTTAGCACCTCTTAATTGATCAAAGAGAGCATCAATACGAGGCAAAGGATACTTATTCTTGATGGTCACCTGATTAAGAGCATGATAATCCACACATAGCCTCTTAGAGCCATCCTTCTTCTCCACAAACAACACCGGGAAAGCCCAAGGTGACTTACTAGGTCTGATGAATCCCTTAGCAAGAAGATCATCTAACTGCTTCTTCAACTCCACCTGCTCCACTGGAGCCATCCGATACTTAGTTCTATAGATAGGCTGCGTGCCAGGAACCAACTTGATCTCAAAAACCGAATCACGCTCAGGGGGCACACCTGGAAGTTCATCAGGAAAAACATCGAAGTAGCGACACACCACTGGGATATCCTCCACGTGCAAGGCAACCTTGCGATCATCAACCATTGCCAAAAGAACGCCAGACTTTCGAGTCCAACGATCAGGAAACAACTGGCACAACAAAGAGAGAGTGTACTTCACCGCACTCCCTTGAAAGACCACCTCTCGACCCGACGATGCCTGTATAGAGACTGTCTTCCAGAAACAGGAGATAATAGCTTGATACTGAGAAAGCCAATCCATGCCAAGAATAACGTCAAAAAGCTCCAAAGGAACTACCACCAGATTAGCAACAAAGGCTTCATCAGCAAGATGAAAAACACAACCGGGGCAAACAGAAGAACTGGAGATAAGACCTCTAGCAGAACTGACAACAATAGACTGACTAATCTTCTGCATAGAAAGACTAGCACGAACCACAAAACCCTCCGAGACAAACGAGAAGCTAGCACCAGAATCGAAAAGAGCATGCGCATCAAACGAATCAACTGAAATAATACCTATCACCACGTCTCCACGGTCTCTGCCGTCAACACAGGGCATAGCATATGCCCCTGGAACTGGAGGTGCCGAAGGAGCAGTAGCCTGGGTCGGTTGAAACAACCCAGACTGAGGCATCGAAGGAGTAGTCGGTGTAGTTAAAGGCGCCATCAAGTACTGAGGGTAGACCGGCATGGGCAGGTACTGCTGAGTGGAAGCCGCCGGCAAGCACTGCAGAGTGGGTGGCGCAGGAAGGTGTTGCTGTGCAGAGGAGGTCGCCGCCATCATCTGGACGGTGCTACTAGAATGTGAAGCTGAAGAAGAAGACACTGGCTCCCAACGCACCTTCCCATTGGGATTCTTCCTACAGACCACGTTCTTGTGATCCATGCCACAGATAGAACACCTACCGGTCCATTGACACTCCACATGACGGTGCGCGTCACCACACCAGAAGCACACCAGCCCCATGCCAGGCTTGGGAATAGCCCGATACTGAGGTGCGCTCCCTCCTGAGGCACTAGATTGAGAAGACTTGCCGCGGTATGGCTGGTGATGCTGGAACTTCCCCTTCTTGTGAATAAGACCACCAGAATGGCCCTTCGTATCGCTTTGACTGTGAGACTGCTCACCACCTAAAGACTTCTGCAAGTCAGCAGTGTACACCTACTGCATCTCCACACCCAAAGCCTGTTCCACTGTAGTGCGAAAGTTAACCACTGGAAAAGCACCCAACACTTGGCGGATCGAATGCTTAAGACCTTGACGAAAGTGTTTTGCCTTCTCTACCTCGTCATGCGCCACGTGTGGGATGAAGCGGACAATCTGATTGAAGCCCACTTCATACTCTGCAACTGACTTCTTATCCTACGTATAGGCATTCAGATCAATCTTCATCCTATCCAGGAAAGTCACTGGGTAGAACCTCCTCTCAAACTGCCTGACAAACTCGTGCCAGGACAACGGGCCATGTGCAGCCATGCGAGCTGACTGCACACCCTTCCACCATATCTGAGCCTCACATTTCAGCAGTTGTACCCCATAACAAACACGATCGTGAGCCAACACATCAAAAGCCTCCATCTTGTCCTCCAAATATGACAGTCAATCAGCAGCATGAACCAGAGTACCACTGCCGTCAAAACTGTCTAGCTTCATGCCAACCCACTGCATGAGAGAAACACCGCTGACAAGACCATCTGCAATAGGAGCAAAGATATGCAAACCCTTACCCATCCTACATGTGCAAGTGTGTCAAATTAAGCCTTATTTCACCTAGAATCTAAAGTCTAGGCTTTGATAGCAACTGTAACACCCCAGGGCCGCTAGAATCCTAGGATGTCACTAAACTACGCAACCTACAACTTGCCATAATAATAAAAAAATGGCAGCATCTCCTCTATAAAAATAAGCATCGCGGAAGCATTAACACAGATAAACAAGATATGCAGAATATCACAATAACGGATAAAAACATCCTAACATGAGCCAAAAGAAAAATATTAAGTTTAACTTCACCACCACACTTTAAACTTCAAACGTATAACTCTAAGGACTAAACTTTATTTATTATTACAGCACAATGATAAAAAAAAATATAGACATGAAGTGCAAAACATGCTGCTACATTCCCATCCCTTCACGACAAGGATCAAATACCTGGAAAGATTAATGCAAGGGTGAGATATAAGTCCCAGCAAGCAAACTTGTTTTGACTAGTTATTTAAACCACAAGTTGATTAAGCATCGATTTAATACAGTTTTCTCAAGACATAAGACATGTTAGGATAGTATTAACAACATTAAAGAATAACATTAAATAAAAATCATAACCACATGTGTAACTTCATATCTACAATAACATATAAATGTTATTAATTTTCAAGAATGCATATGAATACAATGATATGTCTTCTTTTACATCGCACCCCTCCTCGGGCAACGTATGATGCGTACCGGTACAGTCGTGATCTTTACGACATAACTTCCAGTGCATATGCAAATCCAAGTGCACATGGTAAAAATATGCTGCAATTGCATTAAAATATACTACCAATAATACTTCAACTTCATCCTCAAGTCAAATAACAATATAGCTCACAAGAATTGTAGCGACGTAAGGATAGATATAAGTCAATGATTAAACATGATTAAACATAAAGCATAACATAAAGTTCAGATCACAGTTAAATAGTCATGGTTCTAAAATAAAAGTGTAGGTGATGAAAATAACAAGTCAAAACGGTAGCAACAACATAGCTACGTTTACTTGCCTTCTACCGGCGATAATGGCCAACTTCAAGTGTGAGACGACGAACCACCACCTAAACATAACCATAACTCAGCACCAACATTCCTCATAACATGCAAATACATAATACAAAGCGCTCCTACGCCCCAAACCCTCAATCAAGACATATCGACCAAAAACAGCACACACGCATTAGTTTGACATGAACAGCAGTACTTATCTTTTTCGTATCTATTTTTCTACGACAGATATAATTGCAAATGAATACATTTCAGAAACTACAGAACAAGGGCTACAACTTTCGTTGTGACGACACAATTTTCTCATGCCTCTAAGGTCTCCTAAGTGACATAGCAAAACAGCTCTAGAAACCTGTCGTTAATTTCAGACAGCAGCCACCCAAACCTGTTTATCTCCAGAAATACGTAACAAAAAATTCTAAAATTTTGTGGACATGTAGATAATAACACAAGATTCAACTTTTGTATCATTTGGATCTACATAAAACATCTCTAACAAGGCCTAATCAAGTTCTGAACTTGGACAACGAAATCTGTTAACCATTAATTGCAGAAAAGTTCAGAACAGCGTAGCTAGAGCTACAACCAGTGAAAAATTGCATTGTTCACACCATTGGAAAGCTTAATGAATCCTCTAAAACCTTCTAGCATTCTAAAAAATTGGCTCGGCAACTAATATGCCCAAAAACATAATAGATCCAACACTGATAGAAATTCGACAGAGGTACAATAGTCAGATTTAGACAGCAATATCTCCTAAACCACATGGCCAAAAAATCTGCAATTTCACTAGTAGCTTGGTTTCAAAGTTAGCTACAACTTTATAGGTTATCACTTCCATAGGAAAAATTATCTAGGTCACCAAAACATCAAGAACACGCACACTGCTCAATCTGCCTGAGCGCAGAACACTTAGTTCGACCACAATCCCAAATTCTCCTAACCAAAACCTATCAAACCAAGATCTACCGGCCATAATCATCAACCAAAACATGAAGAACAGCAGGGGAATTGTTATCTTAGGGCACCACAGCAAGAAAACCCCAAAATCCCTAGCTCCAAACCCCCTCTTCCCCTCTTCTCCTTGCTTTCCTTGCTGCCCTTCCCTTCCCCTTCTTCTCCTCTTATTGGCCAAATCCCAGCAGCAGCAGCCACCTTCAACAGGGCAGAGCAGGGAGCAGGGGCGCCACCAAGGGGAGGGAGAGGGGCGGCACAAGGGAGAAGGCAAGGTAGGGCTACCGGGTGGAGGCAAAAAAAAAAACAGATCGGGTGGAGGGTCTTTGGCTGGTTGGAGGAGGAAGAGAGAAGGAAAAGAAAAAAAAGGGCGCATGGACCTAGGGCTGGGTTAGGCTGACCGGCCCAAGCCCAGGTTGGCTCAGCCCACTTCCTGGTTAAAGCTTCTCTCTTTTAAAAGAAATACACTGCTGCAATTTGCTTCAATTTCTTCTCTTTTCTTTCCCGGCGAGAGCGATTCAATACCGAAAAAACCGGAAACGACGACTTCCAATTTCTTTCCAAAATTTTAGGGCATTACATCAACTCTCCTTAGAAGTTGCATTCTTTTAATCTAACACTGAAGTTGAAGTAATTTCCTGGCTCAATGTCTTGAAATTCTATTCGGTTGGTGATTTTCCTCGAATAGACCTAGCTCTACATAGTCAAATGAGTTCTCGACTAGAAAGGGTATGGTTGAATGAGAAAATCCCTTAAATAGTTGGGTTTTGGCAAAGATTGAAGTCTTAGCTATGGATGGCAATTATACCCTATTACCCATTTACCTACGAGTAAATACCTTAATATGGTCGGTTATGGGTTGCATTTGGTACCCGTGGGTACGTTCATGGATTAAAAAATACTACCGATGAGTAAAACATGTATGGGTAAGGTATACCCATACACGTGAAACCTATTTACTTATATAACCTCTTCGATAGGTGGGCCCAATTCTCTGAACCCATCAGCCGACCTTAGACTCAGCCTCTCTCCCCATCTCATGTGAGTCCCTTGAGTGCTCACCGCCACCTCCCTCTTCAGTCTCCCCGTTTCCCTCTCCTAGTCTCCCCGGACCCCCAATCCACCCAGCTCTCTGTCACCTCCTAGTGTCTTAGCCCCACTCGGCCACCCCACGCCACCACTCCACCCACCCTGCCGCCACCTCCCAGTGACCCAGCTCCACCCTTCACCACCACAGGGCAACCCCGCCATGAGCCATCGTGATGAGCCTATGGCTCCTTCAGATACGATCAATACCACCAATAATTCTCAAACCATACAACGATCCAATTACAAGAGGACATGCATGACAATTAGACCACCAGGTGAACTTGTTCCTTGCTGTTCATATTTCCTTGAATAGATTACTACTAAATTCTTGTGATGTTTCATTGCATAGGAACGTGGGAGAATCACCACAACCTTACTCGGACGTCACTCCTCGAAGGCCAAGTCTACTTGGACTCAAGGCTGAGCTCTAGTCGTGGTCGTGGTAGAAGTCGTGGTCGTGGTCTTAGTCGAAGTCGAATTCCAGGATAACACGTCAGTAAAACAGGCATAACTCACTAATACGAAGTCCGTTTTAGGCATCTTGGATATTCTGGAAACCTTACGATGAGCCATTTCCATTTGATATGACCTCGACCAAATATTCCTTATAGTTTAGTTAGAGTCAAAGGAATAAGGTGCTACGTCACTGTTTTGAACCCTGCCGAGTTTTGTAATCGTGTAGGAGTCAGAGTCTAGGTTGTGCATGCCTCTCTCCACGGTTGCACAACCCTAGGTCGACCTCCTCACTCCCCCCTATATATACACAGTAGCCGTTATAGTTTAGACTTGGGTTTAGCTTAGATTATTCTGTTTAATACAGTTTCACTGTTTTTTGGTTTATTGAACCCCAAACTCGAGTGCTTCATTGGTAATTAGCAATATTCAGATTGCATCTACCTGTTCTTTCTTGTGTTCTCGATTCGCTTACAGGAAAAGCCTTCTTGGTGAGGTCAACCGCGTCTTGGTATGGTTGATAACCACGGAGTAGTAGTGTAGTGGTTGCGACGGTTCTTGATCTATTCTGATCAGTCTTTGGATCATCAATGTCAAAACTCCAGTAATTGACTTATCATATTACCTTTGGAAGATCGGGCAAACATGCATCAAGTGGTATCAGAGCCTCGGTTGCCCGTTAGGTAATCTCAGTTATCCCTTTTGTTTCGTCGAGTTCCTTTACCCAGAGTCCAGAAAGTTACCCCGCAAAAAAAGATTTAGATCTTAGTTTTCCAAAATCCAAACCACTTTGTGTCTTTCGCAATTTTGTTTTCAATTTTTGCATTGTTGAGTTTGAGTCCATCGTCGGTGTCTTGTTACTGGTCGAGTCATCGTGTTCTAGTTTCTAGTGTGAAGTCTTTGCTAATTTAGTCGTCGAGTTACTCAGCTTGCCTAGTCTGCTATAGTCGAGTTTGTGTCCCACTCGGGGTCCCGACCAGTCACTCCGACCAACCCTCGGGCCCCGACCACTCACTCCGACTAGTCACTCCGACCACCCCTCGGGTCCCGACCACTCACTCCAGCCACTCACTCGGGGTCCGACCAACTACTTGAGGTCTGACCAGTCACTCTGACCATCCACTCATTGTCCGACCAGTCACTCTACCCACCTTCTCAGACCTAACCACTTAGTCGGAATCGTCCACCTTCTCGGATCTGACCACCATAGCCGAAACAGAGGTAGCTAGAGTTCAGAGAGAGAGAGAGAGAGTTTGTGACCCACATACAACCTCACTGGTCTTAGGAAAGGCAGTAGAAGAGTTTTGAGTTTGTGTCACATTCGCAAAAAAAGAAAGAAAGAAAAGAAAAGAAAAGAAAGCAAGAAACAAAGAATAAAAAAGAGAAGAAGCAAAGAGTGCCAAAACAAGAGAGAGAATTCAAAAAAAAAAGGAATCAGTTTGCATTGCGAATTTTGTTCCATTGTGCTGATGTTTGTTATAGTTTTTGGCTTGCTTGAGCTAGTTCTAGGAACGTGTTTGGGCCAGCAACAGTGACGAGTATTGTGAACTTTTATTCAGCTTTGCTAATCTGATTTCAATTATTGCTATTACTTGCTACTAAATATTGCTTACCTAAGCTACACCTTCTCTCGATCAGAATGATTTCTCCCCTTACAACTACCTCACTCGCACTCGATAAGGTATCACGAACCAGCCACCGGTTGTGCCAACTGCTGTGTATGGTAAGAACACTTGCAAGAGCATGGTAAGATGCTTGAGAGTGTGTGACTCCACTGATAGGTGTAGAGTGCCCGATCTTTCGGCGAGTGATGATAATTTCGATTAGTGGACGTCGACCCTCACGATCCGACTATGACGAGCAAGCCCGAAGCGCCAATGCAATCGCTGAACCAACTTCCGATGGATATTAACCTTGCGGTAAACAAGATCAACCTGATCACGAGGATCAATTCTTGCAAGCAATCGAAGAACGAGCAAGAATTAGAGGCGAGCAATCTGATGTATTGCACGAAGGTGGAGTTCTGAATTCACGTCGAAGGACGGATTGTAGCTAGGCTATCAATTAAACAAAACTCAAGTAAAATAGGGGGCGCAGCCCCTGGTTTTATAGGGTGGAAAAGAGGGGGCGCAGCCCCTAGGGCCGGCTAGGAGAGGGAGAGGCACGCACCCCTAGGGGCGCCCTCCTTTGGGCCGCCTTGGCCAGATTGGCCCAAGTTGGTCCACATCAGTCTTTAGGCCTTCTGTTGGTCAAACTGAGCTTCTGGGCCTTCATTCTTCAGCACCAAAACAATCTTTAATTCTCGTGCACGGGCCCGAGTCATTGGCCTAGCTGGTGGCGCCTGGATTGATGGAGATGGCGTGGGGACTTGGGCTGATGGAGATGGCACCTGGGCTGGAGTGGATGGCGTCTGGGCTGATATATAGGTGTCGATGTCCTCATCATCCACCTCCACCACCAAGTAGTTGATAGGGATAATATCTTTTGTTATCTTCTGTCTATTACTAACCATGGCAGGTGAAACATCGGATGCGAAATAGTGTGTTTTGAGAGAAGAACTCACAATATTGTTGGATGATCATCGGCAAACTATTAGTAATAACATTGACAAGAAGCTTGCAGGAACTAATACCGCATTGCAATGACTCAGTGAAAGCGTTGCAATACTCAATACACACTTTGATCGATAAGTTAATCTGTCATCGAACAATGGTCAACTGGATCCTCATGTTGTAGCTCATGAACAAGAGGAGTCCATCGCGGATGAAGAAATTTTGAGGCAAGAACGTGACGCCTTTGATGCATGACAACAGAATCGATTGAACTTCAACTGTCAAGGTATGAGAGGTAATGATTTTCACCAACATAACCCACATGTTAATGATGATTCATTTGCTAAGGTTAAATTAATTATACCATCTTTCGCGGGTGCTTATGATGCTGAAAAGTATTTAGATTAGGAGATGACGGTCGAACACAAGTTTAATGCTCATTTGGTTCCTGAAGTGCATAGAGTTAGGCAAGCCACTAGTAAATTTAAAGATTTTGCAATCATCTAGTGGAATAGAGTTTGCATCGATGGATTAGCGCCTACGACATGGAATGCTTTAAAGGTTGCTATGCGTAACAGATGTGGTCCACCCTCTTTTAAACGTGATTTGCGTAAGAAATTGCAGCGCTTAAACCAAGGTGATAGATCCTTAGAAGAATATTATCAGGAGCTACAAATTAGTATGTTGCGTTGTGATATTATTGAGGATGAAGAGGCTGCAATGGCATGCTTTTATGGAGGTTTAAGGCGTGAAATTCAGGACATAGTTGATTACAAAGAATACAATAGTGTTCGTAGATTATTCCAACTTGCGTGTTTGGCAGAAAAAGAATTGTAGGGACGACAACAGAGACCAAGGAACAATTTTGGAAGCTCGACTTCTTCAAAATCAACACCGGGTCAAGGCAAAACAACCCCACATTCAGCTTCACGGTCTGCTACCCCCTTCTCGAGTAGGGCGCATTCAGTAGTACCCTCAACACCGTCACACGCTCCTAAGGTAAGCAAATCTGTAAGTGTGCAGGGTCCAGCCAAGAGCTCTTCTTTGGTTGCCTCTATAGACCGATCGACCAGGATTGTATGCCACCGATGCAAGGGAATGGGCGACATCATAAAGGATTGCCCAAGCCAGCGAGCATACATTGCAACAGAGGACGGTAGATATGTAAGTGCTAGTGATGTTGAGGATGAATATGCTCTTGCAGCTAACCTTGCAGGTAAAGAGGACGAACTCGAGATGGATATCAACCATGAGGAAGAATTCAGTGCAGCTACTATGGAGAATTATAGAAGACTCATTATGCAGTAAGTGTTAAGTACTCAAATGGAGCAAGCGGGGAAGTTACAATGCCATAATCTATTTCAGATGTTACGCGTAGTCAAGGACTTTCATGTTCGAGTCGTTTTTGATGGAGGAAGCTGCAACAATTTAGTAAGTTCATATTTGATCAAGAAACTTTCCTTGCCGACAAGAACACATCCTCATCCATACCACATTCAGTGGATCAACAATAGCGGTAAGGTGAAGGTAATGCAAACAGCTAGGGTGCATTTTTCTATTGGTTCATACCATGATTGTGTTGATTTCGATGTAGTTCCCATGCTAGCATGCTCTCTTTTGCTAGGACCATCATGGGAGTTTGATACTGATGCAACATATCATGGTAGAAGTAATAAGTACACTGTTATGCACAAAGGAAAGAAAATAACTTTTCTACCTTTAACCCCTACTGAAATTATGAAATGTGAACAAGAGATAGCTGAAAATAAGAGAAAAGAGCTTGAGAATGAATCTGAAAAATCAGCAAGTAGCGTAAAACGTTTTTCCACACAAAAAGGAGAAAGCAACAACAACTTCTAAGCCCGATGAAATTAAACTGAAAGGGTGTGTTATGCTTGTCACTAAATCTGATCTTGTTGAAATTTGTGATAATGAGCTACCATGCTATGCTTTGATATGCAAAGATGCTTTAGTTTCACTTGAGGATATATCTACCTCTTTACCTCCTGCTGTTGCTAATCTTTTGCAAGGGTTTGTGGATATATTTCTAGTTGAGGTACCCCAGGATTACCACGTATTCGAGGGATTGTGTATCAAATTGATTTGATTTCGGGAGCAAGTTTGCCAAACCGTGCTGCATATAGGATCAATCCAGAAGAGACTAAGTAAATTCAGCGACAAGTCCAAGACCTTTTGTACCGTGGGTATATACGAGAAAGTCTTGGCCCTTGTGTTGTTCCGTTCTTCTGATTCCTAAGAAAGATGGTAGTTGGCGTATATGTGCTGATTGTAGAGCCATCATCAATAATATTACTATCAGATATCGTTACCCTATACCTAGTTTAGATGACATGCTTGATAAATTGAGTGGTTCTATAATTTTCAGTAAAATTGACTTGCGAAGTGGATACCACCAGATTAGAATGAAACTTGGAGATGAATGGAAGACTGCATTTAAAACTAAGTTTGGTTTGTATGAATGGTTAGTAATGCCTTTAGGGTTAACTAATGTACCTAGTACTTTCATGCGATTGATGAACCGAAGTTTTACGTGCTTTCATTGAAAGATTTGTGCTGGTTTATTTTGATGATATCTTGATTTACAACAAGTCACAAGAACAACACTTTGATCATTTGCGTGCTATTTTTAATGCTTTGAGAGATGCACGTTTGTGCGGTAACCTCGAAAAGTGCACCTTTTGCACGAATCAAGTTTTTTTCTTGGCTATGTTGTTACTCCACAAGGAATAGAGGTGGATGAAGCAAAAATCGAAGCCATAAAGAGCTGGCCGACCACTGAGACTGTTACTCAAGTAAGAAGCTTTCATGGTCTTGCGGGTTTCTATCGACGATTTGTGTAGGATTTCAACACCATTGCTGCTCCATTAAATGAGTTGACAAAAAAGGAGTAATTTTCAAATGGGGACCTACACAAGAAAAAGTATGCAAGTTGTTGAAAGAGAAACTTACCCGTGCTCCATCGCTCCAACTCCCTGATTTTGGTAAGACCATTGAACTAGAATGTGATGCTAGTGGGATTGGAATTGGAGGTGTGCTAATTCAAGAAGGTAAACCTATTGCTTATTTCAGCGAGAAATTAAGTGGGCCAAGTCTGAATTATTCCACTTATGATAAAGAATTGCATGCTTTAGTTCGTGTTCTTGAAACTTGGCAACATTATCTGTGGTCCAAAGAATTTATTATACATTCTGATCATAAATCGCTGAAACATATTAGAAGTCAAGCTAAACTGAATAAACGACATGCTAAATGGATAGAATTTATTGAGTCGTTTCCATATGTCATAAAACATAAGAAAGGAAAAGACTACATTTAAAACTAAGTTTGGTTTGTATGAATGGTTAGTAATGCCTTTTGGGTTAACTAATGCACCTAGTACTTTCATGCAATTGATGAACGAAGTTTACGTGTTTCCATCGGAAGATTTGTGGTGGTTTATTTTGATGATATCTTGATTTACAGTAAGTCACAAGAATAACACTTTGATCATTTACGTACTGTTTTTAATGCTTTGAGAGACACGTTTGTTCGGTAACCTCAAAAAGTGCACCTTTTGCACGGATCGAGTTTCGTTTCTTGGTTATGTTGTTACTCCACAGGGAATAGAGGTGGATGAAGCAAAAATCAAAGTCATAAAGAGCTGGCCGACCCCTGAGACTGTTACTTAAGTAAGAAGCTTTCATGGTCTTGGGGTTTCTATCGATGATTTGTACAGGATTTCAGCAACATTGCTGCTCCATTAAACGAGTTGACAAAGAAAGGAGTAATTTTCAAATGGGGACCTACATAAGAAAAAGCATTCAAGTTGTTAAAATGAGAAACTTACCCATGCTCCATTGCTCCAACTTCCTGATTTTGGTAAGACCTTTGAACTAAAATATGATGCTAGTGGGATTGGAATTGGAGGTGTGCTAATTCAAGAAGGTAAACCTATTGCTTATTTCAGCAAGAAAGTAAGTACACCAAGTCTGAATTATTCCACTTATGATAAAGAATTGTATGCTTCAGTTTGTGTTCTTGAAACTTAGCAATATTACCTATGGCCCAAAGAATTTGTTATACATTCTGATCATGAATCACTGAAACATATTAGAAGTAAAGCTAAATGAATAAACGACATGCTAAATGGATAGAAGTTATTGAGTCATTTCTATATGTCATAAAACATAAGAAAGGAAAAGACAATGTGATTGCTGATGCACTTTCTAGGCGTTATACCATGTTATCTCAACTTGATCATAAGATTTTTGGTTTAGAGACCATTAAGGACTTATATGCTGCTGATTTAGACTTTAAAGAAGTGCTTGAACATTATACAGAAGGGAAAGCATGGAATAAACATGTGCTAAATGACGGATTGCTCTATCGTGTTACCAAGCTATGCATTCTAGCTAGCTCCGTTCGTCTTTTGTTGTTGAAGGAGGCGCATGGAGGAGAATTGATGATACATTTTGGAGCAAAGAAGACTAAAGATGTGCTGGCCTCTCATTTCTTTTGGCCAAAGATGAGACGTGATGTCGAGCGCTACATGTCACGTTACACCATTTGTAATAAAGCTAAGTCTCGCTTAAATCTACATGGTCTTTACATACCTCTTCCTGTTCCTAGTGTACCTTGGGAGGATATTTCCATGGATTTTATTTTAGGATTGCCTAAGACAATGAGGGAGAGGGATAGCATATTTGTAGTTGTGGATCGATTCCCTAAAATGGCACATTTTATACTTTGTCACAAGAGCGATGATGCTACAAACATAGCTAATTTGTTTTTCAGGAAAATTGTTCAACTACATGGAGTGCCTAATGCTATCATCTCGGATAGTCACACAAAGTTTTTGAGTCACTTTTGGAGATCACTTTGGAATAAATTGGGGACAAAGCTATTGTTATCTACTATGGGTCAAACAGAGGTCGTCAACTGCACATTATTAACCATGTTGCGGGCAGTTCTAAAGAAGAATTTGAGGATGTGGGAAGAGTGTTTACCACATATTGAATTTGCTTACAATAGGTCAGTATACTCCACCACCAAGGTAAGTCCGTTCTAGGTAGTGTATGGATTTAATCTCGTGCTCCTATTGATTTACTACATTTTCCTACTTTTGAAAGACTTAATTTAGATGCTAAGAAATGTGCTGAGTTTATTCTTATGTTGCATGACACAACTAAAAAGAATATAGAGAGCATGACTGAAAAGAATAAGATTGCTGGAAGTAAAGGTAGAAAGGAAATAAAATTTGAACCGGTGATTTATTTTGGTTACATTTGAGGAAGGATAGGTTTCCATAACTAAGAAAATCAAAGTTGATGTCTAGATCTGATGGACCATTTAAGATAATTAAGAAAATCAATGATAATGAATATAAATTGGACCTACCTGCAGATTTTGGGGTTAGTCCCACGTTTAATATTTCAGATTTGAAGCCACATTTGGAAGAACAAGATGAGCTTGAGTCGAGGACGACTCCAATTCAAGAGGGGGAGGATGATGAGCCTATGGCTCATTCGGATATGATCAATACCACCAATAATCCTCAAATCATACAAGGTCTAATTACAAGAGCATGTGCACGACAATTTGACCACCAGGTGAACTCGTTCTTTACTGTTCATGTATCCTTGGATGGATTACTACTAAATTCTTGTGATGTTTTATTGCATAGGAATTTGGGAGAAGTACCACAACCTTACTCAAACGTCACTCCTCGAAGGCCAAATCTACTCGGACTCAAGGTTGAGCTCTAGTCGTGGTCGTGGTCGAAGTTGAGTTCCAGGACAACATGTCAGTAAAACGGGCATAACTCTCTCATACGAAGTCCTTTTTAGGCAATTTTGGATATTCTGGAAAGCTTAAGATGAGCCCTTTCCAATGGATATGACCTCGACCAAATATCCCTTATAGTTTAGTCAGAGTCAAAAGAATAAGATGCTACATCACCATTTTGAACCCTGCCGGGTTTTGTAATCGTGTCAGTGTCAGAGTCGGAGTCCAGGTTGTGCACACCTCTCTCCATGGTCACAAAACCCTAGGTCAATCTCCTCACACTCCCCCTATATATACACAGTAGCCATTGTAGTTTAGGCTCGAGTTTAGCTTAGATTATTCTGTTTAATACAATTTCTCCGTTTTTTGGTTTATTGAACCCCAAACTCGAGTGCTTCATTGGTAATTAGCAATATTCAGATTGCATCTACCTGTTCTTTCTTGTGTTCTCAATTTTCTTGCAGAAAAAGCCTTCTTGGCAAGGTTAACCATATCTTGGCACGGTTGATAACCACGAAGTAGCGATGTAGTGGTTGCGAGGGTTCTTGATCTGTTTTGATCGGAGCCTTTGGATCATCAACGTCGAAACTCCACTAACCGACTTATCATAGTACCTTCGGAAGATCGGGCAAACGCGCTTCACGTTGTGTCTTAGCTCTGCCCTAAGCCACCACCGTCAACCCTGCCCAACGCTGAGCGTCTAGGTCCATTGCAGGGCAGAGATCCATGCAGCCAAGGGCTAGTCCCTTCCTATGCTGGTAAGCAATCCTATATGTGCAGCTATATGTGCTATCATACTTCAGATTCTGACCTTGTGTACAGATTTCAAAATCTTCTGACCTTATGTGTTGTATGCCTGTATTGCTGAGTACTGAATTCAGTCATGTATTAAGTTATATTCAGATTTCAGTCATGTATTAAATTGTGTTGCTAAGTATGACCTTAGGTGCTTTATTTAGAACCAGATTTTGAAACCTTATGTGCTGTTATATGTGTTGTATGCTTGAATCGCTGATTGTTGTATTCACATGAGTGCAAATGGCTGGCGGGTAAATGGGTATACCTGCGGGTGACGGATTTGATGCCCGCTCTTTGCCCATGAGCATTTAGGCTATACCTGTGGGCGGGTAAAATTTGACAGGTATAGGTACCCATGCCCGCCATAACCGTTACCATCCCTGGTCTTAGCATGTACCAATGGCCCCCTTTTGAGTTGAGGTGGAGGCTAGCCAATGAGGATATATAATTATTTATTATATATTCTATAAATATGGTATATCTATAAAGGTATAGGTGACCTAGGCATGCTACGCTCGCGGTGTGTAGGCATGTCGTACAACAAGGATTCCTTGCGACAGCATTCCTCGGAGCACCGTATCTCCGCCACCGATGACATCCCCCGAGGCGTGGCTTCGACACCCAAGGCTATGCAAATGCCTTCCAGGGCACCCTGGGCATAATCTGTCTTCCAGGTGACCTAGGCATAAGCGGCGCCCACGGTGTGTGGGTGTCACGTCCCAAATACTTAATCACGCATTTAAGCAAAATCATGCTTCTTAAGCATTATGCTTAATTTTGCGTAATGTTAATTGGGAGTGCTAATGCACTTCGTTAAAAATAATTTGAATAAGAGAAAGAAAATTGGGGGAGAATATAATTGAAGTTGCATTTGAAATACCTATTTTCTCTAACATGTGGGCCCCACATGTGGCCCCACCATCCTACCCACTCCCTCTCTTAAGTGGGCAGCACCCCACCTGCCCTCTCTCTTTTCTATCCTCACTTCCCACGTCCCCCAAGCTGCAGCAGCAGCTCCCCTCCCTCTTCCCCTCTCCCACTCAAGCACTCTCTCTTTACTTCCAAAATCCGAGCTCAAGTGGAGGATTCAAGGTATCCATGTGGTACCATTGCATTCTCTAGCTTATGAGCTACTTATCTATCCAATCCATTTTCGTTTTCATGGAAGAATAGAGTAGTTCTTGAAGTTCTTGGCATTCTTGAGCTTTTTGGAGGAAAAATGGGGTTTTGGTCGAAAATGAGCTCTAGAGTCGTGTTGATAGTTGATGAGTAAGTTCTAGTACCTTTAGACTATCCCTAACATGTTCCCTTTAGACTTGAAAAATATCGCAACTTGAATCAACCAAAAACCCACTCAAAACAGCTTTTCTAGGCTGGCTCAAATACTCTAGACTCACCCGGATACTCTGTGTTTAGCAAAATTTATCCGTTGAATTGTGTTCAAAATTAGTTAGGGTTTAGGGTGTGAGTTTGGTTTAGGATCTCTTGGATAGGGCATGTGCATGTTTGTGTAGCACAGATTTGTAAAATGAGTCAAATCACCTGAGGGAAAAATCGTGAAGAACCCGAGTCTGTATCACTTGGATTATCTGGTTAAACCCGGAGACTCCGGGTAGTTATGTGATCGTGTAGCCGAGAGCTTCATTAGGAACATCACTCGGAGTGTCCGGTATATCCCGGATAGTCCGGATCATCCCGGAGGTTCCAAGTCAAGATAGAATAGTGCTAACCAAGAGCCCTCACCGGAGAATGACCCGGATACTTCGGAACTTGGTCATTCTGGATTCACCCGGATACTTCAGGCCAGTCAAATAAAAAGGAGCAACCGAGCACCTCTTCCGGAGGGTCACCCGGAGGGTCCGAGCCCGGATACTCCGAACCATTCCGGATACTCCGGATGGCTATTATTTTCTGGATTTCATTTAAATCATTTAGTATTGCATTGATTTTCATATCTTATACTTCTAGCATGTGTTGAGCTTTGTGGCATACCTTTTTGTACTTCATTCATACTCATTTGCATTACACGCGTTGATCCTTTTAAGAGATCACCGATCCGTCGATCCCAGAGGCCGAGGGCGATCCCGGGGCGCCTCACCTGTTTGAGCCAGTGCATCCAAGCAAGCAACTAAGCATATTGATCCCTCTTGTGTAATTGGATATGTTTAAACTGATGAAATATGTGTATGTACGTATGCATGTTTAGTGAGTCAGTGTCGGGTACCAATGGGTAGAACCTATGCTGATTGCATTCTTCTACCTTGAATACTTGTGTATTTACATTCCTTACAGCCTTGAGATGTTATCAATGTCTAGGTATGAGTTTGACTTATACGCTTAGCCATGCTTAGGTCATTCGGTAGAAGTCGAACGACGGTGCATCCCATTGTTCGTGAGCATAGGACCTTCTTATGATTACATACACTTGTTGAGGTTGTGATGGTTGTATGAGTGGTGAGTACAAGATGAGGTGTGGGAGGTTCTAGGATGGTGTTTTGTCCTACCTGGATGTGGAGTTCCCCTGGGTAGGTCGGTAGAGGAAAAACAGACACCGTAGACCGTTTTCTGCCGGTTAAGCACCAATCGTCGGTGTTGTTGGCTTTAGCACTTACCTTACTCACCACATGCCGATCTAATAGTAAGGCGAGCTGAATAACTTCGCAGCTGTGGCATTTTGGGCTTGGACATTGATGGTGTGAGCGAGCAAGCTTGTAGCGGTACTAGTTTGCTCCGAGTGTATTTCTAGTACCACAGCGCTGAGCGATGCATGATCCAAACGGTTGGGGCTGGTTGGGAAAGGTTGTCATGAGTACCCCCTTGTGTGCACTTTGGCCGATGGCACAAGCCGTATGGTCCTCGTGTCATGTGGGTCCAGGAGTATCCCCTGCAGGGTGTATAAACAGTTCGAATTACCGCGCTCTCGGTCATGAGCATGCTTCTATCCATCTGCATCAGTCGTAGAGTTTCGAGTATGGTTTGTGGTTCATTATGTGGGAGATGGTGATGTTGGTTCTTGTTACTTGTTGATATACATGTTGTTTACAGTTACTTTTATTCAGTTGTTAGTTGCAGGTTAGTTTTTCATATGTTTTGGGTACAGTTTCTGTCGCTCACACATATATCTAGGATGCTTAGTGCTTATGTTTTACTTGTGGTTCATCCTTGCTAATGATCAATGCATAATCCTTGGAGTCGAGCTATGTATATGTGCTCTATATGGTTTAAGTCTTGCAAGTACCTTCGTATTCATGCCTGCGCTTTCAGGTACTCCTGTTACTGGAGAAGAGACTTTTTTTGGCTACTTCGTGCCTGCCGATCAGGGTGGCGGGCAAGAGTAGTGCATCCTACTCTGAAGGTGGCGTGTTGAGATGGTGCCTAAGAGTATGTGGCGCCGTTCTCTTTTGTTGTTCATAAGTTTAACTTTCCGCTGCTTAGTTCTTTTGTGGTTAGGAGTTGAGGGGTTTTGTCTCCTCCTAGCTCGCATTTGCTGTAAGTTGTTGAAATCAGTTGCATGCTTAATACTTGTAACATAAATATTTATTAGTCACTCTTTATTAAGCTATATTGTGATGTACATGTTGGAAGGCATGTGTTCCGATCCTTGGGCGCAAAACACATGCCGGGACTACCGGTATGATATTCTGGTTAATCATCGAGGTGGTGATTATGAATAATGATCCTCCTGGTGATTAATTAGTTTGACGGTCCCTCACAGCGTGGTATTAGAGCTTGGTTTAATGAAGTAGCCTAAACATAATTAGAGCATTATTTAGTAAGTTGTTAACTTCACTTAGTAACTCACTAAAATTTCCTTCGTGCATTTTCATGATCAATATGTATGAATCTGCTATATTATGCCCCTAAGTATAACATATATGGTTGTGATGCTTCATGGGGTGAGATGCATTTGAGAAAGATACGTGTAGTTCAGAAGTGAGCATGCCTTCATATTTCATTGCACATTTTGCATCATGCCCTTGAACATGCTTTTTCATTAGTTTATAATATACAGATCCAAATAAGCGAGATCCGCCGTAGCAAGTAGCATTAGTTGGAGTTGGATTTTTCACCTAGGGCGAAACTTAACCTTCACCTTTCTTCCTTCTCATCGTCACAACAGCATTAGAACCCGTGGCAGTTTGGGAGATCTTCCCGTGGGTTCTAATGAGAACAATCCTCCGCCACCCCCACCGCCGAGCTTGGCGGATGTCCTAATGCAAATCGAGCAAAATCGTCAAGCTCAGACGGCGCTCCTCGAGGCTCTCGTGCGCAACACGGCTCCTCATGGTGGAGGTGGGGCCAAGCGCTGAGATGATTTCTCGGACTTCCTGCGGACTCTGCCGCCTACCTTCACACATGCTGAGGATCCACTCGACACCAACCATTGGCTTCGCACCATCGAGCAGAAGCTCGCTCTTCTTCGGTGCGAGGACCATGAGAAGGCACTCTGCCAATCATCAGGTGTCTTGGGCGGAGTTCCACCAAGAATTCTGTGACTTTCACATACCTAAAGGCCTTATGGATATCAAGAGGCGAGAGTTCATGGACCTCAAGCAAGGAGGCAGAACCGTCATAGAGTACGTGCAGGTGTTCAACCACCTTGTGCAGTATGCTCAGGATGAGGTCGACACCGACGAGCGGAAGCAATACCGCTTTGTCAATGGCCTCAACTCGAAGATGCAGGACCGGCTGTCCACACACGAGTTCACCAACTTCAACAAGTTGGTGAGCACATCTCTCACGGTGGAGTTCAAGCTGAAGAACCACCAAGAGGAGAAGAAGCGCAAGAGTGGTTCGTTGCCTTCCATGGGCGGGAGCTCTCAACGCGCCCGCACGTAGAGTCAATCTCCACCATCTCACATGTCAGCCTCGACAGCTCAACTACCGATGTGGATGGTGCGGCGTCTGTCTTTCTCCGCTCCAGAAGGGCAGTCTGCAACATCCATTGGCTCTCAAGTGAGCGTGACCAGTGGCCCCAGCGGCCCATGCTACAACTACGGCTGTGTCGGCTACTATGCTCGGGATTGCGCATATCTGAAGCCGGGAGCCGTGGTGACCGCTCTAAGGCCACCACTGGCTCAATCTACACCTCAGTCCTCTCAGGCGGCCCATGTCCCCAAGCGTGGCTGAGCACGCCACACGACCACTGAGGATGTTCACGAGAGTGACACCGTCCTGATGGGTACATTGTCTGTGCATTCACATTCTATCATAGCTCTAGCAGTTGTTCTTTTCAATTATGGAGCTTCATAACGGCAAGTTATACTTGGCGTCATGGGTTGACAGTCAGCACCACCCCTACATCCTATCTTATAGATGCACCTGGAGCCAAGGTCCTTATTAAGCAACGCGTGTCCAACGCCTCGGAAATCATCAATGGGATGTCTTTTGGTGTGAATTTGTTAGTGATGGACTCGAAGGGGATAGACATCATATTGGGGATGAACTGGCTTACCAAGAATAAGGCGGTCTTCGATTGTGCTCAGCGGACGGTTACTCTAAATGGTCCGTCCACCCGTATTCAATTGAAGCTTGAGGGTGTTGAGTCTTGTCTCTTTGCTGTGAAGGTTCTCCCCACCATAGAACTGTTAAGTATTCCTATGGTGTGGGAAATCCTGGATGTCTTTCCGAATGAATTGCCAGGAATTTCACCCGACCGAGCAGTGGAGTTCTCTATTGATCTCATGCCCGGAGCGGCCCCAATATAAAAAAGGTCTAATAGGATGCCACCAAACGAAATTATGGAATTGAAGAAGCAGTTGAGGAAGTTATTAGAGAAGGGGTTCATTCGTTTGAGCTCCTCACCTTGGGGATGCTCAGCACTCTTTGTGAAGAAGAAAGACGGATCTCTTCGGATGTGTGTTGATTATCATCCGTTAAATGAAGTCACTATCAAGAACAAATATCTTCTCCCTAGGATTGATATTCTGTTTGATCAACTGACTAGAGCCCGAGTCTTCTCGAAGATCAACTTGAGACTGGGATATCATCAGATTAAGGTATGACCGGAAGATATTCCAAAGACGGCTTTCTCGACCGGCTACGGGCTATATGAATTCACCGTCATGTCCTTTGGATTGATGAATGCATCGGCATTCTTCATGTATTTGATGAACTCGGTGTTCATGGAGGAATTGGATAAGTTTTTCATGGTCTTCATCGACGACATTCTCATATACTCCAAGACTGATGATGAGCATGTAGAGCACCTCTGTATTGTTCTTGGCTGACTTAAAGATCATTAGCTTTAAGCCAAGTTCAGCAAGTGTGAGTTCTGGCTCAGGGAGGTAGCTTTTCTGGTTCACGTTCTATTAGAAAACGGTGTTGCAGTTGACCCAAGCAAGGTGCAAGATGTGCTTAAATGGGTACAACCCAAGAATGTCACGGACATCTGGAGTTTTCTCGGATTTTTGGGCTATTACCGCCTGTTCATCGATAATTCTTCCAAGGTTGCCAAGCCAATGATTGAGTTACTGAAGCAGGGCAACAAGTTCGAGTGGTCAAGCGAGTGTGACTCCGCTTTCCAAACTTTGAAGAAGTTGCTCACGACTGCTCCAGTTCTCGCTCAGCCAGATATGACCAAGGGTTTCGATGTCTATTGCGACGCTTCTCGCATGGGCCTCGGATGTGTCCTTATGCAAGAAGGTAGGGTTGTCGCTTATGCCTCACGGCAGTTGAAGCGCCATGAGGAGAATTATCCAACACATGACCTAGAGCTGGCTGCATTATCTGATGGGGAACTTGTGCTGTATCTATACGGATCACAAGAGTATGAAGTACATTTTCACTCAAGCCGATCTAAACATGAGGTAGCAAAGATGGCTTGAGTTGATCAAAGATTACGAACTAGAGGTTCATTATCATCCAGGCAAAGCGAATGTGGTCGCCGATGCACTAAGCCGGAAAGCTTATTGTCATTGCCTTAGAGTCAAGCCTGGGAATGCCACACTTTGTGATGATTTTCGCCAGCTTGGGCACAAAATGGTTCCGGATGGCTTCCTTGCCAATTTGGAGATCAAATCCACTCTCTTGGACAATATCAAAGCAACTCAAAAGGATAATAAGCGCATGGCCTGAATCTAGGAGAAGATGAAGATCGGCAAGGCCATAAGATTTTCTGAAGATGATCAGGGTGTTCTGTGGTTTGGGAATCGATTAGTGGTTCCAAGGGTCGAAGCACTAAGGAAGAAGATTCTTGATGAGGCTCGTGACTCTTTGCTATTCATTCATCCAGGGAGCACGAAAATGTATCAAGACCTCAAGTCACGGTTTTGGTGGACTCGCATGAAGCGAGAGATCGCTTGATATGTAGCTGAGTGTGATGTCTGCCGAAGAGTGAAGGCAGAGCACCTCAAGCCAGCCGGTACACTTCAGCCTTTGCCCGTTCCTTCCTGGAAGTGGGAGGAGATTGGAATGGATTTCATTACTGGCTTGCCGAAAACCTCGAATGGGTATAACTCTATATGGGTGATTGTGGACCGATTGATGAAGTCTGCTCATTTCTTGCCCGTCAAGACCCCGGTCAAGCAATATGCAGAATTGTATCTCACCAGGATTGTTTGCCTCCATGGGATTCCAAAGAAGATCATTTTTGATCGAGGTACACAATTCACTTCTGACTTCTAGAGGAGCTTCCAGGAGGCTATGCAAACTGAGCTCTTTCATAGCACAGCATATCATCCTCAGACCGACGGCCAAACCAAGTGAGTCAGTGTCGGGTACCAATGGGTAGAACCTATGCCGATTGCATTCTTCTTCCTTGAATACTTGTGTATTTACATTTCTTGTAGCCTTGAGATGTTGTCAATGTCAAGGTATGAGTTCGACTTATATGCTTAGCCATACTTAGGTCATTCGGTAGAAGTCGAACAACGGCACATCTCGTTGTTCGTGAGTATAGGACCTTCTTACGATTACATACACTTGTTGAGGTTGAGATGGTTGTATGAGTGGTGAGTATGAGACGAGGTGTGGGCGGTGCTAGGATGTGTTTTGGCCTACCCGGATGTGGAGTTCCCGTGGGTATGTCGGTAGAGGAAAACCGGACACCGTAGACCGCTTTCCGCCGATTAAGCACCGATCATCGGTGTTGTTGGCTTTAGCACTTACCTTACTCACCACATGCTGATCTAATGGTAAGGCGAGCCGAATACCTTCGCAGCTATGGTTTTTTGAGCTTGGACATCGACGGTGTGAGCGGACAGGCTTGTAGCGGTACTAGTTTGCTCTGGGAGTAGTTCTAGTACCACCATGCTGAGCGATGCATGATCCAAACGGTTAGGGCTGGTTCAGAAAGGTTGTCACGAGTACCCCCTTGTGTGCACTTTGGCCAGTGGCACAAGCCGTATGGTCCTCGTGTCGTATGGGTCTAGGAGTATCCCTTGCAGGGTGTATAAACAGTTCGAATTGCTGCGCTCTCGGTCATGAGCATGCTTCTGTCCACTTGCATTGGTCGTAGAGTTTTGAGTATGGTTTGTGATTTAGTATGTGGGAGATGGTGATGTTGGTTCTTGTTACTTGTTGATATACATGTTGTTTACAGTTACTTTTATTCAGTTGTTAGTTGCAGGGTAGTTTTTCATATGTTTTGGATACAGTTTCTATCGCTCACACATATGTCTAGGATGTTTAGCGCTTATGTTTTACTTAACTTATAGTTCATCCTTGTTAATGATCATTGCATAATCCTTGGAGTCGAGCTATGTATATATGCTCATGCCTGCACTTTCAGGTACTCCTGTTGCTGGAGAAGAGGTTCTTTTTGGCTACTTCGTGCCTGCCGATCAGGGTGGCGGGCAAGAGTAGTGCATCCTACTCTGAATGTGGTGTGTTGAGACGGTGCCTAAGGGCATGTGGCGCCGTTCTCTTTTGTTGTTCATAAGTTTAACTTTCTGCTCCGTAGTTCTTTTGTGGTTAGGAGTTGAGGGGTTTTGTCTCCTCCTATCTCGTATTTGTTGTAAGTTGTTGAAATCAGTTGCATGCTTAATACTTGTAATATAAATGTTTATTACTCGCTCTTTATTAAGCTATGTTGTGATGTACATGTTGGAAGGCATGTGTTCCGATCCTTGGGCACAAAACACATGCCGGGACTACCGGTATGATATTCTGGTTAATCATCGAGGTGGTGATTTTGAATAATGATCCTCCTGGTGATTAATTAGAATATTATTTTAATATTGGGCCTCATTGTCTATCGAGATACGTAATTCCTTCCAGGAAATCTAGGGAATCTTGCCTTTCAAGTGACCTAGGCATGCTATATCCGCGGTACATGGGCTTGTCACGCCACCTGAAGATGTCCTACGAGTGGCGCCGCAACATGGTCTATCAAGGAAATCCCTTGATACGTGACAACTACACTTCCAAGGCCACACAATGCCTTCCAGAAAACCTAGGCAGACCCGCCCCCAGGCGTCCTAGGCATGATGCGTCTGCGGAAGTATAGGGATTTTGCATGGTTATACTAGCTAAGTTTTGCAGTCTACTATTGACTATAAGAAGCTGGTTGTAGTATAAAACATAGCTAGGTTATATAACTATTCATGCTAAATGAGGATGTAACTTAAGTTCTACTGCTTCTACCTAATGGCTATCTATTGCAAAAGACATCTAACAATAAGGTTGGAGGCCTCAAACATACTCTAACCTTGCCATATGAAAGACGGATCACTAGGTAAGCTACTGATAGTTAACAGTGGATGTACCTTTGTAGAAATAAAGCCTCTATAGTGAGGCTTGGAGGCCTCGAAGCCTGTGGCTAGGCCAGGAGGTAATCCGTCCAGATCTTGACGATGGCATGTTGGAGGCGTAGTCGAAGGCTAGTCAGGAGAGGCGGTCCTCGAACGCCTCGGCCCTTAGCCGCTGCCCAGCTCCGGAGGTACTCCATCCGGAGCCTGGCGATGGCGTGTCCCCGACTCAGTTCTCGTTACTGGATATGGTACCATTGGTAGTGGGGTCGGTAGTGACGGTGTAGGGTTGAGGGGCTGGGGATTTTCTCGGGAGTTTGCCCCAGGCCTCCAAACCCTGCGTCGTCCTTCGCCGGCTCCTTCTGCAGCCAGGTATTCTGCTTGCCTTCCGAGGTATTCCTCCCAGAAGGTCATGAGGGTGCGGCAATCGTTGGTGTTGTGGCCGCGCCCTGGTCCGTGCAGGATGCGCCCATGTGCCTCCGGGGGCACCGGAGTTTGGAGTTGTCGTAGGGGTTGCTGCCGAAGGCGGTGTGTCCCGGAGCCTTGGTTTCCCCAGGGTCTCCTTCCCCTTTGGGAGACCATCGATACTGTCCGGTGAACCGATTTTTGGAGCCGAAGTGGTTCTAACTATGCTCCCTAGACGAGGTGGGCTTGGGGTTCCCTTCGCGCGGTTGGCGTTGCGAGGGCGGTGTCGGAGGCACTGGCGGGGTCTGCACACCCCAGAGCCCTCCGTCTCCTTGGAACCCTCTTTCGCCTGAGGGGCCCAAGGAGGGCGCTAGGTGGACAAACTTTCCTAAGATGTTGGCTTGCTCGGGGTATCCCAGGTGTGGTCGAAGGGATACTTTGGGACCAAGCCTAAGCGGGAACACTCCTAGGTTCGACCACCCAGAACCACTAGAAGGCGGCCTGCTTGGCTGTGGCTTCGGCCGCGTCCTCTCCTGAGGCGGCGAGGTCTTCATCGTGCAGAGTTCCTGTACTGACCCAGGGTCCTGGGTTGGCCAAGGTTGGAGGAACGCCGTCCCACACGGCAGCAGGGCTGGAGCATGCATATGGTTGCATGCTTGCAACGGTGGGTATGGTGGTTTTGGCTATCACTTTGGTGGTTTCCCTGATGGATTCTACCTCTCTTAGCACTTCTGTGTTCGAAGCCCCACGGACGACACGCTGTTGGAGCAAGAGTTCGTCTTGCCCCATCAAGTACGGTGAGAGTTTCTTCTAAGGAGGAGACTCCAGCTTGGAGACGAAGTTTAAGAGGAAAGAACACTACGAATGTATTGATGGTAGAAAAAATGGATCGATCTGGGAGGAGTATCACAGCGTGACCTAATGTGTTTTCACCTCTGTGTCTTTTTCTGTCTAGCTCGCCCCTCTCCCCTTTCTCCAGGCAACTATGGCCCCCTATTTATAAGGCCATGCGTAATTTGGTGTATAAGTTATTATAATATACAAATATTTAAGATCTAATCAAATTACTGAAACAATTGCAATAAATCAAAAGACCTACTGCAAAAAATCAAAATAACCATTGCAACCAATAGGAGAGCCTTCTTCAACAAATCGAAGCAAGTACCACAACAAATCAAAATACCCAATGCAACATATATATATATATATATATATAAAAGAGAACCATGAACAACAACAGCATATGTTGGTGCCTTTTAGTTCATGCCGTGTCGCTTGGCTAGGGTGGTGGCCATGGATCCCGCAGAGGAGGCAGAGATATGGTGCTCGGGATCAAGGCACAAGGTAGAGAATGGGAAGGTCAACGACATTGGTGCTTCTTCACAGGGTAGCGTCCAAGCGAGAGGTCACCGGAGTTGCATGCCGCGGAGACTGGCGAGAGCCTTCCCGTAGCACTTCCAATGGACGGCCCCACACACAAGAGAAGTGTCCTGCATGAGGGATCTGGGCGGGGTTGGGAACTAGGAGGACAATTGGGAGGCAATGGTACGATGGGGAGATCTAGATAGGAGAGAGATGTTAGGAGAGAGAGAAAAGACGATGGGGATTCCTTTTGCGGTAGTTGAAGGATAGGATAAAAAGGAAGGAAGGAAGAGAGGTGGTCCTAGTAGAGCCATGTGGCCTGGCACTGATCAGCCACGTTTGAGACAGTCCATCCGATTTGGGGAGCAAACGAGCCTAAGGTGGACGCATCCGATTTTTTGATGGTATGGAACGGACGTCCTCGTTATGGCATTACCGTTAATTTTTACTTGTAGCAACTCATTGGTACCTAGAGGAGAATGAGCTGGGCCTGTAGCATCCCTGGTGGCTGCATGTAGCCTGCATGTACCTAGAAGAGAATGAGCTCAGGCACGTGGCTTATGCAACGCACTCTTGTCCATTAATCACCGTTGAGAGCGGTGTTAACTGTTATTGGTTCACGTTACTAAATGCTCAATCACCTCACTCCTCTATGTGCATGCTTCTTTATTTTCCATTTAACCTCTCCGCTGGAAAGTGGACATGCATGTACATATCAGCATGGTGTTCTATGAAAAAGATAATGTATTAAGCACGGTAATGTTATTCATTTTTCCAAAAATTGTACTTCCTAACTCAGGCTTTTAAGCCAAGGCAGTATAAGAATCATAACAGTTACCGTCCACTACACACCATCAAAATCAAATGAGGAAATAAAAATCATCTGAATGCTGCTATCTCTTCCCTAAAGCGTGCGATGACATCATCAAAGCTCATTGTGGATAGGTCAAGCCTTGTTTCTTTCCCTAACCCTTACCTGCAATAACACAAGGAATACACACAATTCAGCATTTCAGATGAACCAGCGGGGAAAATTTGTTACTTCTGTTGCAATATCTGAAGGTGATTGCAGAATTAACTGTTCGGCATCTATATGAAAATTTTCTGTGTCATAAGAAGTCAGACCATTCCAACCTCTGCCTCTTGTCCAGGATGGGCGTGGTGCGATATGCGGATCCACTCTAATTCAAATAATTAACTATCTAGTCATTTTAATCTCACTAACTAGTTATTTTGACAAGATTAGATCAAAATAACTAGTTAGTTAATTAATTTAAACTAGAATGGATCTACGGATATCCACGGGTTGCTCCACAACCAAAATATAGTTGAATTGAGCTTCATGAGCTTCCGTACCTGCAAAGATAGAAATTGGCCGTAACCAATTCACAAATTACTTACTGTACTAAGACAATGTCATGAATAGTCCTTCAATCCAACACTCAAAATAATGTATACCGCACATTGCTACATATAATTTCTATTTATTCCAACTTTAAAAAAAACGATGAGCAAACAAATAGACAAAAATAAAAGAATCTGTGCTAAGAGATTTGAAAGCACCTTCTTTTTAATTGTCCTATCAATCATGTCAACATGAAACCAGCTTCATGCAGCTTGGCATAAACCTATATCCAAAACAAAAACATGAACAGAGCATTTGTCCCACATAAGCTAAGGTAGGTTAGAGACGAAACCGATAAAATTCAACTAAAAAAGATGATAAGAAAATAATAATACTAACAAAGGTACTAGTAATAGTAAAAAATAGTAAAATTAACAATAGCATAAGGAGATTGATGCATAAGTTATGATTATGGTACGTGAATTGCTAACTTTGACAGGCTTCTATCTATGAATAGATCATTGGGGATATTCCATTCCTAAAGTCTCTCTTTACAGACTTCTCACATGTTAGATTTGGTCGACCCAGCCCCTCTTCACATTATTAGCGCACTTAGTATCCCGCTATGCACAATTGACTCTGAAGGCTTCTGTTAGATATATTCAAACCATCTCGATCGATATTGGACAAGCCTTTCTTCGATTGACGCTACCCCTACCCTATCATAAATGTCATCATTTCAGATCTTATCCTTTCTTCTATGACCATAAATCCATCGTAACATATATCTCTGATACACTTAACTGCAAGACATGTTGTCTTTTAGTATAAAAAAAGAAAGAAAAAAACTGATTGGTCAGCAAGGTTTCAATGTAAGCAATTTGCCTATGCAGTACAAAGCAATATATCAGCTGGTGTAACCCACCCTTGGGTGTAATCATGCAACCTGGATCTTGAGGCACCAACATTGACATGAAAAATCCCGGAAAAAAACATGCACTTCTCAATCTACTCTACCAGGAAACTTTTAGCTGACATTTCAAGTAAAAATCATCCTTTGTTACAGGTAGCAAAAATTGTGAAAAACATCAAAAGGAAAGGGAGAAAACAGATATTGCCATTCACAGGAAACTTATCTCTTTTTTGTTGTTGTTGATACTGTAGTGAACAAAGAAAAGACAAGCATGTGCATATTTCAGTGCTTCTCTTCTGTTCTCCCTCCATTCAAAAAGATATGACATTTTAGAATTGAGTGGTAAAACTTTTAGCTTATTAGTAGTATGTAGATAACTATTTAGATTGATCACATGAAAATAGTAGCATTAGATTTGTTGTGAGATGCACTTCCAAAATATTAAATTTTCATGCTTTTTTAGCATATTACCATGTAACCATTAATGGTAAATTTCTATTGGAGATTGCGACTTCACACGAGTAATCTGTATAGCATAGAAAAATTTGTCCAATGTTTCAAAAGTCCGTAATCTAAGAAAAAAATGATCAATGTTCAAAAGTCATTGAGCGCTAGGCGGCCCGAGTTCATCGGTAGCAAAAGGGAGGGATGGAGGAGAGGAAGTAGAAATGACATCGGACACTCCTACTTCCCTACTGCCCTCTCCTCTGCAGTCTGCGCTCTCCTTCCCTGTTAGAAATAAATCTTGGGCGCCTCCAATAAGTGCTCGAGTGTGTTCACTCTGTTCAATCCTGAGTTCTAGTGATCGTGAGTGTGTAGTAAGCGAAAGGCTCAGCCAACGTATGGTATCGAGAGCCGGTAAGATCTAGGACCTGCAATGTCGTGTATGTCATCGTGATCGCTGACTCCACCACCCCATCCTAGAGTACCCAGCAGCGGCACAGGCCGCGATCTGTGGTACACAAGGTGTTGCAGGTCAGTGGATCGACCAACTATCCAATGCTGACAAGATCCAATTACGGTGATTAGGTGTTTTTAATGAGCTTATGGCCTCTTTAGATACAATCAAGACTAGTAATATTTTTCAAATCATACAAGGTCCAATTATAAGAGCACGTACACGATAATTACATCACCAGGTAAACTCGTTTCTCACTATTCATACTTCCTTGGATATATTTCTACTAAATTTTTATGATATTTTATTGCTTAGGAACGCGGAAGAAGCACTACAACCTTACCTGGACATCACCCCTCGAAGACCAAGTCTACTCAGACTCGAGGTCGAGCTCTAGTCGTAATCAAAGTTGTGGTCGAGTTTCAGAACAGCACGTTAGTAAAACAGGCATAACTCTCGCATACGGAGTCCAATTGAGACGTTCTTGGACTTGCTGGAAAGCTTATGACGAACTCTTTCCAATGGATCTATGCTCGACTAAATATACTTATTGTTTAGTTAGAGTCAAATAAATAAAGTGTTGCATCACCATTTTAGACCCTGTTGGGTCTTGTAATCGTGTCGAAGTCAAAGTCTAGGTTGTGTACGTCTCTTTTCATGGCTACACAACCCTAGGTTGACCTCCTCATGTCCTCCTAACTTATCCGTCATATATATACATGGTAGCCATCATAGTTTAGGCTTGGGTTTAGCTTAGATTATTCTGTTTTAGACAGTTTCATCGTTTATCGATTTGTTGAACCCTAACTCGAGTACTTCATTGGTAATTAGCAATATTCAAATTGCATCTATCTATTCTTGCGTGTGTTCTCGATTCGCTTGTAGAAAAAGCCTTCTTAGCGAGGTCAACCGCGTCTTGGCACGGTTAATAACCACGAAGTAGTGGTGTAGTGGTTGCGAGGGTTCTCGATCTGTTATGGTCGGAGCCTTTAGATCATCAACATCGAAACTCCACCAATCGACTTATCATATTACCTTCGGAAGATCGGTCAAACGCGCATCAGTGACGCTGAATGGCAGGAAGAAAGGATGGTAATGGAGGCCATCCTCACCGCAGTGCCATCGAAGATGATCTCCACAAAGTGAAGGCAAAGCGACAGCCAAAGATGCATGGGATGCCATCAAAACCATGCGTGTAGGTGGGGAACGGGTGCACAAAATGAAGGCCTAGTAGCTCTGCAAGGAGTTCAAAGGGATCAACTTCCGCGACGGTGAGTCGGTGGATGATTTTGCTATGTGCCTGTAGAGCCTCGTCTCAAACCTGGCAACCCTCGGTGATCCCATCAAGGATGGAAAAGTGGTGGACAAGTTTCTTCATGTTGTACTTCCCAGGTTCACCCAAATCTCTCTATCAATTGAGACACTTTTGGACCTCTCGACACTTTCCATTGAAGATGTGATGGGGAGACTCTAGGTGGTTGAGGAGCGCCTTGACCTCACTGGTCAGGAGGGTGCTTGTGGAAAGCTTCTTTTGACAGAAGAGGAGTGGGTGGCGTGTATGAAGCAGCGCCAGGCTGAATTAGGCACCTCTGGTGACCACAAGCCAAGTGGAGGTGATTGGCGGCGAAACCGCAGGCCGATCAAAAAGTGCACTGGTGGCAACAAGGCTAGCAGCAGTCGTGATGTCTCCGACGACAAGTGTCACAATTGCAAGAAAGTGGGCCACTGGGCTCGCGATTGCCGCAAACCTTGCTAGGCTAAAGAAGCCCACTTGACTCAAGTAGATGAGGAGGAGCCTACCCTGCTGATGGCGGTGGCACAACCTGCACCGCCAAGTTCAAGCCATCAAACCCTGCCTCTGCCTACGCACCACACCGATCCACTAACTGAACTCCTTCGGCTAATGGAAGAAAATGCATGCGCACAGCTGCATTAGGCTCAACTGCAAGATGTTGATTTGCAGTACCTAGATACAGGGGCTACAAACCACATGCTCAGCTACTGCGAGGCCTTCACCAAGCTTGAATGAGAAACCTACAGCACAGTAAGGTTTGGCGATGGCTCTGTCATTGACATTGAAGGACGTGGCACCGTCATCTTCACCTACAAGAATGGGGAGCACTGCATGTTGAACGGCATGTATTTCATTCCCAATCTCACAAAAAACATTGTGAGCCTTGGACAACTTGACGAGGAAGAATACGAAATTCACATCGATGATGAAGTGCTAAGGATCTAAGATTAGCGGCGCAAGCTGCGAGCCAAAGTAACATAGTCTCCCAGCCGTGTGTACACAATTCATCTCAAGATCTCAAGACCAGTGTGCTTATTGGCATGCGGCGAAGACAGTGTGTAGCAATGGCATGCCCGATTCAGGCATCTCACCTTTGAAGCACTAGGCAAGCTAGCAACAATGGCTCAGGGACTACCACGATTACAAAAGGTCAATCAACTCTATGATTGTTGTGTGACAACGAAGATGCGAGGAGCCCGTTCCTGACCTAGGCAAAATTTTGAGCAGTGGGGCTTTTCGATCTCCTGCATGGTGACATATGTGGCCCAAAACCCCGAGCAATAGAAGATACTTTCTTCTCCTTGTTGATGATTGCAGCCATTATATGTGGCTGATCCTCGACGTGACAAAGGGAGACGCTTCATCGGCAATCAAGAAGTTCCAAGCAGGAGTTGAGGTGGGGACCGGGTGTCGTCTGCAAGTCGTCCACACTGATCGTGATGGGGAATTCACCTCTGCTGAGTTTTTTGCCCAATACTGCACTGAACTGGTGGTGGCATGACATCTCACGATGCCATACACATCACAGCAGAACGGCGTCGTGGAAAGAAGGAATTAAACGATCGTCGCCATGGCGAGGAGCCTACTCAAGGCCAAGAAGGTGCCGAACTATTTTTGGGGAGAAGCTATTAGCACCACCGTCTATATCCTAAATAGAGCCCCAACCCAGAGTGTGACTGGGATGACCCCGTACGAGGCATGGCACGGGTGTAAACTAGATGCCAGTCACTTGAGAGTCTTCGGGTGTATTGCTCATGTCAAGGTGGCTCGTCCAAATTTGAAGAAGCTTGAAGACAGGAGCATCCCAACCATCTTCATCGGGTACGAGCTTGGTGCCAAGGCATGCCAAACTTTCGACCTGGTTTTAGGATGAGTGGTCGTGACCCATGACATGGTGTTTGATGAAGCTGTGAAATGGGAATGGAAGACTAAACCCACGGATGATGGAATCGGGGTTGGAAGCACCTTCATTGTGGAGTACTCGGTGTATCAGGAAGCACCAATGCCTACTCTGATCTCTCCCTCTGCCTCATCACCATGCCAGGAAACTGATCATGCTTTGGATACCTCTGATCAGAATGATCAGGTGCCCTAGTCAACCTTCGAAGTTGAAGAGGTGCTCGATGCTGACCACGACGATGCATCGCTCCGACTCTGTGACATCAACAATGTCATCGGGTCCACAACGCCTCCAGGCTTCACGCGACGTGACATGTGCAAAGACAAGCTGCACTTCACATTGGTAAAAGAGACAACATCCCTTTGGAGAGGCTAAATGACAACACTGCTGGAAGGCAACAATGCTTGAGGAGATCACCTACATAGAAGAGAATGACACCTGGGAACTAGTGGCTCTCCCTGGTGGTCATCGCCCAATTGGCCTGAAATGGGTCTACAAAGTAAAGCACAATAAGACCAGTGAGATTATTAAATACAAAGCACGACTCGTTGCAAAATGATACGTCCAGTAGAGGGGAATTGATTTTGATAAGGTATTTGCTCCCGTGGCTAGAATGGGGTCTGCCGGACTAATGTTGGTCGTGGCAGCTCATGAGAAGTGGCAGTTCCATCACATGGATGTGAAGAGTGCATTTCTAAATGGTGAGCTCCAAGAGACAGTCTATGTGGTACAACCTCCCAATTTTGTCATCAACAAAGAACATCACAAGGTGTACAAGCTCAAGAAGGCCCTATATGGGCTTCGACAGGCACCAAGGGTGTGGTATGATAAGCTTGATGCAAGCCTGCTGAATCTCAAATTTAGTAGAAGTCAGTCAAAGCATAGTGGTTACACAAGGAACAGCATCACTAGAAGATTGCTGATGGGTGTGTATGTAGATGACCTCATCATCACCTGATCAAATCTGGAGGAGATTGGAAAGTTCAAGTCTGAAATGTGCAGCCTCTTCAGAATGAGTGACCTCGGTCTACTCAGTTATTATCTTGGCATTGAGGTAAAACAAGGAGGAGATGGTATTGCTATCAACCAATTAGCCTATGCACTTAAGGTGCTTGAAAAGGCTGGTATGGCAGGGTGCAACTCCTGCCAAATGCTAATGGAACCGAGATTGAAGCTGAGAAAAGAAGGTGGAGTGCCATTCTCATATGCTACACTGTACCAGAGCCTAATTGGAAGCCTTCAGTATCTTGTGCATACTAGGCCTGACATCACATTCTCGGTGGGATATCTTAGCAGATTCATGGAGGATACTAAAGAAGAGCGTCTTGCAGCAGTCAAGCACATTCTGAGGTATGTTGGGACAATTGATTTTGGCTGCATTTTTGTTAGGAAATATGCAGAGAAGATCCAGCTAGTTGACTTCAAGGACAGTGACTTTGTTGGGAATTCAAATGATCATAAGAGTATCTCAGGCATGGTTTTCTTACTTAGAGGTATCCCAGTAAGTTGGCAATCGTAGAAGCAAAGGGTGGTCACATTGTTGTCTTGTGAAGTCGAGTATGTCACTCACAACAGCCTGTCAGACAGTATGGTTGGGGCGGCTGTTAGGATACCTTCGTGGTACCGAACCTGAAAAGGTGATCCTGAAGGTGGACAACCAATCCGTGATCGCTCTCTGATACCCGCTTCCATTTTGTGTGTGAATGTGTGAAAGAATGGAAGGTCGAAGTTCAGTCGATAAGCTCTGCGGATCAACTGTCAGACATCTTCACGAAGTCTATTGGGAAAGTCAAGTTCCTGGAGGTCCATAGGAGGATCGGAGTTGTAGGTGTCAATCAGGTCAAGATTTAGGGGGTGAAATGTTAAATTAAATCTTGGGTGCTATCAATAAGTGCTTGCGTGTGTTCATTGTATTGAATCCTGAGTTCTAGCGATAGTGAGTGTGTAGTGAGCGAGAGGCTCAACCAACATTCCCTACTGCCAGCAGGGTGGCCAAATAGCAGACAAGTCAGCACAAGGATGGCAAACGACATAGATTAAGCTAGGGGCTGGAAGAGTGATGGTCAAAAGGTTCAATCGGTCGATGGTGGATGTTGTTTCAACCGATGGTGACCAGAACTGCAGGAGGCGGTGTAGGTTCAAACTACCCTAGCCCACATAGGAAACAATCTCAAATCTCTTATACTACCTTTTCTAGTTCCAGGGAGGTGAGCATGAAGGTGATATACCCTAGAGGCAATCATAGAGATGATTATATCACATGTCTATGTTCATGTACTACCGAATAATGTGTTATTCCAAGAATGACTATCGTTTACATTGATTGGCAAGTATGTGACTTGTTCATGAGACTCTTTTTTTATTTTATGTTGTTATTCTTAGTCGATCCATGGTCGCATATCATTGTGATGATACATAAGACCAACATATGTATTGATTGATGATCACATTTCATGGATCGTAGGTATAGAGATACTAGGTCAATAATGTGGACATTTATGTTAGGGAACATGATGTTGGATAGACCCGTCTTGAGATACTTCTAGGATTGTTATTTATGATGTGCTATCAGTTGTTATCTCAAATGATGTACCTGCAAGATCCTTAGATCTGAGATTGTCATTAATTCCCAGAATATGTAATGGCATACTTTGAGGTTACCAAACGCTATTCTGTAACTGGGTAGTCATAAAAGTAGTTTTTGGGTTTGTCATGAAACATATCGTGGGGTATGAGCGATCAAGATGGAATTTGCCCCTCCTTGATAATGGGAGAGATATCTCTGAGCCCCTCGAGGTAATTGGATTGAGAAAGTGCATGGCCATGCTAATATGATTAAAGATTTAATCATGATGAATCCACTAATTGATCGAGTGAATGGTCGGGCTATCACAAGGATGACACGTATCTCGCCTTGAGCTTGACTGGTATCGTGAGGCGAAGGGATCGGTGCATGTGTACATCAAGGTTCAGCCAATATGATATTTTATGTATACTTGGGAGTCAATATGTCCTACTAGGGACCGCTATTGATTTCGATTTAGAAAGGGTTTCCAAGTCGTAGCCGTTTGTATATGAACCTAACAAGTCACACACTTAATGGGTTAGAACAAAACATGCGAATTGGATTCGCATATGGGTTTTGATTGGATTGTGATCCATGAGAAGTTAGAGTCCTAAAGGGTTTCCAACGTGGGAGCCCATTGGCGAGCTTTATATAAGGAGAGGCGTGGGTAGGGCGTGCTGAGGTTGAGCCACTCCTAAAACCCTAGCCACGCGTGCAGTGCTAGCACATCAGCGCTATCGTACTTGCATGATTTCCCAAAATCCTACTAGCATGATTTCCTGGGTGAATGCGATAGAAAAATTTTGTTTTAGGCTACCGTAGTCTGTCCGTTCCCCAACAAAGCAGGTCACTAACATTTTTTCGGAGGGTAGGGGTATAAAGGTAATTAAAATATGCGTGCGTGGGATGTTCGAGAGCAACAAGATACATATGGAAACTGATTAGGCTATGTTCTCAAATCCGAGTATAGGGTTAAATCTGAGTAGGGGGTCAAATCCATGTAGGTGGTTGAATTCTAGTAGGGGTCGAATCCAAGTAGGGTGTCCAATCCGAGTAGGTGGTTGAGCATGGTTATGGACACAATCTCAGCGGCTATAGTAGACAAACCCTAATTGCAACTGGTGCAAGACAGCAACACTTTTGCCATTTTTCCTCAATAATCTTCTAAGTGACCATTTGGAGCAACACATATCTAAGTTATTAAACTAGTGAGGAGGACTAGGTAACAGTTGGAGATTACCTTGGAGTGATGGCAAAGAGGAGGGAGCCAAGGCATTGTTGTGCAAAAGGCTGAAGCGGGGTGGATGAGGACTCAACGTCGACTCCAAGATACCAAGTGTCAGCTCCAAGTTGTCACCTAAGAGAAACATTACCAAAACACACCGGATTGTCCTCCCAGGTGTCTAGGTCATGTTGGAGTTTGTTTCAGTTGATTTCGCTTCGGTGATAACTTTCCTAAAAACAGCCCCGAAAACGGGTCCCGAATAGGTGGATTTGACAAAAGTTGTCACCAGAGCGAAACACGACCAGAACATACCAGATGGTCTCCCAGGTGTCGTAGGTCATTTTGGAGCTTGTTTCTATTGATTTCACTCCAGTGATAACTTTTTTGAAAACAGGCCTGAGGAGGGTGAGGCGTGTGAAGGTAACCGAGGCATTGGTGTGAGGGAGGCTGGTGTCAGGATGGATGAGGACGTGGTATCGACTTCGAGATGTGGAGAAGGTCGCGTGGTGGAGGAGGCCTGGTAGGGCGTGATGTGGGAGGGAACCGAGGCGTTGGTGTGGTGGCTTTGGATCAGCTAGGTGTTGAAAAGGGGCGAATAAGGACAATTAGAAAGGCATTATGGTACTAAAGGATAGCAAAGGTAAGAGGCAGCAACAGGCAGTGATGTGAAGGGGGGGTGAAATAGAGTGAATAATTGGGAAAATAAGTAACTTAATATCAATAAGTACAAATTACACCGTAATACATAAAATGTCATTACATAAACTGGTTCATATATAATACATATATATATATATATAAGTTCATATGTAATACATATATAAAAGTTCATATATAATACATATATAAAAGTTCATTACATTAGTTTAATAATCCATCACAATGTTCAAATTGGTTGCCGAATCATTGCCCCCCTCTAGAAGGCATACAAGACTCACTCTGGTGAAGATGACATTGTCCTCGTTAACATTGTACATGTGACCATGCGAAAATTGAGCATTGCCTGGTACTAGGCAAACAACATAGCAATAGTTGTCAGGGGGATCAAAGGAAATCCAGGACAACATAACATTGTTCGTTCTAGGGGTATACTAGAGAACAACACCAACGGTCCTCCATTGACTTCAGGTTGGATGAACTTGGTTGGCATCTCAAAACTAGAAGTAAATGTTCTTGGTCGCTTCGAACAAGACCCAAGTGAAGAACAACAAGCTGGCTGACCCTAACCCTCTGAGGGTGAGGATTAAAATGATCCATCACAATGATGGAAGAAGTAGATCTTCAAAAAATAAGAAAAGAAGAACATATATCTAAGTAAGGAAGAATGAAGCACTACATGATAATGAAAAAAAAACTGTGTTCCTTCACAAACCTCTAGCGATCAAAGTCAGAAAAGGAAGAAAGAACAAAGAATTCTTCTCTCACTAGTGTTATAGTGAATTCTCACTTGTGTCATAGAGAAAATGACAGATGTATGCAAATTAAAGAGAGGTCGTAATTATGCTAGTTCAAGTTACTAACCCATAATGATAGACTGGTGTGTGGATTCACGCACCCAATATCACTGTCAGTTGTTGTTACCAATTGACATTAATATCTTAACTACCCCATTCATGCCTTTTGCGCACCACTTCATTTCTTTCGCTCCATTAAAATTGCATTGTCAGCGCCCCTTCATTCTCTGGCACTTCGTCTTCCTCACCCTCCCTAGCCCTCCTTATTCCATCCATGATGTTGCTCCTCCTCCCCAATCCACCTCATGCAAATTAGCTCATCCATCCTCTAGTCCTCGCCGTCGTACTCATTGGAAGAGAAGCTAATGTCGGCCTCCTCCGATGACCGCTCCTTCTCCTCCTCCGACGATGATTGATCCTACATTCCAGTCATGGCCAGTCCTCCACCGCCGCCACCTCCAGCCTCTCCTCCATCCCCATCGATGTACTCATCAGAGGAGGAGCCATTGTTGACCTCCTCCGATGACCGCTCCTTCTCCTCCTCCGGCAATGACTAGTCCTCCTCCCCGTACGACTATGATTAGCAGAACTTCTTGGGCGAGGGCCCTCCATTGAAGAATCTACACGCATCGGAGAGCTCGAAGGACCCCTAGGCTAGCGTCAAGGATGACGCATCCTCCAAGGAGGAGGAGGACACCAGTGCCAAGGGATCCGATGAGGAGGAGGAGGAGGAGGAGGAGGCCAATGCCGAGGAGGAAGAGGCCATTTTCGTTGTCAATGATGATGGTGATGGAAGAATTATCTGGGACAAGCTCTATAAGATCAGCTCTGAGGAGGAGGAGGCCATCGATGATGATGACAAGGAGTCACCATCATCAGACGATGATGACCTGTTGTTGAAGAAGCGGAAGCTAGCATAGACATAGGGCTAGCATATATATATATATATATGCTTAATAATTAGTCTTTCTTTGAAATACAAAACTTCTTTTGTAATCTACCTTCCATATATTGTCGATGTATTGAGTAAAAGGGTACCCTAACAAATGAGCCTCGCAAGGGATATAATGGCCAAAGACGTATATTTCCTAAAATGGGTCAGTCGTGCGACCAGGGTATGGTTCTCGCGACCAGTACAAGACATACGTGACCAGGGTATGGTTCTCGTGACTAGTACAAGGCAACGACGGATGGGACATTGTCAACAGACCGATCAAACAAGTGGTCAGGGATGGCACAGAGGGGTAGTGTCCCATCCCATAGCATTAAATGATGTAGAGTGGAACTTTACAGACCAACATAGTTGTGCACTACGATGGGATATACTAATCCCTCTGAACAAGTGGACACACATGGTCCTCTGTAATGATGGCTCGGGTTAGATATTAGGATCCCTCTGAACAAGTGGACACACATGGTCCTCTGTAATGATGGCTCAGGTTAGATATTAGGATAAGCAGGGTCTTCTGTTGGACCCACATGTAAATTCTCCTCCTTCTACTATATAAAGGGATGAGGACCCCATTTGTAGAGGAAGGCATATCAAGTCTGGCAACCAGCTAGAACTACCTCTGTAACCAATTGAGATCCTCTGTAACACAACACATAGGATATAGGGCTATTATCATCCAGGAGGCCTGAACCTGTATAACTCCCTATATCCCTGAGTCCATCGTACGCGTACACATCAATTCCTTAAACGTCGTTCACGCACCCTCTATCTAGCATGCCCTAAAATAATTGTTAGGGATGAACCCTCGATATATATTATACATCCGACCCAATTAGAGTGACCAAAGAGGTCCGCGGGTGGGAAAGCAGTCCCGAAACTGGAAAATCCTTATCATAAAATAGAAAAACACATATTATAAAATAGGAAAGTCATAAAACACTCGTAATAAAACATAGAAACACACATTATAAAATAGAAAAACACCTATTAAGAAATCGGAAAGCTAAAAACACACGTTATAAAATAGGAAAACACATAGTATAAAATAGGAAAGCCAAAATACACACGTTATAAAACAAGAAGAACCTACTAAGAAACTGGAAAGCATCTATTAGCATGACCGAAAACATGACTTGGCGTGATCGAAAAATATATGTCGGCATGACCGGAAAACATATATTGGTGTGACCGAAAAATATTTGTTGTGTGACCGAAAAATATATATTACATAGAAGGAAACAAAAAATTTGTACTTGTTGATTCATTTGAGAATATTACACCATATATAGAGTACACAGGCAATAACAACCTGTGAGATTTTCTCTCTTAGACAAGGAAACTAATCATATAATCATGGGAGCAATCCCTAAATAACCATGGAAATAATCTCTAGCTGATTTGGTATGCAATAACAGCCTGTGAGATTTTCTCTCTAAACAAGGAAACTAATCACATAATCAGGGAAAACAATCTCTAGCCAGTCAAGGAAATAATCTCTAGCTAATCAAGGAAGTAATCAGTTAAATAAGGAGATTTCATGCACTAACGTGAATGATTTATTGGTCCGCTAACAAAATCAAACAAAAATAAAAAAACTGTTACAATATATGATTCACCGGATCTCTTTTTGTACAAGAAAACATTTTAGATTTCAGCACAGGTCCGACTAAGTAAAAGCACCCGCCATGCCATCATCGTTGAGTACGTCGATTAGGTCACTGATGGAGATTCCATGTGTACATCCGTGCTTGCACCGATGAAAGATGTCTCAGCTCATCATTGACTGTCAAGGAACGAGCGTAGCAAGAAAGAGAGATACACAAATGTATCAAAGCCGATGGATAAGCCAAGAGGTTGTCCATTAGTGCAACGAAATCTCCATTGGCACCTCATCTATTGCTTACACATCTCTAGTCTCAATTGTGCCTCAATCGACGTACTCAGTGGCGTGGTGGATGCGTGCGCTACTCAGCCATCTCCGAGGTGAGATTTGAAATCTTTTTTAGTACAATAAGAGATTTGGTGAAAAATATATTGTAACAATTATTTTTAGTTTTGTTTGATTTTATTACTCGGCCAAGAATTCATGCATGTCAGTGCCATGGAATCTCCTTGTTTAGCTTATTAGTTTCACGATTAGCCAGAAATTGTTTCTCTAATTATATAATTAGCTTCTTTATTTAGAGAGGAAATCTTATATGTTGTTATTGCCAACCAAATCAGTTGAAGATTATTTCTTTGATTCCCCTAATTACAGGATTAGTTTTTTTTGTTTAGAGAGGAAATCTCGCATACTGTTATTGCATTTGTACTCCATATATAATGTTTTTTGTCAAATGAATCAATAAGTGCAAGTTTTTTGTTTCCTTTTTTTTAATAATACAGTTCTGATTAACTAGCTATGTAAAATACTCTTCGCGATTTTTTTAAGACCCCAGTACAACATGCAAACACATACACATGCTCACACCACCACACGTACGCACTCACATAACATCTATTGAAGACCAGAGATGTAGATCTTGGAAATTGATGAAATCACAAAAAATGCATGTGTTGACAGGTACCCTACTTCATACCAGTAGTGTATGATCTAGAGTTTAGATCAAGTAAATAGGATATGTATTTACCGGTGGCGGATCCAAAGAAATGAAGTGTGGATTTTCATTTTTCTTCCTTCACATCTTTTTTTTTCTTCCTCTTCCATGCCTAAAAATTAAAGGGATAGATTTATGTTCGTTACAATTTGTTGCAGAAATAGTAAGGATGCTTTAATGTGGCGTGGTGGCGTGGTGGACGAGACAAATTGACGGTCTTGTGAGCACGCTCATAAAGTCGTTATGCGAGCCTCTATACATGTAATATCCTGAACCTCTGATGCAGTCCGACATTACATTGCTATCACTATTGTGGGGTAGTGTTTCTGACATCTGCAAGTCGCTGGAGGCTCCTCGAGCAATAATTTTTTTACATTTTGACCCTTTTAAAAATATATTTTTAGAAAAAGTGATGACCATTAACCGAAAAAGTGATGACCGTTTACCGAACTACCGAACCATTAATTGTTGATTGTTAACCATATATGTGCTGACCGTTAACATATGTTGGGTTCTCTAGTTTTTTTAATAGGTTTGCGATCACACCAATAGTGATGACCGTTAACGGGAAAAGTGATGACCGTTAACAAAAAAATGCTAACCGCTAACTAGAAAGTGCCACTTGTTCGCTTCGATGAGACCGAGCGATGACCCGCCTCCTGTCCGCACAGGCCGCAAGCACTTAGGCGGGCAGATGCGGCAAAAAGACCGTGAAACCTGCAGCGAGCGTATGCGGCCCCACCAGCCCACTTAATGCTCTATTGCAGTCGAATGATTGCTACTAGTCAGAAATGTGTGTATAGCCCGTACTAGTGCATATTAGATTCGAGAAAATCCTAAAAAATATGTATAAAATCTGGAAAAAATCAAAATAACCAAAATAAAGGTAATACTAGTCAGAAACGTGTATTATGAAGTCATTAGTTCCCATAATAATATTTGTAGTTAGACACCATAGAATCAAAATGAGAGAGTAGAAAGGAAACAAAGTTGGCATGAAACGGCCTATGGAATACATAAGACTACTTCTCATGCCATTAGATATTATTCTCTGTTCTGCAAGCACTCAATGTCCATACTTTCAGATACCACATTGTGCATGGGCAGTGGGACACTCAACACACTCAAAGTTGTTTCATTCTTTGGGTTGAATCAGTCCTTGTAAATATCACATGCAATACCTTGTTTCCATTCAATGTTCATACACAACTGGTAAAAAAGAATCTAGGGTTGGATAAAGATGAGCCCAAGTAGATATAGTAATAATGTTTGTTCTGAATTTACATTGAAAAGGCAAAGGAAAATACAGAGCCACTCAAGAAACTCTAAGGCATATGGATCGGTTATACTAGTTACTGGCCAAAACATTCTGTGGTTTCTCCTCAGAAAAGCACACACATTCAAAAGTACATATTGTGGAACAATAATAGCAAGTAGCAGGCTCCAATCATAAAAGAACTACAACAATTGAAAGGTGATTTGAGGCAAGTGATACAATTCAAATAAATCATCAGTATCAGTGTGTGATTCCAGCTTGCAGGGAATGCTTATTTGCATCATATGCCATTTCAATTTTTAACTGATGTGTTATTTTTTCAGACGCTGCGAAAACGATTGTAGCAGCTAGCACAATGGATGAAACGATGAAACATGATCTCCTCATAGGTTGTAGTTCAAAGAAGCAATATAAACCTACTACTACAGAACATGTCATTAGTTGTGGATATTGAACCGCTACTGATTACTCGGCACTGATAGTCAGTGACTATTAGTACCAAATCTGAAACCGGCACAGAAACTCACCATCACTGCTGGTTCGAGTCACGAACCGGCAGTGATAGGTGGACCGGGAGCCAAAAAAAGGAAATGAGCCAACTCAAAAAATCGAGCTGGCTCGGCTGCCGGTACCGCCGGCGCGCCCTGCCGCCACACCTGCTATAACCAGACCGCCCGCTCCTCCGTCAACCTCCTTCGCTCCTGTCGCCGCTCGACGCGGTGTTCCCGCCACCGCCACTACCACATGTATACTCAAATCGACGCATCTCATCTTATCTCGTCGACACAAAATTGACTCATCTCATCCGTATGAACACAAGAACAAATCAACTCATCTCATCCATATATTAATCTCAAACACAAGAACACAATCAAATCGACTCATCTCATCCATATACGAACACAAGAACACTACACTAGTCGTGGTTACTCGTTATAACTCAACACAACAAACCGTATGGAAAGAATACCAAGGCCAGTTAACCCAATCCTTTTCAAAAACTCCATGAGCACTCCATTCACTCGACGAAATGCCACGTAGCCAACTAGGGAGACACTACCACTACCACCAATCGAACCACGCAATCAGCTGCACATCAACATCCAGACTGCACGAAGCAGAGAGGGCGACGCGTAGTTCGCTCACTTGCCCAATGACGGTGGCCAAGGGGAAGTACACCCTCCCGTACCCACATATCATGTCGCTCTTTGCCGCAGTGATGGCGCCATTGGTGGAGTCGAGGACCTCAGAGGCGGTCGAGGTCGATACCGCAAGGCGAGCCTCTCTCCTCCGGGCAACACGGGCGGGAGGGAGACGACGGTAGAGGTCCACGCCACGCAACTTAGAGGCCGCGCTCGCGCCGCTTGAAGGCTGGCCCCGCTCCCGCGCCGCTTGAAGGCTGGCCCCACTCCCGCACCACTCAGAGGCCCCACCATGGTTGACCTCGCCCGCACTGCTCAGAGGCCGCGCATGTGCCCACATTGTGTGCCGCTCAGAGTCCGCTTTTGGAGGAAAGGAAAGAGATAAGGGAGAGAGAGGTGCTTGAGAGCACCTAGAAGAGATAAGGCAGAGAGAGCGTATCTGTGAGCCGAGCAGAACGTTAGGACCGAGAGCCCAAGTTGCATTGAAAATAACATTCGGGTCTGATACTATAGCAACCATCAATGTGGTTCGTGGCTAAAACCGTCATTGATAGCCAGTATTAGTGTCTATTCTTAGCGACTCCACCGTGGTTTGGGTGCAGAAGATTAAGAATCGGTAGTGATACATTTGCACTGTCAGTTCTTGCACAATTGGCAGTGATGAGCCACTATTTATGATCAGTTATGTAGTAGTGATCGCTGAATATCAGTTACAAGCTCAACAATGCAATATGCAACCTCAAATGGAAAGAATAGAAATCTTCAAGTATTCACTACAACAGGGCTATAAAATTCAGGAAAAGGAAACTAGAGCGCCACTCAAAAAAAACTCTAAGGAATCTGGATCAATTATAGCAGTTATTGGCCAAAACAGTCAACCATTTCTCCTTAGACAAGCATACACAGTCAAAAAGTACATACTATGGTAAAAAAATAACAGCATGTAGCTATGTTAGGGTAAGCACTCGCCAGGAGGATAGTCAGGTAGCGTCGGGTTCTATGGGAGAGATTGGACTATAGATTGGGGAGGCTTAGAACTATATAGAAGACATAGATGAAGGGGACTGGAAACTAGATTAATATGTCTTAGTTTCATTACAATGGATATTGTGCCCTCCTTCATATAGGAGCTAGCCCTAACAATATAAACTAATCGATCTTATCTCTAAGACTAACTAATAGATCTTATCTCTAACTAATCTAATCTTATCCCTAATAACTAATCTTCTCTCTAACACGTCCCCTCTTAAAGCAAGTCCGATGTCATTGCCAGTTCATGGAATCAACCGGTAGCAATAAAGATTATATCGCTATTGGTCGATACCACGAACTGGTATTGGTACACCGTCGCAAGTTAGTGGAAGCAACCAGTAGTGATGCACTCCTTATCATTATTGGTTGATGCCACGAGACGATAGTGATGTACCACTATCACTTTGTGGTATAACCGACAGTGATAACTGATATTACTGTCAGTTCTAATGGACTCATTAGTGTTTTGGCCGTTGATGGTTATGAACTAGCACTAATACCTTATCACTGCCGGTGCTAGCCAAATCGGCATTGATAGCCGGTAACCGATTGTGATTTCTGTGGTAGTGGAGAGGGATGGCGGCAAGGGTGGGGGTAGAGGTGCTTTGACATAAAAAATAGTGCCACGATTGGACGAATACAGAGAAGGAGTGGATGTTGGGTGGACGGAGAGTGGATCATTATATGCTAAAAAGGGATGTGGGCCATTGGATCTAAATCGAACGGTCTAGAATTCTTAGGGGTGAGATGGGAGAGGGGTTCTGTACACCACCAAAAAAGTGTTCTCATAGATGGATTTCTCTATATATTTTGTATCAGTTTCATGTCAGAGGGAACTAAATCTATTTGGAAAGGTTTCTTAAGAGCTTATTGAAGATTTATTCCTGACAATGTATCCATAATTAGATTGTGGTATCTTCGAGATCAGGGATCGAGCACAAAATAAGACACATGATGTAAACAAGTTTCAGCCCCGACTGGAGTAATACCTTATATCATGTATGGTGGTTGATGTATATGTATTCTCTCGAGTATAAGTAAGGTGGCTAGATCTATTACAAGGAGTAGATCGGATCTAAATTAAATTAAACTAGAGTTGAAGTCACCGAATATCTCATATGGTCTTGATGCTTGCGTCGAGTTGAGTTGTGTTGAACTGCTCTAGGTTGTAAAAGTTGTGGGGTTTCGTAGAAGTTGTCCTTTCAAGAGTCTGGGTTCCCCGTCTTATATAGGCCCTGGCACTGCTTTGAATCCTACCGTAATCGATGAGGAGTCCTCCGTCTTATCGATCAAGGCAAGGCAACCAAATCTAGCTTGGATACTAGTCGTACTCGAGTCGGTTAACCCGATCGAGACTTTCCTAGTATGGGCTTTCGTGATCTCCAAGTATACCAGGTCCTGCAGATTCGGGTCCACAATATCAGGAGTCGTTAAAGAGAATAAGGTATCATATCCGTATATGATGTACTCCTTATACATATATACCTTATAGTTAGATATTCGACAGAGCTTATTTGGAAGGAAATTGATCCAACAATTTTAGATTCAAACAAAATTTTAATGATTTGGATCCCTGTCCCTTATTCCAATGTGGTCCTAAGTTTTATTTGGTTTCTTAGTGGTTTTATTTGTGTGGAGAAGAGGAGGTTCATTTGGGGAAAAAAGAAAGAAGTAAAGTGATGGAGTAGAAAATGTTCCATTTACATATACAATTTTCCGATTGCACAGTACACTGAATTTAACAAGAATTGCACTCACTACTACAAAAAGTGTCTTTACTGCCAGCTCTAAAGTGGTTTTTACTATCGGCTTTGGAGCCGGCAACGGGCAACAGGTAGTACTATCACTGCCGACCTGGGGGCCAGTAGTGAAGGTGTTATCACTGTCAGCTGAAACCTTCGAAGCTGGGATTTTTCACGTGAAATACACGCATGTGTGGTTCGTGGCATTCGAACCCAGGATTACTCAGCTTGTACGATACGTGCTTACCATCTCACCGTAGAAGTGCTTGTGATAACAATAGCATATGCAATCTTTTTTATCTCTTGTTTCTAAAACTTCAAACGATTATTTGGACATCTAAATTACTTTAACTGAAAAAGCTTTTAACTACAAAGTTATAAATCTCGTCGAGAACTATAATTCTTTATAAAAATTTTCCCTATCTAATTTCATATGAAAAAGTATGATTTTTTAAGATAAATTATCATCTATTATCACTATCTGTTCGTAACACAGACCGACAATGATACCTATTATCACTGTCAATTTATAACACGGACCGACAGTAAACTTGATGAACTATCATTTTCGGTTCGTGGCTAGAGCTAGCAGTGATAGTCAGTCTATCACTGTTGGTTCATAAGAAAGATCGACAGAGATAGTATCACTGCTGGTTCGTAACTAGAAACAATAATGACAATCAAGTTTCACTGTCAGTTCTTTCCAAATGCACTTTTTGTGATGGTCCTTGATAGGAACCGACAGTGATACTTCATCACTACCGACTCATCAGGAATCGGCAGCGATAAGTTGACATATAAGATATATTTTGTAGTGGTGATTTACGCTAGCTACCGAGTAAGACGATCTGATGGCCATTGGATCTCCATCTGATGGCTGGGAACGGTCAACTGTAATAAACCTTGTTTTCAATCACCTGAACTCTAGCATCTCCCATACATATATTTAGACAATATTTTGATCATTTTAAACACCGAAGAGCTATTGACGTGTATACAGGATACAATCAGTATAATTCAGGCACGCGCATCGTGCATGCATATTCACCTGAACCAGATGTTGGAATGCATGCACATTAGTGATAATTTTAATTCCTAAAACAACGATAATAATATTGCTGCAAATAAACTAGATCTAGATAATAGAACTATTATCACCATAAACAGCATAATTATTGTGTAAACCATTGATGTAAACAGTAGATCTATCGCACACGTAAACCACATGTTCACCATATTAATGATAACGTGAAGGAACGGATCTAAAGCACGATCGACAGAACAAATACACCTATTGCATATACACGTTCTATCATGGCATACCCTAGATCAACAATGCTAGTGATAACGGTAGGCAGCATCGTCATGAGCAAAATATACACTAACTTCTCCGATTCATCGATCTACTAATGTGTCACGATGACTTACAGGGAAGCGCTCCTTCGGTGGCGGTTGTTATAGAGTCTGATTCCTCAAAATAGAGATAGAAACGGATCAAATACGGATCGAATAGTTCACTTTCTATATTACTATCTATATTTTAATATAAATATAAATACAAATTTAAATATCCTCGAATGTGAATACGAATCGGATAGTTTGAATACAAATCCGCATTCGAATATCAACTCGATCAGGTTGTAAGCAAATATCCTACATATTTAACGACAAGAATTTTATTTTCCTACGCAAAAATTGTTTACATTTGGAATTATTGGAATTACCAAAATTTTAGAAATTTCATTAGAAATTCATGTCAGAAATTTAAATTTTTAGTCAAATTTGACTGAAATTTGTTCAAATTTGACATTAACTTGTTCCACTTTGATTGGGCTGGAAATTTGGTTCCATGGTTGGCTTATACAGATATTGTTTATTTCCACATCCGAATTTAAAGCAATTCGGATATTCACATTTGAATCAGATTCTCGAAAACAAATTCGGATACATCCATTTTAGTATCCGTTTAGAAACAGATATGGATATCCGTATTTGTATTTTAAGAGATATGAATATCAGATAATTCAGATACCTACTATCCACTTTCCACCCCTACATCGAAGAAGACATCGAGCAACACAGTTTGACAAGCCAAATGCATTTTCAATGATAAGAAGATGATTAGTGAACAATCACGATGATGCTTCCTAAAAAACCTGATTTGCTACCAGCCCGTGCAGGTTCTCGAGGGATGAGGGTTTCAAAGATTTGCTCTCCCAATGCCGGTGGTACATCGACACTAGGATAGAGTAGTCTACCTATAATAGCACAGAAGAGAGGAAGAGGCAAAAACCTAACTCGTATATGTCTTGTGGTGACGGCCGGTAAGTATATATAGAAAACCCACCTGGTCGAGATATATCTTAACTGACACGATCTCTGTATCACATAACCGTATTGATTAACTTCTCACATAGCAAAATAATAATAACTGTAAAAGAAGACACGCATATGCAAGCTATTGAAACGGATTTTGATGGACCATTCACGCATATATCACCTCACCTTGCCCCAACGAGGGGAGCGGGCACGTACTTGTTCTTCACCTCACCTGGCTTGCCCCGGTGAGATGAGCAAGCATGTACAAGTTCTTCTCGTCCTACCATGTGCATGAGCTAACGAGTGGAAGACACAACTCCACCTCCACTAGCAAGATAAAAATAAAGAATAATGCCCTTCTTTCATATAAGGATCTTTGAGATTTATTACGAATCACTTCAAATATTATTGACCAAACTCATATATTTTAATACGCATCGTATATATTCTAATACGCATCGTGGGCATAGATAAAGGTATCTGGCCGTATGACAAGGACTTGGAGAAGATCTCTCCTATATCTCTGCCTCCCCCCACATGAAACAAGATGAGCGAAACAACGTGAATGGGAAGGTACAGTTTACGTCTTCGTCGCAGAATCTCTCCAACCTTCGAGAAATTTAGATGTTTTGCTGTTTGATTGATTGATGTGTGCTCCACTCCAACCGGCCGGTGTGATCTTAAGCTAGACTTCCCTAGAGCCCTGAGTAGCTACTGTTTACACTACATGAAAAACATAGGTGAGAGATTATTCTAGAACAGTCGTATGAAATAGGTCGTAGTTATGAACCGTCACCTATTATGATTCATAAGTGATGGGTTATTCTTGCTAGTCATTGGTGATAGATCACAACTTAACCCGTTACTAATGACTAACTCATCAGTGATAGTTCTTTCTAGTCAGTAATTAATAAAGGGTCAAGTTGTGATCATTAGCACTAGAATATGAATTATTGTATAATTTTTTTCAAGTTTAATATAAAGGGTGACAGCTATGGACACAAACACGCGTTCTAAAAACGGTGCATAAACTTCTGGGTTAAGACCATAATCTTTGAAGCCGTTTTTAGCCTAAAAATTTCTCCAAACCAACAAGGTCAAAGAGAAACGGATGTAACTTTTTCTGTAGATATCCGTAGAGTAAAAAAAATCAAAATCGGAGTCCATATGCAAAAGTTATGCCATTTTTACTAAACACACTCCGAATCAATATTTCAGGAAAAAAAGTCATCGGTTACGGGTCATAATTGTGACCCGTCACCTATGACTTGCATAAGTGACGGGTTATAATTATGACCTGTCACCTATGAGTTTTGGTAGCGAAAGTTAAAAGGATAGCATATCCGGTTTCTGTCACAAACATATGATAGCTGAGGTGGTAAGGGAGTCGCGCGCGAGACCCTGGGCGAGGGTTCGAGTCTCACGAAAAGATCGAAATATGTTTGAAAAAGATGTGGAAAATATATGCGATGGGCCCTGTATTAGGGTGGCTCTCGGGTGAAAAATATTTTTTTTTGTTTTTTTTTGTTCAAAAAATAAAAAAAATGTTCATCAGTCATAAGTGACGGGTCACAACAAGTGACGTGTCAAATTTTGATCCTATCGAAGGTTAGTTCCTGACAATATATTCTTAAATTGACTAGGTACCTTCGAGTGCAGAGATTAATCACGAGACGAGTCAAGCGATGTATACAGGTTCAGGCCTTCGATTAGAGTAATACCCTATGTCCTGTAGGGGTGTTGCTGTCGTATATTAATAATCTCGAGTACAAGTAATGTGACTAAAACTATTACAGAGAGTATATCAGATCTAATCTAACTTAAAGCTAAAGTCGCCGAATATCTTCTCTACTAGGATCTTGATGCTTGCCTCGAGTTCCTCTCCTTCCCCCCAGTTTTTTTGCCTTATATAGGGATGAGGTATCGACTCCTATCCAGCCGTGATTAATAGGAAGTTATCTTTCTTAATATCCAAGTAGATAAATCTGTTTTAAGTACTAATTGTATCAAATTAGGTTTAACTACTAATCGTATCAAATTAGGTAACCAATCGAAACCTTCCTGATACATACTTCCTTGACTCCGAGTGTATCAAGTATCGTTGATTCGGTTCCGTGATATCTAAAGCTTCTATGTGTTGTATATACTATGTCCGTATATGATATATTGCTTATGTGTATATACTCCATAGATAGATATTCGACAGACCTGTCGCCAATGATATTATTGGTGATGTATCCTTACCTGTCATTTATGATTTATCATCAGTGATATATTTGAGATAACAAGTGCAGTAAATCACTCATGACACGCCATTTTTAAGCGTTTTTTATTTAGTGTTAGTCTATAGTTTTGTTCTCGACCCTAACCAGGGCCCTCCCCTGTCAGCTGTCCATGGGTCAAGTAATTTTGAGCGACTGCGGTAGACATAGATACACAGATAGGATACGGGTAAAGAGAGATTTTTGTTGATCAAGGAGCGGAATTATAACAATCGTTCGATTTCCCTAACACATATTGCACAATGGACCGTTATGATAGTTAATTGTGCCAGCTCGTGAGTTACACTTTGTTATACATTCTCTTTTCACATGAGTGATTGTAAACTCAGGCAAAATTTGCAAGACAGCTTTGGCCTCCCGAAACAGCGTGCTCCCTCTTGATCTTTCCTCTGTTGGTGACTGTAAAATGAATACCACCGATCAGCAGTCCGACTCCGGAATCAGTGGTTGTTGCACCCAAACGGGTACTAACTTCAGGCCTTCCAGGCATGCCAGCGTCGCACTCCTCTGCACCTGAGCAGTTCGAGAACATACGCCAAGAGTTATTGCCTGACCCGAGTGATCTCGGACTACTAACCCAATGCTGGCTTCGGCCGACTGGTTGTGGATGAGTTTGGCTGCATGTGTGTACTCAATGGTCCTTTACTATTTTCCTTGTGTTTAAATTCCTAGTGAATGGATATGTTAATAGTAAAATTTGGTTGACGGGAGTGGTACCTTTTTATTTTTAAAAAACCCTTTATATTGTTTGCAGTCGATTTGGATATGAATAGACGCAGACCATCTCTATACGAGTCTATGGAGACGATTGATTCACCGACACATAAGCCAAACCACAAAATCGTTTTTTCCTTTTCTACCTCTTTTTGCACCTATGGTTAGATTAGTGTACTTCTGTTTTATTTTCTTTTTCTTCTCGATCAAGACATGTTTGTTTCAACTATGAATTATAAAAAACAGTTTATATATTATAAGATTAAAAAAATTAGATTCTAAAAGTTAAATTGCATAATCTAGTTTTATAATCTAATCTATTTATTTTATTTATAGGTTATAATTATAATCTGCAATATGCAAGCCCTCCATTTCGTACCACCGCAGGAGGTTTTTTGTTCCGCATATCTATACGTTGTTTGTCACGTCGGGTTCGCGCTCGTCCCGTGAAGCAACCGTCAGTTAAGGCTAAATATGGCCAAATGGGTCATTTGGGCCGGCCCAGCACGGCCCGACTCGGCTACGGCACGACCCGAACGGCCCATCTACTGTAACGGGCCGTGCCATTTCGGCCCGCGTGCCTCCCCCTCGGCCCACGGCACAGCCCGTCAGTGACCGTGTCGTGCCGGGCTGGCTCGGGCACGATTTCGGCCCGACGGCCCGGTCAGCTCGGCGGGCCGAAATAGAAAAAAAATTATATATAAAATAAATATATATATAAATATATAAAAATATATAGAAAATAGATAAAAAATAACTACAAAATTAAAAATATATATAAAAAATAGAAAATAACTGGGTATTTGCGTGCCGGGCCGGACCGTGCCGGGCTGTGCCGGCCTGGGCTGGGCTGTGCCAGTACCGGCCTGACTCGATCGGGCCGTACCGTGCCGGCCCGTCGTGCCGCGCGCTCGGCCCCGACATAGCCCGTGGCCTCGTGCCGTGCCGGCCCGGCCCGTCGGTGATCGAGCCGTGCTGTGCCTGGGTCATACCTACAGTGCCGTGCCTCGAGCCGGCCCAGTAGACACAACTCATTTGAACATCTTTAATTAAGGGTATGTTTGTTTCCAGCTGCTTCTGGCTTCTGCTTCTGTCAGAAGCCCAGAAGCCAGAAGCCAGAACAAACGGGTTTGCTGAGAAGTGGCTTCTGGAGAAGCCAGAAGTTGCTTCTGAGGAAAATGAACTAGAAGCTGAGAAGCTCGCTGAGAGTGACTTTTCTGAGAAGTTATGTACTGAGAAGCCAAAAATTTATTGTAGAAACCAACAACTTATTTTCAAAAGCAGCTTTTCAGAAAAACCAAAAACACAACTTTTCAAAAAAAACCAAAAACAAAAGCTCAAACAAACAGACCCATCAACTCCAACCGCAACAGTATCGATGCTACAGTACACAATACGGCCTCTGCGTCCGTAAATGCCCTCCAGCAGAGATGGTTTCGACTGCTACTGGACAGGACAGCCGTGACTCCTGGTGCCATTCGGTGTGCTCCGGGTAACGTTCGTGACGTGGAGGTCCGATCCTGGTCCCCACCGGTTTCGGTGTTACGCGTCAGAGCCTGCCTCCTGACGTGGAGCAGACTGTGTGCCTACTTCTTGACGCACAGGACTACGCGAAAGAAACATCAAGTTTGCACTGCTGTTTCCTTGCTGCATCAAATCCGCAGGCATTGGATCAATATTGTGCCGCGTCCTCCGTTTTAATCAGATCGAAGCTCAGTAGTTCAAGTGTTGTGTAAAAAATTGTATCAATATAAATTAACGACTCTGTTGGGGAATCAAAGTGATTTGGCCATGGCTAAGAATGGATTTGAAATCAATCATGATAACATTATCACACCTGCTATTCATAAGCTGTCCAAGGAGTACCATCAGAAGTGCCATAAGCACAAGTTGGAAATCGACAAGATGATGTTATCGTGTTTCCAGAAGATAAGATCATCCGTTCTGAAGGAAGGTGTGTTGCCACCTATCTACACTAAATATGAGGTAAAACCCATTATAAATAACGTATATATTACTCAAGAAATTGCTCGCATGGTTAATCAATCTGCTGGTGATACTATGTATAATGATTTTGAAAGACTAGTGAAGGATCTTGATCGTGTGTTTACTAGTCATGTTAGGGCTACATTTCTTGAATTCAAAATTGAAAAAAAAATCAAAAAATAACCTTTATTGCATAATGTTAGTACTTCAAATTCTAATAGTGATAGTAAAATTCAACAACAGGTCACATCTTTTAATACATCGACAAAATATATGATATATGCATATGCAACATGACGCTTCGATGCATCAAATTCATAGCCAAACTAATGCTGCAAGTTCGATTAACACTACAGTGCCAATATTTACTACGCCAAATGGTATAAGACCACATGTTGCACCACTTACTTTTCCATTGCTAAATAATATGCCTAATGTAGTTTATTTGGTTCCATATGCAATTAATTGTCATAGCCGAGCAAATGAAAATTCAAGAAACATGCCCGTGCTTTTATATAACATTGTAGTATATAGTGTGTCTCATATACCACCCTAAGGGTTAGAAATTATTTATGGTCAATTGTCACACAATTATTTTAATGCACCACAGCCATATACTACATATATTCAGCCTATGGTGTCACATGCTTTTGATGCAACACAACCCCACGCTTTGAGGCCGCAGCAACATGGTAATATGGCACCTAATCAGTCCATGGCCGAGACACTAGTCTGAAAATATTAGGGAACAAATTATTAGTATTTTAATAGAGCATTTTAGATTACCTAACCTAAGGGGAGGGCATGTGCATATCAAAAGTCATATCCTAATTGTTATGATATAGTTCCATACCTTTGTAGATTTAGAGTTTTGATTTTGTTAAGTTTACTGGAGAAGATGATAGAACTACATTGGAATATATTGGTCAATTTCTTGTATAATATGGTGAAGCCGATGCTAGTGATGTTTTGAAATTAAGATTATTTCCTTTATCGTTATCTAGCACTGTATTTACTTGGTTTATCGCTCTTACACCAAATCTATTCATACATGACCTCAGTTAGAACAAAATTTCATGAATATTTTTATACTGGTGATGCTTAATTGATATTATCACATTTGACATTGGTTAGAAAAGAGTACAATACCTATTGTTGATTATATTAAAAGGTTTAGAGATCCAAAGAACCTATGTTTTAATTTAGTGATATTTGATAAAGATCTTGCTGAGTTAGCTTATTTTGGTTTACTTTCACATCTTAAAGAGATGTTAGAAGGATAGTAACTCCTAGATGTTAACCAAGTTTTATAGAAAGGTTTGGCTCAAGAAGGCCGTGCTAAAAAATCTAGGAATTCTCAAAGGACTAATGAGAAGAATAAATTTGATTGTTCTGGTGTCAATCTAATAGAATATGATTATGTGTCATCTGATTATAAAAGTGTAGATGTGTGTAGCCAAATGTGCATGGGCTTCAAAATCTAAATCATTCGTTTGTTCAGCTTTAAAGCCGGTTCCAGAAAAGAATTAACAAGTAGAAATTAAGTATACATTTGATGTTGCTAAATGTGATGAAACCTTTGATTATTTGCTCAAGAAAAACAAATTAGATTGTCTGCTAATCATGTTATACCACCATCGGAAGAATTAAAAAGGCATGCATATTGTAAATGGAATAATTCTTATTCTCATGCCACTAATGATTGTAATATTTTTCATCGACGAGTTCAATCGAACATTAATAAAGAACGATTGAAATTTGTTATAAGTCTAGAAATACAGCTAGACCACAATCCCTTTCCTATCAATGTGATTGATTTTGAGAACAAGAAAGCACTTGTTCATCCATCTCAAGCAAAATCTACAAAAGGCAAGAACGTGGTGGTAGATGAGAGGGGCACAAGAACGTCGAATTCTGGGCTATGAACAGTGTTACGCCAAAGATGATCAAACCAAAAAAGCACCGAATTTGATCATTGGAAAGTTAATTAAGGTAGAAGTAAGATTGTTAAAAAGGTTGAAAGGTCGAAGCCCATATTTAAGGAGCTTCTGGCTAAGTACGAGGATGGCAAGACCGGCCAAAAGGGTGCTAGTCGGCCCAATGATTTTAAGTGACCAAGATCAACTCTAAATAAGAGTTTAATGGTTTGGATCATCGGCAAGAGAATTTTTATGTAGCAGCACCATATCCTCTCTTTGAGCCGCCAATGCCCATGTCGTAAGGAGTCCTCCAACCATTCTTCCTCGTTGTCCTCCATGGGATGGTGTGGTCTATTGATGTCACCACCCCTGATGTCTTTTGGACAATTTCATCCAGGTTGGATAGCTCTGAGAAAGCCAATGATTGATATATTGTCACGTCCTAAGTCAGACCAATTTGAGCTAAGAAATCGGTCTAGTGATGGGAAAGAGAATAAAAAGTGGTGAAAAAAGCTTATCGTATCAAAAAGAAGGGTCAATTCAAATGAAAATCTGAATTAAAAAGAAAAGAAGCTAACTATTGAGAAAGAAGACGAGCAAAAAGAGTCAAATAGTGTTGGTTCAGCTATAGCAAGTGAGAGGATGTTGCAGGCTCATGTTACCATTAAGGAGTCGGCGCTAACCAGTCCACAACACTAAAAGAAGCAGAAGCATCAGTTATGACCGAACCTAGCAGTGGTTCAAGCGTAGAAAGAGTCAGAGGAAAGATGTCCTTACTACCCGGGTCAAAGCCACAGCCCTAGTGGTGTCTTCTTGGTCTTTCACATTCATAAAAGAGAAGTTAACAACAACTGCATATGCAAGAACTTATAGATGGTAAAGCTGAGAAGGTCAGAAATGAAATATTTAATGAGATGAAGCATATGGTGCATATCCGGAAAGAGTGGAAAGTAAAGTCAGTCAAAATGCCAGTTCAAGTATCTAGTGATGATGAGGATGATATGCTAGATTATGAGGGGTCTACGGTGATTAAAGATGGTTCTCCACCTCCTAAAGGTATGGGCATAAATATGGTGTTTTCATTTTGCCTTCGAAGTTTCGAGTTGTTGATGAGGGGGTTGCGCAATTATGTCTTGGTCCTAAAGAGGTTATTTTTGAGAAATCTGATGAATCGAGCTGACACTTGAAACCATTATACGTTAAAGGTTATCTTAATGGAAGGCCAATTTCTATTATGTTGGTTGATAGTGAAGCTACTGTGAACTTGATGTCATACTCAATTTTTAAGAAGTTGGAGCAAGAGGACAGGGAGCTTATGAAGACAAAATTAATGCTTAATGGCTTCACGAGCGATCCTACGAAAGCTAATGGTGTTATTTTTCTATGTAGCTTACTGTTAGGAGGAAGACATTGCCATAGTTTTCTTCATCATCGACATACAAGGTGATTACAACATTTTGTTGGAACGTGATTAGATACATGTAAATCATTGTGTTCCTTCTATCTTACATCAAACTTTGATACAATGGATCGATGATGTATATGAGTTGTTCAAGCGGACACATAGGCTTATATTGCTTTGGTCGTTGCTTCAGCTGATTGGCAGAATAGTAATGTCCAGTGTTTGTTAGGTTTAGATCTTTCTGGTTGTGATTATCTTAGTGTCATTAAGGAAGGTTTTGTACACATGTCTGTATAACCGGCTTCTGCAGCTCGGCTTAGTAATTTAATATTTTAAATGAATAAAGAGAATAATTTAGAGTGGTTGTAGAAGCGTGTGAAATAATATCGGTCAAATAAGAACGACATTTGTGAAGGTGTTGAGAATTGTTTAGAGCTATTAATGAGAAATATTTGAAAAAATATTACCCAAGTGTGTAACAAGATTTAGGAGAGCCACATAAATAAGTGATATGGCCGATGTTTTATTTATTATCGTTCTAAGAAATATAAATTATTTGGCTGATATTTTGTTTATCATCATCCTAAATAGTGACTTAGAGTATTTTTTTTAGCAAACATCTCTTTATTTATTAAAAAATTAGAGGGTATGTGTTGATAGCAAAATTAGAGGCTAGAGTAGCAACCGTTAATTTTTAGAAACCGATTCGTATTTAATTTGAAGTCGATTTGTATACGAGTAGGCGCGGCCCTATATAAATCCATGGGAACGAATGATTCACGGACGCACAAGCCAAACCACATAATCGTTTTTCCTTTTTCTACTTCTTTTTGCATCTAGGGGTTAGACTAGAGTATTTCTGTTCCTGGACTGTGACCGCTCACAGGATGTGGGGCCGTCGGTCCCCTGTGCTGCTCTTCGTCGGTCACGTGAATCGTACCGATGCTGCCTCCCAGCGTCAAGGAATTTTTTTAATATTATGTTTTTACGGATATTGTAAAAATAATATTGAAAATAAGGAAATTCAAAAATTAATACCTGTTCGTCCAACGGTTTGGTAAAAACCAGTGACGTAACACCAACGAAAGGTTTGAGGTGTCTGACAGTAGTTTCGAGATAATTTTTGCCAAACAATTTAACGAAATTAATTGTCGTCAAATCGTACGGTGAAAATTGTATTTTTGCCAAACGGAAGGCAAAAAATATGGGCCCCTATCCCCTCACCCCTACGCCTATCGCATTTCGCTATCGTGAGTCGCAAGTAGAGAGAGAGCACGCCAGCGGAAGAGAGCAGAAGAGAGAAGAGAAAAGAGGAAGGGATGAGGAAGAAGGGAGGAGGAAGGAGGAGGAAGAAAAAGAACATTGAGGTTAAAAAAATTCTTTATATTTGTATTTTAGATGGATGTTTATCATTTTATATGTATTAGATTAAATTAGGATTAGAAAAATAAATTTCTTTTGTAAATGTTGATTTTAGTATAAATCTTTGTATTAGATTATTTTTAGTATTATGTTAAGAAAATAAAATATATGTGCGTGCAAATATTAAATCTCAGTATTCTACTTATTTTGGACTTAGGACTAGTGGTTTGCAACAGAAAATAATAAAATAAAGTGAGGGTCCAAAAAGCAATGCAGCACCGAAGTATTTATATTAAAATTTAATATCAGATGATATTAATTAATAAGTTCTTGAGAGTTAAATATATTCAATTTGTTGGTATTAGTAATATGTTTATTTAAGGATGATATCGTCGATGTAGATTTAAGACAATAATATTGATTAGATTTTAGACAATGAAGACTATAGTACTTTTTATTGTAGAACCAGAAACGGTGGGTCGGCATGGCCATTACATTAGTAAATTTTAAGTTAGTCATATTGTATGAATGTAATTTCATTTCATTTCTAATTGATATATATTTTAGGTGACAATTATATCAAACTCTATAAATCTTAGAGTATTCTATAGAAATTGTCAAATCCGTGACTATCCATCAGGTGTTGATTTGAATAATTTTTTATTTACCATCCTTAAGCGTCCAAACCTTGAGGGTAAAGGATGAAGGAGATAAAAATATGGTTCACCCAATATTTTCAGCTTGACACTCAGATTTATTCTGTTACGATGCAATGCATGTGAACTCGTATGTTAAATCCAGTTTGTTGGGAGTTAAAGCCAGTGTATCGAATGGACAAGTGGTTGAAATGGTTGCAGTAGTGCAGGCGACGTCGGGCTGAGTTCAATATCCTGGTGCAACCATGTCCAAGAGAATCAGATGATAGTAGCAGTGCAGCAACACCAGTAGAAGAAGAGGATACACACGGGTATGGAGTGTCGATAGGGGAAGTTGAACAAAGGCAGATGACCGAGGCAGAGGTTGTTGTACATAGGAAGGCGACAAAGGTTGAGGAGGGTCAGGCTGATATAGGGGAGAGAATTGAAGAAATTATTGTTGACCTCGAGAACGTGGACCGTAACGCAATTCATGAGGAAGAATCTTTATTGGAACCTGTAAATGTAGATGAAGATGATGGTGATGATGAGGATGATACATATGATGACTGCTCTAATACTGTCATCCAAGAAGAATGGAACTTGCCTAACAAAATGAGGATGCAAGTTATGGAGAACTATGCCTCCCCTTGGGAATATGGTTCTAGTATGATTCACCTAAATCAGGTGTTCCTCAGTCGGTCTGAAATGAAGGATGCAGTGGCACGATGGGCAGTGACATCACACAGAGAGGTATTTGTTGCTGTCTCAAGCTCAGGAAAGTATAGTATCAAGTGTAGAACTTCTGGATGTAGCTTTTATGTTCATGCATACAAGCCGAATCATTCGACCCACTGGGTAGCCTAAAGAGTGGTTCAACACAATTATATGCTGGAAAATGTTGGTCGAAAGCACCGTAACCTCACTGCTGCACTAGTTGCAAATAAATTATTCATTGAGATTATTCAGAAGCGGGGCATGGAATGTTCGTACATCCAACGATCAAGATTACAACAGTTCAAATATGAGATTACTTATCAAAAGGCTTGGTGTGCAAAGCAGAAAGCTTTGGAAAAGCGATGGGGTACATATGAGGCTTCTTATTGCAACCTAGCCCACGTGCTTGAAATTCTGAAGGTCAGAAACCCTGGCACATACACTGCCTTCAAGGAGACTGAACTTGATGAAAACCAGCCTTGGGTTTTCTGGCGCGCTTTTATTTCTTTAGGTCAGTGTATTTAGTCCTTCCAGCATTGCTGTCCTTTGCTTTGAGTGGATGGTACATTCCTGATTGGGAAGTACAAAGGCCAGATTCTCACTGTAATTGGTGTTGATGCAAATAACTAGATACTTCCTTTGGCATTTGCGTTTGTGGAGGGTGAGAGCAGGTTGAGCTGGCTCTGGTTTTTTAGACATCTTAAGGTTGGGGTTGTCCGTGATCAACCTAACATTTGCACCATAAATGATCAGCATGCTGGGACCTTATCTAGAACAAGTGGTGCATACATCATATGGGAGCAAATTTCCACAAGCAATTCAAGAGCAAAAGCACTGATGGACATGTTCAAGAGGTTTTGCAGCTAGAACCAAAGTCGCAAGTTTGATGCTTTATAGAAGGAGTTGGATAAGGAAACAAGGACATACGTGCAGGAGAGAAATAAGGAGCCGGCTACTGGTGATGAAACTGTACCGGAGGCATTGCCACCTCTTGGAGAAGGCATTGATCCTCCTAATATGAGAAGAAGTTCGGCAAGAAACATGAAATATTTCTCGCACTGGATTGAGGCAGAGGCAAAGGAGAAGTGGTCCTTACTCTATAACACTGGAGGTGCTAGGTTCGTGTACTAGGCTACATCTTTACCGAATATGTGTAGTATGAGCTAGTATATTTGAATGTTGATACCTATTTGTTTTGATGTTATTTTGTAGGTACGGTGTCATGACTACCAATATAGCAGAGGTTTACAATTGGGTTATCAGGGGGTTGCGTGGACTCCCTATTATTGCAATCGTTGAGGGAATGTTGTACATCATTATTGGTTACTACCAGAAGAGGCATGTTGCTATTGTGATACACGATACAACAATGCGTACATCGTATGCCCAACAGATGATGGAGTACCTGCAAAAGAAGAACATGAAGGCAATACAACATATGGTTCATAGCATGGGCGTCAATGAGCACCGCTTCGAGATGACCCTGAGATCAAAATGAGGAGTGGGGAGCGATACCAGAATTGTCACTCATGAGGTGAATGTAGGGCACATTTTCAATGGATGGTGTGAATGCTCCTACAACAAACTGAAGCTTTTACATGTCCCATGTTCTCATTTGCTGGTTGCATTATCACAAGTGGGTGTAGGAAGCTCAGTATATGTGTCACAATTTTACTTGAAGGAAAACGTGGTGCTGACTTGGACTGGAGAGTTCCGTAGATTCAGTGCACATGGTGACTTTACAGTTTAAGATAGAGATATGCCGATATGTCTACCTCCTATGATGTTGCTTAGACATCCCCATGGAAAAGGTGGTCAGCTGCAGACTAGGCGTATTAGTAACGATATGGATGAAGCTGAAGTTGGCGGCCCTGTGAGGAGGTGCAGTGAGTGTGATGAGTATGGTCACAAGGCAAATAATTGGCCACATTCTAACTGTGGTGATGCTGGAGCGGGACCATCCACTGGTAGTCAACATGGGAGAGTTGCACGTGGAGGACAAGCAGTGCACAGGACTGGGGCAGACCTTGACCGATATGCTATCTAGGAACAATGTGTTTCTTCAGTTATTTGTGTAACTGTTATGTTCTTGATGTAAAAACTAAGTGGTATTATTTGTGTATTTTTTTTTTGTTCTTGATGTAAAAACTAAATGTTTTTATTTATGTTCTATGTGTCATATGAAGTTTTTTGTGTGTGGTTTATGTTGTTAACGTATGAATTATGTGGTCATCAATTTACAATAACTATGTTATATGTTGGTCTATTTTCGCAGGGATGGAGGCACCGTACAAGCTTCTCGACCGTTGTGTGGATGAGCGTCACTGTGGCTTCTTACATGCCACGCGTGACACTTCGAGTATTCATGTGTTATGGATTCATTTCGCCAAAGGTGGCTTGGCGACTGCACCCGGACTAGTTCGATAGGTTGTACAGATGGTTAAATTTGCATGCAGCAACATTTAATTTGTCGTAACTAATCAGCTCATGTATTGTAGGTTGGGTCGTGTAGGACTTCTTCCGCTTGCACGGATGCTTCAGGCCACAAATGAGGACGCGGGTCCGCATCCGGTGGCTGAGGGGCAGGAGGATGAGGGCCGACTAGAGCGGTCATGTCGATTCCCGTTTGATCGTTCCCTTGTTTCGGCTTTGGTGGATCGATGGAGGCCGAAGACACACATGTTCCACATGACGTTTGGGGAGATAACAGTCACACTACAGGACGTCTTCATGCTGACTGGGTAACCAATTTCTGGTGAATTGATCGGTCCCTCGATCACTCTAGCTGGCTGGCAGCAGGACTTGTTTGAGAGGTTTCAGGGAGTTCTATGTAAGCCACTAAACGTGTGTACCATTGAGGAGCATCGGAAGCACAGGCCCAAGAATCAGTAGTTGGAGCAGTTCATAGTTTGTAATTTTTTATGTTGCTTCTCTAATTTTATATTGCACGTGCTTTGTCCATTTATTATTGGTAATAACAATCAATCGAATTATGCAGGTGGATAGGATGGTCGAGGATCCCATGGAGTACCACGTTTCTCGACACCTGGAGGCTTACCTGCTGTGGTTGTTTGGTTGGGTGATGTTCACCTCCAGCCACGGCAACACTGTGGATGCACGTTGGATAGCCTATGCTCGGGCTATTGATAATGCAGCAGTCGGCGATGTGCCTCAGGTGCCTAGGGGTTCGACGATTCTTTACGCCACCTACCGCACCCTGTGCAATGCCTGCGTGAGGACATGCAACGCGTCCAACTTGATGGGTATGCCTCTTCTACTTCAGTTGTAGTCCTTCGAGCGCTTTCAGGTTGGATGACCCCTCGTGGTGACTATGCATTACACCTCAGAGATGTACGCTGGCGACGAAATCGACAAGCCTACGATGGGATCACTTTGGATACGATGGGTATGCCCATCATAGTACCGTTCAAATTTTACTGTTGTAACATTGATAACCTAAATTAGATCAACTATAATTTTGTAGCCGCATTGGGTAGGAGTTATGGTTCGTTCAGCGTATGAGGCTTTCACTGAGCAGTTCGACCACCTGAGGGCCGATATGGTCATTCGGGAGCCGTACATCGCCGACTTCGTGCTGCGATGATCCGCTGACCATGGGATCTCCGAATTGTGCTTCAGGGACTCGGTGTTTTGGATGAAAGGAAAACAATTGGTGTTCGATGTATTCGTCGAAGACTATGCCATCTACCGCGTGATGGGCCAGTTTGGATGGCGCCAGGAGGTCCCGGTCCCGCTGGCAGACCGTGTTCCTGCTTCCATACACACGTGAGTTCTAATGTCACATACCTTATTTTATTATGTGTATTGCTTTTCTCTAATTGACACTCCATTGTAGTTCATCGATGAAGGGGCCACCAAAGAGCATGGCTGACATGACCATCAGGATGCAGCCCTAGGTGCAGTAGTGGGGCGATGCTCTTGCGGACGTGATCGAGTTTGGTGCGCCTTACGATGACTACAGTTACCAGCAGTACCTGCAGTGGTACAGTACATGGACCCACACACGTCTCCTTCGTGTCATGGACCCCCACGTTGTTCCTCTACTAGCACTGCTGCTCTGTACCCAAGGCACACAGGAGTGGCGCTACACGTTACGGTATGTGAAATGTTCAAATCCTTACGGCTTTCAACATTCACATTACTACCATTGCTAATGATTAGTCATGTACCGCAATCTGACATCATGAGAGAGATTCACAAGGAGGCGATGAGTTCAGCTACGAGACTACGTGAGTAAGGCACATGTGGTATGGCGATCGGTGATTCATTGAAGTGTTCTCTCTCTTTTCCGCCAAGACCCAACGTATCGTGGAGTGCACATCGTTCCAGTAGCCCATGTTGTTGTACGCGAGTCTTCGGCTGCGCATTCCACTCAGAGGCCCTCACGACCTTCCTTCGCCTTCGGCCACAAACAATATACTAGTCCTCAGCCTCCGCTTCCTGATCAGGTAATTTTATTACTATAAGATTTTATATTTAGCCTGAGAATTTTTTATTTCGCTAAAAAATAAATATTATGTACGTAATTATTTCTTTGTAATATTGTTGTACATTTACGTAATCTTAGCAATCTGTTTTTAGTTCTATGTAAGGTTAATTAACTTGTTATTTTGTTCGATACATTTATTTTCTACCGTAATTATGTCAAACGCTAGAAATCTTATTGTTTCTATGCAAATGGTCAAATGCATAACGATCTATATGGTATCAATTTGACTAATTGTGTAGGTAGGAGGCTCTGGATGGGTCGCCCCGAGTTCCCACAAGGCTCTAGATGGGCCACCCCCAGTTCACAGGAGGATCTGGATGAGCCGGCCCCCACTTCACAGGAGGCTCTAGATGGGTCGCCCCCTAATTCACTAGAGGCCTTGGATGGACTAGGCATGGCTACGATACTCCTCAGCCTCCGCATCCTGTGCATGCAGGAGGCTCTGGTTTTACCACGCCTCTGTGTCTTCCTACACCAGGTATGTCACAACTCTTTATTCTGTAATGTTTGAGTTATTACGCATTCTCTGCCAATACTCAGTTGTTTGTGCATGATATAAATGCAGGTTTGATCCGCATCAATACAACGATACAGGTTTCTGGGGGTAGTCGCACTCTAGCGGTAACCCATTCTTTGACTATGTAGAGGCCTCGGAAGTGCTGGGGTCATCATAGTTGTACGGTGCACCACCGCCCACTCAGACTACGCATCAACAGGCAGAAGGCATCTATGGTCCCCAGTTGCCCAAACGTGAGCGCCACGCGCCTGATTGGTACACACCTTCCACCTATGAGCATCCTCGGGAGGAGGAGGAGGCGGACGTTCTAGCGTCAGCACGTAGGCGCAAGCGTGCCAGAGGCAAGGCGCAAGGAAGGGGTCGGGGCAAGGGTCAGGAGTAGTTTGTGTTGCTTTTATGATTAATAAATGTCATTTGTTCAGCTTTCCATTTCATTAGTTCAGACTGCTGGTTTACAGAGTAGTTTAGTTACTTTGATGATACTATCTTATGATGCTTGTACCTTATTCTGCTATCATATTCTACTATGTTAGTATGGTGGGAACAGCTGATGGCAGTGAAGGAGAATCACTAGGTGGATCCAATGTATCCGATGCATTCACTATACGCTTCACTGCATACACACTGAGTACTTCATCTCCCTTCATATCCCCTCTCAAATCGTTCACTTCAAACTTTCGAAATAAAAAACCGTCGCATCAAAAACCCTACAACTATAACACTTTCAACTACAATAAAACATTACATGACAGGGATAGAATTTATTCAATTACGAACAGCACGGTACAAGAAAATATAACAAAATGCTAAGGTAACACATCACCATAGAGCGTCAGTGGTCGTGGTGGTGGGGGAGCAAGCTTTTGGTGAGTCCTGGGTACATATTGGGATTCACACATTTAGAGAATGATAACACAGTATAGATCAAATACAAAATCAAATCCTCGGTCGACCGCTAGAACATATCCTTATTACTCTTAGTTGTTCCTCCGACCTGCCATGTGAGGTAGGATATAACACTTTTTGACGTTGCTGCATCTCTCTTGGCGCAATTGTTCTTGTAGTTCCTCGATAATGACGTGCAGGTGACGGATGTATTCTTGAATGTGTGGATCTATTAGCAGGTCAATCCAGTACTGGAACCCACAATCATCCATCTGAAAAAAATGATAGATGAGATAAGTAAATGGTTTTGAGAAAAAAGGAAATAAAGTGAGTATTATTTCTTCGTACTCTGAAATGTTGACAACGGAAGAAATGGCGCTCTACACCACCGAAATGCTCATAAACCTGGGCTACAGCATCATCTCCATGTTTACATTGGACTACAACATCATCTCCTTGTATGTGATGCACTTTACTTTCTTCAATAAAATGGCCGGAATTTATCATTCTACCAACATGTTTTCTCTAAGCACAATGATTTCATTGGATTCCCTGCTTTACATGCAGAGGCAACAATAACTACTTACTGAACTTTTGTAGAATGAAATGACCATACCAAGCAACAGCTACCACATGGATTCTTTGCCAAGCATCAATGCCACAACTTGCTGAGCTTTCACAGGGCATCCAATGCTCCAGTCCCCAGCCAAGCTCGTGCACTCAGTCTATGCACTAGCCCCCATCCATAAATAACCCCACCATCATCTATAAATAGACCACTTCTTCCTCAGCTCCTGCAAGCCCACCCAAGAAACATTGGGGGATTTTCATCCCCTAAGGGGTCAAACCACCGATGTGCTTCTATGAAGACTCTTATAGGCTTCACGAGTCACAGGACATATCCTACACATATGGCCTATGCTTCTTCATATGTGCTAACTACTAGTATAACAAGCCTCGATATGGACCATATGAGTACCCACCGGTATAGCAATATAGATCACTCATGTGGGCCTTTTCATACGATTGCATGCACTCTCTTCCTAATATCTCCTCTTGTTTCTTTTGTCCAGTCTCCTCCATCTATCTACAATATCAGACAATGGCTCGACATGAAGAAAAATGAGGACCAAAAGCGATTGGTGGACATGGAGATGTGGTAGAGGAGGGAAGCATACCAACGCCGCAAGTACGAGCGACATCAGGAAGAACTACAGATGAAGCGGCAGGAGGAGTAGCGCATCAGGAATACCATGAAGGAGCGCGCTGTGTCTCAAGCACGTGAAGCAGAGGGGGAAAGGAAGCGGGAGAGGGCCCGTCATGCTAAAACGTGGGCTGGTGCCCTAAGAAAGGACAAATATCCTAGGTGCACTCAGTAGAGAGCATCTATTATACCCTGGCCTATTTCCATTCCCTAAGACATGTTTGATTTAGTAGTGGCACGCTATTAGGTTACTCCTTAGACATACCGTATATGCCAATGTTTATTATCGGCAGCTCTTTATGTTAGGGTCTATCCACACTACAACGAAACACCATGTGTCACATGTAATGTTCATCAGTGTATGTAACCTTTGTACCGGGTTCTATGCTACTTATGCTTTACAACTATTATTGTAACCTCCCATGTCAAGTCTATGCTACGTCACATTGTCAGACAAGCGATTATATGATTTATTTTACATCTTTTCATTTCGTATTAGAAATAAATTCAATTGCAAAATAAAAATGTGATATAATATTTTTTTCGATGAAAGAAATAATTTCGGCTATTCGAACGTGGAAGATATGGTTCACACTAAGCTCCTGGGCCAGAAGATATGGCCTACTAACCTCACGCAGTTTTTTCATTCAACGGTTTGACGAAATTTAATTTTCACCCTACGGTTTGGTAATAATTAATTTTTGCCAAATGGTTTGACAAAAATTGTCTCGATGCTGTAGCCGGGCACTACTAACCTGCCGCCGGTGCTACATCATCTATTTTCGCCATACGGTTTGGTGAAAATAGTATTTTCACTGTACGGTAGGGTGAAAACCTGTTTTCACCGAACCGTTAAACGAATAGGTATTATTTTTATAATTTTCTCATTTTTAATATTATCTCTGTAATATCCGTAAAATGTAATATTAAAAAAATCCCAGCGTCATGTCCCGAGAAGAAGAACACGAGGCCCGGCGCTTGATCCCTGTGCTCACCACCGTCACTACAAAAGGGATCGGCGTGGATTATTGTGCTCGCGTGGAGGAATATGCATCCCCTGTGCCCGACGATCATCATGAGATAAGACAGGACAGCTGGGTGCCATTTTTTTAGCCTCTTAATCTGACTACAAGCATGGCATTTGTATATGTGTTAAACTCACGTCTATCTCATACATTCTCGTAGTTAGGATTGTAATTTTCTCCCATATATAAAGAGGTCAGCTGGTATATTCTAGTAATAAAGCAAACGAAGGTTTAATTTAAGTTTTTCTAATCTATAAGCTTGGTCTATTTCTTAGTTCAAGATCCTATTACTAACTGAAAATAATTAGTAGATCTGTTCCACCAAAAATGGGAAGGGCTGCTAGGGTTATAAGCTTATAATCATGGAATCGATTCGATCATCAGATTATAAGTTATTTCCATACCAGATCAGACCATGCACATTTTTATTATGGGAACGGGTCATTCGAGCCTATAGAGATAGGATACTCTGTTTACGTAGAAAACCTTACGTCCTTACATTCTATTTAGGATTAGAAATAGGTGTAATCAGATCTGCTTTTGACATATCTATCTTTTATATGGGTACCATATGCACCTCTTTGGGCTTCTATTGAATCGAGAAATTGGATTGTACATCCTTTTGATTTTGATATCAATTTTGATACATATAAGGTGTCCTACGGATAATGCAAATCGAAGCTATTTGATGTCTAACTCAGGCCTATATGACTGATCGATCGAAATACTCCAAGACTCCACCTTTGTCATATATTCCATATATCACATTCGTTAGATATCATATTCATGGAATACGATTCACTTTCAAGATGCCTTGGTTGTGAAATGGTAGACACGCGAGACTCAAAATCTCGTGCTAAAGAGCGTGGAGGTTCGAGTCCTCTTCAAGGCATAATATGGAGAATGTTCCCTATAGAAGTATTTCGGAAATCCGTGCCACGCGCTCTCCTCTATCTTCTGAGATATTTAACCTTCTCCCTGAGAAAAGTAGACAATAAAAACCAAAATAGACTAAATAAATATAGCCTGGACGATCCTAAAAACCCCTTGAAGGAGATAATAAAGAACATAAAGTAGATGGTATCCTATTGCAAGGGTGGTCTTAAGAATCCAAAAGAGGTTGCTCAGAAGAGATAGATGTATCCCAACCTCTATTGCTCTCGCGTAAAGCCTTTTTTTTATGCAACAGGAAAAAGTGACTACGAATTCCCCTTTTTGTTTGCAAATCGCTGTCTGTATCCTTTGAGCGCACGCCCATAAGTAGCGATCAAGGAAATCGATCAAACGATCCCAATACCGTGAAAGAGAAACTTCCCAGATCCAGGGAGCTTATCATAAAGGGTTTCGACAAGGGGTTTTATTCGTTCTTTGAGCAAAAAGATAAAGATCAGATAGATTTGAACCGCAATTGCAAAGGTAATAACTACTATATCGGCCCAAATCATGATCTTCACCAACATGGATTTGGTTCTCTCGCGAATATCGTGAGTTGCAGAGATGAGAACCATGAAAAGCAAGATTCTGAATAAGAAAACAGAAACCGAGAAAACCACAAGAGTGAAGACTAGTAGAGTCTTGTCTTTTGTCATTCTTTGCTCCTTTTTGACTCAATGAATCATTCGAATTTCCTAACCAAAAATTCTATATGTCTATTTTATGATATTTCTATATATATAGAATATGATATCTAATATGACACCCGATTTGTCAAAGGGATTCGATTGGTGACTTACCCATTTTATATAGCAATCCCTGATCAAAGAGAGAACAATATCCATTTCAAACATTTCTAACGGATTCCTTGGTTCAGACCGACGAAGTAATGGCACTCGATTATTATCAACCCGACTGCAACCTTTTTTTGTCTGTAACGATTGCACCAGGGCACCTTCTACTTGTAATAGGCCATGAACTATAGATAGAGAAGAATCATTCTGAGCGAGTCCATAAGAAGTGACCCACTTTTTCATCGGTTCCGGGGGAAGACCAAAGATCTTGCGTGACTTGTCCGCTAGAAAAACTCAAAAGAGAAAGAAATCTCGTTAATCTCTTCATGCTCGTTCCAAGTTCGAAGTACCATTAGGCCAAAGAAAAACCCGCTTCCTGACACGATTGCCTCTTTATATAGATAGGTATAGGATCTATGGGGTTATTACTTAGAAGTCTATTTTGTACAAGAACCCCTCCTATCTGATAGAAAATGGTCCCATGATCCCGAGCCAGTCTTATCTTGGCTCGCAAACCCCAAGTTTGTCTATGAAGAGCTAATCTAATTGTATTAGTTTCTATAATAGATTTCTTATGTGGAATACTAATTGATAGGGCCTCGTTGCTAAGTGCTACAAGATCTAGTGCACTGGAACTCGTGGTTATGGACCCGAATCCTTTAGTATGGACCATTGTCTTTTCCAAGTAAAAACCCCTAGTATATGAAAGAATGAAAAGGTGCTTTCGTTCTTGTGGAATAAGAAGCCCTCGTACCTTAATGAAAGGAAAATAGGAATTTTTGTTAGGTATTTGACCAAATAGGATCGTCCAGTTCCTATAGAACCAATCACTAAAATACCTGATAGGGATAAGTGGAACGAAAAGGGTTTTTCATGAGATGGTAAATGAAAACGATTAGCCCCAGGTTTGGGAATAAGTGATTGTCTAATAATGAGCAACGAATATACGTCTTTCTGCTAAAGAGGATCTATTAAACTCATTAGATCCTTGTTAGCAACGTCAACTAGGTATCATTGGTAAATGGATCCCGATTGTTCAATCCTTTGATAACCAAGGTCATTCTTTGCTAAAGAGAAATGATCACTATGAGTCAGACTCAATAGAATTAGATCCATTCCAAATAGCAAGAATTAGGATTCTTGATCCCTCTCAATCTCTCTTTCAATTCGAGGAACCGGAGAGGTGTTTTCACAGTCATCTTTAAATATTTGCCATCTCCGAATATTTTCGATTTAATTTTTCTATGATATGTCTTCCTATATGAAAATTGGTTATTTACGATGTACAATGATCCCTGTTAAGCATCCATGGCTGAATGGTTAAAGTGCCCAACTCATAATTGGTAAATTTGCGAGTTCAATTCCTACTGGATGCACGTGAACGGGAACGTTCCATAAGTCTATTGGAACTGGCTCTCTATCAATGGAATCTCACCCATCATCCATACATAACAAATTGGTATGGTATATTCATACCATAACACAAGAACAATAAGAACTCAAATTCTTATCGATACTAAAACTCAGAGTATAGGAGGGAAAGTTGATTTATGGATGGAATCAAATATGCAGTATTTACATAAAAGAGTCTTCGTTCATTGGAAAAGAATCAATATAGATCTAATGTCGAATCGGGACTCACTAAGATAGAAATAAAGCATTGTGTCGAACTCTTCTTTGGTGTTAAGGTAGTAGCTGTGAATAGCCATCGACCACCCGAAAAGGGTAGAAGAATGGGACCTATTCTAGGACATACAATGCATTACAGATGTATGATCATTACCCTTCAACTGGGTTATTCTACTCCACTTCTAGATAGATAAAGAACTAAAGGAGAATACTTAATAATACGGCAAAACATTTATACAAAACACCTATCCCGAGCACACACAAGGGAACCGTAAACAGGCAAGTGAAATCCAATCCACAAAATAAATTGATCCATGGACATCACCATTGTGGTAAAGGTTGTAATGCCAGAAGAATCATTACCGCAAGACATATAGGGGGAGGTCATAAGCACCTATACCATAAAATTGATTTTCGACGAAATCAAAAAGACATATCTGGTAGAATCGTAACCATAGAATATGACCCTAATCGAAATGCATACATTTGTCTCATACTCTATGGGGATGGTGAGAAGAGATATATTTTACATCCCAGAGGGGCTATAATTGGAGATACTATTGTTTCTGGTACAAAAGTTCCTATATCAATAGGAAATGCCCTACCTTCGAGTGCGGTTTGAACTATTGATTTACATAATTGGAAGTAACCAATTAGGTTTATGACGAAACCTAGAAATCGATCACCGATCCAATTTGACTACCTCTATAGGATAGAGCTCAACAGAAAACTATTGAGTAATGGCAGCAAGTGATTGTGTTCAGTAGTTCCTCATAGAAAATTATTGACTCTAGAGATACGGTAATATGGAGAAGACAAAATCGTTTGAAGCACGCACAAAACCGGAAGCGCCCCTTGTTTCAAAGAGAGGAGGATGGGTTATTCACATTTAATTTTATGGTTAGAGGCGAATGAAAGCTAAGTAGTGGTAATTAAGAACCCCAGGTGAAAATAGGGATGTCTCCTACGTTACCCATAATATGTGGAAGTATCGACGTAATTTCATAGAGTTATTCAATCTGAATGCTACATGAAGAACATAAGCCAGATGACGGAACGCGGAGACCTAGGATGTAGAAGATCATAACATGAGCAATTCGGCAGATTTGGATTCCTTTTCTATAAAGCCGTATGTTTTGGAAGAAGTTTGTACAGTTTGGGAAGGGGTTTTTTGGGAAAAAAGAAGAATCTACTTTAACCGATATGCCCTTAGGCACAGACATACATAACATAGAAATCACACATGGAATGGATGGGCAATTAGCTAGAGCAGCAGGTGCTGTAGCGAAACTAATTGCAAAAGAGGGTAAATTGACCACTTTTAAGATTACCATCTGGGGAGGTCAGTTTGGTATCCCAAAACTGCTTAGCAACTGTCGGACAAGTGGGTAATGTTAGGGTGAACCAAAAAAGTTTGGGTAGAGCAGAATCTAAGTGTTGGCTAGGTAAACACCCCGTAGTAAGAGGGGTAGTTATGAACCCTGTGGACCACCCCCATGGGCGGTGAAGGGAAAGCCCCCATTGGGAGAAAAAAAATCCCACAGCCCCTTGGGGTTATCTTGTGCTTGGAAGAAAAACTAGGAAAAGGAAAAAAATATAGTAATAGTTTTATTCTTCATTGCCATAAGTAAATATGTAACTAGGAATATGGAAAATTGTATTTTTGGAATTTGCAATATGCGATGGGCAAACGACGGGAATTGAACCCGCGCATGGTGGATTCACATCCGCCCCTTATCCAGCTAAAGGATTTTCTCTTTTTTCCATTCATCATTATTCTCTTTATTCTGACCTCCATACCACAGTCGAGATCGTGGACATAGGATGCCACTCTTTAAAATGAAATAAGGAGTAATCAGTTGTGACATGAAAAAAAACGAATCCTTTTGTAGCTCGTTATTTTATTGGCAAAAATAGAAAAGGTCAATATGAAAGAGGAGAAAGAAACAATAGTAACGTGGTCCCGAACATCTAGCATTCTATCCGCAATGGTTGACCATACAATCGTGATTCATAATGGAAAGGAACATATACCTATTTACATAACAAATCCTATGGTAGGTCGCAAATTGGGGAATTCGTGCCTCCTCGTCATTTCACGAGTTATGAAAGTGCAAGAAAGGATACTAAATCTTGTCGTTAACTGAATTCAGAATAGAAAGATTCAGAATAAACAAAATTATAGGATTAAAATAAAGTAAAGGTAAGCGGATAATAACCTTATTCATGACAAGTTTCAAATTGGTAAAGTATACCCCTAGGATAAAGAAGAAGAAGAACAGACTAAGGAAACTCGCAAGAAAAGTTCCAATCAATCGTCTACTTAACTTCAAACGGGTTTTCAAAGCACAAAAACGCATACATATGTCTGTTTTCAAAGCATAAAGAGTTCTTGATGAGATTCGCTGGCGTTACTACGAGGAAACCGTTATAATACTGAACCTCATGCCTTATCAAGCATCTTATCCCATCTTAAAGTTGGTTTATTCAGCAGCAGCAAATGCTACTCAGTATAGGGATTTCAAAAAACGAGTTTATTCGTCACTAAAGCCGAAGTTAGTAGGAGTACTATTATGAAAAAATTCAAATCTCAGGCTCGAGGACGTGGTTATCCTATAAAAAAACCATGTGTCATATAACAATTGTACTAAATATAGTAAAGAAATCTAAATAATCTTTAGATCAATTTAAGATTTTTATTCCCAGTAAAAAATAGAATAGAAAAATATGGGACAAAAATTAAATTCACTCGGTTTCAGACTTGGTACAACCCAAAAACACCATTCCTTTTGGTTCGCACAACCAAAAATTATTTTGAAGGTCTACATGAAGATAAAAAAAAATACGGAATTGTATCAAGAACTATATACAAAAGAATAGGAAAAATATAATTAGACTCAAGTTCCGAAGTAATTAAACATATAGACATTCAAAAAAAATCGATAAAATCCACGTCATAATCCATATTGGATTCCCCAATTTATTAAAGAAAAAGAAGCAATCTAAGAATTAGAGAAAGATCTCCAAAAGGAAGTTAATTCTGTAAACCAGAGACTTAATATTGCTATCGAAAAAATTAAAGAACCTTATAGACAACCTAACATTCTTGCAGAATATATAGCTTTCCAATTAAAAAATAGAGTTTCATTCCGAAAGGCAATGAAAAAAGGCGTTGAATTAACTAAAAAAGCAGACATAAAGGGAGTAAAAATCAACATAGCGGGTCGTCTAGCAGGGAAAGAAATTGCATGTGCCGAATGCATCAAAAAGGGTAGACTTCCCCTCCAAACAATTCGCGCTAAAATTGATTATTTCTGCTATCCAATTCGAACTATCTATGGAGTATTAGGTGTAAAAATTTGGATATTCGTAGAAGAATAATAACTAACCTTGTATTTCCATTCTACCCAGTCATAGAATAAAAAAGACAAGAGCCTCATTTTTCCCGAAATCCCTAAAAAAATAAGAAATTATACCTCTTTCTTTAAGGTTTAATGAAAATTGATAAATCTTTTAATAAATTTCTATGCTTAGTGTGTGACACGTTAGTTTTTTCTTTAGGCTCAAAAATGGGATTCCAAAAAAAATTTGACCAAACCCTAATAAAAATAGAAAAACCTTAGTAATTAAGAAAATTAACTAATAACCAACCTATTGCTTCGTATTGTTGAGATCCTAACTAAGAAATAGTCACTATGTGAATAAATACATCTATCATATAGTTGTAGCAACTGCATATTTTTTTCTTTAAAAAAGAAATCGGATTCTAGGTTGTGAAGCAAAACTAAAGGGATGTGGATAAAAGGAGGGATGATAGATAGAAGGAAGAAGAATAAGAAAGATATAGGATTCCAATGTGTATGGTCTATGAATAACATCATAAAAGTCAATGTGATAAAGAATCAATATAATAAAATAATAAAAATAAAAGAGAATTCGAAATCGTAACTTGAAAAAAAAACAAAAAAAATTAAAGCAATAATAAGGAGCAACCAGGGTTAATAAAACTGAGAAAATTGACTCAGAAAGAAATTTGCAGGATTCAAACCTAACCATTAAAGGAGATTAGCAATGATTCGAAGTCCCTCTATCCCCAAACCCTCTTAGCTTAATCTCTTTATTAATTACTACTCCATCCATTCTTATTTTACCGTCAAGTATTTGGCATTTTAAGCATCTCAACACCCCGCACCCTGTATCCATACGTAGCACATAGAAATAGTTGTATTTGCTAAACAACATTGTTGGCCAATGGTCTCACGTGCCCCTTCGGATGGTGCGTTGAAGACCAATGGTGGTCGTTTACTGATGAATAATGCAGTTGTCTTTCAAGAAGCGCTGGCGAACCCTCCGGCAGGCCTTCGGATGTAGACCGAAGGTCAACTCGTGACGCCGAGTATCATCACAGGTGAAGAATCTAGTGGGCCTTTGGACGGAGACCGAAGGTCGACTCGCGATGCATCGTCAAAACCAGTTGAAGATGCATCGAAGGCCCCCGTCTGTGATTGACCTTCGGGGGGCTTACTTAGGCGAAGGTGCGGTGTCCGCCGAAGCCCGCATAGTGGTGTAGGGTATAGTTGTAAATGTACTAATGTGTTTGGGATTATACCAAAATGTCCCCAAATATGTCAAGAATGCGGCAGTTATGGGGGGGCAATGCTGTAAATTATGGTGTGGAGTGATTGAGTACGGGCTATAAATAGGTCGGCACTATAATTGAAGGGACACACTGATAAGACTAGATAACCACCTATAAACACATGTTGCATTATGAAGCCTTTGGCTCTCCCTCTTAGCCAAAGATCTCCTCTGTTGTTCAGTAACTTAGTTACTAATAGTTGGCGTCGTCCGTGGGGATCGAACAATCTGAAGCCATGCCACCTAAAAAGAAGACGAAGTCACTCGGTACATCGACAACATTGTTGGAGTAGCTGATTCCAGCGGGGGGCTTCAGCCGAAACACTCCCTTCGGCGGTGTTGGACCCAGTCAACACTTCGACCGGTGGAGCTGACGGCGACCAGCAAGGGGCGTGAATATGGTGCCCCCAAAAGATGACGGAAAGCGTCATGAAGTAGCTCTCCAAGAAGACACACAACGGCAGCAGTACGAAGAGTAGAAGCTAACCTTCGCGCTCGCTTCGAGGCTTCGGCAGAAGGGGTAATGCGCATGTTGTCGAAGAGTTGGATGACCTTGGTAACTTCAAAGAATATGAAGTCGAAGAAGATGAAGCAGAAGAGGAAAGAGCAACCAGGCCAGAAGCCGAAGAGTTAGAGAGGAAAATCGCGCAGAAAAAGCGCACACTGAATAGCTTGGCAGCAAGTTGGAAGGCCGTGGAGTATTGCTAATGAGCCAACGAAGCCAGATGAACCCTGGAGAAAATGCAAGAAGAGATTGACATGTTACAGTGCGCAGATGAGCAGACTCGCAACATGACTCTTCCATCAGCAGTTGCAGCACGACTGGCGCAAGACCTTCAGCATAGGTCATGCGTGGGTGATCCAGAATCACCACTCTCTGTTGGCCTATAGAATCGGCTTTGGCCTTTAGGCTTCAAGATTCCTAGGGTGGTAATGTTTGACGGGGAGTCAGATCCAAAGGAATTAGTTATGAGTTTCGAGGCAGCAATTGAATCCGCTGGAGGAGATGACATAACATTGGCGAAGGCCTTTTATGTTGGTAGTCAAGGGGATAGCGAGGTCGTGGTACTCCGCGTTGCCTCCAAGATCTATTTACTCATAGGAGCTGTTGCGTAATGCCATATATAGTAATTTTCAAGGAAATCGAGTAGATAAGGTTACTGTCGGGGACCTCTTTGTAGTAAAGCAATAGCCAATGGAGACACTGCAGAGTTATATGCGTCGCTTTGTGCATGTTCACTGCCAGACGAAGGGCTTGAGCGAAGACACAACCATCGGTGCCGCTATCCAGGGCATCAGAGAGGGCTTTTGGCAGGAAAGCTTACGCGTAAGAGGCTGGAGAGTGTGCAGGAGCTCTTCAATAAGATGGAAGAGTATGCAAGGTCTGAGTTGGACCATCTTCGGAGGAAGAGTGAGCTGGCAGTGTCTAAAAAGTTGAAGACAAATGCATCAGGTAGGCACATAAACGCCGAACATTCGAGATATAGACCGAAGCATGTTAAAAAAGTAGAAGCATTTAAATACACATCAAAGAAAAAGAAATCAACCAGATAGACTCCGGACCAGTTGAGGTCGTCCAAGAGTTCACCGAAGCACAAGGTGGGGGTACTCGAGGAGGTTGAAGTGGTAGAGGCTGTGAAGGCCGAGGGGCTCGAGGAGGACTGGCTCCGTGAGACCCGGCAACATTATACTGTGAGTTACATAGTGAAGGTGCTGGTCACAAGACTAAGCAGTGCCCGCAGGTCATAGCTATGAAAGAAAGTTTAGGGAAACAACCCTCGATCCTACAAGAATTGTTCATGATGCCACACATTTCAGACAGGGTGAAGCATGGGAATCCATGCCAGACCCATGGCCCAAGCACAACAGTCGCTAATCAATGACGACCAATGGCTGCACCGAGACAACAGTATATTCATGTGCCTTCGGCTCCACCGAACCAAACCTTTGGCCAGTTGACTTTCCAAGGAGAACTCCCACCACCTCCGCCAAGACCAGCAGTCAAAGCCCCTCCAGAAACCAGCAGATCAGTTAGCACAGTAAACCATGGATACAATGTTGTGTTGGTAATCAGTGGAGGATCTAATCAGGAAACTGAGTTGAAAAGAAAACAAAAAGAATATGTGCGAAGGGTTAACCATGTTGGTGTAGGGCCTACTTATGTCCATTTGAAATGGTCTCATGTGCCCATTACCTTCTCACAGGAGGACATGAGGGTCCTAGATTACCCGTGTATGAACGCCTTCATCATCACTGCAAACATCTCAGAAAATGAAGTGCACAGAATCCTCATAGATGGCGGAAGCTTGATAGATATCATCTTTGCTGATGCTTTTGATAGGATGGGCTTGCAACGAAATGACCTTCAATAGGCTGGGTCCCCATTGCTAGGCTTCGAGGGGGAAGCAATTAATGCTTTGGGAAAGAGAGCAATCCCGGTTTCATTTGGTGAAGTGGTTGATATCAATTATCCCTATAATGCAATTTTTGGACGGGGAGTCCTGAATACATTCGAAGCAATACCGCATCATGGGTATTTGTGCATGAAAATGCCTGGTCCCAGAGGTTTTATAACAGTGCTTGGAGATCAACAAGTAGCTCATAGGATTGAAGTGGGAAGTACTCCGGGCAGGTGAAGTGTTTATGTAGTGGCAGAACCTTCGGTGAATCCTGAACAACGCAAAGAGTGTCCGCAGACATAGTGGATGACAAAGGCTAGACCCAAAGGCCAGACCAAGAAAGTGCTTCTGTGTCAAGACAAACCAGACAAAAAAGTTGTCATTGAGATAGAAATCACAGAAGAAGCTAAGTGAAGGTTGATATTGTTCCTTCGCAACAACGAAGATATCTTTGCTTGGTCTCCGAAGGATTTGCAAGGAGTAAGTAGAGAAATCATTCAACATACTCTAAATGTTGACCCGAATGCAAAGCCGAAGAAGCAAAAGTTTTGGAAGGCTTCAAAAGAGAGGAAAGATGCAGCGAAGGCTGAGGTGCAGAAGCTGCTTGACGTCGAGGTGGTGCGTGAAGTATTGCATTCTGAGTGGCTGGCCAACCCGGTGCTAGTTAAGAAAAGTAATGGCAAATGGAGGATGTGTGTAGATTTCACAGACCTAAACAAAGCTTGTCTGAATGATGACTTTTTGTTGCCACGTATTGATCAATTGGTAGATTTCAAACAGCTTCAGAACCTTCACCACCATCTCATCACAAGGAAGCGAAGCCCCGCTCGGAAGTAGTCCATGAAAACAATGGCTTCGTCATCTTTGGGCTCCGGAGTCTCCTGGCCTTTTGGGAGTCTAACCTTTGAAACATCACTAATCAAACCCTCTTTAATTAGTCCAACCAGGATTTCTTCGTCAACTTTAGATTTTCCAATCCAATACGTCTTCGGGCGGTTTGTTTTGCCTCTCGGAGCCATGGAGTCTCACTAGGCTTCGGAAGGAGATGTGGGCGCGGGAGTCTTCATACGAGAGCTAGAGCTTTAGCAAATTCAAGTGGTAAAGATTGAAGCGCCGAGCAGAGAGTATTTATAGCGATAAAAAGTAAGGCTAACAGCGGATATAACGAGGTGCGTTGGAAATTGAACCGTTGTCATAAAACACGGTTGAGCATGTGGTGAAGGCATTTAGAGCTCTTGAACCCTAACCGTTATGTGGGGGTAGAATGGTCATAAAAAATTTTGAACAACCAGAGGGGACTATCTGCTAAAAGGTAAAATGAGTCCCCAGGGGTTTTCGACGGGCCGAAGGGGACGGCGTTCGGTCATACCATTTTATTCACAGGTTCGGCCCATCAAAGGTGAACCTTACCTGTAGGGGGGCTATTGTTGGGGAATGGTCTCACGTGCCCCTTCGGATGGTGAGGCGAAGACCAATGGTGGTCGTTTACTGACGAATAATACAGTTGTGTTTCAGGAAGCGCTGGCGAAGCTTCCGGCAGACCTTCGGACGGAGATCGAAGGTCAAGTAGTGACGCCGAGCATCATCACAGACGAAGTCTCTAGCAGACCTTCGGACAGAGAACGAAGTTCGACTCGTGATGCAGCATCAAAGCCAGTCGAAGGTGCATCGAAGGCCCCCTTTTGTGATTGACCTTCGGGGGCTTAAGCGAAGGCGCAGTGTCCGCCGAAGCCCACGTAGTGGTGTAGGGTATAGTTGTAAATGTACTAATGTGTTTAGGATTGTTCCAAAATGCCCCCGAATATGCCGAGAATATGGCAATTAGGAGGAGAGAGCAATGTTGTACAGTATGGCATGTAGTGGTTGCGTACAGGCTATAAATAAACCGACACTGTAACTGAAGGGACACACTGATTAGACTAGATAACCATCCATAAACATGTATCGCTTACAGAGCCTTCGGCTCTCCCTCTCAACCGGTAACTTATTGCCAACAAACTCTAATACCTATGTTTGGAAGTATAGTTGTATTTGTTATACAACTACTAGTATTAACTAATATGCACCGCTATAATAAATTGCCTAGGATTACGATAATCTTGGCCCCATACCAATCCCACTTTCCATCAGCGAACATTTTCACATATTTTTCTCCTTTTGAAACCAAATCAAGGTTTTCATACGCATCAACTTCGCCAGAAAAGTTAAGTAGTATAGCCTTTGTTGGGCTTCCCGAACTAAGAACTGCAAGTTGCACAAAACCTCAGAATATGGTTTTGATACATCCATGCACGCACATACAGTTCTTATTTGCTTCTTTTCCTCCCTTAAAGCTTTCTTTGTCCCCAAGACAGTACGCATCGAAGAAGTGTGCTTGGAAAGTATTAGGAGCTGCAGGAACCTCAAACCAACCAAAGGGTTCCGTTTCTGGTACGACCCGCAAGAGAAATGGCAATTTGAAGTGACCCTCTTACTAGGTGCTAATTATACTACTAGGTGCTAAGTATCAGTTGATGTTGCGTGAGCCTTTCTAAACAGCGACCCATGAAACTGTAGACCACTAGAGAATCAATGCATCTCGTAGGAAAGATAGCTGTTTTGATGAAGTCATCTCTCTTGAGAACAACATGAAGATTCTACCCTCCTTTCTTCCGATCAAGTTACCTCTCTTGTAACAACTACCGAATGGATCGTGTTATTAGTTCGGTCAATTGCACAATCGAGCAAATTAATTCTTATTCGGGTATCTCTAACAATTCATGTCAGCATGCTATAGTGATGTCCACATCGTATTTTTGTCTATGTGGAAGAGAATTAATGCAAATAGAGAAAATAATGTAAGGAGAGAGAAATGCTAGCAGAAATGTGTAGTCAATGTATAATGTATTATAAGTCATATACATACTTTTAATACCCTATTACAATTGCACCCATATTAAATTTGAGGAAAATGCTATAGCTAGCTCATTGGAGAGATTGTCTATTGTGTTTGTATGACATGGACGATTTTTATAGCTAGTAGTTGATTATATTATTAGAGATGCTCTAAGAATCTTAGTTAGGTTTGATTCAGGTAGTATAATAGTCGAGAAACAAAGCAAAAACTTACAGGTTAGCATACTGTGCATGCATACTGCTTACATTGTCTTATTTAGATGACATTCTAGTCCTACAACTACAAGCTACTGCTCCAGTCTCATTTATGACATTAGATATATTTTAGTTCCATGGTGAACACAAAAGCAACGAAGGCATGTGTCCATAATCGTAAAATCGATTATGCAAGCATCGAATGGCCATATATCCTAAACATGTACCCGATTTATAATCCATTTGAACCAACATGTTCTTTGCAATTAATTCAAAGATAAAGACCCACGCTAAAAAATAGTGACATGTGAGGCCCATATGGTATAGGCACAGTTGAAGGACTTATGGTAGTGTTGACATTGTTACCATCCAATCACTCCTTTAAGTTACCAAAAAAATTTATCCAGGCGGGCTATTGTGTATCAAGGACAAGGACTGTTGCCTGAACGAAACACTTATCCTACTACAATAACGAAGAGATTTCACCTTAAATCTTGCAAAACCTAACGAGGGGTTAGGTTTATAAAGGAGGTTAATTTTGATTATAGGATCTTAGGTTCAACGATGAAGAATAGGTTACTAGATACAAGAGTCGGAAAAAAGGAAGCACTGGGTTGCGAGTAGGTGAATATTTCAAAGAAAAAAAAAAGTAAGGAGCAACAAAACCACAATAAAAATTAAAGATTCCATTAGCAAAAGCATCAATACGTTACAAATAAAGAATAGCTTAACTATCATACACAGCTCGCGAGAAGCAAGCTGCAGTTAGTCCATTCCTACAATTGAAGAAAAAAACGGAGACATACTCTATTCACTCGCTTCGCATTTTCTTTTCCCAATAACTACTTACATTGTCGGCTAGTTGCTCACATAATAGAATAAAACAAAATGCAGCCTAAAAATTTATCCGAATCGCCTAAATATTTAGGAAAAATATGTACCGCAAGGGTGCTCACAAAGAAAAAGAAAGGCTAGATGTTGCGGAAGCTACAATGGTCATCGATTGACATTGACTACAGAACCTTGACGCCACTGGGCCGTTTACCTTCCATCGCATCCTTCTTATCACGGCAATCCGAACAAAGGAAAGGACCTTCCCATGGCTTCGAGCTGGAAGAGAAGATCGAACCGGCATGAACTGATATACCTTCACTTGGTTCGAGGTCTACCTGGCAGATGGCACATGTAAACAGGATTGAGGATGTCCTCCCACTATTTGAATCATGACCTAACCTGCGGGTACAAATAGATGAAATGAGCATTGTTCTGTGGTGGAAATCCCATATGGACATATTACAATGCATTTACAGTATTTCATTCTTCAAAGAATATCGAACATAAGGTAGTATGCAACAAGATGAACATGAAAAAACAATGAAAACAGGCTGTGCTAAGAAATTTTGTACTTCAACTCAAACTGAAACACATGACCGTGGTATTGTGATGGTGTAGTAGGCTAATACAACACTGCTAGTACAGGTTAACTGTTAGCGATATACTAGGCATGAACGTGTACGTGTGTACGCTCTCCCTCTTCTCTAGCTAGATCCTGAAGACTAGGGAGTTAGTTAGCTCACAGTTAGCTCATCCGCAGCCATCTTGTACTATAAATCATGGGTATCAACAAGTCTTCTGTTGGCTCTCAATCCTCCATGGTATCAGTCGCCCTTTGGATTCATCCATGAACCCATTTGCGCTTCAAACTCCTGGAGCTCCGCTGCAATGAGTTCCAACGCCTCCCAAGTTTTCTCCTCCCATCCATCCTCTCCAACAGATTCTTCCTCCAGTGATCCCATCTCTGAACTTATGTGCCATGCCGCTCGACCACCTCCACCCCCTCCACCTTCTGCTACCACGGCGGCTCAGGTCCAGTTCGTCAACATACGCACTCACATGCCGAACATCCTCGACCTCGAGGCCTCCAACTACCCTCAACGGCATCGATTTTTCGACACCATTTTTTGGGAAGTTTGGCCTACAATACCACATAGATCACCACGGCATTCCTCCTCGCCACAATCCAAAGTGGGTGATGATCGACCAGTGCATTGTGAACTGGCTCTACACCACCGTCATGCCTCAGATGCTGGACACCGTGATGCAGCCCGACGACACCGCCAACACCGTCTGGCGCGCCATCAAGGGAAACTTTTGTGATAATTGCCTCACCCACATCATCATCTACATCAAAGCTGAGCTACGAAACATGTGCCAAGGTGACATGTCCATCACGCAGTACTGCACCAAGCTAAAGTCCCTCGATGATAGTCTTCGCGACATCGGTCAGTCGGTTCGTGAAGATAACCAGGTGATCAACATGTTGCAAGGTTTAAACCCTAAATATCGCCATTGCATCCCTGCCTAACTTCGAAGGAACCACTGCCCTCGTTCCTCCATGCTCACTCCTACCTTCTCCTAGATGAGCAGAGCATGGAGTAATCCGTGAAGATGGAGGATGCACATGCCATGTTCGCCGGCCACAACCACTTCGTCGACACCTTCAGGCCCTGACAGTGGCTCCAACTCCCGCGGGGCTCGCCCACAGACCAAGAAGAAGATCAAGGCAGTGCATCGGCATCTTCCTCAACCTCTACACCAAACTCCGACCATAGCGGTGTCGGTGTTGCACCCTTCCCCCCCCCCCCACCCTCCCGGTGCGGCACCATGGCCAGGCAGCTACAACCTATGGACAAGCCTTTTGCAGGCTTGGCCCATGCCGATTCGCATGCCAAGCGCCGGGGTTCTTGGGCCCCGTCCTGGCGCCCCGACCCAGCAGGTGTATACGACCCATGCGTCCTCTACTGCTTCCACTGATGGCGCATCCACGATGTTCCTATCGGGCGTCGCTCCTGCCGCCAACGTCTGGGACCAGACAACACTCATCGCCACCCTCAACAACCTTGCTGCTGCCCTAGCTGCAAACACTGCAGGCTGGTACTTCAATACCAGAGCTACCTCTCACATGTCTTCTAATCCCGGTATGCTTCACTCTCTCCATTCCTCCACTCTCATCCTCGAATTGTTGTCGGTAACGGCGACACTCTTTCTGTCACACACTCCGGTTCTTCAATCATTCCTACAAGGCCATCTCCTCTTCAGTTAAGTAATGTTCTGATCTCACCCTCTCTTGTCAAGTTCATCTCCTCTTCGATTAAGTACGTGCTTTAACCCGTGATAATCTTGTTTCCGTTGAATTTGGTCCTTTTGTTTTTTCAATCAAGGATCTTCACACCCAGCAACGATTCTCCGCTGTGATAGCAGTGGCGAGCTCTATCCTCTTCGACCTTCGCCACCACAGAGTCTCCACGCAAGCACTGCCTCGGTTGATCTCTGGCATGAGCGACTCAGTCATCCCAAACATGATTCCCTTGCCTCCACTTTAGCTTTGTTTCCCTTTGCATGTAATAAATCAGCACCTCATGTTTGCCACGCCTATCAAATGGGCAAACATGTGCGCCAACCCTTCTCTTCCTTGCATTTGATTAGTTATTTTCCTTTTCAATTACTACATTCGGATGTATGGACTTATCCTGTTCCTAGCATTTTAGGTAATAAATACCACCTCGTTTTTCTTGATGACTACACTAATTATACTTGGACGTTCCCGTTGCGTTGCAAGTCTGTTGTCCTACCAACACTGCTTTCTTTCCATGCCTGTGTATGTACGCAATTCCAACACCCCATCATTGCTCTACAAACAGATAATGGTTGTGAGTTCGACAACGTTGCCCTTCGCTCATTCTTCACAGCGTACAACATTGCTCTTTGCCTCACATGCCCCTATACATCGCAACAAAATGGTAAGGTCGAAAGAGTTTTGCGCACACTGAATAAATATCGTTCAATTTTTGTTGTTCCATTCTTCCATGCCAGCGCGTTTTTGGGCCGAGGAGCTATCTACTGCTACATCCTTACTCAACCGTAGACCTTGCACCGCCATTGGTTCAAAAACACCTCATGAACTTCTTGGCGTTCCCCCATCTTACAATCATTTGCGGGTTTTCGGGTTCCTTTACTACCCTTGACGGCCACCACAGCGCATAAACTCTCACCACGATCAGCTCCATGTGTGTTCCAAGGTTACCCGACTGACCATCGTGGCTACAGGTGTTACAATCCGGATACGCGTTGTGTTATCACATCAAGCCACGAAGTTTTTGCATAACATATCTTTCCATTCCATCACAATCAGATGACGGTCTCCTCATCACGATCACCACCAGATCTCCCTGATTCCACTCCCATCTGTTCAACTAACCCTCCACAAGCACCTAGTCCAGCGCCACCTCCTCCGATCCATAGCGCACGGTGTGGTAGCGCACTACTTCCACACGCGCGCGGTTCGCCACCTTCCAACACGCCTGATGGTCAGGCTAGCACTCAGCCACAAGTGCCTTCTACGTCGAGCACTTCATCTAGCGCCCTAGCACCGGCACCCACAACCGCGCGTACTTCGACGGCTACCCCTACTCCAATCACAATTGTGCCACGCCCGCCCTCTGCCTCACGCACGACCGGCACGCTCAGACGCTCTTCGACGGCCACGACACAAACACCATCTACGTTACATCCGACTGTCATGTCTCCAGCACAATCGACTCCGAAACTCGATCAAGCGTTCACGACCACACCAGCATCGGCAATGGCGTCGCCTTTGGCTCTTCCGATCGTCGTAGCACGACAACATCCCATGGTCACTCGTAGCGGTGTCGGCGTGTTCAAGCCAAATCCACGGTACGTCAGTGTTGCCTCCAGCGCTATCTCCCTAGTTACTCACTCGATACGCGAGGCTCTGCGTGATCCCAGCTGGAAGGCGGCCATGCAACTAGAGTATGATGCTCTCTGCGCCAACAGGACTTGGACGCTAGTTCCACAGCCGCGCGGCATTCATGTTGTCTCCGGCACAAGCTCAACCAAGACGGCTCGCTCAATTGCTACAAGGCGCGATTGGGTGGTGCGTGTGTTCTCACAACGTCTCGGGATTGACTTCAGGGAAACCTTTAGCCCTGTCATAAAACTAGCAACGATACGAACCATGCTCATGCTCATCGTGTCATAGCACTGGTCGGCACATCAACTGGATGTGTCCAACACGTCCCTCCATGGTCAACTTCATGAGCAAGTCTATTGCCAACAGCCGGCAAGCTTCGTCGATGACTCCAAAAGTGATGTCGTGTGCCTATTGTCCAAAATCCTTATATGGACTCAAGCAGGCGTCAAGGGCATAGTACATGCGCTTCACCAACTTCATCACCACGCTCGGCTTCAAAGCCACACGCTTTGACGCATCGCTTTTTGTGCTACGGCAGGGATTGAAGATGGCCTTTCTGCTCCTTTACGTTGACGGTATGACCATCACCGCCTCCTCCAACACCATGCTGTGATAGCTCATCGACCGGCTCCACGGTGAGTTTGTGATCAAGGACATGGGGCCACTTCACTTCTTCCTAGGTATCAATGTGTATCGATCCTCCGATGGCTTCTTCCTTTCTCAAGAGCAGTATGCGAAGGAGTTGCTCGAGCACGCTGACATGACAAATTGCAAGCCAATATCAACACCGATGGACATGAAGCCCAAGTTGTCAAGCGCCACAGGTACCAAGATCAGTGATGCATCAACATACTGAAGCCTCACTAGAGCTCTGCAATATCTGACTATGACTCGTCCCGACATTGCCTACGCGGTCCAACAGGTGTGCTTACATATGTACAACCTCAGAGACTGTCACATGGCTTTGGTCAAGCAGATACTCCAGTATATCAAGGGCACCACAAGCATTGGTCTTCGTCTTCGCGCATCAGCCGCTCCTTCAATTGTTGCTTTCTCGGACGCCAACTGGGCAGGATGTCCGGACACTCAGCGATCAACCTCCGATTACTGCATCTATCTTGGTGACTCATTAGTGTCATGGTCATCCAAAAGACAGCCAACTGTCTCAAGACCAAGCGTCGAAACTGAGTATCATGGGGTGGCTAATGCAGTGGTGGAATGTTGTTGGTTACGGCAACTACTTGGTGAGTTGTACAATGGTATTCAAAAGGCGACCATTGCGTATTGCGACAATGTGTCAGCGATGTATATGGCAGCTAATCCCATCCATCATCGAAGGACAAAGCATATCAAGCTCGACATTCATTTTGTTCATGAGAAGGTAGCACTTGGCGAGGTACGTGTTCTACATGTGCCAACAAGTCAGCACTTTGCTGACGTGATGACGAAAGGCCTGCCAACCTCGACATTAAACGAGTTCCGAGACAATCTGTGCATCTCCTCTGGTGAAGCTGAGACTGTGGCAGGATGTTAGCGATATACTAGGCATGACCGTGTACATGTGTACGCTCTCCCTCTTCTCTAGCTAGATCCTGAAGTCTAGGGAGTTAGTTAGCTCACGATTAGCTCATCTGCTGCCATCTCGTACTATAAATCATGAGCATCAATATAGATCAAGTCTTGTGTTTGCTCTCAATCCTCCTTCATTAACGATCAAAATGAATTGCAGCTTTACAGCATGTAATGTAATTTTAGTTCAGGCATATTGCTGATTATTCAGGTGAAATATCCTAAGTCAAAGGATTAACCATACATTTCACTTCTTTTTTCTTAGAATTAGTGGTCTGAAATTTTTTTAAGAAAAAAACTGACAACTTGAATGCAAACCAGACGACTCTCAACATAAACAACTGAAAAACTGGTCAGTCCATACCAAGTTCCAGCAGCCAGTTAATCTTCATATGATTTAGTTTTATAGAAACTTCTCACCCAGTTAATCTTCATATGATTAAGTATAGAAACTTCTCAGAGCCTAACTATGTCTCCAAAGAGAATTTATGCAAACCTGAACAAAGCTACTTGTACTGCACAACACAAATTTATTATTGTGAGGCGCATTTGCCTTTGTACACTATCTGTTTCCTAAATATTAATTTTCCACATCAGTCTTATGAATGAGCACAGCCAACCCTTTTTCCTCAAGTCAAAAATGTTGTTGGCATGGTTTCTGCTCCAAAATCAAATCGAAGCTGTTAGAAGTCAAGTTTCAACCAGCTCTTCTTGTTCCAGGACAAGAATGTGAAGCGATCATAAGAGATCTAGCGCAAGCTGTTTGTGTTAAGTCATGGACATTTCTTAACCAGTTAATAGCAAAAAGAATAACCTACAGACCAAATGAGTGCAGGCTAAAATATATTTTAATGGATAGCATAGATAGATAATAAACAAACATATAAATATCAAACTCTTCAAAAAAAAGTAGTTCACATATGAGAAGAACGAAAGTGATGCCATAGCCCCACAATGAACTTGTGAACACAATTAATAAAAGGGTATACTGGCAGATAAAAGGGGCACCGGCATCATGGTTTCAGTACATCCAGTTTTTGCATATTCAAACATTATGCTTATGAGCTTATCCCATCTGCTCACCAGTGTATTAATGGCATAAGAACATACTGTTCAATTATTGAGCCTGTGAGAAAAACATTGCACCATGGGAATGAATGTATTATCCGATTTTGTTAGTGGCAATGGAACAGGTGCATTTGCTAGCATGTATAAATAAGAACTATGGGGTGCAGCAAGGATGCAATACCCCTTGCAAGGGATTTAAATGGATGCTGAAAATAAAAGGTTGAAATAAAATCAAAAAGTTGTCAAAGGAGCTGAGACAATAAAAATAAGTGTGTTCAAAACTTGAAATCAAGGTCTAGCTGGCACTATGTCAGTGGCTGATAAGTAAGTGTGTTTCAAATGAGAATCCAACTCTCAAAATTGATTAGTAGATTTTATTTCCAGTGTTTCCAGGGGGGAAACTTCCCTCACACCAAAACTAGTTGAAAACAACTTTTATCAATTTTTGAATTTTTACATGCATAATTATAAGTTTTTTTTTCCAACCACGAGGAGAGACTCCCCCGGATATTTTTTAAAATTTAAGGTAGGGGAATACCGAATCTTGGCTGGCCAAGAAACTCGCTGAAACCAGTTTCTCAGGAGGTACCCACAAACCGGTGCGCCCCGGGTTTGAGCTCGGGTGGCTGTCCCCTCTACTCTAACCAACTGAGCTATTGCTCAGTTCGCCATAATTACAAGTTTGGAACATGTTTTTGAGTCTGTCAAGCGGAACTATCACAAAAAAACTATGAGGTGTCACTTCACATTCAGAATTTTGACATAGATCCAAGAGCCATAGACAAAACAAATAGCTCTGATCTGAATCATAAACAGTAGGTCGTGAACTCAGTTAGCATGTCAAGCCTGTTTGGATCTACATAGAAGTGTCCTATAGGTTCTAACTAAGTGGTTCTTGTTAGGAATTGCAACTTGTATTCCTTGGAGGCACTAAGCCAGTGTACAAGTGACAATATGCAAAGAACCCCTTATAGTCTAGGGATATTACACATAACAATATATATATCTAACACCCCCCCTCAAACTTATGGGGATCAACCACACTGAGTTTGGAGAGATAGAACCTGTGTCGAGCTGTACCCTGTTCCTTCATGAAGAAATTAGCCAACTAAAGTTCAGAAGGAACATACTACTGAAAAGCAATCACCTCATCATATACATGTGTCTATATATAAGAAGCATCAACACCAATATACTTGGTGAGCTCATACTTCACCGGATCCCGAGCAATAATGATAGCACATGTACTGCCTGAGTAAAGAGGAGTAGGTGCAGGAAAAGAAACACCAAAATCCTCAAGTAACCACCGTAACCAAATGAGCTATGCTGTCAACAATGCAATGGATCGCAACTCAACCTCTGCACTAGAACGAGAAACTACAGTCTATTTTTAGTCTCCCAAGCAATAAGAACCACCAAGAAAAACATAGTAGACAAAAATAGACCGACGATCAGAAGGATCAGTAGCCCAAGTAGCATCAGAATAAGCACGAAGCTGTAAAGAGCTGGAACGTGGAAAAAAAGAGACGACTCCCACGAAGATAGCACAAAACACGTAGAAAATGACTATAGTGGAGCCAAGTGGAAGCACAAACGAACTAACTGAGGATGTGCACTGCATGAGAAATGTTAGGACAAGTGACACCAAGAAAAACAAGATTTCCAACTAGATGACGGTAGCGAGTAGGATCCGCAAGAGCTCCATAGGAGTCTCAACAGTGCGCTCATCAACGAAAAAAGCAAGATGAAGGAGATCCTAAATATAATTCTCTTCGGACAGAAAGAAGCACTCAGATTAGAAGAAATCTCAATCCCAAGAAAGTAACGAAGAGGACCAAGATCAAACATAAGAAACAGCTTATTGAGACAAGCCTTCACAAAGGCAATATACTCATAATCATCTCATGTAATAATTATGTCATCAACATACAAAAGAAGAGTCCGACCATGAGAGAGTGTGAACAAAAAACACAAAATCATAAGCACTAGCAGAAAAACTAACATCAATGATCACAGAAGAAAAGCGCTCAAACCAGGCTCGTGGGACTTGCTTGGCTATAGAGAGAGCGACGGAGACAGTAAACCGTGCCCTTAGGAACAGAATACCCTGGCGGTGGGTGCATGTAGACCTCCTCAAGCAACTCACCGTTAAAAAAGGCGTTCTTGACATCAAGCTGGGAGATAGGCCATTGACGCACAAATGCAACAGCAAGAAGAGTGTGCACTGTGTCATGTGGGCTACCGGAGCAAAAGTCTCATCATAGTGACGACTATGCTCTTGCTGGAAACTACGGGTGACAAGACGAGCCTTATAACACTCAAAATAACCATCAAAGCAAGTCTTAATCTTATAGACTCATTTGCACGTGATAGGATGAACATGTGGATGAATAGAAACAACATCACACGTGGCGATGCGCTCAAGAGCAACAAGCTCCTCTGCCATCATATGCTGTCATGCCTGATGAGCAGCAGCAACACTTTAAGAAGACGACTCAGCAATGCAACTCCGAGTGTCAATACGGTGGTAAGAACGGTGTCAGACAAGGGAGCTATTTGGTGTGCTATTGGAGCTAAGGATCTCCGGAGTTTATTAGCTGGATAGTTTGTGTCTTGTTCTTGTTATTTTGGTCGTTTTCTTCTTTTGTTTGTGGCGCGTTGTTTTCTTAAATGTGGACAGTGTGTTGTTACTTTTTTCTCTTTAATGAAATGACACGTAGCTCTCCTGCGTGTACGAGAAAAAATAATGCACACGCTGACCGACATGCTATGCATAATTAGGACTAGCTAGCTCAATAGGATCTAACTTAGCTAGGTATATACTTATATTTGTACGGTTCACAACAAATCCTGCTGCTTTCCCTTTGAAACAAAATAAACCCTGCTACTCGCACCCATCAACAGGGAGCTAGTTGGAAAAAAAACTTGAAAATTTCTGATTAAAAAAACATTTAGAAGAATTGAACTGACCTTTCTGATAGCATCGCTGAACCTTCTTCAAATATCTCTTCGACGATGCCAACCACTGAATGCTGCTTAGTCAATTTCTGAGAAGGATCATTTGCTTTCTTTTTGAAGATTAATGACTTCAACTTGTTCATCTTTTTAGGAGGAGATGGAGGCCGTATTTTTTGACCAGGTGGGATTATGTCAACAACGATGCAGGTTGTATCATCCTTTAACCCTCTTGTCCTGAGCGCCTCCTAAATGATTATTGCACATGCAGTTGATAAGCAAAACATGTCTGTTGATGCAATGATGGTAATTTGGTAACCATAAGAAGCATCATTAATGCTTAGAGTCTAGCAAACTTTTTACCTTAACAACTTGCTTAGCAGCAAGCTCAGCGGGCAAACCTCTACATGACTTAGCAGCTGCCTCTGAGGGCAATGCATCCCAAATGCCATCTGAAGCAATGATAAGTCTTCCTCCAGCATTCGACAACTACCAGGAAGAACAATAAACCGAATCAAAAACAGTTAGCATACTCACAGATAGCATCTGCATGGAGAGTGGAAAGCCTAAACATGGAAGGTAGGAGGATTTTAGACATCTATTTATGAAGATAACAGAGTACCTTCACTTGCTTGACATATGGAACAGGAACAATAAATTCGCCAACATCAATATCTCCAATGGATCTTGATAGGCATAGACCTCCTGGCCAACATCGTAGCGGACCGATCTTATAACAAGGTAGGACAAATTGTTATGTTGTTTTCTAATACTTCAAAAAAAATCAAAACGGGAATACTTCAAATATTAAGACAATAGTATTTAATACTATCGTATATAGCATAACAAGCTAGCATGTAAAATCGTATTCTTTTAATAGAAGAAAATCAGTAAGTGAGAGCACACCTCTGCACCACCAATAACACTAAGCCTTCCAACTTCACCTCCACTGGCTGTAACACGTTCCCTCCTGTCACCATTTTACATGACGGTAAGGGTAAAGAAAAAAATGACCAGTTGTATATTTTTCCAGCAAACAATTGGTCAACAATAGTGTCGATACTAGTACCCCAAGTGCTTAGTGGAAAGAATATCAGGAAATGCTATCAATTAGACTAAACAAGGCTAGAATCAAGCCAAGAGTGCAGATTAAAGCATTCTACTAATAGCAGTGGCATGAGGTAATTACTAATATGAGTTAATAGAGTAACTAGTCATCTCTATTAATAGCGGTGGCATGGTATATTTAATGTGTGTGGAAAAGGAATGCGACTTTGTATTTTAAAATGGAGGGAGAAGTAATAATTGCATGAAGAGGTGTAAACATTCTAAGCAACTAGCAATTGAGTAACACCTGAGTTAGTTAACGAATAAAAGCACCCATGCATATGCTATTCTAGTTTTGCCCCCCTTCATATTTCCATGCAAGGACACGTTGGGTTAATAACTATCCGACAAAGGACACGTTGGGTTAATAACTAAATTTGCCACATATCCTTGCCTAAGGTTAGACATCGAAATCTTAGGCTGCCATCCAAACACGCACAAAGTACCATAGTAACACATATTTTGGAAAGCACTTGATACTCACTCCTCAACATTTTCTTCTAGTCTGTGATCCACAGTAAGCAAAGAAACAGCCCCACCCTGAGCATCTAAAATACAGCGAGAATCGCCAACAGAGGCAACTGTGATAGTCCATCCATCAATTATCACAAATGTTGCAGTTGTGCCAGACGTTTGGCCTGGTAAACATCCAAAAATGGGAAATTCATCAGTATTCGTGACAATTTATTGCCGAACAGTAATTGCCAAATACCGATCGCAGAATCGTGCCTTTGCTTTGGAACTCCTTGTCAGTCTTAACGAAGCCCGCAACAAGCGCTCTGGGCAATGCTTGCAACCACTCCTCCCTGGAGAGCCCTCGTGGCATCGCGCTGAGGACATGGTTGAGCAGATTGTCCCTTGTGTATATAGCAGCAGCATTACCATTATGGCCATCAAGAACCTGAAGACAGAGAAACTTCAGATTAGCAAATAGCGACACCGGTCCAGTCTACCCATGGCCTTTGCAGCGTCAAGCATTCCGCTTTAGAGCCCACCCATGCAGCAGCTAAGTGCATAGTTGCGATTCCTGAGCTCATGCTCTCACGCCCTAGGTCTTAAACCAAGAACAAGCCTACTCAGCTAATTCAGCGGCCACCCCGTAGATGCAAGCAAAATCCAAGTTTCCAATGCAGCAGCTGTTGCTAGGGCCAGCGAATCCGAGATCACTAGCTCGCTACTCAGCTACACCGAAGCTCAACCACAGCCCGGAATCAACAGATGCCGCCAGGCACTCCAAGGACCAAATCACGCGGTACTGCTGCTGCTATCCCACTCACTCACGAAGACTAGACAGATGCACAGAGAGCGGAGATGCGAGATAGCTGAGTGGGAGTACTCACGGCGAAGACGGCGAAGGTGGGGTGCGGCAAGGCCGCGGACGAGGAGGCGGAGGTGGAGGGGCGCGAACAGTCCGTCCTGAGCAGGAAGAAGTCCTCGCCCTTCTTGGACTGCGCGGCGCACCCGTACCGCAGCAACGGCCGCTGCCTCGTCCCCTCCGCCGCCTCCCCAGGGCCAGCGCGTCCCGCGTCCTCGTCGCGCGCGCAGATCCTGTTCCCGCCGGCGCACGCGCGGCGCTCCGTGCGGGCCTCCTCCTTGATGAGCGCGGCGAGAGGCACAAGCCCGCTCCCGCCGCCGCCCTGGCGCCGGTAGTGGTGGTGCTGCGCCGCCGCCGACGACAACGACGACATTCCCCTGCCCTCCCCGATCGGATCGAGGCGGGGGGCACGGAGGACAGGGCACGAGCACGAGGAAAGGAAGGTGGAGGAGGCGAGAGCGAGACGCGGTTTTGGTTTTATTATCGCGGCGTATTACTGGAGAGTGGAGACCGTCCCGTAGCAGTCTCGCATAGTCAAGCAGCTGCCGTGCTGTGTTTTCTTGTTGCTTTTTTATCTGCGTCTCCCTCGGGATGGTTGGGGGTTCTCCGTTTGATAGGGGTGGACGGCGTGGGTCGTTTGTCGGGTAGCCCGTCGGCCCCAGGCGTGGAGCTCGCGGCCGCGGCTCTGGCAGGCTCCACCCGCCTCCGCTCGGCTGCTTCTGCTTTTTGCTCGCCTCGTCGTCGCCCTGGCGCACGGCGCTCGTGTGCCGCTGGAGGGGCCTCGCCTGCCGCCGGTCATGGCGATCGTCACGTATCCGAAACTTACATGCCACAAGGGAGGGGTGTTCGTATTTTGGACGGTTGTGTTTTACATTTGGGTTTCTTTTTAGGTATTTCGCTCCACTGGATTTCGTTACTGTTTTTTCAACTCGAGTGCCAGTTGTTTCACCGGCTTTATGAACTCGATAGACACACAGAATCAATTAGGGTTTCATAACTGTGTTAGCTGTTAGACATAAGATGTCTGATAATTTTTGTGCTATTATATTTTATTAGGTATAATTATCTGTCATCAACTCAACCCATGTTTCTGCTGATTCTATCTAATGCAGTTGACGCAAAGTTAGATAAACTTTTGCAAAAAGTACATCCTTACTGAATAAATATGGTATTACTATGTAATCGCTGATTCTCTAGTCGAGAAGAAAAACATACTCGATCGGAGATTAAGAATGAATATACATGTACCATCGAAAATATACGATATAGCCCTTCTCTACTCGATGATTAGATCGAGTGGAGAGTAAATCCATAGCATCGAAAGTATGTGATATAGTCTCCAACTCTTTGTTTGATGTGATAATCAAAACAGATAGTAGAACTATAGCATCATAAGATACTTGATGTGGTCCCTAACTTTTCGCTCAATAACTAAGTTTGAGTAGAAAATGAAACATAAGCATTGTCATCAAATAATGTAACTCATGCTCTCTGGTTAACACGATAGTTAAATAGGGAGTAAAAAATACATGATATAGCTCCTAACTCTCTGCTTGATGACATGATATAGCACCTAACTCTCTGCTTGATTACTGGACCAAGCAGAGTAGAGCGTAAGCATCGACTCATTCTCCTCGACCACATGCTCGAGGGTATAAGCTCCCAAGCGTAGGGAGTAAAAAATACATGATATAGCTCCTAACTCTCTGCTTGATGACATAATATAGCACCTAACTCTATGCTTGATGACTGGACCCGAGCAGAGTAGAGCGTAATCATCGACTCATTCTCCTCAACCACATGCTCGAGGGTATAAGCTCCCAAGCGTACGACAGTAACTATGTTATGGTCACTAAGTGTAAATCGAATAGTCAGGTAGGTGAGCATTAAAAACTCACTCTCGCTCGTGCTCATTTTCACCGCAGCATTTGATTTAACGTGTCATAATGACACCACACCCCTCTTTGCAGAGATTAGATAAGTCATAACGCCTCAGCAGCGCCTCGACTTCTGTCCCCAATGCATTGCACGACCGATGCGGCATTGTCATCACGCCTAGAGCTATTGGATCTTGACGGTCCCGTTTTCATAGCATGACCCGTTTCCATAGCTATAAATAGGTACGTCCGGGTCTGTCTATTTTCACCATGTCTCCTTCCTTTTCTCCCTACCTATTGCCTAGTAGAAACTTGTAGAGCTTGAAACTATGACTTCCACTCCATCGTCATCTCCCGAGCCATGTTCAGAAATAGGAGGAGTAGGACCTATAGTCCTAAGACATCTCGCCATGGTTCCACCCGATGTCATTATAGTTTCCTCCGACGAGGAGGAATCGATCAAAAGGCCTAAGATGAGAAGAAACAGAATGTCCGCCAAAGGTCATCGACCCTTCACCCGCATGCCGACACCGTAGAACTAGTGGCACAGTTTAATGAAGATTGTGGTGATCCTGACAAGATCATTGACCTGGCTGCCAATGAGGTCTTTGGCGATGAAGCCCCCGAACCTTCGAGGGTGAAGAAAGTATGATCGTCTTCTCCGTCGACAACCGACAGATTGCCTTCACACCCTGCGGAGGCCACTCAGCATCGTCAATGATGGTCAGTAGCTCTAGCAGGATCTTCGCCTCGGCCACCTTCCATGGCCCTTATGTTGGTCAACATCCTATCCCCAGGCCGATCAGCTGTCACTCTGCAGAGGAATGGAAGAGATTCCTCGACTCGTTTGAGGGTAAGTAGGGGTCCACATACTTCTGAACTTTTGGAGGTGGTGGATCTTTGCTATTTGCAAGAGCTAGATGAATCCTTTCTGTTAACAATATGTAATAGGATAGTTAGTCTGATTAGAATGTAATCGACTTACCTTTAACTTACCTTATCTATGAATAGAACTGTCGGACTTAGTCTATGTGCCATGAGTTTTCAACCATCTCACCATTTTGAGTAGATAATCGTACTGGTCCAGATCGAGTTACTTCGACTACTATATAGGGCCCGATAATTTATAGCGTCGAGCCTGTTTCTACGCCTTTCGTAAAACAAGGTCCACAGCAATGAGTGTCCTGGGTTGGACTTTCTGATTGTGATACGTACGCAATGCTTGTTGATACTTAGCTGCTCGAATGGATGCTCGATCACGATACTCCTCAAGTAAATTGATATTGTCTGCTTGTGATTGCTCTTGCCCTTCTTTCGAGTAACTTTCCACCCAAGGCAATTCATACTTCAACTCGGTCGGAAGCACTGCTTCTGCTCCTCATGAACTTCTTAGCCACTTTTGTGATTATCTTTCCTACAGGTTTGGTCTTGATCCACTTAGTGAACGTGTCGATAGTCACGAATAGGAACTTATAACCACCTTGAGTCCTTGGGAATGGTCCCAGGATATCTAAGCCCTAGACGGAGGAAGACCAAGAAAGAGGAATTGTTTATAGAGCTTGGGCTAGTCGAGTGGTATGCCTTCCGAAAAATTAGCAGCTTTCGCACTTTTTGATCGCACGAAAGCATCCTAAAGGGCAGTCAGCTAATAGAATTATTGGTAGAAAGCTTTTCATACACTTCATCAAGATTCCATTACTCCCCTTTCGATAGAGTTTGCCATCTACCAAAGCATATAGCTTGGACTTATGAGCAATTTTCTCTGTAGATGCATCATCGTCAAGGACCTCTCAACCTTCGAGATAGGCTCGGAATGGGGTCATCCAAGTCAGCTCACATTCGAATAGCTCAACTATCATGTCTGCAAGTTCTGCCTTGCTGACTTGACCAGACTGCTGGTCGAGTTAGGCAGCATTCATTCATCGAACTATCAAGACAGGTAGTTTGAGGAGTTTCTCAATAAAGAAAAAGAGAGTTGTAGCATCTAGGCCCCTAGATAATTGGTAAGTATTTTGGTGATTAATGATAACTATATTATTGTGCCTAACAAATTTGTTTTGAAGGGTATCAAAAATTTTAGTTCACAATGATGATTGGGTATTCTTGGTCCTAAGTTGATTATATAGATGATCAAAGGACATATATATCAAGATTAAGGATCTTCCAGTTCTAAAGGTCACAAAGAAGATGAATGACACTTAGAATAGCATAGGTCTTCTTTCTTAGTCTTTTGACCGTACTATATAGAGAGGCTACGAGTAGTAGCTTGACATAGTTGAGTTTAGACTTAGTTTGATGCATACTTGTGAAATTCTAGTACTAGGTAGCTCATAGAAGCTCATGGTTGAGATATCGTGAAGTTAGAGCTCAAGAAAATATTGAATTGGACGAGCTCAGTAAATTTAGCCCCACCAGATAGTCCGATGTTGTGTTTTTCTGTTCTCACCGGATCATTGTCCATTGATCTAGAACAGAAGACATTGAGTGCATAGGATAATCAAGTGTATGAGTGTGGTATTCACCGGAACCTTTCCTCAATGACACGTGGCCAAAGTTTTAAGAAGTGTTACACTGGATAATCCAGTGATAGTATGGTGGTAGCACTGAACTAATTTCAGCATAAGCAAAATTTTCCAGAGAAATTGAAGTTAAAGTTAAACTCACCTTATTATTCGGTGATGAAAAATGAGACCATCGGACTAATTTTTGTAGGGAAATTGCTCTGGATAGTTTAAAGTTGTTGAGTTCACCGGATAGTCTGGTGATGAACAAAACAAGCACCAGAGCAATTTTTGAAGAGAAGGTTGTAGCTATTTGAAAATAGGAGGTCAATAGATTGGATGATCCGGTGTTAAAGGTGTGCTCACTAGATGCCTACACCGGACTATTATCAGCAATAATGGCTAAGGCTAATGACAATTGGCATAATGTGGTTTTGAAAGTTGTACTCACCTGATTGTCTGATAATTGTGAGGAGATACTCACCGGATCATCCGGTGCTAACAAAAAAAGTGGGTTGTTAGGCAACTACTAAATTTGGATCCTAGCCTATAAATACCTCCTCACTTGGTTTCAGTTGGCTCTCTTGCGACCCTAGAAGAACTCATATATTGTGTGTGTCATCAAGAAGCAAGAGAGTGCACTTGAGTGAATTCTAAAGTTCTTAATTGAAGGTTAAAGACATATTTAGTGCTTGAAGAGCAGTAAGTGTGTATCTAGCTGTAATCTAGGCTTGATCTTAGTCAAGTGAAACTATTGGCTTGTTACTTTTGGTAGTTGGCAACATCTAGCCAGTCTTTGGTGATTAGAGGTGTCTCAGTAAGCTATTGGAGTTCTTGTGGGAGCCCCAGGAAGAGCTATGTGCTTGCTTTGATGCCCGCCAATCCAGAGATGGAGAAGTGACAATCATGAGTGAGCACTTGAAACTTTGTGACTCAAGGGGAGCAATATTCTTTATGGATGCTCCAATGAGGAATAGGGGGAGTGCCAACTCCGTGATACCTGAGGAAAAAATTGGTGTTCTCTTGTTTATCTCTTTACTTTTCCGTATTTATATTTGAGCATTTTACTTACTTGTAACTTTTACTTTTTGTATTTACTTTGTGTTCTAGCTTATTTGGTTTTCATGCTTCCGTCTAGTTTGATCGTGTAGTCGTATTTCAATTCATCTAGACTAAGTTTGCTATTATAGAATTTGGTAGGAGTAAATTTTTTAATAGCCCAATTTACCTCCCCCTCTTGTGTTGTTCGATCTTTTAAATTGGTATCAGAGCCTCCTGCTCTTGATAGGCTTAAAACTCAATATCTCCTACATTCGGGTGTTCGGGTGTAATTGCTTTATCTATAAGAAAAAAGAATGCCTAGGCAAGTTTGAAAAACGTTGTGATATTGATTTTCTTGTTGGTTATACATCAAATTCCAAAGCATATTGAGTATTCAACAATACCATTAGTTTTGTTGAAAAAACTTATGATGTAGAGTTTGATGAATCTAATGGCTTATAAGGAGAAGGTATTTCTTATGATGATGTAGGTGATGAACGCTTAAGAGATATGATGAAGAATATGACGATTAGGGATATCAAACCTAAAGAGGATAATAAAGATGTACGCTACTTTCACTCCACACATCTCCCTAACACCCCAAGTTGATGAAGATGATGAGAATAATGATCAACCACTTCCATCACAAAATGTCCATATCTCTTGAGAGGAAGCTCAAGCTCAAGATGTTGGACCACCACAAGATATACGTCAAAACCATAAGTGAAGCAAACACGCATTTCTAAGGATCACCCAATTGACTTGATCATTAGGAGTCCATCTAGGGGAGTAAAAACTCACTCTGGTCAATATTATTTGTTTTATGAACATTACTAGTTTGTCTTTTTTTGAAACCCATACATGTAGATGAGGCTCTTAAAGATCTGAATTAGGTGATTGCTATGCAAGAAGAACTCAACAACTTCACCCGCAATAGAACTTGAAGAGAGACCTCAAGACAAGAATGTGATTGAAACCAAGTGGGTCTTCCGTGACAAGCAAGGTGAACATGGTGTAGTGATATGCAACAAGGCAAGACTAGTCATGCAAGGCTTTGCATAAGTTGAAGGTTTGAATTTTGATGAAACATTCGCTCTCGTAGTAAGGCTTGAAGCCATCCATATCTTTCTTGTATTTGCTTCATATCATAACCTCAAGCTTTATCAAATGGATGTGAAATTTTTAAATGGCTTCATTAATGAACTTGTTTATATTGAGCAACCCCTAGTTTTGAATATTGTAGATATCCTAATAATGTCTATAGGTTGCACAAGACGTTTTATGGACTCAAGCAAGCCACAAGAGCTTGATATGAACGCCTACGTGACTTCCTCATCAACCAAGGATTCAAGATCGAAAGGGTGGACATTACATTTTTCACAAAGATCATCGATAATGAGTTTTTCCTGTATCAAATTTATGTTGATAATATAATATTTAGTTCAACTAACAAAGAGTTTTGCAAAGAATTTGGTGACATGATGTCTAGGGAGTTCAAGATGTTGATGATTGACGAGCTCAACTATTTACTTAGATTTCAGATTAAGCAATTGAAGAAAGGGACGTTCATCCATCAAGAGAAATACACGAGAGACATCCTTAAAAAGTCAAGATGAATAATTGCAAGCTAATCAAGACCCCCATGCCTACTAATGGAAATCTCAACTTTCATGAAACAGGTAAACCGATCAACCAAAAGCTTTATCGTTCTATGATTGGGTCACTTCTTTACCTTACTGCATCTAAGCTCGATATTATGTTTAGTGTATGTATGTGCGCTTGTTTTCAAGCTAATCCTAATGAATTGCATCTTAGTGCGGTTAAGAAGCTCCTTAGAAGAAGAAGTCAAAGGCTCAAAAAGATATTGATCGTACCATTGCAGTGGCAGATGCAGCTGACGCTCAGTGTGGTTTTGAGATTAGAGACGTCGCTTCTCCGCCATGTCAGTCCACCCACACTCATCCTGCCGCGGGGTTGGGCTCGGCACCTTCCGGACAGTCAAGCAGTCAGAAGAGGGCTCATCAGGAGCCAGTGGCAGAGGAGCAGGAGCAGGAGTAGTTTGAGCAACCTTAGCCCCAGGGAGAGATCCGTTTGTGTGACTTGAACTCTTACAAGTCACCAAAGATCAAGTGACTGAGATTTGTGATGATCGATGAGTGATTTCCCCTAGTCAGAGATGAGGGGGTAGATTACAGGTTCTACACCATTCTGCAGAAGAGCTCGTGTAGTCACTATAGCAGCAGTAATAGTGAGAACAACACTCAGATGTTGTCATTCCTTTTTCAACATACAAGCCTTCAGTTGCCAGTTGCACCTCTAGCATTAGCTCCAGCCTCGAGTCCTCTCCTAGTTAGTGTTAGTGGTCTCTTAAGTACTCCAGCATCAAGCTTCCCACTTTTAGCACTTTTCACCACCGGAGTCTTCTCTCTACCTGCTGGGACTTCTCAGAGGACATTGCTTCATTCGTTGTTGTCACCTCTGACCACTGGACCTCTCAGCTTCGAGGACTCTCCGTAGCTGACCGTCCCTGCTCAGCACCCCTCAATCGAGCCATCTTCTATTGTGCAGAGAGCTTTTGATGAGATTGATGCTACTCTTTAGCAGATGGCATCTCAGGGTGTCGATACTTCCAGCTCTGACCCCCGTCTCAACGCAGTGTCGACAGAGGTTCCTGCTCCTTCTGCATCTGTTCAGCCTTTAATAGGATCGCTCTCTCCTGTCGTCAACGCCGCCATCGAGCTTGTCTCTTCCGACTCCATGTCTGATGCTTCTCAGTTTGTGGTGCAACCTTCTTCGACAGTGTCAGCTCCTTCATCTCCTCCAACTCTAAATGCTTTCTCTTTTTGGTGCTTAGATGTCAAAGGGGGAGAGTCTAGTGATAGGGGGAGTTGGGGGAGAGAGTCTTAGTATGACTGTCTAGAGAGCTTTTGTTTCAGGGGGGAGTTTAGGAGTTTTGATAGTTATGTTCGTCTTGATGGATATTATAGTTTTTTATGTAATAACAGACTATTTTGTTCTCTTTATTAATGTGTTTCGCTTGTCATCACATTGTATTTAATTTCATGCTTGTTTATTTCTTATTCTTCTAGCATGATATGTTGTTATAGTACTAGGCTTTCTCTTGCTTAATTGATATATATTGTAAATTGCCGAGTATGATAGGGTGTACTTCGATTCATATCTCTATATTCTCTTTTGTATTGTCATCAATCACCAAAAAGGGAGAGATTGTATCATCTAGGCCCCTAGGTAAGTGATAAGCATTTCGGTGATTAATAACAACCATATCATTATGACCAACAAATTTATTTTGAAGGTTATTAAAAAATTTAGTTCACAATAATAATTGGTATTCTTAGTCCCTAAGTTGATTATATGGACGATTAAAGCACACATGTGTATCAAGATTAAGGATCTTCTCGTTCTAAGTGTCATAAAGTAGATGAAGAACACTTAGAATAATATAGGTCTTCTTTATTAGTCTTTTTGATCATACTATAAAGAGGGCTAAGAGTAGTGGCTTGACCTAGTTGAGTCTAGACTTGGTTTGATGCACACTTGTGAAATTATAGCACTAGGTAGCTCATAGAAGCTCATGGTTGAGGTGTCATGAAGTTAGAGCTCAAGAAGATATTGAATTGGACGAGCTCAGTGAATTTAGCCCCACTAGATAGTCCGATGTTCTGTTTTTCTATTGTCACCAGATCATTGTCCCTTGATCTAGAACAAAAGACATCGAGTGCACAGGATGATCTGATGTATAAGTGTGGATCACCAAAACCTTTCCTCAGTGACACATAGTCTGGTGATAGTATGATGGTAGCACCGAACTAATTTCAACATAAGCGAAATTTTCCAGAGAAATTGAGGTTAAACTCATCGGATTATCTGGTGATGAAAAATGAGACTACTGAACTAATTTTTGTAGAGAAATTGCTTCTGATAGTTTAAAGTTGTTGAGTTCACCGTATAGTCCGATGATAGACAAAATTAGCGTTGGAGCAATTTTTGAAGACAAGGTTGCAGCTGTTTAAAAATTAGAGGTCAATTGACCGAATGGTCTAGTGTTAAAGGTGTGCTCACCAAATGCCTACACCGAACTATCATCAGCAATAACAGCTAAGGCTAATGACAGCTAGTACAGTGTGGTTTTGAAATTTGTACTCACCGGATTGTCCGGTGATTGTGAGGAGATACTCCCCAGATCATCCGATGTTAATAGAAAAAGTGAATTGTTAGGCAACTACTTTGGATCTCTAGCCTATAAATACCCTCCCACTTGGTTTCATTTGGCTCTCTTGTGACCCTAGAAGAGCTCATACACTGTGTGTGTCATCAAGAAGTAAGAGAATGCACTTAAATGAATTTCAAAATTCTTAATCGAAGGTTAAGGACATCTTTAATGCTTGGAGAGTAGCAAGTGTGCATCTAGCTATAGTCTAGGCTTGATCTTGGTCAAGTGAAGCTATTGACTTGTTACTCTTGGTGGTTGGTAATACCTAGCCAATCTTTGGTGATTGGAGGTGTTTCGGTGAGCTCTTGAAATTCTTGTGAGAGCTCTGAAAAGAGTTATGTGCTTGGTTTGATGCACGTCAATCCGGAGATAGAGAAGTGACAATCATGAGTGAGCACTTGAGACTTCGCGACTCAAAGGGGAGCGATATACTTTGTGGATGCTCCAACGACGACTAGGGGGATTGCCAACTCCTCGATACCTCAGAAAAAAAATCGGTGTTCTCTTGTATATCTCCTTACTTTCTCGTATTTACATTTAAGCATTTTACTTACTTGCAAGCTTTATTTTCCACATTTACTTTATGTTCTAGCTTACTTGTTTTTCACGCTTCCATCTAGTTTGATCGTGTAGTCATATTTCAATCATCTAGACTAAGTTTGCTACTTGTTGAATTCAGTAGGAGTAAATTTTGTAATAGCCCAATTAACCCCCCTCTTGGGTCATTCGATCCTTTCAATTGGTATCAGAGCCTTTTTCTCTTGATATGCTTAAAATCCTAGAGCAATGACCCTCGGGAATGAAAGTAGCGTGCCAAGATTCGAGGAAAAGAACTTTTCCTATTGAAAAGTTCGCATGACGAGCTATCTTGAGGCTATTTTCCTTGCAGACTTTATCGGCCAACTTGAAGAGCTCTTTGATCGTTTGGATCCTTCTAGTGGCTAACATGCCGACCAGATCTGTGTCCTTGATGCCTTGCTTAAAGGCAATGATGACTAACTTGTCGGAGATGTCCGGGATCATGTTGCGCCTATCGTTGAACGTCTGGATGAAGTCTCGAAGAGATTTGTCTTTGCCTTCCTACAGCCGATGAAGATCGTTGTCCGTTCCAGGGCGCTTGAATGTGCCCTGGAAGTTGGCGATGGACCGAGCCTTCAGCTTGGCCGACGATCGAATTGAGTTGGGAGGCAAGTTCAACAACCAGGACCATACTGGTTGTAGTTGGCCATCACCTTGTTATCGCCGCCCGCCGCTCGAATAACAGTGGTATATATCTGCAATCACTCATTGGGATTGAGATTTTCGTTGTATTTTTGGATTGGACCCGCTTTGAACTTCTCGAACTATTGTATCGATCAGAGCTCAGGTGCGAAGGCTTTCTCTCTGCCGGAGCTTAGGTGAGAAGGCTTTCCTGTCTTGGAGATTTGTGTTCATTATAGCGTCGGTTGTCGTCATGATGTTCCTCGTGACAATTCTGTATCACTCTTCGTAGATCATGCTAATCGTGAGGGATGCAGTTTTTTAGGTCCTCCTGGTTCCTGCGCCTATGAATAGGGCAATTATAGCCTGGCCCACAGGGCTGCGCTCGACCCCGATCGCCCGAGCTTCCCATCTGTGAATCCTTGACTCGGCGTGTCCATGTCTGTGGCTTCTCGAACCAACACCTTGCTGACTCTGGTGCCTAGAACTGCCAGGGTTGTTTACTCGAGCAGCCTGGATCTGAGCTACATTGAGTAATGTCTTCACTTGATTGAGCATCGGGGTTAAAGGATTCACCGGATCCAACTTAAGGAAGGATCTTAGAATCAAAAGAGCACCCTGGATGTAAGCCTCTGGAGTACTGAAGACACCACTACTAAGGCTTGGTTGTGGCTGAGTCGATGAAGTCTCGTGACAATTGTCCTGAGAGTATTTGTTCCTTGATCTCAGTGTATGGATCAATGACGTCCTAATAGGGGTGGTGAATTAGGACACTTAGAACTATTTTGGCTCCAAAAAACACAAGATAAACCTATATTAATACTATCTAAATGTGTTTTAGGTTTATCTAGTGTGTCTACTCTATCGATCAAAGAAACTTGCAACCTATCTAAGAAGGTAAATTGCAAGTAAGTAAATGTGGAAACGTAAATAAGGTAATGAGAGCAAACTCGGGCCAAGAATTTTTTCCATAGTATCGATGGTATGAATGCCACCTCTAGTCTACGTTGGAGCTCTATAAAGGATATGCTCTCGGTCGGCACCTAGTCACGGCTCTTGAACCACTAAGTCACAAAGACAAGGTCTCCACCCGGATGAGCCACCAAGCCACCAAGCCAAGGTCTCACCACTAGCCTGTCTTCTGTTTCCTTGCCACCATGATCACTTCGGAGCTTAAACCACTAAGGCAAGGGTCTCCGCGTCCCCGTACACGCTTCTCGCTGTCACTCCACACCAAGTTGGAGGGTCAACAAGTTTGCCGGCGAGTCACCAAGACTCCAGGGTGCCGACATACGAAGAGGTACAAGCTTAGATCACTCCTTGATCCATTCTCTAGGCAGCAATCACGTAGCAACACACTCTCTAGGCCTATAAGAATTAATCACTCTATAATATTATGCTTAATTACCTTGAATGGTCACTTTAAGCACTTTTGTGGCTTGGATGTAGGTGTATATGAACTTCTCTAGATTCCAACACCCTCAAATGACTGAGTGGAGAGGTATTTATAGCCTCAACCCCGTGCACTAGTTGTTAACCCAACAGATCAGAAAAGTTGTTAACACTATGATCTAGTGAGAACAATAGTACTAACACCAGATTATTCCATGAGTACACTCTCACAAACTAGCGGTTGAAATCCCACTCAAGCCACTATGAACACCGGACACTCCGGTGTATACTGCAACATCATCACTCGACATTCCGGTGAGTATACCTTAGCCATCTGAGCCAACATCTTCTTTGTGTAAATTGCTCTGGTGACTTCTTCGGTGCTTATCAATTCATCACCAGACTATCCGTTGAGCAATCCTCAGCCATCCGAGCCAAATGCAACCCTCTCTGAAAAATATGCTCTGGTGTACACATGACTTCATCATCGGACCATCTGATGGCTTGAGCTTCGCCTACCTCTTTGTACTGTTCATTGTCTAGTGTATTTGTTTGTTGTACTCTTGCTTCATCACCGGACTATCTGATGCGTTTGAAATCTTTTGCCCAGGACCAAATGCTCTGGTGTGTATTGCTTGTTGAATACCGGATCATCCGGTCAGTTGATCTTCAACTTCAACTCTTGAAACTGCCTCTGCTGGAATTGCTCCGATGCTTCTGCCCATTTGACACCGGACCATCCAGTGAGGTAAAATTTCCTCTGTCTATATGCATTGTTCATTGTCCAGTGTGTGCAACACATTCAACACTGAACTATCCGGTGAGAACAAAACTCCTGGGACTTCTTCTATTCAACCAAACTTTGTTCCCGCTTCGGTGGCTTCTTCATGTATTGTATCCATGAGACCTACTAACATATATTCTTAAAAAACATGTTAGTCCCATTGACTATATTATCATTAATCACTAAAATCACAAACATGGCCTAATAAGGCCATTTTCCCTACACTCGGGGTACCCACCTGAAGTCATCATTGAAGACCAGAGGGCATTTGACCTCCTGCAATTTGTTGATGATCAGTAGTATTAGGAGCTAACTGAGCACCAGCCACAAACATTCTTGGCGGTATATCTCTGGCCACACCGGTACTGTTGAATGTATGAGATGTCGCTTAGAGGGGGGTGAATATGTGTTCCTACAAGATAAAAACTTCGCAGCAGATTAATAGAATATGGATATTCCGGGTTCTGAAAGTTCCAAGCTCAACCTGGATATTGTGGCTAGAACACGAAATGAAAACTAAGAACACCTAAGCAAATCTAGATGATTCTAAGTGTTATCACATGTTCCAAAGGATGTGTAGAGGTTTTTCAACGGAACACCTACAACCACAAACTCACAAACACGTAGATTAGGCAAATCGCCCAAAAGTCAACTAGAACAAGAATGAACACAAGAATACAAAGGAGACACGAATTTGTTTGCCGAAGTTCGGATCCAAAGATCCTACGTTTCAGTTGTGGTGCTCAAAAAGAGCCGGGTCTCTTTTAACCCTTATCCTCACCAAGTAACCATAAAGATTGAGCTAGGGCTTACTCGATTAGCCTCTTCCCTTGCGAAGGCGAGGATGACCTTCACAAACATCCCGTGGCACTCTACAATCTTGGGTGCTCACCAAGTGACGCCTAGCCATCTAGAAGGATGAACCTCCATGAGTAACAAATGCGGCTCGATTGGCTTGACGATGAACTCAAGTGCTCAAAGATTTGAATGTGGCTCATTAGCACTCAATCTCTTGCTCTCACACCCAACTCTCAAATCATTGCAATAATTGATGCCCTAAAGGATCGGGGAGAGCTATTGAATGGCTTTAAAGGCTTTTATCTCATGGTTGTTCAGCAGCCAAGAAAGGGAGGGGGTGAAGGGGTATTTAAACCCTTCCCCCCAAAACTAACCATTATGCAACTTTTTGTACTAACGCAGAACTTCCGGGTTCAACCTGGAACTTTTGGGTTGGTGCAAGACTTAGCACCAAAGGACCCCCGCTCGGAAGCTAACCTAAAGGGTTTGGACACAACTTAGAATCCGAAAGTTTCAAACCAACCAGACTTCCGGGTCTAGACTAGAAAGGAACCCGAGGACCCCCGGTCGGAACCCAATTTGAAGGTTCTGGCAACCCGAAACTTCTGGGTCAACCCGAAATTTCTGAGTTGGCTTAAAAACATCAAACTGAGCACCCATTCTCGGAGCTCCACCCGGAAGTTCTGGCTACCCAGAATTTCTGGGTACACAGAGCAATATTGAAAAACCAGTGTTTGTGGGGTGATTTGTGTCTCTCATCTTTAGGTTAAAAAGGTTACTTTGAGCATTGAGACACCTTCAAGACTATCAATATACATCCCCGCACGACATACCTATACCCAAATTTGAAAATAAAATCAATTTAATTCCAATGAATAACCACATGCTGCTTCTCTTTTCTTTTTGAGGGACGCCAATGCATTTTAAGATCTTCAATAGGACTAATACCTATTCATAACCTCATTAAACTTATTAGTCTCTTAATCATTTATCCTCAATTATTCAAAATCCACTTAGGGGGCCTAGGTGCACTTTCAACCATGGGCGGCGACTGCCACTGCTGGGTCTGTGGGAATCCCGACGCCATTGTACTCTGTGGTGTTTTGATCTACCACCATCGGGTTGTCGGGTGGGGTTCTGACTCCTCGAGCCATGAACATGAATCAATCCGTTCGGCTCCTCTGGCTATCAACCGAGTTGCCATTGCCACTCTCCTAATCCTCGTCCTCGCTATCGGTGCCTATGCACTAGAGAACGCTAGGGTCCTCGGGATCCCAGTCGAGATGTCCCACCTCATGGTATGCGTCCAATGGGTTGGACTCGAGAATACCAGTGTGGATCAATCCACCTTGATTGTCCCAACAGAAAATCATAGCTCCGAAGAGGATCTCAGATCCGACAGGAGGCGATAAGTAGATGGCTTCTGCCGACTTGAAGTGGTTGTAGAACCCATCATTAGAGAAACCAGCGTGGATGTGAACTTAAGACATGATTAATCCTGAAAAGCAGAAGTCCCGTACCCGGCGCATCGACTGTAGAAGATTATTTCCTGACAATATGTTTGTAATTGAGTAGGGTACCTTTGAGATCAGAGATTCAACACGAATCGAGACACATGATTTATATAGGTTCGGACCCCTGATTTGAGTAATACCCTACGTCCTGTATGGATGGTGATGTGTATGTATTCTCTGGAGTACAAGCAATATTTCTAGACTTATTACATGAAATAGATTGGATCTAAGCTAAACTAAGGATGATGTAGTCGAGTATCTCCTATGGTCTTGGTGCTTGTGTCGAGTTACAGATGCCTCTCTCTCGCCTCCTAGGGGTCTGGGTCCCCGCTTTATATAGAACTGATATGCCGCCTTCTATTGAAGGGATCAGTGACGTCCTAAGGGGGGATATTAGGACACTTAGAACTATTTTGGCTCCAAAAATAACATAATATAAACCTATATCAAATTCTTTCTAGATATGTTCTAGGTTTATCTAGTGTGTCTACTCTACCGATCAAAGCGCTTGCAACCTATGAAGGTAAATTGCAAGAATGTAAATGCGAAAACGTAAATAAGGTAGAGAGAGCAAACTCGGTATAAGGATTTTTTTGGGTATCGATGGTATGAATGCCACCCCTGGTCCATGTTGGAGCTCCACAAAGGATATACCCTCGGTCGGCACTCGGTCACAGCTCTTGAGCTACCAAGTCACACCCAGATGAGCCACTAAGCCACCAAGACAATAGCCTCTCTTTCAGTTCCTTGCCGTCGGGATCACTTTGGAGCTTGAGCCACCAAAGTAAGGGTCTGCGTGTCCTCGTATAATTGTCTTGTCATCGCTCCACACCAAGTCGGAGAGTTAACAAGCTTGCCAGCGAATTACCAAGACTCCAAGGTGCCGGCATACCACTTGGTACAAGGTTGGATCACTCTTTGATCCACTCTCTAGGCAGCAATCACCTAGCAACACTCTCTCTAGGACTATAAGCACTAATCACTCACTAATCTTATGCTTAATCACCTTGGATAATCACATTAAGCACTTTGGTGGCTTGGACGTCTTCTCAGGTGTACATAAACTTCTCTGGACTCCAGCAGCATGCGCCACCTTCAAATGACCGAGTGGAGGGATATTTATGGCCTTAAACCCGTGCACTAGCTGTTAACCCAATGACTTAGAAAAGTTGTTAACACCGGATGATCCGGTGAGAACAATAGTACTAACACTAGATCATCTGGTGAGTACACTCTCACAACTAGCGGTTAGAACCCCACTCAAGCCTCTGTGAATACCAAACACTCTGGTGTATACTTTATCTCCATCACCGAACTATTCGGTGAGTTATCCTGTGCCATCCGAGTCTTTCCTTCTTCTCCGTGTAAATATGCTCCTGTGAAAGCATTTGGTGCACATCACATCATCACCGGACTATCCGGTGAGTTGACTTCAGCCAACCGAGCCAATGCAATTCTCTCTGGATCTGGTGTGCACAACCTTCATCACCGGACCATCTGATGCGTTGAACTTCGTTCTGCCTCTTTACCCTGTTCATTGTCCAGTATGTGCAACATATTGATCACCAGACCATTCGGTGCTCTGATCTTCAACTTCAATGACTGCAACCTTCTCTGGACAAAATGCTCCGATGTGTATCTTCTCTAATCACCGGACCTTCCGGTGAGGTCTTTAGGCCTCTATCTTGTCTGTCAAATATGCTCCGGTGAGTTCAACATCCAAAGCACCGGACCATCCAGTGAAGCAAATCTTTCCAGGACTTCTCCAATTTAGTCCAACTTTGTTCTGGCTGCGGTGGCTTCTTCATGTATTGCATCCATGAGATCTACTAACATATATTTTTGACAAACATGTTAGTCCCATTGACTATATTATCATTAATCACTAAAATCACAATCATGACTTAATAGGGTCGTTTTCGCTACACCTATCTACCCGTAGTTGATAGGGAGTCTATCTTGTCTACCATGATAAAGCAGGTGAATCCAACTTGTATAATAGTCGTTCTTGAGTTGGACAACCAATTGAGACCTTCCTAGTATACATCTTCTAGATTTCTAGGTATATCAGGTACCGTATATTCGGTTCTATAGTATCCAGAGTTGTTATATATGTGGACGCTATACCCTGTCCATATAGAATGTACTCCTTATATATACATATTCCATAGTTAGATATTCAACAATGTGTATTGTCGAAGATTAGTTCCCAACAATATATCCGTAAATTGATTGGGTAGCTTCGAGCGTAGGGATTAATCATCAGGCGAGACAAACAATGTATACAGGTTTGGGCCTCCGATTGGAGGAATACCCTATGTCCTAGGGCTAAAACTATTACAAGGAAGGCGAGACAAATGATGTATACTGGTGGGGGTGTTGCTGCCGTGTATTGATGATCTCGATTATAAGCAAGGTGGCTAAAACTATTACAAGGAGTTGATTGGATCTAATCTATCCTAGGGCTAAAGTTATCGAGTAGCTCCTCTGTTGATGCTTGCCTCTCTCTCTTGTTCTCTTGTATGTTTCGTCTTTCTTCTTGTCTTGTTTCCCCCCAACCTTTCCGCCTTATATAGGGGTGAAGTATCGACTCCTATCCAGCCGTAGTCGATAGAGAGTTGTCTCCCTTAACGTCCAAGTAGATATATCTATTTTCAATACTGGTCGTATTGGGTTGGGTAACCAATCTATACCTTCCTGGTATATACTTCCTTGACTTTGGGTGTATCAGGTACCGCTGATTTGGATTAGTGGTATCTGGAGCTGCCGAATATGCGTCGTATATATCCTGTCTGTGTATGATGTACTCCTTATACGCATATACCTCATAGTTAGATATTCAACGGTAGCCCCCTAACTCTACCCTGGAAGAGAGATTTCCATAAGCACCCACTCGAGTAGTGCCAAGTTTAAGCTTGGTTGAGTAAAGTGGATTAGGATCATAGTCGAAAGAATTGAGTATGGACGGATCCTTCCTTGAGTACTGAGTGAAAGCTCAGTTGGGTCGAGTGCCCTGTGGCTAACCGCACTCGAGACTTGAAGAAAAAGATTAAAGAACTCAACTGATCGACACCCGACTCTAAGTAGAGTTAAAAAACATTTCAAAATTTGAAACATGGGTATAGAAGCATTTAATGCGGGTAGAAGGGCATGCAGAGATTCGCATGTCGTCATTGTTCCTCTTTTCATGCCGATCAAAGCATTGTAAAGGTGGGAGTGGTTGAAGAGGCGGTAACTTTTTGGTTATTTACCCATAAGACCTGGACTTGCAGCGGCCATTCCTCGTCATTGCCACCAGTCTCCCTGCATAAGCCTTTCAGCTTTCTTTGCCCCAGCACGCACCACTGCCAGAAAGAATTTTAGATCTATGTATCCTAGCTCTTCCTCGAAGACCCCGACTTCCTCCTCGCTGGAAAAGCGGTCGGACGCAACAGCCGTCGGTGCCTTGCTCGATCAGTACGATGAGGCGAGGTTTATGATTGAGGCCTGGACACCCTCGGCTATGCAAGAATCTCGGCTGGCGATGATTACTGATTCATCAGAGATGTCCGAGAATGTGTTACGCTTGTCGCTGAACCGACGGATGAAATCTCAAAGGGATTTGTTGTCGCGTTGGTACAGTCGGTGAAGGTCGTTCTCCATTCCTGGGCGCTCGAATGTGCCTTGAAAAGCTGTGAACTGAGCTTTAAGTTCTGCCCACGAACGAATCGAGTTGGGCGGCAAGTTTAGCAACCAGGACCTTACAAGTCCATCAAAGGTGGTTAATAGGTAATTGGCCATTACTCGATTGTCACCACCGGCTGCTCGAATGATAGTGGTGTAGATCTGCAACCACTCGTTGGGATTGATCTTCCCATCGTATTTCTGGATCGCGCTCATTTTGAACTCTTCAGTAGGAGGTGGTGGAGGACTGTCACGCCTGTCTCTTCGAGCAGGGGAGTCATATCGACCATCTCGTCCTATAGATCTACGGTCGTAGTAGCGGCGATCATCTTCATGGCGTTCCTCACGACGGTTTTCGATCGTCATACGTAGATCATGCTGGTTGTGAGGAATACGGTTCCTCAGATCTTCCTAATTTCTGCGCCTATGGATAGGGCAGCTACAGTTTGGCCCACAGTATCATATTCGGGCTCGACCACCTGAGCTTCCTGTCTGAGATTCCTCTACTCAAGAGCGTTCCCTCCTATGGATTCTCGAGCCAGGACAGTTTCGACTGGGGGACCTAGAGTTGCAAGGATTGTTTACTCGAGCGACTTGGTTCTGAGCCGCATTGAGTAGGATCTTGACTTGATTAACCATAGGGGTCAGTGGATTCACTGGATCCAATTCTGGAAGGGATATGAGAATCAGATGAGCTCTTTGCACATTAGCGTCCTAAGTACTGAATATGTCGCTACCGAGGCTTGGTTGCGGTCGAGACAATGAAGCCTCATGATGACTGTTCGGAGTGAGCTTGTCCCTTAAGCCGTGGGCTGTTAAGGGTGTAGGTACACCCACCGAAAGTCATCGCGAAAGGCTATGAGGCATCTGCCTTCCTGTGGTCCATCGGTGGAGGGCCGTGTCGAGTGCACGTACGACTCCAGGTGTGGATGTTTCGAGTGGTAACTCGGCACCAGTACCGTTGGCTGTCGCTAGATCTCTAAGAATTTTCACGTCGTTGTCGACCACAACATTTGGATCTATCGCCAGGTCAGCCGGTGGGGGTCGTCGCTTCTAGCCATAAGCATGAATCAATCTGTTCGACTACTCTGGCTAGTGTTAGAGTCACCGTCGCCACCCTCGTCGCTGTCGGTGTCCATGCATTGGAGAACATTAGGCTCCGCGGGATCCCACTCGAGATGTCCCACCTCACGGTACGCATCCAATGGTCTGGACTTGAGGGTACTGGTGTGGATGAGTCCACCTTGATCGTCCCAACGGAAAACCATAGTTCCGAAGATGATTTCCGAGTCAACGGGAGGAGACTTGAAGTGGTTGTAGAAGCCGGTGCCGGAGAACCCGACGCAAGAGTGAGCCTGAGACATGATTAATCCTACAAAACAGAAGAAGCCCCCTACCTGGCTCACCAACTATTGAAGATTAGTTCCCGACGATATGTCCGTAAATTGACTAGGTACCTTCGAGTGTAGGGATTAATCACGAGGCGAGACAAACGATGTATACAGGTTCGGCCTCCGATTGGAGTAATACCCATACGTCCTATGGGGGTGTTGTTGTCGTGTATTGATGATCACGAGTACAAACAAGGTGGCTAAGACTATTACAAGGAGTTGATTGGATCTAATCTATTCTAGGACTAAAGTTGCCGAGTAGCTCCTCTGTTGATGCTTGCCTGTCTCTATTGTTCCCTCGTATGTTTCTTCTCTCGTCTTGTCTTGTTTCTCCCATCCTTTTTACCTTATATAGGGGTGAGGTATCTACTCCTATTCAGCAGTAGTCGATAGGAAGTTGTCTTCCTTGATGTCCAAGTAAATAGATTTGTTTTGAATACTGGTCATATCGGGTTGGGTAACCAATCTAAGCCTTCTTGGTATATATTTCCTTAACTCCGGATGTATTAGGTACCGCTGACTTGGTTCCGTGATATCTGGAGCTGCCGAATATGCGTCGTATATACGCTGTCTGTGTATGATATACTCTTTATACGCATATACACTATAGTTAGATATTCGGCACGTATTACTCTCACTAACAGTTTATAACACTAAATGTCTGCGATAATTACTTATCACAAACGATTCTACAAACTAATCGTTGGTTGAAAAGAGTACAACGTTTTCAAGTCATAAGTGAGTTAAAAGTTTCACAGTTAAGAAGTGTTCATTAAACCTTTATTGAAGGTTCAACAGAAAAAAAAAAACTTTGAAAAGAGTACATTCACCCGTGTCACTGTTGGCAAATTACTCCATCTCCATAAACCTATGAAAATATACACATAGAAATTAATTACTCAGCACAAATGAAAAAGGTGCCTCTATATTGTATTGCATCTCCTTCGCGTTTACAAGCGTGAACATACAAATCCCTTCCATTCAACGAACATGGTTTTTTTTTCAAAAAAAAAAAAACACAAAGGTGGTCGCGTTTTTTTCTTTGTGAGGTGGGGGTACTGTTCACACTTCGAAAGCAGTGTTCATTTATCTTTTGGAAGATCCTCGAATCTAAATATGAAGATGTCATCATGATCTGAAGTAAATGAAGAACATTATTTGGTAGCTCGCACTTGGGAGCTATAAGAGGCTAGCCTGCCCAGCATTGGCAGCGTACCTTGCCAAAGCCGGCAAGGTTCTCTGGCAAAGTTAGGTACCAAACGACGATTCTTAAGGTCTGGACTTGCTATACCAGACGATTGCCCAATTTTCTCGAGAACAACGCACGCCCTTGCCATCCATGCTTGCTAGCAGTCCAAATACTAGCCTTGCGTATGCATGGCATTTGATCAGACGAGTTATTATGCGGTAATCCGTGCAGGCTTACCACGGTCAATATACGGATCAGATGGTTACAACTGAGTACCCATCTCACATCTGGCTTAAAACATGTTCAAATCACTGCAAAAGTAATTTGGATCACCAGAGGCTCCGTCAAATCCAAACTAAAAAATAGATGTTTACCATGTGCTGGCCACGAGAAAGAAGTTTCTTGGATATACCGGTGTACAAGACAATGTCCCTGACTTCCCAGGGGTCCTTGTTTCTTGGATAGTTCTGGACATATCCCTTGGCGATTGCTTCTAAATGCAATATGTAATCCAACTGTAACGACCGGTCAAATGTTTGTCTGAAAGTAAAAAGTCGCACAAATAGAATTAACATATCAGTAGATTTGGAAGACAAGCATTGACTTCTACCAACAATTTAGAACACATGCAACAAGGAAAAAGTCTATCACGCCACAACAGAATGCCACGGTTGGTCTATCTCATTCACCAAAATCTGTGTTTAACAGCCGCCACTTCTTCAATAATGGGCAAATGGCAATGCTACCATGATAACCAGCCATTAAACGCGCAACTAGATTGACGATTATGTCAGAATCTCAATCTCAATTAAACTTTGCTGGCTTCAAGTGTTTGATTAGTGGGGCAGGAGCTGGTGCATGAATCGATTGATCATCTCATAACTGGTAAAAGTAATGATAGCATTTGGGGTAGTTCTCAGCAAGTTCGTAGCACAGCCTCGGTAGAAGCCAGTGAAACCTTCCTTCCGGAACACTTGCTTGATACAGTCAGTTACGCCACTGTACCGCATAGCACCATGATGATCACAGCCTTGTTCTTGCAATTTGGATCGTATAACCTGCCAACATAAGTCAACATCTGAATGTTTGAAACTGGAAGAAGAAAAGGAAGAGCCTTTTCAAATGCCTATTACACGTCTCCAAAGCATTACTAAAAGAATCAACCTGACATAAATACATCGTGAACAGCTTAAGAAGAGAATAATATGGTATTCAGGTATCCCAAAGGATGGAGAAGAAAAAGAGTAATGTTGATGGAAAAAGGTACTAGGAAATTATTAATAAACATACCTCATGTGGGTACGTTATTATGGAAGCTGCTACTTTGGATCCTGACGAACAAATAGCTACTTGTGTGGGACTGAGATTATCAACTGTAGTATTGTCTGGAAAAAGAAACTTGCACTTGCTGTCAATCTCTTGCATGCAGATGATCAATCTTCTATCCATATTTGCTGTAGTGAAAAAAAAGGTTGTGTTTACCTCTTTTAGCGAAGTGTAGCTTCACCTTCTCGTAGACTGGGAGCTGGATGGCTACATGAGCTACCCCAGCTAGAGAAGGAAGAAGACCACTATCATCATGGAGAAAAGAATCAAGGACACACTCGGTCAATAGATAGTTAAACGAAAAATAAGAAAATGAACCAGTGCAGCGTGCATTGTTGTTAGATGCAATCTACCTGTACAATCCACGGATTCCTTCTTCTTTTGCAATCCGCTGTAAAGCAGATAAGATGCTTTGGTAAGGCACTACACCAGATCTCATCCCTTGTGTCTTCAACAGCAAAAATAGGATACAAGAATGGTTAAACATCATTCATGGTGGCACAGAAATGCAAGTGTTAAAAGATAACATATGCTCCCTCAAACAAGTAATAGCTACTAATTCAAGACATGAACACTAGATTGTAAATGATCGATTCTAAGGCTTGGTAGAGCTCCAGCTCCCAGCTCCACGTCAGATCTTGAATTTGTAGGCAAAGATTAGAATAAAATGGAAACAAAATGACTCACCCAAACACTCTTGATGTAACCACAGCTCCAGCTCTACAAATTTCTGGAGCTAGGAACACTCTGCTCCAAAAAATCTTGGAGCTGGAGCTCTGCCAAACAAACCCTAAATATCCTGTGAATCATAGCTTCAATCATCCCTAAAAAACACTCAAGTAGTTCTCCGAAACTTCAATAGCCTGTTAATGGATAAAATACTCAATTGAATTGTTACATAAGATACAAAATATTTTTTTCTGGTTAGGCAAACGTCTAGTTAACTTTTCAGCCAGTCACCACTGGTAGCATCATCCTTTACAAGGCTGACATTAGCTCAACTAAATATTATGTTCATGTCTTGGAAAATCTTTCTTTGAAACAAAATGATAGCTATTAACCAGAGGTGACATTGGTTTCATCAGGAAAATCCCAGAATTGAGCCTGGTGTCTGGTCCCGCTGAAGGATTGCTTCTAAAAAAAATAAAAGGAAAAAGTCTACTTTTGGTCTCCCAACTCTTCACTCGGTTTAATTTCCGTCTCTCATGTCCGAAAACGACAAAATAAGTCCCTCAACTCTCAACACCAGAGCAAACAACGTCCTAGGCTGGTTTTGTGGGTGGTTTTAGCCTTTTAGGTGATGTGGCTGCTGCATCATCAATTTTGCCATGTGGCAAAGAAGGGTAGGCAATGTGCCTTAGAAGCATGATGCTATTTAATCCCATGCACTACACAGGATTCAAACTGCCGACCTGCTGGCTTTGCCACCATGTACACACACACAAACACCAAAGCTGGGCTTTCCATTGTGTCAAAACAGGGCTCGAAGTTATGTGCAAAAGTAAAATTAGTGCACTTTTATCAATGTGAATTAAAATCTACTCAAAATTCAGAAAATATTAGCATTCTAAACTGCGGTTGAACCGATAAATCAGTGAACTGACAAACAAATGACCAGTTTACTCACTGGACTAGTCTCAATAAACATAGGGGTAACTACGTATGAGAATGCAAGCATATCAATAAGCTGAAGCATTTCTATGTAATTATGCTGCATTAAGTAAAAAACATTCAGAAATTCATTAGTTCATTCTTTAATAAGAAAACGATTTACTCCTACCACCTAACTTCAGTTCATGACTACTCTACTGTGATCTTCAAAACTGATTTCTCAAAACAAAATGTGGAAGCTGGCCTTAATTCAATCTACCATTCTTTAAAATAACAATATCCAGATGCAATCGGTGCTCAAAGAAACAAAAAAAAAGGTTATGTTTATGTTAGGACTCACTGGTATGATCATATTTTTATGTACCAAATGCAAGTGGCAATACCTGATATAGCCTTTTGATTCCCAACTAAAAAGACAACAGATATTTTGCCTCATCACAATATTATTGAATTGCCTCATGCAAGGTACACACACCTCGCTATCCTAGTCTCACAGACTCGTGATCCTAGACAAAAAACATGCTACAAACAAGGTGCCTCATGTGAAATAATTTGGAATGACCCCACACAAACTGAATGTTTAGTCAACCATGTCTTTATCCTTAAGATGTAGAAATCAGACACTTTGTTGTTGCAAATGTGTCCAGCACGGAGATTCAAAGGTAGATATTAATTCGATTGCAGTTTAAGTTATGGTCCAAACATGCGAGGACACACTATAGGCATGAAAAAAGAGATGGTGCACCTAGGAGAGCTCGAAGGCGGCGGTAGCAGTTGGAAAGTTTGAGCTTTTGGGGGTTAATTACAGATAAGTATGGTTAGTTTTCTTTTCTTGTATACAAAATTATGGTAGATATTAATTCGATTGCAGTTTAAGTTATGGTCCAAACATGCGAGGACACACTATAGGCATGAAAAAAGAGATGGTGCACCTAGGAGAGCTCGAAGGCGGCGGTAGCAGTTGGAAAGTTTGAGCTTTTGGGGGTTAATTACAGATAAGTATGGTTAGTTTTCTTTTCTTGTATACAAAATTATGGTCTACATATACGTTATGAGTTGGCTTTCCCACTATACAGCAAAATTATGCCACCGGAAATTTTCCGAATTTGATATGCTCCCTTACATGCCACTGCTTTTTTAAAGCATTCCCATCTATGGCAAAAGCTGCCAGCGGCGTTAGGATTTTCTGTGATCAACCCACCATATCTGCACAAATCACCCCCATCTCCTTCCTGCTACAGCTAATATTACTCCCTCACGACCTCTCTTGGGCTAAAATTTTCTAGAAACTTCAGTTTCTTTGAGCACATCAACTCCCCTTACATGCCACTGCTTTGTGATGATTATTTCATCAGGATGCAGCACAAGGAATGGAGGGATGGGAGCACAGTGAGGAAATCAAACGACACCGCATCCTCGTTGGCCACCAGCTCCAGAAGCCTTGCCAAGACAGCCACAATATCCAAAGGAACCCCCATAACAGAGAGGGGAGTGAATCTGAGTAGAGGAAGACTCGGGAGGAATTGCTTGATCCTCACAGCAGGACAAAAAGTGTCCGATCACGAGATCGAATGATTGCCAAGTTATTCCTCACAATTACAATCTATGTTCTAGAACCAAAGCTGACAACAAGTTATAATTTTAACTACTATTAGCGAAAAGGTTTGTTTAAGGATGCGATCATATGTCCAGAATATTTTAGTGTTGCAATTCAAGTGTACAAAGCACCATAAGAATCGATCTCTTTGCTACAAGATAAAACAAAAGCAGGAAAGTCAAACATGAACAGTTCACATGATACAATGCTTAGAATTCTATTGAAATAAAGGTCATCACAGGACTTCACGCAACACTATGTCATCTGGTGTTAACTTTTAATGTTCTCTACATGCAGCAGACTTAGTAAAGAGGCATATTAGTGCAGGAAATAAATGCCTTAGAGTGCAGCTCATATAGCAAGCCACAAAAACCAACTTTGAATTGCTAGAAGAGTATGTATGTCCAGAATGGTAACAACCAAGAAGCAAATAAATCCTGACACATCTACGACAACCTAGCACCTTGCACTCACTCTCCAACAACCGAGGACAATGGTTTACAATATGACATCTTTTGACACCTCGTACATGACTTAATAACTTTGCTTTCACTAGTCAACGTGGAATCCACGTTGTAAAAAGCATATGAAAAAATGGATACTGAAAGAACAATACAAGAAAAGGGTTTCATTAGGCACATTAATCGGAAGCTGAGGTAGTTAACTGATGGATGATAGATGGGCTTTATTAGAGTTGTTAATTGCTTGAGGGATGCAGGACACAAAATGATTAGGAAGTGTTGGATGAAGTCAATTAGAAGGATGAGATTGTTCTGTGTGTGTGGATGTAGGGCAAAAACATTACAGGAGCTATCTCTACCGTTGTAACTAGCAATGTTAAGCACCCCTACTGTTTGTCCCTTGGATTTATGTATACCAGTAATCACTAATAATAGAAATAAACAGAAGACAAACTAACTGCCTGATATCCTCACTTCATTGAACCATGGCCCGTGTTACCAAGGCATGTATACACCTGGAATAGTGCCCTCTTCACCAAACCGTCATGCACCTTGACCAACACAGAGGTAAGAGCAGTATTTATTATCATGAGCCAAGTTACTATCACCCCCTGCAATCTCACAGGAGCTTCACTCAATACTATCACAAAAAAGATTCGAGCTGGAAAATACCATCTAAGGATGACAGGGCAACGGGCGGCCATGTCAGTGACACATCGGATGGTACTTTCCACCTTGGTAACCATTTTAAGGGTATTGAACGATAATCTTAGCTGTCGAAAAAATATGCAAAACTATAAAACCTCAGAAGTGATACGCCTTTCTTTTGAAGATAAATACCACCTATCGAAAACATAGACAAACATAAATTATTACAGTATAGCATACTTGTAGCCTAGTCTTCACAACCCATAATGGATTTGTTGCAGTAGCTGTTGCAATTCCAGCACATGAAGCAGCGAGAATATTTGCTTGGACAGACAGTTCATTGTTTTTACCATCTGCATAATGAACATGTACTGTTAGGAGTAGGTACAGAGTTTACGCCTCAATTCTGTCATCTACATTGACAAAGACAGAACAGTATATCCTGACAGCAATTGATATAAACTTGAGCTGGAGTTTACAGTTTAATCAAATTGACCACAGGAATTATACACCAGTATATCATACATCATCATGAACATGCAACTCCAGCTGCAGAAAGCCAGAAATAAGCTAAGACTTTCAAAAAGCAAAAAAGGTTGGCTAGTGGCTAGTGACAGGACGAGGACCTACCTATGCTTAACCATGCTACATTTTGATAATATCCCTGGTTTGGCCATACTTCTTAATGCAAATAAACAGACAACACTAATGACATGCAAGAGCCACTGAATCAGAAAGGCAGCTATGAAACCGGTATAACAAGACATTAAACCAAATAATTAATTAAATCATTAAATTACCATACAAGCCAGCACCCTTACCTTTGTTCAAAAGAAAAGGATGAGTCCCTTTCACATAGTGAAATTTTGAATCTTTTACACAATCTTTAAATTCATGATTTCATATGCACTCATTGACCAGACTAAGGATATATGTATATCTGCTTCTTCTTCTTTTTGTGTTTGTGTGTGTGTGTGGGGGGGGGGGGGGTGCGCACTGAACTCTTTCCAGTTCAAAAGCCCCAGAAGATCCGAGAGCGGCATGTGAACCCTAGACCCTAGTACAGTATAAATACTTCCCAAACATAAACATCAGAAATAATATCCAAATGTCTGAGAGAGAGAGAGAAGGCTCAAATATAATTTGCGTGTGGGCAAATGTGTTGTCAGAATCTCGACTGGAGTCAATTTTGAATCTTAAGAATGTAGATCTCTAGTCTCATGACCTTTCTCAAGCCTCTAGTATAGTCTTATCACCGTTAAACAATGGTCCTAATGTAGGTCCTAGCCTGCTTGATTCTAGCAATCCACATGTTAATTATAAATCAATTAACTGCTGTATGATCCTACATTTCTAAACTGTCAAATTTTGACCCTTCTTACATCTATTATGTGCTCGTGAAAACAATGAGTTATCCTAATTGCAGGCAAAGGTGAAGAAGTATAAAATGAAGGTTAAAATTATAATTTGTGCACAAAAATGTTGTGAACTTCATAACTCCAGTAGAATATCGAGTGTTAGTGTAATCCTTGTGTGTCTGGTAGAGGTCAGTTAGTTTAATCTTTTTGCTATGTCGGCTTGCAACAATATGGCGGCTACTGTTAGAGGTCAGTTACTGCTGCAACAGTATATGTAGGTTTGCAACAGTAAGTCAGTTTTTGTAGCTATATATTGGGCTGAACACCTCCTGGTTATAGTAAGCCTTGGATGTTCTAAAAACATTAGAAGTTGTTAGCAGCTAGAAAACTCTTGTGCCTAGTGTGCTCGCGTGTGTGTTCTTCCAACCCACCTCTCACAGGATCGAATCGAGCAATAAGGTTCCATTTTGGAGTCTGATTCTGTCAAAGACTAAAAACGATTCAACTGAAGATTCTTGATTCCATACTTGAATGGGTACCTCACCCTTTAGCTACTTCCTCCAGGGATGTGGCTTAATAAATGTGATTAAAGTATGCAACAGCAATATTCATGCGACAATCAATCTCTACTAGGTATAGGTCACCCTAAAACTTAGGCTCCTTTGGATTGATATGATATGCTGTGCTGCATAGCAGGCTAACAGGTTGCTACTGGATATTTGCCATTCTTAGTAAAATTTGCTATTATGATTGAAAAAGAAGGTTCCTATGTGGTTAATATAGCAAACAGAGCTAAAGCCGCTGCACTCACACATGAAGCCTAAGCCTCCACAATACTGGGATAGTATGACTCCCTGTTACCTCTCATTTGCTGGGTCATTTAAACCAGTCAAAAATATGACCAGTGTCACTGAGAATGCACCTAACAAGCTCTACAGTAGTCCATATCCAATAATCCAATGAAATATCATTGTAAAGATGCTATGTAGACTCTTAGAGCGATTGTGTCAGCCATTCAGTCAAATAGTCAATTAGTATGCTCTTTTTAAAAAAAAGAAAGCATGATTTGCTTTCAGCTGAAGCATCTTGATGAGATCCAGGAACATCGACCATAATGAGCAGGCAGCAGATGTTCAATTAAACAATTTTCTACTGGCCAAAAGCTCTCTATATTGAACATATTCGTGCTATAAATAATAATATATATGGTTCACACAACATAGTATCAAAATTGTCCATAGCATTCATTTGAAATGCTTGATTAACTGATAATAAAATCAGAGATGCATGGAAAAAAAATCTCATTCAAGCATATCTGAAAGGCCTACAGCCTCACAGGTAGCCCAGAAACTCACCCAAGACACACGTACACTAGCAGTGGGTTTTTTTTTTTTTGCTGCAATGGCTTGCTGCCTTTTCTGTTTTCTTTTCTATTTATACACTGTTGACCACTACAATATGGCCTGGGTCAATCAGCTAATAACTACAGCCATTACTGCTTTAATTAGTTATTATTCTCCCTAATCTGCTAGCTGGAAATCCCTGGGTCAATCAGCTAATAACTACAGTCATTACTGCTTTAATTGTCTATTATTCTCCCTAATTTCTTAGCTGAAAATCTGCACACATTAAGGCTTATTGCTAACAATCTCCTACTAATCCTTGTATGTGGACTTGGAATTGATGTTGACCATTCCAATCCTAGCACAAAGCTCATAGAATCTGTCTCGCCCAAGTGCCTTCGTTTGAATGTCAGCGAGTTGATCCTTAGTGCCGACGAAATCAGCACTAATCCTCCCATCTTCCCGACACTCCCTGATGAAGTGGTAGCGCACATCGATGTGTTTGCTACGTTCATGAAAGACAGGGTTTTGTATCAGCGCTAAGGCTGACTTGTTGTCAATCTTCAGCTCAGCGGTGTCGGCGTCCCTCCCCTTGAAGTCGCCGAGCAGCCGAACCAACCACACCGCCTGTGTGGCTACGGTAGTGGCAGCAACATACTCTGCCTCACAGGACGAGAGTGCCACCACTTTTTGCTTGAGAGCGTGCCAACTCACTAAGCTGCTGCCGTAGAAAAACAAACCGCCGGATGTACTCCTTGTGTCAACATCGCCGACGAGGTTGCTGTCAGTGTACCCGACAAGCTGTGCCTCCGTTGTCCTCCTGTAGTGGCAACCAAGACTTAACGTCCCAGCCACATAGCGCATGATCCTCTTCACTGCCGCCATGTATTCCTCCGTAGGCCGCTCCATGAAGCGACTCACGTGCCCCACGCTGAAAGCGAGGTCCAGCCGCGTGTGGACAAGATAACGGAGGCTTCCAATGATCCTCTGGTATTGAGTGACGTCCACCTCCGCCGCCATGCTGTCACGGCTCAGCTTGAGCCGCTCCTCCTTGGGGGTGTGCGCAGGGTTACAGTCCTGCATCCCCGCCATCTCTAGGATGCGCTTGGCGTAATGCGCCTGGCACAGCATGATCCCGCTGCTACTCTGCTGCACCTCGATGCCAAGGTAGAAAGAGAGCAACCCAAGGTCGCTCATCCTGAACCTCGCTTTCATCTCCTCCTTGAAGCAGTTGATCTCCGTCTCGGCTGATCCAGTGATGATCAAGTCATCCACATAGACCCCGAGGAGCAACAATGAGTCACCATGGCCACGCCTGTACATCGCCGCCTCATGCGGGCTCTGCTCGAACCCGAGAGCTCGCAATGTCGTGTGCAGCTTCTCGTTCCAAGCCTGCGGCAGTTGCCGCAGCCCATAGAGCGCCTTCTGCAGGCGCAACACCTTCTGTTCTGCTCCGGCGACGACGAAGCCCGGTAGCTACGCGACGTACACCTCCTCCCCCAAATCGCCGTTGAGGAAAGCCGACTTCACATCCATGTGATGCATCGGCCAGCCATCTTGTACAGCAACAGCTATCAGTAACCGAACGGACTCAAGACGAGCAACGGGTGCGAATACCTCATCGAAGTCAATGCCTGGCTGCTGCACATAGCCCTTGGCGACGAGGCGAGCCTTGTGCTTGATCACTACTCCTGCCTCGTTCTTCTTGAGCTTGAAGACCCAATTCAGCCCAATAGGTTGATGCCCATGAGGAAGCTCCACCAGCGACCATGTCCTATTCTGCTCGATGGAGTCCATCTCCTCGCGCATGGCCGCCTGCCATACTGGATCGTGCTCTGCTTCAACAAAGGAGCGCGGCTCTCCCTCCTCGCTGACCAGCAACAGCCCCTCACCATCGACGACGCGATTGGCACTCCCCCTCCAAGCATGTCGTCGATGCGACGGTAACGGAGAGGGGAGGAGTCGTGGTACGCATCCAGCCTGGCAGAGTCGTTTGGCGGAGGAGAGACGAACTACAGGAGCGAGGCCGCCGCAGGAGAAGCTCCTGTGGGTGTGGCCCCTGCCCCTGCGGACGAGAAGGGCACGGATGCGCCGCCTGCAATGGGGCCCAACGCCCCTGCGAGCGTTGTCGATGTGTGGCCCACAGGCGGACCTACGGGTGGGTCCGCCGCGGAGGACGCCCCTACGGGCGTGGGCGCCAGCGCAGCAGGATAAGTGCCTTCTGCTCTGCCTGCGAACGGAGCCAACGTGCCTGGGTGGATGTAGTTGACCACTGCCTCTACATGGAAGTCAGGTGTGGCTGTTCCACCGTCTTGTAGCACCGCCTCCTAGTCCCAGCCGACGTCCTCGTCAAAAACGACGTCGCGGGAGATGTGGACGCACCGGGACTAGGGCTCGAGCATACGGTACGCCTTGGAGCCATTCTCATAGCCGATGAAGACCATCGGGGTGTTGCAGTCGTCGAGCTTCCGCAGGCATGGTCATGTATCCTTTACATAACTAAGACACCCGAATGTACACAAGTAGCTTGCCGTCGGCTTGCGCCCGTGCCACGCCTCAAATGGCGTCTCGCCGTCAAAACTCTTCGTCGGCGCTCGGTTGAGAAGGTAGACAGCCGTGGTCACAGCCTCGCCCCAAAATTCAGCGGGCATCTTCCGCTGTTTCAGGAGGGCGCGTGCGGTAGCGAGGATGGTCTGGTTCCTCCTCTTCACCACGCCGTTTTGCTGCGGCATGTACGGCGTGGAGAAGTGCCGTTGCACGCCCTGGTCCTCACAGTGGCGTGCGAATTCAACGGAGGTGAACTCGCTGCCATTGTCCGTGCGTAGAACGCGGAGCTTGTGCCCGCTCTCCACCTCCGCAGCAGCCTGAAACTTCGTGATGGCCGCTGCAGCATCACTTTTTGCTGTGGGAAGCGCCAGCCACATGTAGCGGCTGGCGTCATCTACCAACAGCAAAAAATAGCGGCGCTCGCCTGGCGTCGCCGGCGTGATGGGGCCGCAGAGGTCGCCGTGGACGAGGTCTAGGACGCTCTCTGCGCGGTACTTCGCCTTGGCTGGGAACGGGGCTTGGCGATGCTTCGTCATAACGCAGGTGTCGCAGAGCTACTCCACGTGTTCTAGCCGCGGAAGACCACACACCATGTCCTGACAGCCAAACTGGTGCAGCGCGTCGAAGCTAATGTGACCGTAGCGGGCGTGCCAGCACCACGAGTCGCGTTGTGCTGCACCGCGAGACAGATGGGGCTCGTGACGTTGAGGCGTAGGATGTAGAGCCGATTCCACCCGCGATTCACCTTGGCGATGAGATGGCGCCGGCGATCCCAGATGCGTAGCACGCCATCCTTGATCAGCACCTTCGAGCCACACTCATCGAGTTGGCCGACGCTGATGATGCTGTTCTTCAAGCGTGGGATGAAATAGACGTCGGAGAGCGCCTTGTGCTCGCCGTTCTTCTCAGCGAACAGCACCGTGCCGCAGTCGTGGATCTCGACGAGCGATCCGTCGCCGAACCGTACGGTTCCCTGTACCGCGCGATCAAGCTTGGCGAAGACGTCGCTGCGGCTCGTCATGTGGCTGGTGGCGCTGGTGTCGAGGTACTAGCCCTCATGGAGTTCACCGGCGTCCGCCTCGCCGAGGAACGCTTGCGCTCGCAGTTCATCGAGGTGGATTGACATCGACGCCGGCGCGGTGTCGTCGTTCAGCGCTCAGACATGCGCCATTAGTAGCGCAAGATCATAGTCGTCCTCCTGCACGAGGTGCGCCTGACCTCGCTTGGGCTGGTGGCACGAGCCCAGTGACCGATACGCCCGAAATTACGGCAGGCGTCGCGATCGTCGTTGCGGGCAGCATTCTTGCCATCAGCCGCGCCCTTCTTGCGCGAGCCACGGGAGCGGCGATTCTTGTCGTCGCCTTTGGCAGACCGCGACCCCCCTCGCTAGCTCGCCTTCTTCTGGCGCGCAAGCCACGGCTCCTCCGTGAGCAGCAGCTTGCCATCGAATGTCTATGGCAGCACTTGGCCCGGGTCGAGGCAGTCCTCCGCTGCCTTGAGCCATCCCGTGACCTCCTCAATCATCAGCGTTGACCTTGGCGGAACAACCCGCAGGTACTTGGCCACGACCTTGGCGTCGTCGACCGGATCACCGAGTACCTCCAGCTAGTGGACGATCCCGATGAGGCGCATGGTGAAGTCGTCGATTGACTCACCGTGGCGGAAGGAGATCGCCTCGTAGTCCTTCCTCACCTTCTAGGCAGTCGCCTTGCAAGAGCGCTCGGAGCTGACGCGCATCGTCTTGATCGCGTTCCAGGCCTCCTTCGCCGTCTTCTTCGCAAGGGAGGTGATCATCTCCGACAGGACTACGCGAAAGGTGGCCTCCATTGCCAACCTGTCATCAACCTTATCCACGCTGCCCTTGTCCATGGCCTCCCAAAGGCTGCAGGCTTCAAGCATCACCTCCATTATCACCGACCACTCGGCGTAGTTGTGCTTGGTGAGCAGCGGGTACGCGCCTCCGACATCTCTCACCACGCGCTGTACCACAGGCGCAGGAGCTGCAGAAGGGCCATCTTCACCCGCCATGACACCCTACTGATACCAATTGAAAGACCTACAGCCTCACAGGTAGCCCAGGAACTCAACCAAGACACACATACACTAGCAGTGGTATTTTTTTTTGCTGCAATGGCTTGCTACCTTTTCTGTTTTCTTCTCTATTTATACACTACTGATCACTACAATATGGCCTGGTTCAATCAGCTAATAACTACAGCCATTACTGCTTTAATTGACTATTACTCCATAATCTGCTAGCTAGAAATCCCTGGGTCAATCAGCTAATAACTACAGTCATTACTACTTTAATTGGCTATTATTCTCCCTAATCTGCTAGTTGGAAATCTGCACATATCAAGGCTTATTGCTAACAATATCCACCACCACAAGAAGGATTTGTGGCCTCTGTCCACTGCTTCAGCATTTCACACATAAACACACAAATTGGTAAATCTAAAGCACTGATAGAGAACAGTTGTATTTTAACCTTGCGTGTGAAGAAGACCCTTCACGTGATTATAAACCGAAAAGGTTACCTGCAGACACACAAAAAGGTAGATATACTTGTTTTGCTGCGTAGTATGTACCATATATAAAATTGAGAATTAGTGAAGAAAATTCAATGAATTGAAGAGCCTAGATCAAAGATCAATCATCATCGTTTTATTTTCCCCATAGCTTCATTGTGCACAATCAGAGTTTTCATTACTTCAGAGTCCTAAGTGGTTCAAACTGGGAAACAGAGCGAAAAATTCTAAAACAAGAAGAAAAAAGAACATCACATTCTGCAGCAGTGTTTTTACCTACTTATGAAAACAAATGTTTGTTGGAACGTACCTGCTCAAGACATTCTCTCTGCCACATTCTAAACACATGCTTCGTAGATATTCAAACTCCATTAGGAGGCTCATCCAAGAGGATGGGAATCACAAATTTCTACTACCAAAAGGTGCATATTCCATCTGTCCACTCATTGCTGACCACCCACAGAAAACTACTACAGAAAACCTTAAAAGAAAACACAAAAAAGGCCTTGTGTTCCCCTAAAAAAGTAGAGCACCGACAAATGGGCCATACCAGCAGATCCCACAGACCCACATAAACCACTTGCCCAACAAACTACCAATGTAATCCCTCTCGTGATAAAACTCCGTTCTTATCTCTACATCATATATAATTCAATCTGGTTTTTTAAGGTACATTAGAGTAACTAGAGGGACCCTTGCTAGTAAGCAAAAATGCATTAAGATGTCAACACATGCTTCCCAAAATCTGGTGCTTTTGATTTTAGCCTTGACTCAAAATATGTAATAAACCTAGTGCCATCACATCAAATCAGCATAAGGTGAATTTATAGCTCATTGGTTGTTCAACAGAACCACACTTGGGTAACAAAACATGAAAAAGGTACTCAGCTAAAATTATCTTACATCAAAGTAAAACAGTTAACAATGCTGACAGAAGACATAAGATTAATGGTTCCTTACAGCCCAAGTCGGAAATAGTGCTACAACTGTTGGAGAAAGGCCACGATACAACCCAGGCAAGCCTTCATTTTTTAATATATGCTGCAAACCTGAAATAATCACCCTACCTAAAATTTAAACAGAAATCAGAAAACAAGACCAAAAAAATAGGCATATGATAGATAGATAAATTTACCACAAAACCATATGAAGACAGTTTGATAGCATTTAAAATTCGGAATACATTATAATATCATCAGCGGTTCCTGAGTATCCAACATTTATTTCTATCATGACTACTATGTTGATCCTCAAAATAAAGCAAACGACATAAATATTGCACCACATCTCTCAAGCCATAACCATACATTACGAAAATTTTAGCTTCTAACACTTATTTTGTCATGGTTTTAGAATATCCAACAAAGCACTCAATTTTTGTATAACATAACAAAGCATGCAATTTACCTCACAAAAATGATGATATATGCCCTCATATAAATAATTAAGTTCAGGGTCAATGTTTCATTCAGTATTCAATCAATTGTATCATACAATTAGTTACTATACCAATGTAATATCAAACAATGTTAAATGGTGCGTTGGTACAGCCTCAAAGTTGCATCTACTGCTCTACAACAAGCTCCAAAGACAGTGCAGCAGAAGCTAGATTTCACAGAAGATGGATAAGTTTTAGCTCCTTACACCTTCTTCAATATTTATGTTATGATTTAGGCCATGACCAAAGGTGGAAAACCCTACATTATATCCAAATGTCTTTTGACGGTTTATCAGTTTGCATGATTTATGTGCCTCAGCTAGCACTACTCAACCTAATATAGCTACGCTAGTTATATATTTGGGAGTTTTTACACCCTTTTACTCCATTTCGACCCCAGCTCTGCTTTTCCGAAACATGCCTTGAACTCCTGATCCCCTGATCACCCCACACATCCAATCAGTCTCTCCTTAACATGCGTCAACCTTCACCAGTATGCTCTCTAGTCATCTGCAGAAGTATGAGCATGATCCACCTGGTTCCTAGCGTCGTGCTAGATTGAGAGACTACCTTCCACAGATAGGAGGAATCTATATTTGCGGTAACATGTTCTTTCAATAACAAACTGCAAGAGTCTAGCTCACTTGATGCAGAAGCACACGGAAACCAGCTACTTCCCAAATCTATAATGCAACCAGGCAGCAAAAAGCACGAATGAGCAGGGGAAGCATGCGTGAGCCGAGCTAACTTACCAGGTGGTGCCGCGCCAGAGGAGAGGTTGGAAGGGAGGCCGTACACCTGCAGCCGCGTCTTGATCACGTCCAGCGGGCACAGCACCGTCGCTGAGATCACCCCTGCGACACCACCCACCACGCCAGAGATAGAAGGAATCAGAACCCAAAACCCAGCCGTCAAGCCCGAACCCGACGCGAGGGGAGCATAAATTACCTGCCGAGCCGCCGGCGACGGCGTTGCAGGCCGCTTCCCGGAGCTTCTCCCGCGCGCCGCCGCGACCGCTCTCCGCCATCGCCGGCGGGCGCGCGCCTCAGGAACCGCAAATCGAGAGGTACGGAGCCGTTCTCTCCAAGTCCACCTTCGGAAAGGGCCCCTAGAAAGAGGCGGAATCCCGGGACTCGCTTTTCTGGCCTTCCGGCGGAACAGCCGGTGTAACGCGCCGCGGGGGGCGGGGGGCGGGGGGGGGGGGGGCGGCCGCTCCGTCCCCCGTGCGTGGGATGCTTCGCTCGCTGGTGGCCTCGTGAGTTAGGCGGGAGGGGGTGGGGCGTCACGCGTCGGTGCTGGCGGAGGGGAGGGGGGCTACGGCGCGCGGGTGCTGATGGGCGATGGCCAGATGAGGAGGATGGGGACGATGCGGATGCGGATGCAGCCGGGAAACGTGACGCATCGATGCAGCGTGGCCAGTGCCGCTTCTTTGCCTCAGCAGGGGCGGCTGGACATGGACCGCACTCGTTTCTGCAGGATCAGCGGAGTCTGGGCATGTCACTAACCTCGATTTGGATCGATGACGTAGTGCATTGAACTTAAGGTCCGTTTATTTGAGCTTTTATTTTTAGATTTTTTTAAAAAAATTATGCTTTTAGCTTATCTAGAAAATTGATTTTGAAAATGAGCTATTAGTTTTTTAATAAATTTTTAGTTTCTCAGTATATAGTTTCTCAGAAAAATATCTCTTAGCTAGCTTCTTTATTTTTATTAGAAACAGATTTTTAACTTCTTTAAAAGCACTGAGCTCGTAAAAAATAAGAAAATAAATTAAAAATCCATGCGGAAGAGTGGATCGATGCTCCAAAGGTTAGATTGCTTTATGCTTGTTTTGCTTCTTCTTCTGCTTAGAAGTCAGATTGTGTTTCGAAGAATATTGCTTGTTTTTGTCACCTTAGTTAATCAATCAGCGTTCCGCGTAGACAAATATTGCGCCAACCAAGGTTAAAAAACTGACGGTAACCGAGCAAAAATTGATAACCGGCCATCTCGATCCGGCTTGGTTTCAGAAACTGAACGGTAAACCGAATTTGAATTAAAAAATTCGAAAAAATTAAAAAATTAAAAAAATCTTAAAAAACTAGACACAATTCTAAGACCTTCTGTAAAAAAAAATTCAAAAATAATATCATTTGCATCATATTCTATAGGGATGAAGTTTAAAAAAAAAATTTGAAGCGTGCGGCTCAATTATTAACTCATGTTAAGGAAAAGTTTAACATGTAAACATATATTTTTCTTATGTAGAACGTATCTTAAGAGAATCTTTAAAATTAATTTTACTTTATTTAGAGTTTTATTAATTTCTCTATGATTTTTATAAAGTTCATAAGTATAAAGTAAATATGTTAAGAAACAGTACTGTAATTAATTTTTTTATGTCTACTATTATTTTTTCTACGTAAATCATAATATAAATAAACTAATAAAAATAGTTCCATTAATTTTTGAGATGTGATAGGTCAGTTATGAATTAATCTAGTCGCAACACATTTACATAATCCTGTATATTACCATAACTAATTCATGAGTTCATATATATTTAAAGGAATAATTGCAAAAAAACCACTACTCCTCCACGCTATCACGACTTGTCTAAGCGAAGCAAAGCAAGAGAGGGATGCGAGCTCAGTGGGAAGCTTCGGTACCAACTTCTGTCTAGATCCCATCGGTGCTGACAATTGATCCCACATTGTCTTTGGCGATAGGCTGTGTGTTCAACAGGAGAAACGAGCTATGCTAATGTTTTGATTGAGGTGTTGTATCGATTCATCAATTGACAATGTTCATCAGAATGCAGCTTAACTCTTGTTAAGTGGTGGCTGTTGGCCCTGGCAAGCGCGACAGGGAGGTCAAGCTGATCCCTGTTGCTCTGGACGTTTTCAAGAACATTTTCATTTGCTTCTGCTTTCCATCCTACAGGAACAGGCCAATTCCAGCCGTCAGGAAAGCTGTTGCTACTACGATCACAGAAAGTCAAGATGTGCATCAGTTCTCAGCATTCAAATTATCAAGGAGGTTTTCCAGGGTGGGAGCGCTGTTGTTAGTCTGTTACCAAATGCATGGTTTGGACTTAATAGCTGTAACTTTGTGATTGTCGAATCAAACATTTTGTACATGGTGTATGAAGTTATTATTTATACTCCTATATAATTCACTATGTGATAGATTCGAATAATTTTCACCGTCCATCCGAATTGATCAAATCAGTACCATATAAAGTTGAATCTCGTTTTTTAAAAATACTATTAATTACCTATTATTTGCCTTTTATAATAGATGTCTCCTTTCATCTGATAATTCATCTCATTCGAATTCAATTGACTCACGGTTCTCTCGCTAGATCAAATAGCAAAGTGGAGCCAACCCCTGTCTTGTAGCGGAAAGAAACAGCCCCTAATGGTAGTGACCGCCCCCACCCTCCTCGTTGCGGTGCTACGTCCTCCTAAGATTGCTGGCGACTGCGCTGCCTCTTGCTACGTCTGCTTCGTTCCACGCGGGGGCTTGACCTACACCCTTCAGATTGCGCACCCCGTCGCTAGGTGAGGTCCCATCTCTACAAATCGAATCTATTATTCGCTTGAAATTGGTTTAGTAATCTGGCTACTAGAATTAGTGGTAGAGTCTCTCTCTGCCGGTGTGCCCCCCCCTCCCGCGCGCTGTGACCTGGCCAGAACCTAGGTCAATCTGTTGGCTGCTGTGGGGACTTGATGTGCTCACAAGTTGTGTGGTCATTTTGGATTAATTGATCGGTGCGTATGTCTCATGTTCTGCTGTAAGGGTGCTGATTTTGTCATTCCTTGTATGTTTTAAGATGAGGTTCTACGTAGATGTTGGTTCTGGGTGGCCTGTGGTTCCATGGGATCGATCAAACGGGGGTTTCATAGGGGTTTAAGTGCCACGGGGATGGGTCTCATTTTGCGGATCAAGCTAGTGCCGACGATGACATAGTTTGCATCACCAACAAGAACCTTCATGCCACCATCATATTCTTCCATGCCTTTCATCCAATTCATAGAATTTCCATCACTATCACCCATGGCGTGGCGGTTGTCGCTCCTCCACAGCATGCGGAGCCACTGCTCTTCTTCCCTCGTTAGATGCCATCGGTCTGTAGCTGACTTCAAGTCAAAACTATATAACTTCTTCCTGTCGCTCACACTCGACGATCTCACTCTGGTCCGCCTGAGCATTCCCACAAGCCCTGCTTCTCCGTTGTCACACGCCTACAAGGGAGGAGGCATCGGATTGGTGGTGGTAGGTAGAGGCGACTGCGTGGATGGCATGGCTCAACTGCAACGAACAAGTTCAATTTCTGGGCTTTGCTCCCAATATCTGTATCCATGGAATATTCTTCATTGCCATGTATATGAGTGGTATATTCCATCCGGAGGCTGTGATAAAAACTAAACTTGATGTGCTTCAATCAAAATAGATTAGAACTCATATGTGAGGCAAATTTATCTTTTGTCCTCGCATGTAAAATGGTGTGCTGCATGGGACTATGCCTACATGTCTGAGGAACTAATTGCATTTTTAGGTCCACTTAGAAACATTGCGCAGTAGAGAAATTTTACTTGTGAAGTATATGCTTCTCCCTTCAACTAATGCACATTGTTCCTGAAGACTCGATGAAATGTATGATTTCTCTTTTCAGTTTTTCACAGGTGAAGTAGTAAAGATGAGGTAGTTTGCCTACGAAGAAACAGTGCTGTTTACGAGTTGTAGTGTCTCATTTCACGTGGATGTGCAAGATACTTCATATATAGAAACTTCTTTATTCTTTGCATGCTCTTGTTACTGCTTGCTTCCGAGTTCCGACTTGAAGTGCTAGTATGTGCAGAGCCATTTTGTACAAAACACCCTCTCCGAAGTGTTATTATGTGCAGAGCCATTTTGTACAAAACACCCTCTCCGAAGTGCTAGCTGCCGACGCTGCGGAGAAAGATGACCTGAGCCATATGTAATCAGGTACATCTTTAGATGTAATGCTCGATGAATGTGCTTTGTTGAACGACGTTGTTTCTTTCACATCTTGATGTCCTCATTCTCTTTCTTTTGTTCATGTACCATGTACCATTATGGCCTTTGTAGCTGTATGATCTCTTTTCCTATCAGAGTTTTTAGCTCTCTGTTTTTTGTTCATGTAGCCTGTACCATTATGGTGTATGTAGCCGACTGACCTGATGACAATATGCCGTAGTATGAGTAAAAAAACATGCGATAGTACCCTGGAGACGAATTGATTCCTTTTAAATTGAGTCATTTATAATTTGTTCTTTTTTCCAATTAATTAATGACATCTGAATATTTGCCTTCAATTTGACGGAATCGTTTTTTTAATCTTCCCGAAGTGAGACCTGTAATATTGGTCTTGCATGCCTTTTGATTCGGGACTTTTTTCATATATATGGAGCCGTTGAATGATTTTTTCTCTTTTTATATGCCATTATATATATAGAGAGAGAGCGCTATTCTATAGCTATGTAGAGCCAACCGAGGGCACCTTAACCAAGCCAGCTTCTCCTCGGAGCACACCCCTCCTTTCTACGCCCGATCACACCTGCCCACCTTCCCGCTCCCGTGCATCAGTCCCGATCTGGAGTGCTCATCCCCACGCATGTTCTCACCTCTGGACCGCGCCCTCGCGATACACCTAGCATCTTCTTCTTCAAGTCTTACTGCTCCATGTCGAAGATGCTGCCACCATCCTCGACGATCCTAGCCTTCGTGCAGCTGCGTCGCCATGATCCCGGTCTGTGCGGTTCCGGCAAGTCTGCTTGGGTAGTCCGAGCAGCTCCGCCATGCCTGTGCTCAAGGCCCCATTACTGATGAGTTGATCTCTAAGGAAGTGATGACGAATATCAATGTGCTTTTATACAAGAGTGTTGAACGAGATTGTTTATAATTTTTACGGTACTCTCATTGTCACAAAGAAGTGAAACCTTCTCTAGACGAACACCTAAGTCTAACAAGGTTTGTTTCATATAGAGAATTTGAACACAACATGCTCCTGTGGCTATGTATTCGGCTTCCGTGGTAGATAATGCTATGAAGTTTTACTTTTTAAAAAACTATGAGACTAGGGATCGTCCTAGCAAGTAGCACTCACCAAAAGTACTCTTACGATCCACACGATATCCGGCGAAGTCCGAATCTAAGTAATCTTAGAGTAGAAAACTAGCATATTTGGGGTACCACAAGCCTATACTAGGTGAATGCTTTAGGTATCTAAGGATCCTCTTAACTGCGCTAAGATGTGATTCCTTAGGATTAGCTTGAAAGCGAGCACACATGCATACACTAAACATAATATCGGACCTAGATGTGATAAAGTAAAGAAGCAACTCAATAAAGTTTTTGGTCAACGAGTTTACCCATTTCATCCAAGTCAAGATATCCATTAGTAGGCATGGGGGTCTTGATTGGCTTGCAATTATCCATCTTGAACTTATTTAGGATGTCCCTCGTGTACTTTTCTTGATGGATGAATGTCCCTTACTTCAATTGCTCGATTTGAAAACCAAGGAAGTAGTTGAGCTCGCCAATCATTGACATCTCAAACTCTGTAGACATCATGTCACCAAATTCCTTACAGAACTCTTTGTTAGTTGAACCAAATATTATATCATCAACATAAATTTGACATAAGAAGAGTTCATTGTCGATGATTTTGTGAACAATGTAGTATCCACCCTTGCGATCTTGAATCCTTGGTTGATAAGGAAGTCTCGTATGCGTTTATATCAAGCTCCTAGGGCTTGCTTGAATCGATAAAGCACATCGTGAAACCTATAAACATGATTAGGATATCTAGGCTTTTCAAAACTGGGGGGTTACATAGATAAGTTCATTAGTGAAACCATTTAAAAATACACTCTTCATATCTATTTGATAAAGCTTAATGTTATGATGTGAATCAAATGCAAAAAGGATACGGATAGCTTCAAGCCTTGCCACGGGAGCGAATATTTTACCAAAATTCAAACCTTCAACTTGTGCAAAGCCTTACACGACTAGTCTTGCCTTGTTGCGTACTACCACACCATGTTCATCTTGCTTGTTACGGAAGACTCACTTGGTTCCAATTACATTCTTGTCTTGAGGTATTTCTTCAAGTATCCATCCTTCATCGCGGGTGAAGTTGTTGAGTTCTTCTTGTATAGCAATTACCCAATTTGAATCTTTAAGAGCCTCATCTATATGTGTGGCTTCCAAACAAGAGACTAACGAATACTATTTATAAAATGAAGCATATTAATGAGAGTGAGTTCTTACTCCCCTAGATGGACTCCTAATAATCAAGTCAATTGGGTGATCCTTAGAAATGTGCGTTTGCTTCACTTGTGGTTCTTGAGGTATGTCTTGTGGTGGTCCAACATCTTGAGCTTGAGCTTGAGCTTCCTCTTAGAAGATATAAACATATTGTGATGAAAGTGATTGATCATCCTTGTCATCATCTTAATCAACTTGGGGCGCTATAGAGGTGTGTGGAGTGAAAGTAGAAGCTACATCTTCATCCTCCTCCTTAGGTTTGATATCTCCAATCGCCATATTTTTCATCACATCTCTCAAGGATCCATCGCTTACATCATCACATGAAATACCTTCTCTTTGAGAGCCATTAGATTCATTAAACTCCACATCATAAGTTTCTTCAGCAAAGCTGGTGGCATTATTGAATACTCGATATGCTTTAGAGTTCGATGCATAACTAACAAGAAAACCAATATCACAACGTTTTTTGAACTTATCTAGACGTTCTCTTTTCTTATAGATAAATCACTTACACCCGAACACCCGAAAGTAGGAGATATTGGGTTTCCTCCCAATGATAAGCTCTTATGGCGTCTTCTTCAACAGTCGGTGGAGATACACTTGGTTAGATGTATGACGATATCAACATTACTAAATAAACATATAAAGTCTAAATCACATAGTTGAGCTACGGAAAGCAAATTAAAACTAAAAGACTCTACTAAAATACATTAGAAATAGAAAGATCATTGGAGATTGCCACCTTATCCAAACCTATCACATTTGCTTTAGAATTATCACCAAAAGACTTTATTATGATCACCTACTTCATTTTCTAGAGTGGTGAACATCTTTATATTGCCGGTCATATATTATGTGCATCCACTATTAAGCACCCAATACTTTCCATCGGCTTTGTAGTTCATGATGAGCCCATGGCTCCCTCGGGCACATGGTGAATTCGTTCCTTATTGTTCAACGGTTGTAGTTGTCTCAGATGTACTATTCTAATTTTTTTGACATGTGTCACATAGGACCATATCCTTTGCTACACAACTCTTGTTTCTATACTACCGATAACAATCCTTGAGATCATGATACATCTTAGTGCTTTCCGATTCCTGAAAATTTTGTAGCTTTAGCACTCATGATAAGTTTCCTTCATTATTTTTTTAATGATCTTCTCATCTATTGATTGATCTTGATAGACATTTTTTTATCCTTGAAGATTTAGTAAGGCATATCCTAATTCTGAGGAAAGAGTACCGGTTCTTAGCAATTACTTCTGTGGTCGAAGTGCAGTTTCTGGGTACTGTCCTTTCTTTAGCACACTTTATTATCGCATTAGCTTTACTGACTAGTCATTTCCAATATCTGTCTTGAGGTTCCAGAACCAAAAGATTAGCTAGGAAGACTACCCCCCTTAAAAAGAAGCGAACTTCTCTCACTTACATTTCCAGTTCATGAGAAGTAGACAAACATGTAGCCTTTGACATGGAATATATCATTTTTTTCTTTTCTTTTTTTTGGGTTCCTACTGAGCTTCTGTGAGTTTGATGGGATCTTGTCGATCTTGACTATCTTGAGTTACAACTTGAAAGTCGTGACAATCCAAATGTTGAACTGAGATCTTCATATGGGATTTGGGGTTGATCCAGTTCCATGCGGGGTGCTTGATGGGACATATTTTGATCCAGCGTGTAGGTTCTCCAGAGTCGACACACACCTTCTTATCGTTAGGTACAAGGATCCTCAAGAGACATCGATTGGTATAGCGTCTTTCTTCTTCGCAGCCAAAAACACACCTTCCTTGTAGGGATACTCTGCAAAATTTTCTATTGACCTGTTAAACTTCCTGGTTGACAGAACAACGTGCTTATTCAGGAGTGGAATGTAATAGAGAACTGTTGTTTGCTTGATGGTCTTCAAAGGATTTCTTCTTTTTCTTGATGTTGCCTTGCTTTCTACGCTCGTCTTTTGCACCTAGAGCTTCAACGATCTGTAGCAGACTTTCCATATTCTGAGTCATGTTTTGAAAGATCTGAGTCTGTGTCTCCAAAAATTGTTCCTTGTTGAATTGAGGTTGCATCTACTAGATGTTGTTCTTGTTGTTGGTACCCTTACCAAGTTGATCTTTCTTTGTGTTTACCATCTGATCGGGATTGAGGTGGAATGTTGGGTTAAGAAAAGAAGGGACCATAAGGAGAAAATCCTGCTATATTATTAACTATAGAGATATATAAGGAACGTCGCTGTTACCAGATACTAAAGCATCCCACAACGCATTCCAGCACGCAAACAGAAAAAAAAACAAATCACAAAAGGTACACAATACAAACCCACACTACTAACAGCGCTCTAACGTTTCCGAAGATTAGGGTAAAATTCTCCTATGTCTCGAATAACTAAAATCAGGAGCAGCGTAGAGGTAGATCTTCGTGTCTTCAGTGTTGTGGTAGACGATTCTTCCTTGTCGTGATGGATCTTTACCTTTATCATATAAATCTTCATGGAAGGTAGGATCGCCAAGAGAGATCTTCACATGCATCCTCCTCGAATAGAGTAACTAGGATGGTTCAACAACTAATAGTTTGAAAAGGGGAGTGTTAGAAATTCATTTTTCTGAATAGATGGAAATAGGTAAGTAGAGAGAGAAACTGAGAGATCAGAAAAGCACGGGGATGGGTTTTCAAAATAGGCTTTTAAAATATAACCTTATGGCACGACCATTCTATCTAGGCTTCCGCCCTACAGTCAACCTGGCTCTGATACCACCTCTGTCACACCTGGTTTTAACGGCCAAAACCAGATGCGGCTAATGTATGCCCAGGATGTTCAACACACATAAGAATGTCACAGGTGAAGTAACAAAAGTAATACTTTTATAGAATAAACGTTAAACTCTTACAGCAATTGACATATATTGTCTTCTATGAAGATATCTGCACGGGAACAAAAGCACTGGTGCCCAACAACACCGTAGGTAACCGACTAGGAGACACGCGTCTAGAACGTTGCAACTTTATCTTGATAGTCTTCAACATCTTCACTCTCTGAGTAGCAGCACACATATCACATGGTATAGGAAAAATAGCAAGTGTGAACACATGATGCACTCAGCAAGTGTGGGAAAAATAATGATATACAGGCTTATATCAAGAATAGGCTAACACAAGGTATATTTGCATAAATGCGAGTAATGAAAAGATATTTGGACTCAAAAAGCATTAAACAATTATTAAGTAATTATAACCCATACAGTGCAACACCTAGCATACAAGGCTCCCCACCTTGCATACCATAACCGTCTAGTACTCCCGGTACTATATCCAAAACCATAACCATCTAGTACTCCCTGTACCAGAACCATAACCACAACCATCTAGTACTCTCTGTACCAGAACTATAACCACAACCATCTAGTACTCTCTGTACCAGAACTATAACCACAACCAAATCCATAACCACAACCATAATCACAACCCACTAATCATGTGAGGATTCAAGTCTCTCATAACTGTGAGCACGGCTATTATAACAGTTTTACACTCTGCAGAGGTTTGTCTAGCTTTCCCCATAAGTCGTGATTTCCATGTTGCCATGTTAGCTAGACACTTAACACACGCCAGTAGTGTGTCACCCGGAAAGTTACTTCAAAGCCATTACAAAGTTTCATCCAGTATGTGCATGCCCGCTAGGTTTCACCACCGTCAAAGTGGCATTCACACCACCCAGAAACGCCCTTTTGCGCTTTGTAGCTCCGAAAAGTTTTCACCCTTCCCTTCCACTACACATCTCATACCACTAATCAAATGGTTCTGGCCTTTGCCGTCCCCACACCCGTTTGGCACACACAAAAACTGAAATCCACTAATTAATAGGCTAGGCCTGTCCCATACCAGGTCTCGTGGTTGGTACAATATTTCTTGGGTTGTTGCTCTACGAACCGATCCTTACTTAGGTTACTTGAGCAAACACTAAGCCAACAACATAACCATCATCACTATCACCAACATCATGACATGACAACCATCAAAACCAATTTGCTCAAGGCCTAAGGTTCCATGTTACTACACCATTAACAAATTAACCACCATTGTTGCATATGTTCATTAGTCAAGATTATGACACTTCCCAGTATCCCCAAAAGCATGGCTAAGCAATCTACCCACCAAAAATACCTAACCATAAACCATCTAGGTTCCAAAGGATGATAAGGAAAAATCTAGGGAAAAACCTAACATAGGTGACTACCCATCATATTGACACACACTGCATGCAATTTTGTAAAATAAAACAGTTTAAATCATAGGTTCAAGATGATCAAGGACACTTGCCTTTTACCCAATGCTGCTCAGTATTGTCGAAATCTTGGTCTTGAAGTCCCTCGAACTGCTCCAGAACGTTATTGACTAATCACAAGAATTACCAACAACCTACACAAAGCAAACACTAAGAACAACATACCAAACATCATTAAAAATACTTTAAAAATACTATGGTTGGATAGGGATGATTTTAGAAAACTTTAGACGTAGGAATCGTCTAAACTGGAGTTAAGATGAAAAGAAAACATCTTTCGGGAGATGGATTAGACTGAAAAAGAAATGCTGATTTTCCGGAACTATCTTCCTATGGAAAAGGTTTTATCGTACAATCACTGTGTCAAGCTTGACAACATCATTGCACAAGATTCAAGAAGTGTAGGGCAGACTAGACTTCACTGACTAGGCTAAGGATAATGATGTGGCGCTGACTTGGCTTGCTATGCAAGTAACATCTTGAATTAAAGAAGGGATACACTGATATATAGTATCGACCACCTATGATGGATCAAAAAGGACGAAGGTTGCGCTTCTAGGTTAAGGATACTACTGGTCACTCTATGTAGCGGTGGTGGTTTGGCTTTCGTCCGAGATGGCGATCGGGCATGTGGCCACAAACATCGATGTTGGTTTCAGTGGTGTTTCAGTGAAACGAGGGAAGCATAGCGTAGAATACGGAAAGACTAACTTAACGTTATGGTTGGTTTTGGAAGGGGTTATCCAAGGTAGCGGCAAAACAGCTATGACTGCTACTAGGTTTGGTGGTGACCGCGAACAGATGCAGGAATGAAGACGCTCACGTTTCAGGAGATTGCCTATGAAATTTGAGGAACTATTTGAATAGAGATGTTCATATATCCCGGGAACACAATGCTGTGGTATAGTTTTGGGTAGATCATCCACTGAGAGGAAGAACGATCAACAAAGCTGAGACGGGTGTTGGCTGCGACATGCTGTGGTTGGCAATGGCATCCTGGTCGTGTCGCTGCACAAGCGGAGGATTTTGGTGCCTAGGGTCACGTAGAAGACTTGATGGAACACACCATGATGTGGTTGGTGCATCGATATGGCTTTCGGATTGATAGGGAACGCGAATGCAAATCCGGTGCGCGCAGAATGCATCCAGAAACCAGACAGCGGGTATGTCGACCTTGATTGCGGTGGTTTGGCTGCTCTACTGGCCGACCTGGTTGGTGAGAGCATGGGAAACATCATGGGACATGCACTGGTGAAAGGGCTTGGTGATTTGACCTCTGGTCGTTCGGGAACGTCGATGCCAATCGGCTACAGCGCGGCTGTCCTGCGGCTGTCTGCGACGGCGATGATCGTGGCGGCGTAGATGGGGCTTTGGCCGGGGCTAGGGCTTGGCTAGGGACTTAGTATGATGCTAAAACAGTAGTAAGGGAGGAGAAGAAGGGGTCCTCACCTTTCTTTGATGGTTGAGGAAGGAGGATTCGTGGAGAAGACGACATAGCGCATCACGGGTGGCGGCTCCGGCGCACGGACTGGGCAACAGCGACTTCGGGGGCCATAACTCCTAGCTCCATTATGCAAAAGAGGACTTCTATAGGTTCAAATCGAAACTCTCGACGAGACCTACAACTTTGGTGTTTTCAAGATTTGCATTTGAGGCCTTTTTGAACTCTAAAACTTCATAGAAAGATGAGGCTGTCCAGGACTCCACCAAAATTTACAGATTTCGTGGATCCTTTGTTGGGCCATCTAGAAGACTTGGCTAAGGGTTTGTACTTGAGCAAGATTGAGCTCAAAGATACTTTAGGTATATCTATGGTTTAGAAAAGAAACTTTTGCAGAGAAATTTGAATAGGGTTTGAATTTGAATTGAGTTTAGAGTGAATTTAAGAGAAACAAAAAATGAGGTTGAACAAGAATAGGAGTAGATAAGGAATTTGAATTTGGATTTGGGTGGAATTTGAGAAAGAGGAGAGATTGGCTTTAAACAAGGATTTAGATAAGATTTGAATTGACCTAGAGAAGGATCAGGTATGATCAAGGATTGAATAGATGATGAATTCAAGGATTTTGAATTCCAACCATTAAGATCCTTAACTTATTCACTACTGAGTTTTGTGAAAAGCTTTTCAAAATCTTTTTCACTCAAAACACCAAAGAGAAAGAAAAGAAAAAGAACTCTAATGCATTTACCTGGCTCCTAGCAAAACTCAGCATGCAATGCACACAAAATAATAACTTATATTGATTGATTGATTAAGAAAATAGGTTTTAAACCTATTCTACTAGTGGAGCTATTCAATAATGTTGGAAAATTTTAAATGTTGTAAATTCTGGAAATTAGGGTGTTACACTTGGACTATTAGTGCCAGTTGTAAAACCTAGCCGACACTGATGAGGCCTCTGGAGGCAATGAATGCCGGATGATCTGGCATGCACAGACTCCAAACGCTGTACCATCTATTGTGTGTCGTCCACCAAAACTACTACAATGCGAAGCATTCAGTGTGTAGAAAATTTTGGATGTCAGACCATCTGGTGTGTGTCTTCACCGCGAAGCATCTGATGTGTATGTCTAAACATCTGGCGTGTAGAGTATCAGTGCTGGCTGTGGTCTACAACTGGCATTGATGCGGCGTTGAGGAGGCAGTGAATGCCAGAGGATCTAGCATGCACATGATCCAAATGCTAGACCATACGATGTTTGTCGTCCATCTAAACTATACAACGTGAGCCATCTGATGTGTAGAGAATTTTCAGCGTTGGACCATCCGACGTGTAGAAATTTTTTGCACTTGTCCAATTAAACCTTCTTTAAGTCCTATCTTCACTTCAACTCATCCATGGGTTGTGAACTTTTTACTTATGGCATATTCTTTGTACTAATTAAAGCATAAATGATAACTGTAAACTTTTTATTTAGTCAAAAATAAAGCATATTCGTACTTTATACATATCCTTAATAAAAATTACAGCTAAACCTGAATTAATTGTTACATTAATTCTGCTTTCATTTAACGATTTAGCTTCGTTATAATCATGATGTATGTAGGTAGGTTCCTTAGTGTCGTCAATGAGACACAGGTCGACATTCTCTTTGAAAGGAGGTAGGTCGTCAAATTAATTGTAGTCTTCCTCGTTGACGACATCCTCAACACCAACAATCTTTCTTTTTCCTTGAAGAACCACATGGCGCTCCTCCTTGTTAACTAGGTTTGTGCTCTTTACATAGAAGACTTGTGTAACATCTTTGGCAAGAACGAATGGTTCTTCTGATAGGTGTAGAGTGCCCGATCTTTCGGCGAGTGATGATAATTTCGATTAGTGGACGTCGACCCTCACGATCCGACTACGACGAGCAAGCCCGAAGCGCCAATGCAATCGCTGAACCAACTTCCGATGGATATTAACCTTGCGGTAAACAAGATCAACCTGATCACGAGGATCAATTCTTGCAAGCAATCGAAGAACGAGCAAGAATTAGAGGCGAGCAATCTGATGTATTGCACGAAGGTGGAGTTCTGAATTCACGTCGAAGGACGGATTGTAGCTAGGCTATCAATTAAACAAAACTCAAGTAAAATAGGGGGCGCAGCCCCTGGTTTTATAGGGTGGAAAAGAGGGGGCGCAGCCCCTAGGGCCGGCTAGGAGAGGGAGAGGCACGCACCCCTAGGGGCGCCCTCCTTTGGGCCGCCTTGGCCAGATTGGCCCAAGTTGGTCCACATCAGTCTTTAGGCCTTCTGTTGGTCAAACTGAGCTTCTGGGCCTTCATTCTTCAGCACCAAAACAATCTTTAATTCTCATGCACGGGCCCGAGTCATTGGCCTAGCTGGTGGCGCCTGGATTGATGGAGATGGCGTGTGGACTTGGGCTGATGGAGATGGCACCTGGGCTGGAGTGGATGGCGTCTGGGCTGATATATAGGTGTCGATGTCCTCATCATCCTCCCCTTCTTGAAGTGAAGTCGTCCTCGACGGCAATTCATCATCCTCGCCCAAATATGGTTTCAAATCTGCAACATTAAAACTAGTGGAAACACCAAACTCCATGGGCAGATCAAGAACATAAGCATTATCATTAATTTTGGTTAGCACTTTAAAAGGACCAGCAGCACGAGGCATCAATTTCGAACGACGCAAAGTAGGAAATCTATCTTTACGCAAATGCAACCAAACCAAATCACCAGGTTCAAAAGAAACATTTTTTTGACCTTTACTACCAGCAACTTGATACTTTTTATTAGCAACAGCAATGTTTTGTTGTGTTTCTTTATGCAATTGTTTCATGTGATCAATATGAGCAAGAGCATCAACATGTGGTTCATCTTCAACATCAATAACAAACAAATCAATAGGCGCCCTAGGAATATAGCCATAAACAACCTCAAAAGGACACATCTTAGTGGCAGAATGTGTAGCACGATTATAAGCAAATTCAACATGAGGTAAACAATCTTCCCAACGTCTCAAATTTTTATCTAGAACAGCTCTAAGCATAGCAGACAAAGTTCTATTTACTACCTCAGTTTGCCCATCAGTTTGAGGATGACAAGTAGTACTAAACAGCAGCTTAGTTCTCAATTTATTCCAAAGAGAACGCCAAAAGTGACTAAGAAATTTAGCATCACGATCAGAGACAATTGTTTTAGGAATTCCATGCAATCTAACAATCTCTCTAAAGAACAATTCAGCAACATTTGAGGCATCATCAGTTTTATGACAAGGTATAAAGTGAGCCATTTTAGAGAATCTATCAACGACCACAAAAATACTGTCCCTCCCCTTCTTAGTGCGAGGCAATCCCAAAACAAAATCCATCGAAATATCATGCCAAGGTGAAGAGGGAACAGGCAAGGGCATATACAAACCATGATTACCCAAACGAGACTTAGCTTTCTGACATGTAGTGCAACGTGCAACAAGGCGCTCAACATCACGGCGCATCCGTGGCCAAAAGAAGTGGTCGGACAACACCTCGTGTGTTTTGAAAACGCCGAAGTGACCCATCAGACCACCTCCATGCGCCTCCCGCAACAACAAAAGACGAACCGAGCTAGCTGGAATACACAGCTTGTTAGCACGAAACAGGAACCCATCCTGCATATGAAATTTGCCCCAAGGTTTGCCATCTTTACAGTGTAAAACAATGTCATGAAAATCAGCATCATTAACATATTGATCTTTCAAAGTTTGCAAACCAAAGATTTTAAAGTCTAATTGGGACAGCATCGTATAACGACGAGACAAAGCATCAGCAATCACATTTTCCTTCCCGTTTTTATGTTTGATGATGTACGGAAAAGACTCAATGAATTCGACCCACTTAGCATGACGACGGTTCAGATTAGTTTGGGTTCGAATATGTTTCAAAGCTTCATGATCAGAATGAATAATAAACTCGCGAGGCCATAGATAATGCTGCCATGTTTGCAAAGTTCGCACTAAAGCATAAAGTTCTTTATCATAAGTAGAATAATTAAGAGCAGCACCACTTAACTTCTCACTAAAATATGCAATGGGTTTATGATCTTGTAATAAAACAGCACCTAACCCAATTCCACTAGCATCACATTCCAATTCAAACACTTTATCAAAATTAGGCAATTGCAAGAGAGGAGCATGAGTTAACCGTTCCTTTAAAGTGTTGAAGGCTTCATCCTGTGGTGCGCCCCACTCAAATGGCGCACCCTTCTTGGTCAATTCGTGCAACGGTGCAGCGATGGTGCTAAAATCTTTCACAAAACGACGATAGAAACCTGCAAGACCAAGAAAACTGCGAACCTGTGTAACCGTCGTCGGTTGAGGCCAACTTTGAATGGCGTCCACCTTGCTGCCATCTACCTCAATTCCCTGTGAAGTGACAACATAGCCAAGAAACGAAACACGTTGCGTGCAAAAAGTGCATTTTTCCATGTTACCAAACAAGTGAGTAGCACGCAAAGCATCAAAAACAGCACGCAAATGATCTAAATGCTCATTCATGGATTTGCTGTATATAAGAATATCATCAAAATAAACAACAACAAATATTCCAATGAAAGGCCTAAGAACTTCATTCATTAAGCGCATAAAAGTGCTAGGAGCATTAGACAAACCAAACGGCATAACCAACCATTCATACAAGCCAAATTTTGTTTTAAATGCCGTTTTCCATTCATCTCCTAGTTTCATTCTAATCTGATGGTAACCACTACGCAAATCAACCTTAGAGAAAATTATGGCACCACTAAGTTCATCAAGCATATCATCAAGGCGTGGTATAGGATATCGATAACGAATTGTAATATTGTTAATTGCACGACAATCGACACACATACGCCATGAACCATCTTTCTTAGGAACAAGCAAAACAGGAACCGAACAAGGACTAAGAGACTCACGAATGTAACCTTTGTCAAGCAACGCTTGGACTTGACGCTGAATTTCTTTCGTCTCTTCAGGATTTGTGCGGTACGGAGCGCGATTAGGAAGCTGTGCATCTGGAATTAAATCAATTTGATGTTCTATGCCACGAATAGGAGGAAGACCCGGTGGCAATTCAGCGGGAAAGACATATTTATATTCCTGCAAAAGGTTAGCAACAGCAGGAGGAATATGCAATGTAGGCGCCTCATCTAGTGAAACAAGCATACGAGAGCAAACGAGCGCATAACAAGGCAAATTAGCATCATGTAATTCATCAAAATCAGCACGTGTAGCAAGCAAGATAGGGTTATGCAATTTAATCTCAGGTTGAACAGGTGCAACAGGAGGTGATTTAATCAATTTTGCAGCTTTTGCCGCTCTAGCAATATCATCTTTTAGAACTTGTTCAGGTGTCATAGGATGAATAACAATTTTCTGACCCTTAAACATGAAGGAATAATAATTGGAACGACCATGATGAACACTATCAACATCATATTGCCAAGGACGGCCAAGCAACAAAGAACATGCTTCCATTGGAACAACATCACAATCCACAAAATCAGAATAGGCGCCAAGAGAAAAAGGAACACGTACCGAGCGCGTTACCTTTATTTTGCCGCCATCATTAAGCCACTGAACATGATAAGGATGTGGATGCTTCCTTGTTGGCAATGACAACTGCTCCACCAAGGTCGTACTAGCCAAATTGTTGCAACTGCCACCATCGATGATTATACGGACCGCTCGTTCTTGCACGACGCCTTTGATATGAAAAATGTTGTGGCGCTGATTCTTTTCGTCCTGAACGACCTGTGTACTAAGAACACGCTGCACAACAAGATTTGCATACCTGTCGGCGGCACTAGAGTCGACATGAAGCTCCGTATTATCTGCATGGTCAGTAGCAAGCATAGAATGTTGAACATCCTCAGAATCACTAGCGGAAGAATACTCACCGTCGTCACGAATCAGCATGGTCCGTTTGTTGGGGCAATCTCGAATTACATGACCAAACCCTTTGCAACGATGACACTGAATATCGCGAGCACGTCCAGATGACGGCGCGGGCTTGGCCGGAGGCGCGGTCGGCTTGGCCGACGAGTCGCGCGAAGGTGCGGTCGATGAAGAGGTCGACTCGCGCGGGGTGGAAGAGGAAGTAGGGGGCGTCGACCGTGGGGCTGGTGTAGGAGCCTTGCTCGAACCTGCAAAATGATTAGTGCGTGTCGAAGATCGCCGTCCCTGCACTTCGCGTTCAGCTTTACAAGCATATTCAAATAAGGTGGTCATGTCATCATAATCCTTATAATCAAGAATGTCCTGAATTTCACGGTTTAAACCACCTCTAAAACGAGCCATAGCAGCATCATCCTGTTCAACTAAACCACAGCGAATCATACCCTTTTGCAAAGCTTGATAATAATCCTCTACGGAAAGCGAACCTTGTTGAAAACGCTGCATTTGATTAAGCAAATCTCTAGCAAAATATGACGGCACAAAACGATGACGCATAGCAGCTTTTAATGCCGTCCAAGTGGCTGGAATATTATCAGGATATTTTTGTCTATACTCACGCCACCAAATTAAAGCAAATTCAGTAAATTCACTAATAGCAGCCTTAACTTGTAAATTAGCAGGAATATCATGGCAGGCAAATTTTTGTTCAACTTCTAATTCCCAATCAAGATAAGCAGCCGGATCATATTTGCCAGTAAAAGTAGGAATCTTAAATTTTATTTTGGCAAAAGAATCATTAATAAGAACACGTACCCTACGAGCACGACCACGACGATTGTCTTCATCTAGCTCGGTGTCGGCGCCGTAGTCACGTGCATTTTGCAACTCCGTGAGCTGTGTCGACATGGTCCGAAGCTGTGTCGTCATGGCCTCAAGACGAGTCGTGATCGACTCGAGCGTGGTGTGGGCAGCTGTATCAGCGAGGTCGAGCTGATCAAAACGCGCATTCGACGAAGTGATCGTAGAATCAAATCTCTCGTGCATCGTCTTCATGTCGTTTTTGAGCCCATCAACCTGCGCCTGGACATCCTGGAGGGAGAGCTCCTCCGACTGCGAGCCTTTTTCTGTCATCGAAACACCAACAAAAACAACCACAAAAAAAAGATCCTACGACGAGAGGTGAGTAATGGATGAAAAAGCTCAATCAGAAAGCTGTTATCAACTCTTACCCGTTCTTATCAAGCACGCAAGCGTGAACTGCAACCACAGGTAAAACCGGTGGAAGATTGGAGGAGCGATTGCGTGGTGAAACAAAAACCTGCTCGTAGTAGAAAATTTGTGGAGCTAGGAGGCTGCACTCAATCCAAGGGTTAGCACAATTCAAACAATAACTGCAAAGTTGAATAATAGTGCTAAACACGAACAGATGCTGCCGGCACAAGTGCGAACGGCTAGTAAAAGGTGTAGGAACCGCCGGTGGAAAACTGATGGCCGATTGCCAGACGCGCCTGAAACCAAGGCGAGTGCGATCTTTCCAACAAACCAACGAGCAAAACGGAGTGGTAATCGGTCAAGATAAACAACCCCTTTTTCTTTTTTTTTTCTTCTTCAGGGGAACGTAAAATCTGAATATATGAACAAAGAGACCTCAAAAGAGCAATTGATGACACACACTTTTTTTTTGTAGAGGCAGGGGTAAAACGGTAATTAAAAGATACTCTCTCTCTCTCTCTCTAGAGTAGGGTCAAAATTTGAGCTGGTTTGTGCTTGTCGCGGCGGATCTGGACGAGGAAAAGACGCGGCGCGACCGGGTAGGAAATGGCCGGATCGCGTGGCGCGGCAAACGGAACCGAACAGGACTCTCGCGCGCGGTAGCCAAAACGAGCTGGACTCTTGCGCGCGTCAAGAGACCGTGGCGCACACGGCAGGGAAGATTGGGGCGGCTAGAACAGATGGAGAGAAAGACACGAGTAACCAGCAACAATTGAACGCGTAAGCACAAAAAAACTCAACAATGCAGATTATTGAAAGAAAGTGCAAGGCGCAAAGGGTGCTGGGACAAAGATCTAACCTAAATTTTTTTTTTTGGTTTATGTGGGCTAGGATGAACGAAAAACACACGATAAACTCACCGAGAAAACCTGGAATCTGATACCACTTGATAGGTGTAGAGTGCCCGATCTTTCGGCGAGTGATGATAATTTCGATTAGTGGACGTCGACCCTCACGATCCGACTACGACGAGCAAGCCCGAAGCGCCAATGCAATCGCTGAACCAACTTCCGATGGATATTAACCTTGCGGTAAACAAGATCAACCTGATCACGAGGATCAATTCTTGCAAGCAATCGAAGAACGAGCAAGAATTAGAGGCGAGCAATCTGATGTATTGCACGAAGGTGGAGTTCTGAATTCACGTCGAAGGACGGATTGTAGCTAGGCTATCAATTAAACAAAACTCAAGTAAAATAGGGGGCGCAGCCCCTGGTTTTATAGGGTGGAAAAGAGGGGGCGCAGCCCCTAGGGCCGGCTAGGAGAGGGAGAGGCACGCACCCCTAGGGGCGCCCTCCTTTGGGCCGCCTTGGCCAGATTGGCCCAAGTTGGTCCACATCAGTCTTTAGGCCTTCTGTTGGTCAAACTGAGCTTCTGGGCCTTCATTCTTCAGCACCAAAACAATCTTTAATTCTCATGCACGGGCCCGAGTCATTGGCCTAGCTGGTGGCGCCTGGATTGATGGAGATGGCGTGTGGACTTGGGCTGATGGAGATGGCACCTGGGCTGGAGTGGATGGCGTCTGGGCTGATATATAGGTGTCGATGTCCTCATCATCTTCTCTGTATCTGACGAGTTTGAGGTTGACGGTAGTCATACCGTACTTATCGATATTCACTCCAGCTAGGAGTCTGACCATTGGCATTAGAACATGGGGATCTTCAACTATTCTCTATATTGAAGCTTCCAAATCTCCTCTATAATTGTCACACCCGGATTTTCAGAATTCTCAAATTTCTAAAATTTTCCAAGATTATTGAATAGCTTCACCATAGAATAGGTTTAAAACTTATTTTCTTATTCAATCAATCAATATAGGTTATTATGTTGTGTGCATTGCATGCTGAGTTTTGTTAGGAGCTAGGTAAATGCATTCAAGTTCTTTTTCTTTTTCTTTCTCTTTGGTGTTTTGAGGAAATAGGTTTTGAAAAGGTTTTTACAAAACTCAATAGTAAATGTTAAGGGTCTTAATGGTTGGAATTCAAAATTCTTGAATTCATCATCTATTCAATCATTAATCATATCTAATACTTCCATAGTTCTATTTAAATTTCTCTGAAAAAGTTTCTTTTTCTAAAACCCTAAATATGTCTAAAGTGCCATTGGGCCCAACCCTATCCATGCCCAAGCTCTTGGTCGGCATACAAGTCTTCTAGAAGCCATAAATCCAAAGGATCTACGAAATCTGTAAATTTTCGCGGAGTCCTAGACAACCTCATCTTCCCATGAAGTTTCGGAACTCAAAACGGTCTCAAATTCAAATCTATGGAAGTTCCCTTTTGGATAATAGAGCTAGGAGTTATGGCCTGCGAAATCACTACTGCACAGATAAGTGTGAGTTCAAATAGTTTATCTTGTGGTGCAATTTTGAAAATCAAGATTGAGTTTTTAGAAGTTCCAATGAATACCAAAGTTGTAGATATTTTCGAGTACTACAATGCAGAGTCTAGAAACATCCAATTTGGAGTTCAGAAGATAGAGATATCGTCCTCGGAATAGAGAGCTATAAAAAAGGAAATCCTAACCGACTCAAACTCGAATCCGATTCATGTCCGGCTTGGACTCCACTTCAACCAGCCACCCCTAGCCTATAAATAGGAGTTGCACACCCTCTCCTATCCCTATTCCACGCCCCAAGCCCTAGATGCTGCTGCTGCCCTGTCCATGTGCTGCCGTTCATCGCCACTGCCGCCGCTGCCTGTGATGCGCTACATCGTCGTCTCCGCGAATCCTTTTTCCTTGACCATTGAAGTAAGGTGAGTCTTGGAATCGAAGTGATTGAATAACAGGGAAGTCCTTCACTTAAGAGGGAAAGCCAAAGGCTTTGTAGTGCGACACATATTCATGGGATGGAGTAATCTTAATTCATTCGTCACCTCAGTTACAGTGCGAGCCTATTTATAGCCCGTACTCAACCACTCCATGCTATAACTTACAGCATTACTCCCCTAATTGCCAAATTCATGGCATATTCGGGGTATTTTGGTACCATAAAGTACATTTGCACATTTACAATTATACTCTAGACGGCTACACGGGCTTCGATGCCTTCAGGGCACCTTCGACCAACCTCGACGGTGCACCCCGAGTCACCCTTCGGTCTCCGAAGGTCCACTAGAGACTTCACCTACACTGATTCTTGGCACCGCGGGTCGACCTTCGGCCTCCGTCCGGAGGCCCGCCAGAGTCTTCGCCTACGCTGATTCTTGGCACCGCGGGTCGACCTTCGGCCTCCATCCGAAGGCCCACCAGAGTCTTTGCCTACGCTGATTCTTGGCACCACGGGTCAACCTTTAGCCTTCATCCGAAGGCTCGCCAGAGCCTTCGCCTGCGCTTCCTGAAACACCACTACAATATTCATCAGTGTACAACCACCAGTGGACTTTGACTCGCCATCCGAAGGGGTACGGGAGATCATCCCCCAACAGTAGCGCCCCCTATAGGTAAGGTTCATCTTCGAAGGGCCAAGCCTATGAATCGGATGATATAGCTTAACACCGTCCCGTTCGGCCCGTCGAAGGCCCCTGAGGGCCCGTTTTACCTTTTAGCAGATAGCCCCCTCATGTTGTTCATCTTTATTTTTTTAGGGTGTTATGACCATTCTGCCTCCACACAATAGTTGGCTCGATGATGTTAAATGTCTTCGCTTCATGTTGAACCGTCTTTTACGGTTACGGTTCAATTTCCAACACGTCTCGTTTTAACCGCTTTTACCCCTATTTCTTACCGCTATAAATATGCTCCACACAGTGGCTCGATTTTTACCGCTTGAATTCACTGAAGCTGTAGCTCTTGTACGAGACTCTCGCAGTCACCTTTTGTTCTGAAGCCCAGTGGGAATGGCTCTGAGAGGCAAGGAAAACCGCCTGAAGACCTATTGGATTGGAAAATCTATGGCTGATGATGAAGTCCTGGTTGGACTAGTGAAGGAGGGTTTGATCAGCGATGTTTCGAAGGTTATACTCCCGAGGGGTCAAGAGACTCTGGAGCCCGAAGATGACGAAGCCATTGTCTTCATCGACTACTTCTGAGCGGGCATCATTTTCCTTGCGATGAGATGGTGCCGAAGGTTCTGAAACTATTTGAAGTCTACCTCCACCAGCTAATGCCGAACGCCATTGTTCAGCTTGGCCTTTTCGCCTGGGCGGATCATTTCGAAGAAGCGAAGGCATCGACCAGGGCCTTCGTTGCAGCCCATAGGCTCCATCACCAGCTGAAACTGGTCTTCGCATGAAGCGTGCAAAGCAAAGCCCACTATGGCTACCTAAACTTTACTTATCGCGCTGGCCTGGCCACACCAGTCGTGGTGTACAAAAACAAATGACTGAAGGATTCGACACAATGGTGGTTCTACCACAAGGTGGACTGAGAGGAGTTTCTTGTGTCCAAGTGCGAAGAGTGAAAGGGAACCACACCCTCTATGTACAGCTGAAGGCCTCTCAAACAGCAGCATTTGAGGCCTTCGCTAGGTGCGCGAAGCATCTGACCACGCGCGATATCGTAGAAGAGTTCATGGTGTTTGGGGTATGGCCCCTTAGCTGGGACTGGACCATCCCTAAATTCAGTGATAATGGGCCGGAGGGACTCAGTCGCCCCACCCTGATTTTCAAGGTTTCACAGGTATTATCTTTTATCACATTCCTATCTGCACTTCGGCTCTATCATTTGCTTACATTGTTTGTTTTGTGGCAGACTTAACAGTAGCCGAAGTGGAGGCTAAGGCCCATCTGTTGCTTGGGAAATTTACCCAGGGCGAAGCCTAGCTCTGCGCTGACCAGAGGCTTGGTCGGCGACTTAACCGGATTTTCGAGTTACGAGGTCTTTCCTATAAGGACAGGCCGAAGGTGACCGCGCCCTTATCGGGTCAGGGTGGAGAGGGCTCCCTGACCATTGATGCCACTAGAGAACCTGCTGCGGGCAGCCAAAGGAAGTAGAAAATCGTAAACCCTTCACCGCGAGGGGGTAAAAGGAAGAAAGCACTTGCCCTGAAGAAGAGACCTCGTGAAGTGTCCTTCGATGACCTATGTGTGGAGTTGACTCCCGAAGGCTCTGGCCATTCGAGCTGTGCCCCTTCGATAGGAGCCTCCGAAAGGCACACGGGGTCTTCCTTCCTCCTCGCCGAAGTCATCCTTTTGTGCGCACGTGGATCTTGCCACGCTAATTCTCAACGATGATGAAGATGAGCCTTCGGATCCGCACGTGACCGTTGAGCTAGTGGTCGGGGAAGCTGAGGTTGAAGGAGTAGAAAATGTTGAAGCTGGAGCTGAATCGGTGTCTACCTCTTCATCTTCGAGTTCTTCCTCTAAGGACAACTCGTCTGAAGGCCACAGAGCCACAGAGATTGAAGAGGAGAATACTTCGCCGCCCATGCCTCACTTTGGCAGAAAGGGGCTCATGAGTCATAGCGGCTTACTTGATGCAAAGGCTATTGATGTCGAAGCTTTCAAGATTTCTTTGTTTGAGCCATGCTCAGGGGAGGTCAATGATGCAAAGAAGATGTTTAGCACCTATGTTCTCCCTGAGCTTAAGATTTCTCTTGTGTGACAGCCCGCTACTGAGTTCATCAACGCCTCCGATGTGGCAATTGCGAAGGTATTTTTTTTATTGTCCTACAACTTTTCGTTGCTTACTCGTTCTCAGACCTGCATGCTATCACAGGCTATGCTTATTTTGTGTGCTCAGCGCAAGCAGGCGGAGCATTCTGAAGCCTGCGCGAAAAATATAGAGGCGCAAAGGGCTCTGTTTCAAGTCTGGGCATAGAAGGCTGAGGCCCAAAAGTTCGCGCAACGAGCGAAGGAGGCTGATCTGCGCTCACAGCAGCTTGAAGAAGAAGTTGGCTCCCTTCGCTCGAGCAAACAGAGTGCATAAGAAGAAGTCACCTACCTTTGTCAGAATCTGTTGTTGTCCGAAGCTTAAGTCTCGGAATTGCGGGCTCTCTACGATGCTGAAAAAGCTAAAGCACAGCGGTTGCACGAAGATTTGGAAGAGGCATAGGCACTATCTGAAGACGCCCTCATTATGCTAGAAGAGCTTGAGCCGAAGGTCGTTGCAGCCTGCGAAGCAATTAGCCATACCTTCAATGGGATCGGTGCTTCGGCCACGCCTCCTTCGCTTAACCTTGCCAGGGTGGGTGGCCTTCTTGGATGGATCTGCGAAACCAGCGGTAGCCTTTTGCATGCAGCCCAGCTATTTGGTGACTTCTGCACTATGGTCTCAGTCCAGTCAATTGAGATGATTGGCTGTGACCATCAATTGCACTTCAGAAACCAACCTTCTTCTATCCTTTGGACATGTCAACTTCAGTTGTGTCGAGGGCATTGAAGGCCACTACATGATTATTCACCACCAACTACTGGTGTAAACATGGCCGCGAGCTCACCCTCCGGGAGGTGGAAATCAATCGCCAGCAAGTATGTTTTTTTTGTCGGGATTTCCGTCATGTGCGTATTGATGGACCCTTTTTTCTGCAGGCGAAAGCGAAGGATGACCCTTCCACCAAAGCGACGACCACGGCGGCCGAAGAACCTAAGAAGGTGTGAAAAAAGCGCGAAGCATCATTTTGGGTTTTGAACATTTGGTTACCAACTGAAATAATTGTAATATATACAATTTTATTTGTTGTTAAATGTTTTGACTATCTTTGCTCCTTGCGTAGGTCCTCCCCTCGGACACTGCATAGGTAGCCGAATATGCTGTTCCCATCTATGATGCAGGATAATTTTTTTATGTCTTGGTCTTGTTGGGATTCCTTCCACCGTCGCCACCCAGCTATTGATTTCGAGATGTACTGGAGATAAAAATGTAGGTCCTATGATGTAATGAATGCCAACACCAAAGCGTTCTAGAAGTCGTTTAGCCCTTCGGTTTTAGAGACCCGTAAGGCTGAGCGTGATGCTCGCCGGATTGCGTGCAGAGACATCGAGCCTCTGCATATTTTCGTTGACCCGAAGCTTGAGCTAGAAGACGATAATCATGGGTTCCTGCCCTATCAGTTTCAATTTTGTTACCACTGAGGGCCTTCTTCTTTGCAAATAGTGTGACATATCAAAGGCAGGAGCGCTTCGCCTACATCTTTGTCTACCACTTCTTCATCTACCTACACTGGATCCCCACTAGATCCAGCGCTGCCTTTTCATGCCAGTCAAGGCATATCCTTTCAAATTTGGCTTTAGCCGATGGTATAAATATTTTGTTGATCCTGATGTTGATGATTTTGCGGAATAAAGAACATTGAAACAATTATTATGTTCGGCTATTATATATTGAGCTTACTTGAGTCGGTCTTTCATCGATTTGGACCTTCGGCAGCACCGTATGCGAAGCGTGATCTGGAGAACACCGCCCCCCTGACTTTGGAGCCGTAGGGACCTTCGGCAACAACGCACGTGAAGCGTCATTTGGTGAATACCATCCCCCCCAACTTTGAAGCCATAGAGACCTTCGGCAGTAACGCACACGAAGTGTCATTTGGAGAATACCGTTCCTCCGACTTTGAAGCCGTAGGGACCTTCGGTGGCACCGCACATGAAGCATCATTTTTTGACGACTACTTCTGACACGGCCTCGATAAATTTACCTTTCATTTAATCCCTTACTTCGCACTCAATGGCCTAAAAATGTATCTCCCTTGGTTTCACGTCGTAATTTCTATTAATCATAAATGCAATTGCGCATTTCATGGCGATGGTTATCCAGGCTTCGACTTTTATTTCGTCAAATTTTTATTTTGTTTTGTAGACTGCCTATGTTTCGGGATTAACTCAGGCTTCTTTGTTCACTTTCCATTTTTGTTGTTTTTGTTTTTGTTTTTTTGTTTCCGAAGGTATCTTGTGCCTTCGGCGTGGGGGTAGGCACTCGTAGCCCCTTACTTTTGAGTCAAGAGGTACGCCGCTACCTTTTAAAGCCGAGCATCACTTTGGCTTTTCCTTCTGAAGGTGTGTTTTGCCTTTGGTGTCAGGGTAGGTACTCTTAGCCCCTACTTTCGAGAGGTGACCTGCCTTCTTTGAGGTCAAGTAGTACTTCGGTTTTTTTTTTCTCTCGAAGGTATGTTTCACCTTGGTGCAGGGGCAAGCAATCTTAGCCCCCGACTTTCAGTCAAGAGGTGCATCACCTTCTTTGAGGTCGAGCAGCACTTCAGTCTTTTCTTTTGAAGGTATGTTTCGCCTTCGGTGCTGGGGTAGGCACTCTTAGCCCCCGATTTTTAGTCAAGAGGTGCGTCGCCTTCTATGAGGTTGAGCAGCACTTCGGCTTTTTGTTCTGAAGGTATGTTTCGCCTTCAGTGTGAGGGCAGGCACTCTTAGCCCTCGACTTTTAGCCGAGAGGTGCGCCGCCTTGTGAGGTCCAGCAGCACTTCGCCTTTTTCTTCCGAAGGTATCTTTCGCCTTCGGCGCGAGGGCAGGCACTCTTAGCCCCCGACTTTTAGTCAAGAGGTGTGCCATCTTTTGAGGTCGAGCAGCACTTCCGCTTTTTCTTTTGAAGGTATGTTTCTTTTTCATTACGGGGGAAGGCACTCTTAGCCCCCGACTTTTAGTCGAGAGGTGCGCTGCCTTTTGAGGTCGAGCAACACTTCGCCTTTTCTTTCGAAGGTATGTTTCGCATTCAGTGTGGGGGCAGGCACTCTTAGCCCCCGACTTTTAGCCGAGAGGTGCACCGCCTTGTGAGGTCGAGCAGCACTTTGGCTTTTTCTTTCAAAGGTATGTTTTGCCTTCGGTGCGGGGGTAAACACTCTTAGCCCCTGACTTTTGGTCGAGAGGTGCACCGCCTTGTGAGGTTGAGCAACACTTCGGCCTTTTCTTCCGAAGGTACGTTTCGCCTTCGGTGCGGAGGCAGGCACTCTTAGCCCCCCAACTTTTACTTTCTTTTTTTTTAAGCATTACATAGACATTCATGTTTAACCAAATCATAATTACTTTGTCATAAAGGCTGATGTGCGTTTGCCCGATCTTCCAAAGATAATATGATAAGTCGATTAGTGGAGTTTCAACGTTGATGATCCAAAGGCTCCGATCAGAACAGATCAAGAACCCTTGCAACCGCTACACCACTACTCTGTGGTTATCAACCATGCCAAGATGTGGTTGACCTCATCAAGAAGGCTTTTCCTGCAAGCGAATCAAGAATACAAGCATGAACAGATAGATGCAATCTGAATATTGCTAATTACCAATGAAGCACTCGAGTTTGGGGTGCAACAAACTGATAAATCGTGAAACTGTATTAAACAGAATAATCTAAGCTAAACCCAAGCCTAAACTATGATGGCTACTGTGTATATATAGGGGGCATGAGGCGGTTAACCTAGGGTTGTGCAATCGTGGAGAGAGGCATGCACGACCTGGACTGCGACTCTGACACGATTACAAAACCCGGCAGGGTTTGAAACGGTGACGCAACACCTTATTCCTCTAACTTTGACTAAACTATAAGTAATATTTGGTCGAGCTCATATCCATTCAGAAGGGCTCATTGTAAGCCTTCCAGAATATCCAAGATTGTCTAAAACAGACTTCGTATGAGAGAGTTATGCCCGTTTTACTGACGTGCTGTTTTGAAATTCGACTTCGACCATGACCGCGACCATGACCACGACTAGAGCTTAGCCTTGAGTCTAAGTACACTTGGCCTTGGAGAAGTGATGTTCGAGTAAGGTTGTGGTGCTTCACCCACCTTCCTATGCAATAAAACATCACAAGAATTTAGTGGTAATCCATCCAAGGAAACACAAACAGCAAGGAATGAGTTCACATGGTCGTCTAATTGTTGTGCACGTGATCTTGTAATTGGACCTTGTATAATTTGAGGATTATTGGTGGTATTGATCGTATCCGAAGGAGCCATGGGCTCATCGAAGGCAAAGATACTGTGGAAAGAAGTTCTTTAAAATATGGACAACTTCGAAGCGACCAATAATCAAACTTTTGCTGCGGGTTTGCGCCCGTCTAAAGTTGAAGGGTAAGATGTCTTTCTTTGACATTCCATATTGTTGGTGGAAAATAAACTAACTTGAGGATAATAACTGAAAATTACTATTTAGGTCCCTTCGGAGCCTTGATCTCCGGACCCTCAGCTAAAGGCTCGATCTCTGATGCCATCGGGCTCCTTCACGCCACCTCTTCGTACCTGTGAAGCCTTCCCTTGGCTTAACCAGCCCAGCCTCCCGAAGGCTCAGCCTCCCAAAGCCCGACCTCCTGAAGTTCGGCCTCCCGAAGCCGGACTCCTCGAAACCTCGAGCTCCTGAAGCCTCAGTCCCCCGAGGCCTCGACCTCCCAAAGCCCCGGCCTTCTGAAATCTCAGTCTCCTGAAGCATTCACCTCCCGGATCCATGCCTCCCGAGGCCCCCGTCTCCAGCTGCTCAGGCTGGCTTCCCGGAGGCTATAGGGTGAGTCATCAGGCCTCAGGAAAGATCTACCAAAAGGGGAGCATCGGTTATGCTTCGCCTATAAGGAAGTGACCGGCATTAAACACCTAGGCTTGTGGACGCCGCTCTGACACCCCAGCGTAATGGAGGCTATCCTGACACCCCTGACAATATGGCGCTGGGCCGCAATTGGTGACCGACTCACTGCCTTCGGGGGGCAGGCACCATGATAGTTACTATAGTGGATATTTATCTCCCCAGTAGGGTAGAAAGTAGTTATCCGGGATAAGGCCCAGTAATTTGATCAGATCCCAGTTATTTGTACATTGTGATAATTTGTATGCCAAGCTACGCGCAGCCCTATAAATAGGGGCCTTGGTGGCCTGGGCTAGAGGGGCGATATGGCAGAAAGACACAAAGTGAAAAACACCAAGTCACACTGTGATGCTCCCCCCAGATCGATCCATTTTTCTACCTCTTAAACTTCGTCTCCAAACTTCATGGTCTTCCTTCCTCTTAAACTTCATCTCCAAACTTGTGTCTCCTCCTTAGAAGAAACTTTAGCCGTACTTGCTGGGGAAAAGACAAACTCTTGCTCCAACAGCACGCCGTCCGTGGGGACTCGAACACAGAAGTGCTAAAAGAGGTAGGAATCCACCAGAAAAACCACCAAAGTGCTAGCCAAAACCTCCATACCCACAGTTGCAAGCATGCAACCATATGCATGGCTGCCTTAGCCATGTACACCTTATGCATGCTCTAGCCCCGCTGCTGCTTGACATACGGGCCCACTACAACTGATTGCTGCAGAATTGCGAAATATGCTTGGGTGAATGAATCATAATCATTGGTATGAACGGTATTATGACCTAGCATCCCTTTCCCCTTTAGCATTGTCTCATTGTGAGATATAGGCTTACCAATTGCTTTCAGATCTATGTAGTCAACAACAAACTCAATGACCTCCTCCGTTCTCTAGCATTGGACCATGCAACCTTCTGGCTAATCTTGGTTACAAACATATTTCTTTATAACTGACATAAACCTTTTGAAAGGATACATTTGATGCAGAAATATGGCGATAAGGTAATTTATCTCATGCACGATGTGAACAATGAGATGGGGCATTATGTCAAAAAACGATGGAGGGAAAATACTTCTTGCAGCTTTGTTATTTTGCTCGGATCGATGACCTTCTGTGAAATTGCGTTAAAATATGAACACAACTTTATGATTGGGTCTCGGACCTTATCTGACAGGATACCTCTAATTCCAATAGCAAGCAACTATATAATTATCATGTGACAATCATGGGACTTCATGCCAACTAACTTCAAAGTTTTTGTGTTCACTAATCTTTTTACGTTGTTGGAGTAACCGGTCGGAACTTTGATTCCATGCAAGCAATTGCACAAGTTGATCTTTTATTTCTTGTTTAGGGTGTAGCAAGCCGTGGGAAGTTCGTTTGCCCAATTACCTAGGATTTTAGGATGCATAATTTTCCTTAGCTTTCTATCTTTCAGGTCCAACCGTGCTTTTAGTGTATCTTTTGTTTTGTTAGGTATGTCTAGTAATGTACTGATCAAGCTGTCAAACACGTTCTTCTCCACATGCATGATGTCGATTGCATGTGAGACCATCAAGTGCTCCCAATAAGGTAGGTTCCAAAAAATTGATCTCTTTTTAAACATAGGAGCGAGTTTTCTAGCTGGAAATTTTGCACTACCTTTCCCCTTTCCAAGGACAACTCTAAGCTTCTTTACCATCTTATATACTTGTTCCCCAGTGTGAACTTTCGGAGCTCGACGAGTCTCCATTGCCCCGTTAAAAGTTCTTTTATTCCTAGGGTATGAGTGATCTGGGAGTAAAAACCTACGATGACCCATGTAGACTATTTTCTTACAATTCTTCAACCTCAGGCCCCTATTTCATCCAATCACCATACAGATCCATTATAGCCTTTTAAAGTCTGTCCGAATATGTTAGCAAGAGCAGACCAATCTTGGATTGTTACGAATAGTATTGCGTGTAGGGAGAAATGCTCACGTTTGTATTCATGCCGCACCCGTACACCATCTTTACATAGTACAAGGGTATCTTCAAGTAACGGTTCAAGATACACATCGATATCGTTGCCAGGTTGATTCGGCCCACTAATCATCAAAGGCATAATAAGGAACTTCTGCTTCATACACAACCAAGATGGAAGGTTGTAGATACAGTGAGTCACGGGCCAAGTGTTATGACTATTTCTTGTATTTTGTATTGAAGTTCCTCCACTGCATTCCATCAGCATGGTGTCTAAGCATTCCATCTTTCTTGCGCCCTTCAACGTGCCATCACATCAACTTGGTATTCTCTTTATTTGCAAACGACCGCTTCAAATGGGAGATTATAAGGAAATATCAAACCATATTAGTGGGCGTCTTTTATTCTTACTCTTCTCCCCTACGTCATCACTATCGATATCGTCAATGTTACGCTTGTACCGTGATGCACCGTAAACGCGACATGCTTCCAAGTCTACATCCCCATTGCGATACAACATGCAATTGTTTCGACATGCATGTATTTTCTCTACTTCAATTTTACTAAGATTTACTTAGATTTCTCTAGGTTTGAAAGTATGTGATTGCTCCATGGTGATGAATTTTGGGAGGACCTAGAGCTCCAATTGAGTAAAAATTACAAATTTCTCATTGTAGGGCACATAGAGATGATCTACTTTTCATATGTGGATAGATTTATTTGCTCGATTGCTCTAGATTTGAAAGTATATGATTATGCCATGGTGTCCTAGATCTCCAATTTTCTAGTAGTGATTTAAGAAAAAAATGTTAAAATCACCTCTTAATAGATTAAAACCTAGCACCAATTTTCTAGTACGAATTAGTAAAAAATTAAAACAACCTCTAAATAGATCAGCATATTGAATATGAATACTGTGCTACAGAGATAGCACATCCACCCGGTAGTCACAAGCGAACATGGCAATATTTAGAAGGTGGGTCCTCCGACCTGAACCAAGTGCCCGAAGGTGGTGGGCCATCTAACATGGAGTAATCAAGATGCGAGGTAATTCAACAAATTAGATGTGCATTTTGAAATATTGCATGGTTATCAGTTCAATAGTTTTTTAATGATTGATAAAACATAATGATAATCATAAATTAGATGGACCAGATATGCATGTGCAAGGCTGGCCGTCGTGGCCAGAGTTGTTTCATGGTGTGGATGCTTTTTTGAGGGCTGCCATGGTGTACAGGAAGTCAAAAAACAAGCGTGATGATCACTATATATGATGTTCGTGCGTTGAGAAGTAGTTCTCAGGCATAGAGTAGCTCCGTGCACACTTGTTTCACAGGGGTTTCAAGTCAGGTTATATCCGCTGGACTGAGTACGGTGAACATGAGGAGGTTATGCATGAAGAGCAGCCCAGAGTAGGAGAAGATGGAGGCAATGATATAACAACTGATAAAGACATCGATATGTCGACATTCGAGATACTTTTGTCGGCAATGATGATGATGACCTAAACAAAAAGTTGTGCAATGCGGAGGGAGACCTCACCAGTGATAGGCAACACGAAAAGTTCCAGTGCATGATAGAAGACTATAAAACACCGGTGTTTCCAGGCTATAAAAAAGAGCACAACAAGCTGCATGTTTTGTGCTGATATTGCTGCAAATGAAGTCTAGCAATGGTTGGTCTAATAAGGGCTTCAACGAGTTGTTATGATTCTTGAGGGTCTTGCTTCCAGAGGGCAATGAGTTGCCTAAAAACACGTACCATGCCAACCAAATTGTCTGCCCGTTGGGGTTGGCATGTAGATCTTCTTACTAACCTTGGAGCACCTTGGTCACGTAGATCCCTCCAAATTTTGAAGTCTCCAAGTGCAAGGATGGGCACAAATGGTGGGAGCCGAGCAGAATAGAGTTCCTATCTGTTCTATTCGCGTTTGGGGGAGAAGAAGGTGCCTTTTATATACTGTACATTTATTAGTGCCAACATGTAATACAAAGGCACTGATACTATCAGTGCCAGCTCATGGTTACCAGTTGACACTGAATTATCAATGTCGGTTTGTTCCAAGAGTTGGCACTGATACTGAGTATTAGTACTGGTTCAACCCGGCTCAATCATTGATCGAGCACAGAAAGTTATGAACTGACACTGATACTTCATCAGTGTTTGTTCTATCCTAACCAGAACTGATGGGGCAGCACGGCTGACCTATTCTGTTGTAGTATTTATCTAACACACACGACATGGTGGCTACAATGAAGCTATGCTCATATTACGAACCTTCTTGTGCTACCTAATTTTTGCATTAAATCCCCCTATCTCGTACTCCTTTCAGGACCATGTAATATTGGTTCATGCAACAGAAAGATTTTCTATGTAATAGGTTTAAAAGTACCAAATCTATATCATTGCAGATCAAACTCTATATCAAAGTCAAAAGAATGGAACTTACGAGCAAGAATTGCTCTATGAATCACCATCTTCTTTAGAGATATCTTCTGAAACTTTTTTTTCAAATCCAAAGTCTAGTATTTTCCTCTAAATTAGTTAATTGTTAGGGGGTTTCTTCTGTACATAAAAAGATAGAGCAGTAGACAACAAACTAATGGAATCATCATTGTCAAAGTCGAACACCTTTCCAACCACACCCTAAAGTTTCCATTATGCCCACTCATCTTCTAAGCCAAACTCGATCAAAGGCGATCTTGTAGAAAATGGGGAAAGGTCATGATCTCTTTGGTTCTGAATGAAAATTAGTAGCAAGATATTATGTAGATGCAGCAAGGTGACAAAAGAAACAAGTCATTGTAAGGCATGTGGAAAAGGAGAGAAATAACATATTGGACAGTGTTTAGTTCAAGAATGTAATTGGAAAATGAACTGAAATGACTTTTGCGGAGCACAAGTTGGTGGCTCACATGAAGGTCGAAGGACCTCTAACTCATAGTTTGTGTATAGTTGAAATGGGGTTATAGTTCATTGGATGATTCCTTAATTGGTTCAAATAGGGAATGAGTTTAGGTGCAATTACATTGTCTCACTTAAATCCCAATGAGAGTATGAGAGCCAACTATCCCAATTGAGTGAGTGTGCTGAACATAGCGACATGTGTGATTCCACAATACATGAGGTTGTGGGCATCAAAGTTGAGATTGAGAGAGATCTACAAAAAGAAATGAGGGAAGTAGATGATAGCAAAAGAGAGGATATCTAAACTATTGAATTTATATATGCTTCTAGTGTTTCTTACATTGTGCAGGTTAATAAAGAAGAAGAGAAGGTAATTAATCCACAACCTACATCACTTGAGGAAGATGATGAAGACACATCACTCACAACATCTGCATCATGTAAGGATGGCATGGCAGGTAATGAAAAAGGAATTGGTTTGGCCATGCAATAGGAAAATGTGTGTAATTGTGAGTATGTACCTACTACAATGAATTTATGTGAGCCTATATTTACATATTTAATTGATCCGCATTCTAAATTAGTTGCATACAATTTTACTCATGTGGAAATCATTACTCACAAAGAAGTGCTTTCAAGAATATCCACTCTTAATTCCTTGTTTTATATCAAGTTTGGCAAGCCAAGATTACCTTGTATGTTGGAACATATTTCTGAAATTGCATCCATGAGATATGCCGATGATTGGTAAATCACTGATCTAAAGAACTTGTTGAAGAATAGGGGGATTTTTGAGTAGACGAATCACAAGAGAAATGCGCATGAGTTTTTAGGCAGGTTTGGGCCTCTTTGAGGATAGTAACACTACATCATGTTTGTCTTGTATTGATCTGAGCCTGTTACAAGGGGGTGTACCTAGCATAGATGGATCTAAACCGATTCAGCGACTTATTCCTTGGCTTCTGTTGGCTTGTATGGGTTTATGGAACTCATATTGCTTGTGATGACTTGTTCTAGCTTGTCCTCCGCAGGGCCCCTCGGTTCCGTATATATACGAGGGTGTCGTATGTCTTCTAGATTCTTTCTTCCTTTTCTTGGAGATACACCTTCTCGGTTACAAGATGCCTTAGGTACCTACAAGTAGTTTCCTTTCTTCCAGGGATCCCCTTCCCAGAGATAAAGATATGCCCCAAGAAATATGAAAAATCTTGGTGTTCCCGGATATGGTAACTATCCATTATTCCTTGTCAAGCCGCTCATCAGTACGTGAAATGAAGCTTTGACGGTTCAACTATATAGCCAACAAAGATAATCTTTTATCCGACCATACCATCAAGTAAACTTAGACTTCTGATTAGGATAAAACATCTAACCGAGTTTCCTGGATCTTTAAGATCACCTACTCAGGATTACAAATGCCTCTGAGTTCTTAAGAGAGTCCTTGAGAAGGTATTCCGTCCGGGTAGATTTTTTTTGGCAAACCTAGCCCTTTGGAAGAAAAAAAAGGTTTTCTACTTGAAAACTTTTAGTTTTGAAACATTGCAGCTGAGTTTTTAGGTAGTATCATGATTACGGTAGCTGTGCGAGGAGGCGAAGTCCTTAGGGTACGGCTCCAATGGCCCTGCATGCGCTGGTCATTAAATGCGATATGATGATAAAGAGAAGGCAATTTCAGAGCTGGAAAGCTGGAAAAAAGGTATGCTTGCCGGGATTCTTGATTTACCATCTTGCCACTATGCCACTCTAACATGCTGTCCTATAGAACTCTCCGCTGCCCTGAGAAGCCTTGGCTCAGGAGGAATCCAAGATGTCGGCTACCCGCCAACAGCTTGCTACAGCCTTGAACATCTTCTAAGAGGTGCTTACCAGGGTTGGGATCCAGATGGAGGTTGATGGCGGTGATGACCCCACCAGTATAGCCTCCCAAGCGATCAGACTTGCCGATGCAGTCGGGGGACTCCAAGGGAAGGTGGCTGAGCATGTCTCGACTTAGTCCTAACAATGTGTAGAGCAATCCATGGCCTTTGCCTTGGCTATCCTAAAGACTCACTACCTAGAGATTAACGCCAACGTTCTCCATGAGGGCTTTGGGGAGGAATCGGAGGAGGACATCGGCTTAGAAGGTGGAAGAGGTGGCGGGGGCCACTCAAGCCTTCATAGATGAGATGCACTTATTAGGCACATCCACGCCATAGTCTTTCTTCTTTCTTTTCATTGCATATGCAAAAACACTTGGCAATCTTTGTCAGTTTGATTAGGAACTATAAACGCTTTTTACATTTAACGGGAGTACTTTATGTTGGACTCTTCTGACAGCATATCATGATCTCCTTAATGCTTTTTTCCTTTGATTAGTTTGGGACGCATTGATCACTACTCGATTCACTTATTATGACAGCCTTAGGTTCGCTTGAGTGGGCTGTGTAGTAGCCCCCAGTTACTCGTGGAATGCAGTAAGGAGCCTTTTCGCAACCCCGAGTTCACAATACAATGGTCCTTCTCCTTTCATTGGGATCTATTTTTACAAGGTACACAGTTTGTTGTTTTTGGTTTCTAGCACCTAGTACTTATTAAGTTCTTGACTGTCTACTCAGAAATAGAGAATCCAGGTAAGCAGTCCAAATAGTAAAACATCTTTGAAGCAAAAGGTACTTATGTTGCCCCTGGGTCAAGATAAGCTTCTTGCCACCCCTGGTGCACGTTTGGGATGAAGGACTTGAGAAGCGACTTACCCCATTTATCAGGCATGTAGATGCGCAAAAAGATAAGGCAGAAAAAGAAAGTCAATCGATTTCCTAGGCAATATGGTCTTTATTATTATGTCAAAGTACTCTTGGGACTTACACTTAGAACTTACAGAAACTCCTGAAGAAGCTCGAGCTATGTAGACCCATTTTCTTAAACATAAATGACACAGACTGAATTAAATCGATAAGTAGTGACCCTTATTGTTTCAGGGATAGCATAGACGCTATTTCTTGAGCTTCGGATGAATCACGAAGCTGAGCCCCTCAGTCTTTTGGGTATGCGTCTCGAGGCGCTATGATCGTGGTTACGACTGAGGCTTCTTATCCACCTTGATCTTTGAGCTTTTGGGTTACTCGTTTGGTTGGTGTTGAATTGCCGCAAGTCATTGATCAGATGACCTTTGACCAGTGAGGTACGATAGTGATTGTTTGCCCAATTATCATCTCAGGAAGTCCCGTTCCTAGGGTTACACCTCTCTAGGTCAAATGCATCTCGTGATGGAGGATTGCCTACCCTGCCCTGGTTAATACTATTTCCATCCAGGGCCAGATGGGTCAGATGCATGATCTCCTTTGTCAAGTTGACCATCGAGTTTTCCCAATCCTTACTAGCTGGGGTAGCCAAATCTATGGTCGGAGGATGCATGAGGGCCTCTTGTAGAAGGAGGATCCTCTTTGCAGTCATGTATTTAAAACGGTTAGTCCCCTGTTGATGATCAGGAGACTATATGACTGGGGCCCTAATAAGGGCCGTAGGTGGTGTGTCCGCGTGAGGCTGACCATTGCCAACCACCGGGGCTGGAGGACCCCAAGCATTTGTAGGGTCATTGTTATGATGACCCAGATCGCCATCCCTATTTTCGATGGTGAAAACTTCTCGAGGGTAACCTCCGTTGGAGGAGGTGCCTAGATCTATCATAGATGCTTCATCGGATTGCTCTGGATTGGTATCTTGACAATCCATGTTGTCAAAAGTTGCAGGGATTAATCCTGACTTGCCGTGAATTAGACATCCACAGTTGTCTTAGCAATTGAGTGGTTTGAACTTGACACCGTAATCTTTGGAACATTGATCCATAAATTGACTTACCTCGTTGCTTAAATCGTCCCCAGAAAGTTTGTCATCGAAATCTGCCAGATCGATCACCAGTTCATTGGGAAGAGAGGTAAAGTTGTTGTAGAACCCTTCATCTGAAAAACCAGTTTTCGGCGAAGCTTTAGACGATGTCAACGTCATGTCATGTGTATACTCTTCAACACTTTTTGTCATGATCCCTACGGACATTGCCTATCGATGGTTGGTAAATCATTGATCTAACAAACTTGTTGAAGAATAGAGAGATTTTTTTGAGTAGACGAATCACAAGGGAAACATACATGGGCTTTTTGACAGGTTCAGGCCTCCCTAAGAATAATAACTCTATATTGTGTTTGTCTTGTATTGATCTAAGCCTATTACAAGGGGATATAGCTAGCCTAGATGGATCCGAACCTAGTCAGTGACTTCTTCCTTGGTTTTTGTTGGCTTGTATGGGCTTGTGACGACTTGTTCTGGCTTGTCCTCCATAGGGCCCCTCTATTCTGTATATATATGGTGGTGTCGTATGTCCTTTGGACTCTTTCTTCTTATTCTTGGAGAGATAGATCTTCTCGGTTATGGGGTTCCTTGGATACCTGCGAGTAGTTTTCTTTCTTTCAGGGAACCCCTTCCTAGAGATAAAGATATACCCCAAAAATTACGGGAAACTCTTAGGGTACCCGGATATGGTAAATATTCATTATTCATTGTCAAGATCACTTTTGAGTTCATATACTCAGAATTATAAATTTAATTTGATTGCAGTTTGTGGAGTGGATAACAAGTTCAATGTGCATATTCTATGTATTACTTGTGATAATCTTACTAGCTTGCTATCTTATAGATCTTCAATCTTTGTGCCATATATGGATAACCCTGAAATGAATGCAAATGATAGTGCTCGGTTGATAGAACAAAGTACAATGTCATGTTCCTGTTATGGGAGGAGGAATGATGAGAATGATATGTGTTCAAGTGCTGATTTTACATATTCATTATATGCCTATTGTTGCTATTATAATAAATATTGTGTTCATAACAAGGAGGCAGCTAAAATTGATGACAATTACATATATGAAGCATATACATTGTTCTCTTTGTTTAGCACATTTTTAGGCTATCAAAAGCCCAAGACATTTCATGAAGAAGGGGAGGATGATGAGGATCACCCTACTAATCATATACTGCATGTTGTTTCACCAATTGCTGTGAATGCTTTAAGTACATCTGAACAACATGAACTCACAAAAAGAGCTAAAAGCATTTTTTATGCATACAAAGAATCAATTATGTGAGCATGTGCATGGAAACATGATAATAAGGTGAATCCATTTCTAAATACTTTAAATTATGTTCTTTATTTGAATATTATACTACCTGATGAGGACATAACTCCTTCGGATATGCACAAGGTGAACTCGCTCCTCGTTGTTCCTATTTTCTTGGTAAATGATGTGATGCTACTAAATTCTTATGATTTTTCGTTATTTAGAAATATGAGAGAGGCATCACAAGATTACTTGGACACCACCCCTCGAAGGCTAAGTCTACTCAGACTGGAAGTCATTCTCAAGTCGGACTCCAAATTCAGTTGAGAGTCTTATGATAGCACGTCAATAAAATAGGCAAACTTTCATATACGGAGTCCAATTGAGGCTTTCTTGAACTTTCTGGAAAGATTATGATGAGCCCTCTCCAATGGATTAGTCTCACCATTAGATTTCTTATAGGTTAATCAGAGTCATTGAAAGTGTTGCATCACCGTTGTGGGACTTATCGGGTCTGGTAAGCGTGTCGGGGTTAGAGTCTAGGTTGTGTATGCCTCTCTCCATGGCCGCACAACCCTAGGTTGACCTCCTCACGTCCTCCCTATATATATACAGTACTCATCATAGTTTAGGCTCGGGTTTTACTTAGATTATTCTGTTTTAGATAGTTTCACCATATATCGGTTTGTGGAACTCCAACTTCGAGTTCTTCTCTGGTAATTAGCAACATTTAGATTGCATCTATCGTGTTCTTTCTTGTGTTCTTGATTCACTTTCATGAAAAACCTTCTTAGTGAGGTTAACCGCGTTTTGGCATTGTTGATAACCACAGAGTAGTAGTATAGTGGTTGTTAGGATTCTCTTTCTGTTCTGATCATAGCCTTTAGATCATTAACATCGGAACTCCACCAAATTAACTTATCACATTACCTTTCAGAAGATCGGACAACATTACCATCAAGTGGTATCAGAGCTTCAGTTGCTCATTACGTACTCTCATTTATCTCCTTTTGTTTAGTCGTGTTCCATTACGTAGATTCTAGAAAATTGCTCCACAAAAGGATTTAGATATTAGTTCTTCCGTTGTCCAAACCACTTTGAGCCTTCTTGCAATTTTGATTTTAGTTTTCACATTGTTGAGTTCGAGTCCATCATCGATGTCTTTGTTGCTAGTTGAATCATCATGTTGTAGTTTCTAGCATCGATTCTTTGCTGATTTAGTCATTGTGTATCTTGGCTTACCCTTGGCTGCATAAGTTGCAATTAGGGTTTTGTCTGCTATAACCGAGATTATCTCACCAGCCTCTTCCACCAGCTACTCCGATTTGACCCTCTACTTGGAATCTACTCGGGTTTGACCATCTAGTCAGATTTGACTACCTACTCAGGTTCGACCACCTGGTCAGATTCGACCACCTACTCGGGTTTGACCACCTACTAGGTTTCCCCGCAAAACCTAGTCAGAGGCTATCTGTTTCTGGCTACTCTCGAACACCCCACGAACTCATCATATTGTGCCCTGCAAACAAAGTCTGAGTGGAAATTCCATAGCCGAAATAGAAGCTAGCCAAAGTTCACACACACACAAACAGACAGAGAGGGTATATTTTTATTAGCTTTATACCCCTGCTCTCTGAAAAAAGTTTGTGTCCCACTCACCTCATTGGGCAGGCAAAGAGTGACAAAAAAAGAAAAAAGAAAAAAGGAGAAAAGAAAGCAAGAAGCAAAGAGTGAAAAAAGAGTAAAAAATCAGAAAGACAAAGAAGGAAAGAGAAGTCAGTTTGCTTTGCGAATTTTATTCTATTGTGCTGTTATCCTATAGCCGTCTTGCTTGAGCTAGTTCTAGGAATGTGTTCAACTAGCAACTGTCGAGTACTATAGACTTTTATTTAGCTTTGCTAATATGAATTTATTAGTTTTTATTCTTTGCTACTAAATATTGCCTATTCGAGATCCAGCTTCTCTTGATCAGAACAGAATCTCCCCTTGCAACCGCCTCACTCGCACAAGATAAGGTATCATGAACCAGCCACCGGTTGTGCCACCTATTGTAATTGGTAAGAACACTTGTAAAAGCATGGTAAGATGTTTGAGAGTATGTGATTCCACCTCCATCTCCACCACCTAGTAGTTGATATGAATAATAAGTTTTTGTTGTCTCCTATTTGCTACTAACCATGGCAGGTGAAGCATCGGATGCGCAAGAGTGTGTTTTGAGGGAAGAACTCACTTGCTATTGGATGATCACTGCATTGCTATTAATGATGACATCGATAAGAAGCTTGTGGAAACAAATGCTACATTGCAATGACTCAATGATAGTATTACAATACTCAATGCACACTTTGGTAGGTTGATCAATCAGCCACTGAACAATAGACATGTGGATCTTCATGGTGCAGCCCATAAACATGAGGAGTCTATCACAAACGATCAAATTTTGAGGCAAGAACGTGATGCTAATGCTGCTTTTGCTACCCAAGATGCACACCAAAGGAACCGTATTAACTTCAGCTGACAAGGTATGAGAGTGTGTTAATGACATCCTCATCACTACCTAATATATTTACTTTGCTTATACTCAGATTTGAAAGACTAGTTCAATTGGAGGATGAAGAACTTGAGAATAACCTCAATGTTCTTGATTTGAGGTTGTGCACAATAAAACGGCTAATTGAAGACGAGCTACCATTGAGGACAACTTCAATACAAGAAGGAGAGATGATGAGGACATCACTTCTTTAGATACAACCACAATAAATAATCCTCTAGTTGTTACACTTATGCAAGGTTCTATTATAAGAGAGTGTGCATTTTAGTTAAATCATGAGGTGAGCTTGTTTCTCTCTGTTTGTATTCATACTTATGAGAATGGAATATTACTAAATAAATCTTGTGATGTTTTGCTACTTAAGAACATTGGAAAAGACACATCAGCATGTTGGCATAATTCAAATGAGCACCAAGTTAATTCGGCCTACGAAACACCAACTTGGCACATATTCCAAAGGACGCCATCACCTTTCCATAGCCACAACAAAACCTGGACGCCATCCTTCCACGTCTAAGGCAAATCAGAGTCTAATTCGATTACAACTCGGTTTCTAAATTCGATTCGGATTCAGCAAACCATCGTGCAACAAAAGAAGCATATCTCTTTCATACGGAGTCGTATGGAAGTGTTTAGCCATTGCATGGAAAGATGATGATGTTATCTTTCCATATGATCAAGGCCTATTACCAAATTCCTCAGGAGCAACTCGGAATCCTCAAAACAAACTAACAGTATAACATATAGAGTTAGAGTCAGGTTTTATTTCCCTAGTTTGTTTTGTAGCGCCTAGTAGGATTACATACTCCATAAATAGAGGCCAGGTGCAGCTATAGTACTAGAGTTTTGTTGGACCATAGTTTTTCCCAAGTCCAAACATCATTGTCTCTAGTTGTGTCTTGCGACCACCTAGTTGACTACTTTGCATAACTCCACCACATCAATACATCATTCTTCATCTATATTCACAATTTCAGATTGCCTTCAATTATTCTTGCTTGTTATTCGGTTGCTCGTAGGGATAAAAACTTCGTGTTTAAGCTGATTGTGCCAAGGTTAGTAACATCTGGGAGTTGGTTTAGTGATTGTCCAGACACTTTGTCATTGTACGAGTGTAGCCGGATCGTCAAAGTCGTCTCACAAAACCAAATTGTGTTTCTCATCGAAAGATTGGGATGCCCATACCCTAATCAAGCGGCATCAGAGCTCCAGGCTGCTCGGTGAGAGATTTTTGTTTCTCAAAGTTAGTTTGTTCTTTTACCTATAGTTAAAAAAAAAGCTAAAAATTTTTAGTGTTAGATCATCCACTATCCAAATCATTTGAGCTTTGGAGTTTCATTTTCGAATTTGCATTGTTACATTTTAGCTACATCATCATGTTGAGTTGCTGGTCTTGTGTCTAGCCTTTATAGTTTCGAGTTCCATCACGTCACTGTTGCACATGCCATCATCACCGCTTCCAAGCACCACTCAAAATTTTGCGTGCGCTCATACATCTTTACCATGCAACGCCCAACCCCCACCATCCCACATCCTACCATTTTGATCTTGTTTCCGAATTCATCATCTTGTGCATGAAGAAAGAAGAAAGAATTCATTTCAAATAGAAACAGATCAGGGGAAAAAGGAAAAGTTCGATTTGGAGTAAAAAAATGAGAAAAAAGAAAAAAGGAGAATCCGAATAGATTAGGAAATTGAGATGAAACATTTTTAGAAATTTGATTTAGAATTTGTGAAGATTTGATCTTGGATTTGGTTTTCCAATTGTTTTCAATGTGTTTGGAAAGTGCCTCCAACTTCACATCATGTAGATTGCTCCACACTACCATCTTTTCGCATCATTGCTTCGCACCCGCTGCATAATTCTCATGTTTGGGACCCGTTTTCAGGCCCATGTTCACGAAATTTATCACTTTGTAGTGAACAATGCCCTTTTAGGGCACGTATGTGATTTTGGTGATTAATGATAATATAGTCAATGGGACTAACATGTTTTTCAAGTATATGCTTTAGTAGGTCTCATGGATGCTATATATGAAGAAGGCACCAAAACCGAACTCAAGAAAGAGTGAATTAGATGAGTTCAAATAAGATTGCACTCACCAAATGGTTCAGTGCTCAGAAAGAATAACACACTAGATGGTCTAGAACTCTCAAAGTTATATACACTTGAGTACTTTTTTGGCTAAGAGAGAAAGTTGATGTCTACGCTGGATAGTCAAGTGTTAGTGCCGAGTGCACACTGGAGTATTCTACAGAACTTGTGCAAATTCACAGATAATGGAGTTGAATACATCAGATGGTCTGGTGCTTAGAAAGATGTGCATACTGGAGCATTTTTCCAGGAGGAATATTTTGGTGCAGAAGATTTATACACACTAGATGGTTCGGTACTCAAAGAGGATATACACACCGGAGCATTTCTCCATAGGACTATTGAAGACTGAAGATCTACACGCCATGTGGTCCTATGCTCAAAGGTGTACACGTCGGATGGTTGCACCAGAGTTTTTTCCAGGAGAAGGCCTCAATGGCTAATTTGGCAATGTTTTACTAGCCGGATGGCCCGGTGTCCTGAAGATCTACACGCCAGACAATGAACATTGCAGAAGATGTGGCTCGGTCGACTCAAGTATACACACCTGATAGTCCCGTGATGGAGTTCAAGGTAACACCAGAATATCCGGTGTTCGCAATGAGTTTGAGTGGGGTTCCAACGGCTAGTTTTGTACTGTTGCACACACCAGATAGTCTGATGTTTGTAATGTTATTGACACCGGATCATCCAATATTCATAGTCTTTTGTGACCATTGGATCAACGGTTAGTGCGTGAATTTGAGGCTATAAATACCCCCCACTCGGCCATTTGAGTGTGTTGGAGTCCAAGGAAGCTCATAGACACTTGAGAAGACATCCAAGCCACCAAAATACTTCAAATGATCATCCAAGGCAATTAAGCACATGATTAAAGAGTGATTAGTGCGAATAGACCTAGAGAGAATTGTTGCTAGTTGTTGCTGCCTAGAGAGAGGATCAAGGAGTGAACCTAACTTGTACCAAGTGGTATGCTAGCATCTTGGAGTCTTGGTGACTCGCCAGCACCTCGAGCCTTGGTGGCTCATACTTGTTAACCTTCCGACATTGTGTGGAGCGGCAGCAAGACACTTATATGGGGATGAGAAGACCCTTTCCTTGGTGGCTCAAGCTCCAAAGTGAAGATGGCGGCAAGTGACTAAAAGAGAGGCTTGTGGTGAGGCATTGCCTTGGTGGCTCAACCTACTTAGGCCTAAGTGGTTCAAGGGCCGTGACTGGGTGCCATCCGAGAGCTATAGCCTAGGTGGCTGCTCCAACGTGGACTAGGGGTGGTCTCTATGCTATCGATATCACGGGATAAAAATCCCTTATGCCGAGTTTGCTCTATCTACCATATTTACGTTTTTCACATTTACTTCTTGCAATCTATCCTTTTCATGTTTACCTTCATAGAGTAGTTGCCAGGATTGGCTATACGTTGCAAATCTTTTTGAACGGTAGAGTAGACACACTAGATGAACTTAGAGCACATTTAGATAGAAATTGGTATAGGTTTATCTTGTGAAATTTTTGGAGCCGTTTAGTTTTAAGTTTCCTAATTCACCCTTTACTTAGGACGTCACCGATCCCTACACACTAGAGAGAAACCATGACCTACAATACTTGGGAGGACCATCCAGTGAGTTCTGGTCGTGGTTCACTCGGGTGATAACTTTTGTCAAATCTTTATGTCTGGGACCCATTTTTGGGCTCTTTTTACAAAAGTTATCACCGGAGCGAAATCAACCGAAACAAACTCCAACATGACATCTGACAATTGGGAGGACCATTCGGTATGTTCTAGTCATGTTTCACTCTGGTGATAACTTTTTATCAAATCCTCATGTTTGGGACCCAATTTTGGGCCTGTTTTCGTAAATGTTATCATTGGAGCGAAATCAATCAAAACAATCTCTAACATGACTTACGACACCTAGGAGGACTATCCGGTGCATTCTGGACATGTTTATCTTTGGTGATAGCTTTTGTCAAATTCGTTGCGTACCTATTTTCGGGCCCATTTTCAAGATACCGGAGTAAAATAAACCGAAACAAGCTCCAAGATGACCAACAGCACTTGGAACGACCATCTGGTGTGTTATGGCAGCGTTTTGCTCCGATGATAACTTTCGTCAAAAACTCATGGTTCCTGTTTTCACAAAAGTTATCACCGGGGCAAAAATCAACCGAAACAATCACCAAAATGACCTATGACACTTAGGAGAAACATCTGGAGCATTCTGGCTGTGTTTCACTCTGGTCATACCTTTCATCAAATCCTCATGTTTGGGACCCATTTTTGTGCCCATTTCACAAAAGTTATCACTGGAGTGAAATCAACCATAATAAGCTCCAACATAACCTACAACACTTGAGAGGAACATCTAGTGCGTTCTGACCATGTTTCGCTCCAGTGAAAACTTTCTTCAAATCCTCATGTTTGGGACCCAATTTCGGGTCCGTTCATGAATATTATCACCAGAATAAAATCAACCGAAATGAGCTCCAACATGACTTGGAGAATTACAATAATTATGCTAGTTTATCCTACTTTAATTTGTTACCTGTCATGTTGAATATTGATTTAGGTATGAATATCTTAAATTGTTTAATTCGCGTTTCACAAATGATTATGTCTATGTACAAAATGAGTTGCATATACAACCAAAAAGCCTAAACTGATAAGAAAATGTGAAAAATTCACTTATACTTCGATACTCCCATCACGTGGATGCTCCCACAGGTCTCACACGTGGAATAGGAGTGGATGATAATTTTGTTAAAATTGCACAAGCCAGGACTCAAATTCGAGATATCTAGCTCTGTATTATATTGAACTGCATGCACCAACTAATTGTACCCAAAAGTCTAAATTGATGGAAAAAGGTCAGCAATTCATTTATACTTTAATAGTATATCCTTTATGAATATGGCAATTATGTATTAATTTTGATGAATAATAATTATTGCATGAAATTAACTAGAAAAATTAACTCACAATTTATACAAGACATAAGAGCATGTAAAGGTTGCAATGCAGCACAAATTTATCCACTACAAAATAAAAAAATTGTACCCCATGGCCTCAAGTTGGATCCATTCCTGCAAATAGCTTCATATGGTTTTTCTTTGAGAAAGATAAGTGCAGAAAAGATCCATTAAATTTTCCAAATACAGTGTGCTCTTTCAGACATAACGTTCACCATACAATTAAAACAGAATAAAGCTCATAATTGAAGGAATGTATAGAAAATAATCTAACCAAGTAACCAGCCAACCGATCAACCAAGAGAAAGAGTAAGACGTAGGTCTACCTCCTCTACCACAACCTCCCCACCCATGTGTCATGATCCTCGTCCATCCAACAGTCAAATCAGGGGCGAAGCTACGTTGTAGCTGGTGGGTGCACATGCACCCCCCTCCTATCTAAAATTGTCACTAAATGTGATGAACAGTAAACCCTCTCGATTTGGATCTGGCTTCGCCCCTGAGTCAAATCACACACATAAGCACTCGGTCCAACTAACTCAGGAGCTCACACCAACACACGAGTCCACACACAATCTGGGTACAATGGGAGAAGAGGAATTCAGAATGGGAAGAGCAATTAGACTGGGAAGGAGAGAGCAGGAGACTAGGAAGGGGGAGAGAAGCAGCAGATTGGGATTAGAGAAGAGCTCGGGGAATGGGGGAGAAGGCCGAAAGAGAAAGAAGGCAAGTTTGTTCTGTATTCTTCGATGATCTCCTGTGCTGCTCCTATTGGCTTCTTTTGTAGACTCTTCCCAGTTTGCTAGGCCCCACATGACAGCCCAAGCCCCATACGTGACATTCATCTTCCTCCAGATTCGGCTTGCCCTCAAGCTGATATAACGGATAACTTGCGAAGCTGCTATCCTTTGAAAGCCTAAGCCCGATCGCGATGCTCATGATCTCCATCCGGATGCGAACCTCCACCATGCTTCCTGCTGCTGGTAGCCTTTTTTTTTTAGAAAAGAGAACTTTACTCGGCTTCTATTAAAAGATAAAATTACGAGTCATACAGTGATAAACCAGGACATCCCAAAACAAGGAAAAAGGCCCAATGCCGGGACAGACCCCACCACCAAAACAGACAGCAGTGCCAGCACCAAGCTCACCCCTGAGCAAACTGCCTAACAAACATTCGAGTCCAACAAGCATTCCAGATTACAACTCCACAATATCCGAAGCCAAGACCTAACTCCGTTTGAACACCGAAATCCACTGACTGATGTGAGAAAGAGAAGCCTCCAGGGATTTCCTATCCTCCATATTGAGCAGGATCTTCCATTTCTGCAAATAGGAAATCCCAGAAAAAAGCACATCAATGGACAACGAAGGAAATTTCTTTTCAATCGCCATCCTATTATGAGCCCTCCAAATCGCCTAGGCTAAACCTACAAAAAGGAAAACACCTAATTTTGACGAGCCATTACAAAACAAACCGAGTAACGAAGACAGAGACCCTTCCAAAGAACTGGGCTGAGGGTTCAAATCAAAGCATTCCTTGAGACGGCACCAAACAAAACAGGCTAAATGGCAGGAGAAAAAAAATATATTCAATAGATTCAACTTTCCCACACAGACAGCAGCAAACACTTCCTTTCCAACCCCTTTTCTTCAGAACCTCAGCAGTTTGAAGCCTGTTGTGAAGAATTTGCCAAAGAATTTTTTTGATTTTTACAGGCAGCTTGCTGGGCCAGATTAAATCAGCACCCCTACTAATAACACCACCAAAGGTTAAGTACCTGTAAAGGGACCTAGTGGAAAACTGCCTGGAATTATCCAAAGCCCACACCTCATCTTCCTCACCATTTAGAACCATCCTATTCAAATTTTCGTAGAGGATTCCTAAGTTTTCCTGCTCACTCAGGTTTAGAGACCTTCTAAACCTAAGATTCCAATTGCCAAAGCTAACACAATCTATAATCAAAATGTCAGGGTCCTCACAAAGCCTGAAAAGGTCAGGGAACTAAACATGAATTGGGGACTCCCAAGCCAAGTATCTTTCCAGAAGGTGACCTTGGTCCCACTATGGACTTTGTAATGCACACCCCATTTCAAGAAATGCTTAACTCTGTGCAACCCCTGCCAAAACTGGGAGGATCCTCTTTTCTTGGAGTTAGAGAAAAGGCCATCAGGCATATATTTGGCTCGCAGAATTTGATACCAAGTCTCAGAACTACTCCTAATAATTTTTCAGATCCATTTCACCAAAAGGCACTCATTCAGAATCCTGGTATTTATAATCCCCAGACCACCAAACTCCTTAGGTCTACACACAGCTTCCTATTTCATCATATGGTACTTGAACTTGTCCTCTGCACCCTGCCAGAAGAACTTGGCTCTAATAGAGTCCAGTTTACCTGCTGCTGGTAGCCTTAGCTCGGTTGCGGCACAAAAGCAATGTACGGCCACCATGGTTGCGCCTTCCCCTATGAAACACAAATGAACCTTTGAGCAGTCGGTGCCTGCGAACACGTCCATACTGCCGAACAACGATCTGAGGTAACCGGCTTCCGCCAAGATAGCTCAAACCCAGAACACAACACACCCCTTCCTTTGGGCCTTCTAACCACTGACCTTGACGTTTCATCCAAGTTGGGGCTCCTATTGCCAATTCAAGGCTTGACCCACTAGCTCTCCATGTCATAGTTGTCGCCACCGCTCAAACCACAGCACCTATTGGTGACCTCCGTCGAGCCACCCACATTAGATGCACACCCAGGCAACTGGAGGCGCTGATATTTGCAGCACTTGACAGCCCTTTGGACGCCGAGCTGGTACCAGCAAATGCGCACCGCGTTGTTCACACTGAAGGCGATGAAGACGCTGTAATTGTTGTTGAGTGCCATGGCCTAGCACCCACTGCCGTGGACGTAGAAGAACTGGCCTAGTACGATGAGCCACCAGTACAGGTCGGCGACGACGACTGTCCTGATGAAGCCCAGCTGGAAATGTGTCCCGATGTTGGTGTCGTTCAGGTCCTCATCGCGCTCCTTGCCAACGCCAATGACTTCTAGGCACAGCAGGTCAGACGAGGCTGCTCGAGTGCCTGACGAAGCTACCAAGCCTGGCGAACTCCTTCTTGAGGGAGAACCCCACCCATGCCTCTGGGAATGACCCACCGACGAGGTACACGAATTACACCGTGTTGAGCAGCCACCAGGGGGCGTTGCTAACGATGTAGGCCGTGTTTGTGTTGCCGTCGGTCACGAGCGTGGGGACGTCGAGCAACTTGGCATCGTTGGAGTAGTTCATGCGCACGAACGGTCCGCGCGGAGCAATTCCCCATCGTCAGCAAGCCCGAGGACCTCGTGCTCCACCTTGCCGGTTCTAGGATCAAAGATGATAGGACAGTCCTTGGAGAAGATGACAAAGTGTATTTGGGCGACACAGTCGTGTTGGAGATGCGTGGACAGCGATGCTGGGGATTTGTTGATGAGCCCCGATGTAGTCTCCATGTGCATGAGCTTTTGGAAATGGTCACAGCATATCGTCAAGCACTTGGCGTGTATCATCCGGTATAGCTCGGTGGTGATGATTGGAATGGCGAGGAAGGCGCTTGGGGAAGGAAAGCAAGCTATTGGAGCCATGGGCAACGCTGGGAAATGGTCACCGATTCGTTGGAGACCACGATGGTAGAGTTGTTGGCGCATACAACATCACCGGTGTTGACGGCAGAGTCGAGGACGGTGCTGATGTCGTCAATTGGGGCCGTAGCTAGAGCTGAAGACACCGTGGATGACACGTGGACCATAAGGGCAAGGCGACTGCCTATATCAGCGCCGAAGATGATGAAGTCACCGCTGGCAAGAGCTTCATAGTGGCAAGGCACGACAGCTCCGATGGCGAGTTCAGTGGTCCTAGGAATGGAGGGGTCGAGGGCGGCACAATCGTGTGGATGCTGTGCGGACTGCGTCGCTAGGTAGCTGTTGATGAGCCCCGAAGTGGTGCATACGCGCGGGAGCTTGGGAAGGTGATTGACCCATTCCGTCGAGCAGTTGGTGCACGTAGGCTCGGTGAGGTCCAAATCCTTGTACGCGGTGAAAACTTTCCCGGCCCTACTCTAGGCTCAGGAGGTGGCAGTGGCAACCAAGTGACGTGCCACTACGGGGGCGGAGGCCCATCGCTATGAGGCGGCAGCCATGGCCCCTGTTGATGTGGAGGTGGAGGCCCGTAGTCGTGGCGCGGGGAATATGGTTTAAGGACACAGGTGTGGTCGAGGCCATAGGTGACACAGATGGTGTAGGTGCTGTAAATTTTAGAAATTTTAATGTGATAAATTTTATTGTCAGCCAAAACTTAGCAGTTGGTCGAGCCTTCTCTCCATTTGTTTGGCTTAGGCCTACGATCTCTTAGCTATTGAGCCATCGGCTGTTAGGGTTGGGTGAAGGAGAAAAAGAGGAGATAAGGATAGAGCTCTTGGTGCTTGGTCTGGTGGCGGTGGAATGGCCTCCTCTGAGTCCTCCGCTCCTTCGTGCGCGCGTGGGGCTCTGCTGGCTATTTTGGTGGCCGCCGGATTGGCACTGGAGCAGCTGGATGGAGGAGCACGCACTTGATTCGGAGGTAAGGACCGAATCATGGTGTGTGCATGCGTCCAAGCCATTCCTTTTATCTTCTTCCTGGTTTTCTCCTCTCTGGACATGAGATTGATTAACATTTTTTGTTTTCCTCTCGGTCTTTCCTCTTTGCTTTGCATCGGTGAGTTGGAGCCCAGGGTTTCCTCCAGCTTGGCTGGTGTAGTTGGTCTGGGATGTGAAAGATTAGTGGTGTTTGGAGCCGAGGCTTGCCCACACATGCCGTCGAAGTGTGGTAGGACATTGTATCTCTATCTTCCTTCTCACCGGTAGCAACGGTGGGCGATTGAATTTCTAGGACTGCGACCTTCAAGTCGTGCCTTGCCCCTCTTGTCTGCTCCTTCCGACATATTTCTCTATGAGTATTTTTACTCTATTTGCACTGAACAACATGTTTATAGGTTCTTATGCTCAATGATGTTTAGTACATTGAATTGGACTTGTTTAGTTAAGTACAGTAGATAAGATATTGAATTGGACTTGTTTAGTTAAGTACAATAGATAAAATCTTAAGTGTTTCTCTGAGTGTTGGATGACTTAGACAGTAATTGGTTTTGCACTTTGATTTTCTTCGATCGCTGCCTACATATCGATTCTGTAGTTGTTCAATTACTACCTTGTTGTGTTGAGCCCTTGAACAGGTACTATTATTGACTATATTTTAAGCTTAACCTGTTGATTGATATTTGGAAGTGCAGTATGTCATGTTGATTTAGTAACTGAGGTTCTTGCCTTGTTAGTCTCTATTGTGCTGCTAGTCTCATGTCATATAGATGCTTATTTTCTTTAGTGCTTAAGAATTTGATCAATAAACTTGTCCAAGAGGCTATAATATTTTCAGAGAACTTTAATTCAAGACCTTTATCTAGGTGTGATCTTATTATACTTATCCAATTTATGATATAACTAATGATCAGTTTAGAAACAGAACAATTGAGTTATTGAGCCAACTCATAAAGTTATTTGAGAGCAAAAATTTATTTTCACATATTATTGTTTATCCTACAAATATCTATACATGATGGTTGTTATATCTATTGGCATGTTCTTCCATGATCATGTATATAATATTTATTCATTGTTATATTATTTATAGAATTTTGATATTTATGCATATATTATCGCATATATTATAATAGTAAGCCTGCTTGGCACTCCAACGTGGGTCATCAGCGGAGTGGTGGGTGGTGAATATGTTGGAGATACGACTGGTGAGCTCAACAGGGATACTCTGGATGTCGAGGGTGATAGCCGGGTTGGTGCAGGCGCGGTCGAGGAAGTCCTCGCCTCTCTGGAGGGTGCATCATGGTGTGGCCATGCCTTCAGTCCGACAGTCGGCTCTTCAGCGGGTGTAGAATCCGTCTCCTCCAGATGACCCATTCTGACTTCGCTGGCAGCTGCTGCAGTGCCAAGGAAGCCGGATCTGCGATGGCGACAACGGGAGGAGGCGGTGCGGAAGCCGGATCTGGGGTAGAGATGATGGGAGGAGGCGGTACGAAAGCCGGATCAGCACCGGCGGTGGCGATGAGATGAGGTGGTGTGAGTGCTCGGGCTGGGTCGAGCGGTGTGGTGATCTGCCACCGTTCCCGGTGCCACCACAGCCTCTTCATCGGAGGAAGCTGAGCGGCCATAGGGGTGAGGTAGTTGCGGTCGAGCAGAGACTGGCCCTTCCCAGTCTTGAGTTGGTTCCATTGTGTGGTGGAGGTAGGGTTGATGCAGCCAAGGGTTGTAGACGTCGAGGTGAGGTGGAGATGCATGATGGTAGTAGCACAGTCGGTGTACTGGGTCACAGCGAGGACCAACGACAATGCTAGAGCTCGTGTAGATACCACTAGAGCATGCGTCGGTGCCAAAATCGCCATTGAGGAAGCCTGCAATAGAGCAATTCTCTCAGCAAGTTGCTTCTCCATTTCGTGTTCCTCAGATTGTTGAGGCCGCTAGATCGAGGGGAGAGAGCAGGAGACCAGGAAGGGAGAGAGAGAAGCAGCAGGCTGGGATCAAAGAAGAGATTGGGGAATGGGGAAGAAGACGGAGGAGGAAGGTGTTGGGGGAAAATAGACCAGCCTGAGGATAATGGTCGAAGATTACCATCCAGGTCCGTCAGGAGCCTTGATCTCCAGACCCTCAGTTAAAGGCTCGATCTCTGAAGTCATCAGATCCCTTCACGGCACCCCTTCGTACCTGCGAAGCCTTCCCTTGTCTCAGCCGGCTTGGTCTCCTAAGGCCTCCCAAAAACCCTACCTAGCGAAGCCTCAGCCCCCCGAACCTTCGGCCTCCCGAAGCCCCGGCCTTCCAGAGTCCTACTTCCCAAAGCTTTCACCTTCCAGTTCCATGCCTCCCGAGGCCCCCGCCTCGGGCTGCTCAAGCAGCCTTCCTGAAGGCAGCAAGGTGAGTCAGCAGGCCTTAGAAAAGATCTGCCGGAAGGGGAGCACTGGTCGTGCTTTGCCTGCAAGGAAGTGATCGGCATTAAAAGCCTAGGTTAAGGGACGCCGCTCTGACACCCCGGCATGATGGAGGCTATCCTGACACCCAAAACAATGCAGCGTCGGGCCGCAATCGGCGACCGGCTCGCCCCCTTCAGGGGGCAGGCACCACGATAATTACCACGGTGGATATTTATCTCCCCGACAGGGTAGAAGGTAGTTATCCGGGATAAGGCCCAGTAATTTGGTTAGATCCCAGATATTTATACATTATGATAACTTGTATGCCAAGCTACGTACAACCCAAGAAATAGGAGGCCATGGTCCTCTGGGCAGTGGACGAGCAAGACAGCAAAAAAGACACAAAGGTGAAAACACACCAAGTCATGCTGTGATACTCCTCCTAGAGCGATCTATTTTTCTACCATCAATACATTCGTGATATTCCTTCGTCTTAAACTTCGTCTTCAAGCTTGAGTCTCCTTCTTAGAAGAAACTCTCGCTGTACTTGTTGGGGCAAGATGAACTCTTGCTCCAACAATGCGCCGTCTGTGGGGATTCGAATACAGAAGTGCTAAGAGAGGTAGGAATCCACCAAGAAAACCGCCAAAGAGTTAGCTAAAACCGCCATAACCACCGTTGCAAGCATGCAACCATATGCATGGCTGCCTTAGCCATACGCACTGTATGCATGCTCCAGCCTCGCTGCCGTGTGGGACGGCATTCCTTCGACCTTGGCCAACTCCTAGCCCTAGGTCGGTACAGGAACTCCAGACGGTGCGGAGGCCTTCCAGCCTCTGCACGACAAAGACCTCACCGCCTCAGGACAGGACACGGCCGAAGCCATGACCAAGTAGGCCGCCTTCCAATGGTTCTGGGTGGTCCAACCTAGGAGTGCTCCCACCTGGACTTGGTCCCCAGGTATCCCCTTCGACCACACCTGGGATACCCCGAGCGAGCCAACATCTTCGGAAAGTCTGTCCACCCAGTGACCTCCTTGGGCCCCTCAGGCAAAAGAGGGTTCCAAGGAGACGGAGGGCTCTAGGGTGTGCGGACAAGCCAGCGCCTCCGATGCCACCCTCGCAACACCAATCGCGCACAGGGAACCCCAAGCCCACCTCATCTAGGAGGCATAGTCAGAACCACTTCGGCCCCAAAAGCCGGTGCACCGGGCAGCCTCGATGGTCTCCTAAAGGGAAAGAAGACCCAGGGGAAACCACAGGCTCTGGGACACACTGCCTTCAGCAGCGACCCCGGCGACAACTCCAAGCTCCGGCGCCCCTGGAGCCACACGGGTGCATCCTGCACGGACCAGGGCACGACCACAACACCAACGACTATGACACCCTTATGACCTTCGAGGAGGAATACCTTGGAAGACAAACAGAATACCTGGCCACAGAAGGAGCGGGCAAAGGATGGCGCAGGGTCCAGAGGCCCGAGGTCAACTCTCGAGCAAATCCCTGGCCCTCAACCCTGCATCGTCGCTACCAACCCTACCAATGGTACCACGATTAGCAACGAGAACTGAGTCGCGGACACACCGTCGCCAGGCTCCGGATGGAGCACCTCTGGAGCCGGGCAACGGCTAAGGGCCGAGACGGTCGAGGACCGCCTCTCTCGACTAACCTTCAACTACGCCTCCAACATGCCATCGCTAGGCTCCGGACGGATTACCTCCAGGGCTGGGCAACAGCTAAAGGCTGAGGGGGTCAAGCATCGCCTCTCCCATCCTAGCCACAGGCTTCGAGGCCACCAAGCCTCGCAATAGAGGCCTTATTCCTACAAAGGTACACCCGCTATTAACCACCGAGTAGTTTACCTAGTGATCCGTCTTTCATATGGCTAAGTTACAGTCTGTTGGAGGCCTCCAATCTTATTGCTAGAAGTCTTTTTTCAATAGATAGCCACTAGGTAGAAGCAGTAGAACTTAAGTTACATTCTCACTTAGCATGAAAAGTTATATAACCTAGATATATTCTACGCTACTACTAGCTTCTTATTACCAACAGTAGAGTAAAAAACTTAGCTAAAACCATGCAAAATCCCTACACTTCCGCAGACGCATCGTGCCTAGGTCGCCTGGGGGGCGGGTCTGTCCAGGTTTCCTGGAAGGCGTTGTGCGGCCTCGAAAGTGTAGTTGCCACGTATCAAGGGATTTTCTTGATAGACCGTGTTGTCGCGTCACCCGTGGGACATCTTCGGGTGGCGTGACAAGCCCACATACTATGAACGTAGCATTCCTAGGTCACTTGGAAGTCAAGACTGCCTAGATTTCCTGGAAGGCATTGCGTAGTTTCGGTAGACAGTGAGGCCCACACACCGTGGGCGCCGCTTATGCCTAGGTCACTTGCAAGGCAGATTATGCCCAGGGTGCCGTCAGAAGGTATTTGCAAAACCTTGGGTGTCGAAGCCACGCCCCGGGGGATGTCCTCGGTAGCGGAGTTCGGGTGCTCCGAGAAATGCTGTCGCAAGGAATCCTTGTTGCACGACATGCCTACACACCACTGGCGTAGCATGTCTAGGTCACCTGGAAGGCAAAACTGCCTAGGTTTCCTGGAAGGTATTATGTAGCCTCAATAGTGTATAGATGCTGGTTATCAAGGGATTTCCTTGGTAATATAGTTGTGGCACCCCTGGGGGATTTCTCCAAAGGCGTGACAAGCCCATGCACCAGTAAGCATTGCTTGCCTAAACCCAAGGTCACCTGAAAAGGTTTCCCGGAGGGTAGGCTTTGCCCGGGTAGGAAGTGGAGACCACATACTGCGGGCGTAGCATGCCTAGGTCATCTGGAAGGCAAGACTGCTTAGGTTTCCTAGAAGGTATTGTGTAGCCTCGATAGTGTGTGGACGCCGCATATCAGGGGACTACCCTGATGTGAGGATGTGGTGCTCTGAGGAATGCTATCACAAGGAATCCTCTCTACACGACACGCTTATATACCACAGGCGCAGTTTGTGCCTAGGTCACCTGCAAGGCAGATTTTGCCCAGGGTGCCCTAGAAGGCATTGCATAGCTTCGGTCATATAAATGCCACATGTTAGGGTACATCCTTGGTGGACAGTGTTGCGGTGCACCCTGGACGTCTCCTCAGGAGCACAACAAGCCTACACACCGCAGACGTAGCATGCCTAGATCACCTGAAAGGCAAGACTGCCTAAGTTTCCTGGAAGGTATTGCGTAGCTCCAATAGTGTGTAGGACCTTCGACATTAATATATGCCAAGGAGTCTTACAAACCTCCAGCAAAAATGGTGAGTATTACAAAACCTTCAACAAAAACAGAGAGTCTTACAAACCTCTGACAAAAACGGAGAGATTTGCAAAACCTCTCATAAAAACGAAGAGTCTTACAAAAATCTCCAACAAAAACGGAGAGTTTTACACAAACCTCCGGCAAACACGGAGAGTCTTACAAAAACCTCTGACAAAAACAGAGTCTTACACAAACCTCTAGCAAAAACATAGAGTCTTAGAAAAACCTTCGACAAAAATAGAGAGTCTTACAAAAACCTCTGACAAAAATGGAGTGTCTTACACAAACCTCCGGCAAAAACGGAGAGCCTTACAAAAACCTCCGACAAAAACAGAGAGTCTTACAAAAACCTCCGACAAAAATGTAGAACTTTACAAAACCTCCAGCAAAAATAGAGAACTTTACAAAACCTCCGGTAAAAACGAAGAACTTTACAAACCTTTGATAAAAACGGCGAGCTTTACCAAACCTTCAATAAAAACGGAGAGCTTTACCAAACCTCTGATAAAAATGGAGAGCTTTACCAAATCTCTAGCAAAAAACCGCGAGCTTTACCAAACCTCTGCACAACGGAGAGGCTTACAAAACCTCTGGCAAAATGGAGAGACTTCCAAAAACCCCCAAGATAGGGATGTTTTCCAAAAACTCCGCCAGACGAAAAGGTTCTGAAAGGACCTAATGAGAAGAGTACCCCAGCATCTTGAAGGTTAATGCCTCCGTGCCGAATTGATACGAAACCCGTTGGCTTCCAAAGAGCACAGCACACATATCAAAGGGGTATAAAAATCCCCCTCCCTACAGGGAAGGGTATGACCCCGTGACTCAAACACGTATGGTAAAAGGTAAAATCAATACCCTACCATCTCTTTTGAAGACACATTTCATATATCATTTTATGAGTGTTATACTAACATGTAATAAAAGCCCACGCTTCGTGGGATGGGAAACATAGTGGAACCCTCGACTGTCCATTGCAGAGTGGGTCGTGGACTACCTCTCCCGCCTAGCCTTCGGCTTCGCCTCCGACGCGCCATTGCCAGGCTCCAAACGGAGTACCTCCGGAGCCGGGCAACGGCTAAGGGCCGAGGGGGTCGTGGACACCTCTCTCGCCTAGCCTTCCGTTTCGCCTCTGACACACCGTTGCCAGGCTCCGAATAGAGTACCTCCGGAGCCAGGCAGCGGCTAAGGGCTGAGGGGGTCGCGGACCACCTCTCCCGCCTAGCCTTCGGCTTTGCCTCTGACACGCTATTGCTAGGCTCCAGACAGAGTACCTCCGGAGCTGGGCAGCGGCTAAGGGTTGAGGGGGTCGCTTACCACCTCTCTCGCCTAGCCTTCGGCTTCGCCTCCGACACGCCGTTGCCAGGCTCCGGACAGAGCACCTTTGGAGCCAGGCATCAGCTAAGGGCTGAGGGGGTCATGGATCACCTCTCCTGCCTAGCCTTCGGCTTTGCCTCCGACATGCCATTGCCAGGCTTTAGACAGAGTACCTCCGGAGCCGGACAGTGGCTAAGGGCTGACGGAGTCACATACCACCTCTCCTGTCTAGCCTTCGGCTTTGCCTACGACACGTCGCTGCCAGGCTTCGGACAGAGTACCTCTGGAGCCGGACAGTAGCTAAGTGCCGAGGGGGTCGCTGACCACTTCTCCTACCTAGCCTTCGGCTTCACCTCCGACACGTCGTTGCCAAGCTCTGGATGGAGTACCTCCAGAGCCTAGTAGTGGCTAAGGGCCGAGGGGATTGCTGACCACCTCTCCCTCCTAGCCTTCGGTTTCGCCTCTGACATGCCATTGCCAGGCTCTGGACAGAGTACCTCCGGAGCCAGGCAGCGGCTAAGGGACGAGGGGTTCATGGACCACCTCTCCCACTTAGCCTTCGGCTTCACCTCCGACGTACCGTCGCCAGGCTCCAGACGAAGTACCTCCAGAGCCAGGCAGCGGCTATGGGCCGAGGGGGTCGCGGACCACCTCTCCCGCCTAGCCTTTGGCTTCTCCTCTAACGCGTCGTCGCCATGCTCCGAACGGAGTACCTCTAGAGCCGGGCAGCGCTAAGGGCTAGGTGGGGTCGTGGACCACCTCTCTTGCCTAGCCTTCAGCTACGCCTCCGACACATCATCGCCTTCAACCTGGGCAGTCGCTAAGGAACCCGGAGGGTCAAGGACCACCTCCGGAGCTTGTCTCCAATGGTTCAAGATGGACTTCGCTAAGTCAGAAATCTGAACAAATTGGGAAGGAGGCCCTACCAGTGCCAGGCCCGAGGAGTACGCAATAACCGGGGACGACGAGGTTGCCACTGCTCCACCCGGTTCTCCTTAGTTACCCATGTATCTACCACCACCAGATTCTCGAGGCCACCTCTCCCCCAGAAGGAACGAAACCAGCAATGATCTATGAGAGGGCTCGGTGCCCCGGTCGTTAGAAAAACTAGCCATCGCCTTCGAAGGGGACGAAGAAGCACGGTTTGGAGTGACGAAAGCACGCGCGCATGCAGTCACCCGTTCGAAAGATCCCATCACACTCTGATATGGAAGGAGACACGACCATTCCCGAAGGTCTATGTTATATTATTAAACAACTAGTACATCCAGGGGACACATACTGAAGCAAGAGTACATAAATTGCCACGAAAAAGATAGATCCCTACGGAGCAAGATAGGGCGAGAAAGAGTACAAGGTGACTAAGTTGAGCCATGAGACATGGATATATCATGGCGTAACCAAGTACGCCATCTCAGTGACTGCCTTCACCTACTATGGGTCCCGGTAGGGGCCACACATGGGACAACATATGCGCCTCATCTGCGGCCTGCCGCTGCGGAAGCCAATACAGTAGCCAGCTCCCGAGCTGTCGGAGGATGCTGAGGAGTCCGAGGAGGTCGCTGGCGAGGCCCTCTCCCTTGCCTTCCCAGCCTCCTCCTGCTTCGCGATCGGCCCCACAGACACCTGCTTGCTCTCCCCCTGCAGGATATCCCAGTCGATCTCCTCATCATCATTGGAGATATCGATGATCTCGATAGGCATGGCCTCCCTGGCCAAAGGTCGGGGTAGAGCAGCGGGCAACCACCTCCCTTGCAAAGATGGAAGCAGCGCGACCACCGGCGCCTCTGCCGACGATCGAAATGGTCCATCTCCCGAAGAAGCCGTCGAGATCATCGACATCTCCGAAGAGGATAAGGAGGAAGAAGATGTCATACTCAAGTCAAGGTTAACTACTGGCTCGTGGGGCTGTGGAGACTCCAACCAGGTAATCCCAGCTTTATACCCGGGCCACGCAGCCATGTAGGTCCTAAAGATGAAGTGGAACCGACACCGCCATATCCCCCCATTGAATACCTGGGAGGGGCGTGGCCATATCCGGGTTTCCTCCAACATGTGGCAGTGCTCCACGACAAATGCCTCATTTTCTCGTACAGACGTCCCGTCACATTAATAACCCAAACCCCTTTCTGCACGTGACAGGGGCATGGGCACAAGACCCTAAATGACCCTCCATTGTCAAATCAGAACGCGGCAGTGGCACGTCTTGTCCCGCCAGGCAAACCCGTGGGATTCTCCAATCCCACATGTAACCTCTACTCTAGCAACCTCAAGGGGCAAGAAAAGCCATACCGAAGGAATTCGGATAACCCATATCGGTCCCAACACGGACCCCATAAGTACACCACATCCATCGACGTCCCTCTAACCTGGGGTCCCTACGCCGTGCATGATAGCTCGAACAAGCTCCGGGGCAGATCGCCACCACCAGTACACCATCAGCCTTGGGCTCGCCATCAACGTCCAAGGTTTCAAAAATGAAAAAACTTCTTAAAGGACAAAGAATTGCCATTAAGCATCCTTGATGCTATACTAGGTTGGGGTTGATTTTTCCTCTGCATCCTCTCCCCCCTCTGAAACATCGAGGCCCGAGAATGAGAGGGTACTGTTGGGGGGAAAATAGACCAACTTGAGGATAATGGTCGAAGATTACCATCCAGGTCCCTTTGGAGCCTTGATCTCCGGACCCTCAGTTAAAGGCTCGATCTCTGAAGTCATCAGATCCCTTAATGGCACCCCTTCGTACCTGCAAAGCCTTCCCTTGGCTCAGCCGGCTTGGTCTCCCGAGGCCTCCCAAAAACCCGACCTCCCGAAGCCTTGGCCCCCTGAAGCTTCGGCCTTCCAAAGTCTTGCTTCCCAAAGCTTTCACCTCCCGGTTCCATGCCTCCCGAGGCCCCCACCTTGGGCTGCTCGAGCTGCCTTCCTGAAGGCAGCAAGGTGAGTTAGCAGGCCTTAGGAAAGATCTACCGGAAGGGGAGCACCGGTCGTGCTTTGCCTGTAAGGAAGTGACCAGCATTAAAAGTCTAGGCTAATGGACACCGCTCTGACATCCCGGCGTGATGGAGGCTATCCTAACACCCCTGACAGTGCGACGTCGGGCCGCAATCAGTGATCGGCTGGCCCCCTTCAAGGGGCAGGCACCACAATAATTACTACGGTAGATATTTATCTCCTCGATAGGGTAGAAGGTAGTTTATCCGGGATAAGTTCCAGTAATTTGGTTAGATCACGGATACTTATACATTATGATAACTTGTACGCCAAGCTAAGCACGGCTCTATAAATATGAGGGCATGGTCCTCTGTGTAGGGGACGGGCAAGATAGCAAAAAAGACACAAAGGTAAAAACGCACCAAGTCACGCTGTGATACTCCTCCCAGAGGATCCATTTTTCTATCATCAATACATTCGTGGTGTTCTTTCCTCTTAAACTTTGTCTCTAAGCTTGAGTGTCCTCCTTAGAATAAACTCAAGCCGTACTTGCTAAGGTAAGACGAACTCTTACTCCAATAGAAGGCAAGTCTGTTGTGTATTATTCGATAATCTCGTGTGCTGCTTCTTTTGTAGACTCTTCCCGGTTTGCTTGCCCCCACTTGATTGCCCAAGCCTGTACAGTTGATTGTATGATGTTAAATGAGATGGGATCTTGGTTTTGTACTAGATGGTTTTAATAAGTTAATATAAGTATATTGTTTGGTTAAATATATGATATGATATGGAAATATGTTTTGTTAGATATATTAGTGATATAAGAATATGTTTACTTGCCTTAAAAACATGTATTATATTCATGTATAATTTAATTATTTTATAAAATAATAATTTTTATATTTATTATTATCAATAAACTATGTTAATTAGTACTAATCATTACTAATTCCAGTTAATCATAATTTAAGTTATCAATAATCATCATTAAATACTCACAATAATAATTAGTTTTGATTAATAACATTTAATTATAACTAATATTTAACTCAAAATCCTTAATAACCACTGATATCACTAATCATTACTAACTATAAGTGGGAGTTAACAGAACATGTATGGTGTTATTTGACTGATTTTTATGTACGAGATAGTTCAATATCTGGATGAAATATCTCTAAATTGGTATCACTCCATCCAGAATGGTTCAATTAGATCCCACCAATTAAACACAAAAATGAAAGCTCCTCTTGACGTTCTCATACAGGCTCGCGCTGGTACGCCCAACCAAACCGACGGTAAAACTGCCAACCGATCAACCAAGAGAAAGACTACACAAATAATTGAAACATAATTGAAGAAGTGTACATCAAATAATCTAACCAACTAACCAGCCAACCGATCAACCAAGAGAAAGAGTAAGACGCAGGTCTACCTCCTCTACCACAACCTCCCCACCCATGCCCCCGCTTCTGCTCGTCGTCCCTCAGCTTCCACTGGCCATGTCGCCGAGCTTGGGCCTACCGCCGACATGATCACCCTTGGCTTCCCCGAAATCCTGCAGCGTGAACGCCGGTTTCCATGGCGTCTCCTCCGTCCTCAGTCTCTTCTTGCAAGTGCTCTGGCTCTTGAACAATTGTCTCTCGGCACGAATGTTGTCGAGCAACGTGTAAAACTTCACCTGCTCGTCTTCTCAGTCCCCGCCGTCGCGACGAGCGGTCGCGAGCTGCCGTTGCACAGCTCGGCGTGGCCGCAGCGTCTCCCTGGAGGCCTTGTCCATTGGTGGATCTGAGGCAGGATGTGGTAGACGAAGTGAGCAAACTTTTGCTCAGAGTGATGCGTATAGATTGAGCAACCTGAGGAGCATTTGCTTGGAAGTTGGCACGTGTGAAAGACCTTGATGGGACCGAGGACCTGACGATCTGAACAAGTCGTTATCCTTCTCGTTTTCGTTTTCGTTTCACTTTCTCGTTCTATTCGTGGCAACAGGCATAGGTAGCATGAGAGGGATGTAGATATTTGTTTGCCGGAGCAATCATTTCTCTGGGGCCTATTGCTCTTGAAACATAATCCCCATAAGATTCTGTTCTTCATTTGTTTCTACTCTGTCTGTGTGGCTTAAAAAATTCTGCAATCTTCTTAATTCATTATATATTCTGCATTGTTGACCTTGTGTCAGCTTTTTGCAGTATGTCACCATTCAAATCGATGTCAATTTACTTGTAATGAGATATCAGACTCCTCGTGGAAAGAAAATGGACTGTATTACAACTTGACGTTTGACCAGCATGTCTAAATGAGCAATGAACAATGTCACGTACGTATAAAGTATTGGTGGGGCACCGAAGGTTAGTCCTTATGAGGTTAGCCGGTCCTGGGCCATGAGGTGGTGAGAGAGGCTGGTAGTAAAACGGTTCACATATAGATCTGTTATCAATTTCAATCAAACATAATCTTCACCTATAAGTGGAATAATGATCAATATTTAATATTATTAGTAGAATTTGGTCACTTAATTCGAAAATCTATATGAAAGTTCCTGGAAGGCTTAAAATCTGAATCCCAATACAAATTGCAACATGTATTGTTTGAAATTGAAAAAAACTCAAATAATGATGATTGCTCATCTATGCTTATAAAGAAATCCTCAAAAGGCTTTTGTATCACTGGAAATACACAAAAAGCACATAATAATCTTAAGATAGAATTTGAGATGAAAAATGGGTAAAATCAAATCTTGCTTAGGTCTACAACTTGAGTATATTCCTTCAAAAATACTTGCATATTAGTCTGCATATATCCAAAAGATATTGAAGAAATTCAATATGAATAAATCATATCCATCATAACACCTTTGTTCATTCAATCCCTTGATATAGCTAAAGATCCATTCAAACATCGGGATGTCAATACCTTTGGGTTGCTAATGGATCTTACAAATACCATGCATAATATTGCATTTGCAAAAAACTTGCTAACTAGACATTGCGTAACTCCAACAAAATGCTATTGAGCAGGAGTAATAGATACCCTCATATATCTCGAAGGTACATAGGGTCTTAGTTTATTCTATCAGAAAAACTAATACATGACTATGGTTGGATATAGAGATATTGACTATTTATCTGATCCCCACGATATCAGATCAGAGACAGACTTTGTATTCTTATATGTTGGAACAACCTTATAATGGAAGTCATCAAAATAGACTATTGTGGCTACTTCTATTAACCATTCTGAAATAATATTGTTCATATTGCTTAAATACATATATGTTATATAAAAAGCCCTAAAGTTATTTTATCATCATAAATTACATAAAAATGGAGGATAAATACTTTGCAAATAATATTATGTGATAATCTTGTAGATTTATTCACCATGTCTTTAACAAAATCCACATTCTAGAAATGTGTATATGGAATTGGTACGAGAAGACTTTAAGATTTGGAAAGTTCAGAGGAGTAAACTCTTAGTATGTATAAATTGTCAATGATCCTTAGAGCATAAATATTGTACTATTTTTTATGTGCTTTTTCTTATAAAAGTTTCTCATATAAGATTTTTAATGAAGCAATATCAATGCAAACATATATATTCATATCATTTTTTTTCTAATTTTTTCTACTGGATTTTTAAAGAGTTTTTTTATGCATATCACGAGCGTATCTTTCCTCATATTTTTCCACATGATTTTTAGAGGAGGTTTCATTGAGTTATATAGAGCTGACAAAATTGATTAAGGGTGTGTGTTGAAGTTAATTTAACATGTGATCAATTTTAGTAACTGCAACAAGCAGTTGTAAATGTCTGTTGGAAGTACCAGATTCTGTATATATACACCAACAGTGCAATGAAAGATTGATTTCATTCTCTACTACTCTCGACTGTCAATTACATTTCTACTCGCAACATAGACGACACAGCGCCAGCGACCGAAGCACATGTGACGCCTTCTCTAGCATAGAAAGGGCGATATCTTTAGCAAAAAAATCAAGAAACTGTGACAAAGACGCCAAGTCCTATTACTTCATTGAGAGGAAGAAACTGTGACAAAGACGCCAAGTCCTATTACTTCATTGAGAGGAAGAAACTGTGACAGACCACCACCTACCATCGATGATGCCATCCAGTGGTTGCGTCGTTTTTCTAAATAAACATATTAGGTCTTGATAAGCCTCATAGTTGTACTACTAGTTGTACTACTAGATCTAAGTATACTTGGCTTCGAGAGAAGGATGCACTTGAACTGGAGCACCCATGAAGGACGTTGACTAGGCTATAGACGTGCGTACATTACGTGAAAAATAGATAAGGGTGATAGATCATAACCGTCATGAGTGATGGGTCTCGTATCCGTTACTCCGAATGCGTCACTGATGATATGTAATAAGTGACTGATAAAGATCTGTCACCAATAAAGTTATTGGTAACGGATCAAAACTTGACCCATCACAACTGTGACCCATCACTTATGACTAATATACGGTTTTTGTGCTTTTTGAACGCGAAAAAAAGTCAAAAAAATATTTTTCACCTAAGCCAATTCAACTTATACCTATCACCACTCGCCACGTGTCTCTACCTATTTTTCAGGCTATTTTTAGAATGCACGTTACGTGGGAATAGAAATCGCGATGGCCCCTCGCGCGCGTAGCTTCCTAACCACCTCAACCTTGCGTGCGTCCTGAAGGGACTCAGATAAAATATCTTTTTAACTATTTTGCCGAGGGTGATAAGTGATGGGTCATAACTGTAAGACGGATCATAGTTATGACCCATCACCAATGTTAATTTTACAATAGACATAAAAACCAGTTGACTCAGAATGCCTTCGGATAAATAGCCATAACTTTTGCATACGAACTCCGATTTTGGTATTTTTTTGACTCTATGGACATCTACAGAAAAAGTTACATTTGTTTCTCCCCCACTTTGTTGGGTTTGGCGAATTTTTTGAGGTCTAAACCGGCTTGAAAGATTGAGTTCTCGCCTTCGAAAGTTTTTGCACCGTTTTGGGAACAAGCGTTTGTGTCCATAGCCATTACTCCTTACATCAAATTTGAGCAGAAATGTACAATAGTTCATATTCTAGTGCTTCTGAAGTGAGGAAAAATAAGAAAAAAAAATAAAATAAAAATAATTTTTTTTTGCAATGTTTGGATCATTTTCTGTATTTCTGAATAATGTCATTAGTGACAGGTCATAACTTGACCCATCACTTATGATAGGCCTATGAGACCCATCACTGATGAGTTAGTCATTGATGACGGATCAAAACTTGACACGTCACCGATGACTAGCCTGTGATGACCTGTGAGTGATGAGTCGTCATTGGTGATGGGTCAAGTTTTCACCCGTCACCAATAACTGGCATTAGTGACGAGTCACAACTACGACCCGCCACTTTTATCATAAGTGACGGGTCATATTACGATCCGTCACTTATGTAGTGTCTCCTTTGTCTGTTTTTTACGTAGTGGTAGGTCAGGCCATGGTTATGCCAAGTTTCTAAATATACGCATCAAATGAATAACACCTAAATTTTGCACATGAAAACATTTGCAAGCACTGTTTCATTTGTTGCAACAATGGCACAACATTTTGTTGCACATTGCAATAAATATGCTCACATTACTTCCAATTAACAAAACCAAACAATGCTGTCAACAAAAATCAAACATTGTGTTGACGATCAAAATTGACATTTTGAAGTAATTTGGGTATGGTTATGTTAATTCGGTTAGCCGAATTATTTGACATCATGATTAATTAATTCGGTTTGATAGTTAAGTGATTAATTGGCCAAATTATTTACTAGCTGGTTTAATTCGGTTGTCAAATTCATGATTAGTCTTCATCAGATATTGTGTAGTTTAATTCGGCTCTTATATGGATCATTAGCTGAATAGAAAAAGTACCCATGCATTTACTAGCTAATTCGGTTGATTAGTTGATTTCATTAGTAATCGGCTTGCTAATTGAGTTGTTAATGCAATAGTTGAGCTAATGATGGATTAAAAGTGTTAATGTGGCAAGTTAATTAGATAATATTGATAAACATAAAAGAGAGAACATTTGGTTTGCTACGGCAAAGTGCATGTAGGCAACAAGCTAGCAGTGCATACAGACAATCAGCAGAGCAGAACGGGCATCAACGTCTTTTTCCAAGTGATAGCTAACATGTGATGCTAGAGCACATGCAGGTGGGTGCTCGACCACAGTAGCCTGGCCCCAGCACTCGATCACAACACCTCGACCACAACACTTACCACCCGACCAGATGAACAGTACTTATGACAAGATGAATAGTATTTTTAATCAAATGAACAATACCTCCGACCATATGGATAGTCCCGACCAGATGAATAGTACCACTGACAAGTGAATAGTAGCTGCGACCACGACTAGGTGATACGGACAGATGTTCGAATCAGAAACATGGCCAAATCGAAGAAGGTCGAACTGCAATGAAGAATATTTGAGTGAATATATAGGAATTTACGTGGTTAAATAGGACAGATATGTTAATTATAGAAAGTTCGGACTCATGTGTTATAGCCGAATCATATCTGTAAGTTTTATTCGGTTTGAATTAGAAGTCTTAATCTTGTACTGCTAAGATCTGCTGCCCTTTAAATATGAAAGAGTCATGGCCGATTGAAATATCGAACAGTCGATCAAATAACAATATGCATATACTATTTTTCTACATAGCTCCTATAGTCTCGTTCCTCCTTCTTTCTCCTGCTGCTGCTACTCGTTCTTGATCTCGATGACCAAGGACAAGCCGCCGCTGACCGTGCCCTGACGGGGTCCCTCCCAGGTGCGATTTGCTGATGAAGATCTGTTGCTGTAGTGCCAGACTGAGTTTCCCAGGTGCTACTCACCAGGTTAGTTATCCTTTGCTGGTTTGCTCGTAAATTTGTCACTCGTTGCCACGAAAGTGCAATAGTTATCTCTGTTACTGAACGCCCTGCGCGTGGTGCTACAGATTGCACACGAGGTACTCGTGTGTTAGCATGAGGATCTATATTTTAATGCCAACATATTGCTTGCAACAAGTATACATGTTTCCTAATATGTCCCCATGATATAAAATACTATTTTTCCCTATGATTCCAGAGGTACTCAACCAACATATGGTTTGAAGTCTTTCTTTTCCAATTTGGTCCCAAGTAAGTCAAAGAATATTCAAATCATATTAGAAGAAAATGTAGGTATATGCTTTCATCCGGTAGAATTTTATAAGTAATGTCCATTTTATGCCGAATATGCTACTTTTCATTACTCCAACGTTTTGGAAGAGGCAACACCAATCCTATGCTCTTGCAGTTAATTGCACAACATCTAGGGCTTTGTGCTGGGTGCCAACTAGAAAGACATTTAGTAGACACCTAATCCGTAATTGAAAAATCAAAAGTTTTTTCAATCCTATTTAGGAAACTTTATACACAGCGGGAAAAAACTGAAGAATCCTCAATTACCAGCTTGAAGGAAAAATTGTTTTCTTCTAAAAATGTTAGACCCACAATTTCTGGTATCTAAAGGCAAGCTGAAATTCCATAAACGGTTTCAACTTCATATTTTGAATCGATTTTTTGAACAAAAATAACAAAAAAAGGATTTGGAGGGTTCGAACCCATGAACTCCTTCATGAATTGGGTTGATATTTATTCCAAATCTAAAAACTCAAATTCTCGATTTCTGTAATGGTTTGTGAATCATGGGGATGGCCAAGAGGTTCGGTTATTGAAAAACAATGGGTTTTATTTTCTGTCTGGCAGCAGCAACATGATTTTGGGCAACTATGCTTGGAGGGGTGATTCGACGGTAGAAGGAAGGAGATTTTGAAACTTAGACAAAGGGGAAAACAGCATTGTTGTTCATTTTCCCTAGCCTACAACTCCGGCATCCAATCCTCGCCTTACTATCTACTTATCTATCTTGAACTAGTAAGTGCGCACATGAAATCTTATGTAGAATCCAAGATTGATACATTTGTACATTGCATAATACAAGAATCAGAACACACCGATAACCTCATGCATTAAAGAACATGAACATGAATCCAACATTGACTTAGTTGTGTGCTACAAATTCGACTCAGTTCATCAAAAGTCAAAACTAAAACATTGATTCAGTTCATCAATAATCAAAAGTGAAGCATTCTAGTGTTTCATTGTTCAGTACTACAAAAGCTATTTTTTGAAATACCTATTGTTTATTTCTACATGCAGTTTATATGATAATCCGCCTGAGTAGTAGGCTGGAACCCGATGCGGTTGTGGACCACCTGTGAAAACTAATTTCCACAGATGGTTCCTTATATGAACCACCTGTGTAAATAGCTCCATTATCACAGGTGGTTCATATAAGAAACCTCCTATGGAATGCTTCGTTTCCACATGCAGTTAACATAAGGAACCATCTGTGGAAATGGACTCCATTATCACAGGAGATTCACATAAGGAACCGCATGTGGAATGCTTCGTTTTCACAGGCGACTCCTTATGTAAACTGCCTGTGAAAATAGAGTCTGTTTCCACAGGCGGTTCCTTATGTTAACCGCATGTGAAATTATTTTTCACAGGCGGTTAGTTATATGAACCGCATGTGATAAAAGCTCCATAAATAGTATCTATCCAAGGGGAGCTCGATTCAGACCGAGTTCACTGTTGTTCGAACAGTACAGTTTAAAAGGCGGCCACGAAATTTGAAAACAAAGGGGGAGGTTTTGTTTTTGAATTCCTTGGAGGAGATATCCCTAACTAGCATCTTTTTGAAGTCTAGATTTAGATTTATGATTTATTTAGGGTTTGCATAGGTTCTAGAGACGCTCATGATTCTAGCCATTTAAATCCTCAAATTAGCTAAAATTTGTGGTAATGTTGATTCAATTGTATAGCTTCACATGATTCTAGCATTATATTTCAAAAATATTGCTTCAATGTGATGTTTTTTAGGCTCTAGGATGTTTTATCATGAATGAGGATTTTTTTGATCTAGATCTAGATCTAGATGTAGAGGGAGAGAGAGTAATGAATCCACATTGTTTTGAGCCATAAATTTGCTCCAATGTAGACTCAATTACGTAGACATATTATAATCATAACATACCCAATTTTTTCTATTGTTTTTAAAATTAATTATGATTTTCTTATTAACTAATTAATTAATTAATTTATGTAATTTTATGGTTGAAGTTAAAGATGGACAGATCATGGATGTATGATGCGCCAATATATGGAGAAATATACATCAAAGGACTCTATGATTTTATTGAAACCACCGAGAATGATGCTTTGACTAAGAAGATAAAGGAAATATATTGTCCTTGTTCTGACTGTAAGAACAAAAAATTTTGGGACAAATTAAGTATAATCAAATCACACTTGATCTTGAGAGGTTTTTATCGAGGATTACACATATTGGTCCAATCACGGCAAACAACGTACATGCGAACCAAACGATGACATCGCTGCTGATCAAGTGGATGGTGATGATGAGGGAGTTGAAGGTGACACTGATGTTATGATGGATGATGATACCGATTTCGATCTGGAGGAAATGTTGCGCCATGCAGAACCGTATGTTTTAAGGGACACGAGAGGTTTAATTAATTTTGAGGTATTACAGAAGGCTTTGAAGGAACTTTTGTATGAGGAATTAAGGTTGAAGGCCAGCAATGGATGGTCCAACAAGAGTTTCAGATCTGTTGAGCCTCTTGGCAAATATGCTTATGAAACCTAACTCCTTGCCGACCACCACTTATCAGGCAAATTAGCTTATATGTCCGTTCTCATTAGATGTGCATAAAATACAAGCGTGTCCGAACCACTATATCCTCTACCGTAAAGAGTATGAAGTCTTGGATAGATGCCCAGTGTACAATGCAAGTTGGTATAATAGGAAGAAGAGAAGAAGTCCTACCATGGTGATGTGGTACCTGCCAGTGATCTCCTGCTTGCAGCGTCTGTACTCGAACGCTAAGGACTCTGAAATCATGTGTTGGCATTTCAATAAGTGCAAGAAGGATGAAACTATGCTTTGACACCCCGCTGATGCTAGCCAATGAAGAAAGTTTGATGCCATGTATCTAGATTTCGCTGAAGAACTAAGGAATGTAAGGTTCGCGTGGAGTACCAATGGAATGAATCTTTTCGGTGACATGAGCATGTCACATAGCACTTGGCTAGTAGTCCTAGCCATCTACAACCTTCCTCCATGGTTATGCATGAAGCGAAAATACCTTATGCTATCCATTCTTATCTAAGGACCGAAACAACCTGGCAATGATATAGATGTGTTTCTGGAACCGTTAATGGAAGATATGGTGAAACTGTGGAACGATGGGGTTCGGGTGTGGGATGAGTTCCGACGACAGTATTTCACGTTGAAAGCCATGATTTTTGTTACCATCAGTGATTATCCCCCCTTTTTTTCCTATCGGGACAGGTTAAAGGGAAGCAAGGATGTGTAGTGTGCTTCGATAAAACTACATTTGTGTACCTTCCGGACTCACAGAAGGTAGTGTACACGCGACACTGACAGTTCTTACTCAAAACTCACAGAAACCGCAAGATGAAAAAACATTTTGACAACACGGTTGAGCAAGGTACTGGCCCAAAACCTCACAGCGGGGCACTAGTGTTTGAAATGATCAAGAGCATCAAGATTGTTTTTGGGAAGCCGCCGAAGGGTAAAAAGAGGAAGAAAAGAGACACCGACCGGCATGCTGTGGAAGAAGATACCGATTTTCTTTAAGTATTTGCCCTACTAGAAGGACTTGGACGTTCACCACAGCATCGATGTCATTCATATTGAGAAGAATATGTGTGATAGCATCCTTGGCCTCTTACTGGACATACCAGATAAGACAAAAGATGGAATCAAGTAACATAAGGACTTGGTGCATTTTAAAATTAGGCCAGAGCTATACCCTAAAGACAGATCAAATGGGAAACATTATCTTCCCCCAGCTAGCTACTCTCTAACATATGAGGAGAAAATGCACTATGCAAGTGCTTACGTGGGGTGAGGGTCCCGACTGGTTACTCATCCAACATCAAGACATTAGTCTCGATGAAAGATTTGAAGCTAATCGGCATGAAGTCTCACGATTGTCATGTGACGATGACGCAGATGCTTTCTATTGCAATCAGGGGTATCAAGCCAAGATACATAAAGGTGATCATCACACGGTTGTGTTACTTCTTCAACGCAATTGTTCAAAAGGTGATCGATGCTGAAAAAATTGGGTGCTCTACATAGTTACTTGTAGAGACTCTGTGCCAACTTGAGATGTGCCTCCCTCCATCCTTTTTTGATATCATGGTACACCTCTTGGTTCACATCATGAATGAGATAATTGCACCGAGCCTTTTATTCTTACATCAGATGTATGCATTTGAGCGGTACATAGGCATTCTCAAGGGCTATGTACGGAATTGTGCTCACCCAGAGGGTTCCATGATAGAGGGCTACAGTATCGAGGAAGTTGTTGAGTGTTGTATCGATTACATAAAAGATGCTAAACCGATTGGTGTACCTATATCTCGACATGAGGGGAGGTTTTCTGGGAGAGGGACCAAAGGAAAGAAAAGATTCATCGATCATGATTACAAAGCAGTGGAAGAAGCATATTTCACCATCTTGTAGCAGCTCTAGATAGTGGGGCCGTACGTCGAGCAACACCTGAATGAGCTTCACACAGAAAATCAAGGCCGCTCATATGATTGGATCTTGATAGAGCACAAGCGTTGCTTCACCACATGGTTCAAGAACCAAAACCTTCCAGATGGTGAATCTGTAGATAAAAAAATGTGAAAATGTTGGCTTGTGACCCATCAAGTTTAGTTACGTCTTGGCAAGCGTATGACATTAATGGGTACACGTTTTATACTAAACAGAAGACAAGAAGAGCCCGAGCCAAAACAACAATGTTCGGATAGAAGCCTATGACACAAAAGGGCAAAAGATCACCTACTATGGTTTCATAGAAGAAATCTAGGAACTCGACTATGGAATGAATCAACAGATCCCCGTCTTTCGGTGCAAATGGGTCAAACACCCAAATAGCATGACAGTGGACAACTATGGGTTCACAACTATCGACCTCAGCATTGTATGCCACAAAGATGACCCATGGGTACTCACTGATCACGTCGCACATGTTTTCTATATAATCGACCCCACAAATGAAAAGAAGCACGTAGTTGTTGCTGGAAAATAACGAATTGTCGTAGTTGAGAATGTGGAGGATGAGGAAGAATACAATCAGTTCAACGATGTGCTACCTTTCGGAGATTCAGAAAAGATCAAACTTGTCGAAGCAATTCTCGATAGATCTGTGATGCTTTACATGCGCCTTGATGGTGTAGAGAAAACAGTTCAAGGCAAATAGTTTCATGTTATGCAAATTATTTTCCAATGTGACATAACCTAAAATTTGTATAAATTTAGAATAAGCTTTAATTTGTATCCAGGACTTGTATGCATGATGTAAGAATATGCTTTAATTTATATCGAGGGCATGTATGTTCCTTAGGTAAACCGCCTGTTGAAATGATTTCTATATATATATCCGTGCGAGGCCCCTAAAACCCTAGTCAATTGACGAAGTTTGCCCGCCCTGTCAAGCTACCCAAGTTAACCACGCCCTCTCCCTTTCCGTCGTGCCCTCTCCCTTTCCACCGTGCCCTCTCCCTCTGTCCGTTGCCCACCACTCACTCTTCCTCTCCGACGAGGAGGGCCACCCCACAATGCCGCTGCCCTCGACGAGGTGGGGCCACCCCGCGCCGTGTCCCCCCACGGAGGAGGACTGCGCCAAGGACGAGTCGCCGAGGACGAGCTACCGCCATCGAGGATGAGCCACCGCCATCGAGGATGAGCTGCTGAGCCACCGTCGCCGCCGAGGTGTCCGAGGCACCACCGCCCGAGCCACTGAGGCAGAGCCGCCGAAGAGGACCGCGTCACCGCCACCGGAATGGTGAGTAGGCATCCCCCTTTATACCTGGCCAAGTCATCGTAGCCGGTGCTCTGGCCAAGCCATGGTCCTTTCTTGTGCTTTGTGATGTTCGGCCATCAAGCCGTCGTGCTCTGTGATGCTTGACCTAGACTTGATGGTGCTCTGATGGTGCTCTGATCAATGCGGTGCTCTGTGTGATGCTATATACATGTGCTCTGTGATGCTTGACCTAGATTTGATGAAGCTCAGATGAATGCGGTGCTCTGTGTGATGCTATATACACTTGTTAAACCGAATGCATCTAATTGCTATATGATCATGCTCTTAGGTATTTGCTATCTTGATCAGGATTTTTAGTTATTTTCATTTCCAATGAAGCTTTCAATTGGCGATCTGTCGCGCAGAGCCTTTGTGGTAGTGCTATGCCTCTTAGGGGTCCCTTAGAATTATAAGAGCTGCTAGAAATTTCAAGGATTTTAATCTTTAGGTATTCTTGATATTGTAAGATTGGATTACAAAATATCTAAAACTTGATATTTTTTCAGAAACCCCTGAGAACAAGATAGCGTGGTTAATTTAAAGACATTACCCTTGTGAAAATGTGTAATTTTGCAAAATCTCTATCGCACCATGCAAGGAATACTTCAACATTGGGGACAGACTTTCCACATTATCTTACACAATAGCTCCAAATTAAAACTAGGAGGGAATCAAATATATGTAGTTGGAATATTGATCAGCCGGTCTTATTTTTCTGAGAAAATTATGTGTAAATCCTATTATGTTTGATTTATTCACTGCTGGAAACCAGATATTTCTTGACAACGCCACTTACACGCATGCATGCATGGTAACTACCACACTTGTTGGTTACAAAACTGATGGTAACTCAAACATAAATTTACTTGCAAGAACAATTCAGTGTTGTGGTGTATTGTTGTATTTTTTTAAGAGATAGTGTTATGGTTTAATGTTGAAGCAGTGTCTAGGAAGAGTAGGAACATAGCCAGAAAATTTAAATAATAATAATAAAAAAGACAAAGTTCTTAGTAAATTAGCTGTTTCATTTGTCTCTAAACACAGCGCTGATCTTAAGCTTGATATTTAAAAGGTTATGCAGTACTCAGTATAGAGTATCTCAATTGTTTTAGAATCTTCATGTTTTATGGTCAAACAATGTTTTTCCCTAGAACTTGCATCCACCCAAGTACACATGCATGCATATATTTTATGCGCCCGTTAAAACTGATTCTGTAAACTTTAGTCCATAACAAGAATATAATTCGTTTCACAAATTAAAGAGTAACAATAACACATATATGCATCATTTTACCGCGCACGTGGAGCAAATGATCCTGATCACTTTTTGTTGAGAACATCATTGGCATCCGATATTTCGAAGATGATGGTGCATACTCAGGGCAGTTTTCAGTAAAACTGATATTGTGGACCTTGAAATTCTCCTAGCATCAATTGACACAATCAGGTTAGTATGAAGATTCGTTTTTCGAGAGAGAATACTGCATAGTGTACATCCATTTCAAGTATAGCGCGCAAAATGTTTTTGCACGTGCAAGCTCTAGACTCCTTCCTCTGAGAAAGCAGTACTAAATGCTTTAATTTGTCTCTACTGTACTCATGACATGACCCATGCATGCAATCATCATTTTGAAATAATCTATTCTGGAGTTACAGATTTCTGTTCTGGTTTCCCCACATGTGTTATATATGTTGAAATATGGTCATCAAATTGAAATAATATAGTATAGTAGAACTGGACTTAACTGGTCCAGTGAAAGCTCCTACAAGCATGCAGAGATATGAATTGATTGTCATGGTTGAGAGCTCATCATAGAGCCTTTTTTTTATTGTTTCAAGGGAGGATCGGATAATCTTGCTGAAATGTTTGTGTGATTAGCAACAAGGGGTCAAGATTTGCCAATTTTAACTTGCCTCAGATCTTTCTTGAAAATGTTCCTAGGTTAAAGCAAAAAATGTTCCGCTCAATAGGAAATTGTTTGAAAAAGTGACCGAGAAAAATACAAAATCTCATATAGACCTAAGCATCAAAAGCTTGGTTCGAAACAAGCCCAATCCTAGCCTGGGTCCATCTGGGGCGCATACAACACCTCAACCTCTACTTGATTCCTTTTCTTTTCTCTAAAATAATATTACCCATTGCAATTTGATCTTTATTGCATCTTGCTTCACAATGGCATATTAGAACGAGAAATTTCATTGATGAACCATTGCATACTTGTTATTTTTTCCGGGCAATAATAATCCAGCGGTCGATTAAGTATCATGGGGTAGAAGAGGATAGTAACTCCTAAGAAACTAGAAGCAAGCAGGATATCAGATAGGAGCCTAAGCCCCCTGAAGAAACCAGAAGTATAGAGGATGCTCGCAATAGAGGCCTCCTCGGCATAGAGGACGCTCGCAATAAAGGTCTCCCCGGCACAGAGGCCCCTCACAATAGAGAGTGCCTTGGCATAAGATGGGGCAGATGCAAGCAAGAAGTCGGATAGGAGCCCAAGCCTGCACCAGCCGTCCTCCTACTATAGCAGCGAAAGCTCGGGCTCGTGTCACAGTCGAGCCCTGTTTCGTGCGATCGGAGAGCCGACGTCGAGAAAGTGACAACGAGTACAATCCCCCAAAGAGGTATTTAGTTGAGTCAATGTATTTTATACTTCTTAAATGGAGGAATTTTTTTGTTTATGTCAACTCTCCTTTTTTTCTCTCTAGAGGGTGAGGGTGCAAAGATCTTCGCGTCGATCATCTGTACCACAACCTTTTGTGCCACACCTTCCTCTCCCTTTGTGCCCGAAACTTCGGGTCCCTCTGGGGTTACGCTGAAACAAAGATGGGACGAGCGAAGTAGAAACAAGTTGTCGTCTAGCACTTATACAATAACGCAAGTCGGTGTTGGAGATCCTATTGCACCTCATGAGGCCTGCGCCAAATTCCGCAATAGTTGTGGATTTCTTGTCAAGGAGTATGTCTCAATCACTATAACTGATTGATGGTTGCTGCTAAAAGAGACAAAGGAGTTCCTATGGGTAAAATTGCAGAGAACCATCCGATTCCCCTCGGGAACAGAGGAAGCTGCCGAACAGAATGCATTAAAAACTATGGGAAAGAGCTTCCAGGACTGGAAGAGTGAGCTGAATGACTTCATGAAGAAGAACTTGGTACCCTTTAATAAATATGGAAAGATTACGCCAGACCAATAGGTGGAGTTTGTTAGGCAGAAGACCACACTTGAGGCCATCAAACTGGGTGAATTTTTTAATCACCTTGGGAAGAAGAACAAGTACCACCATCACCTGGGCTCATCCGGGTATGCCCCCAAAATTTTTTAATGGAGGAGGCAAGAAGAAGAGGCTGCCCGTGTTGGAAAACCCAACCCTTTGGATAATTGTGACAAGCGAACCAGGAATTGGGTCTACGCTCGGTCAGAACGAACCAAGTCTGTGGACTTAGCCTTCAAAAGCCCTGAGATAATGGAAGCCACCCAGACCATTCAAGAGATTGCTAACGAAGGGTCTCTAGAGCCTGACAGGGAGAATGACCTGATTACTAAGGCCTTGGGGAACAAAGAACACCCGGGTCGCACTCGAGGCATCGAATCAAAAGTGGGCTGGAAGCATAGGTTCCCAGATGCCGTGGGCCAGTACAAGACCCGTGAAAGATATAAAAAAACCTAGAGGAAGAGATACAAGAACAGGTAAAAGGTCCAATTCATGAAAATGTGGAATGAAAAGGAGAAGGAAAGAGTAGCATTATTGATGATTGAGCAACCAACTAGCCCAGGCTTTCAGAGCAGCTTCGGGTCCATGCATACCGATAACCTGAGATATCTTGTGGATGATATTACAGAGGCTACCCCTTGCATGTTACATGTTCCAGTCGGCAAGGCAAACTTAACTGTTGAGGCTACCACGGGCCAGGACATTCTAGGCCATGTGTTTCACAATCAAGACATTCCGACCAGTTACGCCAAGGTACAACTGGACTCAGTACAACCACTTTTCATTAAGTACAAGCTAGACATCAACACACCTGAGGGTATCAAGATTCTCGATGAGGCTATTGGCAACTTCATTTTGTGGCTCAGACGGGATATCATCTTCAGTCATCAGCCGTCACAATCGCCAACGCCACGGCCGCCCCCGCGCCCAGCATCTCTGCCTCAGGCATCTCCACCCCAATGCCAAGCTTCTCCGCCTCAGGCACCATCACCCCCTCGCCTTGTCTTTCCGCCTCAGGCACCATCACCCCCTCGCCTTGTCTTTCCGCCTCAGGCACCTTAGCCCCCGCGCCTAGCATCTCTACCTCAGGCACCTCTGCCCCAACGCCAAGCCTCTCTGCCCTAGGCACCTTTGACCCCGCTTCCAGTCTCTCCGCCTCAGGCACCTTTGCTACCGCGCCCAGTCTCTCCACCTCTGGCACCTTCACCTGAGCATCGGAGAGTCCCTATCATGGTTACCCCATTTGAAAATACTCTAACATCTCCGGTGAAGAGGTGGCTTCTGTCCTCAAAAGCAAAGACATCATCCGCTCCGGAATCTCTAGCGAAGGGTGATCTGGCGAAAGAGACCGACAAAACATTAAGTTCCTGTTAGTTGGATTTCTTGCCTACACCAGATGTTCCTGAGAAATATGACAATGGCAAGCTATTTCTGCCATTGTTTTAATTCCAAAAAGGTCCATGAGAGATGAGGAGATTCCACGAATGGTACATGAGGGCATGCCATGCTGGCTTGTCTATAATCACTGCTTCTGTCCCCCACTAACGTTTAGCTGAGCGGAGACTCCTATCTCATGGTGGATTTTAAGGACATGCACACTTTATTCTGCTGCGACAAACTCGACATCAATCTCATAAGCATGTGGTGCCTGTAAGTACCTACAATTTACCCCTAAGTTCATATATCTGCCATTGTATGCTATAGAAGCTAATGAGGACTGACTTGTTATGTAGAATGCAATTTAACGGTACGGAAAAGTTGAAGTTACCGGTCAAATTCATTAATCCGCAATGAATTTCCCAGCCCAACTTGGTCATGATCCCAAGATTAAGTGAAAGAGTAACAAGGAGAAAGCAAGGGTCATAAGAGAAATGACCAAATCACGAAGGCTTGAAATGTCAACCTACATAGGAAGGGCTATGTTAGAAATGCAAAACAAGGACTACATCATGGTTTCCTACAAGTTTAAGTAAGTGTGATACGTCAAAAACCTAACATAAGTATTCAACTTAATTGGTCGATCAAGAACCTAACATAAAGATTCATGTAGCAACCACTTTATTTGTATAATGCTGATGCCAAAGTCGAGCAGACTCGTGGTCCTTGACTCAGCCGTTCTCCCCCAAAAATCGTACCAAGATCTAATTAATGTTATATAGAGGTAAAGAAAATCCCCATACATAAAGTTCTTATCAATCATTTATGAATTAATAATTACTTATTGGCATTCGAATAGGGCCTATAAGTGGTACGTAATGAAAGGTGGTATACACGATGCAGCCAAGCCGGATGCGATGGCGCTTCGTACACATTTTTGGGTAATAACACACCTCTAATGCTTGTATCTCACTATTTATGACGAAGAGTTTTATTGCACTAACGAATACGTTGAGTTTTTATTTGAAGTGCCACAAGCAAGGTTTCAACACCATCCTTTGTGGATTTTTGTTTGCCAGTTTCTTAGGGTAAACGGGAGGTACACAATGAACCCTGAGGATGTAAGTCATCATTGCACTTTACATTCTTATTTGGTTCTATTTCTGTTGTTAGTAGTGTTTTAGCTATTTAAGTTGTATTTTTATTTTAGGCACGAATGATCTAACCTACCCACACCTCTCTCAAAGATAAAGATATCCAAAAATATCCAACGTGATATGTGCCTATTCATCATGCACGAAGTCATCCACAAGAGTGGCATATTCTTCGATCTCGGAGGCGAATTGGCTAGCTATCCGAGACTTTGTGGGTGGAAGATGAAAGAATACTTGTGTTGAATATTTGGCTTGTGATGTAAATTGACTTGTGAAGTAAAAATATTGTACTTGTAAATAATTTTGTATTTGTGTTAAATATTAGACTTGTGTTGATTCAAATACCGTTGAAATCTGTGATGTTGGAATCTAGAGAGAATAAAATATATGCTCTTTATTATTTTTTGAATGAAATACATACCACAGACGGGTCCTTATGTCGCCCGTAGAAATCTACCTATCTACAAGCGGTTGCAAAAGAGGCCACCTATGGAAAGCTATTTCCACAGGCAATTCACTTAAAGAACCGCCTGTGATAATACATTTCCACAGGTAGTCTCTTCTGTGCCTGTGGAAATCGTCCATTTCCACAGGCTTTTGATCACAGGCGGGTTTGCTAAACACCTGTGCAAATGGGTTATGATCCGCCTCTAAAAATAATTTTTGCAGTAGTTGTTGTTGCTTTCTTGTCTTGAGCCTCCCCGCTCTCCAATGATTCATTAGCTAGAGATCCTTGAAGAAGGCATAAACTAAACAATGTAATAATTACTTAAATCTATGCTATACTTTAATTTACCAATACAACAGGGCCACCTTTTATATCTACACTATTATAGAACCAAACTTATATGCCGGCACATCACTGCTGGTTCCTAATGGATCAGCAGTGATGGGGCATCACTGCTAGTTCGTAAGCCGTGCGGGAAATTTTTTTACCGTGGCTTACAAACTGACAGTGATGAGGGGAATTACTGCCGGCTGGTTATATGAGCCGGTAGTGATGTCTTGTTTATATAAAAGTGGTCCTCTCCTTTCCAAACCCCATCACAATAGAGAGGACCTCTGTTCTTGCTCAGTGGTGGTCATTTTTGGTCACCTAGTTCTTGGGGGCTTCAAAATTTTGAGAAATCCTCATGCCCAAGATATGTAACTTTATCTCCAATCTATTTCTAGTTGAATTTTATTTGCTAAATTGCTCTAGATTTTGATATGAAGGAGATGAACCTATGCCCATGATGTTTTAAGACAATGTAGATGTAATTATACCTCATTTATGATAAATAAGCTTCCATTAGTAGCTTATGCTAGAAAGTGTCTTTATATTGATTTATATTAACTATAGGTATGAGCATATTTATTTTTGATTTTTAATGAATTAGAAAAATTAGCCATAAAATTAATGTATATAGCAAACTCCAATTACATTTTTATATTTTAATTAATTAGCAAGCTCCAATATAGAAACTTTAAGTATAAGCATATTTATTTTGATTTTTAATGAATTATAAAATTTAGCCATGATATTTAGGTATGTAGCAAGATCCAATTTTTTTATATTTTATTTAAATAGCAAACTCCAATATACAAACTTTATGTATGAGCATATTTATTTTCTATTTTACTTCATTAGTCCTACATAATAGTTGAATAATAATGAAGAATTCTAGGGATAGCACCAACAAACACTCATCGGAAGCGGATGCGAAAGCATAGAAAAGGCGGCTCCTCTAACCCGGGCTAATTACCGGTAATTTATTTGTTGGTGATTGAAAAATATTCTAGATATTTTGAATATAGATTTACAATAATGATATAATTGTAGATGGAAAGAAGATGGATGCACGATGCGAGCCGTGTGAGCGTAGAAAATACAAGAATGGCGTGAAGTATTTCTTGGTAGTAGCCGCGACGCACAAGTCAAATACATAGTTTCAATACATGTGTTGTCCATATGTCGATTGCGAGGACAAGAAACAGTTTTCCACCACCCAGCAGATATATTCCTACTTGATTCCAAGGGTCTTTATGCCTGGCTATACCCGTTGGACTGAGCACAGTGAAGTTGAGATCGTATAGTAAAGGCAACACATTAGTAGAGAAGATGAATACTTTTGCACTGATATGTCAGCTGATGAATACATCGATATGCCACATGTCGGAGATACGTTGGCCGATGATGATCTAGAGTAGATGTTGGCTAACGATGATCTGGAGTAGATGTTGCGTGATGGGGAGAGGAACTTCACCAATTAAAGAGAATTTCAAAAGTTTTAGCATATGGTAGAGGACTCTAAAACACCGTTATTCCCGGGCTATGAGAAGGAGAACATAAAGTTACATATCGTGCTTTCACTGCTGCAATTGAAGGCAAGCAATGGGTGGTCTGATACAAGCTTTACAGAGTTATTACTGTTCTTGAAAAAATTATGTCCAAAGAAAAATGTTCTACCAGAAAATACGTAGCAGGCTAAGCAGGTTGTGTGCTCATTGGGATTGGAAGTGCATAAAACACATGCATGTCCAAACAATTGCATGTTGTATCACGAAGAGCATGCAAGCTTGGAAGCGTGTTTCATCTGTGGTGCAGCATGGTACAAGCGTGATGGTGATGATATCAATGTTGAAGGAAAGAAGAAAAGGCCTCCCGTCAAGGTGATGTTGTATTTTCCTATAGTCCCCCATTTGAAGTATTTATTCGTGAACAAAATGCATGCCAAATTGATGTGATGGCATACTAAGGAGCGCAATAATGATGGAATACTGAGACACAGTGGTGATTCTACATAGTGGAGAAACGTCAATATTCCATGAAGCCCTTTGAAGAAGATGTGAGAAATATAATATTTGGGTTGTATAGATGGGATGAATCCATTCGGCAACATAAGAAGTAGTCATAGCACTTGGCCTATGACTTAATGTATCTACAACCTTCCTCCTTGGTTGTGTATGAAACATAAGTACATTATGATGTCGGTGATGATACAAGGGCTGAGGCAATCTGGCAGTGATATCGATGTCTACCTGAAATCATTAATGGAAGATCTTGTAACACTGTGGAATAATGGTGTGCGGGTATGAGATGAATCCAAACGATAGAACTTCACCCTATGCGTAATGTTGTTCGTAATAATCCAATATTGGTCAGCCCTTGGTAACATATTGGGCCAGACTATCAAAGGCTACTTTGCATGCATGCATTACTTGGATGAAATATAGAGCTTATGGCTAAAGAACTGCCGAAAAATGGTATACCTAGGTCATCATAAATTTCTTTGCAAGGATCACCGTACCGCAGCAATAAGAGATCTTTTGTTGGGAAAGTTGAGACTCAATCACCTATAAGCATCGCACTAGGAGACATGTATATGAGATAGTAAAGGGGCTTAGGGTTATCCTTGGAAAAAGACGAGGGAGTACACCGGTTCTAAAATATAATGTTAGAGCTCCTATGTTAAAAAAGAAAGCTATTTTTTATGACTTAGCTTATTGGCCAGATTTGGTGGTTTGACATGCAATCGATGTCATGCACATCGAGAAGAATGTGTGTGATAGCTTGATTGGTATGTTACTAGACATACCTGGCAAAACAAACGATACACTCCAAGCATGGAATGACCTGAAGTGTTTGAAACTCAGACATAATCTATATCTCAAAGATATGGAAGAAGGTGACAAATATCTTGGTCCCGTTAGCTACAATCTGAGCAAGGCGGAGAAAATTGCAATGTGCAAGTGCTTGCATGGAATAAAAATGCCAACCGGTTACCTCACCAACATAAAGAGACTAGTAAACATAAAAGATTTGAAATTAAGTGACATGAAGTCTCATGATTGTCATGTGATGAAGATACATATACTTCCAATTGCAAGTAGAGGTATTCTGCCGCCGAAGCTTTGAAACCCATTCATAAAGATGTGTTCATTCTTCAACATGATATCACGGAAGGCCATCGATCTAACCAAGCTAGATAAGATGCAGGAAAATGTGGTCGAGACTCTATCTCAATTTGAGGCGTGTTTCCCTCCATCGTTTTTTTTTTATTATGGTGCATCTCATTGTTCACGTTATGAAAGAGATACGATTCTTGGCCCCGTGTTTCTGCATCAAATGAACCATTTCGAGAGGTTAATGGGAGTTCTGAAGAAATATATTCATAACCGAAATCAGCTAGAAGGTTGTATGGCCGAGAGCTGGGGAACTGAGGAGGTAATTGATTTCTATGTCAACTGTATTAATCTCAAATTGATTGGTGTGCCTGTATCTTGCCATGAGGGGAGGTTACAGGGGAAAGAGACGATAGGTGCAAGCTCATTCCGCACTAACAACCCCATTTTCATTCATGCAAGAACATTTTGTAGTTTTGCAACAATTAGTTGTAGTGGGCCCGTATGTCGAATAACATCAAAAGATGCTACGCACCAAAAACCATGGGAAGTCTGATGTTTGGATCGCGTGAGAGAACCGAGATCATTTTGGTGCCTGGTTACATAGATATGTGATCGATAAGCAGATAGAGTGTGCTCAATTGAATGTGTTGGACCACAGACCATTAGCTACAGTCCTTACATTACAAGGATATGATATAAGTAGCTATACATTTTACACGAGAGCATAAGATAATAAAAGAGTCAACCAATATAGCGGTATCTGTATATATGCCTATGACTGCAATGGCAATAGGGAGATCTACTATGGATTCATAAAGGAGATTTGGGACTCAACTATAGAATGTTAAAGGTTCCTCTTTTCCAGTGCCAATGGGTCAGACTCCCAAGGAGCGTGAAGATTAACAAGTATGGTATGACTGCAGTGCACCAAAAACTTATCAGATATAGAGAAGAATCATTCGTACTTGCGAAAGATGTTATGCAAGTCTTCTATGTAAAGATACGGACCTAGCTAACAAGGAGGAGCACCACATGGTTCTTCAAGGAAAAAGAAGAACTGTCGAGTGGAGAATATCATTAATGAGGAAGACTATAATCGATTTGACACGCTTCCTCCTTTCTGAGAGGTCGTCGACCTAGGTTTTATGGAAGACACCGACGAACCTCCCTATGTGCATTGTGATCATAATGAAGGGCGAATCATTAAGCCAAGTTAAGTAGCTTTATTTGCATATTAATAAAGGACATGAATTACAATATATTAATGAATGTATCTTTATTATTGATTTACATTAGCTATAGGTATGAGCATATTTATTTTTAATTTTTAACAAATTAAAAAAATTATCCATGAAATTAAGGTCTACAGGAAGATCCAATTATTATTTTTAGTTAATTAGCAAGCTCCAACATAGAAATTTAGGTATGAACATATTTATTTTCCATTTTAATTAATTACAATTGGTTTACGAAATTGAGGTATATTGCAAACTTTAGGTATGAAATTGAGGTATATAGCAAGTTGAAATTAAAATAAATATTTTTGATATTAAAATAAATATAGATATTGGGGCTTGCTAATTAATCGGAGCTTAAATGAAGTTAATAATGTTATTCAATACAATCTCATTCGAATAGACTTGAGTAGCGCAGTGGTTTGTTGGTTCAGACTTGGTGGCAGAGGTCGTGGGTTTGAAGCTCGGCGCGCGTAGAATGGACAAATTTGTTTTGCTCCCCTCACGGTAGTGAAGGGGGTTTCACTATCGGCTCAAGATTTGGGCTAGCAATGAATGGTGTTTCACTGCCGGTGTAATTAACATGCCGGTAGTGAAGCCTCCTTGCTATAAAAGTTCTGTGCGGCCTATTACAGTGCTAACAGTTAGAAAAATTTACATCTCACCAATTTGCCTGTCGTTGCGGAGCCCTCTTAGGCGTCGTCGTCCTCATCCCCAATGCCCACACTGCTCGGCACCTCCCCGAAGCACCGTCCTCTCTCCAGATCCCTTCCCGACCCTAGAGCGCCGCCTGGCCCCGCCATCCCTACCCCACAACGCGGCCATCAATCTCCGCCATGACGGCACTGATGCCTTCTCCATCTAGGCACCACCGTCCTCATCTCCCATTGTCACCCTCGAGTTGTGGGAAGTTGCGTCGTGAGCTTCTTCGCAACCTCCCTGACCAAAGCCCACCACGCCATCCCCTTTATCCCCCATGCTGACCGCCCAAGCTCCCGCCACCACGAGCCGCCTTTGCCCAAGCCGATCCCACCATGAGCTCCACCGTAGTCCAGTGTAGCTCGCCGCCCCCTTCACTTCCCTTGTTTCCCACTGCAACGTGCTATCCCCGAGCCCGAGCTACATCGCCCACCATGGCTTTCCACTGCCTGGTCAAACCACCGATTCCCTCCCCCTTGGTCGATTTCGACCAAGGTCAAAATCTTCAGCCAATCAAGTGTGTCCAGGACCCACATATCAAGTGATGGGTTGGGTAGATCTGAGTACAAAAAGGTTTCTAGGGTATTTGATTTTCGGGAAAATCCAAAAAATGCCAAAGGGAATATTTGTTGTATTGATAAATTGGCTAAAATGATGTAAAATGGATAGAAAAATATCTAGAGCATAGAAAAATGTGCAACCAATTTTGTTGGATTTGTATTACTGTTATGCACATGTTAAAATTATATGCATGCATGCATGAAATAGTTACTGTTTTCCCTATGATTAAGTGATGTTTTAAATATTGATAATTCATAATCAAATCTTGAGATGTCCAAAATTGGTGAATTTAATTTTTTTAGTCTTCTTTCATCATTCTCTGTATAGGAAAAATACGTGACACCCATGAAATACTTTTTTATCACTTATTCTTGGTTAAATTGGATTACGCCATTTAAACTTGATTAATTATTACATAAATTAATTAAAATCATAAAATGTGAAACTATTTTTTTAGGTCTTCTCTATGTAGACCCTACACATGAGAAATACCTTTTGGCATGTTAAGTACCTCCCTCATGTGAGTTTGAATTGAGCTATTTCATTTAAATTTGGAATTGAAACAACAATCATGCAATTTTGTCAATTAAGTGGGCAAATGAACTCCAATTCATGAAATTATTTCTCTACTGCATTCATAACCTCATGCACTACATCTCTACCAAATTTCATGTCATTTGGATCACATCTAATGGCATTTCATTTATTCTCATTGCAATGCATTTATCGCTCTTGTTTATTTTGCGTACTATATTCCGTTGTGTAAGACGAAGAAGTGACACAAACTCTTAAAAAAACTTATGGATGCCCACACGTAGTCTACACAAGGCTATTTCAAGCCAGATAGGGATAGAGATGAGCTCACCTTAGCCCTGGGAAACAAAGAGCATGGTGGTCGCACACGAGACGTTGGTGTGATGGGTTAGAAAATACAAATTCCTAGGCGCTGTCGATAGTTACAAGAGTCGAAAGAGATCCTAAGCAGAGCAAGATGCAGAACGAGATGCAAAATGAGCTAGGATGATGGACATATTTGAACTTGTGCTACAACGTGAGAGGGAACATATAGATGAAAAAAATAAGACAAATAGTACAGGAAGCCATTAGGCTTGAATGGGGCACCATTAGGAGCAAACAGGAATAGCTGGCAGCGTCTTCTAATATTGTGCGCTCTAGCCCTGGTGGTCGTCGGAGTAGCTGTGCATCCATGGGTGTTCCGGGAGTTGACTTCATCACTTATCTCGTGGACCACATCACAGCATGAACATCATGTAAACTACACATTGGTGCTAAGAAAATTACCATTAAGGTGGCTTCTATCGTGGCTTATCCCCGCGATGCCCATGAACTTTTGCATGGATGTCTGATACCAGAGGGCTATGCCGTGGTCGAAGTAGATGAGACAAATGACTATTACCATAATGTTGAGGTGGAATACTCCACAGAGGAGGGAACAGACACTATGGGAGAGAATGAGCATACATTCATCGCATGACACCTTGGGCCGTCGACGCCTCATAGATCTCTCTCTGCTTAGCCATCTTCTAGAAGAAGTCCACCTCCTCAACCATCACCTTGAAGAAATCCACTGCTCAAGAAGCCAGCACCATTAAGAAGCCATCCATGATCTCACAAAACACGATCAGGTTCCACAACATCCAAGAGGACGACATCATCTAAGAAGTTGGTGCCATCTAAGAAGTTAGCGGAACCCAAGGATGTCTATTCACTTAATGCTGAGCAAACCAAAAAGATTGTGGATGCCAATGTTACGGCTCATTTCCATCCTCCAGCACCTCCACCGAAGCCTGTTGTGCCAGAAGATAGCATGTAATTTTTTCATGAATATAGAAAAAGTTGAACAGATGGGGATGGCTTCAAGTAAGCCATCGACTAACTATGAACGCACCAGCAAGAAGCATGATAAGAGCAAATCTGGTCCAATATTCGAGGATGCTCCAAGAATTGGGGGCTTCCTGACTACTTCTGGATTATCAGTAGAGTAACTAGCATGGCTTGTTACAAGAGTGGAAATCCCAAAGTTGGATGTTAGATGGCCGTTTGAGTTGGGCAAACCTTTGGTCAAACCAGATATGGAAAATAACCTTCGAACTCAAATGCGCATGTTACATCTGTGGTACTTGGACCAGTCGAGACAGGGTATATAGGTGTTCCTCGTAAGATATAGAGATGAATATTTGCTCAATGGGGACAACTCATTCTGGGTGAAATTCAAGTGCTTGTATAAATTGTACCAGGAAGATGCCCTAGACATGTCCATAATTAGAGCGTGGGCTGTGTAAGTAACTTATGTATATAATTCACGTTATATGATCTTGTACTTTGAAATTGCATGGCTAACTTCTCTTTTTAGTAGAATGGAGATCCACAAAAGCAGACAAGAATTAAATAAAAAAGTAGGATTCATCGATCCTGAGCTTGTCAACAAGGAACTTGTACAGATGAATCCAGACTTCACAAAGGACTACTTATTTAAGTGTCTGCTTCACCACCAACACAAGACCTTTGTACTCTTACCCTACAGCTTTGAGTACATGTTTGCATGCCAGGGTGTTCTGCTTTTATGGACAACTTGATTTGTTTACTAATTTGCTATGGTGACATATTTCTACAGTTTTCATTGGATCCTCCTTGTCATCCAACTAGACTTGAGCAAGATTATTGTCTTAGACTTACAAAAGAGAGATAAGTCAACTTACCAAGATCTCATCGACATGCTAAACATGTAAACTTGATCATTTAATCTTCATGTTGATTGCATCTAAGTTTAACTGGTATTCATATTCACGTATAGGGCATACACAAGATACTGCAAAAAGAGTGTTGTCTACTTTCCATATAGGAAGCAATATGATGTAAAAACTGACTTTCTAGAATGCATGGAATGTTCATGTCATGTATTTCCTACTAAATAAAAAGGGTTCAATTCATTCCACTAATGAATTCTTTCCTTTTGAAGTGTATGAGGCAGCCAACTGGCAACAATCTCTGTGGGTTCTGTGTTCTTACTTTCATGCACACATTCAGTAGAGACTGAGACGCTATCATGTTTAATGATGTTGAGGTATGAAATTACATACTAATGCCTTCTTTTCAATTTCTATAAGTGTTCAAGGACTAATTCTTTTGATTCTTCACATGCAGCACTTCAAACAACGCACAAGTGCAATACTCTCTGTAACAGATCGCCAGGTTCTTCATTGAACATGTTATCGGCCCAAACAACGAGTTTCATGAACCAATTGTGCCGTCGATGTGTGAGAGACATTCAGATGACACCATACCTTCTAGTAGAAAGCATGCGATAAGGAAGAAGTCTACTAGGGGTTTGATAGCATATATATGTTCAAATGACACAATATTTAGTATGCCAGATTAAGTAGCTTTATTTGTATATCAATGAAGGACATGAATTACTATGTATTAATGAAGGACATGAATTACTATGTATTACTAAATGTGTCTTTATTATTGATCTACATTAAATATGTGTCTCATTGTATGCATGTATTGAGAGGGAGAGAAAGAGGGAGGACAGAGAGGAGAGAGAGGGAGGAGAGAGAGAGAGGAGAGGCAAAACATTGCCGGCTCAAGGCTTCAGCCTGTAGTGATACACGGGCATCACAGCCGGCTGAAGTTTTCAGCCAACAGTGATAGTCGGGGATTATCACTGCCCGTTGCCCACTACTGGCTCCAAAACCAGCAATGAAGGTGGTTTTGGAGTCGGCAGTGAAGCCCATTTCTGTAGTAGTGCTATGAAATGGATAGAATTTTTCTACTTCGTAAAAAGAAAAATATGATTAAACAGATATAAATAATATAAGAACTACTGCATTACCCTACGGAACCATCAGATCTACTTTTGGCATATTTGAACACTTCAATATTAAAAGTGATATTTTGCACTCTGCATACATAGAACAAAATTAAAGGCACATATCCAAGTTAAGACATATAGTTAACATGTTGGTTTTTTCTGGCACTCTTGACCACTATGTTGTCAATGTATGCCAGGACACTTCGCCCTATTTGTGAACTTAACACTATTTGCACCAACCTGGTGAAGGTAGCGCCAGCATTTCGAAGGCAAAGGGGCATCCTTATAAAGCAGTATATGCCGAAGGAGGTTATGAAACTTGTCTTCTCCTCATCCTCCTTCGCCATCCAAACTTGGTGGTACCCAGAGTATGCATCTAGGAATCTCAACATTTCACAACCAGCAGCAGAGTCCACCAACTGATCAATTCTAGGTAGTGGGAATCATCCTTCGAACAGGCCCAGTTTAGGTCCGTGAAGTCTACGCACATTCTCCACTTGCCATTACTTTTCCTAACTAGCATTGAATTTGCCAGCCACTTTGAGTGCAACACTTCACGTATCATGCCAGCGTCGAGCAGCTTCTTTACATCAGCCTTCGCTCCTTCTTCCCTTCCTTTCGAAGCTTTCTGTAGCTTTTGCTTCTTTGGCTTCGTGTTGGGGTCTACATTTAAAGTGTGTTGAATGATTTCCCTACTGACTACTTGCAGGTTCTTTGGAGACCAGGTGTTGACATCCTCATTGCTGCAAAGGAACATTATCAATTCTCACTGGTCTTCCTCTGGGACCTCCGCCCTTCCGGTATAGCCTTCGCCACCTTCTTTACCTTTGGCTAGACCTCATATTCCCTGAGGTCATCGAAGGCCCCGTCACCACATGGACATTTCGCCGACCTCGAGTGATTGCTACTTCGATTCTACAGGCCACATGCTAATCTCCAAGCACTATTATGACACCTCCAGGACTCGGCATCTTCATACACAGATATGCATGGTGCGGTATTGCTCCAAATGTATTTAGGACTCGTCGCCTGAATATTGCATTATATGGATAGTTGATATCAACCATATCGAAGGTAATGTCCTCCGTCCGGCAATTTGACCCTTCACCAAATGACACCGGGATTGTTATCTTTCCCAAAGCGTTGATTGCATTTCCGCCAAAGCCTAGCAATGGAGACCTAGCATGGTCGAGGTCGCTTCACCATAAACCCATTTTGTCGAAGGCATCCACGAAGATGATATCTGTCGAACTTCCACCATCTATCAGGATTCTATGCACTTTATTTCCCAAAATGTTTGCTGTAACCAAGAAGACGTCCGTGTGTGGGTAATCTAGAACCCTCATGTCATCTTGTGAGAATGTGATGGGCACATTGGACCACCTTGAGTGAACATAAGTTGGCCCTACGCCAACGTGGTTAACCCTTCGCACATATTCTTTTCGCTGCCTCTTGGACTCTATCTCCTGATTAGATCCTCCTAAGATTGCCAACACCACATTGTATCCGCGATTCACCGTATTCACTGACCTTCTGGTCTCCGGTGGTGCTTCGATCGCTGGTCTCGGTGGAGGCGAAGGTAGCTCCCCTTGGAATGCCAATTGTCCAGTCGTCTAATCCAGCTGAGTTGTGGCTATGGGGGCATATTGTTGTGCTGGCGCGAGCATTGGTCGCCATTGGTTAGTGAATGTCGTGCCTGGATTGCGGTTTTCCCATGCTTCGCCTCACCTAAACTGTGTGGCGTGGTGTACGGTTTTTGCTTGATCAAAGGATTGCTTCGCTAAGTTTTCTTTCATGGCCATGACCTGTGGGCACTGCTTGGTACTATGACCGGCTCCTTCACCATGTAACTCACAGTAGAACATGGTCGGATCCTGCGGAGCCCGTCCACCTTGACCTCCTCGGCCTCAGCCTCTGCCACTTGGCCACCTCGAGTAGCCCCACTTTGCCCTTTGCTTATCGCTTGAGCAACTTCGTGTGGGCCAGAGTCTATTTGATTGACCTCTTTTTTCCTTGTTGTGTATTCAGATGCTTCGGCTTTCTCACATGCCTCAATCGATCTCTGGAGTGGCCAGCGCCTGGCTCCCTGGCCGACTTATTTGTTTTTATTGCTTTTGAGGCTACCATTTCATTTTTCCTCTGAAGGTGGTCGAGCTCGGACCTTGCATATTCTTCCATCTTGTTGAGCAGCTCTTGTACACTCCCTAGCCTCTTTCTTGTAAGCTTTCCTGCCAGGAGTCCCCCTCTGATGCCCTGTATGGTGGCATCGATGATTGTGCCTTTGCTTAGCCCCTTTGCCTGATAGTGGATTTGTACGAAGCGATGCATATAGCTCTGTAATGTCTCTGTTGGCTGCTGCTTTAGTGCGAAGAGGTTGCTTGCGGTAATCTTGTCTAACCGATTTCCCCGATGACAGCTTAGGTGAATGAACTGAAGAGGCTGGCAATGCAGTGACCAAGATGATATATCGCTTGCACCACATAATGGAATTGTGGAGGGCTTCCCCTAAAGTTGTGATGTTGTCTTCTATGGGGATGTCTAGCCTAATACCAACGAAGCCGTGATGTACCATGTCCACTTGGATCTTTGCATAACCTGGGTGGTACCCCTTCCTTGACTGGATAAGCCTATCGCATTGAAGCATCCAGGCCCCTAATTCATGTTTTGGTAATTAATGACAATATGTCTTTTGTGCACTAACATGTTTGAATGAGTTAAGAAAATGTTAGTCACAAAGATGCTGCGTAGCTAGAAGATGCATGAGTGGAAAGTATGAAAATGGCTAGCTCAAGGCAAAGGTATAATTGTAGGGCATTTTATATTGCTGGTCAAAAGAGATTAGAGAAGAGAAATTGATTGGATTATTAGGATAAGTGCCATACTATTAAGAGGGGTTGATGTGCGTTTACTTGAGATATCTATAGTGCCACAATTGCGCAAACATGCATTTCATATAGAGTGGGAATTTAGTTTCAAAGAAACCAGGGAAAGGTAGTTGTCGGTGAATCAGGAACTGGGGGTCCCCGAATCCCGAGGCCAGGCCAGCAATCTGCCACGTGGCGCCATCCCGCGGAGTCTCCCCCGTAAGGTAAAAAAGATTAAGTCCCGGGAGAGGGCGCTCGGGGCCGCAGTCAGTGGTCCCCGAGTATCCAAGTTCCCCTAAGATCTGTGAAGTCTAAGTGCTGGGAAGAAAGTGCTCGGGGAGGTATACGGTGACCCCCGAGCACCCGAGTCCCCCGACGATCAACAAAGCTAAGTACCGGGAGGAGTATGCCTGGGGCCGCGTGCGGTGGCCCCCTGGGCACCCAAGTATCCCGAGGACCCACTTAAGGAAGTTCCGAGAGAGAGTGCTCGGGGCTGCGAGCAGCGGCCCCCGAGCACTCGGTCCCCCGAGGATCCGTACAAGCGTGCCCGGGAGAGAGTGCTCGAGAAGGTGAACAGTACCCCCCGAGCACTCGGTTCCCCGAGGATCAAGAAAGGGCATTTATGGTAGAAGGGTGTGGGGTCATTAAATGCACGGGTCCCATCCCGTGCCATCCAGCCCGTCTCGGGATAACGTCGTAAGGGCCGAGGTGTTCCGTCTACCACGCTGCTGTGGCAGGAGAACAAGATAGGGCAGGCACGCCGGGCCGCTCTGCGGCTGCCCGGTGGGCCCTCTCCACGACGCCCGTTGCCAGTGCATTTATGGTGACGGATGACCGGGCGTGGGGCGTATTTTCCACCCCCGGTCACTTCGCACAGAGGCTATGATGACGCCCTTTCCATTTATGGTATCTTAGAACTCATGCCCTCCCTCCCGTTCGGGGCATGCTACTGCCGGCGGGTATTTAAAGCAGTCGGCAGCACGGACAAAGACAAGTTAAAGAAACTCAGAACAGGCTTTGAGTAGCGAAGAGAAGAGAAGATCGAGAGCACCCAAAGCCAACAGACACACGCAGACCGAAGAACAAGGAGCCTTAGGCTCTAAGATAGACAAACATTCTTGTAACCAGCAACATCCTTGAGGGACATTCTCAGGGCATTCATAGTATCCATACAGGAGTAGGGTGTTACGCCTCCGTGCGGCCCGAACCTGTCTAAACACCAGCGCATTTACTTCGTTCCGCACTAGATCGTTCCACCCCGCCGGTCATCACATTTATACCCATTTATTTCTCCGGCGAACATATTCAGGATCATCCCCCTGGCCGAATCTCTAAAAAGGGGTCCCTCAGGATCCCTGCGACAGGAGTTAACCCTCCGACAGTAGTACTGTTCAAGTTTCATGTGTGCCGGTCAAACCGCCTGGCATGACCGATCTGGCCGTTGTATAAACTTGGTCGATGCTTAGTAGAACTCAGTCTCTGTCTGACCGTGAGAGGTTGCGGTCTGACCGTCAAACGTGTGTCAGTGTCATCATCATGCCTTTTGTAGTCGTTGTAATTGCAACGGCCTGACTGCCGATTGAGCTGTGGTCTCATTGCCCAGTGTGCAGAGGTGTCAAACCAATAGCAACAGCCACATTCTTGAGAGTGGGCTATAAATAAGAGCATGGCTAGTTCAAGGAACAACTCTAGCATTTTCATTACAACCCTTTTGAGCCCTTTCCTTCCTCCTCTCCCTCTCCTGGCTTAGTGATTGCATTTTTGAGAGTGTGAGAGCATCTAGTGTATAACTTCGAAAAGTTTAAGCATTGAAGCACTAGTGATCCTTCAAGCAAGCGTCATCGACTTGTTACTCTTAGAGGTTGCCACCTCCTAGATAACTTGGAGGTTGTTGCGTTGTTGAGCCCTTCAAATAAGATTGTGAAGGAGCCACTTCGGTGATTGTGAGAGGCTTTGAGCACGCCTTGTCGGAGAGGCAAAGTGCTAGTCTAGTGGAATCGAGGTATTGAGTAGTTCTTCTTCTATTCCAACTTAAAATCAAGTTGCTCAGTGTGAACCCTTTCTCTTGTGAGAATTGGACACTTGATAGAGAAGCGATTAGAAGCTTGAACTCACTAAATGTGGATTAAGGGTTATCCTTGATAGAGAAGCGATTAGAAGCTTGAACTCACTCAATGTGGCAAACCACCGATACCACGGAAAAATTTCTTGTGTTATCCTTGAGTAATTTACTTTGACCAAATTTACTTTATGCAGTTTATCTTTCTAGAATATAAATTGTTGCATGTCACCCTAGGATTGCAGATCTTTACATAGCTTTTAGTTGTTTTCATATTACTCTAGTGATCTTTAGTTTGTTTCCACAAGTTTTCTTAATCTCTTAGCAATTAGTTTCAAAATCACCTATTCACCCCCCTCTAGTCGGTATCCTAGATACTACAAGTGGTATCAGAGCCTATGACTCCTTTTTATCATAGATTTAACCATCCTGGAGTAGGATTATGGCTAATGACGCTCCTGTCAATGTGGGGAAACCTCCGTCCTTTGAGGGGTCAAACTACGCCTATTGGAAGACTAGAATGACCGTTTATCTTAAGGTTATGGCCGGTAAGTTATGGAATATAGTGGATAAGGATTATGCAATTATTGATCCCACTAATCTTACTGATGTAGATAGGGAGAATACTCTTGCAAATGCTCAAGCTATGAATGTTCTATATGGTGCTTTAGATCTTAATAAGTTTAATCACATTTGCAAATTTAAGACTCCTCATGAAATTTGGGAAAGGCTCAAAGAGGTTCATGAGGGCACAACCATGGTCAAGGATGCAAAACTTTTTGTCTATAAAGGGCAACTTGAGAAATTTACTATGTTGCAAAACGAAAGCATTAAAGAAATGTTCAATTGTTTAAACAAGATAATAAATGAGCTCAAGGGGCTTAGCATGGATGTTTCTAATGTTGATTTTTCTCATAAATTTCTTAGAGCTTTGCCTAACAAATATGACACAACACGATTGTGACTTTGCTTGTGAGGTCAAATTTGAAGGATACAACTCCAATGCAAATATTTATTGAAATTCTCACTCGTGATATTTTCAAGAAGTAACAAGCTTCATGATGATGCTACCGATGCTAAGAAAAAGAGTATTGCATTCAAGGCTCAATCATAAAGAGACAAAAATGATCATTAAGAGAGTGATGATGAAGATGAGGAAATAGCTCTCTTTGTGAGAAGATTCAAAAAAATCATGAATAAAAAGAGATATCAAGGTGGATATAACAAGTGGGGACAATCTTCTAAAGGGAATCCCTTCGAAGAAAGAAGATGCTTTAAATGTCGTGAAAAGGGACATATTGCCACAAATTGCAAGAACAAAGAAGAAAAATATTCCAAGAATAAGAAGGAGAGTGATAGCAAGAAGGTATTCAAGAAATACTACAGGAAGAAAAAAGATGGTCAAGCATGTTATGTTGAGTTGGATTCGGATGCAAGCTCAAATTCTGACTCCAATGATGAGAAGCCACCTCAAAAGGGTCTTGCTGGTGTAGCCATCAAGGAAGCACCTTCACTCTTCTCCACACCTTATTCTCTTATGGCAAAGGGTGACTCAAAGGTATTAAATGATGAAGATGAATATTCATATGATATCTAGTTCAGCTAATAAATAGTTTTAATGACTGCATAAGCAAAGAAAGAACTAATTTAAGGAATTGAAGAAAATACACACTTCTCTTCAAGATTTCTATGAGCTAAAGACGGCCCATGAGGGTCTAAAAGAAACTCATGAGATGCTTAAGGAAGCTCATGACTCTCTTATTGCTCATAAAACCAGCAAAACAAAAGTAGATATGAGCATATCTTGCAATATTCTTGGTGATGCATCTTCTCTACCTCATATGAGTTCATCTACCTTGCAAGATGATTTGCTTACTTTACCTGAAGTTATATCTTGCAATGATGTCATGATTTTGATGAAAAATATTATGTTAAAACAAAAGGTTGAAAAACTAACCAATAATCTTGCAAGATGTTATGTTGGAGAATCCAAAATTAGACAAGTTTTGGATAATTAAAGGTTCTCCATCAAGAAGAAGGCCTTGGGTATATTCCCAAGAAGGGTAATAAATCATTCATTCATCACAAAAACTATTTTTTTGAAAGGTAACAGTTATTGCATGAAGTGCAAGAAAACCGGACATGTTGAGATGGATTGCAAAAATATAAAAGATAATTCATATGCATCTTTTGGTTCATGCTATGTTCTTAAGAGATGCTCTAATGGTAATGTTAAAGCTATATTTGTTGGCACTCCTATAATCGGTACTAAAAAGAATACCATTTGGGTGCCTAGAACCCTAGTTACTAACATCCAAGGACCCAAACAAGTTTAGGTACCTAAAAGAGTTTAACTTTGATTTGTAGGTAAACTACAAGTCTAGTGAGAGATATTGGGTGCTAGATAGTGGATGCAGTCAACACATGACCAGAAATCAAAGGATGTTCACTTCTATGAGCAGTGATGGACCGGAGTATGATGAAATCACATTTGGAGATATAGCAAAGGAAAGGTAAAGGGATTAGGTAAAATTTCTATCTCAAATGATTTGTCTATCTCCAATGTTTTACTAGTTGAATCGCTAAATTTCAATTTGTTACTGTTTCTCAATTATGTGATCTTGATCTTTCATGCACTTTTCCTCCAATGATGTGATAATATCTAGCATGAAGGATAATAGTGTAATTTTCAAAGGCTTTAGACATGGTAATCTTTATCTAGTCAATTTCTCTTCTAATGATGCGAACCTAAGCACATGCTTGTTTACAAAGTCATCAAAAGGTTGGTTTTGGCATAGAAGGCTTGGTCATGTTGGTATTAATTAACTAAATTGTTTGTTAAAGCATGATCTAGTTGTAGGGTTGAAGGATGTGAAATTTGAGAACAATCTATGTAGTGCTTGTCAAAAGCTCCATGTCAACTTCAAGACCTTCGAAATTATTACACATGAATTTATTTGGTCCTACTACATATGTAAGTACTGGAGATAATAGCTATTGTCTTGTCATTATTAATGATTTTTCTAGATTTATTTGGGTATTCTTTTTTTACATGATAATACTATTGTATTTATCACCTTCAAAAGCTTTGTAAAAAGGGCCGAAAATGAATTTGAGTTCAAGGACAAGAAAGTGAGAAGTGATAATGGCTCCGAATTCAAGAACACCAAGGTTAAGGATTTTTGTGAAGAAAAAGGTATCAAATATGAATTCTCGGCCAAATATACTCCGGAGCAAAATGGAGTAGTTGAAAGGAAGAATCGGACTTTAATTGATATGGCAAGATCAATGCTTTTGGAATATAATGTTTCAGACAATTTTTGTGTCAAAGCTATCGATACCTCTTGCCATTCATCAAATGGATTGTATTGTCACCGATTATTGAAAAAGACTCCATATGAACTTCTTATTGGAAGAAAACCAAACATCTCATATTTTCGGGTATTCGGATGCAAATGCTATATTCTAAAGAAATGTACTCGTTCATTAAAATTCTAAAGAAAATGTGATGAAGGTTTCTTACTTGGTTATTCTTCTAATAGTAAAATTTATTGTGTCTACAACTAAAATTCCAGTTTGGTTGAAGTGGCAGATGATGTTGAATTTGATGAAACTAATAGCTCTCAAGAAGAGTAAGAAAATTTTGATGATATAGGTAATGAAGGTTTGAGAAGTGCTATCAAGAATATGTCAATAGGTGATATCAAGCCAAAAGAGGAAGGCGAACAAGAGGATGATCCATCTACCTCAATTCGGGCTATTCCAACTTGTTCCACTACAAATGATCAATTTCAAGCTCATAACATGGAAGATATGGATGATCAATTACAAGAAGATACCACTTCATTAACTCCATCACAAGTGCCGGTAGCTCATCCAAAAGTTCACTAAACCATTGCCAAGGATCATGCCAATTGATCAAATTGTTGGTGACCTTAGTAAGGTGTTCAAACTCATTATTGTTTTGCTTCATTTTGTGAATACTATTCTTTTGTATCTTCTATTGAGCCTAACAATATAGAAGAAGCTCTAAATGATCCGGATTGGGTGAATGCAATGCATGAAGAGTTAAATAACTTCACCCTCAATAATGTATGGGAATTGGTAGAAAGACCAAGATATCATAATGTGATTGGCACAAAATAGGTTTTTCAGAATAAGCAAGATGAAGATGGAATTGTTGTGAGAAACAAAGCAAGATTGGTTGCACAAGGATATACTCAAGTCAAAGGTTTGAATTTCGGTGAAAATTTTGCTCTCATGGAAAGACTTGAGGTTATTAGAATCTTACTTGATTTTGCTACATCTCATAATATTAAGTTATATAAAATGGATGTGAAAAGTGCTTTTTTGAATGGTAAAATTAGTGAACTTATCTTTGTTGAACAACCTCCAGATTTTGAAGATCCAAAAAGGCTTAATCATGTGTATAAACTCTCTAAAGTTCTCTATGGCTTTAAACAAGCTCCACATGCGTGGCATGAAAGACTTAGAGATTTTCTTGTTTCAAAGGGCTTTAAAATGGGGAAAGTTGATACTACTTTGCTCACTAAATCTATTGCAAATGATTTCTTTGTATCTCAAATTTGTGTTGATGATATTATTTTTGGATCTACTAAAAAAAATTTATGTGGAATTTGGAGAAATGATGTCTAAGGAATTCGAAATATCTTTGATTGGAGAATTGAGTCTTTCTCGGACTTCAAATCAGGCAACTCAAAGATGAGACTTTTATTAGCCAATCAAAATATTTGAAGGATTTATTGAAAAAATTTGCTTGGAAGATGCAAAGCCTATCAAGACTCCCATGGCAATAAATGGTTATCTTGATATTGATGAGGGGCGTAAACCTATAGATCAATGATAGGTAGCTTGCTTTATCTTACCGCATCTAGGCCCGATATCATGTTTAGTATGTGCATGTGTGTAAGGTTTCAAGCATCACCTAAAGGATGCTATTTGATGGTCGTTAAGCGCATTTTGAGATATTTGAAATACTCTTAGCATAGGCAAAGTATCCAAAATGTGCTAAGTTTGAGCTAATCAGATATTCAAATTCCGATTATGCAGGTTGTAAAGTAGATAGAAAAAGCATCTCCGGAATTTCCCAATTTCTAGGAAGATCACTAGTTTCATGGTCATCTAAGAAACAAAACTCCATAGCACTTTCTACCACTGTTGGGGGTCGTTATTAAGGACCCCCGACGGCCCCTTGGCTTAATTAGCTTAGCCTCCCAAAGGCTGAGCCTATTCCTGCCTTCCGGAGCTCAGCCTCCCAAAGGTTTGGTCTCCGAGGCTTCGACCCCTCCCGAAGCCTCCCCCTTCCGAAACCTAGATCCCGGATATTTGTACATTATGATAACTTGTATGCCAAGCTACGCATGGCCCTATAAATAGGAGGCCATGGTCCTCTGGGCAAAGAACGGTCACAGAACACGCATCACAGCAAACCTGTGATTCTCCCCCCAGATCGATCCATTTTTCCTATCATCAATATACTCGTGGTGTTCCTTCCTCTCCAACTTTGTCTCCAAGCTTGAGTCTCCTCCTTAGAAGAAACTCTCGCCATATTTGCTGGGGCAAGACGAACTTTGCTCCAACAACCGTCGAAGCGGAATATGTTTCTATGGGTAGTTATTGTGCTCAATTGCTATGGATGAGGCAAACTTTGTTAGATTATGAAGTTGAGTTCAAAATAGTGCCTCTTTTGTGTGACAATGAAAGTGCTGTGGAAATAGCCACAAATCCGGTCCTACACTCTAGAACCAAGCATATTGATATTCACCATCATTTTCTTAGAGATCATGTAAGCAAAGGTGATATCCTAATAGATAGTGTGTGGACCGAAGATCAATTAGCGGATATTTTCACAAAACCCTTAGATGAGAGTCATTTAAGCAAGTTGAGAAATGAACTTAATGTCATTGACTTCTCAAATGTTGCTTGAAACATTGGGCACATGATGTTTGAAGTATTTATATGTTCTAGCAATCACACTTTGATTCGCATGCTCATATTGTTTATAATTATTTCCTTTTTGAACATTTAAATTTGTTACACAATTTTAATTCAAGCTTATATTTCTATGATTATGTTTATGTCCAGTTGCATATGGTTCTATCACATTTCATATCTCTAAAAGATCATATGGTTATCAATATCTCGTCTCATATCAAAAAACTAGAACTACTGGAGCTATGTTGTTCTAGTAGTCTGACCGCCATATCCATATAGAGAGAAATTTCCCTTCTGCGCTCTCGCGGTCTGACCGCACCAAGTCTTGATCTGATCGCCAGATCTATACAGAAACTCTTCGAGCCTCTGGACTCCTGCGGTCTGATCGGCCCGAGTCTCAGTTTGACCGCCAGCAGTTGTTAAGTCCACATTGATTTTTTTTTCTTTTCTCCTCCAATCCCTATCTCTCTTAACCGAGCACCTCTTCTTTTCCTCTCTCATGAACTCGTGCCCTCAGTGAAAACTCAAGGGAGCCCAAAAATCCTTCGTTCCCGGTCGATCCGTGACCATCCTCGGTCCAACCATGGACACCTTCACCATGTATTATCGGTATTTCCTTGATTCCCTCTCTTTTTACCATGTATTTTAAGATTTTTTTTTCTTCATGCTTAGGGTTTAAAAGAGAGGATCCGTCTTATGAGACATGGATTTGAGATAAAGTTGAATGTAATGGCTTGCTATGATCTAAATTAGGATATGCTCAAAGTTTGATCGATTGAACCTTCCAATTTCTTCGAAATCTATCAAATTGGATCTGTCTACACACTCGTGGTCAGACCGCGCCTGTGCCGGTCTAACCGCTAGCAGTGGCAGAAGCTGATTTCTTCACTGTTTCATCTTGTATCAATTCTATTCATTTATCTAATTCCTTGTGATATCTTATATGATCAGTGGAAGTGGAAGTATCCTTGGGAAGAGATTGAAAAAGCTTGTGGCCAGTCGGGGTAAGAGTAAGAAAAGATTGGTGGAATTAGATTGAGAAGATGATCATCAGGACTCCGATTGGATGCCATCTCAGGATATTGGTGAGGAAACATCATCTTTTGCTGGTAACATTGATCATGATATGGAAGATGCCAGTGATCAGGACTTTTAGATTAATCATCAAGCTTATGTTGGATATAGAAAATCTAGGAATTCAACTGAGTACAGTAGAGCTAGAAACATTTATCAGTATGCTCTAGATAATGAGGCCTCTCAAGCACATTTTCACACCATAGTTCAACAAGATGCCTTCTATGGTCATCTTCCAAATAAGAAAGTTTTTTAACAAAAATGGATATTGTTAAGTGATATATTTAAATTGGTGATCTTATTGATTATATTGATAATATCTCTTTCCTCGGATCCACGTATACAAAGTAAACTACATCAAAAAATTTATTCAAATCTTTAACTTGTGCCATTTGTTTTACTCTAAATCTTATGTGCACATGTGTAGGGGGAGCTTACCTTGACATGAGTTTTTATAGCAAATTATTTCTATTTAATTTCATATCCTTGAAATTCATGCTATAGAAACTCACCTTCGAGTGAGTCTTCTTTATGCTAATCACTTAAAGTAGGCTCAAAACTTAAATCACATCACTTCTTAATATTATTGTCATCAATTACCAAAAAGGGGGAGATTGAAGCGTCTAGACCCCTAATTCGTGTTTTGGTAATTAATGACAATATGTCTTTTGTGGATTAATATGTTTGAATGAGTTATGAAAATGTTAGTCACAAAGATGTTGCGGAGATAGAAGATGCATGAGTGAAAAATATAAAAATGGCTAGCTCAAGGCAAAGGTATAATAATAGGGCATTTTATTTTGCCAGTCAAAGAAGATTAGAGAAGACAGATTGACCAGATTGATAGGATAAGCGTCGTACTATTAAGAAGGGTTGATGTGTGTTTACTTGAGATATCTGTAGTGCAACAATTGCTCAAACTTGCATTTCATATAGAGTAGGAAATTTAGTTACAGAGAAACCAAGGAAAGGCAGTATTGTTCAACTTTCAAGTGTGGTGGTCAGGCCGCCTGGCATGACTGGTCTAACTATTGTATAAAATTGGTCGACGCTTAGTAGAACTTAGTCCAGGTCTGGCCAAGGAGTGTGCCGGTTTGACCGCTAAACGAACAGAGGGGTTTGGACCCTCTGGTCTGGCTGGCCGGTTTGACCCCCCTGGGAACAGAGAGTTTTTGGCACTCTATTCCCTGCTCACGGTATAACCGTGAGGCATCATGGTCTGATCGCTAGACGTGTGTCAGTGTCATCATCAGGCCTTTTGTAGCCGTTGTAATTGCGGAGGTCCAACCGCTAATTGAGCTGCGGTCTGATCGCCCAGTGCACAAAGGTGTCAAATCAATAGCAACGACCATATTCTTGAGTGTGGGCTATAAATAAGAGCTTGCTAGTTAAGGAACCACTCTAGCATTTTCGTTACAACCCTTTTGAACTCTTGCCTTCCTCCTCTCCCTCTTTTGGCTTAGTGATTGCATTTTTGAGAGTGTGAGAGCATCTAGTGCATAACTTTGAAGATTTTGAGCATTGAGGCACTAGTGATCCTTTAAGCAAGCGTCACAGACTTATTACTCTTGGAGGTTGCTACCTCCTAGATGGCTTGGAAGTTGTTGTGCTGTTGAGCCCTTCAAAGAAGATTGTGAAGGAGCCAATGGTAATTGTGAGAGGCTTTGAGCACGCCTTGCAGGAGAGGAAAAGTGCTACTCTAGTGGAATCAAGGTATTGAGTAGTTCTTGTTCTATTCCGGCTAAAGATCAAGTTACTCGTTGTGAGCCCTTTCTCTTGTGAGAATTGGACACTTGATAGAGAAGCGGTTAGAAGCTTAAACTCAATCCAATGTGGATTATGGGTGATCGGCAAATCACCGATACCACAGGAAATATTTCTTATGTCATCCTTGAGTAATTTACTTTGAGCAAATTTACTTTATGCAGTTTATCTTTCTAGAATACAAATTGTTTCATGTCACCCTAGGATTGCAAACCTTGACATAGGTTTTAGTTTTTTTCATATTACTCTAGTGATCTTTAGTTTGTTTCTGCAAGTTTTCTTGATTGCTTAACAATTAGTTTTAAAATCGCCTATTCTCCCCAATGTAGGCGGTGTGCTAGATCCTACATGCATGTCAGCCTTGAATAAATGTTTAAAGTTGGCACTTGGAACTTGCACAGTGTAGCTTCTAGGATATCATCTACCGGATATATGTCATCGTCAAGTGGGTTGAACCTGTAGCTATTGTCACAGACCAGGGGTAGGATTATCCATAAGGCCGGTCCTAAGATTTTGGTGGCCTGGGGCAAAACTAAAAACGGGGCCCATTGATTTGAAACATCAAAAAATTAAATAATATATAAATTGTAAAGATAATATTTGGTGCATTAAATTTTTTTGATAAAAAACTTAAAGTATATAAAAAAACAACACTCATCTTAAACACATTCTAGAGATCATCTTAAATAATTTCTTCTAAAATTTCTAGAGACATTGTGGAACCATTATGGTATTAACATCAATCTCATTCAGAAATTTCTTCGTAATGCATGAAGGTGTCAAACCATTTAATCTTTCTTGAGACATTGTTGACCTCAAATATGTCTTCAATAATTTCAACTTTGAAAAGCTTCTTTCAGCTGATGCCATAGTTATAGGCACGGTAAATAAGATTCGATAAGCAATAAAAATATTAGAATAACAATATGTTTCTTTGACAAAAAATCTCCGTATAAGACATTGGCCTATTTGGCAAAGTCAATTGCATAGCTTTTAACTCAAACATTAGATCATTTAACTCAACATCATATGAACCATCTAGAGATAAAGTATTTGCAAATTTAGCGCAATAATTTTTCAACTCAATATCATCAAATGACTGCAAGGTTAAGCTCACTAAAACTCAAATATTCTTTTGAATGCTTGGAGTTATTCAAATCTATTTTTCAACACAATGTTTGCCAAATCAACCATAACCAAAAATTAATTAACTTTAAAAAACTTCTCAGCTTGTAAAAGTAATTAACCATAACCATTGATCAAAGCCCATACACCATTGATGTATGATATAGGAGGGGGTCTGGATTTGGGGGGCTCAAGGTGGCTGCCCCATTTATCCCCTCCAGGGCCAACCCTGATTGTCTATTTATGCTTACTTGCGACTTATTGCGTGATTCTTGTATAGGATGTTCTACACATGCATCTAATATGGTAAACAATCATGCTTCATGCTTAGATTCGTGCTTGGCTTTGGGTCTCTTCCGACTCCTATTAGACCCTTGTTTCCTAGGCCCATCGTAGGCGTGTTGTTGTCTATATCAGGCTTGAAAGACCCTTCTGAAGATTGGGAAATTAGCTTTTTCAATTTTTTTGTCACTTCTCCATCTTCGGGGTTTTTGAAGGTCAATTGCCCATCTTCGGTTGCCTCGAGCTGAGCGTAGGCCCAGAACCTACATCAATCTTCCAACTCTTCTAATGGATTTTCTTTCCTAGCTCAATGAGCTTCTTCTTCTCTACTCCTCCATTTTGGTACTTTTCTCTCATACTCACCCAAGCTTAGCTTGTGGTAGCGTGTGTTCTTGTTTTGGATCTCCTTGTGTTCCTCACTTGGCTTTAAAGCTTATTTTGGCCGCTTTTGTGCCACAAAATCATCATATACCGGTCACAACGAGCCATACACCTTAAAGGGTTCCAAGTTCTTCTTCACATAGTCACGATTAAACTCGTAATTGACATTGCCGCAAGCTTGCCTATTGTCATCAAAGCATGTTAGTGAAGCAGGCTCCACAACATATCTTTCTTTTCGAGGTCCAGTCGATTCACCTTCTTCGAATCAACTATAGTTATGGGGGCATTCTAATGGGAGATTTGGTCTAATCTTTCATATGATAGTGATATGTTTGTGGTGGAGAACTTGATATTGATGATTTAAGGGCTTCAATTAGAATAGGTTGATTCGTTCACAATCAATACATGATAGCTTCATTGGTTATCAACCATGCACAAACACGATTGACCTAACAAATAAGGCTAAATCCCTACATGTGCACTAAGAACACAAGCAAGAATGTAGAAGAAGCAATGTAGACACTGCAAATAGAATTAAGCACTCAAAGTTGAGGTTTCACAAACATACCAGCCTAATTGTTCTGGTACAAAAGCAAAATCTCACAAGCATTGTGTGTAGATGTAATCTAAGTAGAATTCAAAGAGTCTAAGGTGGTGGCTACTGAATATATGAGAGGGAGGGACATGATAGGGTCATGCTAGTATTGTGTGTGGCTAAGGGAAGTTCACACAACCTGCGCTTAGACCCCAGCATGCTTACAAGGCCCAACATGGCCCAAAAACGTGATGTAACACATTCCTTCGAATCTTCTGACTGATCCAAAATGAATTTGGTTAAGGGACCGGAGATATTAGAAAGAGCTCGTCCTAAGCTTTCCAATGAGTAGAAGAACACCTCCATTGTTCTCCATATGAGGGAGATATAACCATTATAATATGGCGTGCTATTTTCTTAATTGAAACCAAACTCGGTGTATGAATTGAGAGCAACTTGGAGTCCAGTTTGACTTGGCACATGTGAGGTGATGTCCAGGTGAAGTTGTGGTCATGTGGAGACAGTGAAGTCCTCTAAAGCCAATGCGGTGTAGAGATAGCCGATGGGATTTGGCACCAATAGAAGATCCACCAACAAGCAACAACAAGTTAGTGGCAATGTTGTGGGTGCTGCTTCCGTATTCCTAAGTATCAAAATATCATAAGAATTTAGTAGTATCACATTCTCACAAATATTAACATGGACAACGAGGAGTGAGCTCACCTCATGATTCAATCAATGGACATGAGCTCGTGTCATAGGACCTTGTAATGGTGCAGGGGTTGTATCTAAAGAAGTGATATATCCTCATCACATGCTCCTTGACAAGTACCCCACACTAACTTCTATATGCTACCCTGGCCTCTATACCTTCTTGCATATTTACTCCTTGCATCTTGAAAATATTTCTCTCCTCTCTTCCATCTATCTTCCAATTTCTCTTGATGATTAAAGAACGACTATCATGTATGTGTGCTCCTCTAGATCACACTATGAGTAGTTCGTTGGTCAGAACAAGCATTTTGCTTTGCTCTTTTGCAAGAGGCCTTCATGCATTTTTGAGTGAAGCTAATACCCTCTCTATTTATACTTGATAAAGTGCTGAGTTGAAATATCATATTCATTCACGTAACATCACATCCATTTATGTAACAACATATTCTTTCAGGAATGGTTACAAGCACTGATTTACTGTTCTTGATTACATGGGCCATTTTTCTAACATTCTACCATTTGGCCGATGCGATGACTGATTTTATAGGGAAAGGAGAGGGTATTTTAACCTATGATTCTTACTCTTTTAGTCTATCTATATATATATATATACCATTTTATTCTTGATTACATGGGCCATTTTTCTAACATTCTACCATTTGACCCATGCGATGACTTGAATAATTTTATAGTCTTTAAATGCACAGTTTTCATCAAATTTATCATGGGGGCTCAATTATAAGTGCTAGCATGCGGCAAACAGATCAAATATAATTATAACCATTTTGTCATGCGAATCCATACATACTAAAGATAACAAGAGAGAGAAAATGCAACATACCACCATAGAGGAAATACTATTCTTCGATTTTTCATCTCTTAGAAGCATTTTATGATTGATATCATTATCAATGCTTCTAAAAATCTCCTCCTCAATGTAGAACAACATCAAACAATTCAACCTTTTATCTGAAATTTTATTGCACAAATCTGTCTTGATATACTCATAGCTGAAAATACTCTTTGAACCTATGTTGTTGCCACTGGAAGGATCAATGTAAGCTCAATAAGACGATAGACCAATTAGAAAGTCCTATCTTTTCTTGTCTCGACCATCTTTTGAGCTAGCTTTGCAATATCATCACATCCATGGAATTCTACACTTCTCTTGATGTTGTTGAGAAATCAATTAATGAAATAATCGGCATAAATCTCAGCAAGTCAGACAAGCTTATCCATGTCAAACTTAGAGAAGGAGTCCTTTGTATCAATATAGGACATGCATTCCTTAACGCTGAAGAAACTTCATTGAAGCGATGGTTCATCTACGTCATAATGGCATCAATGTCAGCAGTGAAAATCTCAACATTGTATGTAAAAGTGAGTTACGCTTCTTGCCATTCTACCGCTAGTTGGTATGAGCTCTTCCATATTTGGCACAACAATTATTTTTGCGTTACAAAAGCTTTTATCTTTCTCTAACAATGGATCGCACCCATTGTCCCTCATGTCTTGCAATCGATATTTCACATCTACAATCAAACCCATGGCTTCAACTATGTCTTGATCCCTCTTCTGCAAAGCAAGCGATAACTCATTGGTGATGCTCAACAACTCTATTAATAAATGCAAGATGAATACGAATTCAAAGCTTTCCATTTTGCTAATCAAACACGATGCTCCACCATAACTTGTTGGTTGTGTTGAATCTTCACTTACAATCTCTAGCACCTGCAACACTGCCTCCCATATTTTCTACATATGGAGCAATGTCTTAAGATGTGAGCCACATCTAGTATCTCCAGACCTAACTATGCTCGTTTGTTGATGTAACCCTCTTCCAGTGAATATCTTACCTTTCTCTATCTTCTCCAACAACACATCTCAATGACTTGCGGTCAATGTGCCCTTTTTCTCTTGCAAGATGCACCGATGGTGGTTACTATGAACGGAACATAGTTGAAGAAATTTGCAATTGGCTGACTAGATTGTGCAACAGTCACAACCATTAGCTGCAGTGGATGCGTGAAGCTATGAACAAAGGAAGTATACAAATCTTCATCTCGGATCTGTCTCTGTGAACCATTAAATTCTCATCTCATATGTGAAGCTCCATCATACCCATATCCATATTTGAGATTCTCAAGCAACTTAAACAAAGCTTCCTTCAATGCATCAGACGTACACAGTGTAACGTGAACAATACCAACAAACCTTTGTATGAGCTTTCCTTGATATGCATAAACCTTCATATTATAAATTATGCTTAGTTAAATTGATACAATGGCAATCCAAAAATATAAATCAACGGCCATTTGCTCCTTTTGTTGATGAATCTTAGGATTCATCAATAAGCACCGAGAAAATTTTATCTCCAATCTCATCCATAATAACCTCAATGGCCTCCGATGCAGAACACTATGCAAGATCTTGCCGAATATCATATGAAAGCATCACGCAATTATTAAAGGCTACATCAAATGCCTTCTTTACTTTCTCATTCCTGCCTTTGTACCACTCCACCAACTCCAAAAAAATTCCCCTGTTACTGGAGGCTAACTTGTCATGTCCACGGAAAGCATTACCTTGCATTATGAGATATCTTACAACATCTAGAGAAGCATTCAAATGAATTTTGCATTGAACAATATGTCCTTGGGTATAATTAGAAAGTTGTTGAGGTAAACTTGCCATTTGATTGTGAAAGTCCTTGCATTATCCCCTTGCATTGTTGTGACTACTATTCACACTACCAACATGTTGATCAAATTGTTTTCACAGCCTTCCTCCAATTAACAAACCATTTATTCGTAAATACATCCCTATCAAATTTATTGGGTTTTGATGGCTTCTTAAAACGAAAACAATAGAAATAGAAGGATATATCCTTATCCATGCTATATTCCAACCAATCAGTCATCATACCTAGATTCTAGAAATGCCCTTGAACAACCATTCTGCATTATGTGAGGGAAATCAATATCCGTTGGTTGAGTTGGACCTATCAACAAATATGCTCTCCTCATTTAATGTGATCTCTAATTTCAGGGGCATACTCAAGAATAGGTGTGAGTTTTCCTGGTTCAGGATGATTTCTTTAGGATCAAACTCCCCCTGAGACTTTTTTTTGGTGGAATCACATTCTCATTGGCCTGTGCTGTACTTGTGCTACTTGAAAAAAAAAAGAATGTAATGCCTGTTTCTCCATTTCTTGCAAATCTATGAATAAAAAAATGCACAAAGCCACAAAGTGAAAATTAAGTCACATAAACACACTGATACATAATTACATATGATAATCTAATCATGATATAACTATCCCACGTATGTAATGTACAACAATAGGATTACAGGAAATCATTGCCATGACACATGATTACTTTCTAATATGAGAAATTACCTGTGCTTGAGCTGCTTGGAGGTTGGAGCACCACTAGGCACCAGGCCAACATGAGGGCACACTTGTTCAGTTGTTCGGGAACATGAAACCATGGAACGTGGAGTCATCAGTTATGGAAATGGAACCAATCAGATGGAGATGGAGATGGGCAGATGGGCAATGGCCACCTGCTATCCTGTACTCTTTCCAGTTGCCTGCTAACATAGCTGCAGGTCGAACTATCGAAGGAAGCTAGGGTGGCAACGAGTCAGGTTAGATTAGGTGCGGATTCAGCCAAAACCTGCCCGCTACAAAACCCGAAATTGAAAACCTAACCTGCAACCAAATTACTAATTGGTTTAAAATGTGCCCCCGCACCTGAACCTAGCATGGACTTGTCGGGTCTAGTAGCCATTGGCGCATCCATTGGCTTCCACACACTTCCCGTCCTTCACACATCGCCCATGGCCACTGCGTTGTCCACCCTGCCCCACCAGCCACCCCACACTGACCACCCCACTGTGACTCCGTTTGCCTCCCCTTCAAGCACCGGCCCTCCTCCCCCTGTTGCTCCCGCCCTGGGTTGACCCCTTGGCTCGAGTGAGTTGTGAGATGTGACTGGCACTGGCGGTGGTGAATGGCTAAGGTTTAGAGACAGTTGGGCCGGACCGCTAGGAGTTGTGTTTTTGGGTGCCCATGGGTCACCCACACGGGGAAAGTCTAAACTCTCATCCGCTATAGGTCGGGTACCCGACCCGCCAGACCCATAGAAGGGACTTAAGACCTGAACTCGTGGGGACCTAAACCCACAGGCCTGGCTTCCATCCCTAAAGGCAGAGGCGAGCGCGTCCTATGTAGCCACGCCTCCTCGACTCCTCTCCTCGTTGATTTTGATTGATCGTGATCTCCTTGAGTAATTGAGTCCTCTGTCTAGACATTTGTTATCTAGCCTACTAGCCTGGTCACCTTGTTGACTGCAGGCTCGCTGAGTCCGTGAGTCATCGATGGGCTGATCGACGCTTGATGCTAGTGGGCTCACTACTGAAACACACGCACTGACGCCTGACACTGATTCATTGTCACTGATGGGCTCCATGCTTGCACCACTATAGTGGGCTACCCAGGTGGGTAAGGGGGATGCACCCCTCGCCCTGTTACTATATAAGGGAGAGGAGAGGGCATTTAAACCCATGATTCTTTGTTCTTTTAGTCCAGAAATCATCACATATAGACATTTTATACGTGAACTATTTTATTCTTAATTACATGGCCTATTTTTCTAACAACTACATCTTCCTCTCCTATTTTCTATTCCAAGTTGGATGCATGCGCTACATACACTCACAACTAATCTGTCCACCATCCATCATGCACAAGTTCTAACTCCGTCTCCTTCATGTCAGCAGTAACCGACCTCTTCTCCACCAACTATCCCTCTAGACTCATGCCATGTAACACAAGCTCCATAGGACTTACACGACTGACAAGATTATTCTAACACGCGCCTCCTCTCTGGCCACCACATGGCATCAGGCCAACGCCCCCATGCTGCTTTATGCGTTCTCCTCAAAGCCCCTACATCCTCTTCAGCCCTCACGCTGCCCGGCTAGCCATTGGTCTATGCAGATAGTGACACTGCACTGCTTCCTCACCAATTTACCATCTCCCAATGTCAGAAAAAAAAGGAGTGATTCTTCCTCTTAACCCGCACGCATTGCACAGCGTCCTTGGGCCCTCCGAGCTAGCACACCATAGCGTGGTATCCATGGTGCCGTAGTGGCGGAACCAGTTCTCGCGATGCTACCTCTGTCCGGAGAAAACCTTACTGACAGTTTACTGGCGGTAAATCTAGTTTACTGGGTTTACTGTGGACCTGGATAAAAAAAAAACCCGACTGGACAAAAAAATAGGCCAAAATTTGAATTTTCCATCGGCCCAACCAAATCTCTCCAACGATGATACATCCTGACCCAAAAAGTTAGGTTAGATTGCCATCAACCCATCCTGATCATGTTTTCGGACTCTCAGCCGCCACCCATGTGCCTCCTCTGCGCCCTGCTCCACCTCCAGCCTACGCGTGCCGGGTGCCCCACCGCCTCCACACGCCTAGAACCATGCCGCCTAACGACGTGCCCGTTCCCCGCCCTGGCTGGCGCACCCCTTCCTGCACCCGGCCAGTCACCCAACCCCCCCCCCCCCCCCCCCTCTCTGCAGGCTGCAACTCAGGATTCAAGGTGAGTATACTGTTGTGATCCAGGCTGACTCAAAAAATCTTCTCCAGATCCACACTAGCAGCTAAGTGCTCGTCCTCCACTAGGACTACTGATAAAGGACCCAAATGCGGCTTCTTGGTGCTTGTAGTTGTAGATGAGCTCCACTTCACCGTCCATGGCATCATCAAGCAGATGAGTGATACGCTCTGCTCGCCATTTTGACCCGTCGAGCATTCCGTCGAACAGTTGGTAGGCAATCGCCAAAGCAAGAACGCATTTTTGTTTTGTCTTTTTGTTGGATAAGTGAAACCGATGGGTAGAGGCGAGCGATGTCTTGAATGTTTCCCTCAAGCAATTCAGCGCTTGGTTGGTTGTAATTGCAGAATTTTTAGTCAAGGAACGGGATGAGTTCTCCCAGTTCCTTGATGCAAGCTCTGTTCCCCCATTTCATTCTCTGCAGAGTTTGACTCCATTTAGACGTTAAAGGTAGTCAAGAACACAATACTCTACTACTCTTTTCTTGGTCCATGGAGATGGGCTCTGCTGACTTTGCTGCGCTGCTTCTATGTGCCCGTATTTTCGTCAATGGAGCCATGGTAGATAACCAGAATCTCACCGATGACCTTGCAAGGCCAGCCGAGGTGTGGATCGGTGCCCTGTTCACATTTGATTCGGTTATCGGGAACGCAGTGAGGCCAGCTATTGAGCTTGCTCTTGCGGAAGTCAATGCCAATTCATGGTGATTCAGTGTGTAATTTGTGATGTTTATTTAATGGATTATTCTTATGCGTAAATGCTCAATATCCAAGTGGGCTTACAAATTTGATCATGATTAATTGCTTTGTAGATTATCTCTTGATTAGTTGGTGTTTATCCCCTCAATATCGCAAGTTTTTTACGTCCAAACAAAGTATTTACTTTTTACTAATAAAAAATCAAAAAATTTAGCCTACCTTCTTCCTTAGATCCCTTCTTTTACTCCGATAGTATTGCAGATCGAAATCGATGCAAAGAAAATGAATGTATTTCCATACTATAATAAAAAATAAGTGTAATAAATATAGAATTAGATCATATCACATGACTTATTCCATTTATACTATACAGGATCTTACGAAGCCTGTTCATGATGATATAGTTAGGGTATGATCATAGAAAATATTCTCCTCGAGTGAACCAGTCTATCCTTCCTAGATAAGGAACTTACGTGTTGATTGGATGCGGAGACATATAACCAATTTCTATAAAAATCATATAGAAAAGTTTAATTTTTTATTTTTTTAATTTGTCCGGTAAATCCGATATCTTCAAAAATCGGATTTACCCGTGACCTCGGCTAAGGTTTTCCTACCTCCGTCTTACACGGGGGTTGACGTATGCCGTGGCGCCGACGGCACGGCGAATGCCCTTTGCCGCTTCCACTGTCCCGCGGGAGGTCGCTGCTGCGTCTGTCGGGGCTTGGAGCTGGCGACGCCGAAACGTTACTTGGACTTGGGCGGGAGCCAGGGATCGCCATAGTCGTCCTCAGACGCGGAGGAGTCGCTTCTCGACGACGAGAGGGAGAGGCTCGCCGCGATTGGCCTGCCCATCTTACAAACGGATTCGGCTCCCTTTGCCATTACGGTTGCGTCGGCACGGAAGACGGTCGTGTCCGCGTCCACATCGCAGTAATCCTGGAACCATATGCAATCGTTTTCGTCCAAGGTGAGGCCGTCGACATGCTGCAGGACAATGTGGAGCGGGTCGTTGGGGACGGTGAGCGCAGAGCGGGGCGCAGCCGGCTTGCCGTTGTTGTTTGCGGCGGCGTGTCCCATTTGGTGGTGATCGAGATATGCTATCCGGCCAATCCGGCCATTTTACTTGCGATCTGGCCATGGAGAGACGTTTGTCTAGACGGACGCCAGGATTTATTTGGATTCACAGGAGGTGCAGATTTGGATCCGTCCAAGTTCTCTTCAGGGTAGCAACATTAGTTATATTCCTGCTTTTCTGCAATTTTGTTTATATACTTCAGAGTAGTGTCATGCCCTAGAGTGCTTGTTTCATGAGCAATGCATGCTCTATGTTAAAATGTTATGTCTAGCATTACACGTTAAGAGGCCTTTTTCTTTGCAACATATGAATGTTGTTTCCGGGGCGTTCTAACGCGCGATGGAGCAAGAAAACGTATGTCTAATTTCTTTTTTTTTACGCCCCATGGAGCAAGAAAACGTATGTCTAATTTCTTTTTTTTTTTTGCGGGCTTAGAATCGGCTGTCAGCTCTGGAGATGTCATTATGTAACCAGGGCACCAATCGAGTAACCTTCCAGGAAAAACAAGAAAAGAACAAATCCGCTATCATTTCAAGAAATCCGTGCAGTAGAAGATCCTGAATTTGAGACAGATTTGGTTTGGATGGGGTCTTGCTTGGACGCTGGGGAGATCCATAGATCTGGATAGAAGTTAACAAGTGCATAACATTCAATCCATATTCCAAAGACGAAATTCTGCTGTGCAAATGCTATGAAAGTTATGTTGTATAGTTTTCTCAAAAAAATATTTATAAAATAGGCCGCAATGTCCTAGGTTACAAGAGCATATGGTTGAGGCATCAAGACAGCATATACCATTCACAAAGAGGGCAGATACTACGGTTTCACAAAGGATGATTTTCACAAAATTTACGACACTTTGACCAAAAGGTGTCCAACTTAACCATCTCAAAAGTATTTAATATCAGATTTAATATTCTAAAATTGAGTTGGATACAATAACTAGAGTGATGTGGCAAACTGTCAAGTGTCAATACTACATTACCTATCAGTTTTAGTGTAAAGGAAGATTTTGAGAAATTTGAAGGCCCTGCCTTTTTGCATAGTCCACATTCCCATGTACAACGTGCTCCTAGTGATACTGGTCACTGTAAGATGAAAGCAAGATGCTGGTGTCATGTTGCATCGAAGTAGAGAGCAAGAAACCAATAGTGTACACCCATAAAACAATGCAGCATACAAATCATTGCATTGGATTTCGTTACCACATCCTTTTTCTACCAACTACCAGGCTATACTGAGACCCACCTGAAATCGAGCAATGAATTAGCATGCGGAATAGCACAGTAAGATCCACTCTGTATGCATAATCTTATTACCCCCTTGCGACATAACAAGTCGGCTTCTATTAAATTATAGTAGCATAGAAGTCAGGCTTCAAGTTGCGGAGGCCTCCTTGAGCTTCCCGTCATCTCCAGTTGCGCTGCCGTTACCATTTCGAATAAGTTTCTCCTCGGAAGGTAGATCTTTCATGATCTTTCTAGTCGGCCCTGAAGCCTTCCACAAGTACCACACACGCGATTTTGGAGGCGGCACAGCTCCTGCCAAGGGAGCTACCAATCCCGGTTTCCCCTCACCTATAATGTGGTCTAGTATTCCATAATCCTTGGCTTCCCAAGGACTCATGAAATGGTCAAACTTTGTGTCCTCATCAATCTACACGAAATGGCAATCAATACAAGTGTACAACAAAATTTTCTGTTGCTGTATTAAAAGCAAGCATCAAGCAGCAAGTTCTGAAGTACCTGCTTCTCTGGTTTTCCAGTAATTCTTGACATAATTTTATTGATCTTTATCTTCTCGTACATCATCTCTCTTATCTGTAATCCCATCTCTGTGACCTAGCAGAAGGCGTGAAGTAAATCAATGTATTTCACTTATGAAAAGGGGTTTCTTCCAGAATCAAGACAGTCCATTGTTTTTTTAATGTTTGAAATTTGCGTAACATCACCCTGTGCCTTAGCAGCACAGACATCCAACAGTGATCAGAAATGATTTAGCAATATTAAGTTAGCATGATTTCTAAAGACATACTATAAGCCTACAACATCATGCAGCCTTATTCTCACATAAGGAAATATAATTATCAAATCTTAGTTCATGTGATGTTACCATCTCAAGTATGACAACTATTCTTTAGTGTTAAGACTTCAGTTTCAAAAGTTACATGAACAAATGCATTAAAAGAAAACTACATATGATCTATGAAGTTCTTTTTTCAACACTACCTGCATTCACAATATCAATTGGTACAGAGCAATGTATGCCATGATCTTGCTACTTGTGCTAGTGGGTCGGAATTGTCTTGGTTAAGCAAAAGCTTTGTATCACAGCTCTACGCTGAATGATTAGATAACATGAACTCATGTTTCCTAGTAAAAGAAAGAGAAAAAGATCTCCATATTCCTTTCTGATGAAACCTTAGGCTCAATGTTCTATTCTGACTCAATTAAATACAGCTTCAATAGCAGACCCTACAAGAAACAAACAGCACAAAGCGGCAAATAACTGTTAACTTACTTTTCCGCCAACACCCCCTGATGGCTGATGGATCATAATTCTTGCATTTGGCATGCAATACCTCCTACCCTTCGTCCCAGCACAAAGTAAAAATGCACCCATGGAAGCCGCCAATCCAAAGCAAACAGTTGATACATCAGCCTTGCAAAATTTCATAGCATCATATATTCCCATTCCTGAAATCAATTTGCCACATATTATATAACAGCGTACAACACCAATATGAGAGCAATAATAGAGTACTAAAAATTGCTCTAAGAGGTATAAAAGTAAGCATAAGTCAGACTCACGAATAATGATAGAACCAGAGCAGGTTATGGTAGTTTGGACCAGAAAAACCCATAAACAGAATGTAGCTTAATTCTTATTATCATTTTTTACAACAAAAAATTAATATTCTTGTTTACTTTACTGTTATATTAAATTACAGTAGCCGAATCACTGAATCCTTGTTTTCACTCTACTGATTGGACACCCATTTTTGAGTCGGATTTCAACTCTGTTCCATGTCAGCGTAACACTGCACCGAGATACTCTTAAGGCAGAAAGGAAAACAGAATGAACAGGCTAGGTTTTGGTCATATAAATTAGTGCTTTTTTTAGGCAACCACATTGGCATCTTGTTATTAGATGAAGTCTCATGCTCTGATGATTCAGGATATGCTCTTCAAATTGTTGGGAGTTTGACCACGGTCATGGCATTGGTTCTAGGCTAGTGAGGACTGTTGAATAACTCCATCCTCACAACTGGCTTTGGCACCACATGTCATCCTTCCTGACTACCAGTGGCCTTGAAATAAATTTACAAGAAATCTGACCACTACCAATGCTTAAACATTTCAGGAAACCACACAAGATCAGCATCACAGTGCTCGGCAATCATTCATCCCAAACAATATCAACAAGTCCATAAGCTTTGACTTAGTCTGTTTGCCCATCACTCTCGGCTTATGCTGCACTAAGCGCTTACAAACTCTGTGTTCATTTTCAAGTAATTTAATTTAGACAGGATAACGAGTATTTTTCTGTAGGAGGAATTCCTTGTGGTTTGAAATAACACCAATCCATGCCTAAAGTGGGGAAAACTACAAGCAATAAAAAGGGTGTTCCCAGGACTGAAAGCTCCCACACATTGTGGGTCTGGGAAAGGGAAAAACTGCAAGCAGTACTAAGGAAAAAGAATTGAAAGCCATTGTTGCATCAAGTGACACTATCAGCATGTAGTTCAGGAGTATGTGAGAATGCTAGTGCACGTTCTCTGATATCTACAAAGTATTCAAATATGACAATTAGCAATGGAATAACAAGTCAGTTTCCTAAACTGGCCGAACATCCGCCACAAAATTTTAGCACGTAGGCATAATTATTTGTTCTTTCTTCTTAAACTTTTGCTTGTTTAATTCTCAGTTTGTTCCCATCTTTGCAGTGACCATATTAAACTTTTCTACAGGTCCATGAACTATTTCCAACATTATGCATTTTTTTTCAAATTTAAAGTAATTAGATCAGTACGATCATATGTTCCTGATGTGCTTATGATACTAAAACATGAAAAATAAAATTTGTTTTGTATCAGCACACCATGAAGCAAGGTGTACAATGTAGTTGCTCCAACCCTTCAGTGCTCCAAGTGGTCCTATGATGCTTCCATAGGAAATGAAAAGTTGTTAGCAGTGCTAGCTTAGCACCTCAGAGGTACACACACACACACCCCAAATTCATTAATTGAGGACTCAGCTCGCTAGGTTGCTCAAACATCAGCAATTCAAAAATGTTAAATTCCAGTTTCTAACACTATAGGCACACACACACACACTGAATTTGTCAATTGTGAACTTGTTAGGTTGCTCACACATCAAGAATCTCAAGAATGTTAAATATCCAGTTGCTGGTACCATGGTCTACAGAATCATGGGGTAGGGAATGCTTATGATTGAATGCACATTCTAGGTCGCAACAATTTCAGATAATGCTTCCTGAAATCTAAAGAAAATTTTCTTATGGTCAAACTTCAGTCACTATTTTATTTGGAATAGATAAACTTGTCCAGACATATTTAAAGACGAATTATAAAGTTGCATCATAAATAATGTGCAATTCATAACTCAATACCGAAGGTGATGCAAAATATTGCAGTAACAGTAAATATCTGGATACTTAATTGAGAAGTTCATGCCACTAACAGGTAGCATACGAATTAGCATTTTGTAACTTTTAGATTAAATGCAAACATATTTTATACAGCAATATCAGAGATGTCAAAATATGTTTAAAACTCATTTTGTTTTTTGGCACATTTCACTTGCAAGATTCTGGCCATTACATAAATTCAAGATTGTAGCTGTCACAAGTTTTCCCATCTTGCCTACAGTTTTGACGCTGTTGGGAAGAAGCATGGTTGATTGGACTTCTTCACAAGGGTAAATTTATTCCATCTTTGTTAACTATTTTTTGATTTCATGCCTCCATGATCTATGTGAAAAAAGGGGTCGAACAGTAAATTAAAGGACATAGACATAACTCATAGCCTCACTGATGATCCAACAACCTGACCCCTGGGTTGGCTGAATTCTGGCATGATCACATGACCAATGACCCAAGCACAATCAGACAAGAGGCAAGTCTATTACAATGCATCAAATTCAAAAAGCACCTGCTGTTATGGAGCCTCCAGGTGAGTTGATAAACAATTTGATCTCCTTAGTTTGGTCCTCTGCATCCAATAGTAGGAGCTGGCTGATAATAAGATCAGCACTCGTATCATCCACCTACATAGCATAAGCCATTCCAAGCAACAGATGCATAAATATTTGGTTCAAAATAATTTTGATTATACTGATCAAAAAAAGAAATGCTCATTTGAATTATTTTATGAACATGTGTATACAATACACAAGTAATGGTTTTCAACATGCACACAGAAAATAATATCATGACAAAGAAGCATACCATTGCATGATTGCATCAGCAGCACTCTTAGTTTTAACCCTAACCCATTACAGCAATATCAACGACACATTTTGTAATAATGAAAGCATCAGTTCCAATTGAACAGTGATACTGAAAGTCATTCAGGCTAATTATCCAATAAAGAAATGCATCCTTCACAGTTCACACAGTCATCAATCTCAAATAAATATCTCCACAGATCTGTAAGTGGTAAGTCAAATTTTAAGACTGATCCGCAGTTCTCCTGTGTGTTCTAGAAACTTTATGATAGAAGGAAATAAAATAGTGAGCCCAAGGAAGTTGTTCACACTACTTATTGCTATTTTTTTCTATCAGCACTATTGATTGTTACTTCAAAAGGTTCATGATGGTCATACCAAAGTACAGTTTCAAAGGACACCATTTGATTAAAAATTATATTCGAAGGTTCAACATGTAATGTAATTGATAAGGTACAACATTGTCACAGTAACATGTAGGGATCGATAAAGTACAAACTTAGGATGGAAATAAGCCTAAGAAAGACTATATTATTTGAGAATTTGTTGAATTGTACAAGTACATAAACCAAATTATATGTTGATGAACCTAAGTTTAGAATTTTAGAGTTGAACTTTCTCATACGAATGCAAATTTAGGACAGAAATAGGCCTCATAATTTAACAATCGTGGTCTTTTCTTTGGCGAACCATTGATTGTAATTCAGTTGTTTTTCACTTTCACGAGGGTAGAACCACCGCGCGATAATTGGAGGCAACTAATTTAACAAAACTTGCAACACGGTAAAAACATACAGACAGTGAAAATTTGGGGGAAGAAACGGAGCAAAGGAGCTAACTGGGGAACCCAGAAAGACGATGCGCTGGCGGAGGAGCATGTTAGTGGTGTCGAGCTCCTCAAGACGCGCCTTTATTGCCGCCGGACTCGCCGCCGACTGCCCGGACAGTTCCCACCCGGCGGAGCGCGTCGGCTGGGCAGACGATGCGCGGACGGCCGCCGCCCTTTGCGCCGTCCTCCGGCCGGAGAGGTTGGGGATGAGGAACAGGGACGACGGCGAGGAGGAGGTGCAGGGATGGGGCGGGAGGGCGGCCATTGCTGCTGCCGTGGCTTCCATTCCTTGGGTCGCGGCCGCGTCTATCTGCTGCTACTAGTGTTATCTGGGGAAAAAATACGAATTTGTATATTATATTTAAGCTTATTTATTGAAATAGACAATAATTTTCTGTATTTATGAATCTAATATCTATATTAGACATACGGTGCGTCAAAAAAAGCATCTATATTTGGCACACTGTGTACCGTCACGTCGCGTCGCGCTTTACTTTTTCACTTTATTTTTTTCGCTTTACATTTTCGCCCTTTACACTTTCGGCCGGCCGACCAGCCCACATGCGAGATTCTTGGCAGCGTTCGTCCGGCACAGCTATAAAATAGGTCTTGCTGTGCATTGCAAAGCTACAGTCGAGCGCGAGCAGAGCAGCACTCGAGCACGAGCAGCACTTGAAGGAGCAGTCGAGTGCGAGCAGGTGTAGTGCAGCAGTAGTCGAGCGTGAGCAGGAGTAGTGCAGCAGCAACACGAGGAGAGGTCTGCCTTCCGTGATAGTAAGTACGTAGATTATGTATGTAATTAATATTTAGATTAGAAAATATAATTAGAGTAAGTAGAGTATTTATTCCATTCAAATACATTGGTTAAATGGTATTAAGTTGATAAATTAGAGTAGGTATAATATTTACATATTTTATGATCTCGTAACAAAATTTATTATAGTGTAACAGTAATTTTGTACGTAGATTATGTATGTACTTAATATTTAGATTAAAAATGTAATTAGAGGAAGTAGAATATTTATTCCGTTCGAATAAATTAGTTAAATGGTATTAAGTCGATAAAATAGAGTAGGTATAATATTTGTATATTTTATGATCTCGTAACCTAATCTATTTTAGTGCAACAGTAATTTTGTACGTAGATTATGTATATACTTAATATTTAGATTAAAAATGTAATTAGAGGAAGTAGAGCATTTATTCCGTTCGAATATATTGGTTAAATGGTATTAAGTTGATAAAATAGAGTAGGTATAGTATATACATCTAAGTAGTTATTTGCCTATTTACGTTTGTTTAGCAGAGACATTATGTCCATATTTATTATGGAGAACGTTCCGCTGTTTTGCATAGGAGGCTCATATCAATTCAGAACTGTTAGCACATAAAAGAGTATGCTACCTATTAATCTAGAAGGTTTTAAATCACATGTTATGAGCCTTTTGCGTGTAAATCAGTAGTCCTACAATGTTATTCTAGAGGGTGTGCAGCCATGGCTTGTGCCAAACAGCTCGATTATTGTCCATACGTTGTTTGATTTGAGAAGAAACAACACATGGGCTTTGTACTTATGCAAGGTATTAGAGGAGAACTTTGAAACAGGAGTGTACGTAAACATAGTATCACGACTGGTGCAAGGTGAAGCGGTGCCTAGCGTGGAAGGATCAGATCATCATGTGATGCATGATGAGGAGGGAGGGCAAGTTGGGGAGGACACTTCCGGTACAGAGGAACCTGAAGTGGACCATGGTGAGGTAGATGCATGGATGCATAGATGACGAAGCCGGTGGTAGTGGGGATGAAGAAGGTGCTGACAACGATGACCTGATGCCGGTGATCCAATACTTTCATAGTGCTGGGCTACTAGATTGTACCATCATTGAGTATAACACCCTATCTAACTAGGGATACCAGAATAGCGACATCCAGGTGAGACAATAGTTTCGGAACAGGGATGAGGTCATCCACTTTATGAGCAACTATGCTGTAATCACAAGAAGGGACCACAAGTGCATCCGGTCTAACCCTACGGAGTATGAGGTCAGATGTATCAAGCATCCGAATTGTCTTTACTTCGTATGAGCACATAAGCCAAAATATAAGAATTATTTTGTACTGAGTAGACACGCCCCACATACATGCAGCGAAGAGGCTGTTAGTAATGTGAGCCACGTTGTTGATACGAGGTTCATAGCCCAACTCCTCATCACCCTTGTTGGCACAAATATATGTTTGTTGGCAAAATCCATTATGGAGGAAGTGCAGACTAAGACGGGTATGCTGATCAATTACCACATTGCGTGGCGAGCGAAGCAGAAGGCATTGAAGATGTTGTTTGGAAGTTTCAAAGAGTCTTACCACTATGCCCCGAGGTTGTTGCAGAAGATTGCCATGACCAATCCAGGGACCCAGTGGTCCATGGCGAATGAGTCGATCAGGCTGAAGGATGGGTTATACAGCAGCACCGACCGATACCTCATTAGGTTTTTCTGGTCCTTTGCCCAATGCATCGAAGCTTTCAGACATTGCAAGCTGGTGGTATGTGTGGATGCCACATTTCTTAGTAGCAAGTATCATGGTAACCTAATGACAACGATGGCGGTGGATGCAAACAATCAGATCATTCCTCCGCGTATGCAATGGTTGAGATTGAGAACAATGATAGTTGGCTGTGGTTCCTCAGCTTGGTGAGGACACATGTCGTCGTCAATAGGGAATGAGTCTGCATCATCTCAGACTGCAACAAGGGCCTCTTGCATGAGTTGGAAGTGCTGCATGACAGCACAAACCACTCCATTGTATGGCCTGATGTGGAGAGAAAGTGGTACATACGATACTTAGGTGCGAACCTATACTCAAGGTACCACAATAAGGGTCTTGTAAAGAGGTTCAAAGGGTTTATGTCTTCAGAACCAGCAGGCGAAGTTCAACAAGATATGATGAGAGTTAAATGAGACCACTCGCAAGATGATGGCAAAGCAGGAAGCACATGAGGACCATCTATGGACGTAAATGGTGGGGGGCCAAACCATCATTAGCCGTTCACGTGCTATGTTTAGCTAGTGGATGGCAGGAAAGCCAGCAGAGCATTGGGCTCTAATCCATGACACTCATGGTTCCAGGTTAGAACATAGCATTTGAAAGATCGTATTTTACTTTTGGTTACGAAAATATCCCATCTAAAATTATTGTCTCCCATATTAGGTATACGATCATGACAACAAAAATAGCAAAAGCGTTCAACAATGTCCTAAAGGGTGTACGCGGCCTCCCATTGTGTGCCATCATTGAGCTTACATTCTATAGAATGGCTGTGAGGAACCGTCCAAACAGTATTCTAATTAATCATTAGGAGGATCCATCTCAATGATTAACCAGAATACCATCCCAGTAGTCCCGGCATGTGTTTTGTGCCTAAGATCGGAACACATGCCTTTCCAATATGCATATTACAACATAGCTTAAGAAAGATCGAGTAATTAAAATTATATTACAAGTTCTTAAGTATGCAACTATTTGCAACAGTTTACACGAGGAGGAACTACGCAACAGAAAAAAAAAACCTTGACAACAACAAAAGGAGAGTGGAACCATATGCCCTTAGGCTCCAACTCAAAAGCTACGCCTCACCAGAGTAGGATGCACTACTCTTGCCCACCACTTGCATCGGCGGGCACGAAGTAGCCAAACACTGCATCATCCTCACCAGCAGAACCTGAAAGCACAAGCATGAGTACGAACGTACTCGCAAGACTTAATCCATATAGAGCACATATATGTAGCTCGACTCCAAGGATTATACATTGTGCTGTTAGCAAGAGTAGGCTACAAGGTTAAGTAAAACATATGCGGTAAGCAACCTAGACATATGTGTGAGCATCTATACTTAACTCAAAAACAACTACCTTTTTAACCTGTAAACCACAACTTGAATATGTATGTATATAGTATCTCATCAACAAACCACCAACCAAAACTATCATACAATAACCTTATCCCATATTCGTAAACTCTATGACGATACAAATGAAACAATAGCATGCTCATGACCGAGAGCGCAACAATTCAAATTGTTCTTACGCCCTGCAGGGGGTACAACTTTACCCACACGACTCAAGGACCATTCGGCTTGTGCTACTCACGAAACTACACACAAGGGGGTACTCGAGTTAACCTTTCTCATACCCGAAACCACCCACTTGCAATGCCCCTATGGCACCAGGGTTACCACGAGCGGGTCCCGGACACCTTTGGCTCCCCGCCACCTTGCTTCTCATTTTCTTTTTCTCTTACACGTCATAGAGCCGCAAGGCAAGTGTTAGCACGACATATGATACCTTACCATTAGATCAGTATGTGGTGAGTACGGTAAGTGCTAGAGCCAACTGTACTGACGGAGGGTCTTAAACGATGTAAGCGGTCTATGGCATCCGGGCTCCTCTCCCGAACTACCCAGAGGACTCCTCTTGGGTAGAAGATACCCCTAACACCGTCCATATCTCGCCTCATTCTCACACCTCAACCATCCATCTCAACCTCATCTTTGTATCTGTAAAATGTGATTGAGCCCTAAGCTCGCGAACAACGCTAGCACCGTTGCTCGACTTCTACCGAGGACCTAAGCATTGCTAAGAATTTCGAATAATCCTTGAAGCTAGACACCAATTATATCATCAAGGCTACAAGGATAAGGATTCATCAATAAGTGAAGGCAGAGATAATGCATCAACATAGGTTCTACCCATACCAGCCCGACACTGGACTCAACACATGGAAACATACATAAAGCATAATTCATCAATTTTACACTCCATTTAATCTGAACAAAGGGTGCAGTATGCTTAGATGCTTGCTTTGCTGCTCCGAGGTTTGCCTGATACTTCCTGAACAGAACTCGCAGAAGTGGTGTGCCTCGGTGTCACCCTCGATCACACTCGCGACACGCTCCGGTTCTTCGTTCACTACTGAAGAACGTATGCAATGATGAGCATGAATGACATGCAATGACGGACGCTCCATAGTGCATGACAAGGTGGAGATGCAATGCATCATGACACGAGTTTTAAAGCCTCAAAATTCTCTTAATTTGGATTAACGTTAAGCATCTACTCATTTTCCTGGATTAATTAAGCTTAACACAAGGTTTAACCCTAAATAGGAATTTAATCATGTCTAACATGAGGGTGACTATTTTAATGAGCAGAGGAAACAATTAACAAGATTTACAAATTTGATTTCATCAATTTTGGAGTTACCAATATTTAATTATGGATTAATGAAGATCAAACCATATTTTATTAACCCATGCAATTTAAATACACATTTCATTGCTCCCAGTATTTTTAACATGTAGATAATGATCATATAAACCTAACAAAATTGGTTTCTTGATTTTTGGAGCTATATACAATTTTCTATGTATTTTAGAAGGTTTCAGCCGATTTAATATTGAACAAATATTCTATTTCGCATTTTATGGAATTTACCGAATATTAGAACGCCCGCAAAACTTTTTGCACACCTAGCCGGCTAGCCTCAGCCACTGACAGTGGGCCCGGTTGGTTTTGACTCGGGTCAAAATTGACCCGCGCCCCACGCACAGTGCCTCGCGGCTCGGGCGAGCTTGTCGGCGACAAACACTAGCGCGGCCAGGCCAATGAGCAGCACCAATGGCATCAGCACACCACGATGAGTTCACTTGGGCCACGTGTGGTCAACAGCGGCGATCGAAGGATGGCCAGCGGTGGCACACACCAATGGAAGCACGGTAGCGGCTCGGTCCGGCAAGCCGACGACGAAGCGGCAGCAAAAACGACTCGGCCGAGCATTCCTACAGCATCTACGCAGGCATGTGGACTCAACGGTGTGCTCATTAGCCGCTGGGCCCAACCGGAGCACGGCCGGCGACGTGCGGCCATGGGCAGCGGCGCTTGGTCGCGCGAGGAGGAGTGCGCCAGCAATGGGCTAAAGGAAATCGGACGCGCGCAAAAGACTCAAGAGGGCACAAGGAAGCTCACCGTGAGTTTGGATTGGACAGAGATGTGGTGGCTCGATGACTCAATGGTGAATGGCGGAAGGAAGGGCGCCAGTCTCGGGGAAGAAGGCGTGTGCGCGTGAAATCTGGCCGGGAAGGGTGGGGTCTCGGAGAGGAAACAACTGGGGGTGTTTCGGAGGCCTTCCTCCACCCTTCACACGGCTCGGGCTTGAGGGAGCTCGTCAGGGGCGCGGCAGATTTGGCGGAGGCATGGTGCTGCACTCTGCTATGCTCTGTGCGCGCAGCTGAGTGAGAGACGGAGCAGAGAGAGGCCGAGGGGGAGATAAGGGCGATGCCAGCACCTTGGGAAGGAGCATGGTGCCGTGCTCAACTTGCTGACGACATGGTTGTCCTCCAAAGTTAGCAAAATCGGTGGCTGCCCAGAGCAGTGCTCGGCAAGAGAGGGAAATAGAGCAGAAGGAGAGGAGGGGATGACATGTGGGGTCGGTGAACAGTGCTGACCAAAGGGAAAATATCCCCACCACTTTACTGATCTAAATGGAGGTCTTCTCATGGTCCAAAATTTGTGGAACAAACTTTGTGTGAAACTACAATTCATGTGCAACCCATTTTAACTGGTTTGACCCATAATGTCTAAGCCAATTTCAAACTAAAATTCTCCAAACATGCAACCTTTTCTAACTTGTGATAATTTTTATGCCTTCAAAATAATTCCTAAAAATTTGATAAAATTCATTTATATTCTCCACATAATATGGAATAATTTCTAAAATTGTTTTTAAACCTATGTTGTATAGAAATAGTTTGAGTTGCTTCACAATGCACTAATTAACATCGATTTTCATAATTTATGTTTAAGTGAAAATGCATGTTCATAATTCATCAAAATAATTAAGCATGATTCCAATGATGCTTATGATGCTTAATGACATGCTTAAGCCTTTTGGGTTGTTACAAAACTCTCCCGCCCCCCTTAAAAGAATCTCGTCCCGAGATTCTGGTGAAGTACAGGGAAGAGAGTTTAAGGAAAAGGTGTTTCCAGGACTGAAACGATAACGTCATCACTGAATGATACAGCAGTGTTGCACGACACATTTCCCAGACCTCGAGAAAAGTCTTAGGTTTTTGAGTGCCATATTCACCTAGACAAGTTAATCTTATAATAAGGGTATCACAAGATAACCAGGTAGGTGTTAGGTGAGTGACGGTGGGGTCATCATCTTTTCTCATCTCAGTTCACTGTCATGACAAAGTTACAACCTCCATTTATATTCATGAAAGATCAAAGGTAAGGGTGGTCTCCTTGGTGACTTGATGGTGATTGTGTACATATATCAGAAAAACAGGAATACCAGATTCCTACTAACCCACGGGTGGTGTGGGCAGAACGACAGAACTTTTATCTACACAAAGGTGAAAGCATCTCAACGTCACACAGGGTGTTTCAAGATGTCTTCATTACCATAGCACCATTTACGCGTGGTGAGGAATAGAAACTAGTGTAACCCTTACAATTTGGAGAAAAACTCAGGATAATCAGCACAAAGCCGATCCTCACGTTCCCACGTCGCGTCGCCTTCGGAGTGATTACTCCACTAAACCTTGAGAAACTTAACTGACTTGCGCCGCGTCTTCCGTTTGGCTTCCTCAAGAATACGGATCAGATGTTCGCAATAGGAGAGATCCGGCTGCAGTTCTTGGTTTGCAACCTCAATGACTTCGGTTGAGACTCGAAGACATTTCTTCAATTGAGAGATATGGAAGATGTTGTGCACGGTGGAGAGGGATGGAGGCAAGTCTAACTGATAGGACACCTTGCCACGCTAAGAAACGATTTGAAATGGACCATCATAGTGAGGTGCTATCTTCCTTCTGATTTGAAAGCGTCGAACCCCTCTGAGAGGCGACACCTTAAGATAGATGAATTCCCCAATCTCAAACACAAGATCTTGTCTGTGGCGATCCTCATAGCTCTTTTGTCAGGATTCAGCCGTGAGTAGACTCTTATGAATCATCTGAACATGTTCTTCTACCTCCTTCACCAAATCTGGGCCAAGAAAAGCCCTTTCACCGGATTCGGACTAATTTAATGGTGTTCGGCATCGTCGACCATACAAAGCTTCAAACGGTGACATCTTAATGCTCGCTTGGTAACTGTTGTTGTAGGAGAACTGCAAATGGCAAGCAGATTTCCCATTTCTTCCCATATGTGAGGACACAAGCCCTCAACATATCTTCTAAGACTTGATTCACCCTCTCGGTTTGACCGTCGGTCTAAGGATGATATGCAATACTATGGAAAAGTTCGGTTCCCATAGCTTCATGAAGGCCCTTCCAGAAATGGGAAGTGAATTGGGTGCCTCGATCAGAAATGATTTTCTTCGGAATCCCATGGAGGCAAACAATCCGAATGAGGTACATCTCCGCGTACTGCTTGACCGAAAAGGTGGTCTTGACGGGCAAGAAATGAGCGGACTTCGTCAACCGATCCACAATGACCCAAATTGAGTCATACCCATGAGATGTCTTCGGCAATCCGGTAATGAAATCCATACCGATTTCCTCTCACTTCCTGGATGGAATGGGCAAGGGCTGAAGCATACTTGCCAGCATAAGATGCTCAGCCTTCACTCTGCGGCAGACGTCACACTCAACTACATATTGAGCAATCTCTCGCTTCATGCGAGTCTACCAAAATCTAGGCTTGAGATCCTGGTACATCTTGGTACTCCCTGGATGAATGGATAGTAAGGAATCATGAGCTTCATCTAGGATCTTCTTTCTCAACTCCATAACTTTAGGGATCACTAATCTCTTCTCAAACCACAAGATACCCTCATCGTCCAGGGTAAAGCACTTGGCTTGCCCCTCCTTGATCTTATCACGAATCCTTTTCATTCCCTTGTCCTTCTTCTGAGCTTCCTTAATTTGGTCAATGAGAACGGATTTCACCTCCAAATTGGAAAGGTAACCCTCCGAAACCATCTCAAGACCAAGTCTTCAAAAATCATCACAGAGGGTGAAATCCTTGGGCGAGACCATAAGACAATGACAATGAGTCTTTCGACTTAAGGCATCGGCAACCACATTCGCTTTGCCGGGATGATAATGTACTTCTAGCTCATAATACTTGATCAGCTCAAGCCATCTTCTCTGCCTCATATTCAGATCGACTTGAGTAAAAATGTACTTGAGACTTTTATGATCCGTATAGATACGGCAGAGATTTCCTAATAGGTAATGGCGCTAGATCTTCAAGGCATGGACAACTGTCGCGAGCTCTAAATCATGGGTTGGGTAGTTCTCCTCATGGCGCTTCAATTGTCATGAGGCATAAGTGACAACTCAGCCTTCTTGCATGAGGGCACATCCGAGGCCTATGCGGGAAGCATCGCAATAGATATTGAAACCCTTGTTCACTTTAGGCTGAGTGAGAACGGGGCGGTCGTGAGCAGTTCCTTCAAATTTTGGAAAGCTGACTCACATCCACTAGACCACTCGAAAATGCTGCCTTGCTTCAACAGCTCCATCATGGGCTTGGCAATTTTGGAGAAATTCTCGATGATCCGATGGTAATAGCCCGCGAGTCCGAGAAAACTCTGAATGTCGATGACATTCTTGGGCTGAACCCAATTGAGTACATCTTGCACCTTGCTCGAGTCAACTGCAACTCCATTCTCCGATAGCACATGACCCAGAAAAGCGACTTCCTTGAGCCAGAACTCACATTTACTGAACTTGGCATAGAGTTGGTGATCTCAAAGTCGGCTAAGAACAACACAGAGGTGCTCTGAATGCTCTTCCTCAGTCTTGGAGTATATAAAGATGTCATCGATGAAAACCATGACAAACTTATCCAGTTCCTTCATGAACACCGTGTTCATCAAATACATGAAAAATACTGGTGCATTAGTCAAGCCGAAGGACATGGCGGTGAACTCGTAAAGCCCGTAGCGGGTGGAGAAAGCTGTCTTCGAAATATCCTCTGGTCAGACCTTTATTTGATGGTAGTCCAATCTCAAGTCAATCTTAGAAAAGACTCGGGCACCGGTCAACTGATCGAATAGAATATCGATTCTAGGAAGTGGATACTTATTCTTGATAGTGATCTCATTCAGAGGATGGTAATCCACACACATCCGCAAAGTGCCATCCTTCTTCTTAACAAAGAGCGCCGGGCATCCCCAGGATGAGGAGCTCGGACTAATAAAGCCCTTCACAAGTAATTCCTGAATTTGCTTCTTCAATTCCACTAACTCATTTGGCGGCATCTTATATGACCTTTTCAAAATTGGGGTCGTACCGGGAACAAGATCAATATAGAATTCTACTGCTTTGTCGCGTGGCATTCCTGGCAGTGCTTCTGGGAAGACATCAGGAAATTCACTAACCACAGGAATATTCAGAAGATCCATGGCTGTGGCTACCTTCAGAACATATAGGTGGAAGCCTCCCTCTCCAAGGTGAAGAGAAATCCGTTCACCCCTTGGACTTCTGAGAGAAATGACTCTCTTGGCACAATCAAGTCGAGCACTATATTGTGCTAACCAATTCATTCCTAAAATTACATCCATTCCTCTAGTATCTAACAAGATCAAATTTGCAGAAAACTGAACTCCCTCAATGAGAATTTTGGCCTTAGGAACAACCCGATTGGTTATTAACTTAGTCCCAGGTGCATCGATATGGTAGGAGGAAGACAGGGTCTCGATAACTTTTTTGTCTCAAAGCATAGCCCTCCTTGATGAACGAATGGGATGCACCAGAATCAAAAAGAACAACTGCGGGATGAGAATTCACGAGTAGCAAACTGACGAGCACGCTGTTGTCCTCCTGAGCCCCTTCATTAGTGACGTGGTGCACTCGGCCACGCTTGGGGACGTGCGTAGCCTAGGAGGCTTGTGGAGTAGATTGAGCAGGTAGTGGTCTTGAGCAGTCGCCATGGCTCTTGGCTTGGGGTAATGGCAATCATGTGCATAGTGCCCAACATGCCCACAGTTGTAGCATGGGCCGCCAGGGCCACCTGTCACACTCACTTGGGATTCTGCGGGTCTTGGAGGTTGTCCTTGCGAAGCGGAGGGAGACGGGCATCGTACTACCCACATCGACCGTGGAGCAGTTGAGGCCGACATGTGAGATGGTGGAGGTTGACCATCCGTGCGGGTACGTTGAGAGGTCCCGCCCACAGAAGGTGACGGAACCCTCTTGCGTTTCTTCTCCTCTTGATGGCCCTTCATCTTGAACTCAATGGTGAGGAGGTGCTCACCAACCTGTTGAAGTCGGCGAATTCATGAGCCGACAAGCGATCTTGCATCTTGAGAGAGAAGTCGTTCACAAAGCGGTATTGCTTTCGCTTGTCAGTGTTGACCTCGTCTGGCGCATATTGTGCAAGGTGGTTGAATACCTGAACATACTCTATAACAGATCTTCCCCGTTGTTGAAGATCCAGGAACTCCTGCTTCTTTAATTTCATTATCCCCTGGGGAATATGATAATCACGGAATGCCTAGTGAAACTCTGCCCAAGACACCCGGTGGTTGGCGGGGTGCATGGCCAAATAGTTGGACCACCACGCGCCTGTCGCACCCTGAAGTTGATGGGTGGTGAAAAGCGCCTTCTCGTGGTCTTCACATCTAAGGAGGGTGAGCTTCTGCTCGATAGTCCTAAGCTAATAGTCTGCATCGAGAGGATCCTCAGCACACGTGAAGGTGGGAGTCTGAGTCCTAAGGAAATCCGAGAAGTCGTCTCAGTGTTCGGCTCCACCTCCTCCTTGAGGGGCCGTGTTATGCACGAGAGCTTTGAGGAATGTCGTCTGAGCTTGACGGTTTTGTTCAATTTGCATAAGCACATCTGCCATGCTCGGTGGTGGAGGCGGTAGAGGGTTGTTCTTGTTAGAACCCTCGGGAAGGTCTCCGAGACTATGGCGGCTTCTCATCCTGATGCAACGACAAGGCGCAGAGGGGAAAGTCAAACTCCGACACAGCCTAAAAGCATTCGCTAGATATCGTTTGCTTGGACTCTTAATACCTTATATATGGAAACATGCATGCAAATGACCAATAATGAACAATGAATGCATGCTCGATTCCTATTTACTGTTTCTTTCTCGAGTGCATCATAATGCGAATACAAACAACTCAAGCGTCACTCGTATCCACAGTTTATACTTAGGGGCATAATATAGCAGGTTCATACATATTTGCAGGAAGAGGCACAAGTAAGCTTTAGTGAGTTGCTTAGTGAGGTGACATGCTTTCTAAACAACGTCTTAAGTGTTTTTAGGCTAATTCATTAAACCAGGCTCTGATACCACGCTGTGAGGAACCATCCAAACAATATTCTAATTAATCATCAGGAGGATCATTATTCATAAATGCCACCTCAATGATTAACCAGAATACCATTCTGGTAGTCTCGGTACGTGTTTTGTACCCAAGATCGGAACACATACCTTTCCAACATGTATATCACAACATAGCTTAAGAAAGAGTGAGTAATTAATGTTATATTACAAGGTCTTAAGCATGCAACTATTTACAACAGTTTACACAAGGAGGAACTACGCAACGGAAAAAAAATAAAATCTTGACAACAACAAAAGAAGAGTGGAACCATATGCCCTTAGGCTCCACCTCAAAAGCTACACTTCACCAGAGTAAGATGCACTACTCTTGCCCACCACCTGCATCGGTGGGCACGAAGTAGCCAAACACTGCATCACCCTCACCAGCAGAACCTGAAAGCACAGGCATGAGTACAAACGTACTTGCAAGACTTAATCCATATAGAGCACATATACGTAGCTCGACTCCAAGGATTATGCATTGAGCTGTTAGCAAGAGTAGGCTACAAGGTTAAGTAAAACATATGCGGTAAGTAACATAGACACATATGTGTGAGCATCTATACTTAACTCAAAAACAACTACCTTTCTACCCTGTAAACCACAATTTGAACATGTATGTATAGTAACCATAATATCTCATCAACAAACCACCAACCAAAACAATTATACCATAACCTTATCCCACATTCGTAAACTCTACGACCGATACAAATGAAACAATAGCATGCTAATGACCGAGAGTGTGGTAATTTGAATTGTTCTTACACCCTGCAGTGGGTACAACTTTACCCACACGACTCAAGGACCATTCGACTTGTGCTACTTACAAATGTACACACAATTAACAAGATTTACAAAATTGATTTCATCAATTTTGGAGTTACCAATATTTAATTATGGATTAATGAAGATCAAACTATATTTTATTAATCCATGCAATTTAAATACACATTTCATAGCTCCCAGTATATTTAACATGTAGATAATGATCATATAAACCTAACAAAATTGGTTTCTTGATTTTTGGAGATATATAGAATTTTCTATGTATTTTAGAAGGTTTTACTGATTTAATATTGAACAAATATTCTATTTCACATTTTCTGGAATTTCCCGAATATTAAAACGCCCGCAAAATGTTTTGCACACCCAACCGGCTAGCCTCAATCACTGATAGTGGGCCCGGTGGGTTTTTACTCGGGTCAAAATTGACCCACGCTCGACGCACAGTGCCTCGTGGCTCGGGCGAGCTCGTCGGCGACGAACGCCAGCACGGCCAGGCCAGCGAGCGGCACCAGTGGCATCAGCACGCCACGACAAGTTCACCTGGGCCACGTTTCGTCGACAGCGACGACTGGAGGATGGCCAGCAGTGTCACACACCAATGGAAGCACGGCGGCGGCTTGGTCCAGCAAGCCAACGGCGAAGCGGTGGCATAAATGACCCGGCTGAGCACTCCTACAGCATCTACGCAGGCATGTGGACTCAACGGTGTGCTAATCGGCCGCTGGGCCCGACCGGAGCACGATGGTGACGTGCGGCCATGGGCAACAGACTAAAGGAAATCAGACGCGCGCAAAAGACTCACGAGGGCAGAAGGAAGCTCACTGCAAGTTTGGATTGGACATAGATGCAGTGGCTTGACGGCTCGACGGTGAATGGCGGAAGGAAGGGCGCCGGTCACAGGGAAGAAGGCGTGTGCACGCAAAATCCGGCCGGCAAGGGTGAGGTCTCCGAGGGGAAACAGCTGGGGATATTTCGGAGGTGTTCCTCCATGCTTCTCACGGCTCGGGCTTGAGGGAGCTCATCGGTGGCACGACAGATTTGGCAGCGGCGTGGTGCTGCACTCTGCTCCGCTTTGTGCGCGCGGCAGAGTGAGAGACAGAGCAGAGAGAGGCCAAGGGGAAGGAGATAAGGGTGATGCCAACACCTTGGGAAGGAGCACGGTGCCGTGCTCAACTTGCCAACGATGTGGCTGGTCTCCAAAGTCAGCAAAATCGGCGGCCACCCAGAGAAGTGCTCGGCGAGAGAGAGAAATAGAGTAGAAGGAGTGGAGGGGATGACATGTGGGGCCGTTGAACAGTGCCGGCCAAAGGGAAAATATCCCCACCAATTTACTAATCTAATTGGAGGTCTTCTCCTGGTCCAAAATTTGTGAAACAAATCTTGTGTGAAACTACAATTCATGTGCAACCCATTTTAACTAGTTTGACCCATAATGCCTAAGCCAATTTCAAACTAAAATTCTCCAAACATGCAACATTTTCTAACTTGTGGTAATTTTTCTGCCTTCAAAATAATTGCCAAAAATTTGGGAAAATTCATTTATATTCTCCATATGACAGGGACTAATTTCTAAAATTATTTTCAATCCTATGTTGTATAGCAATATTTTGAGTTGCTTAACAATGCACCAATTAACATCGATTTTCATAATTTACTTTTAATTGAAAATGCATGTTCATAATTCATCAAAACTTTTAAGCATTATGCCAATGATGCTTATGATGCTTAATGACATGCTTAAGACTTTTGGGCTGTTACAATGGCTGACTACTTTCGAGACCGTGGTATAGCTGCAATGGAGTGCAGCACGCAGTTTGCACCTAAGGTGGAGAAAATCATATCCAGAAGGAGGAGTAAGGCACACTTTCATCAGACTAGGATCTATGACCGGACCAACAATGAATTCGAGGTCATGTGTCATCATCGGTACACTTCAGGATACGGCCTAGGGGACACCATGCAACAATGTCAAATTGGTCTTCACGAGGTGAAGTGCACATGCAATAAGCCAAAACTGCACCATATCCCATGCTACCATGTCTTCGCCACTTGCAGGGATATAGGTGGCAACAACGGATCATAATACGTATCACCCTATTTCACGATCAATGCACTAAGGAGCACATGGCTTCCAAAGATGTGTTCCTTCAACATCGGAAGCAGCTACAAAGCAATCGAGGGGCCTAAGTGGGTACCTTATCCCAGAGCTCGACGCACAGATCCTGGAAGGCCTAGAGCCACAAGGCTACTAGGTGACATGAATGCAACAGATGCTGTTGATGGACTACGTAGGTGCAAAATATGCAAACAATCTGGCCATGACAGGAGGACTTGTCCGACCCGGTGGTAAACTATTAGGCTATGATATATCTGGAATGTACTAGATTTGTTGCCATTGAGTTTGTTTGATGAAGTTAATTGGAAACATGGATTTTATTGTAATTTGTTATGCACCTATTAGTTGTTGTACCTATTTTGTAATAGCTGTTGTCTTACGTTGTTTTGTAATTGAACCATGAGACTTGAAATCATTGGCATGGCTCACATTCACCTTCACGAGCTTCTTCAGCTATGGTACAACGAGAACCACAGGGGAAGGATGATTTTCGTAGGGCAATAGGTACAACGATAATACGTGAATTTCAATTTCTCTGATAACTTGGTACTTACTCAATAAATGTATTGCATACCTTTGCAGTTGGTCACGTTGCGTTCCAGGAGTGTGCGCAAGCTTAAGGAGTTAGACCCTTGATTCCACGAGCCACTCGCACAGGCCGGACTACTACCGTTCGCTCTTATGATAGCCGGAGCTCCCATGGATGGTGGTGGCAGGACTCCCGTACCACCTATCGAGGTGTCACTGCTCACAGGCCTCGTAGACAGCGGCGTCCTGTGATGCACATGTTCCACTTTCCTTGTGGAGAGATGACCGTAACTTTGCGAGATGTGGCCATGCTGACCGGGCTCCCAATAAGGGGCATCCCGTTATTACTTTCATGACCAGCAAAGGAGCAGTGGAAGAGTTTTATTCAAGGCAAGTAATTATTTATTACATAAAGCACTTCATATGTTGCAGTGTTATTCGTGGTTCATTGGGTCTCTGCATCTTGTAGGTTTAATGTGCAATATGACATGAAGGATGTTGGGCTCTCCATGCCATGGATTCATGGGCTACCACAGTTCGGTCCTTGCCCACCGGATGCGAACGAGACTATAGTTATGCAGCATTACGAGGTGTACTTGTACATCTTGTTGGGAGGCATTGTGTTCTGTAATACGGCAGGCGATTATGTACTTCCTCATATTGTATGGTTAGAGGGTCAGCTCGCGTTACGTCCGTACGAGCCGACACTTTACAGTTGGGGATCTGCTGTGTTGGCCGCTACATACAAAGGATTGTGTGTCGCTACCCAGCGGTCAACGAAGATGAGATCTATTTCTGGCTACCTACACCTTCTACAGCTCTAGAGCTGGGAGTATCTCCCGGTTTGTCGACTGTGGGTGAGCAAGACCTACTATCTAGTTTCCATCTCCGATGGTGTTACTGACGACATGAGGCCTACAATGGGGTATCGATGGATTCAGTTAGGCTGCGATGGACTCACTAGGAAGACCATAGAAACTACTCCCAGGTGATCAGTGACCTTGATGTCCTCAGCGCTGACCTCGTGGAGTGGGATCCATGGCGTATGGAACGAGTGGCCGAAATTACGACCGATGGCCTCATCACATCCTCTTGTTTTTGTGACTCGGACTTATGGATGACTAGATGTTTCTTGCTATACATGAACAATGTGGAAGTGTATTCTCCTGACTGTGTATAGAGGCAGTTTGGTCATCGACAATTGGTGCGAGTACCTCCCCCACGAGACGCTGGTCGGGCGCACGAGTAAGTGTGTTATTGTACGTACCATTATTATGTTAGGTGATCCATGTTACGAAATTATAACTATTTATGTCACGTACAGGAGGAGCGCACAGGGGAACATAGGCACACATGACTGGCCAGAGATTAATGCAGAGCACATAACTAGGTGGATGGAGTCAGGACCATTGGATGTCGTTGTTCCTGTAGGACAGTACAACGATGGTACGTACTGGGAGTATCTTTCGTGGTATAGTTCACGCACGCGTGCCACCTTACTCAGCGGCAATGTACCGCCAGCTTCCAGACCCTTCCCTGAAGATCGCGCCCGGCTTCTTCATGTGGTGATAAGTGATGTTGTACTTGTAACGATTTTCATTAGTTTCACATCCATATTACCGACATAACCCTCAACGAATACAGACCAAAGCGGGGTACAAAATACATATGCATCGGAGCACGCATGTGGGGAAGCAAGTGGGTCATCCACGCGAAGGGATCGGCACCCTCTCTGGGACTACATGAGGACGAGAGGGTCTCGCTTGTTGTCTGCGATACGTGGTCTGGGTGGTTGTGCCCCGCATTCTAGGGGGTACGACGTACCCTCCATGGACCCGTCCCGTGCCTCCTACAGCAGGCGCTCATCTAGTGCTCATGCGGCACAATCACAGGAGGCACCTTCGTCTGCGACCCATCATGTGACATGTTCTTGGGCTGAAGCCGAGGAGGTCACGGAGGCTCCTGCTCCTGAGCAGTGTACACTGGTTTCCTAGCCCCCTCAGTGGACACAACCTACTCAGGCTACGCATACACCTCCACCAGTATTATCAACTCACCATGAGGACGTCATTGATTGCACACAGCAGACGCCAACATGGAGCGGCACACAAGATTTTGACTGGGCTGCTGCATTGCAAGCGGGTAGCATCACAGAGCTACTGAGCAGCCAGTACTCGCAATATCCCGATACACCTGGGGGTTCACAGTGAAACCAACAAGCTGAGACTTCAGCATTTTGGACTCCATCCGAGCACGTACTACCGGCATCCACACTCCCGCATGACGATCCTACATCGTGGTACATGCAGGGCCGAGTTAGCGGTTCTGAATACACATTGGTGGAGTTGCAACACATCACGATGATGAAGATGATGAGCAAGGGCACACGTGGCAGGGGCCAGCTCAGGCTGCTGGGATGAGGGCCACACACCCACCAGACGCTTACACTCCTGGGGATTGCTTGCGGCGTCGGCATCGTTAATGATCCAATGCAATATATTGTGTACTCATTTGTACTATGTGTTATTCACTACATTATGTACTCATCTGTACTATGCCTTATGCACTGCAGTGTTTAAGTAATTACATTTAATTTACATAATCTTTGTCAACTAATTAGGATACATAATTTATTTATGAGTAACTTATTAAGCGTTTGTATATATCAATTACGATATTTCATACCTGTTTAATGTTTATTAAATAACCAGCGATTTGTGCTTTGTTGCAGAGCAAAAACATTGTAGTTAAAGATCAATACCTATATGGCGGGATATTCTAGTACTGGCTACCCATGGACACCTACAACGATGGATATAGCATTAAATACCTCCTTGCAGGTTGTGCATGGAGGGAAGGATGATCCCTTTAATGAGAGCAACCTAATCAAAGCTGTGTCTAAATTGCATGCAAGGCCGCCATGTTTTACGTTCACCGTTCCACTCCTACATGTAACAAACGACAACCTTAGGGCCCTCTTGCATGAGCGCCGCCAAATATACCTCAGGGTGTGCGAACTAGCCGACAATCCTTCTGTGCTGGGTTTCTGTATGAGGCAAAGAAGGATGGCGATGTTGCCCGACCAGTATGCATCCCACATACAGGTTCGACATATTCTATTTGGTCACCCTACTTATCTTGTTGCTATTGATTCGAATGCTCCTCTTCTGCCTTAGGTGTTCCTAGAAGACGCAGAGTTGATCAACAAAGAAAGCCCACATTTCTTGGCAATGCATATGCTCTTCGGCAGGGGTGTCATACCTGGTTCGCGTAGAAGACGACGAAGATCAGCGAACCTAAGGGGTACAAGAGCCGATAATGATTTCATGCCACCAATGCCTCGATGTTCCACCAGTCATACAGGAGAAGGTTCAACGAACACTACAAGAGGACGTTCACACACCATATCGACATGGTGTCCAACCAACAATGAAATAGGACGTGCTCCTACCGTGATACCTCAAGATGACGACGACAAAGATTTCATGCCACCTCGACCCCTCCCTCCAAGGCCTCCATCTCCGGAGGATCTTGATGACCGTGAAGATGATGTTGGATTTCCTTGTACCCGTCCTCCTAACTTCCAACCACCACCTCGGAGACGACAACCATCTTACCCTGATAGCCTTGACTAGCACAACTGGCATTCTTTCACTATTGTACATCATCACTTTCCGCTGCCATCTTGAGATGATCAATGATACAAGGGTTAATGTTGTGCATGTTCAAACATACCTAAATGTTAAGACTACCCGCCGCCTTAGAGACTACATGCTTTCTTTCTCATGCATTTTGAAATGTAGAGTTAAATTAGCAAATAATTTCTAATTTTGTTGAAAGTTACTAATTACATGAAAGAACAACACACCGGTACATAAAATGAAGTGCCAACTCACCGAGATAAAATGACAGTTAAATTAACAACTCATTTCAAATTTAGTTGAAAGTTACCAATTACATGAAATAACAAAATACCGGTATCAGATGACAGAAACGAACTGCAGCCGGCCACGACCATATTTGCCACAGGTGAAAAAAATCAGGTATTTCGGCACACCGTGTGCCGAAATACACACTTCCTTGTATTCGGCATATGGTGTGCTGAATACATGTGATTTTTGACACAACTCTATTTTTGGCACACTGTGTGCCGAATACAGATGCTAGATTCGTAAATACAGAAAAATATTGTCTATTTTAGTAAATACGCTCAAATATATTGTACAAATTCGTATTTTTGCCATTATCCAGGGGTGGAAATTTACTGGTTTGAGGAACAGTTGGGGATAAAAAGATGGGATTGAAATCCGTTGGCATCGGACGGTTAAAGTCACGGAGGAACAGTGATTCACGGATAGATAAACAGTACATAATGCTGAATACTATAGCACATGGTACTGTAGTGATCAGTCTGGTATATCTATTTCTGATCTGACGGCCATAGCGGGGTGAAGTACCCGACTGTGAAGTCACCTGACTTCACCAAAGGATCCTGTTTAAAAAAAATAGCCCCAGTCTTCAGCCTATTAAAAAATAAGTGATACGGTGTGGTCAAAAATAGTTTTTATTAGAGTGTATTTGGATAGGTGATATTTTGTTGGGAATTATGGTATTTAAGTTCAAATTTGAGCTAGATACAATTTTTTCCAGTGAAGTACCGTTAATCCAAAACAGATCAAATTGCAAGGTAAACAGTAGTTTTTAGGTAAACAACGATATTGTGTTATTGACATGTGTAGATCAACTTAGAACAAGCATGCACAAAAATAAACATTAGATCTATGCAGGATCCAATAACCTTCCATTTTGTAATCAGTCTTAGAACATATAAGCACTGTTTTTTAAAATAGTTATCTCAATTAATTTAGAGTTTTAGATCCCTAAACTTTTAAATTATAGATATGGTTCCTAAACTTCTTAAATATGTTACTAACATTCAAATCTCTTATTAACATGTTCCTACCGGTGTAGCATGTGTTCGTGAACATAAACCGGTGTAAGTTAGATCTAGACTGCTCAGAGTGAAATGAGAGAGACGAGAGAGATGGCCTCATTGTTGTGCCACATAAGACTGATACATGCTGATAAGGAAGATTTAGACCTTGATGACGCACTTAACAAGTTAAACGATCTAGAACCGTATTTAAACTTCAAGGACTATGGGATGCAAACTATTATTGTCCATAGAGCATATGGGTCCATTGACTCATGTGTTATGTGGTGAGGTTTATGCGTGTACAAAACAACCAAAATTACACAGATATGAAGTACTACGTTCTCTTGTTTCACTCACTAACAAGAAAAGGTGAATAAGCAGTTAAACAAAATGGATGGAATTGAATGAACATAGTGGCATGTAATACAACATGCCCGCAACATGTAATTGCAACTTGCTCGTTGATAGAGGACTAGCTATCCGCTTAATCCTCTTGACGAATGATCCTTCGGCTCGAGTCCGTTCTGTATATGGATATATGAGATTGAATAGTCCACCACTATCTATCCTTATGGATTGAATCTGGTGAATGGAAAATGTAGCTCTTAGCAAAGATTTGGTGAGTTGCAAAACAAGTTCAGTCCACTAAGACTAATCTACCTCCCCATGTCCATTGATGTCATCACCTCTTTTTATTTTTTGAATGGAAATACACCAGGGGAGGCCCCTACTGCACTTTATTAAAAGAAAGGACGTTGTGACTTACAACCCCAAAGCTCTGTACAAATAAAGAAAGAGCGAAAAGAAGAAGAAAAGACTATACAATTGTCAAGAGTCAATCTGTTGTCGCTAGACGCATAGTATCTTTCATTCTGTTTGAAAGGAGGAACATTGAATTTCTAAAGTGATGAGGACATCGACACCTATATATCAGCCCAGACGCCATCCACTCCAGCCCAGGTGCCATCTCCATCAGCCCAAGTCCACACGCCATCTCCATTAATCCAGGCGCCACCAGCTAGGCCAATGACTCGGGCCCGTGCACGAGAATTAAAGATTGTTTTGGTGCTGAAGAATGAAGGCCCAGAAGCTCAGTTTGACCAACAGAAGGCCTAAAGACTGATGTGGACCAACTTGGGCCAATCTGGCCAAGGCGGCCCAAAGGAGGGCGCCCCTAGGGGTGCGTGCCTCTCCCTCTCCTAGCCGGCCCTAGGGGCTGCGCCCCCTCTTTTCCACCCTATAAAACTAGGGGCTGCGCCCCCTATTTTACTTGAGTTTTGTTTAATTGATAGCCTAGCTACAATCCGTCCTTCGACGTGAATTCAGAACTCCACCTTCGTGCAATACATCAGATTGCTCGCCTCTAATTCTTGCTCGTTCTTCGATTGCTTGCAAGAATTGATCCTCGTGATCAGGTTGATCTTGTTTACCGCAAGGTTAATATCCATCGGAAGTTGGTTCAGCGATTGCATTGGCGCTTCGGGCTTGCTCGTCGTAGTCGGATCGTGAGGGTCGACGTCCACTAATCGAAATTATCAACACTCGCCGAAAGATCGGGCACTCTACACCTATCAAGTGGTATCAGATTCCAGGTTTTCTCGGTGAGTTTATCGTGTGTTTTTCGTTCATCCTAGTCCACATAAACCAAAAAAAAAAATTAGGTTAGATCTTTGTCCCAGCACCCTTTGCGCCTTGCACTTTCTTTCAATAATCTGCATTGTTGAGTTTTTTTGTGCTTACGCGTTCAATTGTTGCTGGTTACTCGTGTCTTTCTCTCCATCTGTTCTAGCCGCCCCAATCTTCCCTGCCGTGTGCGCCACGGTCTCTTGACGCGCGCAAGAGTCCAGCTCGTTTTGGCTACCGCGCGCGAGAGTCCTGTTCGGTTCCGTTTGCCGCGCCACGTGATCCGGCCGTTTCCTACCCGGTCGCGCCGCGTCTTTTGCTCGTCCAGATCCGCCGCGACAAGCACAAACCAGCTCAAATTTTGACCCTACTCTAGAGAGAGAGAGAGAGAGTATCTTTTAATTACCGTTTTACCCCTGCCTCTACAAAAAAAAAAAAAGTGTGTGTCATCAATTGCTCTTTTGAGGTCTCTTTGTTCATATATTCAGATTTTACGTTCCCCTGAAGAAGAAAAAAAAAAAGAAAAAAAAAAGAAAAAGAAAAAAGGGGTTGTTTATCTTGACGGATTACCACTCCGTTTTGCTCGTTGGTTTGTTGGAAAGATCGCACTCGCCTTGGTTTCAGGCACGTCTGGCAATCGGCCATCAGTTTTCCACCGGCGGTTCCTACACCTTTTACTAGCCTTTCGCACTTGTGCCGGCAGCATCTGTTCGTGTTTAGCACTATTATTCAACTTTGCAGTTATTGTTTGAATTGTGCTAACCCTTGGATTGAGTGCAGCCTCCTAGCTCCACAAATTTTCTACTACGAGCAGGTTTTTGTTTCACCACGCAATCGCTCCTCCAATCTTCCACCGGTTTTACCTGTGGTTGCAGTTCACGCTTGCGTGCTTGATAAGAACGGGTAAGAGTTGATAACAGCTTTCTGATTGAGCTTTTTCATCCATTACTCACCTCTCGTCGTAGGATCTTTTTTTTGTGGTTGTTTTTGTTGGTGTTTCGATGACAGAAAAAGGCTCGCAGTCGGAGGAGCTCTCCCTCCAGGATGTCCAGGCGCAGGTTGATGGGCTCAAAAACGACATGAAGACGATGCACGAGAGATTTGATTCTACGATCACTTCGTCGAATGCGCGTTTTGATCAGCTCGACCTCGCTGATACAGCTGCCCACACCACGCTCGAGTCGATAACGACTCGTCTTGAGGCCATGACGACACAGCTTCGGACCATGTCGACACAGCTCACGGAGTTGCAAAATGCACGTGACTACGGCACCGACACCGAGCTAGATGAAGACAATCGTCGTGGTCGTGCTCGTAGGGTACGTGTTCCTATTAATGATTCTTTTGCCAAAATAAAATTTAAGATTCCTACTTTTACTGGCAAATATGATCCGGCTGCTTATCTTGATTGGGAATTAGAAGTTGAACAAAAATTTGCCTGCCATGATATTCCTGCTAATTTACAAGTTAAGGCTGCTATTAGTGAATTTACTGAATTTGCTTTAATTTGGTGGCGTGAGTATAGACAAAAATATCCTGATAATATTCCAGCCACTTGGACGGCATTAAAAGCTGCTATGCGTCATCGTTTTGTGCCGTCATATTTTGCTAGAGATTTGCTTAATCAAATGCAGCGTTTTCAACAAGGTTCGCTTTCCGTAGAGGATTATTATCAAGCTTTGCAAAAGGGTATGATTCGCTGTGGTTTAGTTGAACAGGATGATGCTGCTATGGCTCGTTTTAGAGGTGGTTTAAACCGTGAAATTCAGGACATTCTTGATTATAAGGATTATGATGACATGACCACCTTATTTGAATATGCTTGTAAAGCTGAACGCGAAGTGCAGGGACGGCGATCTTCGACACGCACTAATCATTTTGCAGGTTCGAGCAAGGCTCCTACACCAGCCCCACGGTCGACGCCCCCTACTTCCTCTTCCACCCCGCGCGAGTCGACCTCTTCATCGACCGCACCTTCGCGCGACTCGTCGGCCAAGCCGACCGCGCCTCCGGCCAAACCCGCGCCGTCATCTGGACATGCTCGCGATATTCAGTGTCATCGTTGCAAAGGGTTTGGTCATGTAATTCGAGATTGCCCCAACAAACGGACCATGCTGATTCGTGACGACGGTGAGTATTCTTCCGCTAGTGATTCTGAGGATGTTCAACATTCTATGCTTGCTACTGACCATGCAGATAATACGGAGCTTCATGTCGACTCTAGTGCCGCCGACAGGTATGCAAATCTTGTTGTGCAGCGTGTTCTTAGTACACAGGTCGTTCAGGACGAAAAGAATCAGCGCCACAACATTTTTCATATCAAAGGCGTCGTGCAAGAACGAGCGGTCCGTATAATCATCGATGGTGGCAGTTGCAACAATTTGGCTAGTACGACCTTGGTGGAGCAGTTGTCATTGCCAACAAGGAAGCATCCACATCCTTATCATGTTCAGTGGCTTAATGATGGCGGCAAAATAAAGGTAACGCGCTCGGTACGTGTTCCTTTTTCTCTTGGCGCCTATTCTGATTTTGTGGATTGTGATGTTGTTCCAATGGAAGCATGTTCTTTGTTGCTTGGCCGTCCTTGGCAATATGATGTTGATAGTGTTCATCATGGTCGTTCCAATTGTTATTCCTTCATGTTTAAGGGTCAGAAAATTGTTATTCATCCTATGACACCTGAACAAGTTCTAAAAGATGATATTGCTAGAGCGGCAAAAGCTGCAAAATTGATTAAATCACCTTCTGTTGCACCTGTTCAACCTGAGATTAAATTGCATAACCCTATCTTGCTTGCTACACGTGCTGATTTTGATGAATTACATGATGCTAATTTGCCTTGTTATGCGCTCGTTTGCTCTCGTATGCTTGTTTCACTAGATGAGGCGCCTACATTGCATATTCCTCCTGCTGTTGCTAACCTTTTGCAGGAATATAAAGATGTCTTTCCCGCTGAATTGCCACCGGGTCTTCCTCCTATTCGTGGCATAGAACATCAAATTGATTTAATTCCAGGCGCACAGCTTCCTAATCGCGCTCCGTACCGCACAAATCCTGAAGAGACGAAAGAAATTCAGCGTCAAGTCCAAGCGTTGCTTGACAAAGGTTACATTCGTGAGTCTCTTAGTCCTTGTTCGGTTCCTGTTTTGCTTGTTCCTAAGAAAGATGGTTCATGGCGTATGTGTGTCGATTGTCGTGCAATTAACAATATTACAATTCGTTATCGATATCCTATACCACGCCTTGATGATATGCTTGATGAACTTAGTGGTGCCACAATTTTCTCTAAGGTTGATTTGCGTAGTGGTTACCATCAGATTAGAATGAAACTAGGAGATGAATGGAAAACGGCATTTAAAACAAAATTTGGCTTGTATGAATGGTTGGTTATGCCGTTTGGTTTGTCTAATGCTCCTAGCACTTTTATGCGCTTAATGAATGAAGTTCTTAGGCCTTTCATTGGAATATTTGTTGTTGTTTATTTTAATGATATTCTTATATACAGCAAATCCATGAATGAGCATTTAGATCATTTGCGTGCTGTTTTTGATGCTTTGCGTGCTACTCACTTGTTTGGTAACATGGAAAAATGCACTTTTTGCACGCAACGTGTTTCGTTTCTTGGCTATGTTGTCACTTCACAGGGAATTGAGGTAGATGGCAGCAAGGTGGACGCCATTCAAAGTTGGCCTCAACCGACGACGGTTACACAGGTTCGCAGTTTTCTTGGTCTTGCAGGTTTCTATCGTCGTTTTGTGAAAGCTTTTAGCACCATCGCTGCACCGTTGCACGAATTGACCAAGAAGGGTGCGCCATTTGAGTGGGGTGCACCACAGGATGAAGCCTTCAACACTTTAAAGGAACGGTTAACTCATGCTCCTCTCTTGCAATTGCCTAATTTTGATAAAGTGTTTGAATTGGAATGTGATGCTAGTGGAATTGGGTTAGGTGCTGTTTTATTACAAGATCATAAACCCATTGCATATTTTAGTGAGAAGTTAAGTGGTGCTGCTCTTAATTATTCTACTTATGATAAAGAACTTTTTGCTTTAGTGCGAACTTTGCAAACATGGCAACATTATCTATGGCCTCGCGAGTTTATTATTCATTCTGATCATGAAGCTTTGAAACATATTCGAACCCAAACTAATCTGAACCGTCGTCATGCTAAGTGGGTCGAATTCATTGAGTCTTTTCCGTACATCATCAAACATAAAAACGGGAAGGAAAATGTGATTGCTGATGCTTTGTCTCGTCGTTATACGATGCTGTCCCAATTAGACTTTAAAATCTTTGGTTTGCAAACTTTGAAAGATCAATATGTTAATGATGCTGATTTTCATGACATTGTTTTACACTGTAAAGATGGCAAACCTTGGGGCAAATTTCATATGCAGGATGGGTTCCTGTTTCGTGCTAACAAGCTGTGTATTCCAGCTAGCTCGGTTCGTCTTTTGTTGTTGCAGGAGGCGCATGGAGGTGGTCTGATGGGTCACTTCGGCGTTTTCAAAACACACGAGGTGTTGTCCGACCACTTCTTTTGGCCACGGATGCGCCGTGATGTTGAGCGCCTTGTTGCACGTTGCATTACATGTTAGAAAGCTAAGTCTCGTTTGGGTAATCATGGTTTGTATATGCCCTTGCCTGTTCCCTCTTCACCTTGGCATGATATTTCGATGAATTTTGTTTTGGGATTGCCTCGCACTAAGAAGGGGAGGGACAGTATTTTTGTGGTCGTTGATAGATTCTCTAAAATGGCTCACTTTATACCTTGTCATAAAACTGATGATGCCTCAAATGTTGCTGAATTGTTCTTTAGAGAGATTGTTAGATTGCATGGAATTCCTAAAACAATTGTCTCTGATCGTGATGCTAAATTTCTTAGTCACTTTTGGCGTTCTCTTTGGAATAAATTGGGAACTAAGCTGCTGTTTAGTACTACTTGTCATCCTCAAACTGATGGGCAAACTGAGGTAGTAAATAGAACTTTGTCTGCTATGCTTAGAGCTGTTCTAGATAAAAATTTGAGACGTTGGGAAGATTGTTTACCTCATGTTGAATTTGCTTATAATCGTGCTACACATTCTGCCACTAAGATGTGTCCTTTTGAGGTTGTTTATGGCTATATTCCTAGGGCGCCTATTGATTTGTTTGTTATTGATGTTGAAGATGAACCACATGTTGATGCTCTTGCTCATATTGATCACATGAAACAATTGCATAAAGAAACACAACAAAACATTGCTGTTGCTAATAAAAAGTATCAAGTTGCTGGTAGTAAAGGTCGAAAACATGTTTCTTTTGAACCTGGTGATTTGGTTTGGTTGCATTTGCGTAAAGATAGATTTCCTACTTTGCGTCGTTCGAAATTGATGCCTCGTGCTGCTGGTCCTTTTAAAGTGCTAACCAAAATTAATGATAATGTTTATGTTCTTGATCTGCCCATGGAGTTTGGTGTTTCCACTAGTTTTAATGTTGCAGATTTGAAACCATATTTGGGCGAGGATGATGAATTGCCGTCGAGGACGACTTCACTTCAAGAAGGGGAGGATGATGAGGACATCGACACCTATATATCAGCCCAGACGCCATCCACTCCAGCCCAGGTGCCATCTCCATCAGCCCAAGTCCACACGCCATCTCCATCAATCCAGGCGCCACCAGCTAGGCCAATGACTCAGGCCCGTGCACGAGAATTAAAGATTGTTTTGGTGCTGAAGAATGAAGGCCCAGAAGCTCAGTTTGACCAACAGAAGGCCTAAAGACTGATGTGGACCAACTTGGGCCAATCTGGCCAAGGCGGCCCAAAGGAGGGCGCCCCTAGGGGTGCGTGCCTCTCCCTCTCCTAGCCGGCCCTAGGGGCTGCGCCCCCTCTTTTCCACCCTATAAAACCAGGGGCTGCGCCCCCTATTTTACTTGAGTTTTGTTTAATTGATAGCCTAGCTACAATCCGTCCTTCGACGTGAATTCAGAACTCCACCTTCGTGCAATACATCAGATTGCTCGCCTCTAATTCTTGCTCATTCTTCGATTGCTTGCAAGAATTGATCCTCGTGATCAGGTTGATCTTGTTTACCGCAAGGTTAATATCCATCGGAAGTTGGTTCAGCGATTGCATTGGCGCTTCGGGCTTGCTCGTCGTAGTCGGATCGTGAGGGTCGACGTCCACTAATCGAAATTATCAACACTCGCCGAAAGATCGGGCACTCTACACCTATCATAAAGCATGCCTTTATCTTTCAAAAGATGGTGTGGCTCTTTAAAAGACCTTGTCATTTCTCTGCTTCCAAATTTCCCATGCCGTAATTGAGAAGGCTCCCATAAATAAGGCATGTTGAAAGTTGGCATTTGCTTCCTGAAGCCATCACCTCTTTTTTTATTGTACTACACTACATTTCTTATTATGGGATGCGTCGTCCTCATTTTTCCTCAACACAACACCAGCTAAGGGATAACATCTTTTCTATGGAACAATGGCCCTGTAAATTAAACCATAAAAGAGGCACCATGATTCTAAGTATGGGACACTATCTAAGTCGTGTCTAAGATGAAGATAAAGATGTTTTTGATGTTTTTATTTGTTTGTTTGTAGGGAGATCACAAATGTGATAGTCAAAGCAACTTCCACATAATTCCCAGCCATCCATAACATATTGTATAGAGAAAAATACAAATCCACAATAATTAACTAACGCAACCAAAATTACTAAAGCTCATATAACCACGATTTGTGGAACCCGATCATTATTCTTTTAACATTTGTCCTTTAATATGGAGAGATTTACCCGTCAATAGCAAAAAAAGTTTAAGCCACACCATGCAATGGCAAATATGACCACTAACCAAACAACACCTTTACTTTCAAACCAAAGAGGAGGCAAAATGTGATCATTTAGCAGCAGATAAAAGGTAATTTTTAAATAAACGAACATACAGTATATCTACTGCTAGTGGTTATGCACCCTTCAAGCTGACAACCTTGCAAAACGGGAGGACTACACTTCAAAGACAGTCAATCTATTTTACAAGCACTATTCCTTGGTTGGTTAAACTACAATGTAGATATTTTAACTGCAACCACCAGGAAGCTTGTGAAAATAGCCTGACCAGCAGTTAGCCATCAGGAAGAATATGTCATCTACCAGCCACCCAGCATCTGAGTAAGAACTTGATCGAGTCCATTGTGTCAAGCTCATCACCCTTAGTGCGGTTTCTTTTTCAATGACCTTTTCTTTTTGGTTAGCCCAAAAGGGAGTTTTGAGCTTGACTTGCACGTAAATGACACTATATCATGAATGGAAATACATTTGCGATATAAAGTAGCACATAAAGCATGTGGAAAAGCCTGACCATTTAGGGAAAACATGACAAATGCTAATCTCACTATATCTATCCTTAGCTACACATTCCGGACTTCTAGGAGCACATGTAACACTGGTTGTCTGGATTGCATGGTACTGTTTTGGTAACATGAATAATGTTGAGCAGAAAGATTTAAAACCCTACAGAGAGTATTACATGCCAACATTGTTCGGCTGTGGGTACTAGTCCACGCTTCTCCAATATATGTGGTCTTCTTCGCCGGTACAATGGCCTTCGACTTCTTCGGCAAGTGCTTCTTATAGTATTTCTTCTCGGGTCCCTTTTCCATCTTCTTTGGGCTCTTTGGGGGACATGGAATTGGAGCTGGAAGCAAGGTTGCCAGATGCAGAGGAGATGGTGAAGCTGGTTTCTCTGGAGGAGCAGAAGGCAGTTGAAGCTCGTCCAGACTGAGATGCACTGGAGTCCATGATGTTGCCCCTCTTCCACTGGATCCTTTGATGAAAGGCTTTACCTAGAGTTGTGACTTCATCATTGTGGGGTGGGGCGGGGGAGCTCCAACACGTGATGGGTGACATTGCTATGTACCATGTTCACACTAACCACAACATAGCCAGCACGTATCGGGACCTTGTGTAAGATATGGATGTCTGGAAACATCTGGCCCCTTGCAACCTCCATTTGATACCCGTCAGGCCTGATTACAAGGCTGCAAGGTGTAGACCCTTCTAGTAGGTCTATAGTATCTAGCTCAGTCACATCGGCTACTGGTTGATTAACCTCCTTGGAGGCGTAGCTACTCTACTCTGCAATTCTGGGGCTAGCTATCTCAGGGATTGAAATCTCTATTCCCCGTGCTGTAATCATTTGCATGATGTTTGCATAAACTTTTTGGGTGATGTCTTGTGTCAATGCATCAACGTCCGCAACACCTGACTTCTTCCTCTTCTTGTATATTCTGAGGTCTTCAGGAAAGCCGTATTTCCAGCCCGGGGAACTGTATACACCTCACACTCGACTTGAGTGCTCTTGGGTTCCCAGCGCCACTGAGAGAACATCATGTTCCCTGACCCTGGTGAAAGAACCTTAGCTAGCTTCGGCTACATTTTCTTTTACTTTTTATGCAATTGACTGGGTTTCACTATTTCTAAATGTGATTTTTCCGTTTTCGGATAACTCACCCCTTGCACGCAAATATGACTGTGATCATCCCTGTAATTACAACCAAAGATTCTCGTGGCTTTCGTTGGCTAACTTTTCATCCTCAGCCTACCATTTTGCCCTTTTCCCCACGTACCAAGTTGGGCCAGTCCTATGGTTATCCTTGTTCCTAGCCTGAAGCTGCTCCTTCTCCTCACACTCCTTTTTGAAATGCTCTGATTTCTTCATCTTCAAAAAAGCTTCCCAATCTTTCGCTTTCAAGTGCTGTAGCTCTCTAAGGGCGCCACTCCTTTAGCCAAGTACTGATTAACAAGCTTGCTCTTAAAGTTCCGGTGAAATTTCATGATCGCTTTCATTGCCGCCTTGACCGTGGCATTCGTTTGACGCTCACTCATATTTTTAGATACTCCTGGGCAACATTATCGAATAAGTCCCTCTTTGCTTTATCACTGAGGTCATCGAACTTAGTCGTTATTGGTACCCTCTCTGGAGCAATGAGCCATGCGACCCTTCAGAATCTATTCAAGGCTTTTTCATCTCTAGGTAGCCTACCACATTGATTCTCATGACAGTAACCTTGTCTGTCAGCCACTGTGTTTGTGTCCTTGGCTTTCGGACTCGTGCACTACTACTAGCTATTTGATTTGGAGAGTGCACTTCCTCAGAGCCATGTGACGGGTCAGAGGATGCTGTCGAAGATGCGTTGTCAGACATTAAAAAAATAAAGAGAGAGAGAAGAGAGATAAGGATATAGTTAGAAGTAGAGAAGCTATGACTTCAAGTACGAGACCTAGGGGCACAGATCATTGCCAACCCTTTATCTTTGATCTGATGATGCCTCTAGTCTGTGATGGATGGACTTAAAATATTTAATAAGGAATAAGCACGTTGGTACATGTACTTTGTTCTTATATCATGAATAAAGGGCAAAGCAATCAGTATGTGGTTGTGTTTTTGAGCCTAAATATGGAGCAATTTGTATGTTAATATTTCCTATGTTGGCAAATTACATGCAACGAAATTGACATTTCACCACATATTTCCTTGCCGTTTGATATGTCATCGTATAACCAAATAAGCATGTTCGTTCGAAAAAAGAATAACCAAATGAGTATGAGATAGAAATAATGTCCCTTTCCCTCCGTTTGAAATGTGAGATTTTTTTTATTCATGTACGAATTTAACTAGAACCTATGAAATTTCTATAAAAATCCTATAAATTCCTACATTCCAAACATGTCAAAATAGGAATTGGAACAATTCTAAGCTTACAAAGTGCTTTCAGTTTTCTAGGCCATTTGATAAGATAAGCACCAAAACTTAACAAGAAATCGGTAATTTATAATATTTCCACATCAACCTATAAGGAGGATTGTGCACTGGCCAATCCGAATGCTTTATACAAATTAATAAGTGTGCATGTAAAATTTAAATAAATTAATAATACATATTAATATATTTTTACATCAGTTATATTTTATGCTTCAAAATTGTTTTTATAATTGTAAAACACATTTTTCTCTTAACGTATTATGTGTAAAATACATTAAATTTAGAGGACAAAAAGAATCTGCATACATGTATATTGATGAGTAACATGACTGAGATAGTTGAGTATTAAGTTAGTAACTAACTCCTCTTCTGCATTTCGACAAGCGGCTGAACGTTTAGCTACCAAGAGTATACAAATGAGAGCACGTATATTTTGATGCTCAATCTCACGTTAGATAAAAAAAATCCAAATGCTTCATGAATACATAACCAGATATACGCGAATGAGCAAATAAAAAACATGAGAGAAGGCCTAACAACTTTGACATGCTAAAGAATAACGACATTGTTCAGCACCTTCTGAAGTAGTAGAGTAATGCTAAAATCTTTTTATGGAAGAACAAGACACTAAGCAAAAGCAATATTTTAAATTGGAGACCAGACTAAGTTATATCTAGATAATAATCAGTATCACCTACAATTATAGGTATGTTGTTATACTGAGTTAACCAAAAATACATCCTTTTGCCATTCGGATTCATTAGCACATATTTACTGTCAATATGACCATGAAGATTTGGAAGATTGTTCAAGAACCATAGAGGCACCATATCACTGATAAATTGTTCCTATTTCTTTTAAGGTAAGGCAAGAGCTCTGCCATTCAGTAAGAGAGAATAAATAGATGTCTATTTACAACAACGTTACCCAGCCACGTGAGCACCCTACGAAAACACTTATATCCAGGAAGGAAAAAAATGACAACACGTGATGGGGTTGGGGAGCTCACTTGGGGGACCGGCGTCATAGGCAGCAGCGATGGGGTTGAGAAGCCACCCACAGAGGAAGAAGAGGCTGATGATGGCAGCGGTCGTCTTCCTCCTCGGTGTGGTGGTAGCGTGGGGGATCCATGGAGTAGGCACTGCTCGACGCGGTGGAGGTGCGTGATGGAGGGCGGAGGGCAGATGTTGACAGCCTAGTGCTCTAAGGCAGCTCGGGGATGAGGAGGCTGGAGGCGACGACGCCAGTTAGGGCTAGGAATTAGGCAAAATGACATGGGGAGGGTTGAGACTCGACCTATATATACAATTAGGTGGTTATAGGTGACGGATGAAGAGTATCACCCATCACCTCTTACTTGTAATAAATGACGGGTGAAGATAGTAAAAGGTAACGGGTGAAGAGTATCACCCATCATGTATGACTGTAGGTGAGCGGTGATACTCTTCACCCATCACTTTTAACTTAGGCTATAGGCTGATTACACCTAACCACCTAGGTGCAGGGCCTGATACACATATATCACTTTGACAGAAATCTTCTAGATTCAAATTCATAACTTGTTATGTGAAATTTTACACTTAATTTAAATTCAAAATCATCTAGCTTGTTATATGTAAGCAAACACTTAATATATGGAATTTGACACTTAATTCAAATTCAAATAAATTGAAACCTAAAATTTCTCAAATAAAAATTCATTACTTTTTATATGTAATTTGACACTTAATTTAAATTCAAATTGGAATGGATATTATAAATTTGACATTAATATCACAAATTTGACACTCAAATTCAAATTCGTCGTTTTCGTGCTTTCTTAACATGGATCCCTTCATTATGGTCAGAGTGAAACCTCCAGCGGAAGCAAAGAAAATCGCCAGAAGTTGGCGCTAAGGTCGTGCTCTGCATGAAGAACTACAGAATTTGAGAGAAACCAAGTTTGGGTTCTTGTAGAATCACCTCCAATATTCATACCATAGGCACCAAATGGGTTTTCAAGAATAAGCAGTGGGAGGATGGGTCTATAGTTAGAAACAAAGCTAGACTTGTGGCCTAGGGTTTTACTCGAATAGAGGGGATAGACTTTGAAGAGACATTTGTACTAATATCTAGATTAGAAGCTATTAGGATCCTCCTTGCATTTTCAGCATCCAATGGTTTCAAGTTGTATCAAATAGATATCAAGAGTGCTTTCGTAAATGGATTTTATAGATGAAGAGGTCTTTGTTAAGTAACCCTCTGGTTTTGAGTACCCAAAATACCCATATAGAGTATACAAGTTTCAGAATGCTTTGTATGGACTTAATCAGGTGCCTAGGGCTTGGTATGATAGGCTTAAGTTCTTCTTGTTAGAGAATGGGCATGTGATGGGTTCGGTGGATACAACTTTGTTTACCTTCATACATGACAACAATTTCCTACTTGTTCAAATATACATGGATGATATCATTTTGGTGTCTCTGCTCATGCTCTTCTGGCCAAATTTGCAGAAACTATGGGTAGGAAATTCAAGATGTCGATGATGGGTGAACTTAATTTCTTCCTTGGACTTACACCAAGGATATGCTAAAGAAGTTCGATATGAGCGATGTGAAGCCCTTGACGACACTAATGGCTACCTTAACCACGCTTGATCCAGATGAAGATGGAGAGGCTGTACACCAACAGGAGTACAAGAGCATGATTGGCTCCCTCCTATACCTGACGGTGACAAGATCCAATATCCACTTCGTCATCTGCTTGTGTGTTGCTTCTAAGTGTCACCAAGGACATCTCATCGCCATGCAATGAAGCACATCTTGAGGTATCTCAAACACACCCTTGAGTATGGCCTTTTGTTTTTTGCATCCTCTTTGCTTTCTCTTCGAGGTTTTTCGGGTGTCAACTTTGCCGAATGTAGGATTGATAGGAAAAGTACCTCAGGTACTTGTCATTTCTTGGGTACCTCTCTTGTTTGGTCATCTTCTCGCAAACATCCTAATGTTGTCCAGTCAACTGCTGAAGTTGAATATGGTGCTACCTCTAGCTGTTGTTCTCAGATTTTGTGGATAGTTGCTACTTTGAGAGATTTTGGGTTAGGTTTCAAGAATGTGCCAATTTTGTGTGACAACAATAGTGCCATAAGCTTAGCCAATAACCTAGTCTAATACTCCAGAATCAAACATATAGATATGAGACTTCATTTCTTACGAGACCACAATGAGAAGAAAGACATTGACTTGAGATACATAGATATCTAACACCAGCTAGTAGATATCTTATCAAACCTCTAGATGCAACTAGGTTTGCTTTTTTGAGGGGAGAACTTAGAGTGTGCTATCTATCTGACATTGTGTAAGGGGGAGTTGCTATTGTAAATACTTTATCTTATTTTGGTTGCATAACCTTCTGTAAGATAATCATAGTAGTTGAGCTTTGACTTGTATGTCTTTAGTATTTTTAGTTGCTAGTCTTGAATTTGGACTAAGTTGAGTAGTTTTGTGGAGCAAACTTTTAAACTTAGTCTCCTGTTGATACTTTGACATGAAACATTTCAAGCAAGCTAGCTTTCCTAGAGATGACATTTGGTAATTTTATGAATCATGTAGATTATGAAATGCTACATTCTTGATCATTATGTTCGTAATTTCTTTGGCTTAGTCAATACTTGTGTTAAGGCTAGGTTGATGAATATGTTGCTCTAAGCTTCTTAATCCAAGATACCGGATTAGAGAATATTGCACTATATTTTCTTTTTTTTTGAACCGTAACAGGAGGGGAAACCCCTACTGTTATATTTCATTTCTCGAAAGTAGGAAAAGATTACAGAGTTAGATTTATGTTAGCTATTTACAAAGAGAAAAAAAAAGGAGAATTACAAACTAGCAAGCCAGTTACACATATCCTCTTTCAAGGAAACATTTGGTCTACACATGTTAAGAGAGAAAAAACTTCTAAACTCCCATTTCCAAAGAGGGAGAGAGATGGTTCCAGCATTAAAAATAGCATTATTTCTTTGTATCCATATTGCCCAACACACATTAACAATCATTATTTAGGTTGCAGAGAACACGCTGCACTGTTGGGATATCAAAGTTCTTTCTTCTGAGAAAATTCCTTGTATTAAGTCTGTCATTGAGCAAAAGCCAAAAGAAAATTTTATGCTTCTTCTAACAGCTTGACTTCGAAAGCCAGTGAAAGGGTGGAGGTGCTTCTATTCTACCAATCAGAAGGTTATAAACTCTCTTTGAGGATAAGGCATTGGAGCCCCATATATAAGATCATTGATCTCTAGACTCTTCATCCGTAGTCCATGCATCAAACTTTGCAACAAAATCAGCTACTGCTGTGAAGCAATTGGCAACAAAGAGGAAAAAGGGCTGCAAAATAAGGCATAAACCCCTGAACCTCTGAACTGAACAATTTGGTTCCCTAACAAAGGAGAACATATATGGATAAGCCATTTCAAGAATGCCAAAAAGCCAGGTATCCTTCCAAAATAGCACCATGTCACCCCTGCGAACCTGTGCTTGAGCATAACCTCTGAAAGTGTCAAAGAGTCTACAAAGATCCCTCCGCCAAAAAGATCCTCTAGGGTTTTGAGCTTGTTGTAGTAAAGAGGCAGAGTAGTGAGCTTGCCAACTAGATTAACCCATGGGACATTGTGCTTATTGTAAAACTTATGAAGATGTTTAAGTAGGAGAGCCTTGTTTTGAGCAGCAATGTTGATGATGCCAAGACCTCCCTCATCCTTAGGCCTGTAGACCTTTTTCCAAGCAACATGGGAATTCCCCTTTTTGTTGAGATCAGAGTCCCTCCACAAGCAGTGCTTTTGGTACATATCAATTTGAGTAATCACTGTAATTGGAAGCTTGATGGTGCACATAAAATAAGTTGGAATAGTCGATAGCATAGAATTGTTTAAAGTCAATCTCCCTGCATACCTGGTGAGAGGAGTTATTCCCATCAAGCGCCGTTCCATTCAATTCAGCAAAGGCAAGAATTCTTCAACAGTGGGTCTAGGTGTCCCCAAAGGGAAACCTAAGTATGTAAAGGGCATTTTGACCACCTGACAACCAAGAGTTCTAGCTAGATGGGTAGCTTTAGAATCTTTAATATTGATTGGCACCAAAAAGGATTTATGGAAATTCACCTTCAATCCTGTTGAGCTTGCAAAAGTATTGAGGAGACACTTTAGAAAGAACAACTATTTACCATCAGCTGGCATAATGACCAAAGTATCATCAGCATATTGCACAATAGGATAGGCTTGCCCATAGAACAATCCAAAGCCAGGGAGATAAAGCCTTTCTAGCAAGCATCGTTAACCAATGTTTGCAACAAATTAGCAGCTAAGACAAAGAGAAGTGGGGAGAGAGGCCCCCCTTGTCTTACCCCTCTCCTATAATGAATTGACTTTCTACACACTCCATTGAGAAGAACTTTAGAAGTGCCTGAAGAGAGGATATTTCTCACCCATCCTATCCATTTCGGTGAGAAGCCTTTTCTTTGAAGCAAATTCAAAATGACATGATGATCAACTTTACCAAAGGCCTTCTCAAAGTCTAACTTGAGAATGACTTTCTCCTTTTTTGATTTGTGACACATAAATATATTGGAATGCCCAAGAGTGACAATCATGTATGGTTCTATACTTGATGAATGCATATTGATTTTCATGAATAAGAAGCAAAATCACTTGTTGCAATTTATTAGCCAACAACTTTGTGATAATCTTCAGGGGGCCATTGAGGAGGGAAATGGGCCTATAATTATGAACTGTCTTAGTGGAGGACTTCTTTGGCACTAGAATAATAAAAGACCCATTGATACTATGCAGGTTGAGAGAACCGTTATGCAAATCTTCCCAAAGCTGGTAGAAATCCTCACATATAATTGCCCAACATTTTTTTGATAAAATGTCCATCAAAACCATCAGCCCTATGGGCTTGTCATATGGGAGTTCTTTGATGAGAGAATCAATCTCATCCCTGGTGAAGGCCACATCAGGGAGCTCCACAGGCTGTATCAAGTCCTCAAGAGCAAAATACATAATCTACAATTCTAAGTAACCAAGTCTCTCTTTGTAAGAATTCCAAAGAAGAAGAGATGAGTTATGGTTATGCTCAGTAGCAATTGTATCATCATCGGCTTTCAAAAGTGCAATGTAATTCCTTTTGTAACTTTGTGTGGCTATAGCCTGAAAAAGTTTTGTATTTTCATCACCAAAGCGAACCCATCTGATAGTTAATCTTTGTTTCCAATAAATTCTCTTTGATTCTAATAGATGAAGAAAATGTTTCTTCAACTATTTCCTGAAATTGCTCTTAACCAAGGACAAAGATCTCTGATCTTACAGGCCAAGCAGCGCTAGGACCAAGCTACTATTACTAATCAACTTAGTCAGATTGTGTTTAAATTTTGCCGAGAGTAACATAGCAATGTTAGCTTTAAAACATGGCAAACTCCAAAAATGTTGCATCGTAGGCAAAAAATCCTCAAAATCTGTCCAATTGTTCTCAAAGAGAAAAGTATTAGACTTGGGAATAGATGTTCCAATTTTGAACACATGTGGGATATGATCAGAAGTAAGCCTTGCCAGAGGTAGAACCATTATATCCTCAAGTTGCACTATATTTAATGTCATAGAACCTTGGAGGAACTTGTGTTCTTTGTGTCGTAAAGACACTACTTGACCTGATCTCGTGAAAACTTGATAATTTGTGAAATTTGAATAATCTTGAGCAATCAAGTTTCTTCTACTAAGATGTGATCCAGTACAGTTGTCTTGATGCCTCGAGGTGTTTGATGTACCCAGTTGTGTGACACTTCGCTTAGATAAAAGGCAACTTGAGGATAAAATGAATTACAAAGAACTATGCCTAAATGTTCAATTTTTTTAATCACTTGATATAACTAAGTCTTGATTTCATATGTGAGCGTTTGCAAACTTTGAGATTGAAGTTTGATATTTCCTAATGCTTGTATTACCTCAGCATGAGTGGATGCTTATGTGCTGGTCGCTTTTACCATGATTCATCTATGTGAACTTAAATGCGCCACAATTCTTTAGGTTTAGTTTATGTAGCTTCATGTTTTATGTCACTGTCTCTTTTTGAGCTTTTGTGCGATTCTGAGCTCCACCTTCTACTCTCTATAGCCCTCTGATGTTTCTAGCATTTGCAAATGCTTTGTGGTATACTAGTGGAAGCTCATTAAGATTGCATGTTCATGTTGCATGGTGTTTTGTCCTTAATATTTGCATTACCAAAGGGGGAGAAAATATGCACTAAGCCACAAAGAACAATCTTGCACAATGAAAAGAGGAGACAAATTCTATTGGTGCAATCATCAAAGGGGAGTTTTTGAGGTTTTATTGTGCTTTTGGCTTGTCTTTGTTTTTCTTTCGGCTTCTACAATCTTTCTTATGACAAGTAGCATATTGTGCTCTTTCTTTAGTTTTTTGGTCACTTGGATGAGCTCTTTTTTTGTAATCTTTTTGTTGGGGGCAAACACCCCTGCCCATAGATATCACTAAAAGGTTTCCACCAGGAGCTCTGTTGGAACCCTTGGGTTTCAACTCTACAGAAGAAAGCTCGGCTTCCAAGGATCGTGGGTCCCTTCGGAAGCTATCTCCAAGATGGGAGAAGAAGGCATCCTCTAGAGGAGGGTGGGGGTCGTCTCTAGGGACCCTCAACACCCTCGGAGACATAGACTCCTAGAGCCTCTCTCTCCCATAGCCTTCGACGCCCCTAGACCCATAGCCTCCCGAAGCCCCTATCTCTCGGAGCCCTCGACGCCCCCAAAGCCACAATCTCCTAGAGCCCCAATCACTAAGAGCCCTTGACGGCCCCGAAGCCACAGCCTCCCGAAGCCCCTGTCTCCTGGCGCCCTTGACGCCCCCGAAGCTATGGCCTTCCAAAGCCCCTGTCTTTTGGAGCCTGGGTAGGCTACCTCAGAACCCGGAGGGAGGGGCCGTCTGATCTTGGAGAAAGATCAACCAGTGGGGGCCCACCAGCTGTCCTCCTTTGGCAAGGAAGTAATCGACATTCAATGTGATGCATGTGCGGTGGGAGCCGTCCTGACATCCCAAGTGCAAGTGGGGGCTAGACTGACACCTTGGATAGTGCAGCGTCGCAATAGGTGACCGGCTGGGTGCCACATCTCTAGGGCTACTTGCACTACTGTATTGCCATGGTGGATAATATCTTCTGGTTAGGGGTAAAATACATCCTACCTAGACCCATGCCAAGTGATTCGATCGGTCTTAGGTCCCTACAGTATAGCGATGGTTTGTATTGCTATCTCTGTAAGGGTATATTTGTACATTTACACCCTGCATGGTACTATAAATACAGACCCTTGGTCATCAGACCAAGGGACCAATCCTTCTTGACCATCACATATCTAGTGTTCCTCCCTCTTCACTTCTTCTCCAAGCTTGAACACACTTCTATGAGTGTACTCTCACCGCACTTGTTCTTGCAAAACATATTCTTGCACCAACAACGTGCCATTTGTGGGGAATTGAGCATAGAAGTACCAGGGTAGGTAGAACACCACCAAAAAATACCAAGGCGCTAACCATTGTGGCTGTTCTTCACCGCCACACCCATGCAAAAATACGCATGGTAGCTACGACAAAGCACACTATGTGCCCCTGCCAGCTTCGCAGCTAGCGAAACATCAACTCTCCGAACAATGCTGACCCAATAGCTTAGGTTGGCATGGAGCTCCAGGCCAACGCGGAGGTCTTCCAGCAGTGGCACAACAAGGACCTCGTTGCACCCTAGGAAATTGAGAAGAGAAGGTTACCGCCAGCGACCTCTTCGCACTCAAGCAACAGCCAACGGAGACATTGCAGAGCTATATGTGTTGCTTCGTACATGTTTCGCTACTAGGTGAAGGGCTTGAGCGAAGACACCATCATCGATGCCACTATCCAGGGCATCAGAGGAGGGCTTTTGGCGGGAAAGATTACAAGCAAGAGGCCGGAGAGTGTGCAGGAGCTCCTCAGTAAGATGGAAGAGTACGCAAGGTCCGAGTTGGACCACCTTCGGAGGAAGATTGAGATGGTAGCATAAAATTTGTTGAAGAAAAATGCATCAACTAGAGACACAAATGCTGGCCAATCCAGAGACATACTGAACCATGTCAAAAAAGCCAAAGCATTTGAATACAAATCGAAGCAAAAAGAAATCAACCAGATAGACTCTGGACCAATCGAGATTGCTCAAGAGTTCACCGAAGCACAAGCATGGAGGTACTCGAGGAGGCCAAAGTTGTAGAGGTCGTGGAGGCTGAGGGGGTCGAGGAGGATAGGCTCTGCGGGACCTAGCCACATTGTACTGTGAGTTGCATGGTCAAGGTGTTGGTCATAGGACTAAGCAGTGTCCACAGGTCATGGCCATGAAGGAAAGCTTAGCAAAACAACCCTTCAATCCAAGAATTGTGCATCATGCCACACATTTCATACAGGGCGAAGCGGGGAAATCCAATCAGACCCGCAGCCCAAACACGACATTCGCTAACCAGTGGTGACCAATGGCTACACCAACACAACAATATATTCATGTGCCTTCGGTTCCACCGGATCAGACCTTTGGTTAGTTGACGACTTTCCAAGGAGAACTCCCATCACCTCGCCAAGACCAGCAATCAAAGCCCCTTCAGAACTAGCAGATCGGTCGGCACAGTAAATCGTGGATATAATATTGTGTTGAAAATCACTGGAGGATCTAATCAGGAAACTGAATTGAAGAGGCAATGAAAAGAATATGTGCGAAGGGTTAACCATGTTGGTATATGGCCTACTTATGTCCATTCGAAATGGTCCCATGTGCCCATTACCTTCTCACAGGAAGACATGAGGGTTCTAGATTACCAACATACGGATGCCTTCGTCATTACTGCAAACATTTTAGGAAATGAACTGCACGAAATCCTCATAGATGGCCGAAGCTCAGCAGATACCATCTTCGCCGATGCTTTAGATAGGATGGGCTTGCAATGAAGTGACCTTCAGTAGGTTGGGTCCCCGCTGCTAGGCTTGGGGGGAAAAGCAATCAATGCTTTGGGAAAGATAGCAATCCTGGTGTCATTTGGCGAAAGGTCAAACTTTCGAATGGAGGACATCACCTTTGATGTGGTTGATATCAACTATCCCTACAATGCAATTTTCGGACGAGGAGTGCTGAATACATTCGGAGCAATACTGCACCATGTATATTTGTGCATGAAGATGCCTGGTCCCGGAGGTGTCATAACAATGCTTGGAGATCAACAAGTGGCCCTTAGGATTGAAGTGGGAAATACTCTGGGCCAGCAAAATGTCCATGTAGTGGCTAGACAACTGCAGGTACAGAGGATGGCGAAGGCTAGACTAAGAAAGTGCTGCTGTGCCTAGATAGGCCAGACAAAAATGTTGTCATCGAGGCAGAAATCACAGAAGAAGCTGAGTGAAGGTTCATATTGTTCCTTCGTATCAACAAAGATATCTTCACCTGATCTCCGAAGGATTTGCAAGGAGTCAACATAGAAATCATTCAACATACTCTAAATGTAGATCTGAATGCGAAGCCCAAGAAGCAAAAGCTTTGGAAGGCTTCAAAAGAGAGGGAAGAGGCAGCGAAGGCTGAGGTGCAGAAGTTGCTTGACGTTGGAGTGGTACGCGAAGTATTGCATTTTGAGTGGCTGGCTAAACCGGTGCTAGTCAAGAAAAGTAATGACAAGTGGAGGATGTGTGTAGATTTCATAGACCTAAATAGAGCTTGTTCGAAGGATGACTTTCCACTGCCACGAATTGATTAGCTGGTGGACTCTGCTGCTGGCTGTGAGATGTTGAGTTTTCTGGATTCATATTCTCGGCACCACCAGGTTTTTGGATGGAGAAGGAAGACGAGGAAAAAAATAAGTTTTAGAACCTCCTTCGGTATATATTATTTCGTAAGGATGGCCTTCGGCCTTCAGAATGTTGGTGCCACCTTCGCCAGGTGGGTACAAACAGTGCTGAAGTCACAGCTGGGGTGAAATGTCTTGGCATACGTCAATGACATATTGGTCAAAAGCATCAGAGAGGACAAACACCTCGATGACCTTCAAGAAACTTTCGAAAACCTGCAAAGTGTAGGTCTAAAGCTAAACCCAGAAAAATATGCATTTGGTGTGCGATCTGGAAGGTTGCTGGGCTTCTTGGTCTCGAGAAGGGGCATCAAGGTAGATCCTCAAAAAAGTCAAGAAATAATTGACATGAGACCTCCCCATAGCAGGAAACAAGCACAACGCCTGGCAGGGAGATTGGCAGCTCTAAACCGGTTCATCAGAAAATCAGCCGAGCAAAGCCTACCTTTCTTCAAAATGCTAAAAGGCTCTGACCCTTTCAAATGGGGCGTGGAGCAGCAGAAAGCCTTAGACGATTTGAAGAAATATCTGACGAAGCTCATGGCCCTGTCCAGCCCCGATCCCGAGGCTGAGTTGTTGTTGTACATAGCAGCATCCCCTTCGGCAGTAAGTGCCATACTGTGCAAGAAAGGCAAGAAAATGACAAATTGCAGAAATTTCTAGTATACTATGTATCAGAGGATTTGGCAGAGCCGAAGAGGTTCTACTATGAAATGGAGAAGATGGCCTATGCGCTAGTAATGGCATCACGAAAGCTTTGCCATTATTATACAGCTCACAAGATAACAGTGCCCACCTCCTTACCCTTTTGTGACATGTTTGAAAATCATGATGCTATAGGGAGGATTGCAAAATGGATTGCAGAGCTTGCACCATTCATGTTAGCTTTCGTCGCAAGAACAACGATAAAGTCTCAGGCATTAGTGGAGTTCGTGGCGAACTGGACGCCACAAGCTGAAGCTCTAGAAGAAGTACCGTCCGACCTAGTTTGGATCATGCATTGTGATGGAGCCTGCGGGGCTTCGGGTGCTGGCGTGGCGGAAGTAGTATCTTTGCCTTCGGGAGTGAAGCTGCGATACATCACTAGGCTTGAGTTTCGATCGATAAACAACGTTGCAAAGTACAAAGCAGTTCTCCTCGGGCTTTGTAAGGCACGGGCGTTGGGCACCCGAAGGGTCCTAGTCAAGACAGACTCTAAGGTGGTCGCAAGCCAAATTGAAAAGACATTTCAAGCAAAGGAGCCAGAACTGGTCAAGTATATGGGAGCAGTGCGAAGCATGAAAAACCATTTCCTGGGGTTTACCGCAAAGAGCATATCAAGGAATGAAAACTTCAAGGCCAATGACCTTGCAAAGGCTGTGGCGCAAAGTCTGCCAATACCGCCAGATGTCTTTTATCAGAGGTTGAAGGTGACAGCCATCGAGGCCCCTTTGCAACTGGCACGCTCAGTAACTATAATTGAGAGCGAAGATTTGCGCTCCCCTATAATGGCATACCTTTGGGGTTACTACGAGCCCGAAGATAATGTTGAGGCTAAGCGTATGGCGCAAAGAGCCAGAAACTACAAAATTATGGGAGCTGAATTGTATAAGATGGGAGTTTGTGCACCGATGCTTCGATCCATATCCCAAGTAGAGGGGCAAAACTTGCTCAGGGAAATACTTGGAGGACTGTGTGGCTTGCATATCAGCACTTGAGCACTTGTCGGGAAAGTATTTAGGTAAGGATTCTTTTAGTCAAAGGCCGTCTCTGATGCAGAGTACATAGTCTGAAGCTGCGTGAAGTGCCAATACTTGGCCAAGGGTTCAAACAGGCCTTCGACAAAGACGCAGCTCATACCACTAGTCTGGCCATTAATGCGGTGGGGAATTGACATTCTCGGACAGTTACCAGTCACCCTGGGAAACTTGCGTTATGCCATTGTTGCAGTCCAGTACTTCTCGATATGGGTGGAGGCGATGCCGCTGGTGAACATAACATCAAAAAATGTCCAAATATTCTTGTGGCAAAATATCGTCTAGAGCTTCGGCGTCCCTCGCGAGGTGACCATTGATAATGGTATGCAATTTGATAGCGAAGGGTTCAGAAAATTCTGCAAAGGTCTGGGAATTAAAGTCCATTTTGCATCATTGTATCACCCACAGTCAAATAGAGCTATGGAGAGGGCAAACCGCTTCGTCTTAATTAGTGTCACAAGATGTCTGCAAGGTCTGCCAAAAGGAAAGTGGGTGGAAGAGCTGCCGAAGGTCTTGTGGTCCGTAAGAACAACGGTAACAAGATCGACAGGGTTCATGCCATTTCGTTTGCTCTTCGGCGAAGAGGCAATGACTCAGGAGGAATGTAAAAATAAATCATTTCCAGTCACGGTTGAATCAGCCCAAAGTGAAGAATCAGTATCAAACGAAGCACTGGAGGAGGTTAGAATGCAGGCCGTCGAAAACCTAACCAGATATCAGGAGGAAACTAGGAGATGGAGAGACAAGAAAGTGTCCCTAAAGGAGTTCGCTCCTAGAGACTTGGTATTGTGGAGGCTCACCAATACTTCGGCCGTGGGAAAATTGCAAAGTAGGTGGCACAGACCTTTCTTGGTGAAGAGGTCGTTAAAGCCTGGGTCTTATCACCTGGCTACTATCAAAGGGGAAGAGCTTCCACACACTTGGAATGCTGATAACCTTCGTAAGTTTTATGTGTAGTAACCATAGAAGATGTCATCACATTGGTGGGCGAAGTACACGAATCAATGCAGCATTTATGTAATTTTCTTTCTGCATTTCAATCAAAACAATGTACGGGTGTTGTACTCTTTCCCTCACAGGGGGAATCCTTTGTCAGGGCGTGAGGTTTTTAACGTGGCAGTGAGCTTTATAAATCCTCTAATATATATGGAATTACCCCCAAGAAAGCGTGTACTTTTGTTGAATTTATGCATAATACATTGTCGAAGTGTTGCAAGCCTTCGAAAAAAGGAAGGACACCAATCGACAAGAGGCGGGCCGAGAACTCACCATAAAGTAAAGGTATGGAATGTCAAAAGAAAGACATCTTACCTTTCGACTTTAGATGGGCGTAAACCCGCAGCAAAAGTTTGAAGCTTATTAGTCGCTTCGAAGTTGTCCATATTTAAAGCATCTATCTTTCTTTAGCATCTTCGCCCTTATGGCAAAAAAAGTCAAAGTGCTGCTTAACCTCAAAGAAGATGGCGCACCTCTCGACTAAAAGTCAGGGGCTAAGATTGTCTGGCCCCGCACCGAAGGCAAAACATACCTTCGGGAGAAAAAGCCAAAGTGCTGCTTGACCTCAAAGAAGGCGGCGCACCTATCGACTAAAAGTCAGGGGCTAAGAGTGCCTGATCGCGCACCGAAGGAAAAACATACCCTCAGGAGCAAAAGCCAAAGTGTTGCTCGACCTCAAAGAAGGCAGTGCACCTCTCGACTAAGTCCCGATAAGAGTGCTTGCCCCTGCACTAAAGGCAATACATACCTTCTGGAGAAAAAGCCGAAGTGCTGCTTGAATGCAAAGAAGGAGGCGCACATCTCTACTAAAAGTCGGGGCCTAAGAGTGCCTACCCCTGCACCAAAGGCAAGACATACCTTCGGGAGAAAAAGTTGAAGTGCTACTTGACCTCAAAGAAGGAGGCACACCTATCAACTAAAAGTCAGGGCTAAGAGTGTCTGCTCCCGCACCGAAGGTAAAACATACCTTCGGGAGCAAAAGCCAAAGTGTTGCTCAACCTCTAAGAAGGCAGCGTACCTATCGACTAAAAGTTGGGGGCTAAGAGTGCTTGCCCCCGCACCGAAGGCAAAACATACCATTGGAAGAAAAAGCCGAAGCGCTGCTGGGCCTTAAAAGAAGGCGGTGCCCTCTCGACTCAAAGTTGGGGGCTAAGAGTGCCTACCCCCGCACCAAAGGCACAAGATACCTTCGGAAACAAAAAAAGGCAGTGAACAAAGAAGCCTAACGTTAATCCCGAAACATGGACAATGTCTACAGAACAAAATGAAAATTCGATGAAATAAAAGTTGAAGCCTGGACAACCGTCGGCACAAAATGCAATCGCATTTATGATTAATAGCAATTACGAAGCGAAACCAAGAAAGGAGATACATTGCCCTTGAGAAATCGGCTGTACATACTAGGCCTTTGAGCGTGAGTAAACAATTAAATGAAAGGTAAATTTGTCGAGGCAACGTCAGAAGTAGTCATCAACAAATGATGCTTAGTGTGTGGTGTTGCCGAAGGTCCCTATGGCTTCGAAGTCGGGGAGGGGGTGGTATGTTCCAAATGACGCTTCACGCACGGTTCTGCCGAAGGTCCCTACGGCTTCAAAGTCGGGGGAGACGGTGTTTTCCGGATCACGATTCGAACACGATACGACGGAAGGTCCAAATCAATGAAAGACCAAGTCGATAGGCTCAATATATAATGGTTGAATATACTAATCGTTTCAAAGCTAACAACTTTATTCCGCAAATTCATCAATGTCAGAATCTACAAAATCTTTATACCATTGGCTAAAGCCAAATTGAAAGGTTGTGCCTTGACTGGCATGAAAAGACAACATCGGATCCAATGAGGATCCAATATAATTAGATGATGAAGTGGTAGATGATGTAAGAGAAACGCTCCGGCCCTCAACATATCGCACTATTTACAAAGAATAAGGCCCTTGGTGGTAGAAAAATTGAAACTGTCAGGGTAGGAATCCATGATTATCGTCTTCTAGCTCAGGCTTTAGGTCGACAAACATATGCAGAGGCTCGAAGTCTCCACGCACAATCCTGTGGGCCTCACGCAAAAAATAGCCTACGCCCTGCTAATGGCCTCACGCAAGCCCCGACATTACTTCTTTACCTACGACATCACTGTCCCAACCTCGTACCGGCTTGGGGACATGTTTCGCAACCGAGAGGTGACGGGACGCATCGGCAAGTGGGTGGTAGAGTTAGCCCCCTTCGTGGTAAGGTTTGTGGCCTGCACTGCCGTCAATTAAAATCTTGGTAGACTTCATCGCCGAATGGACCCCAGCACCCACCGAAGCCACCACTACACCCACCTAAGACATCTAGACCATCTACACTAATGTAGCATACTGCTCCATGGGCACTGGAGCTGGTGTGGTCCTCATCTCTCCCACAGGCCAATAGGTCCAATACGCTGCTTGCCTGGATTTCAAGACAACCAACAATATAGCCAAATACGAGGCCATCCTCTTAGGCCTCTGAAAGGTCTGAGCCTTGGGAGCAGCCAGAGTCATCATCCATACTGACTCTCAGATCGTCGCTAGTCACATCAACAAGGACTTCCAAGTCTGGCATGCGGACATGACAACATACCTCGAGGCCATTTGCAAAGCCAAGGCACACTTCCGCGGCATATCATACGAAGCATACTGTGGGTGGACAACAGTCAGGAAGAAGCCTTACAAAAGGCCACAGCCACGGGTAAAGATCCACCGATAGGCACCTTCCTCGGGACCCTACACCAGCTGACCGCTAGAGCTCTTGACGAGACAGCCGCAGCCAACCTCCCCATAGAAGCTGTGGACTGGAGGGCCCCCTCCTATCCTTCCTGAGAGGAATAAAAGAACCTGATGACCCAATTGCCTTTCGCCGCATCCAGCATCGCTCTAGGGGCTACCATATAATAAATGGTGCCCTTTACAAGACAGGTGTTTGCGCTCCCCTCCTTCGATGCATTACTAAACAAGGAGCCGACCTCCTCTGAGAAATACACGATGGCCTTTGTGGCAATCATCTGGCGCCTCGTGCCCTAGCCGGTAAGGCACTTCGCCAGGGGCTCCATTGGCCTATGATCATGTCCGATGTGGAAGAACTTGTCTGCACCTGCCAAAGATGCCAATGGATGGGACGTCGATGCCACCGACCTCCAACCCTTGTAACCAATCGCCGCTGTCTGGCCCCTGGCTCGTTGGGGTATGGACCTCATCGGTCCATTTTCCCATGCCAAAGGAAACCTTCAGTATGCAGTGGTAGCATTGGAGTACTTGTCCAAATGGGTCGAGGCCGAACCCCTCACTATAATCACCTCAAAAAATGTCTAGAAATTCTTCTTGGAAGAACATAATCTGTGTCATGTCCCAAAATCCGTACTTGCGTATTTAATGTTAAACATGTGTCATTTGAGTCATATTCGAATTTGGATCGCATTCGATCGCCTCATTGGAATTTGAGCGGCGGTTATGTGATCAAATGCCCCTAAGGAATTAAATCGCGATATAAAAATTTTCGGGATTTTTGGAGCACAATAGCACCTCAATGAAGTGAGCGGAAAGAAAATTGGAGAGAGAATTGAATTAGAAGCAAAATCAGACTTTTTCTCTAATTTTGGGGCCCACATGAGGGAAATATCTCTCTCTCTCCTCCCTCACTCCCCACGTGCTCCCCTCTCTCTCCCATCTCTCTCTCTACCTCTCCCTTTTTCCCTTGGTTCGCGCCACTACAAGCGAAGCCGAGGTGCGTGTGTGGTACCCACGCAACCACACGCTCTAGAGCTACTCATCCGTCCAATTCGTTTTCGTTTTCCCGAAGGATTCGAGCCGGTTTTGATCGTTTTAGGTGTTCTAGGTTGAAACACTTGGAGCACCGGAGTTCTTCTTTGTCCTGAGCGTTTTGCTTCTTCCCAAAGGTCGCAAAGCGGGGCAAAAGCATCCTTGGTGGGTCTCTTAGGCTTCCCATGGCATGAACATGCATTTGGATGGTCAATTTGGGTTTTGGAGCTTTTTGAGAAATCAATAGTTCTTGATGTTTTGGTAGCAATAGTCGAGTTTTGGTCGATTTTGGCATATGCGTGTTATCCTATGCGGTAGAGGAGGTCAAGGTGATGCTCTAGGTCCAAATCCCCACCCCAAAGGTTGCCGGAATCTTCACCAGCGAGCTCGCCAAGTTTCCCCGGTTGTATACAACGGTCTGACTGCCAGCTCAAGCCGGTCAGACCGCTAGGGGCCAAAACTCTCTGTACGCAGTTGGTCTGACCGCATTTTTGGAGGTCTAACCGTGACTCTTGGCGGTCTGACTGCCCATATGCCTGCGGTCTGATCGCTGTCAGCTGTTCAACACAGTTTTATGTTGGCTGAAACTTGTAAAATTTATAATACATTCTCCGTAACTTGAAAAATTATGAAACCAATTTTGTTGGTTTCATAATAAACTACTCTATCTATTAAAAATACCCCCAGCCATTACACGTTGAATTAAGTTTCTGAGATTAATTAATTATGTTAAAGATTCATTAATTCACCGATAATTCTTCACAAGTCCAAAGTGGGTGAATCCAATTTTGCTAGTTTTCTTACGACTTGTTATGGCTAGGGAAAATGTTTTCATGCATTTTAAAGAATTTTTTTATGGCATTTCATCTTGTGCATATTGAGGCATGCATTGTTGCACTTTATTCATACTCATGGCATTGCAAGCGTGTATCTCTTATAGTGACCGCTGATCTGTCGATTCCGGAGGCCGAAGTCGACCCTGTCGCGCCGTATCTTTCTGATCCAAGGTATCAAGGCAAGCATCTATCATATTGCACCGTATTAACTTGAAAGTCTAAAGTGTTATCTATGCTTATGTATGTATGCATGTGTCGGGTACCCTTGGGTAGAACCTATACCGTTGCATTCTTCTACCTTGGTCATGAGTTCATGTGTGTTCCTTGAAGCCTAGAGGTGATGTTGATGTCTAAAGGTCTTCGCTATGGTTAGCAATGCTTAGGTATTTCGGTAGAAGTCAAACGACGGCGTTCTAGGTTGTTCATGAGAAAAGGATCTACTACTGTTTACAATTACATGTTGTCGGTGAGGGTATGGTTGGTCAGTGGTGAGTATGAGACGAGATGTGGGCGGTGTTAGGGGTGTCGTCTGCCTTGGTGGAAAGTCCATGGGGCAGGTCGGGAGAGGAAACCCGAGCACCATAGACCGCTTTCATCGTTTAAGGCCGATCGTTGGGGTTGTTGGCTTTAGCACTTACCTTACTCACCACATACCGAACTAATGGTAAAGCAAGCCGAATACCTTTGCAGTTGTGGCTTTGTGGGCGTGAACATCGACGATGTGAGCGGGCGGGCTTGTAAGCGGTACTAGTTTGCTCCGGGAGTAGTTCTAGTATCGTCGCACCGAGCGATGCATGCCCCACACGGTTGGGACTGGTTGAGAAAGGTTGTCACGAGTACCCCTTGTGTGCACTTTGGCCGGTGGCACAAGCCGAATGGTCCTTGTGTCGTGTGGGTCTAGGAGTATCCCCTGCAGGGTGTATAAATAGTTTGAACTGTCGCGCTCTCGGTCATGAGCATACTATTGTTTAATCTGCACCCAGTCGTAGAGTTCTCGTTGTGGTTTGTGGATGATGGCATGAGGTTGATGGTTGGGTATGTGATTATGGTCTGGATATGGTGGTTGGTGGTTCTAGTTGGCACTTGTTCACATTGATATACTTGTTGTTACATTTACTTATGTTCAGTTGGTGGTGCAGGGTAGTTTCATATATGTTGGTTAAGTTAGTTGCACACACATATGTCTTGGTTGCTTCCCGCTTAATTAACTTAACCCTGGTTTAATCCTTGCTACCAGCTTAATGCATGATCCTTGGAGTCGGGAATATGTATACCCATATTGAATAAGACTTGTGAGTACCTTCGTACTCAGAGTGCTACCCTTAAGTTGATACAGGTTCGCATGTCGGCGAGGAAGAGGCGATATAGGCTACTTTGTGCCTACCGATCGGGGTGGCGGGCAGGAGTAGCACACTCTACTCCGAACTCAGTGTTTTGCCATATGCCTATGGCTCCATACCCTTTTGTTGTATAGTTATCTTCCACTGCATAGTTGTTGTTTCCTTTTTATTGTAAATTGTGGAAACAGCTGCACCAACTCTTCCTTTCTTTGGTCGAAGGCTTCCCAACTTCGACAGTGGAAGTCTAGGGCGTGTATCGGCTGGGTACTTTTTTAAAGACTTGTAATATAATGTTAATTACTCCCTGTTTCTTAAGCTTTGTTGTGATGTATATGTTGGAAAGGCATGTGTTCCGATCTTGGGCACAAAACACGTGCCGAGACTATCGGGATGACATTCTGGTTAATCATCAAGGTTGTGATTATGAATAATGATCCTCCTGGTGATTAATTAGAATATTATTTGAACAGTTCCTCATAGCATGGTATCAGATCTTGTTTAATTAAGTAGCCTAAACATAATTATTGCGTTGTTTAGTAAGCGGTCAACTTCATCTAAACAACTCACTAAGATTTGTTTATGCCTCTTCATGATTAATATGTAAATGTAATATTATGCCCCTAAGTATAACTGCTTGTGAGTTTCGATGTTTGTTGCGGAGAGAAGTGCATGAGAAAGAAACGGTAGCTAGGATCGAGCATACCATCATTCTCATATTGCATTCATACATGCATGATCTATATACATGTATTACGGGATTCTAAAAATATATCCGGCGAACGTGTTGTGCTAAGTCAAAATTTTATGTTTCCCCTTTGTTTTGTCATTACAGAATGGTTAGGACTCGTCGTGATGTGAATGATCTGGAGGGGTCGAATGAGAACAACCCTCCTCCACCGCCGACTATGGCGGAAGTGCTCATGATGATTATGCAGAACCGCCAAACGAATCAGGCGCTTCTTGAGGCTCTCGTGCACAACACGGCTCCTCATGGAGGAGGTGGAGCCGAGCACCGAGATGACTTCTCAGATTTTCTGTGGATTCAGCCGCCGGTTTTCTTGCGGGGTGAGGATCCTCTGGATGCCAATCACTAGCTCCGAACGATCGAGCAGAAGCTTTCTCTCCTCAGATGCGAGGATCACGAAAAGACGCTCTTTGCTGCCCATCAACTTTAGGGCCTGGCGGGCGCGTGGTGGTCCAACTTCTTGTCCATGCACCCTGCCAACCACCGAGTGTCTTGGGCGGAGTTCTGTGAGGCCTTCCGCTCTTTCCACATCCCGAGCGGCCTCATGGAGATCAAGAGGCGGGAGTTTGAGGACCTCAAGCAAGGAGGCCGAACCGTGATGGAGTACGTGTAGGTGTTCAATCACCTTGCGCAGTACGCTCCCGAGGAGGTCAGCGCTGATGAGAGGAAACAATGCCGCTTCGTCAATGGCCTCAACTCAAAGATGCAGGACCGGTTGTCCGCACACGAGTTCACCGACTTCAACAAGTTGGTGAGCACATCCCTTACGGTGGAGTCCAAGCTTAAGAACCACCAGAAGGAGAAGAAGCGCAAGAGGGGTTCCTCACCTTCTATGGGCGGACGCTCGCAGCGCGCCCGCACGGAGAGTCTACCTCCATCATCTCGCATGCCGGCATCGGGTGCTCCGCGTCCGATTTGGCTCGTGCAGCGGCCGGCTTTCTCCGCTCCACAGGGATAGCCTCCATGACCGACCGGTTCGCAGAGTAGTGTGACCGGTGGCCCCGGCGGCCCTTGTTACAACTGCGGAAGTGTCGGCCACTACGTGTGGGATTGCCCTTATCCGAGGCCGGGAGCCACGGTGACTGCTCCACGGCCACCCCCAGCTCAGTCGGCGCCTCAGTCTTCTTATGCGACCCATGTCCCCAAGCGTGGTCGAGCACGCCACACCACCGCTGAGGACGTTCAGGAGGGTGACACCGTCCTGATGGGTATATTGCATATGCGTTCTAACTCTGTCGTTGCACCTGCAGTTGTACTTTTTGATTCTAGAGCTTCTCATTGCTTCATAGCGGTAAGTTATGTTTGGCATCATGGGTTGACAGTTAGCCTTACCTCATAGATGCACCAGGAGCCAAGGTCCTTGTTAAGCAATGTGTGTCCAACGCCTCAGTGATCATCAACGAGATGTCTTTAGGGGCAAATCTGCTAGTGATGAAGTCGAAGGGAATTGATATCATATTGGGGATGAACTGGCTCTCCAAGAATAAGGTCGTCTTAGATTGTGCCCAGCAGACAGTTACTCTAAATGGTCCGTCCGGCACCCGGATTCAATTGAAGCTTGAGGGTGTCAAATTTTGTCTCTTCGCCTGGAAGGCTGTCCCCACCATAGACATGATGAGTATTCTTGTGGTGTGAGAATTCCCGAATGTCTTTTCGGATGAGTTGCCCGGAATGCCACCTGATAGAGTAGTGGAGTTCTCCATTGATCTCATGCTCGGTGCGGCCCCAATTTCGAAGAGGCGTATAAGATGTCGCCAGTTGAGCTAATTGAACTAAAGAAGCAGATTCAGGAATTGCTATCAAAGGGTTTCATTCGTCCGAGCTTCTCACCCTAGGGATGCTCGGCTCTCTTTGTAAAGAAGAAGGATGACACTCTCTGGATGTGTGTGCACTATCGTACGTTGAATGAGGTCACTGTCAAGAACAGGTATCCGCTCCCTAGGATTGATATCTTGTTTGATTAGCTGACCGGAGCCCGAGTCTTCTTGAAGATTGATATGAGACTGGGCTATCATCAGATCAAAGTCTGGCTGGAGGATATTCGAAAGACAGCTTTCTCGACCCGCTATGGGCTATATGAATTCACTGTCATGTCCTTCGGATTGATGAATGCGTCGGCATTCTTCATGTATTTGATGAACACGGTGTTTATGGAGGAAATGGATAAGTTTGTTGTGGTTTTCATCAACGACATTTTTATATACTCTAAGACAGATGAAGAGCATGTTGAGTACCTCTGTGTTGTTCTTGGCAGACTTAGAGATCATCAGCTATACGCCAAGTTCAGCACCTCCATGTTGTTCTTGCCGAACTGTGATGGAGTACGTGCAGGTGTTCAATAACCTTGCGCAGTACGGTCCCGAGGAGGTCAGCGTTGATGAGCAGAAGCAACGACGCTTCATCAACATGCCCTAGCCCCAGGAAAGCTACGCAACAAATGGGAAGGCACATACCTGGTCCTCAAGTCTAACAGGCCCGGTTCCTATCGCGTGGTCGATACAGAAGGGACCCCCAATACAGTTTGAATGTGGAGACCCTCTGCAAGTACTATGTATAGAGAACCCTAGGCTCAGTCCTCTCCGAAGATACCCAAAAAAAGACCCCCAGCATCTTGAAGGCACAAGCCTTCGTGCTGGACGGGCATTCCGTCCGTCATCTTTAAGGTCTCGCCAACCTACGTGGTGGATAGGCAAAGACCGCTCCAGCATCTTGAAGGCATAAGCCTCCGTGCTGGACAGGCATTCTATCCGCCATCATTAAGGTCTAGCTAACCTACGTGGCGGATAGGCAAAAACCGCTCCAGCATCTTGAAGACGTAAGTCTCCATACTAGACAGGCATTCTGTCTGTCATCCTTTGGGCCTAGCAAACCTAAAATGGCAAATAGGCAAAACCGCTCTGGCATATTGAAGGTAGTGCCTTCATACCAGATAGCCACAACACCCTCCGTCATTTCTAAGGCCTGGCCGGCCTAAGAAGGCGAAGGGATAAACACCCCAGCACCGGCACGGCTAAAAGTCTCCATGCCAAAATCACCCGACCCTTCCGATGCCCCTAGAAATCTTGCACCCTGTGGCCGCTAAGCAGTCGCAGGATGTGAAGGGACTGGGATAAGGGGCACAGGTGAAGCGTCGATGCGATCAATCAAAAAAAGAGAGAAAAAGAAACAAAAATAACAAGCTAACACAACGCAAGTTGTACACACATAACATACAAAGAGCCTTTTTATACTGTTAACCGTTGTACATCGAATCTATACCCAGCAAACTGGCTAGCCTACAACGCCTCGCTGTACCACTACCGGAAGACGAGGGTGCCCGACTGCTGATGAGGACATCACTCCTTCGGTTACACACACCACAAATATTCATCCTCCCGCTGTTGTAATTGAAGGTCCTTTGACAAGAGCTCGTGCATGAGAACTTAATTATCAGGTGAACTCGTTCCTCGCTGTCCATACAAATGTTTCTAAGGATTGGATGCTACTAACTTATTGCGATGATTTTATTATCCTTAGGAACCTGAGAGAAGATCCATATAAGCACAAGTGTAACCGGAGGGCTACCACGCATAAATCCAGTTCTGTCCCCAAGATCAATTCGGAATCGGAATTACAGACAGCACCAAATTCAAACGACCATAACTCTTGATTCCGA